>NC_143396.1:213385306-214612183 GCF_052110815.1 Crocodylus siamensis | reverse complement strand
CCATGGTTATATAGGACGTCTGTGACAGAGTTAGAACCAATCTTCCTTTCTCCTGGGTCAGTTTGGTTAATAACAGGGAGCTTTGAAAATTAGAATGAGGGACTGAAATTCTGTATAATCCTATAAGGAAATAAAAAGATTATGGTGCAAGAAGCATTCTTCCCCCCACCAAACTAAGGACAATCTGATATTTGTTATAAAGTATTGTTTAGATTTTCTAAGACCTTGTGGCATCATGAGAGATACAATAGTGTTGAAGAAGGATCAAACTGTTTAAAAGTTTTATGAAAAAATTGCTACATAAGTTTTAGTATTCAGAAATATGGTCAATAGGTCCTAGTGGAGCAGCCTCCAAAGTGTATCAGAAAAAAAAAATATTCCTAGTACTTTTTCTGCTTCCAGGTATGCCCTGAGGTAGGCAGCATCAGTTGTTTTGTTATTATGGGAACATTTCTCTGGTCTTCGGCATTCCTATGGATGGTGGTGTTCAGTAATGCTACATCTTCTGTTTACTCAGTGTAAAGTTTAATGCAGATGCCCAGTATCTTGATTTCTAATGGCAGATGGAAATGACCCATCTATACTGCCATTGTCATCTTTCTTTCCCCTTTATCTTTTAAAAGGTACTTGGACTAATATTGGTTAATAGGCTGTGAATATAATATCTTTACAATTTATACAAAGCCTTTCACCCTGAAGATCCCCAAAGTGCTTCTCACACATATGTATTGGGCCAGAATTTGCGTATCTTTGGACTACAGAAAAATATGGAATCATATTCCTGGATTTGACCCTATCTTTATGATTTGGTGCGGATCAAACCTGAACAAGATGGGAGCCATTTCTTTCATTTGGCTACAGCTAAAATATAACTAAGACCAATCCTATTGAATCTAAACTACTGAATCTGTCATTTGGATTTAATGTTGCCTCCTCTAACTATAGACAATCATATGTATTAATCATTCAACTACTACTAACATTCAACCCTTTTTATATTGGGATATTGCACCTATTTGGAGGTACAACACAATACTACAAACAGAGAGGTACCTGTTGAAAATCAGAATATAATTGCCCTGGTTGGAATATGCCCAAGACACCAAAGCTATTTGGTCAAAAAATCATGTCATCGTTAATGTCTACAAGTGGTCATGACCTTGTTTATATGTCTCACAGGAAAGACTCATGTAGAATAGAAGGTCTTAATGACCAGATTGTACACTGGTGTTTTTTCCCTGTTAGTCAATATTAACCATACTTATTGATAACTACAGATGTCTCATACAGAAAAACCCTGGAATTTCTCTTATCCTGGTCCAGTCCTGCTTGGTTGTAAGATCAGAGCCACAGATTATATCATTTCAGTTTATTTAATGTGATAATGCTGTCTGCAATGAGAATAACTGGATAATTTTGTGAAAGTACTTAGATTCCAAAAAAATAGTCCAAACTAGGGGTAATATTATGGCATATCTAATATTTTATTCTTAGTTCTTCCTCCTCCATTGATACATTGATTTCTCATAGTTCATTTGTGTATACCAATTACATTTTCAGTAGCTGAATATTGCTGTAGTTCCTAGACACATTGCCTCATGGATTTGCTTAAATTACAATGTTTTCTTTATTAATTGTGGTACAAGGGCTTTATCCCTCTGTCCAACCCCTATGCTTGAACAAATATAGTAGCATATTTTTTACGAAGCATGAACACCTCCATGTGTTAGTGAACAGTGTAAAGCACTTTAGAATTTGGATGCTGTTTCTACAACTTCTACCTCATGTTATTTAAAATGGAAATTATTAAAAATAACTTGGTTCGCTTCAGTTCATCTGTTTCTATGCAACAGAAAAGGCACCTGTGTTCTGTTAATACTTGCATTATGCAGCACATTTGGAAATGTTATAACTCAGGTGGATTAGCCTCCTGGGAATCACATATATAGTTCCTGCCTCAGCTCTTGCTCTCTGTATATGTCAAATTATAAAATAATCTTCCAGTTACCCTAGCATGTTTGCACCTTGAAACCTTAAGCAGTGATTACTCAGGCAGGTAAAGAAGATACTGATTCTAACAAGAGAAAAACAGATCCTTTTGCAGTTACGTTTTCTGTCTCGTCTGCTTATTCTAAATTTTATCAATTTATTTCTAATATTTGAAGGAGAGTAAAAGATAGATGATACACAGCTTAAAAATTTCTTACATCTGTTTTTTACTTGCTTTGTCCTTTGTCCAGCTGCAAATTAACTGTATAACTCCCAGTGAAGTTAGTGGTATGGTACTAAGCCCCCTTCACTTGATAAAAACTCTTTCTGGTCTTTCTGGAACTTTATGGTCTTCTGTTGTGACCTCAGTAATGGTGAATTTCAGAGCAAGGAACTGCAATGTTCCAATATAATGTGGTATATCTTACATTCTGGTCTCTGTGGGTATATCTAGACATGCATTTGATCCAGCCTAAGTTTACTTTGGCATAAGCTACTTTGGAGTAAGTGCTTTTGGGCAGATGTCTATTCATGCAGAGATCAGGGAGATTTGCTAGTGCCAAGTTTCCTGCAGCCCTGCAATTGGCCCCTGCCTCCACCAGGGGAAGCTCAAGGCTCCCCCTGGGTGCTAGCCCATGGGCTGGCAGCAGAGCACCAGGTCAAGGAGACAGCTGTCACCTGCCCTGGGGGGCTGCTTGCTGCTGGGGTGAGGACAATGTCTACTTGCCCTGCCAGCAGGGAACTCCTGGCTCTGGCTCCCCAATCAGGGGAAGGGGACTTGGAAAGAGTTGCAGGGGAGGGGAAGGTCCTAGCCCCCTGCCCCAATCTTTTGCTGGGGCAGCTAGCAGTTAGCTCACTGTTAGTTGCCCCACTGGCAGATTGGAGCTTGCGGGGAACAGGTTGGGGAATTTGTTCCCCACCCAGGTCTGTGAGTGCGGAGCTGCACAAGATTCAAGCTCCCCAGCTTGTTCCCCTGCCAGCTCTGCATTCACAGTGGGAAACAGGCTCCTTTGCCCCTGCCACCAGGGAGCTCCCTGCATCAGCTCTGCAACTGCAGTCATGGAGGCAGCACTGAGAGAGAAGGGTCTCCCAGCCCCCTGCTCCCTGATCATAATTGTGGAGTTGGGGCTGGGAAATAGGGATCTCCCAGCCCTGACTCTCTGATTGCAATCTTGGAGCAGAGGGCTTGAAGCTCCCTCCTGCTGGGGCAGGGGAATATAATCCAGACCTGGTCTTCTGTGGCAGAGGCCACCTCAGCAGCAGGCAGCTCCTGGGGGGCAGGGAGCTATGTCCTGCCCTGTGGTGGATGGCTGAGTGGGAGAAGATTTTGCTCCCAGCCAGGTATCTACATGAGCACTGCACTGTTACTAATCTCAAATAAATTTGTTACTTGCATTTGCAGGTAGCAAATTTACTTAGGGTTACTTAGGTTTAGCGAAGTTTACTGCACAATGAGCATGTGCACGTGTAGTAAACTATGCTAATGCACCATTAAGCATCTCATGTAGATAAGTCCTGTTTGTTGACCAACCCCCTCATTAATGAAACATTGTTCTGCTGGCCCAAGACTTACTAAACCCAATATGATTTTTTGGATAAAATATATCACTTGGGGTACAGACAGACATAACAATTAAAATGTTACAAAGATGTAAATACCCTTTGAAGTATTTCAAAAGTGACTGAAACACTCCCAAATAGGATCTCTGGAAATCAAGTGCCATTTTGGGGTGTTTCACTTTTGGTTCTGATTACCCCCTCCCTCCCATTCTTGGAGCATGTGTATAAATGCCCATAGAACCTTGAATAATACTAAAGTCAGGCCTCCAGCCCCAATCCCCTTTATCCCACACCAAGGGACATAGGAAAAGTTTTGATGATTTGGAGGTCCCTTGCCAGCTGTCCAACCCACCATACCTTCAGGCCGGTTTTACTTGGAAATGGTTCAGTTGTTACGTCTGTCCACACCCTAAAAGGGCACTTTCCTGTATCCTGATCTCTGTTTCAGAATAATGTTTTCCCCTTAGCTATCATATCCTTGTTCCCCAACCAATATTTAAACAAAAAAACAATGTGATCAAAACAGGCTTTACGGAGCCAAACTTATTTATAAAACAAATGTGCCTTCTACACATGAAATAGCTACACAAATCAAACATGGCTTCAGCTGCTGGTGAACTATTCCAATCAGTTGCATTATAATTATGTGTAGAGTTGGGTAGCCCACCTTTGACAGCCTGAATCTCTACTGCATCTGGACAACTAAGCTATTAAAGGCCACATGGAAGCCTGTCTCAAGATGTTATTTCAGCAGATTGAGCCTCTGTCTCTCTCCATTATCTTTGCTGTTATCTCCTGTCTTCTGATACAACGATAAGAGATGGTAGTCACTGTAGAGAAAAGGGCAGTATTTTTCTGAAGAATATCTTGTGATAATGCTAGTTTTTGTATTAGTATTAAAATCCTTGGCTCTTCTGAGCATCTTTGGTCACTGGGACATTAGGGCCAGGAAAATGTATTTTGTTTACTATTCACTTGGATATCAGTAAAACTTAATGCAAAAAAAATAATGCTGAGTAACAGAGTCTAGCTCTCAGCAGTTGTAATGAGTTACATATCCTGTTATTCTTGGTTCACATCCAGCCCAGATTAGCAGCATCTCTGTATACCTGTCTAATGGCCAGCTAATAAGAATTTATGATATCATCATTATTTGCATAGTTCTATGGGAATAAGAAAAAGCTTCCCAAGGAGCTTACCATCTGAATTGCTGTAAAAAAAACAAACAAAAAAAAAAAACACCACCACAAAGGCTACTAATGTTGCACCATTGCTGGCAGTCATACTACAGTTTAATGAATTAATTTTGCTTTCCACCTCTAGAGATGTTTCCTCTATGTCAGGGTCAAGGCATATCCATGAGGTTGTTTATGTGAGGTGTTCATTCTGTTCGCTTACTCCACTGCTGATTTTACTATAAATAAAGAAAGAATTTCAGTCTCCAGGGTTGTCAGGTTCGCTAGCATGCAATTCAGCAACAAATGTTGGTGTGTTTTCAAAAGTCAGAGCACACCACTATGAAATATTTCCTTTTTTTTTTTTTTTTTTTTTTTACTGCATCTTGACCTACTCATCCCTGGGCCTGTTTGAAATGCAAACTGACGATAGCTCTGCAATGTAGATTCCTTTGTTTTTCAAGGTCATGGTTGAATTGAGATTGAGATGTGAAGTGCCTGCATGGAGCCAATAACTCATTTTTTGTTTCCAGGGCTTTGCTGTAAGATTCACCAATCAATTTCTGACAAGTTGTCTTGTACTGGCAACTATAGGTTTTTCTGGCCACAAGGGGAGTATCTACAGGTGCAATTAATTCAACTAAATAAACTCCAGTGTAATTTGTGCTGAAGTTTTTGCTCCCAGGCACAGCATTTACACATGCATCCAGGACTGTGGTACATTGAGCCAGGTTGGAACAGCCCCATTGGCAGGGGACCCAGGAGGACCCATTGGCTCTGCCCCAGCTCAGTGTGCTGTAAAGGGGCTGACTGGGGCATGAGGGTGACCCAGTATGGGGCTAGCTAGCAGACATTCCCCCACACTCAAGTACCCTCATGCCTCAGCCAGCCCTGTCAGTGTCTACATGTGCATTGTGGCAACTAAATGCCACTTCAAGACAGTACTTGTGTTTACAAGTATTAGTCTATGACTGTTTATTAGTTTACTGCAGCCCAATAGGACCCCATGTGTAGCTGCTGAAACTTTACTGTGGAGGTAATTATACAATTCCACTGTAAGTGTCTTGTGTAAATACACTGAAGGTATAGAGACCATGGGTGGATCCAGGATTTTGTAAAGAGGGGTGTGGAAGCAGTGATCAAATCTGTAGGAGTGGCTGCAACCCCTGGTCCCACTCCCCACATACACCACTCTTTCAAGCAGTTAAAAATCTTCCCTCCCCCATTCTTCCTCCTCTGCTCACTGGCACATTCCCTCCCCTCTCCTTCTTTCACTTCCTCCCCACCTCATGGGGCTCTCCAGAGCCATTCCTGTCCCATTTTGGCAGGGTTACTTGTGGAGCCAGACTTGGCTGGAGACAAAAGAAATAGTGGCAGCGGTGGGCAGGTTCCCTTCCTCCATGCCTGCTCCTGGGCTGCCAGGGAACATCTCGGTGACCAGGAGGAATTTACCCACTGCTGCTCCTGGTCCCAGTTGATTCTGGCTTCCCTTGGAGCCCAGCTGAGGCAGTAAGGAGCAGCTCTGGGGCTCCCCCACTCCCCTAGTTTGCTAGCAGTGGGAAAGGGATGGGGAAAATGGGAGTGGAGATGATGTGCCATTGAACACAGAGAGGAAGGGAGGGGGGATTTTCACTTGTTTTGGGGACTTAAAAAATCCCAGGGTGCTGCTCTTATGGCATGGTCAACTGAGAGGAAGGTGCATCATCATCAGTGTCCCTCTTCAGGATCCAGCTGGTGGAGACCTAATCCCATGGATCCATCCCTGGTGAAAAGCCCTAATCCCTAATTGTTTATGACAGCTGCAGCGTATCAGTTATAAGCCACAGTATCCTATCAAATTAGTCATTGTATGATATATACTTCTACCAGGATTCTTTTGTTAGTCTTTCTCCCTGATTTATTCTGCCACTCTAGAGATGCCTCTTTAACAGTCCAAAGTCCTCAAACTAATAGGCCTTTTTAACACTGAAGGTCCTTTAAAATAGTGAGAGGGTTGATTTCTGTAAGGAGAAAAAAACTCTTTAGAAAGGGCTCAGGTGGTATTTATATAACTGTTCATCTACTAATAAATAGGGAATTTAAATAAATAGAAGGTGTGCAAATGGAACAGGAGAGACTATTCTGTGTGTGGAAGCAAACATTTTAAGATCCCCTCATTGTATTCTTAATATGCCTTACTAAAGAGAACCATCCTTGCTGTTTGCATGCATATTGATTTGTGAGATTTCACAGAGTAGAAATACTGTGAGTTAATTTCCTTTCCAAATCTATTGCATAGATACTTAAGTAATCAGATTGGCAAAGACCCATACAATATTCATATTATTGGTTGGCTTTGTGTTTATAGACACACACATACACACCCCATTGTCCTAATTTTTCACATTCAGTTGACGTATACTTATGATTAACTGAAGAGAAAAAAGGATGATACTCTCTAAATTATATTAGTCATTCACGCTGGTCAGTCTTTACTTACTTTGAGCCCAGTCTATTAACGTACCAAGCTATAAGAGACCTCCAAAAGAAGTTAAGTCAGCCATCCATGCTTAGCTATCCATTTATCACTTTATCTAAACAGAGTAATTTTATTGGTAAAGGGGCAAGGGAAGGGATATTTTCATCCTTCACCAATGATTTCTTTTTTCTTTTAACCTATATCAAGTTTTAAAGTAGAGGCAGTTTTTGGCTTTCTGTCTAGCTAAACTAGAAATAGATAGTAGACATCATTGCCGATGTTATGGTTTCCACTCTTTCTGATGGTTTTTTTCTGATTTCACTGGGATAATTCTCCTGGTTTGTAGGGCATTACAATATTCAGAATAACACTTGATTCTGCCATGTGACTCTGGGCATTGTGAGATGCCAGTATAACACCATAAATTTATCTGATTAATCAATACCAAACATGTTCTTTAATCTCATAGTTTTATCTAATCTATCTGTGAAGATTATCCCTGAATTAATAATTAGCATATACTGCAGCATAGAGGTATGGAGCTTATCCTTACACTAATGGCATGAAAGCCATCCTCATCTGCAGTGCTGTAACACAGCAAAAGGTCAGTTGTTACAAGAATGGTATTTTGTGGCACTTATTGGGGAAATCTGCAAAGGATTCACTTGGCTTTAGGACTAACCAGCTGTGAGGATTTATCCAGACTATTAAAAGAGTAGGACTTACGTATGACAGTTAACAGAGCAACTTCTAGGGCCCAACCATTAGCAATTGCTGTTGTCTTCAGCTTTTCATACAGTAGTTTGATGTTATTCGTGTGTACTGTAAATCAAATAAAACTAGAACAATGGATCGACACATAATTTCTCCTCAAAGGTGAAGCCATTTCCCAATGAATGCATAGTATGGATAGGTATGTGTCCTAATTATTGTTGATTCTGACCACTGTTGATCTTTTTTTTTTCTGTTGTAAATGGCAAAATAATTAAAAGTAAATGAATGTACTGCTCCCTTTCTAAATGAAGATTTTAAAGTTGGCTACAGTATAGTAAAAAAAGAGATTCTGAGAAGAGACAATTTTACTCTTGCATGGAGTATTTTTTTTCTTTTATTTCAGAAGCAAAAAACAGACTGAAGTAGTTTACTAGGAATTAGGTGAAAGAGCTTTATTAGAGTACTAGATATTATACATGAGTCATGCTGTAAGGAACATCAAGAACGAGGAGTCAAATAAGGTCGAAGAGTTCTAAGGCATAAGAAAATCTCTATGGGGATTTCTTTAGTTTCACTTGTACTTGTTTTGGAGTGTTGTTTTGTTATATTACTGTTTTACCCACAATAAGTTATTCTCATGAAAGAAATAAAAGCCTGCAACTACCAAAACAAAAATACCTGGCTAGAACCCATGTAATTGTGAAATAGAGCTGTAAAGGGAGAAAGGGTGCATGGGATGTAAAGAAGTTCTGTAACTGTGATTATAACTGTCATCCCCTAGTAAAGTCGCAAATAATTTTTCTCCTCTCTCTTTCATAAGACCCTTCCATAAAACAGTATTGGAATGGAATTATGTGGGTGTGCAGAAAGTGTGCTATGTTTGCAGAACTGTATAATCATGGTCTTCTCTTTCTCTCTTAGTTTTGGTCTATGTTCACACTGTTGCTCTTCATTACATTCTTAAGAACTAAATAGAAGCAGCTATTTTAATAATTACTGACCTCTGGATCAAGGCAAGATCAGTAAAATATCCCCAGTGATTCGTTCAAAGGCCCCTATGATAATTTTTGTTAGAAGAAATATTTTAAAACCTCATTATAATATCCATTAAATTGAAAGGAAAGAGTCTCATTGAGGCTCTTACATTGTAGTGTCTATCAGCTGAAAGAAGAACTAGAATAACTTCAGTAGTCTCTCTCCATTATCTTCATCCTCAGCACATGTGCACACTTACACACATGGACACCCAACTTGATTGCAGAGGGGGTGTTAAAGGCACACCAGGTTTTCCCCAATCTGTGACAGAAATCTACATATGGATAGGTGGTGACTAAAAATTACTCTTTTTGTCCAACTGATCTAGTGAAATCTAGGCTGCATTGGACAAATTTCCTTTCACATTATGGAACCATAACAGCCACTACTGATTTTTCTCAAAAAAATGTCAAAGGGTTGAATGGACATGGGGAGTGGCTTAACAGGTAGCTCCTGAATGTCATAGGGTAGTTTTTAGCCATATAGCCTAAGAAAGATTTTGCTTTCTCTGCCTTTGCTGCACTTGATATATGGATAAAGACAGAAACAGAAAATAAATGTATAAGGTTATCTATCTCTAGTTGGAAAGAAAGAGAAATTTGTAGCTTTAGTTAATGGAATCATATATCTAAAACTCCCCATGAAGCTTAAAATGTGTCACTTAAAAATGAGTTGTCTGTTCTTGCCTTGAATATCCACCAAAAAGGTAAGGCTACAAACTCTTCTTAAACCTACAACTTAAAGGAGTACTGCTGCCATGAAGCCTTTGGTCTATAAGCTTTGCAGGTCAGGGGACTGGAGTCCAGCAGTAAAGATGTGTGTATAAAAACTGGTTAGTGCTTTTTCCTAATACTCTACCTAGCATAAACTTGTTAATCTGATGTCTCACATTCATATGCTCCAAGAGAAACCTTTGCAAAGAGGGCACAGAACCCAGGACCACAACTAAATCTTTCCTGCTCACTCTCAGTCCCATGTGGGATCCAGCTCAGAATATTAGGCCATACCTATAATCACCCTGTAATTTGGACCACTGCCAAGAAACATTTGCTCCTACTCCATACACAACCAAGCCTGCAAAACTAAGCAACAATGACTTAGGCCTAAGCATGCATCTCAGGACCACTTTTAGGTTCTCTATCTCAAGAGCAAGTGGGTAGAGCTGATTCAACAGCAGTTTGAAGCCTGACAGAGGCAGTATAAGCAAAGTATGTAGTTTCATGCTGAGGAATTTGAGCCCTATGACTTTCAGTAAGTGCCTATGATGCTCTTAAAAGTAGACCTTTATATCATATAATTTCTTTTAAAAATATCCTAAATTCATATTTATGTTATAGAAACCAGAGATAAGATTTGTTGAACATGCTCTCAGCCCTTGCCCTGGAAGTAGTTTAATTGTCTGTTGCTGGTTATGTGCATGCACATGATCAAAACAAATAAACTGAATCTAAGAGGTTTCAAAAGTGCTCTTCACAGGAAACATGGTAGAACAGTTTTCACATCCACTACTAACTTGATATAGATACATTGATATTTGTGGACAAGCTGCATATATTTTTTAAGACAAAACACTGATGTCACCCAGAGAGCTCCTTTGGAGAAGTATACTCAATATTATGTGGGGGAGGTGTTGGTTTCTTAAGGGTTGGACATGAACATCACAACTTTTTGTGTTAGCCGCATGGTAAACAGAAAAGAGTAAAACCATAAAGATTAAAACAGTAAATTAGCTCCTACTTGCCTGAGCTTGGATGCTCAGTGCCCCTCATATACACCTCCCTCTGGCTTTTTACTCTGAGACTCTACAGCTGTGGACCAAAAACATCTTGCAGCACACCAGGTACCCACAGCCCCAGTAACTGCTGGCAGTGGGCAAGCCACAGAGGTCACAGGGTTGCCTTCATACAGGCCAAGTCCCAATGTTTTTCCCCTGCCACCTTAGCCTGCCAGAGGTGAGCTATCCACACTGGCTCCTACTTGGTGTGGGTAGCTATACTGAGTTGACAGGTTGATAGGCTCTTGCCGCGGAGATGTGATGTGCAGGTGCCAGAGCCAGGCTCTAATGAGGCTGTGCCCACATGCAGGAGTTCTCCTGGGTTCAGCATCAGGTTTGTGTGTATATTCTGGGGACCTTCATGATGAGGTCAGGGGACAAGGCCCAGGGATGCAGATGCCTAGGTGCTGGGGCTTGTCCTGGGACACAGATGCCTCTCTCCCTCCTGGTACTACTCACCTGTGGCTAAGCATTGGCCAGATACAGGATTCAGGGGTGGGGGAAGGGTCTGTTCTGACTTGGCCCTGTGACAGCCTGGAGATTGAGTGAGCTAGGCACTCAGCCAGAGTAGTCAAGCACAATCTGAGTTCCAGTCCTCCTCCCTGTGAAGGGGAGTTAGCAGGGGGCTGCAAAGCAGCCTGGGATACTGGCAGACTGCTGCCTCACTTGAGTCGCTAGGGGATTTCCTATAGAAGCTTAATTACCATGTTGGGCTACCAACATGGGTTCATTCACGGTAGGTCATGTCAGACCAACCTGGTGGTCTTCTATGACCAGGCCACAAAATCCTTGGAAGCAGGTGTCACGGTGAATGTAGTCTTTCTGGACTTTAGGAAGGACTTTGACACTGTCTCTCACCCCATTCTCATTTAAGAAATTAGGTGACTGTGGTGTTGATGCCTACACAGTCCGATGGGTTGCAAATTCGCTGGAGGGTTGTATCCAGAGAGTGGTGATGGATGGGTCATTTTTGACCTGGAGGGATGTGAGCAGCGGGGTCCCCCAGGGCTCGGTCCTCAGGCCCGCACTGTTCAACATCTTCATCAGTGATTTTGACAAGGGGGTGAAAAGCACCTTGTTCAGATTCGTGGATGACACTAAGATGTGGGGATGCTGGAGGAGAGAAACAGGCTGCAACTAGATCTAGACAGGTTACAGGGGTAGGTGGATGAGAACAGGATGGGATTCAATACCGACAAGTACAAGGTACTGTACCTAGGGAGGAAGAACCAGCAGCATACCTACAGGCTGGGGAACTCCCTTCTCATCAGCACACAGGCAGAAAAGAATCTTGGAATCATTATTGATTCCATAATGAACATGGGCCGCTAATGTGGGGACGTGGTCAGGAAGGCTAACAGCACCTTGTCATGTATCTACAGATGCATCACAAACAGAGCCAAGGACGTGATCCTCCCATTCTGTGCAACACTGGTTAGGCTGCAGTTGGAGTACTGCATCCAGTTCTGGGCATCGCACTTCAGGAGGGGTGTGGACAACACGGAGAGGGTCCAGAGGAGGGCCACCCTTATGATCAGGGGGCAGTAAGGCAGGCCCTATGAGCGGAGGTTACAGAACCTGAACCTGTTGAGCCTCCACAAGAGAAGGCTAAGAGGTGGCTGTCTACAAACTGGTCAAGGGGGACCAGCAGGCTATGGGAGAGACCTTGTTCCCTCGAGCACTACTGGGAGTAATGAGGAATAACAGCTATAAGTTGACTGAGAGTAGATTCAGACTAGGTATCAGGAACCGCTACTTCACAGTCCGGGTGGCTAGGATCTGGAACCAACTTCCAAGGGAAGTGGTGCTCACTCCTACCCTGGGGGTCTTCAAAAGGAGATAATCATGTAGCTGGGGTCATTTGACCCCAGCATTCTTTCCTGCCCATGGCAGGGGGTCGGACTTAATGATCTACTCAGGTGCCTTCTGAACCTACCAACTATGAATAAATTAATCTAACCTAAATCCTTTAAGTCTAATACCAAATTGATCCAGGTCTATCTTAGATTGGGTTCTACCATTTTTAAAACAGTTTATATGCAATGAACTTCTGTTTGGTTACAGGTGTAGACTGGTTTCCAACCCCTTATGCCAGTATAAGTGAAATGTCTGTATCTGGCCATTATCGGTGGCGCTTCTAGGAATCTACCAAAATAGATCCAAAGTAAATTGGTGGAAGATATGTGACTTACAAGATAGGGAAAATTAAAGTCTGAAAAGATCTGTTAAATAACCTTGACAGCTTTCTGCCGTTTTCAAGACTGACATTTACAGAATACTCTCAGAAACTTTGCTTATTCCAATAAATGGGCCTATTACAAAAGAGGGTACTTTTCCTCAGTATCATCTCCTTTGGGCTCAAAACGTTTCCAGAATGCTGCATCTGGGGTAGAAATTGGCACTTCATTTCCACATGGATTATGGAGAGTACATCGATCCTATATATTATTCAGTCTATAAATCATTTCCTTGTTTAATACTATACTGAGTTAAAGAGTGTTAGTATTTTGAAGGGCTTTGATGGAGAAGGTGTAGATACCTTAAGACAACCTCCATCTCAGGATTCCAGCTGATTCTGAAACCTCTATCCATTGGGATCAATTGAGTCATCTGGCTGAACGTGCAGGTATGCAAGAGAGAGAATTTTCTTTGAAGTTTAACTTTAACGACATTACCAAGGCTCAAGATTATCAATATGAATGGGTGAGTAAAAAAGTCAATATGTGCATGGCAGGAGGCATGATTGTAGGATAATGCATGACATCCAATTATGTGTTATTGCCAGTGTAGGAGGAGCCCAATCCTGGACCCCCCCCTACATTGGCATGAAGCAGGCTCCCCTAGCTGAAAGCCATCTTGTTAATGGGGCTCTCAGCCACAGGGACCACAAGCAGTCAAAACTGAGAATCCTTGTACCTGAAGGGGCGCTTGGTCCTGGCTGTGCCTCACATGAAACTGGTAATGAGAGCCCTGTACCTGATGAGCCCCTTGGTCCTGGCTGTGCCCCAAGCACAGTTGAGACTAAAAGTTCCTTCACCAGACAGCGCTCTTGATTCCTGCTGTGCCACATGCATAGCCAGGACCAAGGGCCCTGTCACCTGCAGGACTCTTATCCCCCACAGCTGGAGGCACTGGTGCAGCATCTCAGCTGCAGGGGTGCATGGAGTGCCCCACGGCTGGGAGATTTCAATGGCTGGGAGGTTTCAGGAGTGGTGATCTCACATTCACTGCTTAGAGTGTCCCTACTCCCTGTGACTGTGAGACTGCATTGGCTGTGATCTCCCAGCCCTGAGGGTGCATTGTGCTCCACAGTGGCTGGGATACTGCAGGCACTGTAGCTTCCCAGCCATAGGACTGCCTACATGTGCAAATGAAAGCAGGATGAATACCAGCTATAAAGTTATTACACATTTGTGAGCAATAACATTATAGCTGGCTGGACCTTTTTAGGCACGATAATTGTAGGCACATGTAGCCAGTCCAAATTTATTATGCAATTAACAAGATAACTGTGCACTAGATATAATATGTAGACAAGGGCTCAGAAACAGGAATAAAAACATGGTAGGAGTTCTAGTTGTGCTAGGCTATACTTATGCTGAGTTGTAGTAAGCTACAGTGCCGAAAAGCAGTATGGGAGAAGGGAGCCTCCTAAACACTAGATGACCCAGTAAGTAAGAAAAATATATATAAATGCATAAAACACATTGAAGGAGTATAAAAACAGCAGCTACAAATGTAAAAGCTAAAACTACTAATGAGAGTGCAGGTGTATGGACTTGGCAAACAAACAAAAAAATAAGATGTACATCTTGACAGAGAGAGAGAGAGAGATGAATGAGCACAAGATGGGGATCATGGGGTTCACAAGTAGAAATACAGGAGTTTGAAGACGTATTCCTCATAGAGACCAAGGGGAGTATGAATAACATACTGTGTCTGTACCTGTCAAGGGCAAACCTTGCTAAGTTGGACTGATTGTTAATCAGACCAACTAGTGTGCTGTCCGATGACAATAAAACTTTCCGAACTTTCACTACGAAACACATATTCGAGTTATGTTTTCTGCGTTCCCTTCAGGACCTCGACAATGGCTTGCTAGTGTCAGCTTTCCAGAACATTCAGACTTCAGTAGTCTATATATCAAAAGCGATAGCAACCAGATACCACCCGAGAAAACGCTCCACATGGCTCAGAACAACGGACAAGGCATTATCTTCCTTTACATTTTGCTCTGGTAAACTCTCCAGATCTCTTGGAACAATCTTTCCAGGAAATTGTTTGCCTCATTTATAAACAAAGAGGCTTAGAATACTTCAATATCAAACCCGTTCGTCATTTGAGATTTGCTGATCAAGGCAGGTCTATGCTGCCTCCCTTGCCAAGCCTGGGAGTGCTACTGAGAGGCATGCCCCGCCCACTCACTTATGCTCTGAATATGCCAAATCCTATCAAGTACATAGCAGCCCTGGGTGATCATCAAGGGATACTTATTAGAATGACTGGGTACATGCTCTGTGCTGCTCTAAAGCAACGGTGTTCAATCATTTATTGGATTTGTCATGATGAGAATTGGGTGCAAGTGTGTGTGTGTGGGCAGGGGTGGGGGATAGGGGAGGTTTTCTTGGCAGCTGTCCCAGGCATGAAACTTTCTACAATTTAGACAGAACTCAGGAATGAAACCGTAGCTTTTGTCTTACCTCAAGCAAATTTCTTACTGTTGCAATTTCTTGGAAGTCAGAATAATAATTTCCAGTGGGTTTTTTTGGTTAAATAAAGGACATAATGGCAGAAAATCAATAAAGCATATATGCAGATAATATTTATAACAGCTGCACACTACATGTGTCATAATTGTGGGTAGTTCAACAATGTATATCTGCAAATGTGAATCTTCAGGTGAACTATGTAACTCAGACTGTTTTCTGTGGATTGCACTTTTAGAGCAAGCTACTAAATACTCACACATGGATCACAAATATGTAGCAAGGAAGTTTAGTTTTTACATCTTGTCACTCTTCTGACCTGGGCATTGCTGTTGTTATAAAGTGTATTTTCAGTTTATTCCTTGTGAGTTACATTCTTTTCCACTAGATGAAAATACAACCATTCTTAAGAATAATTGTACTTCCAAGAAGATTGGCAGAGATCCCCTCTCCTTTTCCCCACTCTGTTTTTGGATGCTGTGAACGCAGAAAATCTATTAAAATCTAGTTAGTGCATGCTATGGTATAATTTTCATTTGCTTTCAAGCGGACTTGAAATTTGCTATGTATGAGTGTTCCCGTGAAAGTTCTACATTAGTGATACTGGAATGTGTTTGGGTTATGTGGACAAAGAACTTACAATATAAATGATTTTAATGTTTAAAGAAATCAACAGATTATATTTAAAACCTATTTGGAGTTTTTGATACTGATGATCAGAAGGAAAATCACACTTCGCTTATATACATTTGAGTAAATTTGTTGTGGAATTCATGGAGAGGCAATTAATATGTAACCACATAAATAATGCTTCTTGACTATACTGCTTTTTGTGCAAACAAAACTTTAGCCACTCATCCCAGGTCCAAGGCTAGGCTTTTCCTACCTGCCTTCCCCAAAACCCAGACTGGTCAGTTTTAGCTCTCAAACCCCTTCCAAATCCTCTCAGGACCTGCAAACCCTCTCCCACCAACAAACCTGACCATCTTTGCTTTTCCCTTGACTTACTTAGATCACATTCCTGATATGGCTCTTGTCACTAGCAATCATGTGCAAAAGCAAGACCCAATCTTTGATGACATGGCTCAAAGTAAGCATGTGATGATAGATTGTCTGCACATGTTACATGAAAGCAGTAAAGGATGCACTCTAACAGAAAAATAGTTGCCAAATTTTGTCTAATATTTGTAATGTCTGAGTATTCTACAAATATCTTTTTTCCAGAGGCTCTGTAGGGAGAGAGGCATTTTTTTCTGTTTATAAGGATAAAACGGGGGTTGATATGTTGTAAGGGCATGTTAACTTGGGAACATAAATAGATTTGCTCTATGGAACGAGAGGGATGCTGAGAGAAAGAGTGGCTATTTGAATATGAGGGTGTTACCTGCAAAGACCATAGGTGCAAGTATTTAGTCCTCAATCTGACTGTATCAAAATAGCATGCAGACCTATGAGGCATTCTTGTGCCAAGCCCCACAGCCAAAAAATAAAATTAAGTATTTTGGGCAGGGGGACAAGATTGGTAGAGAGGATTAATTTCGTTACTATTCCTCCCAGTACAAGGTGCTTATCCTTCTTTGAGTATTTATTTAAACTTTTCAGAGAAATGAACTCCACAGTATCTTGTTCACCTTGACTAAAGTTTCAAATGATGCTCAAAGTACCTACTAACGATTATACTTATTTTATTAGACATAAAATCTATTCCCAAGTTATCTGTTCCCAAGTTATCCCTCCCCCACTGTGTCATTTTAAAAAACTTACTCTATACCATTCATTTTAATGACATTAGAATATGTGCTCCAATATTTACCTCCAAGCTCTCAGATTTTGTCAAATATGAAATGATCACTTGGCCATCTGATAAATTCAGTCAAGTTGTTAAGAGTCCCACTTGTCAAGTTGCTGACTCCAGCTGTTATATAGTGAAGTCAGGGGAACTGATTGAAAACAAGTTCTAATCTGATTTTTTAACTCCTTAACCTTTACAATGAGTTCTACCACTGAATTCCAACCAGCCTGAAGAAAGGCCGGGTAATTACTTTGTGATAAGAAGAGCTGCACTGAAGGATTTGCCTGAGGCTCAGAACACTGACAGTCCGATAAAACCCAACAAAGTCCACAGCCCCAGAAGGCCAATGAGGCTGGATCTGCTGTAGGCTTACAGGAAAGGTCAGGCAGTTGTGGAAGACCAAACAGCAGACCCTGCCTCTCAGCTCAGCAGCTGAGAGAATCCAGGAGCTAAAGAGGATGGAGAAAGGGATTGATATAAATGAGTTCACCGATTCCCTTGTTTTTCTGGTCCTTTATTCTGTTCCCCTCTGTTTTACCTCCTTTATTCCCTAGTCATCTCAATAGGTCACTGTATTCCAAGTGGAAATACGTCAGTTGTAATATGTCTCCTGCTTGTCTCCTGTGGGACAGGAAGAACCAGAGGTCCCAGGCCCCCTGGTCTGAACTTTCCTTCCTTCCATCTTTTTCTTTCTTACATGGATATCAGAATTAAAGGCCAGTTGCTCAGTACACTTTTCTTCCAGGAGAGTATTTCCAGGGAAAACAGAAACATAAATGGTGCTTCTTTATGCCTTTCTGTTGCTGTGCCCCCTGGGATCTGGTAGCATTTATCAGTATTTAGAGCAGCCTTTAGCTTCATTTTTTTAAGGGAGCCTGGAGAGTCTTAATCAGATCACCAAGGAACCTTTAAATGCTTTTCTGATCTTTATTGCCACCTTACATCCATCTGTATTGTTCCACCCACTCCTTGGCCCAGGATCTTGACCATATGACTATTGATATTCTTCAGATGGGAGTTCTGTAGGAGATGATTTCACACTGAATGAAGGCTTTCTGTTTGTTTTCTTTTTGTATGTTATAAATGAAAGAGCCTTTCATTTAATTGAACACCTTGCTTTTTAGATTAC
The DNA here is from genome assembly GCF_052110815.1 of Crocodylus siamensis. Taxonomy (NCBI): domain Eukaryota; kingdom Metazoa; phylum Chordata; order Crocodylia; family Crocodylidae; genus Crocodylus; species Crocodylus siamensis. The sequence goes on along the minus strand of NC_143396.1, from coordinate 214,593,851 downwards.
AGCACTGGAGGAATTGATGGGGACTAATCAGATATATTGCCAAAAAGAAAAAAAGCCAATTACTTATTTGGAATGCACTTCTACTTTATGTTCTCACTTTACTACTGTAGTATTTTTCTCTGAGACCTGGTTGCATCAACCTTAAAATACTGCAAAAGGCAAACACTTTTCACCTGGGAACTAATTGTTCTTCCAAATCAAATTAATCCACTGACTCAGACTTGCTAGGATGCTCCTGTGGTCTGAAATTGCATTTATCCTCTTAATCATGGGATTAAATATGTATTGCACAATCAGCTGTTAAGAAGGATACTTGGAGGATGTTTGGCTTGTTGTCAAGGAAACTCTGTAAGAATTCTCACTGTAGCAGTATTTGAATGATGTGGTCAGCAGGGATTTTCTATTAATGCCTGACTAAACGCCATTCATCTTGTAAATATTTTTTCATGGATGAAAGACAGAAAGAGAAGCTTTGTATGCTACTTCTTAGTAATCTTAAAATTATCAGCAGTTCCACATCCTTTTTCTTTCCCTCTTCTTTATATTTTTCCAAATGAATCGTTGTATGAGCTGGTGGAAGATGCTGGGTTTGCAGCCTGGAAAAAAGAAACCTTCTCTTCCTTCCAAAGTACCTCAGTTTGCCTTGAAGTGATCATTGCAAAGGGTGATTTATTACTGGCCTCTTTTAAATCAGCCAAATAAAGTTAACTCTTAATAAATGGTGGTGGTTGCAAGTTTGTTGAGGTACCTTCTTTTAAACAGGCCACCGAACAGCTGCAAGCAATATAATATTGTTTTTTGATTGCCAGTGGGCACGTCTACACTTTCATTAATGTACCTTAGATACTGCTCATTCAGTTTAGTACTTCCTTAATAAAGCTGTAACTAAATGTGAAGTACCTAAAGTTACTCCACCTTAGCACTAGCGCATGGTTATTTAGTGACACTTACTCCACATTAGCCTAATGACACTGCTCAGTAGGCTATTAGCATAGTTTTTGCCATGACACTACTGCACAGTGTTATTAGGCTAATACTTAGCATCTCATGTAGATGCACTCACTAACTATTAGACTAAAAATAGTTAACTTTAGTAGGAATTCAATTCTGAATTCAATTTTTTTTCTTGTTTTGGTGACACAAATCACTACGTGATTTTAGATCCAGTCCATCCCTTCCTGAACCTTTCTTTATTCATAGTCTTTGAGGAAAGACTGTAGTTGTACCAAGATCCTTCTACCCACTTCCTTTGAACCTTTCTTGCTCTTTGTTTATATATCCTGGCACTAATTGAATTTAGGCCTACAGGCAGACACAAAGGAATATGAACATTGATCAAGGGAGATTGTAGAGAATTTTGTTTGTTTGTTAAAATAGGAACATGACGGCTCCTATTCTATTCTAATTTCTGGTTTACCATTGTGTAGATTTGCTGTACAGATTATTCTGAAGCAGGATTTGAACAACAAAAGGGTGTTTGCCTTGCATGAAAGAGGTGTTTCATGAAAGTGACATAACTAGTATTAGAACTATCTGTGAGTATTGCTTGATTTCTCTATGGGTAGACATAGACTTTAGATATTTTTCTTCATAATAGTGCCTAAGTGCAGGTACTAAAGAAGTGTGTGTATCTGTAGCAACGATTTACAAAAGCAAGCAGGTGCCTTGAAATTACTTTTTCTGAGTGAATATCTAAGCAGTGCTAAAAGCTTCTTTTCTAGCAGAGACTAAAGGTGTGAAACTACCCATAAACACTTTCAGTGCATTTTAGAGCTGGTGGAAAGAGCCACTTTGGTAATTGAAATCTCCTGTTTATTCACAGCACAAATATAGTATGGATGGGGACCGCAAAAAGTTCTCACATTCAGTGAACTGTCAATGTGCCCCATTTTTGTTCTGGAAGGATTGCTGCTAAGGATTAAACTGTAATTTTTTTCCTCCTTGATCCCTTGCTGATGTGTTCTAAATGTGGTGCTTTTTATGAGACAGGAACTTAATGTATTGAACACACCACGCAGTTTCTTGTAGATGGTAAAAAAAAGCACCCGATCATGCTGTCCTGGATTAGATTTGAATCCCTGATGTGCAAGTAAAAAGCCTTTTATCCTATTACCAATCCCATCCTATTACCAATCTTGTGAACCACACCCCATATGTCTCTTACAGACTTTTCTGAGATAGAGATAAAATTCAGTAGCATGCAGTTGTCATCCCACATAGCACATTCTAAACAATTTATTTGTGACAAAAACAGTGGCATTATTGTAATCAGGAGGAAGAAAATGCCATGACCCGTTCTCACTACTACAGGTGAATTGTAAGGAAAGGATGAAATAATGACAGGTGTTTGCCTGCAGGATGTTTTGGTTTTCTAAACTTATTTTAAGCAGTTTGGGAATGTTTCCCCAGAATCAGTTTTGGAGGATTAATATTTTAGAATTAAATTCTAAGCAGTGAAACGACGGAAGGTAACACAGCTTAAGCAACATTAAACATGACATTTTCAAAGGCATCTTTAGAACATTTTGAAATCCTTTGCCTACATGGTTATGCTGAAAACAGAAAACCCTTCCCCCTCCAAATGAGAAAGAACTGTGTTTTGATTGTGTTGTATTATTTAGTACAAAAATAGCCTTTTTAACTGAAAGGATGTTACCTCTGCCTGTGGCTATGATCAATACTAGCATTCGTTTTAGAAATATAAATCTGCTTTTTCAGAAAATATTGATATTTTGCAAATTATTTTTTCCCATATGGAATGAAATAGAAAATCTCTAAACATGCTTTTTCTCATGTCCACACATGCATAGACATTTGGTTCCCCGGGGATGACTAGCAGCAGCACACCTTGTGCTGCTGCTAATTGTGCCTGGGGGACACCTGTGCTATGCACCCTCTAGCACGTGGCAGGTTACCCTAGGTCAGGTAGTGGGGGCTGGGGCCGACACTGGGCTGGCTCCATCAGCCTTACCTGGGATCCTGGGGGCCTCCTGGAGCTGCAGCAGTGGCAACCCTGCCACACAGACCCTGGCCAGCAGCCAGAGTGTGGCTCCAGCCAGCCAGGCTCCAGTTTTAAGAGGTGCACACTGTCTCTGTGTATACCACTCTGCTTTTTTTCCTGCCATCCAGATATCCAGGGGTCACCCCTCTACCTTGGCTCTCTTTGCGCCCTTGCAGCGCAAAAAACAACTGAATATACTGCATGACCGCACTTGTCTGGACATGGCCTGTGAAAGCAAATCGAAATCTGACTCATAGGTAATCCTTCTGCTGGGCTGTCTTGGAACTTTATTTTACATGCTTCCCCCTACTCAGCAAGGAAAGCTAAAATAAAGGAAATAGAACGGTGGCCTTTGAGAAAAAAGGGACAGTTATAGAGACAAACCAACCTTTCCAAAAGAGGAAAGATTCACAGCTTCCTTATAGGACAGCCACCAAGACTGATTTAGAGCTTGACTGCACTGGTGCAACTTTGGAATAGCTCCACTGAAATCATGGAGTTTATTCCAGATTCACATCTAGGCCACCAAGTTCAAAATCTGGACAATATAATAGAAAGATGAAGGCCCAAATGTGTATTTTTATTATTTTAATTGATGTGGGGCCAATGTGAAAGCCTTTTCACATCTCTAAGCTATGTCTGACTCATCTTAAATAGAATCTTTGACCTATGCATTTCTGTTTTGTGATCGTGGTGACTGGGAACATTTGTAGTCTCCCCTATTGGCTTCGAAGTTGGTAACTTTATCAACTCCACATATGCCAAATACTGCTCTGCAGCATCTGGCTGTTAAGCTGTTTAATCTCCCCAGGAAAATCTTGGTTTAAATCCATGACTAACAATCATATAAAAATATGTCCAAGCCAGATGTCTTTCAACTTGTGTAGCTTTTGATATGAGGGTGTGTACTGTAGTTTGTTGAGTTCTCCAAACACACTGCTTTGTGTTGTGCTTGTAACTTTTTTATAGGACAGACTTTTGTGGATCAAACCGGTAAAATATTCACCCTACGCCTTGACTTCAAAAAGATATTCCTTGAGGACAAGAATATTCCTTATGTTTCCAATTTAGACTTGGATAATTTGACATACAAGGGTTATGGTCACTAGTCATGATATAAATTTAGGATGATACTTTTGTGCTGCTTTGGGGTTTTGAGCCAAAGATCTCAAACATCTTTATAGAGGATAAATGATATACACAATAGGGAAAAAAAAAAACCTACCACAGCAAAACTAAGTAGAATTTGTGGGTGAACCAGGAATGTTTTAAATTGCTGAGCATCTGTACAGACATAGGAAAGAGAGAGAGTCTACCTTGAATTATTGCTTCTATCCTGGGAAGGAATTCTAAGAAGTTCCTTAAAATTAAAACTCTTAACTCTTGCACTTTGTATCATACTATCTTATAAAGTTTGTCATGCATCTTTTTGAATTTTTCATATTTTCTGGGAGAAAAAGGTAATTAATTCCTTGTTTAAAATAACTATATGGAGCTACTTGGGGAAAGGACGTCTCTGTGGGGAAAAAATGTGACCTTGTTTATTTCAAGTTTCTTTCAAATAATTTCATTCATAATTTTTTATTTTAAAAATAATGATGTGTGTGTGTGTATAAAATAATTTAATACTTTAAATTTTTCCTTTCATTTGTAGACATTTTGATTTGTAATTTTTCCTTTCTTTACACAAACCCCTTTCTTCCTCCTGATTTCCACTGAGAAAGAGGAAAGAAAGGAAGGAGTCAGGAATAAAGAAAGTTGAAAGAAATTTGAAAAAATAAATAAAACCAAATGAGAGAGAACCAAAATCTATTACTGTTCATTCAGAGAGTTTTGTAAGAAAGAAACAGTTTGGGGAAAAAAATATTCTGATTATATTTAAAGTTTTTAAGATAGCAAATAATGAAAACATGTTAGAAAAATGATAAGCAGCTCATATATATATATGTGTGTGTGTGTGTGTGTGTATATATATATACATATATATGTGTGTGTGTGTATATATATATGTATATTATATATAGCTTTTGATATTTGTAACCATTTAAAAATAGGTCATTCGATTTATATAAAGGAAATAATTTCAATCACCTCTGCAGTAGCTCTTGATGAGTAGCATTCTACTCAATTTGAACAAGGGTAACATAAGCAAATATGATAACAACAATAATATTTTCTCTTGATATACTGCCTTGATATAGTGCCGTTCAACCGAAGATTCAAAATCACTTTGCAAATATTAATTTAGTCACATAGTGCTGTTGAGATGCTGCCCCAAAAACAGATTTTAATGAAAAAATCCCTTGGGGGTTTTGTTTTGTTTTGCTTTGCTTTGCTTGGCTTTGCTTTTCATGTTTTGGTGCCCATCTATCCCCCAACCAGTAAGAAATTTCAAACATTAAAATAAATGTTTGTTATGATACTTTCTGAGCATTCCACATTCTATAAAAGCAATTACAAAATGTCTAAAAATAAGGAGAAAATTGCCTACTGGAAATTTGCCTGTAGCACCCAAAATATTCCTTTTATTCTTGTTAAGAAGTTATTACCTCAGTACTAAGAAGAAAGAACCTGCACAAATAAGGTCCCTTAAAATAGTATGCTAGTTTATAATCCAGGGATGGCAATTACTGAGTAAAAAGTCAGAAGGTTAAGGCCTGATGAACTAGCACCCACACTGGTTCTCAGAAAATCAGTTGATGATAATCAGTTGATGCATTCAGTATTTGTGGAAAGAGAGGAGCACCAAATGTCAGTTCCAACGGCACTAACAAATTCTGTGGAGGTTCCTCATACATGTGGTAATTACATTCGGCCCTAAATAGCCTGTATCTGATTTTATCACATTACAGAAGTAATTACTAGTGCTGGTCCATTTTGTCATCGTGTGTGTGAGTCTGCGCGCATGCATGCATGTGTGTGTGTGCATGTTTTTAGTTGATAATAATTTTAATGAGCTATGTAATTGCTAAAAAAGACAATCTTTATCAGTACCATTTTTCAGTCTGATTTTTTTATAGTTTCTTTTTTCTCCTTTTCTTTCTCTTCCCACATCACCTAAAACCTTTTCTAATAATAAAAGAAAAAAAGAAAATGACATGGTATGTGCCTCTGATACAATTTTAGTGGCATCTTCAATAGTCTCCATTGTCTGCTTGTCAAAACCTTGAATTTAAAATGACCAGGTTATGTGCTGAAGCATATGGCTGTGGTATTGGCAAATCCATGCCTTCCCATTATGTAACACTAGTTGAAAAGACTTCTCTTATACATGCATTGAATTCTCCAAAATCAATCAGTTTGCTTGATTGGGGGGGGATAAGGATAATCCAGTCTAGATCTTCAATTTCTCCTTTGCTGCTTCCACACAAAGCAGTGTTGTTGCATACATATTAATCAAAGTAGTATGTCACTCCATTTGGACACATTAATCTAATCCTTCTTTTTAACAAGTTCAGAGCAAATATTGAAATCAGTTTCTCAGATGATCATCCTCAACAAAAAAGATATAGTGTCCAGCCCCCCAGCAGGGCATTGGAGTAAAAGATTTCCTGAAGACCCTAGCACCCCAATTTTTCTACCTTTCCATAATGTTATGTTAGGGACCATGTTATATACCTTTCCCCACCCCTACAAACTACTATGGAGCAAAACAGTAATCTTTGTTTCTATTTATTTGACCTTTGATAAAGGTGTTTGTTACACATTTCTAATTTAGGTTTTCACACAAGACTTACAAGACTCATAATAATTCTGTCTGGACATTTCTTATTTTATGACGTACTGTCATCTCTTATCACTGAACTTATAAAGCCTCCTCCTTATTAGTTAGCCAGACTTAATGATTCTCTTGCCTCATTGGCTTGCCTTGCGGGGACTATTTTGAAAGATTATAGTCAGTCCACAACTCATTTTTTAGCCATGCCAAGAGGGCATACCCATATTTATCCAGTTATTCATGAGCCCTGCTGGCATTCCATGATTCTAAGTATCTAGTAAATATACCTTAAATACAGTAATAGGTGCTTACATCTTTTGGGTTTTTTTTACAAAGTTTAAGGGATCTACTTCATCTAATCAATCCATGCAGTTTTTATCAATCACTGTGGCTGTACTTAAAAAAAAAAATAAAAATACACACACACACACACACACAAATAGCTTTCCCCACCTCCACCCAATCTGATAGCTACTGAATAAAAGCAGAAGAACTTTCTGCCTTTTGATCTCATATTTAGTCATAACTTGTACTGGAGTTTGCTCTGTTTCTTCTATTGTAAAATAGTTGAAAGTAATTACTGATGCAGAAAATGATCTTTTGTGTCTTGTTTGTTGCTGTTTGCTGTATTCTCTTAACATCCATTAACTGTGTAATAAAATAGGAAGAGTATCAATATATCTCACTAAAGAGAACTGGAGTTGACATCAGCTACTTGAGATAGATAGTGTCCCTGAAGCAAAGAATATTCTTGAATCCATTATGTGGGACTTTTGGATGATGTTTCAGGTATTTCAGAGTGAAACTCCTTCAAACTATCCCAATAAAGCAATGTAACAGGCTTCAATTCTTCTATTATTTTTATAGACAAGCATGCTTTGTGTTTTAATGGCAGCATTGTTTAGAATGTAATATTTCTTAATCAGTAGCACTGACAGGCAAAATGCTTAGTTATGCAGAGAAAACAAGGTGCACGGTTTTAAGTTTGTAACAGTGGAAGTTGCATGACTAAATCCCCATTCAGTCTTTTAGCCACCAAACTTCTCTGTTCATGTTTTGTATACTGATGGGTAAACTCCAAATAGTTGGAAAGTAGAATAATTCATATGGCATCTTTTTCCAGAGACCTAAAACGTTGCAAGTTGTTTAAAGTCTGGTACATTTTATTCCAAAGTTGGTTGAAAGGCAGTGATAGGAATTTCTATTTCTGTAATTGCATTGCACATTACCAACAACTTGAGATTCATCTAATTGAAATAAACTGTATATTAGTAACATCAGAAAAATAATCCTGGGAATTAGATGTAAAGAAGGTTAACCTAGAGGTGCTCAACTCCTGGCCTCCAGTCAATATCTAGCCCTCAAGTGATGTTATCTGGCCCATAGGCCATCCTGTAGGCATGAAAATTTAGCAGCAGAGGAGCAGTGGAAGCTACCTGACACTCCCTTATTGTCAAATTTCTGGACCCACACAGACCTCCATGGGTTGGATAGTATGGTCCTGTGTGCTGGACTGAGGCAGGGGGGAGGCAGACTGCAGGGGGGGAGGGGGACTCACAGACAAGAGACAAGCAGCCGGAGTCTACAAGTGGCTGGGCACTCAGTCTGGCCTAGCTGTGTGTGGAGTAGCATTCAGCTGAGCAGGTAAATGTATGGAAAGAAGGGGCGCGGGGGAGGGAAGGAGCGTGGGGGAGCCAGGTCAAGGGCCCCATGGAGGGGGATGGTGAATGGCACCCTTGGGCAAGTTGTGAGATGCTCACTGCCCAGGCAGCTAGATGACTGCTTCTGCGGACTGTACTCTGCAGCCACTGCTGGTGCCCTGGCCGTTGTGTGACACCATGTGCCACCCACCACCGGGCGAGTGGCATAGCCAGCATGAAGGAGGCACATGGCATTGCGTGGCTGCTGGGGTACCATCAGCAGGGTACAGAGCACAGCCCACAGCAGCAGCCACCTCTACCCTGCTTACAGATCAGGGGGGCATATGCCCCTGTGCCTGCCTGGGGGTGTGTGCAGCAGTTGGAGACCCCTGCACCCATGAATGATCCACCCAGGCTCCAAGCCTCCCTCAAAACACCCCGGCTCCAGGGCCCATTGACCCCATCCCCTAGACTTCAGACAAACATTTTTAAACACCTCTCTGTTTATTAAAATGTGATTATTTGGTGGACATTAAGGGGATATACACCAAAGCTAATACACACACAAAAAAGCTTTTTATTCTTGCAGGTTGAACTGGTCTACCTTGAAAAGAATTCATCAAGTGTCTGAGAAGAGGTTAAGCCTTTAAAGCAGAGCCTAAGTAATAAATAAGGGGCCACTAGACTTTGTGCTGGCCTTTTGCACAATGATCAATTAATTTTTATCTATAAAAAATTCTGAAGAATTAACCAGTTTGCATGACACACTGAGAAAAACAGTAAGAGACTACACTAAGATTGAACTTGTTATTATTGAACAGGGCCTTCTAGACACACATTGCACACATAGTTTGAAGAATATGATGTCAACATTGCTTTGGGGTCTAGAACAAAGAGGAAAAGATGGAACTGAAAGTTAGACCTGGAAAATTCCAAAACAAATGTTCTTAGCACTTTGGAATCTGAAAATGCATTTCAGTAAAATAATAATTCTTATCCTTATTCTTTGAGGGTAGGAAAGAGAAAAGGGGTTGTAGAATAGTGGAGGAATCATATCTTATATGAACACTTTACATCAGTTTATTTCTGAATGTGAAGCAGGCCTGCTATGCACATGCACATGCACACGCACACCCACAAAAAGTGTCTCATTGTTGAATGTTTAAGTTGAACTAGATTATTCCAAAAGTGATTGTATGCTTGCAATTAAATATGACTCACATAGCATTAAAACTCAACAGAGGACTAGTTTAATTGCATATATAGAAATAATAAGATAAAACTTAGAATAACATTTCCTGTAGTAAAAGAAAAGCTCTTTTCCCCAATAAAATATCTATCTTTTCTTCTACACCAGTGAGTTCCATTACTGTATTATCTGAAAACCTTACATAGTGCAATGTATTTATTCTCCCTATCCTACCCAAGGCAATCCTATATCTATTTTAAACATAGGAAAGTGTCTTGTTATACTATAATTTTGGATGGTCCATATATTAACATCTGAAACTGGTTTTAAGCATTCATTATGCAGCTCAAAGTTACACCACTCCAGGGCAGGATTATCTCTGATTCATGGTATGCAGTTTGTATTACTGTAAGGTACAGCAACGCTAGGCTACATACCCTAGTGTAAACACCCACCCACCTCCTCCCTCACTGGGTAGGATTAGGCCCACTCTGGGGGCAAGGGGAAGCAAGAGGCAGGGGAGGATCCCAAGGGGCAGGGAGGGCAGCCTGGGGCAGGGACCAGGGGACCTGGGAAAGCCCCAGGGGTCAGAAGGAAAGTCCAGAATGGAAGGTGGGGGCATTCTTACTTTTCAGTCCTCCAGGCCCCTGATGGCCTGAACATGTGACTTCTCCAAATCGAAATTAGTACCAACAGCAATCAACATTTACGTGGCTCACGGTGTAAGGTGTAACAAGCCCCAAAGTATGTCCCAGGGGAGTTATGTGACTTATCCAAAATTACACAATAAGTCTGTGGCTCCTTTGGCCCAAATTACCTTGAATTTAATATTTGTTGGATAAATTGTATGAACACCACCAGGATAATTTCTTTCCATTTCCCACCACCTTGGGAAAGGGAGTTCCAGAGCCCTTTCCTTTCCAAGGAAATATTAGTTTTACTGAACAAGGCCTTCCTCTAGCTGAATCTCCTCCCTGCCCCTCATAACCTGCTCTTGACTGCCCAGTAAGCATCAGAATGGTATTTATGGTTAAATCAAGTATTATTCTGATAACACAACCACTTCTTCAATTCTGTCTTTATCACCAAACTACGGATCCAATCTACTAGTTCCCCAAAGTTCATTTTGTCACATATACCAGGCGCACAAAATGTGAGCTACCATTCTGACTTCATATTTCATGTTTTGATACAAGGTACAGGACAAGCAAGATCAGGTCCTTTGCATTTTCAGTGGTCTGTCCAAAAGGATTACAATTATTAATCCAATGAGTAAAGCTCACGTTTGTGGAATGCTTTCTTTTTAGCTCAATACATGGCATGTAGGGTTCAATGTTTTGGATTAAAGGATTCATTTAATCTGAGGTGGGAGATTTTTCCTCTGTGGGTGACCTTCAGCACTAATACTTTTATTAAGCCAGCAATACCTATATAGATTTTTGTGAAGTTGTTTTTTTTTTCTTTTTCCTATACAAAATCTACACAAATACTTTCAAGGGAATGACAAAGAAAAGACATTGCAGAAAGAAATGTTTATTTGTACCTCGTCATACATCAGCATTGGTGCTTTTCAAATGTAGCATGAGAGTCATCAGTCTGAGTCGTATACAATGATAGTTTTCTCTCATCTTCTCTTCTTGATGTAAAATAACTCATATTTCTCCTGCGCTAAATTATAGCTATCAAGGGGACTAGGGCATCTACAAGAGATCTAGGGGTCTAGTACAAAAAACAGAAACTCACATTAAACTGTGATAACTGCTGGGTGTCACAGATTTTTTTTTCTCTTACTGAAATGAAGGACTCCAGGTTTTTCCTAAATAGAAAGATAACATGAAATAAAGGAAATTTTAGACTAGAAAATCTTCTTAATGTTGAGATCAATTATCTCATTAAATAATAATCCAAGAGTAACAATGGAACCCAGTCCATTCATATAACATCTGATGAAGAAGCTTGTCACCTATAGAAGCTTATCCTTCTTTAAATGAGTTATTTGCTAAGGTGTCACTCTACCTTGTCTTCTGACTTGATTTCAGACAAACCCAGCTTAACTCCCTTTTTCTTCATATTTATTGGTTTATTGATGATATTGAATCTGTCAAAGTATTGAAGAATATAACATAGGAACATCCTGAATTACTGAGGAGATAGGTAATGCCTTAACGCATTAAAGGGTTGTTTTTTATTTTTTTTTAAAACCTCCTAACTTTGGCAATATGTGCACACATCATCATGAATAAGTTTAGGTTTATTGAAGGGGTTTACATATCCAAGAGCTGTCTGTGTGCATAGCTTCATTCTTTTAATGTGCATAAAAGCTTAAGCATAAAAATGTTCAGGTAGAACTGGCAGACTAATTGATTTTTCAGTTTACTAAAGGAACCAGAGATTCAAAAAGAGGACCAGTCCAAAATTCACAGTTTTGATTTTTCCTCTGAAATCAAAACCTGAAAAGTTTGTTTCTCAATTAATCAAAACATTTTTATTGATATGAAATTTAATTTTTGATCTCCTCAAGATTATTTTTCTATTTTGAATATTAAATTAAAGTGCAAACAAAAACATTTAATCAAAAAATATAAAAATTAAGCCTTGAATATTTCTTTTTGGAGCCCAGGGCTGATGCCCAGATCCTGCTGCCAGCTAAGGGCTGCTCTGTCCTGCCTCAAAGTGCTGCTGTCCTGGATGCACTGGTAGACACTGTGCCCAAGTGCAGTGTAACCCAGTGCACACTTCTCCAGAGTTTGTCATGTCATATTAATTGCATGTGTAGATGCACCCACTTATTACTTTTCTTAAACAGAAACAGTAATAGGATAAATTCATTAGATTAGTCACTTAAACCAATGCTGATCACTTGCAAAGACAAATAACGTGTTATAGTCATGTGGGAAGCAAGCCATGGGTATTACATGCAGACAAATACACAAACCACTCTGAGTCAGATACCCTGCAGCTTTTACTGAGAGAAATTAAATATTATTTTCTTCTACAGTGATATTATGCCAATTTATGCCATACACTAAAGTGTATGGTCAGACTAACAAGTCGATGCCTGTGTGCAAGAAAGAGTTATTTCTCTGCTCCTAATAATAGGGAGACTATTGATAAGATCCATAATTCAGTGCCAGGTTATTGTTTTGCACAATGGGAAACAATTACACATTTATGAGATATCAGTTAAATGTGTTTTTCCCCCAGCACCACATCATGTTCATTTGGGTGGCAACTGAAGTGCGTAGTAATATGCTGAATTAAGTGAAGGGCTAAATGAAGCAATTAATTCTGTTCCTTCAAGACAGTGAAGATACTAGGTAGAACATAGAGTATCTGGATATTGAACCTTTCTGGTATTTGAACCAGAGTGAGAGAATCAAATGTGATCATAAAATGTTTCTTTCTCATCTTTTTCCCACTTCCCTCCACTCCTTTTTTTTGCCAGTTCTTGAAATCTACATTCAGGAAAAGTATTTGGAATGCACACTAGGGAGCTCTTTGGGACCTGGGAAGGAAGCATTTCTCTGCTTGTGTTGCTAATGTTACTGTGATTAAAAAAATGTATAATGTATATTTTGTCCAGACACCTAGTGGCCATTATACTTCTTTTTCTGGTAAGAAGAATTGTGGGACAGTAGGGCTGAAGGATCCTTTGCCTGAGAGCCACTCAGACTGGAGCCCAGCAGAGAGAGGGCAAATTCAGTTACTGTTGAGAATGTGCAAATCCTGCTCCTGTTTCTTTAGTAAAGCTGCTTTCACTTCCCAGCTGTGAGGAGGAGAGAAATATTTAGTTTTTTGTCTTAGTGATATTGAAAGCACATGCAGTTCTAGTGCTGACAACAGTCCAGCCCTTGGAGTTCCTTAACATAACAGTCATTTTTTATAATATAATGATGCAGCCCCTGCAGATTGCAGGTCTCATTATGTAATATTCCAGCTCTAATCTGAATAGCAGGCTGTTCAACATGGTGTATTTAGGATGTTGTCTTTAAAGACCTGAACTCCATACCAAAAAAAGAGAATGATTGCAATCTGTATCATTGTATGCTAATAGGATGCAGCTGTCAAGCCCTGAGGCAAAATAGCCTTTAGCAGTTTCCCTGATCTAGATGCTTTGTGTTCAGTCTTTAAATTTGTGACAGGTCTTCATTTTTTTCCCCTTGTTTCTTCAGCTTTCCATGTGTTTTTCTAGAAACATGAGAGTAATTCAAAGATGAATTTGTTCAGCTATTTCAAAACCTAAGAATGCAGAAGAAGCTGTATCAGAAAATAAACTGGCTTATACAACCTGTAGGGTTTAGGATACAGGTGGTTTAAAGAAAAACTGACACCGTTTTTTTCTGCCATTTTGATGAAACTGGAATGTTCTGCAAAAAGAAAAAAAACCCTGAGTTTCAATAAACATTTCATTAGAACTCTTTCCAAGGGCCAGAACTAAATTTCCAGTCAGAAAGAACCCTTTCAGAATAATGTGGTCTGGAAACAGTGGTTTTAGACACTTCTCTGGGTCTTGAGACATACAGATGCAACTGCTTGTTTTACCTAATTTTGACTGGGGTCTCAAACCTACGTTACTCAAAATGAAGGGGTGTACCCTAAGAACCTGGCTATGGCACTATGGGCACATCCAGATGAGTGCAAATGTGCCTCTTGCCATGCCTCACACCCCTTTGAGGTGGGGCAACATGCACATACTCGAACAAAAAAATGTTCCCCACGATGCAAACTTACATCGCGGGGAGAAAATTAGACACCTGGATATCCAGGGGTCCAAAAAAGTTGATGTTTAAAAAAGTGGGGAAGCTACTCTGAGGCAACCAGAGGCTGGGTCCTCCATAGAGATGCTCTGGCTGCCACAGCATCTCTATGGTTGGCCCCTCACCCTGGTGCTCAAACATGTGGCTGGCCAGGCCACGTGTTTCAGCACCAGGGCGGTGCTGCTGAGTAAGGGGTGGAGGGGGCTGGAGGAGGGGGGAAGGGACTGGGGGGGACCCTGATGGCCCTGCCCACTCCCCCAGCCCCCCCTCCCCCACCAACCCCCTCAAGGCCCCCCAACCCTTGCAGGCTCAGGGGTGATCTGACAGCCTCCTATAAGTTTATCAAGGGTGCTCATCAGGATCTGGGGGAACGACTGTTCACCAGAAACCTCCAAGGGATGACAAGATTGAACGGTCACAAACTCCACTGTGACTGGTTCAGGCTGGACAAAAGAAAGAACTACTTCACTGTCCGAGCCCCCAAGGTTTGGAACAGACTGCCACCTGAGGTAGTTCAAGCACCCACTTTGAATGCCTTCAAGACACATTTGGATGCTTATATTGCAGGGATCCTATGATCCCTGCTGACTTCCTGCCTGTGGGGTAGGGGGCTGGACTCGATGATCCTCTGGGGTCCCTTCTAGCCCAAATGTCTATGAAATCTGTGAAATCTATGAAACCCCTGCTGGGACTGGTCCCTCCCCCCACCAACCCCCGCCAGCCCCAGACCACTGCTGTGGCCAGCCCCTCCCCCTGTCACCTTCCCTGAGGCCCCTGATCCCTGCTATGGTTGACCCCTCCTCCCACCACTCCACGAACACCCTGACCCCTGCTGTGGCCGGCCTCTCCCCGCACTAGCCCCCCTGTGCCCCCCCAAACCCTGATGAGACTGGCCTCTCCCCCCAACTCCTGTCACAGCTGGCCTTTTCCCTCACCAGGCCTTCTGGGGCTGGCCCCTCCCCTGCCAGCCCCCTGAGGCCCCTCCCCCTGTACTATCCATCCCCCCAACCCCCCATCCCTGCCCCCATACTTTAAAAACAAAAAACTCCAGCACTTACCTGCAGTTAGAAGTGCCATATGGCTGACTGGGGCCCCACCCACACAGTACGGTGCAGGCTGCCAGCCCCTGAGGCCCCACCCTGGGCCCTTGTGCCCCTGTGCTGTCCTGTGCTGCCTTGGGGGCTCTGCCAGGAGGCCCCGGAGCCCCTCCACTGCTGCTTGTAAGGTAAACAGAGGCTTTTTCCCCTTTTTTTTCTGATCTTTTCCTGGGTTTTTTGGGGGGGGTCACGGTGCCTGGGATTGTGGGGGTAGCCTTGGGGGCCTTGGAGTGTGAGTTGGGGGGTGGGGCTGGGTGAGGAATCCATTGGGGGGTCAGGGGGTGGAGGGGTGGGGCAGCCATTGGGGGGCTGCAGCAGCTGGTGGGGGATGGGGCCAGGTGGGCAGCAATTGGGAGGCTAGGGTGGGGCATGTGGTCCTTGCAAGGAGGGTGGTAGCCCCAGTGGGGGCCATTTAGCTCCCTTTGGGGGGGCGTACCCCTTGTGTGGGGGATGCATCCCCTGTTGGGGGTCTGAACCCCTTTTGGGGGGCCAAACCCTTTGTGGGGGCCGAATCCTCTGTTGGGTTGCTGAACCCCCTGTTGAGAGGTTGTAGCTCTTGTGTGGGGGCTGAACCCTCTGTTGGGGGACTGAACCCCTTGTGTAGGGCCTGAACCCTGTGTTGGGAGGCCATAGCCCTGTGTGGGTGACCAACCCCTTGTGTGGGGCCATCACCCTGTTGGAGGGCAGCAAAATATGTTTTCATGAATTCATGAAACCTGTATTTAGAGTTTACTTTATTATTATGATAAGAGACTTGCTTTAACACTGTAGTTATATCAATAAAACATTGTCCAACTGATCGCTGTCTCTGTCTCACTCTCTCTCTCTCTCTCTCTGTCTTTATAGTGGTCTTTTGTTTTACTTGTGAAGGAACATGGATTTGGGGTATTTTAGAGAGTGATTTTCGGGTTTTTTTATCAGAGATTTTTCAGTTTTCCAATAGGAACACCAGAATTCCTGGTAGGGAG
Organism: Crocodylus siamensis; assembly: GCF_052110815.1. Lineage (NCBI taxonomy): Eukaryota > Metazoa > Chordata > Crocodylia > Crocodylidae > Crocodylus > Crocodylus siamensis. The sequence goes on along the minus strand of NC_143396.1, from coordinate 214,577,481 downwards.
GACATTGGCAGGACCTGGTCTGCTCAGAGCTGGCACCTTGGACCCATCTGGCTGTGGGTGACCTCCTGGCCAATTGGGGCCAGGAGGACATGCTTTGACAGTTCAAAGCAGGCCACCACACCCAGAACATCTTCCAGGTGATAGCTGCCCAGATGGCCGGGAAGGGGGCACAAATGGTAGTAGTGCCGCACAAAGGCCAACCCTGTAACCACAGTCCACTGGCAGCTGGCCCAGAGGGGCAGATGCCTGTATTGACTCTGCAGTCCCCATCTGAGTCTGGCAGGTGTGCAGCAGGTCACAGCCAGGCAGCAGCCCCCGCTGTTATATTGCTCCAGTGGGTAGAGGATGCAGGGAACTCTCAGGGCTGCTTCAGCAATCCAGCTGGCACAAGGGGTAGTCTCCACAGGTACCAATTGGCTGGGCCTCAGAAACTTCTGAGAGCAAGGAGCCCTGAGCTACTTGCTAGGTTGGCTTTTTATAATGCTAGGGCCAGGACAGAGCAGCTTTTTATACTGCTGGAGACAGCACAGGCACTGGCCCTGGGCTCTAGCTCCCCCGGTGGAAGATCCAGGAAGAGCCAGGGAGAGTTATTTTGGCCCTGGTGGCACAATTTGCTCCACAACAAAGTGCATGTCTGAGCATGTGCACTGAGGCAAAAAGCCCTGGCTCAAATTTGCACCGCTTCTATTTGAGCTGCTTCAAGCACACGTGCTTGCATGTATGGATGCGTCCTATGTCCCTTTAACTTATCTCCAGATTTGGCAGTATTGTGCCTACGCTGTTGGCAGAGAGGCAGAATGTTTGAATCTGTCCTAGAGGCTGAAGTCCTGAATTTCTCCTTTCACCCCTTTATATATACTTACCAGTCACAGCTGATGGACTTTGAAGTTTGGTGGATGTTGGTGAAGGTGGCTTAAAAGAATGAATGTTATGGAGAATGAGCTTTTATCTTGCTATGGGATGTAGTTGATCTAAATCAGGGGCTGAAGCAATTAGCAAGGCAGTAAAGGAAGGGAACTCTGTATTACCAATGCCCGTGCATTGGTTAGTGTATTACTTTTGTAAATTCTAATCTATTACATTCATTTTGAGGGAAAAACAAGTTTATAAATTGTGTAGAATAGGACTAGGTAGTGAATATGGAGTAGAAAGCCAAAGGCTGAGGTAGTGTATCAATTAAGCTTTTCAATGTAACTTTATTTTATTTAAAGGACACAATGGGTGTACTAAATGTGGTGGGCTTGCCAGGCTTTGCCTGGCTCTCTGGGTTTAGCAGACCATGAAAAACCCACCAATTATAGACAGGCAGGGGAAGAGCTAGGAGGGGAGTCTGCTCCCCATGTTCTCCATTGGGGGTGGGGAGTAGAAGCGGACTTAATTGGAACTGCAATTGTAGCCCTCCAATTGGTTCATTTTCAATCTTCCAGCCCCTGGGATAGCATCCAGGGGGCGCCTAAAGCTCCACCTGGTTGCTGCAGGGGGGCAGAGCAGGTTGGGAGCAAATCTGCTCCCAAATGGGTGCACATGTAAATACCTGCCCAGGTTAAATTATTCCAAAGTAAACTCATCGTACATCATTTGTACATGTAGACACACCCAGTAATGTGAGAACTGAAGGCTTAAGTTAGCATCACCCTGCTATACTTCCTTTATTTCTGCTTTGCTGTTACAATGACAACATGGCCTTTAGAAAAGAGAGCAGCTATTTAACCCTGCATATCAAAGACAAGGTGAGAAATGGCAACACAGCAAATACAACTCCTCCCTACCAACCTTGATTAGCATATCGATCATGTACCGTGTAGTGCAAATGATATAATAAGAATTACTTCTCTTGACCTTTCTGTCACCCACAGTGGGTATCTGGTGTAAAATCTTGGTCAATATTTCCACACCATGCAAGATTTCGCTTGTTTTTTTTTTGGCTAATAAGCTGAATGTCTGTTGATTATAGTATATCAAGTTATGATTTCACCATATTTTGTAAGCCAAGAAAAGATAAGCCTTATCAACCTGGGAATGACCCTTGTCAGGAAGAAAGTTTCAAGTAAATGAAATAACCAGGCAGTTTCAAGCCAATCATCATTTTGTGTTCTTGAGTACTTGTTTTTCTTGAGATGAATAAACTTAGGAGCCAGACTGACTTGAAATTTTGTAGCTTTTTTTCCCCAGAAGATTTGGAGTGTTTTTCAGTCTTTGTCCTTGTCAAATTGTAGCTAAGAAATTACAGGGTCCCTCCTCCCAAACCCCAACTTTACCCTGCTGCAGTTCGAGTGGGTATTATTTTTCCACTTACTATCCTTTTCTGTAGTATTATCCTTTTCTTATATTAATCAGCAACTGCCATGGTTCAGCTCATAAGTAGTTATTTTTCAGTGGAAAATAAGAATTTTTGACACATTTTAGGCTCCTTATGACTGTTAAGCATAAACCTCACTCCGTCCCTCTGCACTGAAAGATCAGGTATACCTAAAACATCTCTGACAAATATTTGTTTACATGTTCTCAAAATTTTTCACTGAAAGAGATTCCATAATTTTTATCAGTAGACTGTTCAGTTCTTCAGTCTCTTAGACAAAGTCTCCTAATATAGGGGTGGGCAAAATATGGCCCATGGGGCCCCTAGAAAATTTAGAAAATTAATATTTATCTGCCCCAACAGCCTATCAAAGCTGACAGGAGCCAGAGGCAGTAGGACCTGGGGGGGAACCTCAGCAGACTTAACAGCCTGGTCCCACCAACCCCCAGCCATTTCACTCCCTTCTTGCCTCCGCCCTGCTCCAACACCACATGGCTGCCAGCTGCATCACCGAACTGGGAAACACAGGGCCACACTGGCACGTGTGTGTGTTTGCATGCATGTGCATATGTATGCAGGCAGGGACAGAGTATGTGTGTATGGAGGGGGCATGCAGGGACAGTGTGTATGGGGGGGCAGGGATAGTGTATGTTAAGGCCTGTGGCTAGCATTTGCTTTGGATTCAGATTTGGACGATGTGGGGGGCAATGATTTGATTCAGTGATGCTGGCCCCAGCATCTTGGCTCTTAAAAATAAATAAATAAATAAATAAATAAAGCCCAACACTCACCAGTTCCTGACAAGCGGGGGGGGTGATCTCTCCTGCCCCACATTGCCCAGCACTGCATGGGGGGGCTTTGTGATGACCCCTCAGAAGCTCCAATGGCAGGCAGGGGATGCAGGCTTGTGGCAGCATGGGGCAGTAAAGAGCAGTGGAGATCACCCCTCCCCCCAACTTCATAGCAGCTGGTGAATATGGGGCTTTTTTTTTAAAGCCCCAGAATGCTGGGGCTAGGCGGGGCAGCCATTGACAGGGCTGGGAGAGTGGGCAGGGTCCAGGGGGCACTCAGGGGGGCTGGGGGAGCAGGCATGAGATGGGGCCTGGTGGGGGTCCCCCCATGGTCCTGTCCCCCATCCTCCAGGCCCACCCCCACTATGTACCTGCACGGAATCTCTGAATCTTATGCAAATCAATTTGGAGAGCTTTGAATAGATTTGGACCTTTTTATTGGTCTACCAATTTGATTTGGATTCAGAGATTCAGCCTCTGAATTGGGCCAAATCTCCTTCAAATCAAATCAGTGCCTGAAGCTTCACACAGCCCTAGTGTGTGTGTGTGTATGTATGTATTTGTGCAGGCAGGGATAGTGTGTCTGTGTCTATGTCTGTGTCTGTGTGTGTGCAGGCAGTGACAGTATGTGTTTATGTTCATAGGCTGAGTCCCAAACACCCCCCCCAGCACACTGCCATACACACAGACCCTCCAAATCCCTCCAAACACCCCAGGCACCCAGCCCCCCCCAAAAAACCCTACCCACCCCCACCCCACATATCCACATACACACATACCCACATGTTCTCTTACCCCACATATCAACACACCCACAGCCCCCCACAAGACCCCCCCAGTATACAAAAGTAAAACTTCATATTAAGCTATTATACAATCACCTCTGTGTACACTACACAAACATATGTAGATCAGGACAAAAATATTTTTTTTATATCAAATTAATTAATGCTGTAGATGTTCACTTTTTAAAATATAATTTGGTATTTTTCTGGTTCCAAGATGGCAAAACCTCTTGCTGAAAGGAGTACTTCCAAAGGCAAGGGGAGGGATGTCTGGTGGCAAAGGTCAGGGGTTAGATGGCAGGACTTCCAGTCACAAGATGGTGACCAGGGGAATGCTGAGATGGTGGGGTGGATGGAGTGACCCACAGGAATGTGAGGGGGTCCTGGAAGTGGACCAGAAATACTTCCAGTCCACTTCTGGGTCTGCCACCAAGTGCTTGTGGGCTCCCCCCTGCAGCCGCCTGGCTCATCATTTGGCCACGGAGGCACCCCATGTGCCCCCAAAGACCCAGGAAGCACCAGTTGCTGAGCTGGGGGGCAGGTGGGGTCCCCTGTGTGCTCCACATTGGATCCAGAAGTGGACCAGAAGTACCGGCATGTGGGATGATCCATCTGCCTCACCATCTTAGTGTTCACGAGCCATGCATGGTACATCAAGGTACATAGAAAAAACAGATATTTTAAGATACAGATCTGTGTCTATGGCCAAATTGTCGAATCTCTCCAAATCTCTCTGAATCAAGAAGCCTCTGATTTGATTCAGAGAGAGTAATGGATCTCCTGATTCAATTCAGATTTGGAGATTCAGCCGCCAAATTGTGCCTAACCTCCTCTGAATTGAATCAGCGACCAAAGTTTTGCACAGTCCTATTATCTATCTATCTATCAGATTACTAAAGGACCACTGCTCTTAATACTATGTTGTGTGTGTGGGACTTCATGTTACAATTATTTACAGTTCCATTAAGGATTTTTTTTCCTTGAAAGCTGAAGGCATACTAACACTGTAAACAAACCATTCAGTATAAATCATACACAATGCAATGGGCAAGAGTCAAAACATTACATTCTCTCATTTGCTCTTTCTTCCATTGGCCTGGGGCCATGTCTTACACACTTGGAAAGAGCAGGAAGACAGAAAAAACAGAAGTGTATACTGCTGTATTTATCCATCAGTGTCTCGTGCACTGAAGCCTATAGAGAGAGTTCTCTGATGAGACAGCATGAAATAACAGGTCTTTTGGAAGGTCGTTACTCATTACAATACACAGTTGTTCTTGTAAACAGGTGATAAAAAAGGAAAAGGGAGAAACCCAGCTCTAGTTTTCTCATCAGTTTGATTCTATTTCAGCAGACTGAAATGCCACAGAAGTGCTGTCAAGGATTTTTAAAAGAGAGTAGTAATGTTTTGAGGTTTCTCCATGTTGTTTCTGATCCTTGGCAGAAGAATAACAGTTGTCAAGAACTACCTAGATTCCTGTGCTGACCTCTAATAGTATTTCAATATCTTTGGGTAATTTAATTTTCTTTTATTTAATATTAATTTTTAAAACATTTTCTCAGTGATGTCCTGCCCGTTCTTTAACTATTTTTAACATTTAGGGACAAATTTGAGGGGATGACCACTTTGGTTCGACCTGTAAAAATACTGGTGTCTCTAAAAAACAAAACAAAACAACCCCCCAATGAATAAATAGCTGTAAATATAAATTCCAGATAAGAAAAAATTGTTCTCATTTTACTCATGCAAATAATCCTATTGGTCACTGAGGAAACCAAGTAGGATTTTACAGTGATGGCTGGAAAGAAGGACTAAGAATCTACTTTGCACTGTTCTCAGCTATAAAAAAAAAAAAAAGGGTTTGGTCTTAGATCTTTTTGTATCAAATAGAAGCACAAGATTTTAATAGCATTAGTGAATATACATTCCTTTGTATATCAGTCTTCTAAAGTTACATTTAATTCAATTCATCTTGTAATAGCTGTCAATTCATTTGAACTGAATCTTGGATTTTCCTCTAACAAAAATAAGTTTACCTTCCTTTTTATCAACACCTATGAGGGAAAAGTCTTAAAAATATCAACAAAAAGAAATTCCTTTAGTGTTTCCTTCATGAACGTGCTTCTTTGAAACATGTCTTTTAATACAGAACCTTTTTTTTAGATAACACTATACTTTAGTCAAAAAATCCTTTATACCTAGACAAACCTACATCTTTGTTCATTTGTTCAATGTACATCTATAGGACAGTTTCATTCAGAAGGATGCAAAATGTTTAGAGATAATGTTACACTGTCCACAGAAATGCAGCTACTTCTGTGATGGAAATCTATTCTGTTCTACCCATGCTACATGGCATATTTTAAGGCTGGACTTTGAGAATGATTTCTTCAGTTACAAGTGAAGTTATAAAGAATGAGATTATTGAACTTGCAGTGTGTCCAGGGCACCTGGACATTTGTGGCAGCGGCATGATTTCCTTGAGACTTAATTGATACTCAGAGACCTTCTAATACCTAGGTAATAATTTTACAGCTAACATCACTATTTATCAGTGACTCTTGTGTTGATAAGAAGCTAGTGGGATTAAAACATATATAGTTTGCTCATTCTAATGGCTGTCTTTCTCTCGTGCTGTAGTCAGCATAGTCTCAGCAATATTTTTATTCTAGATAAAAGAGCATTTTCTTCAGAAAACATTCCTATTACATGGATTTCTACAGTGGATGCTGCCTTCCCCCAAGAAATTCACCAGCCTTAATCCCTTCTTTACAGTGGTGAATTCAGCACCAAGGACAGCAAAGAACAGCTGCCACAAGCTGAGCTCCAACATCACTGTCTGTCTCAGTTAGCTCACATACTTCATGCTATTTTGTTCCTCATAGAGATTAAGAAAAATGAATAAATCAGATTATTTTTGCAGACGAATCACACTCTGGGATAACATCATCCCTCTCAGGTTACTTGTTTTTAAGCTGCTAGTCAACAACACAGCTGCCTTCTGTTGTGTGACGTCATGGCAAGGCCACTGTATGCTCACTGAAGCAAGTTTAATTAAACTTTGACATTCTAACAGTCTCTGTGCTGGATTAACTGTTATTTTGGTTTCCCTAGTGCCATTACCAGAATATGTAATGAGCACCCGTGGGGGATGGAATTAGCCCTGCTTATAAAGGCGTTTTATCCCTTATCCATGGCTTCAACTAACAAAAAACTGTTCCCTTCCTGCTACTAGGCACTAAAGTGTCACTCTTATATGCATGTACATATAGTTAAGTCTTTCATAATCACAGCAGTAATGTCCAACTTCTATTAAATTATGAGAAATTATTTTCTGTAAAGTATTATTTGTGAAATATATTAATAAAATGAGTGACTGGAATTGTTTGATACATAAATATTTTCTGAAGCCACTCCCATTCATTTTCATAGTATTGCAATATTGATCATTAGAGAAAAATATCAAGGCTTATTCTAGCAATTTGATCTGATTATGTATTTATTAATGTGGAAATACTCCTGGTTACCGATTAGGTATCCATCCTGATGCCCTCATCAGTATCAGCCCTGAATTTCATTGTCCTCTAATTACAATTCACAAACTAAAAATGTTCTGAGTGATCATAAACATGTTTTTGTGTCCTGGTTAAATTTTAATTTTTCTCATTATGTGTCATCTACCAAAATGTCTGTGTAGATTACAATGAAAAAAGCATTCTTTGTTTTTTATAGTAAGGTGGTTCATCTTGTTCTTGTTAGTTGTTAAGCAGCAGTTATGCTGCACCCCAAAGGTGGATGGATTTTAGTGATAGGTAAAGTATTTCCAATATAATGATTTACGATGAATTATTGTAAAAGTCTTATATACATACAACTTATTGCCACTGTTGTTTTATTGTTATGATTAATTAATTAATGTTTAATATGACTATAGATGGTTTCATGTTATAATTCAAATAATAAATGACTGGAGGTTCTTGGGGTGGGGGTAATAATCAAGCACCTCTCAGTGAATCCATTAACTCCACAGGAAACGGGATCACAATCATTGTGACTTAAATGTTTCTCTAATAGGAAGGCTTCCAATTGTTCTTAATCTAATTTGTCTCATAGCCTATTATCTACTGTTTTATTTAAGAAGTGAATTGGCTGACCTGTAGATGAAACTACAAAGCATCAACACCAAATCTTAGAGGCAAGAAAGCCTTATCCAGGGCACATTAAAAAGGACTTTACAATATTTCTTTGGAGTCCTGTTAATTATTGTTTGGAATTCTTTCTTTACATTGCTGTTAAACTCTGATGTTTCCATTCCTTTATTCTGGAGCAGATGATTATAAACAAATAGCAGGTGTCTAGTCATTAAATGAAGCTATATATGGAACACAAAAACAAAGTAGGAACAGTGAGGGGAAAGAAGCACAAATTTCTGAGTTTGGCCTACATTAACTGTTTTCATGCTTTGAATAGTAAGTAAAGTAGTTTAGGGCTGAGGACTTCTGGGTTCTGTTTCTGGCAACTCAAAACCCCCTCTGTATCTCAACGTATGTGTCCACTGGACTACCATAATTAGTAGAAGAAGTAGAAATTGTGTGAAAGGATAATTGTGACAGCTTTCTGAAAAGGCCCCTCCCCCTCTACCCCCTTTTCAAAAAAAAGAAAGAATAACATTTTGACCAAATAATGTTGAAATTTCAAATTTTAACACTTTTTAACCAACTTTGGAAGCTCATATAGTAATGATAGGTTTTATCCTGATGAATCCTTAAGAGATTCAGTAAAAGGTAGGGTTGAAACATTTCCCCATAAATATTGATAACTGTGGGAGAAGGAGAAGGGGAAAGGCAAAGGAAAAGGAAGGATAAACAATTTCTCTTTTGTGTTCTTTAAAAAATCCTAGCAAGATAATGATCATTAGCTTTTCTTTTTCATAGGAAATAGTTGTTTGCCTTTAATTATTTGTTTTTAATGTGTATTTACTTGTACTAGAAACCTGAATTTTCTGGTTCAAGAATGTCTAAATAGACTAAGATCATCTAAAGAAGTATTTATTATGGATGATTCTCTTATCTCTGTCTCCATATAAATTAAGAGGAAAAGTTTAAAGGTAGCACATGTTGGAAATGTGTACAGCTGTAGCTGAGGATGACTCTTTAGTCCCCAAAGCTAGAAAACCTGTGCCTTTTACCTTCACTAAAATTATGTCATTAAAAAAAGTAGTGGTAGTAAAAAATCTTAATTTAGAAATTGTATTGAGACTTGTTTCCAAATTGGCAAGGAACCATAACCATATAATTATTAGTATTTAAGGCTGAGTTCTTCCATAATTAATTATTAGCTTAAATCTTGAAATTGTCTTGTTGTATTGTCTGTTGGACAATTGTAAGCATGAAATGAACACAATAAATCTTGGGAATTCCTGTTTCATTCCTAGAGAGATGTAATTAGTTATGTTATCCTGAAATCAGGCAGAAAGCAGGAGAGGGTGGCACCTTATAGCCTAACAGATTCAGGGGAGCATAAGCTTTCATAGACAAGGGCCTACTTCAAATTCTATGCCCAAAATCAGGGTTAAAGGAATTTACAGCCAATGGGAGAGAGGAAAATGTTCTCTAGTATCTGACAAAATATACTGTTGCCTATGGCTGTGTACAAATGTTCATTTCTAGCAGTGGAAATTTTCTGGGAGAGCAAGCAATACAGATAATCAGTCAGCAACCCTACCCTCTCCCCTACTCCTTTAGCTTTATTCAGACTGGGATGATTTAGGGATTTCACATGAAAATTGGGAAGGGTAGTCACAGCACTACTCTCTCCTCTTGGCTTCCAGTGCCTGGGGCCCAAGCAGAATGAACCCCCTGGCAAAAACCACCACACTCTCATACTCTGGTGTGAGGAGTGAGCAGGAGCTTTGCTACTCTGGGAAGAGCCTTTCAGACTGCAACCCCAAATCTCGGGCCTCAATCTGGTCAACACAGCTTCCCATCCTGGCCTGGCACCCTATGGCTATGTGCCCAGACTGAGTCAGGATAGCCTAAAGCCTCTATCATGGCCTAACTCTTCCCACTTCAGGGACCCCACCAAAGTAGCTACTCCTCCTCCCCCACCACATATAAACTCCTGCACAGCTATAATGTTTACTCTGTGCCATTGGGTACCAGGGATGGGGTGCTCACTCAGACCTCCATACCTTTGGGGTTCTATCCTTGAGTCACCATTCAGCAGAGACAGGTGGGGTGGTGAACAGATTTATCTTTATTAGGAACAGGATTCAGAAGCTCACGTGGTCATAGGTTGCAGGGAGAACAACGACACCCAGTGCTGATGCACCCCTTGACTGGCTGTGCTTGTTGCTTAGGTGACGGGCAGGGGGGGCAAGGGGGGAATGCCAGTGCCCCCCCCCTGCAAGTACCGGCTGGGGAGTGGGAATGCCATGACTCTCCCAGAAGTGGCCATAGCAATCGGCTGCTTCACAGTCAGCTGTGGGGGGATCCTTCCTGGTCGGTGGGATTGGCTTCAGGGGGACTCCCCCCACCAGTTGTTGACTGCTCCCTGGGGGGGGGGCACATGCCCCTGCGACTAAGGTGGCACCAGTCACCCATGACAACAACACACCACCAAGAAAACCACACCTACAGGACATCAGGGGGAGAGACTGGATTGTCCCAGTGCTGGCCCCTTAAAGGTACATTACATATACCATACCGGCTACCTCTGGAAGTTTTCCACTGGAAACTCTCTGAGAGAAGCAGGCAAGGGAAAGCTAATGGCTGCTATAGAACCTCCCTTCTTAGTCTATGGGACAGGCTGGAGCACCTGCCCCCATACGTTCTTCAGATGGGGATGACACGATCTCTGGTAAAACAGTCTTTCTCCCAGATTCACTCTTCCTGGTCGCCAGGAGGACTTTATCTGGGAGAAAGTATGCAGATGTTCAATCTCCTATGTTCAGTCTCCCAGGAGAAGCTCCCAGAAGTGATTTCTACCTATGGTTGTCAGGTTATTTTTCTTCTGAGCTGCCATTTTTGTTCAAGAAAAAAAAGGCTTGAGTGTTTGCACATTTTTGGTTTCTACTGTAAGAACAGAATTTTTTTCTGGTAGAAGCTGAATGCTTGTGTACAGCCTGTGAAAACAAATGCCTCTCTAAACCAGTTAGTGTCTAATAACTCTGTCCTGCCTTCTGCCTGTTTTATCCCTAGCAAAGTCACCCTGGTGTAGGGCCATCTTATCTCTCTGTGAACAGGGCCTCTCCACATTTGGCTTTTGTATCTGTCTATTCCTCTCATTTACTAATCTCTCCTCTCACTTTTAGATCCTAATAATCTGTGCACTGGTTTGGGACTTCCCCGCCTTTCAGTCTCTTCCAGGACTCTATTATTTACATCTACTTTCTCCCTCCAATTGGCCATTATGTCCTTCTAACCTGATTTTATTAGTTGTCTCTGTTTTCTTGTCTCACTTAACTTGCCTGTATTCATTCTGGGTATTTAAATTCCTGCATTTATGCCTCCCTTGGTCCTGTTATTCATTTCTCCTCTTGTAACCTCTTCATTTCATTTAGTTTTCCTGATTTTGGTTGACTCCCCTACTCACTGTGGTCACTGTCTTACCTGGCTGAATAATATTCAGTGAATACTAAGCATGATGAATGCTAATGCCTTTTCTCTTTATGAAGCCTTCATGAACCAATCTTGATGTGTAATGAATGAATTTATTTCACTGGTTGTTGTTAACCAGAATATAATTGTCCTGGTTCACATTGCTAGATGCATGCCAAACAGCAGAAAATATGAGGCTTGAAGTATGGCAGAAGTGCTGACCCTCAGGACCTGTCCCTTGCCCTCCCTTTTGGTGCTGTTCATTGTTTAAGTTTGTGCATATTCTGTACTGTGCCATATGACAGTCAGCCTGAGTGACACACCATGCAATGAATAATAATTTGTCATAGCTCCAACTAGTCAGAGCTTCTCTCTTGCTCCCAGCTCCTTGCCTAACTAACTCTGCTACGCCCACACTGTTGTGTGACAATGGGCGAAGATATATTTATACACTTCTTCACATTCAATCAAAGCATGGAATCCTTGCCATGATATAGTTTATAGTCTAAGCACTTCCCCAGACTAACCATCCTATTGCAGTGAATTATTCGATTTCAGCCTCTTGCAGAATCAGGCCTCAAAGGTAGGGGAGGGTACAGAAGAGAATAATGCATTCCAGAACAAACGTAAAGTGTATGATAATTCATTGCATTTGGGATGCATAATGAAGCAGGTATTTGGAGCTTTTAGAAGCAGGAGAGAGGGTTCTTGAAATCTTATGTTCTCTTCATCCTAAAATAGCTACAATGTTCTTTGAAGTAAAGTTGGATCTTGTAGTGAACTGTCAAAAGCATTGTCTCTTTGCACAGCATACACCTGCCATACCAAGTTATTTTGCTGACCAGTAAACTTAAATACTGGATTATACTCGCTAAGCCTTATACTGAATTTGCACACTACCTTCCACTTCTTTTGGACAAGCCACTGATTCTCTTCTGTTCACAGGAAATTAGAAGTAAGTCTATTCCTTTGAAGGATAGGGAAAAAAGAGGGGGAAGCCACTTCATTAATTTATCTTGAAAGACTACTTGTCAGAAACCCCAGGCTAGGCTTGGGGAATCCCCAGAAGCTTGCACATTCAGCATACAGTGTTACAAACCAAAGAACAAGTGTTCCCATTTGATGGCATTTAAGACACAAAAGTCAATGGAAGTTCAGTATCTAAATCACTTAGGCATTTTAATTCTTATTAGGCACAAATCTACAACTTTAAGCTTTATGGGAAATAGGGCCTTATTAATGGAAAAGGAGACTTGCTTGCAAAATCTTGTTTTTGTTACTCTGTGTCCTTCCTAAAGTAGTATAGAAATTCTAATAGACTGGTTACTTTATGCATTTCACAGATAAAGAAGAATAATTCCAACTTCTTGGCTTATGTGGCATAATCTGCTCAACAAGTTTTGGCCTAGTTATCAAAAGACAATTACTGATTCTTGACTTTTTTTTCTTTCCCAAGCAGCTCACTTTCAATGAGACATACTTGCAGAAATCCTGCAAATCCTCGTGAAACTCAGGGCCTCTTCAGAATGTCTCAAATTGCACTAGTTACCTTTGAAAATGTTGGCCAATGTGTTCATTCTTCTGAAAGCAAAAGAGCCACTTTCCCTTCCAGTAGCATCCCTACCTGCTGTCCAAAACTATTAGTATTGTACACTCTGGTGCTTGCCAACACACTGTCATCTGCTGCATGGCAGCTATATTTATCAGCATTATAAAAGGAATTCCACACCCGTGAAGCAATGGAGTGGAAATCATAGACAATAGTGAGGAAACTCAATTTCAACCTAAACCAGTGGAGAAGAAAGGAGAGAATGAAATGGAAGGCATGACATGTAATGAAACAATTCCAGCTTGTACAGTGGGATATCTGATTTCCCACAATACTCATCTGGACCATACCCAGACTTTGGCTCGTGTGCTGTGCTTTCCTGAATTTTTGTAAAATTGTCATGTACAAGCTTGCAGTACGTGGTTTTTTTTTTTTCTTTGCAGGTGTTGATGTCCTCTTCATCCCAAGAAATCATCCCCTTATTAAGCAGCTCTTCCCTAGATTCTGAAGATCAGATCTGCTTTGTTAAGGTAGGTCTGTATATAAAGTTGCAGGAGACATACCAAGAAGGAAAAATTGGAAACAAGAAATGTAAAAAGGGACAGAGAGAACAATTGATTAAATGCGTGTAGTCATCCTAACTTTCCGTAACCCACTCTCTCTGAAGGGGGTTCTTATTTATGAATCAAGTGGACAAATCAATATAAAATGAGAAGAGTTGTTGCCAGCCAGGTAAAAACTCTGTATTAGAGCATCTTCTTATAATAGTGCTGAAATATTTAGAGCTACATTAAGTTCCCGTTTTCCCTCTACAGAATATGTGTGCAATTTTTCCTACATGGTCTTCAGTGTGCTCCTTTGCATTATATATGGGTGTGTGTGTGTATGTGTGTGTGTGTGTGTGTGATTCAAGTAGCAATCCCTATTTCAGTGTATAGAAATAAAGTTGGTGGTATGGCTCAGTATGGTTTTTGTAAATTTTCAGGGCTGTAAATATATAGTAGTTCCCAGAATATTTAACAAACAATATTGGACAGCTGATTTCTGATCTTTAGAAAATCATAGACTATCTGTATCTATAGCTACATAAAAAATAAAAGAAAAACCTGTGACCTTAATTCCTTCTTTTTCCAATCGTATTTAGTCACAGATTAGCATGCATTGCAAACATGTGACCTGATTCTTCTTTCACTTACACAGTGAGAAACAGGGGCAGACTATACATTACAGGGTAATTTATTATGGGATTTGCTTCATCCTCCTCTGAAGCATCTGGAGCTGGTCCTTATTAGTGCCAGGATACTGAACTAGATTGGCCAGTGGTCTGATCCAGAATAATTGGGTAAATCTCCAAGGAAAAATACATTCATATTTTCAATGTGAAAATATGATTACTGCTGCTATTTTATCTCCACCTCTCTTATGTGTTATTAGAAGAAAAATAGGTATTTAATCTTTAGGGCGTTATTAAGTATGAAGCCAGATCCCAGAGTATGAAAATAGCACTGGTGGTAGGAGTAGAGAATGATAATGAAGAGCTGACTCTCTTAAAGGAAAGTTCAGTGAATTCAAGGCTAAGGCAAATGATTAATTTTGTTCTACTTGTATACCTCTATTCATTATTAATGAATTAGGACTAATTGTTAAGGTTCTTACTCCAGGAAACACCAGTTATAATAAAGACATATTATGTAAGATCTTGAGGAATTTAGCACAACCCTTTAAGAATAATGTCCATTTTACACATAAAGGAAATTCAACAGGCAGAAGTTAAGTGACTCACTGGGCACATCTACATGTTCATTAATGCACCATAATTATGGCAGATTAAGTTTAGTACCTGTAATCATAGGTACTAACTTAATGTGCTGTAAATTGGCACTACTGCACATTAGTGTCCACACACCCTTTTTAAGTGACACTAATATGCGGTAGAGTAATTCTGCTGTGCATTAGCACAGGTTTTTGTGCTGCAGCAATGCACAGTAGAATTAGTCTACTGCATTGTTAGCATCTTGTATAGACCCACCATTGAATATAAGCCAATGGAGTTAGGCAGAAGGCAGGGCAGGTGGCACCTTATAAATTAACTCTTTTAGAGAGTCATAAGTTTTGTAGATGCTAGCCGGTGACAGGACCAACCCAAAAAGATTCATCATGGACCATGCCTATCGGCAAGTCCTGTACTTCCCCGGTCCCCTTACGGTCCTCTCCCTCTTTACAGTGGCCTGCCACACTTGATGAAAGTAAAGTATCTTGGGGAGGTTTCCTGGTGTCAGAAAAAGCAGAGTCCGGTGCTAAGTCTCTGGTGCCATCTCTAAAGCTTTCACTCTAGTGGTTCTAAACCACACAGGCCCTATTCACTCTGTGGGCAAGAACTGTGGCTTCTAGCCATCCCCTTAGCCACACCTATTCCTTGCAGATTTTACTCAGTCTTTGTTTACTGGGCTTCCTGGCCCTGGCCTCAATCAGGTCTTTTTGTGCCTCAGCTTTGTGGTCTCTTCTTTCTCATATTTAAGCCTTGGCCGTGTACCTTCAGCCCCTCTCCACTCAGGCTCATTTCTATAGAGAAAAAAGAAAAAGAAAAAGATCACATCATGTGGAACACTGCTATGTGACCTCCTGACCACCTCTTACAGCCACTTTCAGTCCTCCAGTAGTTAGAACTAAATCACTAACAGAGAACAGAACCCTACTGGGTTAACATAAACAGCCCTCAACAAAAATCTCCCCCCCTCTGGGTAAACGCAAGCAATCTTCAACTCAGATCTTCATCCCTCCATGTGCTCTCACCAGCAGGCAGAGGTTCTTCTTTTTCTGGTGGGCTTGAGTCCATCACATCTTGACAGAGAGCTCCAACCTCCCCCATAGCCGTGGCCAGAGCTCCTCTGCCCTGGAGGCAAGCCTATATGTGCAGGTCAGGCCCTCCTCCCCTTTTGATCATTTGACCTAACTTTCACTTAGCAGGGCTCAGATGCTGCAAACTCCCTGTGTGGCAGCCCAGCTGCCTGCAATATGCAGGCTGGGTCCTGCAACCCATCTACCCACACCATCTGTATATAGTTCCCTTCACAGGCAGGACCTCTGCAAACAGCACTCACCCCACCAGCCCTGACTCCACTCTGTTCCCTCCCCCAGCTACAGGGATGGGGTTCCTTGCCACACAGCCTACTCTGTCAGATGCTACTGAGGTGGGTTCAAGACAACCATGCAGTGCTGGGATTGGGCCCAACAATCAGATGAATATTAGTCCCAGCCCTACCACTGCTCAGGAGTCTTGTACCAGCTCCATTGTGGTACCAAGGCTGGGACTGAGCTGTCTGTCAGTTTCAGTGCCCATATCGTACCAGTGTCTTGATCTGACTTGAGTACTATGCCAGGGCCAGAACTCAAAGCTAAATTCTTCTCATTTATGGCTGCATAAATGTGGAGTCACTTCATGAAACAAAAAGAATCATTACTCATCCATAACACTGTAAATAGTTTTAGAATCTGAACCCATGGCCATGTCCAGATGTGTGTGGATGTTTGGTTCCCTGGGAGCAGGTAGCAGTAGTGCACCTTGTGCCACTGCTAGTTGTTCCTGGGGAATGCCCAGGCCACAAGCTCTTTGATGCATGACAAGTTACTGGGTGGGGTTGGGGATACTAGGGCCAATGCTGTGTTGGTCCCAGCAGCCTTCCATTGTAGGATCAAGTTTGAAGAGTTGGGTAACATTTTGAAGAGGGAAATTTTAAAAGAAAACAGTACAATGTTTTGGTTGAAAACTGTATTTTCAATTGGAAATGTTATGTCAAAAATAGGATTACTTATCAGCAAAAAGTCACCCATCTTCAACTAAATAATTCTGATTTCTTACAGGATTTTTAAAAAATGTCCATTTTCCAAAATTTAGGATTTTTCCTTATTGGCATCACTCAAGTCATGTATTATGGCTTATGATACAAATGAGCATTATGGATACTACTATAAATAGCAGTAGCATAGCTGAGGCCAGGGAAAGCAAGGCACCAGTCTCAGGTGCTCACCTAAAGAAGGCCCCTTTTACCTTAGGAGTTTGGACCACTGTAGGGGTAGCCCCGTCTCATCCAGTCTTAGGAGCTAGGCAGACCCAATAGTGTGTTTGGGGGAGCTCCTCCCTACTTCCCCAGAAAGCTTTGCCACAGGAAGTGGGGCAGAAGAGAAACAAACAGGGCATCAGGAATGGCCCATGGGAAGCTGTGCCACTGCTTGTCTCCCAGTTGACAGCGGCTTAATCCCCTACTACTGTAAAAGCAGCCACAGCCACAGCCGCTGCTGGAAGGAACAGAGCTGGGCAAGTAAGACCTCTCCTCTCTTCCTTCACTTTCACTGGTCAGTATACTTATCCTCCCAGCCCTGCCCACCATTTTTGCCCTGGATGCTGAGAGAACTGGCTATCCCTGTGATAGTACAGCTGCAACTAGACTGTTTATGGTTTTAGAAACAAACTTATAATTTGGAGATCCTCAGATTTTCAGAGCAGAAAGAATCAAACTACATATTTTTTCTGGATCACGTCTCAATGCTACAGATAAATATTGGACTAAATTGTGATATGACAGTAGTAAACAGCCACACCAAAAACAAGCCCCTTAAATGGGGAGTCGTAAGAGATCATTTGTGGTTGGGTTAAGATATTTGAGTTTGTCTATTGGTTTCAGGCTGCTACAGGGACAGCTTCACAGCCTATCCCTAATTGATAATGGGGAATTAAGCATTGCCTTTGAATAACCTTGGTTCATTGTTTTTATTCATGACATAGAAAGAGAAAAAACTTAGCTATTAGTTGGTTTTGTGACTGTAGCAATACATTGGAGCAAGAGTAAACAAAAAGAAGGCATTCTGGACCAATATGATGAATGCAGTGAAAAAAACAACATACAGTAGCTGTTACTGAATTACATGAGAGAGAGAGAGAGCTTGTATGAAATTCTTCTTTTAAATTTTTGGGTATTACTGCTGTCTTAGCACATTTCACTTGATGAATATAAGGGAAATATATATATGCTTCTAATAATATTCATATTGTAAAGAGTGATCAGCTTGCCCCTTTAAGGTGCTAGCCACCTGGAAATAACACTAAAATCACAGGACATTGAAGTGCTTAGCATCCTTTCAGGATAAGCCCTTAGCAGATAGGAATTTAAGTTTTGCAATAATTTTTTGCATAACAAACCTTCCAGTATTACAATATTATAATCCATAGATATGGATTAGAAACAGTTTAACTCTCTAGTTCATATTTTTATAACACCTCTTAAATTATGAGAATACATTTTTCCTCACTGATTTACTGTGCTAGCCTCAGTTACTACTTCTGTATACAGGGCTCTCACATAAGGTGAATAAAAGACTCTTAAGCAGATTGAAAAAGGGAGTTCGGACAGGTAATTAGAGGAAATTTTATTTTCTTACTCTGTAAAGTTCTTTTAAAATCATTTAAATTGCTAATTCATTGGCCCAGCCTGCAAGGAAAACAAGATGTCATTGGATTAGATCAGTAGATTTGTCTATGCCACAGTGGAAAAAAAAGAAGAATCATGCTTGTTTCAAAAACAAACAAACACAGACATTTTTTAACAGTAGCTTATGTGTTGCTGGACAGTCGCAGACACAAACATACTGAGTGTGTGTCTGTGTGAAATGGAGTCCAATTTACGAAGAACGACTTTACAAGAGAAATATGCAGTGCTTTGTTCTTTCCCTTCTAGAAAGATAGATTCATAGAGTTAATTGCAAAATACACTGTTAGATGAGACGTTTTGACCTCTTGCATATTCTTGGCCAGGGGCATTAAACTCATTTTGTGCTCCAGGCTGGGCTGGATCCAGCCTGGGGCACAAGGGAGTGGTGGCAGCAACAGCTCTAGCTCTGACTTAACGTATACAGTGGCAGCAGCTCCAGCTTCAGCACTGGGCATGCCAAAGGGTGGTGGCTGGGGAGGTGGGCTGCAGCAGTGGTGACAGGCAACACACCCAGAGGGTGTCTGGGACTGGGTCAGTCCTCGCTTGCCCTCCTGTCACTATGTCTGCCATGGGCTAGGGGCCTTCAATTCTGTGGCCATATCCCTAAATTTCAGTGGCTTGCCAGTAGTCCTGTAGGCTGGATATATTGGCTTCATGGGCCAAAACCAGCATTTGGTCCATATGTTTGACATCTCTGCAATAGGCCATTACAAATCATCAATTCAGGACTTGTGAATGGCTAAGATAAAATTTATGGTGGGGGGAGAGATTTTTATAGCTTAGTATTTTCATGTTTAGCTCCTAATATTGAAGTAAATACAAAAAAATGGAATTATACATGTGTAAAATGGATTTGAGGCACGTCAGAACTGAGCTTTTATTTCCTTTCTGTAAGAAGGCGTGTCTAGACATTCACTAATGTGCAGTGCCTACTGAGCATTACATTTAGTATTTGTATAATCAAGTATTAAATAAATGCTCAGTAGACTGCTGTACTGCACATTAATGCGATCTCACACTTTCTGTGTGACACAATGCTCAGGAGACAAATACTACTGCACATTAGATTATTAGCACATTTTTTGCCATGCATCGCATGTAGGCGTGGCCAGGGAGACACAGTCCACTAGATGCTTATCATCCTTCCTGAGAAAAGCTTTTAAATTAATCAGAGAAGGCCTGACCCAGTGTTAATGAGGGCAATGGGAATATTCTCAGCAGCTTCATTCAGTAAGAGACTATGAAAGAATCCCAACAGCTATGCTGTCTCTGTGTACAACCAACTTGTTTGTCAGAAGTATCTTTTTCATAAAATAAAACAATTATTTTCCTGTTTAAAAGAAATGTTGAAATGCAGCTGAGAGCTCTGAAACTATGTCATTTTTTATTAGTTATTAGTAAAATAATTGTTTTGATTGTTTTTCCTCCCTATATTTGCTTATACTTTACAGTACCTTTTTCTGCTCTGTAGGGTTCTCTGATTGTGCATTTGATATCTGTCACATCCTTTTGATCTGTATGTCACTGACATATTAGAATATTTGCTTTCCCTGGGAACAAGCCATATTTCTTTTTCATCAAGTGATTGGCAGTTTTGAGTGTCCAGTATTGTACACTTAGCACTTCTCAATGCCACTCACATATAGCAGCTCAGTTTTTAACTCTCATCAGCTGTCAATAGAAATAGTTTTGTTATTACAGCCTGTTGTCATTTTCCTTTTGTCAATTTAATCAACATTTGTTTCTGCAAACCAGTAAATATCGATACTCTTCTTTACCTGCAATCTGGCAAAACTGTCCAGCACATTGAGAAACAAATCTGTGTTTTTTGTTTCAATTTACTCATCTGAACAAAACCAAGTCTCTTCACAGCTGTTCGTGCTTGCTCCATAATCCTCTTGGTCCTTAAGCAGAACTTGAAATCACTGAGAATATGAACATAGCCTTTGGGCATATACATAGCCAGCAGCCTGTTTTTTATTTCGGTTTTAGTGTGTCAGCAAGTGGCTGTTAACTCCCCTAGATCAGTCAGTCATGGGTCAATCCCTAATTCTTCAGTCTTAAGCAATCACAACTCTAAATAATTCATTTAGAGCAGGGGTCAACAGTGTTTTCTGGTGGGAGGCCGGAATAACCCAGCTCAGATAGGAGGCTGCTAGGATCCAGCTGTTGCTTCTCCGTGCCACCCAGCTGTGGTGGGGCACAGCAAAAGGTTCCTATCCGCTGGAGCACTTACTGCCCAACTGCAATGTGTCACAAAGAGAGACCCTCTTTGCCAAAGCCTCAGGTGCCTGATTGTGGCACAGAGCAGGGAGCCCCCCCTCCCCACCCCAGCTGAATGGTACCAAAGGCACTGCTCCATAGGTGGATCCAAATGTTCATTTTGTATTGATTTTGAGGGACCAATGATCCCTGAAGACTAGTTTTGAAACTGGACTTCTACATTCTAATGGATTTCAGGGAAAAGAAAAAAAAAACTGCACATCCAATTTGACCAGATATAATCACACACTTATAAAAGTATATTTTTCTTGTGTGTGCATTGATACATGACTTAATATAGTGATATTTAAATATATATGTTGCAAATACATGGACACTCCAGCTTGAAAACCAAATACAGTTAAATTCTGGATTTATGATAGAATTATAGAAAACTAGGGTGGGAAGGGACTTCAGGACATCATCTAGTCCAACTCCCTGCTCAAAGCAGAACCGTCCCCAACTAGATCATTCCAGCCAGGCCTTTGTTGAGCCAGGTCTTAAAAATCTCCAAAGATAAAATCTCCCGGTAACTCATTTCAGTGCTTCTCTACCCTCCTAGTGAGAAAGTTTTTCCATAATAGACAACCTAAACTTCCCTTGCTGCAACTTGAGACTGTTGCTCCTTGACTTGATTTTATTTACTGAAAGGGCACTGTATTTTCAGTGTGCAGTCTGCTCTAATAAATGCTGCAAATTAGACTGTTTTGAAGTTATGTTCTGAATGGCTGATCACTCTATATTCAGTGTTTTATTTGTTGATAAACTATAATTGGCATACTAAAAATACCCAAAATTTAAAGAAGGAATTTATAACTTTAGCTGATAGCATATTAATGTCTTGGTACTAATTTTGTATTTAATCATATCTATTTCAGCTAATTTAAGCTAAGATATTATGTGTCTATATATTTGTTTCAATCCTGACATAATTTAGAAATTCATATTTTGATGCCATTTGGAATGACATCAAAGCTGCATAAAATGCAAATGTATGGCAAAAATGTAAATGAATATTAGTCTCTAGCTAAAGAGATGCTGTATCTACTACAGCATCTGAGAATCTGTTTAGACCCTCAAAGGCTAAGCCCCCCTTGCTTTCAAGATAATTTAGTTAATTTAACTTAAAAAAACAAGTCGCATCTGTTGACAGGGTATTCATCTTAGTGGTAAAGTGTACAAGCACCTTTAAAATTGCATACTTGGTGCAAACTTTTATTTGACTGTGAAGATGTTTATACTTTTAGGATGTGTAAAATGAACTTTCCCTTCTTGTTTGTTATTTTGATTTAAATAAGGAAGAAACAGAGTGTTTATATAAAGACCTAGGCCCAGGTACTTTTTTAACATAAAAACCCCCCCTAGAGCATTAGAAGCATAGTAAGCCTAACACTGACAAAAAAGGAGCCCCTTTTTCCCCTTTATTGGTCTCAGCAGACCTTCAGAATTTAAATACATCTGAGTTCTTTGTTGTTGAGTTAAGTAATATATATTTAACCTTCAATTTAATGACAGCAGGATTAGGCCCTAAAAGATATAACACTAAGTAAAGGCAAGATTCTGGTTATCTTACATTCAACAGGCTCTTTGGCTGCCTATACACATGCTCATTGGCATTCTAATTAGAATGCATTGGAGCGGACTCTATTAATCCTAATTAGAATGCTTAATCCTAATTAATTCTAATCCTAATTAGAACACTGCAGTGTAACCACCGTTACACATGAATTATGCCCCTAAGTGTTTAAAAATGGCCATGGGGTGCCTTAACTAAACCTTATTAATAGAGGTCTAGATAAAATGTTCCAGAGCCATTTTAAGATGCATCAGGATTTATGCATGGGGGTTTAATACATGTGATGCTGAAAGTGGCTGCCCAGGAACCTGTCTAATTAAAGTACCATCTCCTTCCCTCCCCCTCCAAGCATGTTTATAGGCAGCCTTTCTTCCAACAGACTCATTGTGACTAGCTGGGTGGATATACATGTGCATTTTACTGCATAGTCGACTAATTAGCTCTGCAGAAAGAATCAGCAACTACACATGCGCTGGTATTAGGGTGCAGTAAATTAATTAACTCTGCCATTGCAGATAGTACTATGTTATGGTGGAGTACTCATATACACTAAAACACATGTGTAGACAGTGACAGAGACTGGCTGGGTCATGAGGGTGTTAATGTGCGGTGCCTGTGCTTGCTGTTAGCACTGTAACATCCTCGTGTCCTGGCCAGCCCCCCCATAGCTCAATGCCACCTGGAGCTCCAAGCTGATCCCCTCTGCCTTCTGCCAGCCTGGGGCTGCTCTGCCCCGGCTTAAAGTGTTCTTGTCCTGGGTGCACATGTAAATGGTGCACCCAGGAACAGTTGACTCTGGTGCAAACTGTGCTGGAATTTATTTCTTCACCATAATAACATGTGTAGATGCACTCATTGTAAAGTTGCTCATGGGACTGGGTTCCAACATCTCTTAATGATCTGATGACTTTATTACTGAACTGAAATGAACTAGAGCATGTATTCTGTAATTGTAGATCTTTTCATATTGCAACATATATTTTGTGAGCTTACCTCCGCCGGTTTCTTTTTTCTTGCTTTTAACTTTTGCCAGTTTCATATGAAGCTAGGTTATAGATCTAAGATAAGGATACCACATATATTTTACTTCTGTAGGGAGTAAATGGATCGTTGTGCTACTGAATGAAAAAAATAGGTAGAAGAAACAGCTTGATTTATGAAATCCACTACAGTTACCATGAAAGTGCTTGACTAATTCTTTCTGTGTATGCATGTGGAGGAGTTAGAGCTATAAATAAGTTATTTCTGATTTGAGGAGAAAGAAGTGAGGGAGTGCATCACTCATGCTCTGCTCTGATCCTATAAGTATTTATACATATTACTTTTAACACATGAGAACCTTTGTTAGTGTAAGGCCCATTTTTTGTAAATTCTCATGTACACCCAAGGATTAGTTCAATCAATATTCTTCAAATTAAGTGTATATATAAGCATGTGTGAGATCGGGGGCTCTGTTTGCAAGCAGGAAAAAAAGCAGTATATTCACTACAGCAGGCAACCACTCTACCCTGTCTTCAAAATCTGGGCAATCTTGGGCCAGTTTCAGCCCTGTGGAATTACACTTGGGATGGATATTAATTCTATTGATGTACCTTTCTCATTTAATGGAAGTAGCAACCCCTAGAGCCTATAGATCTTTTGGCCTATAAATATGCAAGCAACCTATACTGAGTGTGTTTTTTTTTATTGAGGTAAACATGTTAAAAACTTTTTAAATGAATAAATGTCATCCACAGAGTCTCAGTTTGTACTTAGAAACCTTTTCTGCTTTGTTTAACTTTCCCTCTCCTTTTGTGGCTAGGCATGTACCTGTGAATGCTGGTGGGCTGCCACAATGAGAAAAGCTTTTAAGAAAATGAGTTTTGACATTCCTTTCCTTAAGATGATCCCTTGTTTTTCAATTACCCCTTTCTGACTTGAGGTTTCTTGAGGTAACTGTGAGCCTGTTCCCAGACTGGCAGCCAGGTGGCAGCAGTGCCCTATCACAAGAGCTCTAATACCATTTTCCCTGCCATCAAGTGTTAATGCAATTGACCAATCAGTGCTAAGATGATGGGAGGTAATTGGGTAATTGTATTTTACTGATCACAAGCAGAGAAAAGGAGGAAAAAAGGGAGAAAGGGAGAGATAGGAAGAGGGGAAAAGGGACAAGCAAAGCCAGAAAGACTGTCCCCCGGGACCTTTGCAAATCCTGAGGTGCCAGTGTAAAGGTGGGGGTGTAAGAGAGAGAGAGAGCGCACAAAGCTACTCACAGCAGCAGCTGTCTGGAACTGGATTTATACATGTATATATATTGGAAGTGTTCAAGCTGAAGCTGATGGCAGGCAGGAAGGTTTTCTGCTGTGCAAAGGGCTGTGCTTTTCTGGGATGAAACTAAGGACTGAAAGAAGCTGCTGCGGTCCTGGGAATGTTTCGTCTTGGAGAGGGCGGGAGTCAAGGGGGAAGGTAACTGGCATGTGGAAGAAGATGGGAACCTAAGTCTCCGCTGCGCGGAAGGGGAATCCAACTTGTAGATCTGAAATATACCAGGCTGAGCTTGAACATGAGATCGGAACTGCAATTGTAAGAGAGGGGGAGGACAAGGGAGGCAGAGATTGGAGGGCTTTTCTCTCCCTCCCTCCCTCTCCCCCTCTCCCCTTCTCCCCAAAGAAGAAATAGAAGAAGTTTATCTATCTTGCTGCTGCTGGATCTTTATTGCTGCTGGACAAAAGATGGAGAGGAATCTGAAATGAAGAGCCAGGGGAGCCCGGTGCTTATGAAATTCACAACTAGGAGGACAAATCACGTCCCCCCAGGGTACTTTTGTGCCCCATAGGGGGATTTTTAACATCAGAAAGATCTGTGAAGTGTGGGGGCAAAGGCAAAAGTGGGTGTTAAAAACACTCATCCCAAGTGTTTAAATAAAATAAAAAGGGAATGGATTTATTCTTGACAGCTGGTAGGAACCTTGAATTTTTTTCTACCCTTCATCCCAGCTTTCCATTAAATGTGAGATTATGACAATGCAGAGGAGTTGGAGGGAAAGCAAAAGGATATAATGTGGAGTTTGAAGAGAGGAGATGGTGATGATGCTGTGGATGCTGGCTTTTCACTGAAATCAAAAATCCAATTGCGCATTGGGTTGTGATTGGAAATCTAATCAGATCTTTGGAGAGGGGGAAAAGAGAGACTGAAAAGTTTATTGTTTTAATATTAAAAAATCCAAATGTGAGAGAAGACTCTTTGGTAAAGGTATGTATGTATGTGGGGGGGGGGAGGAATAGGGAAAATGGAAGAATGGGAAACCCCGATCTAACGTGGAGACACATGGATTGGATAATTGATAGTGCAGCAGAGAAGGGGGAAGAAGAAAATTGCCTAGCAAGACCTGGATCTTAAGAGTCACAGCAAAATTACATTAAATGAAAACAGTCTTGCTTCAGATAGAGGGTTGTTCTTTTTTTTTTAAAAGAAATAAATATATCCCCCTCTGCCTTCCAGAGAAAAACTAAATCATTTGCAATGGAGAACAGAGGAGCCAAAAGGCAGAAAACCTCAGAAAAGGGGAACTAAGCAAAGGATCCTCACTGGAATGAAAAGTTTCAGAAAGGAAAAGGACCATTCTTTTTCTGGTGGTGGGGGGTGTTAATGCTTATTTATTTTTTAAAGAAAAAGAATCCCCCAAAGATGACAAACATTGAATACTATGGCTATGACAATTTTAAACAGAAAAGTTAAAACACCACGGAGGTAAAGGGAGTCAGGGAAGGATTGGAGCCTATGTGGACTGAAATTGATGGAAAATTGCAGTTGGATATTTCTTTTTTCTTTCCTTTTCATAATTTTGATTTTGCTGCTGAAACGAAATAGTTTTCCCACCCACACCAGCTGCATTTTTTTTTTTTTTTTTACATTTATTTTGTTAACCGCTCGGATTTCTATCTGGATAGTCTTCTGGGTATACAGTAAGTGCTTTTTCTCTATTACTATTGTTGTTATTATTATAATTTATTCTTGAAAAAGACTGTACATCCTTCTTTCTTCTACCCTTCCTCTTGCCCCCTTCCCTGAGTGTTTGTCCTCTCTTCTTCTTTTACAAAATCTGCTTGAGTTACAAGATTTAATTTGTAGCTCATGGAGGGAGGAATATATCTAAAGTCTCACAGCAGATCAAATGTTATGGTTAGTAAAAATCAAACCTTGGTAGGATGTTGCAGATGCCTGCTTGCCTGGCACGACAGCATTTATAAATGTTCACTAGCAAAGAAATCTCCTAAGAAAGCCTCTGCAATGTGTGGTGCTGTGCTGCTTGATTGCCCAAACTGTATCAGGACTGCAAGTTGCATGGTACAAAAGGAGTTTGATGCACATAGAATTTCCCCTCAACACCTGGAAATTGAAGGGATCCTATTTAAATTCTGTTACTCAGTCTGACACTGTGGATAAACTTAGTGTAATAACATGAAAATATGATAATAAGGTGAGCAGATGAAGGATGAATTTTGGAGAGGGAAGGGAAAAAAGATGATGTTGAGTCAGTTCAGAGAGAAATGTTACATTTTGCATTCAGTGACTAAGGATGTTTTTTAGGCAAAGAGGGGGTGGGTGGCCTTCTACCAAAGGAGAGTTTAGAAAGCTGCTCTTCTTGCCACAGATTTACTCCAGATCTCATAGGCAATTTGCTGTGGTTTTGTGGTAAAACCTCCTCATTCCCATAGGACTTTAATAGCAGTTGTAGATGAATTGCAATTGATAGACTTTGTAACATTATGTAATAACAGTACTAACAGAAATACTAGTAATAATTACTATAATTTATAATAATAATTCTTATTGATAATAATAGTCATGCCAACCCTTTGGTAGGCAGGGTTTGGCTGATGAGGAGTGATGTACAGGTGATGGACCAGTAGCATCTAGTAAGTACATCTGTCCTTGCCTACAGAAATGAGGTGAGAGGAATAAAGGGTGGATAACATGGTGTTTAAAATAACTGGAGATTCTTGCATTTTAGAGAGGACCCAGTGCCATTTTTCTCCTCTCTTGTCTGCTAGCATGGCTGCTTTCTTAATCTGTAAGCTTTTTCTCTCTCTTCAGACCTTGGTGTCTCTGTGTGGAGGCTCCAAGTGCAAGTACTTAATAGACTGATTTCGGGGAGGGCATGCACATAATTTGGTACACCATTGTGTAGATGAGGATATTTTTGTTATGCAATAAGCACAACAAGGTTTACCACTTTTTTTTTTCCATCTGAGAGGGAAAATTTACCAGTTGATCAGCTCTTGATCTGGGCTCCTGACTATCTTCCCCTCTCTGAACAGTCTTTCTGAAGATTCCTGTCTCAAAGAACCCAAGCATGAATCAGACCTACAAGGTGTCTGGACAGGACAGATAAATACATGTTAAACAAACACACACTCACTCTACCTATCTGATCATAACCATTTGAGGCTAATGGGCCTTATGGAAATTCAAGCTTCCACCTTTTAAAAGGTGGACTTCAGATCAGAGGTCATGGCCCTTCAGGGCTGGCAGCTTGAAGGCAATAAAAGACCTTGGGCCCAATCCTGTTCCCAGAAAAGTCCATGGGAATTTTTGTTTTCCCACAGGCATAGCATTAGGCCTTTCATTTGTTCTATTGAGATTAAACCAAGAAGCAAGCAGGCACGATTATATCCCTTACAGACAGGTCTATTTTTATCCTTCTTCTTATTCCTTAACTAAGTCAGCACAGGGTGCAATGCTTTCAGACCCATTTATTTTTCGGGACACGTGTTTTCTGTTGGGACACTGAGTGGGCAATAAGTTTGTCAGCCCCTCAAAATAATTATACAGCTTCCCTCAATCTCCTCCCTCCTACCCATGGGTACCTGCATATTTTATCCAAATTCTTTGCTTTATTGTGGGCTAAACTTGCATCAGCAGTTGCAGTAATAGAACAGCTAAATTTATGTCAAGCTGCTACTCAGTAATTATTGAAGGAGAGTTAAGCTGGCCAAGGAAAACACATCTTGAAGCTTTTCATTGGATTGCTTGAGAAGTGAATGTATAAACAGAGGACCTGTAGGTAAAGTCAGGCTATCTTTTAACAACGGGAAACTACATACGTGTGTTATTCATTTCTACAATACATTCATATTAAGGAAGTACTGGGGAAAAATTTACTCACAAAGCTGGGCTGGAATAGGCAAATCTTGTCAACTTTAGAAATCTAGGGATGTGTCTGCTTCTTAAAAGGCAACAGTTTCACACTTCAATGAATCACTCAGTACAGTAGCCAAAGACACATGAAGCAGCCTGGGATTAACTGTTTCAGTCTTGGACGGGAGTTGCCATGCACATAATATTTGCATTCAAATATTTTTGCATTCAGACAACTGCAAAGAAGTTGTGGGCACAAAACAAATGGCTAAAATATGAGTGGTGATCTTAGAAAACAAACTTAGATGCAGAGTGATGTTTTATAGTAACTTGAGTGGACATGAAGCCTCATTTTCTATTTCTATCACTTGTGGCAAAACACAGGTGCAATGTGCAGCAGCATATGATAATCCTGTAAACAGTCTTCTTTTTCAAGATATGGGTGAACTATTCCATAATTACCCAAGACAGCTAGGAAATGTGGTCATAGAGTGTGAACAATGAGCTACTATGGATATAGGAAAATGCCACATGCCAGTGCAGAAGAAAATCAGATTGCCGTGCTTGAAAGTCCTATTTTGTCGTCATTGTTGGGGGATTGGAGCATTGGGTCAAAGATCACTTAATCTAAAACCACAACCTATTTAGTGATGCAAAGGTTATCACTAATCTAAAATTTAGGTAGTCTCCATCTTTTTACACTTTAGAAATATATATATATATATATAAATATAACTGATTTATATTGGGCACCACATTAGCTTTTGTATTCAAGCTGCCTCTGTGTCAGTGTATCTAGTGTTATAATTTTGGTGGCAACGGCCAACAGAAAAAGAACCTGTTAAAGTCAACACTAGTGATACATAGGTATATACAATCTTGTAGTTTGATAGTTCAACATCACATGAGAGCTGTTAAAGATATTTGTAAAGATATTAAGATTGCTTCATTACAGAGAGAATTTCACATGAAATTGTGTGTAATTCTTGCAACTGGTTGAGCATTCAGTACTATGAAAATGGAGGTGTCTTTTTGGGGGTGAGATAGTCAACAAGATTTTTTTTTTCTATTTTCATTTATTTAAATGATGGGGAATTTGCAGTGATGGAAAGTATCAGCTGCACAACTATGGAGACAGAAATCGCTACTCTGTTCAATAAAAAAAAAATATGCTAGAGTTATCTGCAATGCAAGCTTCTTTCTAGCTTTACCAAGGTGCCTCTACTTTGGCATACAGAGAATCTTTAATTTATATTTGATTTTCAGAAAGTTATGAGGAAGGGGTCCTGTGGTATGGACTTCTGCCCACAAAGACATGGCACTTAGATCTACCAACTCATTTCTAGAGCAGCCAAATAATTGTGAGGTTGTAAGTCTCTGTATTACTGCTAGCCTATAATTTAATCCCACATATCCTTGTCCATGCCAGTAGACCCATGAAAGTAAACAACTCCTGCTCATTTAGAGATTTCGCTTCATGATCTTGCCCACGTGAGTAATTTTGGCAAGATCTGTCCCTTAAACTGGATCTAACCCTTTAATGTAGTTGTATCAGCAAGTAACTTCTCTTAAAACTGTCACTGGGAGGAGGGTTTCCCTCTCATCCTTCCCATTTTCACCCATCTGGTAAAGGACAGGAAAGACTTGCCTTGACTTCTTGTTTTCTTCTGCAAGTTCTATTTGATGTTTGGAAAAGGAAAGGAAAGGCTCCATACTTCCCCACATTCCCAGAACCATTAGTTCCCTCTCCTTTAGATAGACAGAAGTTTTTTGTAAAATCTTCATTTGTATGTATGCATGAATGCATGTATGTATGTGTTTAGGAGGGTGATGGTGACCGTGTCCATTTTAATTGCAAGTGAACAACCTGTGATCTCTCTGGAAGAATTAAAACAAAGGGGCAGCAGGAATGTTCTTCTATCCATTAAAGAGAACAGCCAAAGTCAGTCGCGCACGCACACACAACAAAGAGAGAGAGAGGATTTACATTTGGTATCCAAGGAAGCAAGAGCAGAATCCTGCAGGGTTTTCTGTTCATTGTTTAAATGTTGCCATAGCAATATCTTAGGGCACAGGTTACATGTTTTTCGTTTCTCTTGTTGAGCTTCTCCTCCCCCATCTCCTTTTGATTCACTGAGCAACAAGAAATATTCTCATCAAACTTTTCACAAGAATAGGAAAAAGTGTTAGATGGCTGCATTGTCCGTTCATGTTCATCTGAGCCTCTATCTCGTCTCCCACCTCCCTCCTGTTTGTTAATATATTGGAGATCTAATTAGGAGACAACTATTGGGTAGAAGTGGAGAGTGAGGGACTTGCCCTTAAAACATTTACCATATTGCAATATTTTGCGTAGTGAAGATATGTTAATTGCATAGCTTCAGGCAAATGGTGTGTAGCAGTCGCCGACAATTAAAAAGAACAATGAATTTGCCAGGACTGAATCCATTCCTGTAATCACTGAGTGGATTAAAATGTTCTGCAGGCATATACAAGGATAGCTGTACATTTAGACACAAACAGAACTCTTGAGAACTCCTCACATATGGTTTTCCTAAAGCAAGGGCACCACTAATCCTTCCTGTTTGCAAAAGGAAAATTAAAAAACAGAATTGGCTTGCTAAGCATATAAGCAAAGTTCCCCTTGCATATGCTGCAGAACATACACTATTACGCCAGGACTGTATGTGTGCCATGTAGCAATGAAACCAGTGCACGAGAAGACAATGGAGGGGGAAGCAATTTTGACCTTGCGTATAATTAATTAAACCCAACCAGAGAGAATTGTTGCAAATGACATTCAAGCAATATGCTTTTGTCTCAACAGGCAGCAGAGATTCAGAGCACTGGGCATGTCCTTTGTGTGCAAGGGATCTCCTCTTGGTTATTTTGCAGCAGCAGGATCCATACAGCCTAGTGCAATAAAATAATTCTCAGAAACAAGGATATGTTTTCTTGTCACGCTCACATGGGCAATTTAATGTGAAATTGACTTCCTGAGAGCCTCGGTAGTTGTACTTTTTCCTGACTATGTGTAGGTAAAAATAATCGTTGGCTTCTTGGAGGGTCAGGCCCAATTTGGAGAGCCAATAGTATTAATTTTTAAAGGTATTTAGTGTAGTTCAGGTCTGCTGCACATTTTCAGTATTTCCATGTCAATAAGTGTTGGGCACATGTTAGATAGAAAATAAAATCAAGTGCTTTTGTAGTGTTGGTGAAACAGAATACAGTCATCTGCCTATCGACAAGATAAGTATAGCATTTGAAGTGACAGTACAGGCTTCCTCATGCTAGCTGTGAGAGTGCCTTGGTCATGACCCTAAGGACAGGATCACCTTTAGGGATGGGAGTGGGATTAATTCGGTTCACTTAACTTGAAAATTCCTTGACGCATTTGAAATGACCAATAAGCTTGCTGTAAATCAATTTGTTCCATATAGACTATACTGAGTAGCCATCAGACCATTTTAAAAATCAGATGCTATTGACCTCAGTGGAATTTAAACCTGTGACCTAGAGACTGAATTTTCTACCTTAAAATCAGCTGCCAGACCTACACAGTTATTCTTTATATGATTTTATTCTACTTAATAACACTGTAGGGACACCTCAAGATTTTAGTTCCTGCCAAAAACTATTTTACATAATAGATTTGCATTCATATAGATATAAAAATGTATGCTGCAAATTTGTACAGCTATATTTGTATGTGTATGTATATGAATACAAGGTATCCACATTTATAGCTTTACAAAAAATGTGTGCCAATTTATATATATCAATGTATTTTTATATATTGACCTACAAGTGTCCAACGTAAATTACTGCTAAAATGGTAGGTTGTGCTATTCAGTGTTATTAATTGAAATAAAGTCATACAAATAATGAAATATGAATGTTCTTTTTATTTTACCTGGCAGTGCCCACTTACCAATTCTCTTAATGCAGCACTCTAGCTGCAGGACTCTTATATTGTAACATCTCATAGAAACCAAATGATTTCAATGTATTTCTTTATATTACTCAGTTCACTTCTGCCCCCTCACCCTGCAGTAAGAATTTCTGAACCCAACTCTGGTACTACTAATATTAGCGAGAGCTTTCTCAATGGCTGCAGTCAGGGTAGGATCAAATCTAATGTACTGTTTTGGATTTTTTTTTTCCCCTCCTCCCCAGATATGAAGTGCCAAGCCTTTTTAAAAGCTAAAAATGTCAAAATTACATATTGTATGGCTCAAAGTGTAGTTCTCTCTCTCTCTCTCATATATATATATTTGACAAATATCCCAGGTGTCCTTAGAAACTCTTGATGGCATCCCAGGCACTTAGAAAGCAGAAAAAATACTTCTGTCCTTGTTATGTAGTGTTTGTGATTAGAGGTAGGTCACCAACTCATTTTCTATTTGTATTCACATGAGACAGAGAAACACATTCTTCTCTTTTGTTTTTTAAAATAAACACTTCACACTTTTAGGTAACAATTCTCAAAAGAACCTAAAGAAATTAGCTTATCCAATCCTTTTTATGTGTTCTGTGCATTGTTACTGATCTGAAATAATGAGTGTTTTTAGATTTTGTTTTAAATTCATCTCTTAAAAACTACAAAGAGGATTTGGAAAGTAGAATAATCATGGTGGGGGGAGGAGGGAGGAGAAAACAGTTTACCTGATGGGTTATGGTTTTCTCTCATTGCATGAGAGTTTAACGTGGAAAGTGAAAAAATATATTCTATAAACTTCTTTGCCAAAGGGCATACATGATGTGATAAAGCTCCTTCCTAGCTTTTTTTTTTTAACATGACTTTATTCTGCGTATAGTACTGCTTGTGATCCCTTATTTGAAAGTCAGGTTTTTCTACAAGTGATTATATATTATTTGTCTGGAAGCAGACTTTTATTTACAGTACATTATTTGGAGATACGAGATTAATTTCAGCTGTGATTGTCCACTGCATAACTGGGAAGGAAATTGGCCAATACATCCTTACTTCAGATGCAGGTCAAAATTTTGCAGAAGCCCATGGTAGCTTTTCATAGATGTGGTTCATAGAATTAGGACCATATTTTATTTCTTTTTTTTGACTGCGCAGAAGTTGGAGAACCTGGAAATAACCTTCAAATAATGTTTTTGTTGATTTTTTTCACTAATGTAAATTCCATATTGACTTGAGACTGCTGATGCAGGGGCTGCTGGGAGACTGAAGCCCTTTCTATGCTAACAATAGCCCAGGAAATTGTACTGGTTATAACATACCAAATCCAACCAGGAACAAGATGAGGAATTCCATAAGCACCTATTTAGAATGTGTGATAATAATGACTATGTTTTCATGAGGGACTTTACTTTGGGGATTTTAATTTGGAGGTCTCATGCTCCCAGTAATAAAACATAATTAGAATTTAAAATAATTATAGAAACAATGACTTTCAAATACAAAAGGTAATACATCCAAGGATGAGGTACCTATAAATAAATTTATAAATAAAGATAAATAAATTAACACTTTGGAATAGGAAGTGGTCACTGCTGAAACCCCAGTAAACTGAACCTGATAACACTGAATATAGACTAACAAAGGAAAAGCTGTATATAGCTTCATTTTGAAGCTGCATTGTTCTTAAAAAGCATTAATTTCTGAAAACTAAGCAAGTTATAAGTAGAACATATTGATGGAAAAATTATAGATGAAGAATGTTGAAAGAAATTGGAGGTTCCTTAAGAAGAATGTATTAGATGGACAAACAGGCAAAATTGAGAAAGAGGACAAAAAGATCATATTGGGTAAATAGTAAAAAGGAAGTGTGTGCATACATACATGCATGTGTATATACATATATACCCATCTAGAATATGGAAACAAGGGAAAAAAATACAGTAATCTGTATCACTTTAAAAGTTTTGACAGATAGACAATTGATAAGGGAAGCCAGCAGCATTATGGAAAAATAATGTTTGGAAAGGCTAAGAATAGTAAGATGGGTTGGTTTTTTTGAAGTATATAATGAATAAAAGGAATCCTGATGCTGTTAGAAGCCTGGTATACATGAAGATAATACGTTTTATAAGAATGCTGCAGAAAAGATAGGAATGTTCAGTAAATACTTCATATTTGTAACAAAGCAGGATAATAAATACTTAGCACATGAGACTGATTTACCATATTTTCTTGCATCAACACTATTCAGTAGTATTTATCTATGATTTTAGACATTGTAAAAAATCACCACCGATAACATTTATTAATTATACAAAGACTGGTAGATTTAAAAATAATGGCAGGTTAGTAAAAGAGAGTGAACTTTGTTTTTTTCAAACAAAATAACCAATGAAATGTCCTAAAACATTACGTAACAGCAGGTCACTCAGGCCATACCTAGAGAGTAAAGGATTTATCTTGGGAAAAGAAGGAATCTGAAATGATGTAGGGATCATAAGGCTAAGTGTGAACTCCCAGTAAAAGATTCTTACAAAAGATCTAATATGATTCTTGGATTTATAAATGTGAAACTACAGTATTCCTACTGGAATACTATGTTGAAAAAAATGGGAGTGGGTGGAGAAAAGATAAAAAGAAATGAAGGTTGAAAATGTTTTATAGCGAGAGACTTAAGGAGATCAATCTTTTCAAAAGTAGGCGGAGAGGTGGCTAAATCAGTGGCTAAATGATTTTTTTGCGGGGGGAGGTGAAATGGAGGTGGAGACCAGGCTCTGTTGGGTATTGGTGTGGACAGCAAGTTCTAGTAGAGAAAGAGAGAACCATTGGCTAGAATTTGAAGTCAGACAAATTCAAAATAGAAATTAGGCACAACTTCCTAAAAGCAATAGTGATTAATCATTGAAGCAAACTACTAATGGAGGTGCCAGTGTCTCTTATCTCTCCACATCCTCTAAGTCTGACTGGATATATTCAGGGAAGAAGACTCCATCCAAATACAAATTATTGAGCTTGTTGTAGGGATACCTGGGTGAGATTATATGGCTTGTTGCTATACGAAATGTCAGACAACATGATTTAAATGTCTCTTTTGGTATTGGATTAAGAAACTATATATAGAAGAGATATATCCTAGTTATTAGTGGTTAACAGTTTTCTACTCCTGACTAATATGTCTCATTGCTGTGATGGAGACAGTCTTGTTGGTTGAAGGGAGAGTTTAATGTCCAATCGAGTACCAGGTATTACTAGAAGAAATTGCTAGCAAAGGACAACTACTCCAAAATTCTTCCTGGTCAGAAAAAAAAAATTGTTCTTTTGAATTTTAAATTTAATCAGAGTTGAAATATTTTATATAGATACTTTGATTTCAATAAAGTTCATACAGGTTCCAGATCAGGCAGGGGTTTAACAGTACTTACCTGCCTGGTTGCTTGGCAGCCAACCTCTTGAGTTATTGAGGAGACGAGGCTCCTAGCTCCTGAGAAGTCCTGTGACAAACTAATGGAAAGCAGAAAGCTTGTGCAAACCACAAGGGCTATGGACTGAAGTGGCTTACGTGATTAGAAACTGGTTTAAACCTGTAACAGAACATAAGCAAGTGCACATAAACCAGTTTCAAAATGGCTGAAACCAGTTTGACATAAATCTGGTTGAATATAGTGTCAGACTTAACTGATTGAGCTCAAACCAGTTTAAGGAACTTCTCTCCCAGACCTCTTCCTGGTTTAAGTTAAACCACAGTCCCCCACCTGCTCTGCAGCCCTGGACAGGGCTGTGCTCTCTGCTCCCTAGTCACAGCAAGGATGGGCAGGGGTGGGGACATGGCTAAATGCCAGCCCCTCTAAGGTGAAGGGAGCAGGGAATAGGTTCATTCCCCCTTCCTTCCCATGTCCCAGCAGCATGGACCTGCCAGGCATTTCTCTGCTTGCTGCTCCAGTGGCAGGGGTATGGCCAGCCCCAGCAGTAGCCTCAAGTGAACTGACCAAGAAGGGGATTTAATTCCCTCCTTCCTGTACCACCAGCATGGACCTAAGCCAGGGTCTGCCTGGGGCTCCCCACTTGCTGCAGCAGCAGCGGGGGGCAGGATGTGGCCAGACGCTGGCTGGCATAGCCCCTAAGGAAAAAGGGGTAGGGTGGGGGTTTATTCCCCCTTCTGCTCCCTCTGTCCCTGGGGAACTGCAGCCAGGGTGTGCCCACCCTGACTGCTGCTACCACCGATTGCTCCCTGTACAGGGTGAGCAGCAAGATAAACCATCTCCTTGCCCCCTTCTCCAGATGCCAGAGGAAGGGGGGGATATAAACCCCATCCCTGCCCCCTCACCTCAGGGGGCCATGCTGGCTGGCTTCTGGCCATGGCCCTGCCACTGATGGGGGCAGAATCCTCTCTTCCTCCTCTCCTACCCATGACGGGGGCAGAGCCCTCTCTCATGGTGTCCCTGGAGTGCAAGCCTCTTCCCAGGGGGGTCTGCACTGGGTTAGGCAGAGATGTCACAAACTGTGTAGGATGAGCAGCGGCACAAAGGCTTAGAGGGGTGGCCATAGCCCCTCAAGCTTCCCCTAGTGCTACTGCTACTTGCCCCGCACAGTCTGCAGCAACTGTACGTCACCACTCCTGCCCGCAGTGCAGCCCCCTGCTGGAAAGAGGCTTGTGCTCCCCTCAGGCAGCCAGACGCCAGCCAGCATGACCCCCTTACTTGAGGGGGCATGGAGGAGGGTTATTTCCCCCCTCCCTGTGGTGTCTGGTGGAGGGGGCAGGGAGGGAGCTCATCCTGTTGCTCACACTGCTCAGGGAGCAATCAGCGGTGGTGGCTGTAGGGGTGGGCAGACCCGAGCTTTGCTCCTGTTGGGGCAGAGCAGAGAATAACCCCCCTCCCTTGCCCTTCTGCCTCGGGGGTATTTCAGGTGGTGTCTGGCCATGCTTCTGCCCCTGACACTGCAGTGGTGAGGGCGCCAGGCAGACCCTGGTCCAGGTCTGTGCTGGTGGGACAGGGAAGGGGAAATTAAATCTCCTCCCTGGCCAGTTCACTTGAGGGGGCTGGCCACTCCCCACCCCCACCCCGCCTCCCATCCCCAGCACAGCTTCCCTGCAGCAGCTGAAGGTATGCTCTAGCGCCCCCCGGCTTCTAGCCTGAGCCACTACAGCCATATGCCTGGATTTCCTGAATGTCTATTCACTTGCAAATTGGTTCAACCTAGGCAGATTAAACTAAACTACAAAGATTTAATCAATTCAGGCTCTGAATGTTTTGAATGTTTGTTCCTAGCCAAGGTCTCCATTTTCTCTGTATCTAGGGTTACCAGGTTCCTGGCTCTGAAGTGGCCTACTTGGTAAGCTAATAGGAAGACAGGAGGCTGGAAAACAGGGGGTCTTCCCACTAACAGGCTGCCCTGCAGTAGGGGTCATGTTTTCTTTCACAGAAAAGTTAAACCTGTTGGTGTTTTATTCCAATTTGGGGGGGAAATGAAACATTTAATTCCTCTCTGAAATGTAAGTATCTTTCTCTCCGCACGTCTGCTTTTTTCAAATATGCCACTAAATAATTATGGAAAGACCTATTGTTCTTCCTGTGGATATATTTGGCTCTTATTATCATAGTACCCGAATGGCTCTCATAGTGTAAGACTAGAAGTTAAAAAAAAACAACCTGTATTTCATTCTTCCTTCAGAGCCGCCAAGAGAAAAATCTTTTCTGATTCATGAAAGTATGCTTTATATCTTTGTGAAGAAATTACTGAGGGAAATCTTAAAGTCCTGAGTTTCATATTTAGTGGTACTTTTTTCTCTTTGGGGGTGGAGTGAGTTCCATACCTAAGATCCAGCTTCTGTATAATGTCTGTCTCCCAAATTCAAGCGTCTTCTTGTTCCAGCTGAATGTAGTTGTTATAGGAAATCCTGGTCATGGGGAGGCACATTCTCGGAGCTAACTGTATTCAGTCATTACTGACTATCAATTGTGAGCACATGCCATATCCTGAGTCTGTATCTTGGAAGTTTAAGAAAATCTTCACCTAATTAAAATTTCCAATTGGCTCTCTGCCTGTGATGTTATTGTAGTATCTGAATACATGGAGGCATATTCTAAGGTGGTAGATCTAAACATTGTTGGTTTTACTTTTTCTGTCTCGTGCCAGTCTTTCCTTTTTTGCCATCCACTATCTGTGCAGTATAAACCACCCTTAATTATCAATTTAATGAAAATTAAATCTCCATACTACTTAGTTGTAAATGATAATAAAAGGCACAAAACAGTGAAGAACTGGGACTACTAAAGTTTTAGTTCTGTTTTTAATTGACTTGACAAACCAGCTCCAAACTACACCTCATGAAGCTACGTTTCTGATTTTTTTCAGATATTGCCTTTACTGTTTTGGAACAATCTCACACTTGTATGAACTAGGGGAAGATATTGGATGGATTAGAGCAGAAGTGGCCAACCTGGATCATGTATACTATAAGTAGCCCACGCTGCTGCTGTGTGTGGCATGCAAAGGCTGCTGGAAGTGAAGGAGAAATGGTTGAGGGCAGAGATAGGAGTGGGTTTGGAGAAGGATTATCTGTGCAAAGGTGAGGGGAAAATGAACACAGGCTCTTCCCTGCCCCTGATGACCTGCTCCACTGGAAGAGCTGGGCAGGAACTGTTCTGTGCTGCCTAGCCAGAGGGACTGCATGCAAGATATACCCCATGGTGCAAGACACAGCCTTTGCCACCCGTCTGGAGGGACTGGGTGCAGGGCACAAGCCATGCTGCCCGGTTAGATGAGGCTGGGTATACAACATCACCCATGCTGCCCCGCCAAAGGGACCAGGTGCAGGACAACTACAGCAGCAGCTGGGGTCCATATCCTCTAGGAAAAGGTAAGTCTGAGCACTCTTCTTTCCTCTTTCTGCTCTCTGGTGTTCTGCACCCTCCCCTCCACAGAGCATGAGGAGTGAAAAAACTTATTCCCTATCTGACCTGACACAGCCCAGCTCTCAGCCCCAGGCCAGAAATTGTACATCTGCAGTATGCTCTAAGTCCAGGGAGACCAGATTAAGGCCAACCCTGTTACCATTGGTGATGCATAGGGGGTGCACGCAGGTGCACATGCATCCCCTGAGCTTGGCAGTGCACCCCCTGCAAAAAGGCACCACCAACACTGCTGGCAGTTCCTGCAAGCAGTCACCACTCACCATCCCTCACACTGCCAACACCCCCGGCGGCATCTGCAGTGGTCCCTGATTGC
This sequence comes from Crocodylus siamensis, assembly GCF_052110815.1. Taxonomy (NCBI): domain Eukaryota; kingdom Metazoa; phylum Chordata; order Crocodylia; family Crocodylidae; genus Crocodylus; species Crocodylus siamensis. The sequence goes on along the minus strand of NC_143396.1, from coordinate 214,537,853 downwards.
TGTTGGCTGCCACCGCTGCTGCTGGAAGTGTCTGTAGGTGGTCGCCGACCGTTGGTCAGCGCTCGCCATTCCTCCACCCCCGCTGCCAACAGCATGTCTTGTTGACATGTGGCTGCCTGTGGGAGCTCACCACTTGCCATCACCATGCTCTCACCACTGACAGCACCACCGCCACCTGTGGGAGTTTCCTGTACTCCCCAGCCTCCAAAGGCCTGAGGCGTTCATGCCTATAACTGCCACTTGCCAAGCCCTCTGTGGGAGGTGCCCCCAGTAATGTGGCAGGGCAACCCTTATGCAGCCCCACAAGGCCCAATGCTTCCCCACACTGTGTTCACCATCCAGGATGCCCTCATTAACACCCAGAGCCATGGTTCTGATATCATTGCCCTACAAGACACTCTGAGACCAAGATAGTATGGGGTGGCATTGCCTTAGAATCAGCCCTCAAGGACACTACATCCCACTGTCACATGGAATCCCCTGGATGCAGACAGTGCTACCCAGCTAGGTCCTTAGGGTACAACTGGGGCAATCCCATTAAGAGAATTCCTGCTGAAGGTGTTGCCCAGTGAGGGGAGGGACAAGCTGCTTCAGGAGACCCCAGTGACTCTACAGGCAGCTTCTGGCCTGCATTTGCCCAAGAATACAAGTTGTCCTGTCACTGTAATGGCCTCTGAAGGTGCCACTTCATGAGGCCTTTCAGATGTCAGATTGTTGCTGCATCCCCAAGCCTTGCTCGTTCTGTCCCATGGGAAGTGTGGGCCCTGGAGCTAGTCACTGGTCACATGGCGAACCCATCACTGAAAGTATCCTTAGGTGCCTTAGCCGAAGCTGCCCTAGATGCCTCAACCAAGGCTATAGGGTAAATATACCTGTTACAGCTGTAGCAATAAAATAATAAAGTCAGCCCTGGTGATAAGGGGCACTGAGACTCCCGCACCAAAGATCCCATGCAGAACCAGTGCACAGCAGTGGTTCTTCACACTTCTGTATAATGTTTAAAATAAATCCTTTGACTTTATTTTTCTTTTTTATTCTAACCCCAGGTGATACAAAATGATAGAATAGGGCTGACCAGTCTGTAGCATGTGAGGTACCAGTCTGAGTCCCAGATGCTCAGTAAAGGTGGCACTGAAGGGACAGCAGTGGGGTTCAAGCTTCTGGCTGCATAGGGTAGTGAGGTGGCAGAACACTTCTGTGAGAGGAGGTTAAAATTTCCCTAGCCCTGCAGCTACTACCAAATTTAAATATTTCTGATCCTTGCTTGCCATATGCATTTGCAGTTTGCAGGGCTGTGGAAGTGCCAAATAGGTTGGCAACCACTGGGCTAATATAGCCTGCTTCTTGGCAGGGTAAGTTAGCTTGTAAGAGCTCCATGTGGCACATCTAGACTACATTCAGTACCAAAGCTAACTCATTTAACCTAAGTAACTCCACACTACATTGTCATCTGCAGTTGGAGGTATATCCTAAAATACTATAGTGTATCTTCAAGGTTTGTAGCTGTAACACACAAAGGAAGACTGAATGTCTACATGGGGCATACGAGACAAGTAGTTAATGTGCTGTAAATTCACACCTTACCTAACTCCTAACTGATTTCACAAGTACAAAAGCCCTAAATCTTTGAAGCCAAGGAACTGCATGCCCAAGTGCCATGGGTAACTATAATTTTTGTTGTCTCAGAAAGTTCTCTTGATCTAGGATTTTTCCAATTTCATTTTTATTCCCATACCTGACACCCTGTAATCAGTCATTTAACTATAGGTTGGTTTTTTTGTCATTTTCTGTAGTTTTCCTTTCCATTGGCATCCATCCTTCTGTTCTAGTAAGTTCAAGTTTTCTTCCATTTCTTATATTGTAAATTGAGTTGGGAAATGACGTATTTGTTGCTAAAACTTTGTTTCATCATTGTCAGTTTTAATTACTGGTTGGCAGTGAAGTTTTTGGTTGTAGCCGTGTTGGTCTAAGGACATAGGCAGGCTGGGTTTTTTGGGTAGATGTGATATCTTTTATTAGACCAGCTGAGTAGTTGGAAAAAAACTAGCCAGTTGTCAGTGAAAAATTTGGCTGTCAGAAAAATAAAGTCCTAGCCTGTCGGCAGAGCAGACATGCCATTTCCCCTCCCCCATCTCAGCTTCCCACACTAGATAGCAATCTAACTACTTCTAAGAACCATTCAGCCATCTGGGGAGCAGCCAATTGAATGAAGCAGCATCCAGAATTAATTCAATTTGACGACTGACAAAGCTAACTTTGGTTGTCCCAGACCTAAGTTTCTTTCTGAGTGAGGAGTTGCCTGTGATGCCCCTTTTCTGGTTGACAAGATACAGAGTGATAAAAATATCTTTTCTAAGGCAGGGGATATTTTATGGTAGAGCTGTCCCAAAGAACCCTTGAGATATGGTAGCTTGGTAGCCCATAGATGCTTTATGCAGCTCTTCAACAGGATGACCAATGGATTTTGATATAAAATCTTTTTTTTTTTTCCTGTATTATTCTCTATTGTGCTCTTCTCTACTCATCTCATTAGTGGCAGAAGTAAAAGATATGTGCATTTCTGTTCACCATATTGTTTCTCTTACTTGCTATCAGTATTGCAAAGCGAAGTAATTCAACTGATTCCCACACCTGTGTGGTGCCCCATTAATGTACATGGTACTTCATGGCATATTTTCAAAGAAATGTACACGTATTAACTAAGAATGCATCTTAGCAGCCCTTTGAAATAGATGTGTCATTCCCATTTTACACAAGGAAAACTAAGGCTTGAAGACCAGAGTCAAGAGCTGTCCCATGTCATATAAGTCAATCATTGTAGAGGCAGGGCCAGAACTCAGAAACTAGCTCCTATGTTGCTACTCAGTCTACTAGAGCAGATGCCTCAATGAAAAGAAACTACATGCATTCACTTTTATCACTTCCTTTATTAGAGATCATTACAGAAAGTGAATGAAACATTTGGGATGCTACAGTCTGCTTTCTTAGATTCATTCAATTGCTAATGGAATTCCACTTCTTACTTGGTATATATTGCCTCTGAAAAGGCTTTGTTAAAAATAAGTATGTGCATTCATATTGTTTTTAACCTCAATATTTCCATATTCTCCTATTTAGGAAAATAGTAGCTTAATAAATTTGAGCTGAAGCCAAATATCTTATATCTGTGCAGTCAAATACTGATGTGTTTTGGATTACTGGATAATGCAAAAGCTTTCTTGATAGGCAACTTCAGAAAGGATGGAAATATGCTTAAGAGAGTCTTTATTCCTTCTACCACATCTCTGCTAATTTGGTATCAGAGCAGCTATTTTCTGTCTTATCTGTCCCCCACTGTGGTTCATTTAGGAAGAACTACAATGATCCTATTCTAAGAGAAGCAGGACATTTGACAGGACATTTGGACTATTTTTTCCCCAGTCATGCTGATACTATTATCACTGTTAATGGCCACCATTAACATGTATGATTCCTTGCTGGATTAACATGAGTGCTTCCTTCCTTCCTGTCTGGGCTTTGCCCACAAGATCTGTGGCACACAGAGAGTTAACAGTTAAGTTTACATTTAGGAGTGGCCCCACTGGCAAATTTTAGGAGTAGATTACAAAAAATGCTCCTAGTTTTCCATAAAAAAACTTGAAACTCTCTTTTTTTTTCATTTTCTATAATGTATCTGCATATTTTAATGCACACATCCACACACATGCAATGAAATTACAGTGGTTTATATTTCCTTAAAGATATTTAGCATTTCCAAGATGTAGAAAAAAAGTCAAAGTTTTCAAGTAAGCTGAAAACTGTTAGAAACAGATATACACTAGGTTCTTTTCCTGCGAAGTCCACTTTGGTAGACACTGAAACACTTGCAGAGTCCCTTCAGAATTTAGAAAGGATGCCCTTGTGCCTAGGACACAGTCCGTGGTTCTTCTATCCAACTGACCTATATGTTCTTGAACAAATCTTCAAGGCCTAAATTTATGTACTAGGAATTTGGGATGTCCCAGTTTTTGGCTTCCCATCATAGGATTCCTTGAAAGAAGACTAATTTTCAGATGGCATGGAGCAGTTTCTCTGTGAAAATCATATCCTTTAAAGGTGTCTCAGGTTAGACAGCCAAAAATTCCAGTATCCCAAATCAGATGCAGAAATTATAAAAAGTTAGGCATCATTTTCTCTGACTTCAGCCATCCATCTGTAAAATGAAAATAATCCTTCTGTGCTGATATTATTTGGATTGTGGATGGCATTGGCTCTTCTTATGTGTACACAGCATTTAGCTCAACACAGGCCTGATACTGGCTGGGACTTTTTTGTACAATTATAGTAAAAAGTTAAAGACTTTGGATGTCTGAGCGGAATCAGAATCAGTGGGGTTAACATTTGGGAGGAAGACAAGTGGTATGCGTGTGTTTTAAAAAATAGAATGCACCTTTCCAATATACAGTACTGTATTATTTTCCTTACTAAATAGAACATTATTAAGGAAAAATAAGTGATGGCTATATGGGCAGGTAGCTCTATCATGGGAAAATAGCAGCTAAAAATCCTTTTGATTTATCAGCCAATGCACCCACTTCCATAAACTTCTTGGTGTGGGAGGGAAATCACATCACCTTAGTGATCTAGTTTTCTCTGGCTTTGTAAGCATTGGATAATGTGGCAGCTAGCTTCAAAAGATGCTGATATTTCAAGGAAATAATTTTCAAAAATTAGATTTTTTCCTTGTTTTTTTTTTTTTTTAATGTAGCATGTATTTGTTTCAGAAGAAACAATTCTGTATAAAGGTTTTAATACTTCCTGGTCAAGATTATTTATGCAAAAGAAGGAATGAAATTTTTCAATAAGAGAAATCATAGGGAGCCATTAAGATTGCTGTAGCGGTTAATACAAAGGATGATTCAGGGCTCCTGGGTTCTAGTCTAGGCCTGGCCCCTGATTCATTGCATGCTGTTAAATAACTTGAAGTCCTTGTGTTTCATTTTACCAATCTTTGATTGGAGAATAAACATATGTATAAAGTGGGCATCAGACCCTGAGCACCTTAGATGACTCATGCTCCCCTTGACATCAGTGGAAGTTTCAGAAATAAAGTTCCTTAGAGGTGGAGGAAAAAGGAGGAGAGGGAAGCGTTGGGAAGCTTAGTGACTGTACGGCGTTTTGTTCTCATTAAATGTACATTGAATTATAAGTGCAATTATTATTACACTTAAGCCATGTGCAGATATTACATTTTTACCGGGAGATGTACCTGACCCAACCCAGAAACACCTAAGCCTCAACCTGCCAGCATCTGACCCTAAGTAGACTCAACTGACCTGACCTACCAGCACCCAGCGCCAACCAGACTCACCTGACCCCAGCTCACCAGGACAAGAGTCTAACAATTCATCTGAGTCAACCCAGGGATACCCACCCTTATCAGACTCACCAAACATGACCCACTAGATTTCCTTCCCTGTGGTTATAGATGGCAATTTTGTGAGAACATGGAAACTGAGACACCCTTTATTTTTTGGCATTTTCTAGTGGGACTGGGTGCTTTGCCACATGCTAGGAGGGGGCACAGCCAAGGGCTTGCTCACCATGGCTCCCTTACAGTGGTCAATGGCGCTAATATTGGTGTGAAGCAAGGGACAAGGGAAACTAATGCATGCCTCATTCTCTGGTATACTCCTGTGGGACTGAGTGCTGGTCTGGTTCCTAGAATGTCAGAAAACATTCAGCCAGAGCTTCTCTGACCTGTACTGGAGCTGGCTCTGTTGATTTGTGCAAAAGGGGCAGGGATCCATTGTGGACTGCTGGAGGGGAAACTGAGGAGCTTGCTAGTGTAAAGACAACAGACATATTGGATCTCCTGTCTCAAAGAATGAGAGCTGGTAGGGAGGGAAGTAAGGGTTGTTATGGGAAGTTCCCTGTGGGGTGGGGAGGCATAGTCCCCTGAGGCAGCCAGGCCAGTCACCACTGACCTATCCATTTTGCTGCTTTTGGTATTCTCTGGCAGCCAGGGGACCTTACAGAACATGCTGGGATGTGTGCATTGCCATCAGCAGTGTAGGGCAGGGGTTGTCAATGACTGGGTATGCGTACCTGGGGGTACTTGGACTGGTCCTAGAGGGTATGCGTGGGTGGGCGGGGCGAGGGCAGCAGTGCCCCTCTGCGGGATGGAAGCTTGCACATGGTGGCTGCTGCTACTGCCACACACCAGTCTGGTGAGCTTCCCTGCTCTGCAGAGGGGTGCAGCTGCCCCCATCCTAGCCGCATGAGCTTCCCCAGGTGCCTGCATGCCATCCCCACCTCCCTGCTTTATGTCCAGTCACACACTATCTCCACTCTGCTCAGCATCTGGCCACGTGCTACCCTCCTCCCTGCAGTGTTCAGCCGCATGTTATCCCCCCACACCTCCCAACTCGGTGTCTGGCCGCTCGGGGTACTTACACTAAAAAAGGTTGAAAACTCCTGGTGTAGGGTATCTGCATGGCACCTACCCAGTTCCTGGCATGCCTGTACAGTCCTCTCCCAGTAATTTTTTGTACTGGGAGAAAAAATATGCAAGAATTTTCATGGTGGTTTTGAACACTTGTATATAACCATAGTAACACCTTACATAATATGGTGAGCACTTGAACACAGACTATCTAAAGGAGGCAAGAGCGTATGCCTATTTTCTTTGATTAAATATTCCATTAGTTAATTCTAGAAGTAGAGATGATGTTTTGTCAAAATCCTCCTTCTCATGCTTCCATCCTGAATTTATTTTTGTAGATTTGGCAGTATTTCCATCCTATCTCTAACCATTCCTATTTCAGACTCTTAGCAAGTGGATTTTTCCCCATGACTTCTTTTTTACCTGAGGCATATATTGATTTTTTTTTTGTTTTTAAAATCTGTTTCTCACTGCAAAGCTAGGTCACAAGCCTGCAAGTTCTTACTCCTGGGAGTAAGTATTTAAGAATTGTATATTTACCTTTGCAAGGGGTCCACTGAAGGACCACTTGGATGAGTAAACAATGTCTGCATGAATACAGGCTTACATGAGTAAGTCCCCTATATTTTTTTACTTAAATTTATTATTGGTTTATTTAAATTTATTTTATAATTGGAATGATTAAAATATTCCTTTAGCCCTGTTTTCATTGGACAATATGAAATTTAATTATATTCCTAAATATTACGGGGCATGGTCATACTCTGCAACTTTGATTACTTTGAATAATGTGTTAACTTATGCATTCAGGCTGTGAACCACTGCCCACTGCCAAGTGAAATAATTTTAAATCATCCCATGACTCTACAGATTTCCTTTGTTGGCCAAACATGTTTAGTTGATCCCTTCAGCTCACTTTAGTGGAATGTCATGAATGGTTGCTCCTCGATGATGTATGTAGTTGACTGGCAAGTAGCAGTGTCTGTAACTGATTGGTAAGAATTTAGTTAATTTAAGGATCAGGGGTCTGTAATTAATGCTTAATCATATTGATACTTGCTTTATAAAATCTGCTATCTGGTGCTCTGTACAAGTACAGAGAATTATCAAAGCAATAATTAATGGGCTAATGTTGAATAAACAGTGGAAATGTATCTGAAAACGTGGAGCTTTTCTCAATACTGGCATTCTCCAAAGTCCTTTATCTGATGCTCATAATCTCCTTGGCATTAAGAAGAAGAAGAAGTAAAAAACACCCTGAGAGAACACACAAGCTTTGAAATGTGACTCAGAGGTTAATAGATTCAGACTCTGAGGCAAGAAGTGAAATGCACAGTTGAGGGCAACTATAAACACCATGCCTCCAGCAACCTTGCAGCTGAACCAACAAGGTAATAACTTAACTCGCCAAGTAATATCAACAGCAACACCATTGTGTATGGAAATGTGTCTCCTAATGAAGTCAGGGAGTGCTCATATAAGTAAAGATGGCTCACATGAGAAGTGCTCAGGTTCAGGTTTTTGATCACTGTTTAAATAATTAATGCTTCTCCCACAGTCAGTCCTTTTAACCCTGATCCTGCACACAGTGTTTATTCCAAATACTCCTTTAAATCAATTAACGTTGAAAATAAAAGTAAATGGAGGTTTTAAGAAGGTAAGGAATCCAGTTGCCTCATCCTTATAAAATGAACTTTATTTAATATGTGGCTTTTGTCCCATGCGCTTTTTTGTTTGTTTGTTTTTTTGCAATTCTCTCTGTGAAGGAAACACCTCCACACTTAGAGTACATGGAGATGTTTAGATTGCACAAAGTAGGCTTAGGTTGATCTAAATACCTATCTGTGCATTTCTAGGGGTATAACTTAAACTAAAAATGGTTGGCCCAATCTAAGTTACTTTACCTGAGCAGATGAACTAACTTAGATCAGGAACAGGTTAACCCAATCCTGCAAATGTCTACACATGCTTAGAGCACAGCCTCAACACTGGGAAAGACCAGCTCCTTGTCCCAGCCCCAGGGCTGCATTCTTCCTACCACTCTAATCCTGAACAGGCTATTTTTAGCCCCCCAAATTTCCTGCCCACCCCAACAGACAGCCCCCTCCAACCTGTGAACCCACCAACTCAAATCCTCCCCACAGATAGTTTAGCCACCTCAATCCTGCCAGCCTCCCCTGTGGACCCGCTAATCTCACCTTCCCCTCCCTCCACCCTAAATTACCCCAAGTTCCTCACATAGCTGCCAGCACACTTGTACATGCCACTCCTGATATGGGCGCCTGGTGCCTCTTGAGTCAGGAGGGGCACGACGACTGATTCTGCTCACCGTACAAGAAGCCGCACCGCTTCTGGAATCCCCAGTTGGTGGGGAGAACAAAATGGTCTTTTTTGTTCTGTTTTTCCATATAATAGGCTTGACTCATGGAAAATCCCTCAAATTTATCACTGCAAATGATTTACCATTTTTCCTACACACATAGTTACAAGTATAATATGTAGCTCTTCTAAACTAGTGGAGTTCCAATTCCATGGTGATACTAGGGGTTCAATGGAAGGTCAAAGATAGCGATGTAAAAATGACCTTTAAGTCCAACTATGGGGTAGTTTTTCCCTCAGTATGTGAAAATAGTTATACTACAATACTATAAAATCAATGTCATATCGCTGCTGAAAAAAATGATGAAAATACTCTCCCACTGACTGGTACCGTCATGGCCAAAACTGACTTCCACTATATTGTCCGTTACTTCAGATTTGACAAGAGTTAGGTTGTCCCAGTAATATATACAATAGGTTTTCTAAATATGGGACTGAAAACAGAATGTTCTCTAGAACAAGGACTCCTAAACAGTATGCAAACTAATGAAAAGTGCCTACACTAATTAAATGAAGCATTACTGCATTTCACTGTGATTTGCAAAACAAGAAATAGTCTACTCCATCAGCCTTCTGTTGATGTCATTATTGTCAGAGTGAAAATAAGATAGTGGAGTGTATGAGAACAAAGTATCTTTAAAAGGCCAGTAACAAAATAAAATTGTTAATGATATCTATATATATATATCTATACATCTATATCTATTTAACCTATGTTCATAGGTATATATCTATAATATGTATCTATAATAGATATAGATACATAATATCGATAGATTTCTATGATCATACTTTAAATAGATATGGTATGATATGCATATATATATTTATGCATATATATATGATATTTATCTACACACCCACACTCACCCACACACACACGTATATGTATTTTAACATGCACTCTGCTCAACATGGGCTACAAAGCTCAGTTTTTTTGTACAAATTTCTATAGATAATTCCACTTCCTGGTTTCTATACATTATTGAAACGTAGTGAAGTATAGATTCATAGCCTAGCAAGAGGTTGATTAATTACAAAGAAAAGAGTTTGTTAAGAATCTGAGACATAAAAATATTTCTCTTCATACTGGGTTCAGGTAAAGATTTGAATAACAAGAATACTACCATTTTGGGATCAAAATACTACCTTTTTAAACTGCATATGGTTTATTATGATGGATTTACATCTATCTTATTGCGCTTTAAACCACATTCCTTTTATGTTCTGGAAATCAGCTGCTAAAGAATTTGATGTAGAATATATTACTCATAAAATTGTGGTTCAGAAAAACAGGTTTTTCATTTGAAATTTTAGATCAAGGTGTGCTATTTTTGGTGGGGAAAGGTTGAATAAGTTGGTTACAGTAGCATCTTCCAGAGTCTGAAGACAGCCTGAGAAAGATGTCTTGGATGTGTGAACCAGCCCTGTTCTTTTCAGTGACGTACTGATTCTCAATAATAATAATCAGAATGAAAACTAAATGATCATCTCAATCCTATTTATATCAGCAGATCTACTCAATGAATGTATGCTATATACCTTTCCAAGCCACTTCTTTTGTCTACTTCTTATTCATATGGACATTTTATATATCAAAGTTTAACTTAATTAGGTATGTTATGAAATAACTAGGATACAGTATAAACATAAATAACCACTTATGCACTGATTGTATTAATCAATTTCATGCTTATGTCCTTTAAACCAATAACCTACAGAATTTAGCTTAAATTAAACCAAAGTGTTTCATGTCTGTCATAGAAAGCATTATAGAATCCAGAAACATTACGACAAAAATTTAGACCCACCAGGCCATGGATTTTGGTTGTAAATAGTGTCTATACTGTAGGCTTCTAAGATGGAAAGTTCAGTAGACACGTGGACATATGCAAAAGGAAGGTAAATATGCAGTAGAAGACAGTGAAATGGAGGAGAATTTTTTTTTTGCCCATTAGTCTTTATGGTGATGTGATTCATTACCCTTCAGAAATATTGCTTAGAACACTTTTCTGATGGTTTTGTGTTTTTTTTCATTTGGGGCTGTGAGGAGATTAATGTCTGACTGAGGTGTGTTAATTAGCATGCCCAATGCCTTCATTTCAGTAAGTCTCTCAAATACTCAAAAACCCTCAAATGAGGGCTCAGTTTTTTTTTTCCCAACAGCTTTAAGTCAGAAGATAAGGATAGTTAATTAGAATTTTTGAAGTCTGAAAAATAAAAAGGCACAGGATATTTCTTATGATACAACACTATGGAGGTGAGGGTGGAGAAACCAGTATGATCAGAGACACCAAGAATCTTAGCTGAAGGTTAAAATGAAGAAGGGTACCACACTACAAAGTTACATATGCCTGAATATTTCTTTTCCCAATAGAGCAAGGCTTAGATTTTTAGTTGAACACTAGCAACACTTTTGGACTTGTCATTCAGGGAAAACTTTCAGTTTTATATCTTCAAAAATTATTAACCTAAAACTATTAAAAACAAAAGCAATAATCTGTTGATGGACGCATGGGTTGGAGGAAACAAGTGGATCATCCTCCACTGACTCTACTGGCAGGACACATAGGAGGCATACAGAAGTTATCTTTAGATGGACCTAACTAAGGTTAGGTCAAACTAAATGCCAAATCATGCACGCATTCAGGGAGGTTAAATCAGACAAAATGGTAGGTCTGATCTGAGTTAGTTGACCTGAGGAGGTGAACTAACTTAGATCAGGAACAGGCTAGCCTGAGTTGTTGAATGCCTGGAAACATTCAGAGTGCAGCCCTGGGAGCTGTGCTCTTCCTATCCCTCTCCTGCCCCCCAAATGGGCTATGTTTAACCTCCTTATCTGTCAGTCACTGATAGACAACCACCCCTGCACCTGCCACCCCCCTACCCCCCATAGAATTAGTAGATTCCCAATCCTGTCTGTCCCTCTTCTCTACATTAAATTACTTACTCCAGTTTTCTCTTGTACCTTCTGGGACCAGAGAATACCTGTACATACCATTTCCGGTCTATGGTCATATAGCTTAAAGTAAGCTTTATGATCATAGACAAATAATACCCATTCAGTTTTTCCATGGAATGTGGCAGACCCTATGATCTATTTAGGGTGTATTAGCACAATAGAATGCCACTCTGCTGTGATTATAGTGCTTTCTTGTGCCTGAGTTAGCTCTGAATTAGTTAATGTAGCTACCTCTGCACAGCGCTCTGTCTCAGAGAGTAATAAAGGGTAAGGACAGACATACATTTGGAGCTGTTTCTAAAGCAGAGCATTTCAAAAGGATAGCTGCTGATGGAGAACACTCGTCAGCTGTTTCATTCTAACAGTTGTGTGTGCTCAAGATGGGAATGATGAAAATGTAGCAGAACTGCTTCAACTTTAATCCTTGATGAACAAGTGTTAAAATTGGAGCTCCTTTTGCTATGTTTATGTTGTCCCTGGCTTGTACACATGTTGCTGGTAGACCATACCAGCTGCTGTGTGGTTCAGAGCCAGAGTCCCCACTTCTTTTTTGTAAAGGTTCCAGAAGTATGTCTGTCCATACCCCATGCTATTCCCTATCTGTGTTTTCTAGACTGTGGAGGAATGAACTGCAAAAGTTTAGTAGCATGAGCATGGAATAGGCTGTAAACACACCTGCCAAGCTAAAGTGAAGTAACGTGTGTGATTTTTTGTGTCTCATAACCAAAGACAAAAAGGAGGGCAGAGAACATCATAGAGCCAATGATTATTGATTTCTAGAGCTTTTATTAATTATTTATTTATTTCAAAGGCATACTGTCTCTAATGAAAAGTCTTACTATTTTTTTTTTATTCGATAATGAAGACTGGCCATAAAAATCTTCAGACATATGTATTTTAGGCAACTGAATCTGTATTTAAATAACTGTCTACAAATGATCTTTTTTCAAAGTAATGAGAACCTACAGTCCAGGAGCTACATTTGAAAGTGTTAGCTTCAAGCATAATGCAAAGGATCTGTTTCATTAGACCTGCTTTTCAGGATTAGTGTATTTTGGTTTTACATTTGACTTTTCTAAGATTGCATTGTCAGTGTGTTTTCAGATACTGGAAGATGGATGATCCCTTTGAAATCTTGTGTTATGGGCTGCACACACTCACTTAAACATAATCAATAAATGGGCTTAAGCTTAACTGTGCAGTTGCATTTATTGGTAGATACACACATACAAACTCAGTCTCGCTACATAAAAATAACAGATACTTTGTTCTCCTAAGGGAAAGTGTGTTACAGAGGACATATATAGCAAGAAAGTTATCCTAGCAAATATATATCTAATTTTATAAGCACTGGGAAAATATAATATTTATTACCAAATTTATAATCAAGAAGCAGCTAGCCAATACAGGGAACTTAAATCAGACACCATACTGCATCACTTTCCCTTCTGTTGTGTACATTTGTTTCTGTATATATTGCAACAGATGACTCTTGTACAGAAAATTAACTAGCAGTATTTAATAAGCATCTAAGTCCATATTAATGGTCAGGAAAAGCTATGCTTGATACATTTCTGCAGCATCCAGTCCTACAATGGTTAGATAACCTGATAAAATATGGGATACCAAATATAAATACACATCGGCCAGGATCAAGTGTGTCATGAGTTGGGCATAATGTCTCTTTCAATATGTGGCAGTAGAAAAATAGTAAAATTCAGCATTGCTAATACAGATCTATTGTATAAATTAATTTGAATCTGATCCTATTTGTTATACAATTACAAACAGTAAAATCAAAAAGAATCTGACTCCATCTGTTGCAAATAACACTTATCTTTTTTAATATATAATAAATAACTTGAAAAAGTGAAAGAAGTATGTATTAAAAAAGAAGTGTTGCCTAATTAGTGCATGACTATGAAACCCATAGTCATATGAATAATCCTATTTATATGAATATATAAGCTTCAAATTATTTTATTGTGCATAAGTTAGCAATACAAATGGGAGTAAATTAGGTACTAGATCGAACAGCTGCTCAAAATCCTGATTAAAGGGGCAGCATGTGGCTGCATTACCCCAAGTGGAACCCTGGGAAGAGAACTGTGATTTACTCACAATGCCAGCTCAACCAACCACTGTCTCAGTGTGCTTACTGCAGTTTGTTAAAGGAAATGGCTTACTGATTTTTTGCCCCGATTCAGTTCTTCTTGTTCATATATTGGCCAGGCTCTGTCTAGCCTCTTTCAACTGCTTCACCTAAAACTGAATGGGAGTGGTGGACCTGCAGCCTACTCTTCTCCTATGTTTGCATTTTGGGTAGGTACAGACATTCAAAAAGCCGATGGTGGAGTCAAACTGGTTTACGCAGGTTTCTCTAAGTTGGTTAGGTTTGTTCAGACAAAACACAAGTTTCCCCGGGGGGGGAGCACACAGGCTGCCTGCAGTGGCCAAGACCAGCAGGTTGGGGACATTCTTGCAAGCCTCCCAGCACCAAGCACAGCTGAAGAGGGACCCTGAGTGGCTGCTGAGCATGGATGAGCAGTCCTCTGCTCCCCCTGCCACTATGTCAGTCACAAGAATCTGCCAGCCACAGCCAGGTAGAGAGGGGGTAATGCTGATAATTGTGTCCCTGCATGGACCCTGTCATGAACCACCCCAGTGTCACTGATCCCAGTGTGTATACTGTGATGGGCTTCCTTCAGGGACACAGATGCCAGCATTTTTCCCTCCCTCTGCCTGGCTGCTGTGGCTGATAGCCGGCCAGAGGCAGAGCAGGGGCCCACAGAGGAGGCTGGGATGCTGGTAGATAGCAATCTATCTTAATTCCATAGGAGATCTGGTACAGAAGTCTGATGCACTGGACTAACCTAATTTGAATAAGTTTGAATGCACATTGATCCAGGACTAACTTAGACTGGGTTTTTCCATTTTTAGTGTGAAATATGTCCCAGACTTCTGTATGGTTACAGGTGTTTGAATTCTGATCATTTAGTACAGATTATGCATAATGTCTGTACCTAGCCCTTATCTCTTGCAAACACTGTCTAGATCACAGTGTGCAGGTGGCTTGGATATCTGTATTCTTTCTCACTCTCCTATCTGGCTGTGTTAAGAATAGTAATACTCTGATACTATAGGCCCCCATCCAGCAAAGTACATATGTTTCACTGGATAAGCACTGGAATGCCCTGTACCTTGCAGGATTGAGTGCTGTTAAGAAATGCAAGTTGCTATTATAAGCCAACTGCAAAATTGGATTACAAAGTCATTAGAGGCTATAGTTTTTCACTACCTCTAAGCCCTTGGGAAAGATTATTAAACAAACAGAAATGGTTTTAGATCGAGGCACTTTGTCCTTTGCAGCTAAGGGTCATTATAGTTTAACTTTAAAATAAGTCTTTCACATAATATTGGATTACATCACATATAAAATTCAGAATTAATCTGGAATTGATTATATAGTGCATTGCACAGGAAAAAGTGCATTTATGTTCGTTCTTCCACTGAAAGAAATCAGAACTGTTTAACTGGACCATAGGAAGCCTGATCCTGTGATTAGAGCACTGACATCGGGCTCAAAAGACTTGCGTTTAATTCCATGGTCCATTATAAATTTCTATAAGGCCCTAGGCACATTATTTGTTTTCTCTGTAAGCCTCAGATCCTGAACTCTGAAATGGGGATAATATTTCTCTTCTTTCAAATAAATTAAAATACATTTTTTATACATTAAAAATTCTGGAAATGAGACTGATATTATTAGCTAATACAACTCACAGTGAATGGAGATTCCCTTTTAGTTCCTATAATTGGTAAGTAACTGCACCCTCAACTTGGCAGGAGGAGGATCAGTCTAATCCTCTTTGCTTCTCTGAAGTTAACAAGCTACCCTCTACAGTGTAATACAACCATGTGTTTCATGTCCTACAGGCATTCAAGGAACCCATGCCTATACAACTAAAGTGGTTTCCATTAGGAGGATTATTTACAGACAGAAGTTACATTTACAGTGTAGACATGTACATAAAAAGTAACTTCCTTGTGTCTCCTGTAAACTTTTCCTGTGTTCCCACCCCCAAGTTCTGTTCAGGTTTTCACTTTATTTTGTTGTGGTGTTTTATCTGCAAGGATTTGCTGACTTGCTAGTGTTAGGGGTTGTTAGTACATACGTAATTTGTCTTGGGATATGTCCTGTATCAGCATTTAATGTTGACTTTTAATGTTGGCTTCTTTGGCCTGGTAGTCATTCAAGTATTCCTGATGCCTGAGGTTCTTTCCATATTTCCCTAGTCCTGGTCTTGGCCCCTTCTTGCAGGAGTAATAGCTGGGTGCAACTACTAAATGGTTGTCTTTTGTTCTGCATCATTACCTTTTGCTGCTGTATTGTGCATCCTATTTACTTGCATGTGGGTTGGTCAGGTCCTTGCTGTTTTAATGAGCAGACTGTCTGATTAGTATGGTTCTCTTCACTTTGGTGCAAAGCTTAGTCCATACTAGAAGATTTTTGGGCCAGGCTAATGCAGATATTTGTACACAGATATTTGTACTCAGCAGTACCTGCCAAAAGTTGTATAAAAGTTCATCAGGCAGCAGATGGCTCATCTAGTCCAATATGCTAAAATCCATTTTTTGACATCACAAGCTGTGAACATTTTTACCTTGGTTAAACCATGTAGTATGTCCTTAGTCATTAGTAATCAGTAGGGACCAATACTGACCAAATGTCTGGCCAATCCCTTTCTCTGTTGACCTATATAGATTCAGATCATCTAAAAGATTTCACTATTTTTGTATGAAATGTAATGAGTTATTTTGGGGAAAAAAATTAAAAAGCATTTTGTATCCACATTCAAGAGATTAAAGGCTTTATTTTTTTTCCAGAATAACTCTTCATTTCACAATTGTATTTTTTTATTGCGCTCACTATAAAAAGAACATAAAATAAAGCAAAATGTTTAATTTCAGACTGAACAAATTTGATCAGAAATAAACTATTCTATGCAAAAGGCCTTTTCTAAAATGTTGTGGTACACCCTCAAATATGTGTGTGGTAGTGTTCTTTCAGGTTTATCTGTGATGATTTTTCTTGCATTGTAAGAATGAGTGAGTTGCACAGCTTTACTAGAAGCTTCTTTTTGATGCGTAGTGGCTTTGGGGGAGTGCACATCCTCAGGTTACCCAATTGTTTTCTTACTGTTGCTACACACCTGGCTAGAGCTGGTTTAGAAGCTGTTTCCCGATTCTGTGAAAATTTCTGAGAAATGTTCCTTTTCCAAATCAGGATTAAACCAAGACTTTTTGAAGAATAAACTAACAAACCAAAGAGAAAGAGCCTAAAATACCCAACAGCTTGGGCACATGGGAAAGCTAGGTTCAAGTTTGTGGTTGGTTTCCCATAGTCAAGATGCCATGAACGCTAAGCTAGTAGATGCTGTAGGCAAGAGGTGTCTCAGTCCCTTCTGCTGGAGTCATTCTACGTTTTTTCAGTGGACTAAAGTCTTGAACTTGGCTTGTTTAGAGCTCAGGTGAGCTCGTAGCATTTTGCTCTTTTAGGAGAGAGTCTATCTCTGTTTTCGACCAGAAGTTGCATCCAGGATCTGACTTCCCTACTGAATGTTTTGGTACGTTCTCTCAACAAGTCTTTGTTTCCTTGAAAATAACCTGAGCAGCTCTACTGAAATAGAAATGGAGGTCAGTTCCTACAGTCATTTTGCTCTCTGTGTATCAATCTCCTTCAGGTAGGTCTCTATACATTACTGGAATGCGGAACAGGAAGCTGTTCCTCCTCTCACACTGAAATCTTATACTACAATTAAATCCATGGCTTTTTCTGCCTTGCTGCCCTGTATTGTGTCATATTGCTGGTATCAGGCACCATGAACTTCAGGAAATAACATTTCTTGCTTTGTCAGTTTCTTAATAGCATGCTGCATTTGTCTTTTGGCTTCACATGGGTTTTTTTTTTTCTTTGTTTTTATATCACCAGCAGTTGGGACTAGGTGCTAATTATTTTCTTACGATATCTACACTTCAGCATTGCGACACCTAAACACTGGGTTCCTTGCTCAGGAAGGCAATTCAGTTTGACCATGTGTGGCCAAATCAATGAATGATCTTCAGAGCCCCAAAATTGTTTCGGCTACAAAATAAGTGAGGGGATTTTCTACTCCTCCTATTGAAATCAATACTTTGCTAATCATGAAAGAAGAATAAGCAAGAGGGGGCATTGCTCCCTGCTGCCAGGTTATTTCTGGTTTGCTTTTGTTTTTCTTTTAAGCTGTGTCTGTTGGTTAGATACATACAGTATCTCAGTAACAGGGATTACAGCCTAGGAATGTCCTCCTCCAGAAGTCTGCTATAGACAACAGTTTACTGATATAGGCTCTTTGTTTGCTCCCTTTTGGCCCCAGGACTTTAATTCTTAGATGCACAGTGGCCTATCTTCTGTAGGAGTTGGAATAGCCTATTCTATAGTCTTGTGATGAAAGCCCTCCCCTGGGAAATGGTAAGCATGGATTTGAAGCCCCTTAGTAAAAGTCTACAATCCACATTTTCCACTTCCTTAGTAAGTACTCTAACCACTAGGAGAGTGGGTACCACCACCGCTGATAGAATTTCTAGACTGATTTCAATGTTGTTCAAAGCATGCCTCAGAGCAGGCTTCATTATATGCTGACTGTGCCTCTCAGGAGATGTAGGAAATTTGGCTGTCTCCTAGTAACAGTTTGAAATGCAGCAGATCTTAGGTAGGAATTAGTTCTTGGGATGCATCCATGTGCTCTATTGGAATTGCTTCTGAGTATATGCAAATGACTTGCAAAAGTATAGAAAAGTATAGAAATATAAGGAACTTTTCAGGCCAAACTAAAAGTGGCTAACTCTACCTAAATCCCATTTAAGGGAGGACAGACCAATTCTGTATCTAACCATTGGCCTCAATTCTCTAATTGAATATTGTTGCTTATTAGTAATGCTGGGATTAAACTTCAGATAGGCCCACAAACCAGGCACAATCAGATTGACTGTTGATATAGTAACATATATATAGGAACACAGTTGCAAATACTTTAGTTGAATATCTGGAAGTTGTCGTCAGGATATGTACACTGAAAGTATTAACTGCATGATGTTCCCAGCACTCCTGGGGAGTGTTTCTCCTGAGCACACCTCAGCCACCTCTTTTGCTTGTACAAAATGAGGCAGGAATCCCAACTGGCATCATAATCTCATTTCCAGGTTTCTGGAACATAGTACGGGAGTGGGTGTACATGTACAGGAGTACATAGGTACGGGAGTAGGGGAGTGGAGTGTACTCAAGTAATATGCTCTCCAACAGTGTCATGGGCATAGTGCAGAAATATCCTAAGAGTCTTTAAATCTGCTGAAGTGATGCTGGAAATTTATTCCTCTGTACTTGAAGACCCTGCATCATCAATTTCTCACATGCTACTGGATACATCTACATGAGACGGTACTGCACATTAGCAATGAGTTACTGTGCAGTAGTGTCAGGAAACAAACTGTGCAGGTACGGTATTGCGCAGTAATTCCGGTTACTGTGCAGTCCCTTAGTAGTTGCTTATGCAAGTACTAAATGACTGTGCAGTAATAACTGCACAGTCTGCTGCTCATGTAGATATGGCCTCTGTTTCCTTCCCCCAGGCCCAGGATTGTAGTGGCATTGGAATGTGAATTAGTTCTGTTTTCTGTGTTCTTTACATCAGTGATTATTAGCTGCTTTGTGATGTTTTGTAATGTCGTTCACAATATATGTACCAGATAATATCCACTAAACCAGGGGTGTCCAACCTTTTTGAATGTGAGGCTGGATCACAAACTTTTTATCACCCAGTGGGCTGGCAAGTCATATTCAAAGACCTCACAGGAAGTGGTATCATATCAGGAAGTGATGTCACATGACCTTTGACACCAATGAAGTTACAGGAAGTGACAATGAAATGGAATGGAAATGTACCTAGGGAAGTTGTAGTTTTCAGAAAGTATGTATGTTTGGTATGGCTTAGGAACAGGACATAACTTATCCTTGAGATCCTTTACTAACTTGATCATGGACATTGTGGTTAATTAAATAGAAATTGTGGGCATATACTGCAGAGACGTGGAAGAGATCTCAAGGATAAGCTAGTCCAGGGCTGTTCAGATCTGTTGAGGCTGTGGGCCCCAGATGACACCAGCATTTGTTGACAGGCTGCATGCTGTGGGGGTGGGCCCCTAGGACCCTCTCACTGCACGGGCTGCTCTAGCAGAATGAAGACCCCCCATCCTCAGCCATGAAAGCAACATTAGCAGGACCTGAACTGCCAAGGAGGTGACTGGATGTAGAGCGCCTCTGGGCTGGGCTCCTCCTGCCTCCTGCCCAGCCTGGCTCCAGCAACCATGCCCCCGCAACCCCAGCCCGGCCCTGAGGCACCCCCAGTTCCATGCAGGAACTTACCCCATGCCTCCATCCACACGCATGCAGGCAGGGCGCAGGCCATGCTGCAGCTTCCCTGGCCACACGCCGGGGGAAGGGGCAGAGCTAGACAAGTAGCTGCATGTGCTGTCCCCAGCTCATCTCATGAGATGTGGCTGGGGCAGCCCTGTGCCGCACAGCTCTTGGGGTAGCAGCGGCAGGATCTGGCTCACTGATAAGCCCAGCCCCGTGGGTGTAAGCAGCTCCCCTCCCTTTACTACCCGCTGGGGCCTGCGGGCTGGCCTTGCCCATGTTGCTTCGCTGCTGCTGCTGCTGCTGCAGCTCCGCTGCGGCTCCGCGCTCCATGGCGGCGGTGCTTCTGCTGTGGCTCTGCGGCAGCAGCGGCACTGCCGCCGCAGGCCAAATAAAATAGCAGCTTGCGGGCCATATGTTGGACAGGCCTGCACTAAACAAAAATTCCTAGATTCTTGGTCAGTTTGTTTTCCTATTTCTTATCTACCTTAAGCTTGAGGTACTTGTTCCATAGTCATACTCTTATTATTTTGAGCTTTTCTCTAGGTAATTTAGCTATCCTTGGGTGCCTGTACATGTGCTTCAAAGCATTATAATTATAATGTGTTGGAGCAGACTTGATTAATCGAATCTGCTCCATATTCTAATTAGAACACGGTAGCGTCACTGCAGCATCACATGTATAAGCCCTTTCAGGTTTAAAAATGGATGCTGGGGCACCTTTACTAAAACTCCTCAAATGAGCTTTAGTTAAAACATCCCACTTCCATTTTTAAATATGCAGGTACTTAATATACATGATGCTATGGGATTTTAATTAGAGTGGCTCTCCCGGAACTGTCCTAATTAAAACACCATCCCTCCTTCCCTGCTCCCCTCCCCAGCATGCATATAGGCAGTCCTTGGTAAAAGAGCTGCTTCTCTAGGGCTATGGCAGTGAGCTGGAAGTATGTGTCCCAAAAATTATTCTACTTTCAGTCAATGTCTATAATATCTCTTAAGTCACATGACTCTTTTCTTAAAGTTAGGATCTATTCTCTTTCATGCTTTTTGGTTTTGGTTAAAAAAATAAAGAGTGTTTTTTCACTACAGGATCCATCAAATACCTTTCTTTGTTGTTTCACTGTTCTCAGCATTAATCCCGGCAGTGATGTCTTATGTTATTCTTATTCTTTTTTCCTCATTATTTTATCCCTCAAATTTAGTTCTGTATACCAATTTAGTACATATTTATACAGAGACATTTTTTGCCTAAAAATCTTACCTTCCCAGTGTTATGAATCCTTTGATTTTTTTTTTTGTTACTCTGTTTACTTCTTAATCACACTTCCTCCCTTGATCCCTAGAGCAGGGATGGGCAAAATACAGGCTGGATCTGGACCACCAGATGACTGGATCTGACCCATGGCTGCTTCTCTGGCAGTCTGCATAGGGCCATGCCCTGCCCGCTCATGCCGAGGCAGCCCACACTGGACTCCACCAGTGCCCACCAGCCTTAGCCTCAGCCAGCACATAGCTTCTGTATTACTTGCCTCTACAAGCATGCAGCTTCTGCTTCTGATCTTGCCCTGCTGCACTGTACCATGCCAAGTGAGCTGTTTAAGCTGGGTGTCTCCTATCCGAGTGTGAGGAGATCCAGCATCAGCTCCTGGCAGCTTTCCAGTGGAAGGTAACCAGAATCTGGAGCCAGAGCCCTGTGCACCTGCTGGAAGCAGTTTGGTGTGGTGCAGGCACAGTGCATGGTGCAGTGGGCTGTTCCTAGTGTGGCTGCAGGCAGCCAGGTGCTGCTCTGTGTCCCCTACCTCCAGTGACAGCTCCTCCTCTTGCTCCTGCCACATTGTGACATGCTGCTCCCAGCAGGCACACAGGGCTCTGGCTCCAGATCCCAGAACTTGATGTGAGCGGTGCAGAGCAGTACCTGACCTGGCTGCGGGCACCAGCAGAAGCACAGCATGGGCTGCCCCCGCACAAGCAAGCATGGCTTGGCCTCATGCGGAGCACCATGAGGACAGCATGGACTGCACTGTTGGGGGGAGCTCTCCTGCATGTGCCTCAAGTGCCCCTCCTCCCTCCCCTCACCTACAGAAGACTCCTGGGACCTAGGACCCAGGCAGCCCCCCTCAATATACCCCCTTCATACTTCTCCCTATACAAACCCCACACATACCCCTCGTATCCTCCCCATACACACACCCCACACCCCAAAGGGCAGGGGCATGTGATCCCAGCTTCTCCTGCATTTCAACCTCCACTCTTGAACACGGCTTCCACCCACCCACAGCGCAATAGGGAGTTTTGGTGAGTTGTTGGGGGGGCAGGGTGCTGACCTAACCTACAGCAGCTGATCAAAAATGCTTATGTAAACCTTGGACCCAAATAATTGCCCACCCCTGGCCTAAACTCACTGGTACTCCCATATGTCATGTAGTATTTGCAGGGGAATAAACTGTTCTATTAGTATGATAATTATTTACAGAGATGCCATAACTGTGTTAGAATTTCAACCAGGTGCACACAGAGTTCCTAGTGCCTCTTCTGAATTCCTCTCCTGTAGCCTGTGCTCTTTCTTCCAATTCCAGGTAGGTTCTCCAGTATGAAGCACTCTCTCAGAAAAGAAGTATCAGCTGTCCAATCATTGTAGCAATATGACTACATGGTATTTTGTGACATTCTAATTTCCACAAACCTTCTACCCCATTACATCTTGCCAACACACACATTCTGCCAAATTGCAAGTCACTTCTAGATCCTTAAACTCCCTTTTCCCACTCTCAACTGTTTGTCCAGTGGAGTCTGCCAATTGTTGATTTGCACCATTTTGAGCTGCAATTAAAGCTAATTTAGCAGAAAGAGAGAGAGACTCCACCCTAAATAGATCACCTTAAAACACACTTCAAGTTATCAATCAAAAGCCTAGTGGTAGAGAAGCATGGACGTTTACTGCAAGCTTAAAAGAGGCATAAATTGTGCCTAACAATTAGCTTTCTTCCGATTTTGCAAAAATAATAAGCATAAAAATAATTTCATGACTCTCTCTAAAAGGCAGCTTGCAAACATTGGCAAGCATTTGATGAGGTAGGTCCTTACCTACCAAAGTTCAAACCTCTCTGAACCATTTAGTCTCTAAGGCTGCATCCACGTGAGCAGGGGCATGAGTTGGCAGTGGCACAAATAGTAGCAGCACAAATCTGTGTCACTACTTTGTGCTCCAGTGCATGCCCTTACTCTTGCAGTTTGCAACAGGACACACTGTCCCAATGTTTTGCAGGGGGTGCTGGCTGGGGCACAGAGTGCCTCCTTGCAGGGTTAGCTTGCACTCATCCCCCATGCTGAGGCACCTTGTGCCCCAGCCATCCAAAGAGTGGTGTGTGTAGACAGAGCAGGAAGCCCTGGAAACACTGTCTTGAGGCACACTATCTTCAGCCCTGCCTTGAGGCACACTGCACCCCAGCCAGCTACTCCATGGCTGCCTGGGGCACAGTATGCCTTGAGATGGGGGCTCCATGTGCACTCTAGAGAGTGGCTGGCTGGGGTGCAGGGTTCCTCAGTGTGGGTGCTCCAAAGTGTGTAGAGATGGGGGAGCAGGGAGCCCCAGGCTGCCTGCTCCCCTGTTTCTGCAATTGTCCTGGCATACAGCACCTTGCCATACTTCTTGCCATTTTTTTTCAGGGTTTTTTTTTTAGCTACCTGGAAATCCCGGTAGCATATTTTGCCCCAGCGCTGCTATTTGGCAGTGCTACACACGGTTTAATGTGCAAGATGTGCAGTTTGTGATGCTGCAAAGAGATTTGTGGTGCCACAAACCACATATGCCTGCACATCTGGATCTGGCCTAAGGTGTCTCTGTTTTAGAAACAAGGAGGATGCTTGTAAGTGTCTACTTGTCAAAAGTTCTTGCACCAACAGGATATATTGGAAGCCTCAAGGTGAATCTGAGTACTCTCATTTTAGAACTAGAGTAAAATACCAAAGGTAAGAAAATGGAATGTTAGAGAACATTAATTTTCAAAATTAATTTCAAATTATTTTATTTTTAATTTACTTCAGTGAGACTCAAGCTTGGTGAATGAGGATGGATGCAAGGACTCAAGTGTTTTGTTGACCCATGGCCCAAAAATTCCTTTAAATTCCTGTTTAGTGAGGGTTACTACAGTTATAACGTGCAGAGAAAAGTAGAATTTCAGATTCTTATATTTCAAAACTTTGGGAAAGAATCAGAAGAGCAGAAAGTGATTTTGTTTTGAAAAGGTTACAGTCCAAGTGGTTAAAGTTAGTTTCTGTGACCATTCCCTTAGTCAGAAGACATACCCTTAGTGGAAACTTTTTATATGAATAGCTATTGAAAGAAAATACAGTATTAGGATGTCTGAAACTATCTTTGTTGGATTATAGTTTTCCCTTTCCTTGCCTTTGACATTTCAAGATGTATTTGCACTTATTTTTAAAAGGCATATTTGTATTAAAAACATCAAGAAAACTACCAACCTTTCCTTTCATCATAGACTTCTCAGAGTACTGCAGCAACGAAAGATTTATAGATACCAGATATTTCTTATCAGGTATTTTAAATACAATTTCACAGTAAAGGTCAAGATGTTTTGATTATTTTTTAAACATGAAGCAATAACTATTTATTTTTCTATGACATCAAAAGCTATAGTCCCATTTTTTAGGCTAGCACAAGCATGACATTTCTGTGTTGAGTATGCAGTTTTGTAGACTTTTCCCTTACTTTTAGAAGATGTTTGGCTGTTACTTGGTCTTTTGTATGTCAAAAAAGTCTGAGTCTGTATATGTTGGAAGATGGGAAGCAGCCATGGCATTTAGCATGCCATAACTGCTCAAGCCTTTCTTTAGCCATCTATCTATCTAGATTTTTATAAGGTCAGTAAGAGACCACGGTGATGGGTGACCTTATAAAAAGATCACAGAAGGGCAACAGAGCTATATTTTTCAAGAAGAATGCTAAATGCCATTGCTGTTGGCTGCTTAAAATAAGTTTTTCACCAAGAGAAAAAGATTCAAGTATGAAAACATCAGGATAAACATAGTGATTACACAAGCTGTTTGTTCAAAGTAAAGAGAAAGAAGAAACCCAAGTCACAAAATTATCTCTTTTGATAGCTCCATTAAAAAAATAAAGGTTGAAACGTAGCAGTACTTAAAAATGGTCGAATAGAGGAGTATTCTTCAAAAACTGAAATGGGAAAGGCCTATGTGAATCATCTACTCCATCCCTGTCAGGGCATTGAAACGGTCATCTGCCTGCCTCTGTCATACTTTGTCCTCTCTCTTTTTAACAATTTCAAGCAAAGGGTCTAATATCACTTCCTTTGCAGAATTCCATGGCTTGATCTTAATGTTTCTTAACATTCCATTTGAATTTTCCCATCCTTCATTTCTTCCTATTGCTGCTAGTTTTTCATTCTCTTCTTCCTTGTATGGCACTATGTAATTCATCACTTCGTAAATCATTCATGCTAGTCTGTTCTTATTTGCAGTTCTTCTGTGAACTCCTTGCATTTGCCAATCAGTTTCTGATAAAAAAAAAAGTTGTGAAAACTAATGCAGTTCTTCAGGTATTCATCTATCAAATCCATGTAGAGTACCATTGCTTTCCTTTTTGATGGAATAATGATGCAAAACAGTGTGGTAGATTTTGCTGGTCCATAACACAGTTGGAATTTCTGCATTTGCATGTTTTCTCCTTTTTTGGTAGTATAGTTCAGGGGAAAGTAACATAGTTTTGTGCTCCTATGGAATCATCTGTCCTCTTATTTGTAGAGATAATCAGTTCTTGATAAGGTTAGTGGGCCATGGACTAGCTGACTCTGCAGCTTTTCAGTCTGCATCTGTTCCATGACTGGATAACCATATTATCCAGCGTCTTTAACCAAGTAAAATAAATAACAAAACTTGAGAGATATCTTTAAGTTGCATACACTGGCACTGAGGGGAAAATCAAAATACAGTGTTGTCAAATGGGCATTACTGGGCGCCGTACTTCAAGAGGGATGTAGACAACCTCAAGAGGGTTCAGAGGAGAGCCACTCATATGGTTAGGGGCCTGCAGGTTAAGCCCTGTGAGGAGAGATTGAGGGCCCTGGATCTCTTCAACCTCCACAAGAGAAGGCTGAGAGGTGATCTTGTGGCCACCTACAAATTCACTGGGAGGGGGAGCAGCAAGGAATAGGAGATGCTGTGTTTACCAGGGCACCTCTTGGAGTCACTAGGAGCAATGGCCACAAACTGACAGAGAACAGGTTTAGGTTAGGCATCAAGAAGAATTTCTTTATGGTAAGGGTTGCCAGAATCTGGAATGGGCTTCCAAGGTAGGTGGTGTTTTGCACTACCTTGGGGGTCTTTTAAGAGGAGGCTAGACATGCACCTGGCTGGGGTCATCTAACCCCAGCACTCTTTCCTGCCCAGGGCAGGGGATTGCACTCGATGATCTACTGAGGTCCCATCAGATCCAAACATCTGTGAATCTAAAGTACCATATATAAAAAATGAACTAGACCCAAATCTCACTGATTTATAACAGTGGTACTTTTGGCCCTGTGGGGCCAGATGAGTGGTGCAGGGTGAGTCTGTAGGCCAGATCATGCCTTGTGACCCCTTCCTGCCCCCATGTGCTGGGTTTAGTCCTTGAAGTCTAGTATCACTCTGGTGTATTGGGATTGGGAGTGATGCTCCCCTATGGCCAAATTTCCAGACTCATGAGGAACCCCACAGGCAGGATGACACAGTACTGCAGGCTGGAACCTCACCCATGGACCAGAGGTTGAGTAGCCCTGGTTTATAAAACTTATGTATTGACAAGGACCACCAGATCAAGTATTATATGGTACTTAATGACCACTTGTGTGGTTGAGGCCCTTGACCCATTCAGTTATTGATTTTGAAGAACAGCCAGCGTAGAGGTCATTATTTCTGTTATAAAATATGATGATAAAAAACATAAGGAGAAAAAACGCTGTTTTCATGTACAGTGTCTCATGCTTTATCTGCTGTTGCTTTTGTAGGTGCACCATTTTTTATGGTTCCAGCACTTAGGGAAAGATTTAAGTAACCAATAAGAAAACAGGAATTCATTTATAAGGTTGCATTACACTTATAATGAGTTATATTTTTGTGTAGAGGAACTGCTAAACAAAATCCTTGGTGAAAGGCTAATAACAAAATACCAACACGAGGTTGATAATTGTTCCATTCATATGATACCTGTCTTTAATGAACCACGGTCAATATGGTGATGACCAGTAAATTACATTTTCCGTGTTGGACAAAGGCAAAAAAAATAATAATGTGGTTGATTCAGCAGTTGCTGTTCTTGGCTAGCAAACAGCTTTTTGTTTTTAGCTTTTAATTGGTTGCTTTTAAGGCTGGGGTCAAGAGATTTCTATTCCTGGTAAGCATGGTAAGCTTCCTGTAGGCCCTTGTATGTGTCACTTTGCTTGCCTCTGTTTCTTATCTCTAAAAGCACATACTACATATGTGTCTCATAGGACTGTTATGAGGGATGCAAGGGATCTACTCTTGCATTTTTAGTTAGGACAAGAAAAAAGATGATATAAAGCAACTTTGAGTGCCTAAATACTTGATCTCCTCTAGATCTTTTTCAGTCTTGGTGCAGACCTGTTTATTATATTTTGAGTTTGCTGCATTGGCAGCTTTAGTTCAAGGTGCTGAAAGATAGCAAAGCACCTTTCAGGATAAGTAGATCACAGCCTGCTGAGCACATGGAAGTACATATGTCATTCGCAATCTTCCCATTGTACAACATTTCACTGCCTTCATCACAGACTTGCCTTGGGCTCTCCTGTTTTTTTTAACACTGGCCATGCTCTGAATTTTAACCCTTTCCCTATTAAGTGAAAAATTTTAATACATTATGATAGATGTATCCAGAAAAGGGAAAAAATAAAAGTTGATATGTACAGAGAGAGAGAGAGTGTGTTATATATATAACGTTTATGAAAAAAATATATAGCGCTCTCTATCAACTCTCTCTCCCTGTGTGTATGTGTGTGAGTGTATGTGAGTGTGTGTGTGTGTATGTATATATATATATATCAACTCTCTTCATTTTTCCCTTTTCTGGATACATCTATAATAATGTATTAAAGGTTTTCACTTAAGAGGGAAAGGATTAAAATTCAGAGCATGGCAAATGTTAAAAAAAATAGAAGAGAGCCCAAGGAAAGTCTGTGATGAAGGCAGTATAATGTTGTACAATGGGAAGATTGCAAATGACATATATACTTATATATACACTATATTATTATTGTTGTTGTAGTTATATCACCACTTCCCTGTGCATTTTATCTAAAATAAAAAGAAGATTGAAGCAGTCTGTGTTTGAGGCAACAGGACAATATTAATACATCTCAATTTTCCTACTGGCTTTGTTGTTTCAACAGTGTTTGTTGTGATTGTACAAGATGTGGGAATGTACATATGCCACCAGTACATATGATGCACTTATCAAAAATAAATGTCTCCTTTAAGCCTCCTAGCACTGATCTGCACTTTTGTTCCATGTAACCATTTTCTGAATTACTCACAGAATGACCCGCTTGGCTGTATATCACCTTATTGCTTTATTATTGGCCCCCCAAAAGGTGAGATAGGCCTGATTCAGACACATGGGCAAACATCAAGCCCAGTTTTTTCTTTTTTTCTTTTGTTTCTATCTGGGCTCTACATGCATGTGTATGGCCTGTGAACAGTATTTTTGTTACTGGGTTGAAACTCAACGCTGCTTTCAATTTCCATTCTGCTACCAATGAGATGTAAAATTGCAACAGTTCTATGCTGCCTACAACCTATCCTGACAAAAATCATTTGGTTTGTCAGAAAGCATAAATCACCTGTAAAACCAAAGCATTAGCTCTATTTCTCACTAATGTGACTGAACACGGAAAGAAAAAAACAAAAAGCTACCCTTGAGAAGACATTTCCTTTCATTTAAATAGCCTTGCTGTAGATGCAGAACAGGATAATAATTCTATATTATGCCTGTATGTTAGACTATGGCTCTCTATTTGCTAGTGTCTTTGAACCCACACATGAAATAATAGCATTTGATAAGTGAGTAGACCAGCTTAGGAGCTTTCTGGATCGCTGTTTACAAATGGATCAGAGCCAATAGTAATGGCCATCCATTATGTTTTGCATATTGTGTCATATCTGTGACTACTTGGCAAAGTCATCTTTTTTACTATGCTGTATTCTGTGATCAGTTGACATATCCTAAACCACGCGACTAAACTAAAGGAAAATATCTTTCTAATTTTACCAAATCAGTGCCTATAAAATGATGAACAGAGTGGGATCTATCCAGCTGGGGATAATGGTGAACATATCCATTCGCAAATTCCTCCCAACTTACAATACAGCCTAAATTTGAGGTTGGGTAATGGAGAGAAGACTCATTAGACTGTCAGTTCTGTGCTCTGTAAAGCTTAAGAAATATATGAAAGAGCTTTGCATATGATAGATCCTATAAACTAATAAATGATTTAGTGGACTCTCTCTCTCTCTCACACACACACACACGCGCGCGCGCGTGTCCATGTACATATATAAAATATACACACACATACAGAAAACACACACAGACATATGTATAGGTATATATGCATCTATACATAAAGCACACATACACATATGGTTTCAATGGGGAGCCAAAATAAGTGAGATTATCAAACTGTTCAGATGGATGGTAATGGGATACAAGTGCTTCTCCTTTAGGATGCAGATTCACATTCCGCTCAGGTAATCAGGAACCAACATGGCTACCTATTAGATTTTTGGGAGACTTTGTAAAATGCTTGTGCTAGATCTTGCTTTAGCTAGTACTGGAGAAGTGTCCATGTTGCATAATGGCATTTTTGAGAGCCAATCTCAGCAGAGAAACAAAGGAACAATAGAAAGCATTGTAATGGAAGAACAACCTTCTTGAATTTATGCAGGTTATTCATCTGCCATGGGAAAGAGGTGGCATTAAGGGATCCAACCATTATATTATCTAATCATTACTCATTCTGTGCACAAATCTAGGACTGGTCTCTGGAACAAACAGTCATCTTTCATCAGTGGAACATTCATTTTGTAATAAAGCACATCCAGTATTGCCATTTTCAAGTATTCAGAAATCATGAGTCAGGTCCATTCATACAGAAATCATGAGATCGGCCTAAAAATAATGAGAATTAGGAGTAAACATTTATGTCTTTTTTTGTGTGTGTGTGTTTTGGGTTGCTTTTTTATTTTTCAAGTTTTTGGATTGTGTTTGTGTCGATTTTAAAGCTTTTTTCCTCAACTAAGTGGAGAACTTTCCTTTTTTAAAAATGAAAAGAAAGTTTTCTCATCTAATCACTTCTGGTTTTAAGAACAATACGAACAGCTTTGAGATTTACAATATAATCTTAGGAACTGGCAAAACAGATAATGCTGGATATTTTATAGATCATTCACTGATCATCTGTGGGGTATGGCTAGATGCTGGGCAAGATCCTGAAAGATGCTGAACTTATATTATATCCCAATGATTGTTCTAGGTCCTGAACCTGAATTGAGTTGAGTGCAGTGTTGGCAGCAGGGAGAATTTTTTAAATGTCTTAATAGTAATAGGAATCATTAAAGCTACAGCTTAATCAGAGATGCACTATTGCCATCACAGTTCATGTTTTTTTTCTAAGTTTCCAATTTTAGACTTATCCTGGGAGCGTCATTTCTACATGTTGTGCTTTTATGTTTTGTTTTTAATTACTTGGCTGTGAAATCTATTCTGACTTGAAACTTGGCACTATACTGCTAAGTCTAAGCCAAAAAGTAAGTATTATATTTGTAAAGCATTTGAACGGAAAGTCTTTGTTTTTTTTTAGTTTTTCAGTTTATATGATTGTCTAAAATCTAAAAAGGTTCTCACTTTTTTTTTTCACTTGTAAACCTCAGAGATGGTATTTATGCTGGAATCTTGCCACACGTTACCATAATTTGGATTAGTGCTTTGAGTGCTTTGGACAAATTCCAATATTTCAAGTTGTTGGAAGAAGCATCAACTTTATCTGTGGACATTATACTCAAATTGCTCTGGGTATCTATTCTTTGGGAATGATATATAAAAGCATCATACTAGTCCATATTCTATTTTAAGCTAATCCCCATGAATTTAGAACATTACCCTTTGACTGTAATAGAGCAATGTTCAGCTTAAGTGACTGGGAGTGAGAATAGAATTTGGCTCAACATTTTTTTGTTTGATTTTCTTTCCTCCCCCCAGCTCAATTTTTCATTGTTTTACATTACCCTCTCTCCTTCCTTGAATTAGGTTATAGTTTCATAGTTTGTAGGGTCGGAAGGGACCTGAGGAGATTATCTAGTCTGACCCCCTGCCATGGCAGGAAAGAGTACTGGGGTCAAATGACCCCAGCAAGATGTTCATCTAACCTCCTCTTGAACACCCCCAGGGTAGGAGCCTGCACCACTTCTCTCGGAAGCTGGTTCCAGACCCTAGCCGCCCTGACCGTGAAGTAGCGCCTCCTGATATCTAACCTAAACTTACCCTCTGCCAGCTTGTGACCGTTATTCCTGGTCACTCCTGGCGGTGCTCGGGGGAACAGTGACTTCCCCAATGCCTGCTGATCCCCCCTGACGAGTTTATAACAGGCCACAAGATCCCCCCTCAGCCTTCTCTTTTGGAGGCTGAACAGGTTCAGGTCCCGCAGCCTGTCCTCATAGGGCCTGCCCTGTTGTCCCCTGATCATATGAGTGGCCCTCCTCTGGACCCTCTCCATGCTGTCGACATCCCTCTTGAAGTGTGGTGTCCAGAACTGGATGCAATACTCCAGCTGCGGCCTGACCAGTGCTGCATAGAGGGGGAGGATGCATGCCAAGGTGTGGTTGGCCTTCCTTACTGCCTCTCCACACTGCCGGCCCATGTTCATCTTGGAGTCAATGATGACCCCCAGATCCCTTTCCGCCTCCGTGCTGATAAGAGGGGAGTTCCCCAACCTGTAGGTATGGTGCTGGTTGTTCCTCCCAAGGTGCATCACCTTGCACTTGTCTGTGTTGAAACCCATCCTATTCTCGTCCGCCCACCCTTGCAAGCTGTCTAGGTCTGATTGTAGCCTGTTGCATCCTTCCAATGTGCCCACGTCCCCCCACATCTTAGTGTCATCAGCAAATTTGAACAGGATGCTTTTTACCCACTCATCCAAATCGCTGATGAAGATGTTGAACAGTGCGGGCCCGAGGACCGAGCCCTGCAGAACCCCACTGCCCACGTCCTTCCAGGTTGAGAAGGACCCATCCACTACCACCCTCTGGGTGCGGCCCACCAGCCAGTTGGTGACCCATTTGACTGTGTGGGTGTCTACACCACAGCCCCCCAGTTTCTTAATGAGAACAGGGTGAGAGACTGTGTCAAAAGCCTTCCGGAAGTCCAGGAAGATTATATCCACTGCTACCCCAGCGTCTAATGATCTAGTGATCTGATTGTAAAAGGCCACCAGGTTGGTCTGACAGGACCTTCTGCTGATGAACCCATGTTGGTTGCCCCTAAGCATGCAGTCTCCTGCTGGCCCCTCCTGGATGTGTGCCAGCATAATTTTCTCGAACAGCTTGCCTAGGATCGAGGTGAGACTAACCGGCCTATAGTTTCCCGGGTCCTCCTTCCTAACTTTTTTGAAGATAGGGACCACGTTGGCCCTCTTCCAGTCCTCCAGTACGTCACCAGAGCACCACGAGTGCTCATAAAGTTGTGCCAGGGGACTTGCAATGACCCCGGCCAGTTCCTTTAGAACTCTAGTGTGGAGATCATCCTGGCCGGCTGACTTGAATATGTCCAACGCATCCAGAAGCTCCCTAACTAAATCCTCGCTAACCCGTGGCCCAGGTGTGCCTCCCCCAGGGCCCGAGGGGGGCCCAGCAGGGAGGTGGCTGTTCTGGTCCCTACTTAGAAAGACGGAGGCAAAGAAATCATTAAACATGTTAGCTTTGCTGTCTGGTGTGACGACCAAGTTACCCATGTCATCCTGCAAGGGCCCCACATTACCTGGGACCTTCTTTTTACCCCCTACATAGTTAAAAAAATACTTTTTATTGTCCTTAATCTGGGAAGCCAGTCCCAGTTCCATCTCTGCCTTGGCCTTCCTAACTGCCCCCCTACATCCCCGAGCAACTACAGAATAGCCCTCCCTGCTGATGACCCCTTCTTTCCACTGGGTATAAGTCTCCTTTTTAGCAAGGAGACATTCCCGGATTCTTTTGGTGAGCCGCCGAGGCTTGTGTGCTCTCCTGCTCCCTTTGATCCTCGTTGGGATTACCTTCCTTTGGGCTTGGAGGATCGTCTCCTTAAGGAGCGACCACTCTCCTTGGACACCTGGCTCCCCTCCCCCCCGGGACCTCAGCGCTTCTCCAACTATCCTCCTTAGCTCGTTGAAGTCTGCCCTCCTAAAATCTAGGGCCGCTGCCTTACTGCAGGCCTTCGCCACCTTGTGCTGGATGATGAATTCCAGCAGGCGATGATCGCTGTCGCCCAGGTGGTCGAGCACTCACAGCCCCCTCACCAGGTCATCACCCGTGGCCAGCACTCGGTCCAACAAGGCGTCCCCCCGGTGGGGCTGTGCACCTCCTGGGTTAGATGGAGGTCCTGCACTCTGGCCAAGAACCTATGTGAGCGTTCAGACCTGGCTGACTGCTCTTCCCAGCAGATGTCCGGGAAATTCAGGTCCCCCATGACCACCATGTCCTTAGCCTTCACTACCTCTGTGAGCTGACCCAAGAATTGCTGGTCAAGCTCTTCTCCCTGGTTGGGAGGTCTGTAGTTGACTCCCACCATTAAGTCCCTTTCCCCTCGACTGCCTTGTACTCTAACCCAAAGCACTTCAGAGTGCCCCTCCCCTGGCTCCTTGCTAATTAATGAGGATGTGTATTCCTCCTTAATATAGAGCGCCACGCCCCCACCCCTCTTTCCTATCCTGTCCCTCCTGTACAGCCTATAGCCCTTGACATTGACCGCCCAATCATGCGTTTCATCCCACCACGTTTCCGTAATCCCCACTATGTCCGGGCTGGTGTCAGCCAGTGGGACGTGAGTTCCTTCTGCTTGTTGCCCATACTATGAGCATTTGTATAGAGGCATTTGAGGCCTCCTGTGGGTGTGTGTACTGACCCCCTAGTCCCAACATTACCCTGGCCCCTCTCTCTTACCTGTTTGATTGCTTCTCTCGTCAGTCTGGGCTGGGCTGTAGTTGTGGGTGCTGTTTGGTCTGGCAGTCTGATATTTCAGATTAATCTAAATGCCATTCTGTACAAACATTTACTAAGGTTAAATTGGACAATAAATGGCTGGCCTGATCTATCTTTAGTTTATTAGAGCTAATCATTTATTAGTTTCATTTAAACTACCCACACCCTCCTCTCTACACCCTTTCCCACATGAATCTCCCCCCACACACGCATGCCTCTGGGGGGAACCCCACTCACTGCTATGCACACACCCCTCATCACACACATGCACTCAAACCTCCCCATGGACATTTCACACCCACCCCCACACACCCCAGCCACTGTCACCCTTCACACACCCCACAGTCCCCCACAAACCCTATACCCATCCATACATACACCTGTACATCTCCACAAACACCCCCACAAACCTCCCATACTCACCCACCCACATCTACACACATTCCCACACCCTTCCCACACTCCACATACACAAATCCACACACACACCCCTACATATCCCCACAAACCCCATAACTTTCCACCCATACCCACCCACAATATGCAAGAGTAAGACCTAATTGGAGCTATTATTCAATCATCTCTATATACACAATGCAAACACAAACAAATCAGGAGAAAATATTCATTTTTAAAAATAAAATGAAAATATGTTGTCAATGTTTGATTTTTAGTATATAATTTGTTCCCCCCCACATTCCAAAGTGGCAAATCCGCTTCCCAAAAAGACTACTTCTGGGGCAAGGGGAGGGACTTCTGGTAGCAAAGGTCAGGGGTTAGGGGACAGGATTTCTGATCCCAAGATGGCAGCTAGTGGCCAGGGCACCTGTCAAGGGGCAGGGCTACCCTTGTGGCCCTCAACAGCTCACCAAACCTGTTAAGTGGTCCTCCACTCAAAATAATTGCCTGCCCCGACCTACAAGATGAACTACACAGACTGAGCTAACCCATGCCCAATCTAACCCAAACGTGTATAAGGATAGACTAATTCCCCTGATGGACAACTTACCCACTCTTTATCCCCCGCAGACACACTAACTCCCTCTGGGGTGATTAGACCTGCTAATCCTTCCCCACAGACTTGCTAGCACTCCAAATCACCCTGAATTACTTAGATTGTGTTCCTGGTGTGGCTTCAGTCATCTGTGAATGTGTATACATACAGGACCTGCCATATCATCATGCTATTTGAAGTGAGTCATGTGCTTGTTGATCAGTTGCTGAGAATGTGTGTACATGTTTTTAGTGCAGCCTTGGGTTTAACAGAGCCCAGCTGCTTACCCCAGCTCCAGGGCTGTGTTCTTCCCCCTGGCCCTTAACTCTGACCAGGCCTCTCACCCTGCTACTCCCAGATAGACAACAGATATACCAAACCTTCCTGTGGACTTGCTAGGCACCCCCTGTGGATCTACCAGTCCCCAGTTCCACCAGCCCCTCCACAGACCTGGTAGCCCACCTAGTTCCACTCCCCCACTCCACCCATGGGCCTAGTAGTTCCCCCAATCCCATCTGCCCCTCCCCTCACCATGGCTTACTTAGACTGTGCTCCTGACACTGGAGAGCATCTATACAATCAGCATGCAATCTGCAATTACACTGCTTAAAGTGGTGATTGGATCCTGGGAATGTCTGTGTACGGCCTTTGTTTGTAATATAACTATTTTAGTTTTTCTGCAATTTGAGAGGTGCCCTAATTGCATCTTTCACATCAACAGTTCCCGTAAAATGAGAGCAATGCACATGTAAAATCTTATAGTGGAGCAGTTTACTCCTCTGTTTGTGCCCTCCTCCTCCCAGTAGGGAACACAGATAACTTTAAATATAAGTCAATGCCCACAGCTAACTAATGAACTTTTTCTTGAGGACAGGAAAAGCTATGAGATGTCCCAGAATTCTCTAAACCTATAATCTTAAAGTTCCTTTCCCTAAAAGACACTTTCAACACTTCTAAAAGAATTAAAAGACCAGTGATTTATTCTGGAAACTACAAATACTAGTACAACTAGGAAGAGATCAAAAAAGTACCATGTGTCTTAAGTGACTAATCATGCACAATAATTAATGCCACCATTTAATTTTTGGGTTTATATAAACTGTCAATAGATATATTTATCTGTTTTGAATGAATGAGTCAAGAAATGATTAAAAATAAAGCAAAAAGAGTGAATTGGCCCATGGGCAGTTAGCAGACAGGACAAAGGGATTATCTTCACTGAGGAAATAGTTTCTGATAATTACTTTGCTCAACTCTAGTAGAACAAAATGTTGGGTCCAGATACATCTGAGAGAGAATCTTTTGATCATGAGTGTCTAGAGACTGTTAATAGTGGATATATACTATATTCTGTCTCTGTCGTCTTTTTCTGTTGAAATATCCTATCCTTTATATGTAAAATTGTATGACACTTCCTGGTAGTTTAAGTTCCAATAATTATTATTACACTTACCTGTTTTCATATAAAGTCATTATGCAAATTGTTAATGACATATTATTGATTCTCTTCTCACAACTTAGTGTGTGTGTGTGTATATATATATATATATATTTCACTTGAAACTGCTTGCTAGAAAAAGAAAACTGGCTCTAAACAGTTTGACAAATGTTAAAAAATAGGTTAGGAATTTTTACCTTTTGCAAGTGTGACAATTATATCATTTCGTGATCTATGAACCAAACACCATGCATACCAATTCAAAAGGGATTGATTTTAATATGGCTCATGATGATATGTTGATAATATGGTAAATTGCCGTAAGGGTTGAAAATGTGAATTCTATTCCATTAGAGGAAATACAGATTTTTTTTTTTAATTGAGAACCAATATATGTGCAATTTAATACTCATGGATGATATTATTAAATGGAGTTTAACACTTCATTAACATTCTTATTAAAATTATATTGCACCATAAATTTACATAGTACCTTACAAACACTGAATAAAATATGCTCCCTGTATTAATGTTGAAAAGCTGCATAATGCCTCAAAAGCAAATGTGTTTTTTCTTGTATTCCATGATAATCGCTTAATCAGTGAGCGCCATTTAAAGGATAGAAGTTTGTAATAAACTTCTATTCTTTAAGGGATAGAAGTTTGTAATAAAATATATTGGTATTCATGTAGATCACTTCCTCTGTAAAAACAAAATCTGAATTTCTCAGTTAATCCTAGTCCTAATATTCTAACACATAATAAAAGTCTATATGTATTTTTGGAGCACAGTAGTTGGAAGCCCTTTTTACATGTTTATTTTAGGTGGCTCCATGATCTCTCAACCCTTTGGATTGTCCACAAAGTAAAACATGAAATTAGTTTTAAGCCCTCTTTAGGCGACTTAAAGTTACGCCACTCCAGCCTAAGTTTCTCTCTGATCTATTACTCCGCTCACGTTACACTAATTTGTAGCCATTCTAGGCTATGCATTAGTGTGAACATCCCACATTCCCTGCCTCCCCTGCTGGCCCACATTGGTCCCACTGGTCCCCTGCCCCATGCCCCCATTTGGGCTGTTGCCCCCACCCTCATCAGCCCTGACCAACCTGCTGTGCCCACTCCACTGGATCAAGAATGCTATCCTCTACTGCCTCCCTCCCCTCCAGTACCCCAGATCCCCACTCACCCCCCTTGCCCTCCCAGCTTACATTTGGCTTCTGGCACTGTCCTGGGGGAGTAGGCAGGGAAAGGCAACCTTCTTGCCCAGCCCCACCACCATTGCCATTCTCTGGGTTGGGGTTAGCCAGAGGATGAGTGGCAGCAAAGCAGCAGCTGTGGCAGCAGAAGGGACTGGGCAGCTGGGTTCCCCTTCCCTGCCTGATTCCTCAGGACAGCCTAGTAGCTAAAAGTAAGCCAAGGTGAGGTATGGGAGGAATCCTAGGGGTGGATGGAGGGAGCAGAGGGTGAACCCCAAAGGGCAAGAGGGGAACCATCATCCCAGATTGGCATCCTGCTTCCTTGGATTGGCCTCATTGTCCCTGTGCCCCAACACCCCAGATCCCTGTTTACCCTCCCCCACCACAGTCCCATCTATTTTGGCAATGTCTCAAGGGCTACAAGTAAATCAGGGGGTGCAGGTGAACTGTCAGGGCTGGGGGTGGCGGAGAGCCCTGGAGCAGGGGGGAACTCCAAGAGGCCAGAGAGGGGAAAGCCCTGGAGGTGGAGAGGAAAGAGGGAAACTCTAAGGGATCAGATGAAAGCCCAGGGGCTGAGGGAGACGGGGGGCAAAGGAGCCCTGGAGGTCAGGGAAGGGTCTTGAGATGGAGAGATTTTTACATTTCAGTGCTCCTGGCTTGAATGTGTGATTTCTCCAAACTCAAACAGGCACTAAGACTAAAGAACATTTGAACAGCTTAAAACATAATGTGTAACAAGGCCCTAAAATCTAATCCTGTTATCTCATGAATTTCTGAGTGTCCATAGTACGCAGTATAATGATTATCATAAAGTTCTTAGATGGCCAAATGATTTATTAAATATATATTACCTTTACAGGAAGCTATCAGCTGAACCAGGGTTATTCATTAATAAAGGGGACTCAACTGCTTACTTGAAGTTGGCAACGCCATTAATATCCAGCTGTTCATGTTTGGTTTATAATAATGAATGCCATTCACTACTTTTCTTTTGTTTTAAAGTGATGCCATTTGTATGACATCCGTGAATACCCACAGAGAGCCTTCCTCTATCAGAAATTATAGTCACAGATATAACAGTAATCTAGCGATGAGTATACAGCATAGAGCAACGAGTGTTCTTCATAGCCTCATGAAGGATGTCTGGGAATCTGTAACTAAAAAGCTATCTGAAAAAAATCTTTGTTTCTGTTAAATGCTATGAAGACCTTTTCTTTGTACTGTGACAAACAGATAATGTTACCTAGAGTGCTTCCTCTGTCTTAACATGGGCATCTAAAGGGAAAAGGACAGAATAGATAATCTAGTAGATCTTTCTGCATTTCCACTTTATTTGAAACTCTCTGAGCTATTGCTTTAGGAAAAACGTGATGATGAAGCACATGTAGGCTATTGAAACTTAGCATGCAGAAGCACCTAACAAGCCAGGAGCCTTAAATTTGATTTTGATAGGTGCTGACCATCCTCAAAGCCAGATGAAGTCACTGGGCTAAGATGATGATTGCAACCTCTGCAAATCTAGCCATATGTAATACATTTTAAAATAATTAGTGCGCACACATTTTTCTGTAAATTCAGTCTCAACAGTCAGCATTTCTTATGCTAGTAACATTAGTAAATGAAGAAGACATTGTTTTCTGGCAGTCAAAATAGCAGTTTGGAAATCAGGTAAGCCATCTTCCTAGTTTTTGTGTTACTTTGGTCAAACTACTTTACTTTCTGTAAAGTGGGACTAATGGGTTTTACCTCATTGCCTGGTCCACTGAGGCTTGATCACTTCATGTTAGTGAAATGACCTAGATTTTCTTGCCTGGAAGTCAGTTGAATGTGACAAAGCTCTGTTGTCTTTAACAGTGACAGTGAAACACAAGATCAGTCACCAGAGGCAGAGTTAAATCTAGGTCTAAAATGAATAATGTACCTTGGAATAAGGTAGAGTTCAACTGTAGATGTATCAGTGCTGCTGAGACTGCATGGGAGACTGAGAACTTCATTTTAGATCTCCCTATATCACTGCCTCTCCCTCCTTGCCTCTTTTTCTCATTTCAGTCTCTCTGAGCTTAGCAGTTGATGAAGTTGGCACTAATTTATTTTTCTCACTTCATTTAAAATGCTAGACAGCACTACTGAATGCTCTTCACTTCATTCTCTTTTCTTCTCTGTTTGTGAATGTCACACTGTGTTGTACAAACACAGCAGGGATAAAAGCTAACACAAATGCATATTTGTGTCTACAGCACATAAATGTGTATTTATAGATCCACAAAACCAGGGCAAGGCATTCATAGGCAGACCTGTGTTAAACAACCATTTGTCAGCAGAGTATCTAGAAACTAGTATTTTCAAATTAATAGACCTGGTCAGAAAATGCAAAGCTATTGGAAAAATACATTTCGGGGGGACAAAATTTCAGTTTTTACTCCATTTCCAGTTAGCTGCATAATTTGCCATATAGTTAGGATACTAAGGGAATTAATTATAGGCAAGAAGGTTCAAGGACAGTAAGCTGGAATTGTGTTAAGAACACCTATGCTTATATGGCACTGTATGCAACATGCCAGTCCCCAGTTTTTAATGGTGTTCCTCTTGTGGTGATGGGTATCACCTCAGTTCTTAGCAGAGAGATACCCCCTAGCACCTGCCACCCTCCTTCCAAGAGCAGTGATTTGTGTAGCTGTAAGCAATAACCAACATAACACATCCAAGATGAGGCTCATCAGTAGGGGATGGCTCACACTACCACCACCTGAAGTATTCCTGTCTATGTTATGGACATATCATTTTTATTTTTTATTATTAGTTTATGGTGGTAATGCTGTGTTGTCCGCAGGCCACAGCTTGGTTGGGACCCTTGTACTATATGTTCCAGAGACAGAGATATATGATTATCTGTGGTTAGACCTCCAAACAAAAACAGCTTCTTCTTCCCCCTCCCCTCCCACCCCCCCGGGCTGTTACTCTGACATCTTCCATGGATTTTTTTTTTCATTTTAAGAATCTGAAGAATTGAAGTATACATAAATCAGTTAATTGCATCAAAGAATCTTCTCCACACTATATACATGAAAATTAATACCCATGAAATATCATGCAGCTGATATCTTAAACCATAGAACAGAGTAGTTCTCTTTGATTCCACTAGACACTCTACTCCTGCCTTTAAACAAAGTACTATCAAATGGGAGAAATGTAAAGTACAGCAAATGGTATTGCAAATCATCCAGCATCCTTTTAGTAGCTGAGCACTGCAACATACATCAGGACTTATTCATAGGTGAGATGTCCACCACTACAACTACTGAATGGGAGGAAGAAGAAATGTCTTTACCAACACAATTGTATAAAACAGTTTCTTCTTTCTGTATCCACAAGGGAAGTTAAATGACTTGTAATAGAATATTATATTTTGAGTTTTCCATTTTAGTAACTTTTGTCTTCAGTGTGCCTCCTGACATATAGATGTAAGCATCCAAAGCACTTCTATTTTCCTGGCAACATCTCATCTCTCACTTTATAATGTGGGTAGATGTTCAAGTGTTGCACATTTTCCTAAAATAATGGAAGCCTTAGTATTGGTTTGGTTTTGTTCTGTCTTTTTCTTTTTATGCTTTATTTATTACATTATTATGGCAATAGTTCTAAATTTTTTATTTAACCATCATTCACCAATCTCCCTTTGATCACAACTTTCTTTTTGTTATGATTCCATGCTTTTGTTCAGGCAACGGTTGAGAACATTCAACAGTGCCTGGATAAAGTATTTTTTTTAACCCTGATGATTTCATGTAGCCTGTTTTCATTATTCTGATAACCTGGGGTCAAATTCTGATCTCAGTTACACTGGAAGAAATATGGAATAACATCAGGGTAATGGGATCAAGACTTGATAATGGGAATAATACTTCCTATTATTAAAAGTTAGATAGCACTCTTCATTGCTTAAATGCATGTGCAGTTAAAGCAAGAGATACCTTATTGTTTAGCGCATTTTTTTATAACATGTTTGTTTTGCATTTATTAAGTAGCTCTCATCTGCCTTTGCATAACTTCTTGCTAATTTTCTTGAGGGACCTTTCTTTATTTCAGGTTTAGATAGAGAATGTAACCTGAGACTCAAAAAACTGTGCAGGCATTTCCCAGGAGGAAGAATTGATCCCCTTGACTATACTAGCTTTTTTCAAACATAAAAGAAAGGCAGTGGGTACTTTTCTTTTATAATGTCTAAATTCAGGTTTCAGAAGTTAGGAAGATATCTTCCAACTTACTTTTCCAGAAACCTGAAGAACCTTCTATATCTCCGTTTTTGCTTGTTTTCAAAATATTTCCTCTGGTGTTTGCTTTGGTAATAATCCTGTTTTCTTCTTTACATAGTGAAACCCATTCATACATATTTTTTTTTCAGTCATCCGTTTACATGACAGCGATTCAGCTTTATTCAGCTGCCTCCTTGCCCACGTGAACAAGGTGGTAGATGGGTGAGTTTGCACTTCTGTTGCTACTTTTTATCTGGACATTATTCCTAACAATGTTGCCTTATCAGGGTACGAGCACATAGTTTTACATTTGTTCTTAGTAAATGGAAAACGAGAGTCATTTGATTTTTGTTTTAAAAGGAATGCTTGCACTCTGTGAAAAGTAATCATGAAAAAATGTTTGTAAGTAGAGAGGGTCTACAATTTCAATTTAAATATTTATCATTGCTTATTTTTATTATGGCAGCATCAATTGAGATAGATTGATTGTGCATGGAGTTGTTCCAAACAATTAACAATCTACTTTGAGAAGCAGGAGGAGAGAAAATAGAGGCACAGAGGTGAGGTAGCTTGCCTATACCACACCAATGTCAGATCCAGGAATAGTTTGACAAGTGGCAACTCTCAGGGCCAGGTCTCATGTCAGCCCACCCACCAGTCTCTATGGGGTAATTTGCCCAATCCCACCTGCCATGACTTTGTTGTTCTCATATGTGGATGGTACATGCGGGAGATTGCCCATTACTGCCCCAATACCAGGGGGTGCTATCTGCAGCTCTGACCTCCCCTACACCACAGCCCACACCTCACAGATGGTATCCAGATTAATAATACTCCCAGTCTGGGGCCAGAGCAAACTGAGTCCAAAGTTGGGCTCCACACATACATATTCACACCAACTTCCCTCTCACAGGAGGCCTCTTCTACTCTGCCCTTCTCTTTCTGGGCCCTCTGGCATACTGC
Source organism: Crocodylus siamensis (assembly GCF_052110815.1). Taxonomy (NCBI): domain Eukaryota; kingdom Metazoa; phylum Chordata; order Crocodylia; family Crocodylidae; genus Crocodylus; species Crocodylus siamensis. Next base: position 214,494,531 of record NC_143396.1, on the reverse strand, counting down.
CCATTACCAGGCCACACTCCACTGCCCTGCCACAAATAGAAACAGAAATGTTTCCTGAATTGTAGTTCTACTCTTGGCTCTGCTCACCCACCCATACCTCTCTCTTGATTTATAACTAACTTATCTCCTTTTTCAGACCATAAACTCTTTGCAGATCCATTCCAATGTATCTGAAAGTCACCATTGGAATGGTTGTTTATATTTTTTTCAACCACTTATTTAATGGCATTGCATGAAAAGACAGTAAAATCATTTGATATTGTTTCTGCTTTAATTCACTACATCTAAGTACTGGGTAATTTTAAAATGAAAAGAAGAATAGATAGCAATAGTACGTTTCCCAGAATTGGACATTTTGGATGAAAAACCATTTGCATTTAAAAGTGGGTAAATGCCTGTGATTCACAAACATTTCCTAGTCCTACAACTTGTCATGAATAATAAAAGCATATGAACCATAGCAAGACAAGGTGGGGGGGTTATTCCTGAAAACATATATTTTGGGGTAGATAAGATGTGTGGTTGCTGTTGCTTTTTTACTGTTTATTCAGACTTATCTATCAGGATAAAATAATTTAGCAGATAGCTTGAGGAATGGCAGTTGGGAGATTTGAGTTCAGTTCCTGGCTCTGCCACTGACTCTATGACCTCAGTCAAATTACTCTACCTTTCCATACCTCATTGTCACTGCCTTTAAAAGAGTGATATAGTTCACTGGAATAGCAGGGGTATGGGAAGAGTATTAGTAATCTAGTGATGATTGCAAAGTCTTTCAGAATCACTACAAATGGGAATAAGGAATAAGTGTTATCTTGCTAAGAACAGAAGATGGTGCAGACCTCAGTTTACGAGTCAAAAAACACTATAACCACATAAAGTAATTCTTGAAAGCCTTGGAAAGAATTATTCAAAAGAAAACCAAGAAGCACCTCCCATCCAATGAAGGCACAGGAGACCTCTGTTTTCTGTCCCTAGTTTTGGGAAGCAGTACATTTCTATAACTCTTTTTCTTGGGGCGTCTTTACGCAAGATACTTTACTGCACAGTAGAGCAAATTACTGCGTTTGTGTCTAAATGTGCAGACCCTTACTGCTCAGTAATTTGCTCTACTTGGCAGGGCAGGTCTGGGGCAGGTCCCAGCCTGAACCTGGCTGGGACCTGCCCCAGACTGGGACAGATCCCAGCCAGCCCCAGGCTAGAAGGGGAAGTCTGCGCATGCATACTGGATCTGCCTGGGGACTGTCCTGTTTCAGGCAGTCCCCAGCCAGCTCATGCTCATGCAGACTTCATGCAGCTTGGGGCTAGCTGGGAACTGACCTAGTCTGTGGCAGGTCCCAGCCCTGCAGCTTTTTCCTAGCCCCATGCCCTGATTGGGAGATCAAGGCACAGAGCTTGGAAAGAGTTGTGGGAATCCCCCCCCCAGCCCAGGGGCTCATTGCTAGCTGTCCCACTGGCAGATCAGGGCAGGAGGCTGGGATCTGCTCTTCCCCTGCAGCCCTTTCCAAGCTCCCTGCCCCTGATCAGGGAGCTGGGGCCTGCTGATCCCTGTTGCCAGGGCAAGGGGACATTATCCTTCCCTGTGTTCTGCCACTGGAGCTTGCCCCAGCAGCAGGCAGCGGCCAGGGCAGGGAGCAATCTTTGAGCCACTGCCAGGAGACAGCTGTCTCCTGACCTTTTGCTGCCTGCTGGCCCCTGGGCTAGCACCCACGGGGCTGGTGCAGGGCCAAAGTGGGTGGGAGCAATAAATCAGCTCCCAAAGGGGCACATGTATAGAAGCAGCCTTCCTGGGATGGGTTTACTCTAGAGTAAATTACTCTGAAATAAACCCATCTGGCAGCATTTGCACATGTAGACATGCCTTGGGGCTAGTACAGTGTGATTCCTCATCTTTTCTGTTTGAACCTACTTACTGCAGTTCCCTTCCCTTTGCAAACTGTTACAACTTGAAGCACAGACTCAGTGAGAGATCAAAGGTTTAATCTTTGTTTTCTCCACAGCGTAGATACTGTAGAATGTCTTCGAGCATCAGTATTGCAGCATAACCTCTGTCAGTGCCTGTTCTTCAAGAATTCCAAGGCTTCTTGAAAGCAGAAGCCTTACCAGTACATGATGTTCCAGTATAAAAAGGCTTTTGCAGATTCAATCAACACAATTAGAAAGACTGAAAAAGACCAGTGCCTGTGACTGCAGCAAAATGCTCCAGGGACTTGACTGTTCACCTCCTATCATAAAAGTGGGGTTTGTTCTATTCCTCACTAAATTCAAGGGAAGGTACCTGTATTATTGAAAGACCAGGAGTTATATTTCTCACTGGGCTGTGATGCAGTGGGTTGGAAGTTACCCAGGAGGAACAAACAGCGTTTGTTTCCATATTTCCCTTCTACACATTATCATAAATAAATATAAATGTAAACCCTCCAGAAGCAGTATAGAATAAAAAAGCTCTGTGGAGGTTGCTAGGCAGTGAAGGTAGAAGAAATAGAGAGCAGACAGGGCTTTGAAAATAAAATTAGAGACTTACAGGAATCTCCACTTCTGTTACAAATAAATAAATAAATAAATGATGTCACCTCCTTTTTAACAAATAAAAAAGTTTGGATTTTTTTTCTTTAATAGATTAGTAGAGTTTTTAACTCATTTGAAATGAAAGACCTATTTTTGCATCTACTTCCTTTTCAGGCAATGGGATTATACATGTGATTATTATTTGCCATGGTATTTATATACTGAGCTGCATAAAGATGTCTGGCTCTTTATGTGAAGGCTTGTACCTATATCTAAGGGCAGCGATTTATTTTATTTTTTAAAATGATTGACTGTTAAATGACCATTTATTTTTTTTAATCAATAGCCATGTGCATGTTAGGTACCATAAATAAGAATGATGCAATGCTATGAGGTCCAGATCACTCCTTTAGTAGTGCATTTCAGGGGGAATTAAAAGGTCAAATTTTATATATATATATATATATACACATACACACACACAACCTCTATATATAATCTATATATTTAGAGCTCAGTCACTGCCAAAATGCAACATTAGCATGTGGATCATTCCTAGCAGTAATACCCATATCAAAATGCAATTGTGCTCAATTACAGCAGCCAACACATTCAGAGGCAAGGTTTAAAGTTCACTCAGTGGAGTGGTTGCTTTCTTTGGCATCCATGTTTATATCTTCCTGGCTCCTGTAAGAGGTTCCAGCTAGCTCTATGGCACTCCCTCTTCCACATCCTGAACCAGACTCTCTGGTGGGCTGGGGAGTCTAAGGATAGTTTTAGGCAGGGAGATTGGTCTCATCTCCCCCAGATGGTAAAGCCACAGAGAAGGCAGTTCAGTGCAGTGGAGCTCCCTCTAAGTCCTAGGGCTATCTATCAGTGAAGAAAGTACTAGGAGGCAAGAAAAAGGAGCACAGAGTTTCAATGGCATGTAGGCTCCAGTCATTCATATGATTTATCCTGTTCCTGAAGAGTGACCAAGGTCTTCATGACTTGGTGTTCAATCCCCTTCTGTATGGGGAGCAAAATATACCTCCCCCTGTCAGAAAATTCAGAGGCTTCTTTACCAAATTAATATTTTGTATTTTCTTGTGGCCCTGTTAGGTTTGGAATTCACAAGATTCTGTGACAATACAAGCACATGGGCTGTAGCAAAATCAGGAACAATGCAGCCTATCTCCAATAAGTATGTCTCGGGTGGAGCAAGTGTTGAAGGGATGACTTCACTCCTTACTATAAATATTCTTGCTTGATTAGCTTTTTATCAACCTTAGAAGCACAGGAAGATTCAGGAAGATAACCAGGTGATCCAAAATTTTATAAAGCAAGGGATGAAACTTAATCCTTTGTGTATCCCCTAGGACTGAGCCATGAAGTCCCAATGAACTAGAACGGACTATGGAACGTAGTAGAAACATATAGCCGAAAGCTCAGCTACATGCTATGTGCCAGCTATTTCTAATTCCCCTTAGCTTTTAGGGTTGCCTTCACCACATTTATCCTCAGATAAGGAGAAAAAAAAGGTTATTGAGCAAATAGATTACTTACACCCATCCTAAAATTTCTCTTTTCTTAGGACAACCAAATTGCCTTTCCTTATGTATAAATGTTCTGCACAAAAATGGTGGAAAGAATGTAGGCAATGAAAAGTAACATTTGTTAGATTGTGCAAAGGAACTTTGTGATGGAAAAGTTTCTACAATGGTCCCTTTCCACTTCTCATTGGAAGCAGAGGAAGCTGGATAGAACACTTTCAAATGGAGTCGTTTTTGCCTCCACTCAGCTCTCAGGGATGTAGATAGGCTTGGCTGGTTAAATAATAGACTGGCCTTTCAAAAGTCTCAGGGAAATACCTTCTTTTTTGTTGCTGGTGAGCTTGCTCCAGCTCCCTGGCATCCATTAATTAGAGCTGTTCAGAGATTCCACTGCTGCTATTCACAAATTGCTTCCATGCTTAGCCAGGCTTGGCAACCACAAGACAACAGGCCAATCTGCAATCATAACATTACTGAGAGTTACTTTTCTACATGGTTTATCACCTTGAAAGAGAGAGAGAGAGAGATGTGAAAGCCTCTAGGAGACTTACCACACTCTTCTAAGGGAAGATAACGGAACAATTTTAGTTGGGAGAAAAAATTAAAAAGCGATATGGAAAGACAGGGCATATTTGTGGGTGCTCAAGTCATTCATTTTCTCTTGTTTTCTAGACAGACATAATTTTGATCCTATATTTCCTCTGCTTCTCCTTCTGTCCTGTGATGTGGATTCAAAACTGGTAATAAATGATGTCCAGTGATCAGACACAGAGGGTGTCTATACAAGAGAAGCAAGGCTGCTCCGATGCATCGTAATTACAGTGTGTCGGAGCAGGCTGGATTAACTGAGTCTACTGGAGCATGGTAATTACCACATTCCAGAAGACTCCAGTGTCTCATGTATCAGTGTCCTCACACTTAAAAACGATGGTGGGGGCACTTTAAAGTGCTCCCACCACCATTTTTAAGCTCAAGGATGCTTTAAAGTGCCCCACTGCCATTTTTAAGTGTGAGGTTGCTGATACACAAGATGCTCTGGGAACTTTAATTAAAGCAGCTCTCAGAGCCACTCTAATTAAAGTGCCCCCCACTCCACACACACACTTCTGGAGCATGTGTATAAATCCCCAGAGATTCCTTGTTGTACACACATTTCACACACTATTTACTGCTCTGTAGAAGAAATTACTGCTTGATTCTTTGGCATTTTTTTCCTTGAAGCTTTCATATAAACTGCACAAGTTGGCAAGTCAAATTTCTAATGACACTAGCAAAGGAAGGCACTTGCTTGTAAATTGGGTGATCGGTGTTCTGTTCCTAGCTCTGACCTGAATTGCCGGCTTCACCGTGCGCAGTGTTTCTCTATTTCTGTTTTCCATCGTTAAGATGGGGCCAACAATAAACACTTGCCTCAAAGGGGTATTGTAAGGTTCCTTCATTTAATATTGTGTGGCACTCCAACACTAAGGTGATTAATAGTACAATGTAATTGCCCTATATAGAAGACAAAGAAATCCTGGTGCTGCTAGTCATGTTTGGCATATGGAGAAAAAGTAATTTCTTTTCAGAGTAAATGTAAGAGAAAGACATCAGAAGTTAGATCAGGTTGTATTGCAGACAGTAAGATTAGGTACAGACATTCAAAAAGCCTGCAGTCTCGATTTAAGTTATGTTTCATTTGCTGTCAGTGGCATAGTTTAGATTGGCAGTGAACAGAACACACATTCACCCTTTGGTATGAGGGACAAATCTTAGACCAGGTTCTGCCATTTTTAAACCAGTCTGTTTGTTCTGGACTTCTGTTCTGCTATGGGTATAGACCAGTTTCCAGTCATTCCAGGCAAAACTGTGATGTCTGTACCTGGCCTAAGAGCCTTGTTTAATTTTCCATTTAGAACATGTTAACTGCATTTAAAATGCAAGTGTCCATGCATTCAATCAGTAAAATACATGCTAAGTGCACTTGTATTGTAGAAAAGTTAGGACTGTTCACAGGAAGAGTATCTTCAGATCATATTAAGTAGCACGCATTGTCTGACCACTCCGTGGAGATAACAAAAGCAGTTTGAGGTGCAAGCAATTTGTCGTCCTGGGTCTGGGACCCACAGTGATTGTGGGTCCCAGCCTTAGGCCCACATGAGAAACTTGAACTAGTTCAGGTCTCAGGAAACTAGCAGGATCCAGTGGCAGGAATGACACCATCTTGTGGGCTCGACTCTCCGTGACTCCCTCTACCCACCACCAGCTTCAGAGGTCTGACACCCATACAGTCAAATGGGTCGCCAACTGGCTGGAGGGCCGCACCCAGAGGGTGGTAGTGGATGGGTCCTTCTCAACCTGGAAGGACGTGGGCAGTGGGGTTCTGCAGGGCTTGGTCCTTGGGCCCACACTGTTCAACATCTTCATCAGCGATTTGGATGAGGGGGTAAAAAGCACCCTGTTCAAATTTGGTGATGACACTAAGATGTGGGGGGATGTGGGCACTTTGGAAGGATGCAACAGGCTACATCAGACCTAGACAGGTTACAAAGGTGGGCGGATGAGAATAGGATGGGTTTCAACACAGACAAGTGCAAGGTGATGCACCTCGGGGGGAACAGCCGGCACCATACCTACAGGTTGGGGAACTCCTCTCTTGTCAGCACGGAGGCGGAAAGGGATCTGGGGGTCATCATTGACTCCAAGATGAACATGGGCCGGCAGTGTGGAGAGGGAGTAAGGAAGGCCAACTGCACCTTGGCGTGCATCCACAGATGCATCTCGAGCAGGTCCAAGGAGGTAATCCTCCCCCTCTATGCGGCACTGGTCAGGCTGTAGCTGGAGTATTGCATCCAGTTCTGAGCGCCGCACTTCAAGAGGGATGTCGACAGCATGGAGAGGGTCCAGAGGAGGGCCACTCGTATGATTAGGGGACAACAGGGCAGGCCCTATGAGGACAAGCTGTGGGACCTGAACCTGTTCAGCCTCCAAAAGAGAAGGCTGAGGGGGGATCTTGTGGCCTGTTATAAACTAGTCAGGGGGGAGCAGCAGGCATTGGGGAAGTCCCTGTTCCCCCAAGCACTACCAGGAGTGACCAGGAATAACGGTCACAAGCTGGCAGAGGGTAGGTTTAGGTTAGATATCAGGAGGCGCTACTTCACAGTCAGGGCAGCTAGGGTCTGGAACCAGCTTCCAAGAGAAGTGGTGCAGGCTCCTACCCTGGGGGTGTTCAAGAGGAGGTTAGATGCACATCTTGCTGGGGTCGTTTGACCCCAGCATTCTTTCCTGCCATGGCAGGGGGTTGGACTAGATGATCTGCTCAGGTCCCTTCCGACCCTAGAAACTATGAAACTATGATTTGCCAGAGCTCCCTATGAAGCATGTGGGCTGGGAAATCATAGTAAACATTACTGTGTGATTGCTAAGAACACGTTCCAACTTTTAATGTGGTACAGTGATGATAACTACAATCTAAATAAAACAAGTGCTGAGCATCACGTGCAACATAGCCCCAAGAAACACTGGACCTGATCAGCTCTTAACATTCAGCAGGGGAGAGTGGAGGTGGGCACAGGTGGTTAAGTAGATTGTCAGTTGTGTTTTGATTCACAGCTGAGCAAATGTGCCATATGGGCCCTGGGAATGCCTAGGGAGTGCAGTTGCAAGTGCCGTTTTGGGGTGGGGGATGGGGGACAGAGATTTTTACAGTGAATGTTTTAGATTTGATTTCATATTTCACAACCAAGAGGCCTATTTCTTGGCCCAGTACTAACTATACTGGCATACTAGTCACACTTACAATTTCAATTGAACATAGCATTCTTTCTCACTTCAGACCAAGTTTTGCTACCATTTATGCCCATTTGAATTAATTATAAATCTTCTGAATTCACTGGAGTCACTCACAGATTTAACACAGGTGAAACTAAAGACCTTGGCTTCTTATTTTCATTTTCTCAGCATGTGTTTGCTATTTTTGTGCAGTATTAAGTGGCTGCTGTGCTTATTTGCATTATACAATATGTTTTTTTCATCCTTTTTTTTTTCTGGTTTCATTTTATAAATAGTTTTGTTGGGTTTAATTATGATGAATGATAATAGATGCTAGATTTATACAGTCATATTGTTAGCAGGTGTAAACCAGTGTAGCTGTAGTAAAATCATTGCTCTAGCTGTGTGTACCGGCTGAAGAATTTCCCTGTGGTTTGTATTGCTGTGGCTTACACCAAAGCTTTATTACTTGTGGCACTGTGGAAGAGAATTTGGTGTGCATCTGGAAAACTGCTGGCATGCAGTAAACTTTAGAATAATTGCTAGAAAATGTCAATATTACACTAGGTATTATGTAAAAATGTCTTGGTTTCTAAATGAGTACACAGTATATGGTTATCCCAGTGTTTATCCCAGGTTCCAGGTCCCCTTGCTCCTTTAACTCGATAGCAAAACTATTGACTTCAAGGGGACCAGGATTTCTTCCATTTATTTACTTGTTTTACTGATGATCTTGGAAATAAGATTAGGTATGAGAGTGAATCCTATTGAACCTATATGGTAGGTCTGACTGTTTGTATACCTAATGACAAAGATTACCTGGTCTTTCCTAAAGATCCAGTAAAACCCTGGGGCCTAAATCACATCACCTATTCCAAATGGAGCTGGGAGTATCTAAAATTTCCTTCCCTTGTGGACATTACCTCCTCTTGGCTCCCATTAGATCTCTGTGGGGGAGGGGAGATCAAATCCTAATCTAAGGACTTTGAAATTTAGCAATATATGGAGTTGTAAGTATAAGAACAAGCCAAAATCCTTTGAAAAAAACTTACAACAGATGAGTTTCAAATACTATGTTAGAGATGTTCTTCTACATAGAAATAGTATACTCACTCAGTATCTCTATTTTCTTTGTAGATGCCCAGCTACTTTAGTAACAAAGACATAGTCAAAGGAACATTGCTAAATTTATCAGTTCTAAAACTGGTGGACATAATCAAAATAAAGGTTTTTCTTTTTTAAAATTAACTTCCTAAAAAAGTTGAGAAACAAAATAAAACACCCCCCTTCCTGACATTTCACTCCTTAGAGCAAGTAAGCAACTGCAAAAAAACTTTATGGTATGTAGAAGCTAAAGCTAACTTCATATTTTGAAAGTTTTTATCTGACTGTATTTTAAATGTGCAAAAACTTTATGTCCCCAAATGTGCAAGCATTCCAGTTATGCACTGTAATATTATTATTATTTAGTTAAACTGTCATTGAGATTATGAGCTATACATAATAAAATTTAAAGTGCTTAAGAAAGGTATCATGTTTTTAATCAATATATTAAATCTTTACTCTGTTCCAAATTTTTCCTTTTTAAAATCTTGAGTAATTCTCCTTGTAGCACAATATACAGCCCAGTACCATAGCAAAGGAAGGCGGGGGGGTGAGTGGGGCGACAGCCCTGGACACTGAAGCAAAGGGGTGCCAACTGGCTAGTCACAAGTCGATATTGTTATAAATATTTTGAAAAAATTTGGCTGACAAATGTCACCAATAAATGCCATGTGCAGCCTGTTGGGGGGAGGAGGGAGGGAGGGAGGGAAAGAGCATAGGCGGGTAGATCAAGGCCCCCCAGTGTGGGAGGAGGGGGGCTGAGACTGGGGCAGGCACTGTGCAGCTGGGGCAGGGTGCAGGAAAGAGGCATGAGTGGCTCATGTGGGGTGCGGGGGGTAGGGAAGAGGGATGGCTCCCACTACAGCATGACCCCCTGGCACAGGTGGGGGGCATGTGTCTGCTGGATCTGTATGTGGGGTGAGGGCAGGCTGCCACTATAGGCTTGCCCTGGATGCCAAACTTCCTTGCTATGACACTGATAAAACCTACTGGGTTATATCCAAATGAGTGCACACATGTGCTTTGTGGCACCTCAAAGGCTTTTGAAACTCTTCAAAATGCACCCGGTACATGTGATTTGGTTCTCCACGATGAGCCAAATATAGCTACTAGGAAATCCTGTTATCAAGAAAAACCATGCCAAAAAAAAGTGTCATGGCTGATGTGGCAGCAGTTCATGCTGCCTGAAACTGGAGTCTGACCAGCCAGTCATACTCCAGCTGCTGGCCAGGCTCTGTGCACCTGGATCACACAGCTGCAACCCCAGGAGGCCTCCAGGACCCCAGGTAAGGCTGCTGTGTGTATTCATCTGGATGGTTTGAATCAGTGGGAGAATTTCAGTTGACATCAGTGAGCAGTCAGGTCCCTCAGTTTCCCACTCTGAAGAATGGGAATAAAGATTATGCAGAGTATTGCTAATTTGTAGAATACACTGAAAGGCATATCTTGAAGGACTGGTGAAGACATAAATATTTTAAGTATATTTAAGCACATCAGGAATTTTGATTGCCAGTTTGCAACAGTTAATACATTGATGGCACTGGGTTACCCTTTTTTTAAAAAATTTAATGTACTTTACGTATTGACCAGGGACTTAGAGTATTCAGAGAGGTGGTTGTTGCTTTTTTGTAAAGGAATTAGTGCTTTTGGAGCCTTTGGATACCCCAGTGATGAGCACCATTGAACAGCTGATAAATCAAGGCGATTAAATAAGGATATTGGGTTCATCATTACAGTGTGACATCTACAAAATGTGGTGCACTCCCATTCACTCTGATACAAATTTTTACGAAAGGGACTGAATTTTTGTTCTGCTTCTGGAGTGCATATCACAATGTGCTTTTCTCCACAACTGGATCTCTTTTATGTATGCAGAACTCTATCAAGAGCAGTTAAGATTTCAGCTTCTCATTGGAAAACACAAAGCATTTGTAACCCTAAAAAGTCCAAGCTATCCAACATTCAAAGAACCCAAGATGTAATTACTTTAAAAAAAAATCTTCTGCTTTCATTTTTAATTTTAATAATTTTTTTGTATATATATTCTCTTGTTCCAATTCATGCTTCCCTCTTTTAAGAGTAGGTGAATTTGATACTCATTAAAGCAAAGTGCTAGTAGCTAAAACTAGTAATAGATAAATGTGTGCTAATTTCCCATATGCCGTTCTGCTAAGAGGGCTAAAGGTCCAATGCTGCTTCATTGGTATGTTTTGAGTCTTGACCTACAACCTCCCCTACTGTTTTAGTTCTAAGCTCTTTTAAGTGGACACTAACAATGCTGGCAAATGTTCACTGTGACTCACCAAACTCATTTCCTTCTTTTATTTTAATTAAGCCATAAATTGATCCTAAGTCTCCAGAGATTAAAGGTATAAACTGCTCTCTTAGAAAAGGAAAACAATTTGTGACTGAACTGACCACTTTTAAATGAAGTTTCAAACTGACATGGATCACATTAACTAAGCAGTATATGTCTGAAAAAATAGGGATTGTATGCCAAATGAGCCTGAGCTGTATCAGCAATAATGAACGCAGTCTGCCTCAATGATTTTTGCTCTCTGCAAGGTCACAAAGTGGAAGCACCAATTTCTTGCTAGTGTAAGCCTTAGTTCTAATAAACATAGCCAAGGGTAAAAATACGCATATTTAATACTTTAAATGAAATGTGTCAGGTTTATAAAATCATTGTAGATAGCTTGTCCTGTATGTAGTTATCAGAAAGCTATATCATAGCTGTATTAGAGACAGATGATCTGACTAAGAACCAATTGAACTTTCTTCCAAATTCAAGGGTCAGTTTGAAACTTTGCTTACCTTAATGTTTGGCATAATTTTTGTTTGCTATTTAAAATTTTCACATGCCTCAATGCTTCCCAGAGGCAGAAGTGCTACAACTAGATTTCCATCATCTTGGTTCACAGACAGATAAGATGCAAATAAGAGCTGTGGGTCTCTGAGGAAAACTGAGCAGCCTGGAATAATTTTCATCTCTTGTTGCTCTTTGTAGTCAAATTGAAATATGAAAAATAATGCAAAATCTGTGGTCTTTTAGTAGGTGAAAAGTGATCCATGACTCGTTTTTGTTCTTTTTTCTTTTTCTTTTTCTTTTTTTTGTCATTTCACTTGGGGTGCCTGCCTGTATCGCTAGGGCACGTTGATATGTAATTTCATTTGCATCTTCAGTGTATGTGCATATCAAATTCCTTTGTCCAGGACTTTGATGTGATAGGGAAGAAATCTTCTGTATCACTGTAGTTTATCTGATTGGCATAATGCTTTAGTAATATTTTGGTCAAGTAGGAAAACATAGCTTTCCTATAAAAGTATTCAGTCCTAATGAAGTCATAGAATTCAGGAGAGAACTACATTTAAAATCCTTGATATGGTTTTTTGTGGGTTTTTCTTGTTTTGGGGGTTGGGGGGGTTGTTGTTTGTTTGTTTTTTTGGTAAAGTGATTTAACCAGTTGAAATGAAGGGGAAACCAATGACAGGAAGGGGAATCCAATTGTTCCTTTTTTACACCATGCTCAGAAGTTTCTCTCAGAATTAGAGTTTTGCATGTTCTCAGGGAAGTATTTCTTTTTTGTAGCTCTTCGAGAGATTATTTTTTGGAAGGCCAGTGTGATTTCAGAGAAGTATGGCCATACCATGTAGTGCTTCAACCCAGCACTCCCTGGTTCCATGAGACCTTTTAGGAGGGTTCACCTGCCTCCCTGTGCTTTTAGCTGAATCTGCCCATGGCCCGTACTATCTTGTTTTACCTAGTTCACAGTATAATATATGCATCTTAATATGTTCATGCCTCTCTGAAATGAACTCCAAATGTTTTCAGAATTGTCAATACTCTTAAGCTCTGGAGACTTCAAAGAAGGCAAGAAAGAAATAAGAGAATAAAACAAAACAAAACAAAACAGTACTCCCCAAACCCTAACCACACATTTCACAGGAATATATTTATTGTGCATAGGTCCTGATCTGGACCTAGTTAACATTGATGGAAAGGCTTCCTTTGACTTCCAGGGCTTTGGATCCTGCCCTAAGCAAGCTGTTAGTCTAGTAAGCAAGCTGTTTGAAACAGTATTTACTTGAATTTGTTCTATTCCCCTGGTTCTTATATTTTTCTTTATAGTTCTTGCAGAAACACATGTTGTTGTTGTTAACTCCATTCCACCATCACCTTTCAGTCTTTTTCCCCTCTAAGGCTCAAGGTCAAATGTGATTTTCAAATGTAAGAGTAATGTCTAAAAAGAAAAGGGATATGGACTCATTAGGGCTAAATAAGGTGTTCTTATTCTTATTAAATTCAAAGCCAATATAAAAAATCTGATCCAGAAAAATTCTGAACATCTTCAAATACTTACTGAAGCTAATAACACCCCCCCACCCCGCCCCCTCAAAATCAGTGAGAGATTAGGAAACATGGAACATACATCACTGTGCCACCGATATACATCTTGCTTTGCAAATGGACAATAATAATGTAAGTTCCTTTTTGTGGTGTTCTTATTCTTATTTCCCATGCCTCAGTCATGCTAATGAATTGTAATGCATAAGCATGCATAGAAGGAAAGAGATGGAGTGAGGTGTTTTTTTCCGTATATACATGAACAATCACCATCTTAATAGCAAAATTCTTATTTTAAAATGAAGCTAAAGAGATGTAGATGTTGTTAGAAACATTGCCAATATAAAAATATATTTGTAATATTGTTTACCTCTATGTTTAGTGATTTAACCTAATGAGAGTTATTTGTGCCTGTGTCTAAAACTTACTGGTAATCATTCAACTGACTACAGTAGTTGAAGCTGTAGTGTAACATCCATTAAAATGTCAGGGCATTTATACATGTGCTCCAGGAGTGTGTGTGTGGAGCGGGGAGGCACTGTAGAGTGACTCTGAGAGCCACTCTAATTAAAGAACCCAGAGTGTCACTTGTATCAGTGTCCCTGCACTAAAAAATGGCAGCAGGAGCTCTTTAACTAAAGCTTGTTGAACGAGCTTTAGTTAAAGATGCCCCCCCCCACACACGCACCATTTTTCAGCGCAGGGATGCTGATACACTTGACACTGGAGTCTGCTGGAGTGCAATAATTAACACGCTCCAGTAGACTTGATTAATTGAATCTGCTCCAGTACTCTGTAATTACAGCACATTGGAGCATCCTCACTGCACATGTATGGGTGCCCTCAGTGATTTCAGTTGCTCTTTTAAATTTCTCAGACAAGTTTCACTTGAGTAGAATTTGGTCATATCATTCTCAACTTGACAAGGAGTATGGTATTTTGGTTTTGATTTGATAGTTTCATTTTATGGTATTTTTATTAATTTACCATATTTACTTAAACTTAAGAAGACTTTGAATTTAAGCTGCCCCCCCATTAGAGTCTACACATGGAAGTCATGTTGTTTTAATAAAAATATTAAAAATTAATATTTCCCCTGTATAGAATTTAATTAGTGGAAGTTTGTCTTAAATTTGTATGCCCCCCCTGCTATGATAGGCCAAGCAGCGGCAGGGGAGCAAGGGACCAGCCCCACTCCTTGCTCCCTGTGACAATACCAAGCTCCAGGGGTGGTCATGACACTCCCAGGTGGCCATGCAGCTCCTGCTCCACTCCAGCTCCTTGGGTACCCTTCCTTCTCCTCTTCCCTGCCATGTCTTGATGGAATTATTTTCCGTTGTAGAAGAGAGTCTGCCCCAGGGTTCCTGACCAAGCACTGGCCTGCTTTGGCTGGTGGGTCCTTTCCATAACCAGATGACCCCCAGTTGTGTTCCCCAAGCACTAAGTGGGGTCTCTCTTGGCCACAAATAGCCTCATTCCATCAAGAGAGGCTATTTGTGGATCTGCCATCTGATGCCAGGGAACCACCTCCCTCTGGTGCTGCCAGCTCCCATTATTCCCATAGCTCAACTGGTAGAAGACAAAGTTCAAAGTTTAGGGTTTAGACCCCGTTGATGATAAATAACAGTTGGAATTTGATTACAGTAGCACATACTAGAATTTGCTTTTAGATTTTTTACTTTAAAATAAATGTACATGCTTACATTAAGAAACGTAATAAAATACATTATTTGGTCACCAAACATATGATGCAGTCTCAAATTACATCTTAAGGGCACTCCTACTTCAACAGGTCCTATTCCCCATGGAGCACACAGATGCAAAATGGGATTTCAGGGTAATTCTAAACCTAGCATTTGCTAACTTTTGAATCCTAGACTTTTCAACCTGTATATCTTAGAGTCTTTTTTCCCCTGTATGCAATATGTATTATAAATAAGACAAATTCAACCCTTCTATTTCCATTCTCATATCATGCCCGCTGGACAGATTTTTGACATAAATATTCTGTACAGTTCATGTGCAAAACTCTCAGTGAGGTCAGCAGCAGAACAGAAGATTCAAATTGAGCTTTGCAGTTGGGCTCAGAGAGAAAAAAATGTTTTGTATTTCTTTTTTCTCCGGCTTTAGGTAATCGAACAGAAGGGATATTAACAGTTAAATATTTCACATGCCCTGACTTGTGCAGCTAATTGCTTAACCTTATACATCTTCAATCCTTCTTCCTGCTAGAAGACAGGTGCATGTGCCTTTCATATACTAGAACTTACCTTCTCCTTTTAAACCGGATATTATTTATGAAAGTTAAAAAGAGAATTGGTAAACCTTGTAATTGCTTACTCCTCTAAATCTGAAGAGATTCTTTTGCTTTCTGATTTGCTCTTACTGCCTTTCCTCTGCATTTAATCAGTGCTTCTGTATTCATTTGGTTTTCTAGTTCTGCCGTTGCTCAACTCAAGAGCCTTATCACACTTATGTCCTTACCTCTTGGAAAATACTGAAACCATTCTACTTGGAAACAATTCTATCAACATCTTGTTGATTTATTTGCATTTTTTCGGTTATTTCTGACTCATTCTATCCTCCTCTGTCCCTCTGACACATACTCCATCTCTGCAGACAAGCACTGTCCTGCTTCCCACAAGTGTGTGCTGCTCATCCTCTCTTCCCTTGTCTTTGTGTGTTCCTTTCTCCCTCGTAACTCTTCCTTTTGTTTCTTCTTAAACCTTAGGCCCTAATCTGATAATCTTTGTAGTCTCTTACCCAAAACTTTTGCCATGGAGCAATCATTTAATCCACTTTTCCCTCCCATGACCCTTTCAGAATCCTATTATTCTAAGTAATCAGTATTTAGTTTCCTATGTGTTGTATGGTAGCAGTATGAAGCCATGTAAGCTGTTTATTAAGCAGTTCCAGTCATCCAGGCACAAAGAAGTTGTACCATAAAAACTTGACTATAATAAGCAAAAGAGAAAGGCTTGGGGGGCATCCTAAACATCAGAAAAAGAAACGCCATAACATTTTGTAGTGCAAAGATGATCTTGTACCCATGTCTTGCATTCAAGAGCTTGTCTAACTCTATTGGTCTAATAAAAATATCACCATAAAATATGGCACCCTTTTACTCAATGCAGTTTGTTCTCCTTGGATCTTATTTCACTGACAAAAATGCATGTTTATTCAAGCTATGTCAAGCCAACTTTACTGTTGGGTGGGGAACTGGCCTGTATTCTGCTGAAAGGGTGTAATTTATCATCTGTATTCTGATTGCTGGTTTACTTGCAACACCAGATGATGGAGGAAAACTAAAAAAGAACATGTTTTGCTTTGTAACTCCAGGAAATTTTATCTAGATACTGCATATGTAGAATAAGTGGGGGATTCAAAAATTGAATTTCTTAGACTGGATTTGAACAGGAAGTATTTTAGCAGGATAAGTCTTTTACCCTAGGATTGGTTGTGGGCAGCAGTAAAGCAGGACCATGTTTTCCCATTAGGAAGCAATAAGAGAGACCAGACTTTTTTGCACTCTCTCCTCTCATAGTACTATCTGCTCTCTATATATGGACAGCTATAATTTTTACCTATGTTTTCATCTGCTTCTTTTAAGCTAGAGGAACTGCCTATCTTCCTTATTCTCTGGCCTTTCCCTATTTGCCCCTTTCATGCTCTGTTAATCCAGTTCTGTTTTTGTTCAGATTCTCCTGTGGAATGAGAAACACATCAGAAATGGCCACTATATCCAATGCTGTAGCTCTTGCTGCTAGCAGCAGGCTTTCAGCTCTCTTAGCAGTTACTGCTTTTCTCCCTTTGTTCCTCACCTCTGCTGGCACTGTTTTTTTGGCTGTTTAATGGTAGCTTTGCTATTGAACTCCACAGGGGAGCATATCCCCCAAACACTTCTCTGGCATCTTGCAGGGAAATCTGAGCACTCTTCTCCCTGGGTCCCCAGCAGGAGCTTCCTGCTAGCTTTACATGTTTCATCTGCTACACATGCATACACACACACATATACACACACTTAGGCTTGACTCCTTTGGTAAAAGCCAACTTAATGAGCTATCAGAAAAAGCAGTTAATGGCAGCACAGCCTCATTCCCTTGCCTGCTGACACTTTTTGTCTGTTTGTAAAATGTTCCTTTCAATATTTGCCTTGCTAATCCCAGACTTCTTAATTAATCATTAATTATTGTATTTTATTACTGTTTTGAGCAGTTACAAGGCAGTGTGATATAAAAGTACCTTTGCACCAGTTTTATTGGACAAGTTGGTGTTGGATGTTTCTGGGTAAGCAACCATTGATAGCTTGTGTTTCTCATTGGATTAAGTGTATCATTCTTTAAGTGATTCAGCCTTTTTGACTACCCCATTGTTCGAAGGCCTTAATTTTTCCAGATATTTAAACAGATATTCCTTCCATCTCCATTTTTGAGAGCCAAAGGGCCAAATCCTTGGAGGAAAACAAATAGGCAGCAAATGCTGAAGTCCATGATCAGCATCTCCCTAGAGCTGGTTCTAAAGTGGCTCCATCTCAAATATATTTGTTGTTGCTCTTATCACTAAGCGATTCCCATCTGAAATGCTAAGCTGTTTCCAGTGCTCTGTGATATTTAACAATATAAGCAGAGTCTTGATTTGATGTTATAAAATGGACTGTATGGCCAAGTAAGAATCTGATACTCATATGATATGACTGTAATTTGATGTTACCAGTTACTGCATAACTGAATCAGTCTTTTATTTGCCTTTACCTTACTACAGAAATTTGAGTGTGTCTTTTCTTTATTATTTTATGTTTTATTCCCTGATGTTTTGGTGGTGGTAATTTTATTGAGTCATATACTATATTTATATGGTATACGATTAGTGAACTCCACAAGGGACTTTTCTGTTGCTACCAATTTTATACCAAAGGTACTATGATACTGCAATAAGTAGAAAAATAAATCTGTAAGCCAATCAGCCAAAGTAAAACCTGTATGAAAAGTTTCTTAAAAAGCAACTTGCAGTCCTAAAGTACAACAAAACATACAGAGGACAATTTTGAGCTTGTTTAATTAACAAACTCATTCTTACCATCCCGTTGAGCATTTTTATAAGGTAAGTTTTGCTATACCCATTTTCCTAGTAAAGTTAAGTCTGATCATTTGAAGTAATGAGTATCCTCAAATCCAATTGAAATTCATGAGTTTTATTAGGGCATTTATTATAGGAGAGCCTTGTGATATCAGACCCCACACATTAATAAAGCACCCTGTAACTTTTACACTTATGTATTACCCAAATATGCTTCATCATAAAAGTCACTAAAGAGGCCAGCCCAACTTTGAAACAGAAATTATAGAAAGTTAATGAAGTTGAAATAATTGATCCCTAGTCATTTGAAATCTTCTGGCCCATTCTTGTTCTGGTGCCAATCATATTGTCTGATCATGACATACCTGAATTTTGGCTCAGGTGATTTGTTAATCAGTAATGGCACTTTGGTAGTAACTCTTTCTTGTAAAGAATTGACCATGGTTGGAGTTGCATTTCCTAATTCTAGAGATATATAGGAGACTGTACAGTCATTAAGCATTTAGTAGAGTTGTTTTCTTTGGGCATGTGTAGGTGAAATGGGGGCCCTAAATTGAAAACACTGCTTCAATTTAGGGCAAAGTAAACCCCTGTGTTGTGTACACCCATGTCTCACCTGCCTCTGTGGCAGCAGAGAGCAGAGGGTGAGCTGCCAGCAGGTGGAGTGATCCCTGGGCAGGGTGGTGCTTCTCTCTGATGCAGCAGCAGTCCCTCTGCTCAGACGGCACCTGCCCGCAGGCACCCAGCTTGAGCAATCCCAGGGTTTACTGCAACCACAGAGGGGAGGAATGGGCCCCCATGCATCTCATGCAGGCAGGGAGGCTTCAGGGGGAAAAAAATTTAAAAGATAAGGCTCGCCACTTTTTTTTCTCTTGTTTGGTGGAGCCTGCCTTCCCAGGCTGCTGCCAGGTTGTCTGCACTGGCTACCTGCACAGTCTCTGAGTCACAGGGAGCCCAGTGCATTGCTCCATGACTGTAGGGCAGCAAACTACAACTTCTCGGAGGTGCTTTAGTTTGCTGAACCCCAAAGTAATTTAAGGTGCATTACACCGCCGACTATGCTACAGTGGCTGGAATTAATGTGCAATATGCCACTGACGCATGCAAATACCACCACCATTAAAGTGGTGCAAAAGCATTTAACCCACCGGAAAGTATTGTGCACACATGCCCCTACTTTCGTCTACACATGCTCTTGCTTGCTTATTCGCTTTTTATCCTTCCATCCTTCCTTTCTTCTCTTATGTATTGAAGAAAAGTTACAGTAGTGGTACTGAGCTTTGCATTTATACACTGATATGAGAAAATACTGAGTCTTCTGTGCTTGATTTGAGTATGAGGGTTTTGTTGATGGCACCATGTTCTTTGTATTCGCCTTTCAAGTCCAAGGTATTCACATCTATTTATGTAACAATGGGCGTAAGAACCCTGTGCACAGAGTTTACAAATCAACAGCTAATGAAGGCTAGACATGTTGAAAGTTAGAGTGTGATGGACTACAAATGAGAAGAGAACAGGGTAAGAATCTACAGTTCTTCACAGTGTTATGTAGAAGCTAAGATATACTTCTGAATATCTAAATGTAGAATAAGTTCCGACTTGCCTGTCTAATATGCAAATGCTTCACTTACATGCCCTGATGTAGTAAGTGCATATGTAATGAACAATAGTTTAAGCATGGAATTATGCAGGCAACTGAAATATATATTTCTAGCAGAGAACTAAAAATACAGGTGCACAAATTGGAAAATCTAAACCAAAATACATCCTACAGCCCTAATATAGTGACCTGTGCTAAAAAGAACCAAGCTGCTCCTGATGAAACATGAACCTCCCTGTGTACCTAACTGCTGGAAAGTGAATGTGACTCGCTACAGCATTGGTGAAAGTGTCTAATCTAATTTAATGGATTCTAGCACTTGCCAAGGTAGCTGTTAAAATCTTCTATTGATTGCTACTGATGCCATCTTTTCATCTCTCTTATTTTTGATTTCTGTTATCATTTTTTCCTGTTTTTGTTCCTTCTGATCAGGTGAGTGCCTAGCTAATGCCTACTATCAACTTAATCCAGATATCATTTATATTTTCCTGCCTCCGATTTATATTAAGTTTCTTACCTTAGTTATTAACTAAATCTTCTTTTACAAAAAAAAAATGTTACTTATTTGGCCTTTCTTCTTTCCCAGCTCTGATTGCTGCCTTACCTCTCACAGAATTTTATATTGATTTCCTATGCAAAGATATATAGCAAATGTCAAGTTCAGTGAAAAGACAGAAGAGTTTTCTTTTTCCCCTCTTTCTTTTGTATCAAAGAAAAGCTACAGTAGTGCTTCTGTGCTTTGTGTTTACACCCTGCTGCAAGAAAAGAGTAAAGAGTTTTCTCTGCTTGATTCGAGTATGAGTATTTTATTAACGGTACTGTGTTCTCTGTGTGTGCCTTTACAGACCAAGCTATCTTCATTTAAATCTTTTCTGTATGTATAGAATGGACTTGTAGGGTACTTCCCCACAAGCAGGAATGTGTGTTTCCCTAGGGCCAAGCAGCAGCGGCAAACCTTGTGCTGCTGCTACTTGTCCCTGAGGAAGGCTCATGCCACTCTAGCATGCGGCACATTGCCCTGGGTGGGGTAGGGGAGGCTGGGACCAGCAACTGTGCTGACCCCAGCAGCCATACCTGCAGTCGTGGGGGCCTCTGGGAGCTGCAACCATCGTGCTCCTGCATCAGGGAGCCCGGCCAGCATCCAGAGTGTGGCTCCAGCCGGCAAGGCTGCAGGTTTTAGGAGGCACACGTTGCCGCCACGTGCACTCCCCTGCTGTTTTCAGGTGTGGGTTTTTTTGACCCTGGGATCTCTTGGGGTCAGCCTCCTCCTGACCCTCCTTGCTACAAGGTGGCATTGTGGGAAATGCCTGCATGTGCAGTGTGTGCAGCATTTGGTGCTGCAGACAGGTCTGTGGCTCTGTGTACTGCATGTCTGTGCTCATCTGGGTGTGCCTGTAGTTTCTTGTTTCCACTTTGTTTGTTGAATATTTTGTTGACAGACACAGGAGTCTGTGCTATTTGTTTGTCAGACTGTAGACTTGAATGCCGCCTTAGCAAAATGTTTAGCATAAGCTATGCCATTTTGTGTCTTGACATAACTAATGCCATTAACTAAAAGCAAAGCAAAGGGGTCACAGTTTGGAGTGATCTCTTTATAACCCATGTCAGCAAAAAAATTAAAAGATTATGTGGTTTAGGAGTCTGAGACAGGATGCATACACCAGGAAAACAAGCACTGTAAAAGATGATTGGTGAATATTTAGGACATAAGTGTATGCGGGATAATGGGAAGAGAACTGTAAAAAAGTATATAAAAACCTGGGAAAAAAACTTAAAGTTGGGGGAGAATGACACACAGGAAAAGAAACAAAACGATTTGAATCTGTGCTGTGGTGGACACTTGACCAGCTGAACTCACTTTATCCATTGGGAAACTCATGTAAAAATATCTGTATTGACTGTTAGAGCATGTGTAGAAGTTGAGTGTTGTATTTAAAACCTTGCTTAAATATTGGTATTATTTATATGTTCAATAAATTAGGATTTGAGACTCAAATGGTCTTACCTATCATTTCATTTCCTAGTAACTTAATAAACCAGGAGTGTCAAAATGAAGCTTGGGTCTGATCCAGAACGCGGGGCTCTTCATGGGCAGATCCATGGGGGAAGCAGCGGTGGAAGTGGTGGGGTGAGGGAAGATGGCACAGGCCAAGTGGCCCTGGGGAGAACTGTGGCAGGGCAGTCAGCCATGGGATGAGTGAGTTCTGTCTGGAAACACCCTTCACTTGCCCCCTTGCCACTGACATCCCCAACCAATGTGTATTCTGTGGCAGGCCTTGTCCATCTAGACCAGTTCCCAAATTCCCTCATATGCCAAAAGCCTCACAGACCATACGGAGCAGCTCCACAGACCAGGTTTGCTCCATGAGCTGTATGTTTGATATCTCTTATTTAAGCTATCTGTACCTATGTTTCCCAGTCTGTAAAATGAAAGCCATATTTAACATACATGAGTGTTAAGATCCTTTTAATGATATATTTTAAAATTGCTTTGAAACATTCCTTTGGAAGGCACTGAATAAACACATAATAGTAACAACAACAACAATACTTTCATGGATTTCATTCCTATTTCCTGAGGTTATTTTTTCCCCTCTCCCACACACGTTGATTCATTTTCTTCATCATACTTAGGTTATTTCACATCTTAGTTTTTGCATTTAATTATGGTTGTTATTGGGAATACATGTGTCAAAGAAGATTTTAAAAGATTCATTATTCATAATCTATATACCAATACAGTATTTAATTTCAAAATAATTTTTTTGGAAAATATGGTTTATTTCCCTTTCAGTGTTGCCTCTATTCTGGAAGCATAAAAGGAAAATAACAATATGCTAAATTAAGCTGTGGGACAACATGATGAATGAAGAATGAAACACAAATTTTCAAGGGTAACTAGTGATGTGGGCTTCATTAGTTTATGGGTGTCCAACTTGAGATGACTAAAATAAGCCTAATTTTCAAGGACTAGTCTCATCAATTTCTGAGTGTCAAACTCCTTTAAAGCATCTCAAATTGACTCTCAAGTTCACAAGTTATTTTTAAGCATGTAGGTCTTTACCTTTGGACATCACAAATATTTTACTTGGACTGCATACATTCTGTAATCTGTTAATGCAACCACATCTTGGAGTGGTTTAACAGGCACAGAAATACTATATGACTTTTAGGACAGGAAGTGAAGAACACTAAACTCAGTTGTTATTTTGGACAGGCAGAATATGAATATGGATAGGTTTCTGAGGTTAAAAGCACCATTAGTATTCTGATGAATCCAGCGGGATTTTTAACAATCACAAGTTAGGAATAATCAATTATCAGTTTTAAGTAGAGGGGCACTGATACATCAGTCCAATATTGGATCAGCACCAATATAAAGAAAACTGGTTGTATCAGAAATCAGCTGATGTGGCCAATAATTTGGCTGATAAATGCCCATGCATGCACATGGCCACAGCGCAGCATGTAGGCAGTGAAGAGCACAGCCCAGCAGCTTTAAGAGCTGCGCGCAGCTGGTAAGTCTGGTGTAGTGGAAGGGGAGTGGGGAGGGAATCATAGAAAGAAGGAGTGGAAGGGACCTGTAAGATCATCAAGTCTTGTCCCCTGCCATGGGCAGGAGGTAATGGGCTCAAACAAGCTGAATGAGGTGCTTGTCCAGCCTCGTCTTGAACAGTGCCTGGAATGGTGACTGCACCACCTCTGCTGGAAGTATATTCCAGATTTTGGTTACCTGCATGGAAAAGAAGTTTTTCTGTATATCTAGCCCAAACTTTTCCCCAACTAGCTTGTGCCTATTGGTCCGTATCCTCCCAGGGGGTGCTTTTTTGAAAAGTTGCTCTCCCAGTCCTGGGTTGACTTGGAGAGCATATTTGTAGGCAGCTATCAAGTCACCCCTCAGCCTTCTTTTACTCAGAATGAACAAACCCAGGTCCTGAAGTCTCTCCTCATAAGGCCTGTCCCCCAGGCCCTTGATCATGTGGGTGGCCACCCTTTTGAGCTTGTCCACATCCTTCTTGAAATGTGGTGCCCAGAACTGGGCATAGTATTCCAGCTGTGGTCTCACTAATGCTGAATAGAGGGGGAGGATCACCTCTTTAGATCTATTGGTGACACCTGCTGATGCACACCAGACTTCGTCACACTGGCGGCTCATATTCATCCTCTGGTCAGTTGTCACCCCCAGGTCCCTTTTGGATGCAGTCCCAGTCAGTGGACCACCACCCATTGTATACGTGTAGTGAGGGTTCATCCTTCCCAGATGAACAACCCAGCACTTGTCCCTGTTGAACCTCATCTGATTGCTTTCAGCCTATAGGACCAGCTTCTCAAGGTAATCCTGGATCTTTGTCCTGTCCTCAGATGTGCCTGCTTATCCCCACAGCTTGATGTCATCCACAAACTTAATCATTGAGCTTTCCACTCCCTCATCCAGGTCACTGATAAAGATGCTAAAGAGCATGGGCCCAAGCACTAATCCCTGGGAGACACCACTGGAGATGGCCTTCCAGGATGAGGCCACCCCATCAATTACCACTCACTGGGATCAGCCACTGAGCCAGTTGCCAATCCACCTTACTGTAGCCTGGTCTAGGCCAGTGCTCACCAACTTAACTGAAAGGATTTAATTAGGAACAGTATTAAAGGCCTTGCTGAAATTTAGGTAGATGATGTCCACCTCCTGTCCCATACCCAGGTGATTAGTTACCTGCTCATAAAAGTACACCAGGTTTCTTAGGCATGACCTTCCCTCTACAAAGCCATTCTGGTTGCTTCTCAGTACCCCACCAGTTGTGATCTTGTGGTTGATGGGCTCCTTGACACTTTTTTCAAAGATTTTTCCCAAGGCCAATATCAGACTGACCAGTCTGTAATTAGCAGGGTCATCCCTGTTTCCTTTCTTAAAGATGGGCACCACGTTACCCCTCTTCCAGTTGTTCAACCACTCTTGAGTTCCATGACTCTTTGAACAGCCTCACCAGAGGCACTGCTATGAGCTCAACCAGTTCCTTCAGCACTCTTGGGAAGGGCTGGCGGGGGAAGGGCTGTGGGGGGTGGAGATTAAGGCCTCCATGGTGAGGGAGGATTGCGGCTGGGACAAGTGCTGCCCAGTTCAGGTGGGGTGGGCGTGGGACAGAGCCATGGCTTATTTGGGGGGTGTGGGGAGGGGGGGACTGGCTCCCACCACTGCATTCCATTGGTCTAGGAGCTGCTGGTCCCACACTCACCTAAGATCTGCATGGAGTGGGTGAGGCAGGCTGGGGCTGGGGCTGCATGGGGCTCTTCCTGACCTGCCCCACTCCACACAGATCAGGGGGCACATGCTCCCACATGCCCTTCCAGATGCGTGACAGAAGTAGCAGCGAGAGCTGCCGGACCAGTAGCTCCCAGATGAGCAGCATGAATCAGCAGGAGCTGTCCACCCCTGTGACCCTCAGATGAGCCACGGCTCCACCCTGCACCTGTCCGGCTCCAGCTGGGCAGCTCTGGCCCCAGCTTCAGCCCCACTCCTCCCTCACCATGGGGGCCTGGATCTGCTCCACCACACCCCTTTCCTCCCTGCTCCCCTTCCACCACACCAGACTTAACAGCTGCTCTCAGCTTTCCAAGCTGCCAGGCTGGTAAAGGAAATCAGATTGGTATTGGCCAATATGCCTCCTTAAAAATCAGCTATCAGGATCGGCCCTCAAAATCTCTATCGGTGCATCCCTAGTTTTAAGCCTTGTCTTAAGAACCTAATTCTATTTTGTGTACACCCAGGATATAATACCGCAACCAAAAATGTAAATAAATCATGGGGATTCTGGGATCAGAACACAAGATTGGCATCTTCCCTATATTGAATAGAAAATACTACCACTATATGTATTCTTTAATTTTGCCTTAATTTCAAATGATTCCATTAGCAAGAACATGGGAATGAAGAAACAGGGTAATTTTGGAGCTTAAGTGGCTTTCAGAAAATTACACAAGTTATTGGCATCATTCACAGTTTGCTCAGCACCATTATATTTAATGCAAGATGACTAACTTCATTAAGGCTTAAATATTAGCTGGTATGAGATGTAGCCAAATAGTGACTTGCTGTGATTTCGTACTAAACTGTTGCTTAATTGGTTCTAATTATCAAGCCTAAAAAAAACCCCTCCTTCAAAATAAAGGAAAAACATGTATTTATGGATATGAAAATAGATGCCAACAATTATTGTACTATGCATTTTATAAAAACAAAGGAACATAAAAGGTAAAGTATTTTAGTAGGGCTAAGTGTAACATTAGAATTGTTTTAAGGATTGAGAGTAAAATGGAAGAAAAATGGAAAAAGAAATCAGGAAATAACTCTTTTAATACTAACAATGCTTTGCACTTCTCCAGAACATTTTACTTGGTGTATTTGTAAACCTTAATTAGCCCTCTATGCCTCGCTCAGAATTAAGACTTTTATTTCCATTTATGGAGTAGAAATGACCTTCATGTCTAATGGCAATATCATGTCTTGCAGGACTTAAAATTTCTATCTCCAAATCTCTCTTTGTGACCCCTAAAATACATATTCTTTTCTTTGTTATTTATTTTATTACTTATATTTGAACTTGTGATACCTAAGAACAAATTCAAATCTTTACTTTTGTATTTAGAATAATCCTTGAATCAGCATCTTATGATTGTTTTGGAAACATTTGTACTGTAAAGACACTTTATATTTAACATGTAGGGAAGACCTAAGCATATGGTCAAATTTTATTATCTGACCATAGGAGCACAGTTATCTAGCTTTATGTGAACAAATGCCTGGTTTCTTGTACAAATACTGGGTTTTTTTGTGTGGAAGGGTAGGCAAAGTAATTTTACATCGGACTTCAAAAGAGCACTTGATTATTTTCCTGTAAAGATCTTTCTCTCTTATTTCTTCTGGGGTGGAGTGTTGGGGGAGGACAGGGGAAATAAAAGATTTAATAATGCTGTGGTTGAGGGCCTGATTCTTTCTTTCAGTATATCTGCAACAAGCAGCTAATTTTATGAAAGGCTTTGCTTTTGAGACAACAACTTAGAAGCTCTAGTTTCAGGCTCCTGTTTCTGAAAATCATTGGTATTGTTTTTGTGGTCCTTGGGAGTTTGTAAAAGCCTGGTGATTGAAGAGATACTTGGCACACCTACATGCGCATTAATGCACTTTTCCTAATAGACATTAAATTTAGTACCTCCGGGTATTTATACACATACTTTGGGAAGTGGGGAGTGGGGCGCACACTTTAACTAGAGTGGCTCCAAGAGTTACTGTGAAGTGCCTGGAGTGTCTCGTATATCAGTGTTCCCACACTTCAAAATGGTGGCAGGGGTACTTTATTTAAAGCTTGTCTAAGGAGCTTTAGATAAAGCACCCCCACTGCCATCTTGAAGGGTGAGGACACTGATTCATGAGATGTGGGAGGCTGCTGGAGTACAGTAATTACCATGCTTCAGTAGACTCGATTAATCAAGTCTGTTCTCATGCACTGTAATTATGGCATGTCAGACCAGCCTCTCTCCTCATGTATAAGCACCCTCTATTTTGAGGTACTAAATAAAAGTTTATTAGGCTTCCCTAATGTGCAGTACCAAAAGCACACTTTTTAAAAGTGACGCTTAATGTGCAGTAGGTTATTTTACTGTGCATTAGCATAATTGCCCTTTTCTTATGTGATGCTTTAACTTGCAATAAAATAGGCTACTGCTAGTTAAAGCACATGTGTAGACGTGCCCACTGGAGCCTGGACCTCCTTTTTTAAGTTCCTTTTTTTCACCAGTCCTGTGTTAAACAGAATTGCAGTATAAGGGACGTTTGGATACCTTTTTTAAAGACAGAAAATATATATTTTGGGGGAAAAGATTAAAACAAAGGAGGACCAGAAAATACCATGCAACTGAAAGTTGAATTTCTAAACTGTTTTGTTCTATTTTGTTACTGTCTGTAATTAAATATGAATGTTTAATATGAATGTTCCTTAAGAGCTGATGACTCTTAAGGAAAGTTATTTGTATCAACTCACTAACCTACACTGAATTAAAGCAAAATGAAGCTCACCTCTTTAAGAAAGGAGCAGATAACAATGCAGTAGGACAGAAAAATGATTGAATTTGCCAGCAGTGTTTGTGCAAGGTTTGCTAATTTACAAGGGCATTTTCAAGTGGCTCAGCAACTGGTATTCCTTGGGGGCAGGTCACTTGGGCACTGAAACTAAATACACATTTAAGTGATTCTATTTTTAGTGTTTTTCTTTTGAAAAAAATCCCAAGTAAATATATGTTTTCATAATTAATACAGTAACTGCAACTCATGCAAGGACCATTTGCCTTTCAAGGAGAGAAAGCTACCTTGTCATTTGGCCAGGCATAGTGCACTGTGTTTAAGTGGAAATAAAAGACAAAAATGGTGATTGCTACATTAAGATTCACTCAGAGTATGTCTACAGTGCCCCCCTGCCCACACATTCCCTCTGCACTTGACATGTCCTCAAGAGAGTTGTATAGTTACTGTTAAAGCAGTGCTGAGCATGACAGCCAAGATTGGCCCTTGCAGAGCATCCTCACATACGTGTGAAAAACTAATTACACAACATTTTGGGGACAAGCAGTATATAGGACTATGTGGAGCCAGGAAAAAGTGGGCAGTTCTTGTTTTTTGGTAAATGCTACAGTATCTCTGCAGAGATAGTGGAGATATACCCTCATTTGCTCCTTACACTAAGGCAAGGGTTGTTTTATTTCTTTTTCTTTTTAAGAAATCCTGGATATTCTTCCTTACTCTGTCACTGACACAGTGCAATCTGAGGCATGTCACATCACCTTCCTATGCTTCAGTTTCCATCTGCCTGAAAATAGATGTGATAATGCCCCTTTGCAAAGCACAACACAGGCATTAAGCATTTATATTGGTTCCCACAAAGCCCCATGAGTCCTACTATATTTCTAACTTACTGAGGACAGCTATTAATCACTTCTTTGCTTCCAAAAGTACCTGTTATGTGGGACAGCATTAGTCCTGCATTCCAGTTGAACAGCACAAGGGCAGCTAGCATTGCTATAGTGCCTGTATTGTTCTGTGTATATAGAGAGGAGAGAAAGCTGGACAGGTATTAACATGTTAATTTTCACTAGCACTTAAACACACTGCAAAATATATTAAAAATCGAAACTCAATGTCTGCCAAACCCCTTGGCTGTTCACAGATTTAGTCCATGAATTTCTGTCAAAACACTAAAGATCAAATTGGTGATCAGTGACTTCCCAAATAGACCTTTGACTTCAGTAAAGCTACTCATATGAGTAAGTGCCCACCAATGTTCAATATATTCAAAATTTAGTCTTTAATCATTCTGGTTCGTGTTCCTAAAATGGGGCTGACTGAAAAATAACCACATCAGAACATTTGTGAGTTTAAATTTGTTAATATTTGCTAAGCCTTTTGAGATCTTGATGGCAAGGTACAAAGTATACAGTGAAAAGGCCTTAGATGGAAGCCTTAAGTTGGGAATTTCAATGTCCCCAACATGGACTTTTCTGCCTTATCAGTCAATTAATCTTGCTGTCTATCTTACTACTTCAGAGCTGCCCGAGTTTACACCAGCTGAGGATCCGACCTCAGATCTGATGTGGACTAACGGGGGTGTGCTGCCCTCCAATTGCATCATTTCTGAATCCTCAAGCGATGCTGAAACTGTATCTCAGGACACAGCTCCTGTGTTCAAGCAAACACTTCTTTTTTTGCTAGGTAACAACACTACAGAAAAGCTGGAAGACCTCATATTTTGACAAACTGAAGCTGATGAGGGCTTTAGGTTTTTTTATTTGTTTCAAATGTAGACAATAGTTATCCTGTTCACTTATGCCTGCAAATTATTTCAATCTACATGAAAAAGAGAACAGCACTCCCTCTCGTCCCTGGAAATCCAGGAATCCCAGAAGTCACCTTTGCCAACTGTAAGACAAATGATAAATGTCTTTGGTAATGCAATGTAATGTAAGCTTTATAGCTTAGTTCCTACATAAACTCGAACACCTGCCCACACCCTCCTTCCGTGAAAATGTGGAAGTATAATTTAGTATGTTAATACTGTGCTGTAATAACTTGTTTAACAGAAATATTCATATCCTGTATACTTACTATATAGATATAGTATTTTGCGGCTGTAATAAAATCTCTGTAGTTCTTCACCATGTGCCCAAATCTTCCACTAGCAAAGGCCTGGACTGTCTTAGATTCAGAACAAGTGAGGTTGTAAATGGCAATGAATTTGACAGAAGACTTAACCAGTTAGTGGCCCTCCAATTTGGGGGGGATGGATTTTCCACATAAGCTGAGGCTCATAAATAGCCTTTGCC
This sequence comes from Crocodylus siamensis, assembly GCF_052110815.1. NCBI lineage: Eukaryota > Metazoa > Chordata > Crocodylia > Crocodylidae > Crocodylus > Crocodylus siamensis. The sequence goes on along the minus strand of NC_143396.1, from coordinate 214,464,257 downwards.
ATTATTTCCAAGCCAAAGAGTAGTATATTTGCTGAACTAAACTCAAAGGGAAGTTGCTCTAAAAATAACTGAAGTTATCCATAGGCAACAGTGAGTTTTCATGAGAAGCTATAAAGGATAGTCTTTGAGGCCCAGGTTAACGGCAAAGTTTGTCCAGGATAACAAAGACCTAATTTTTCAGTCCTATTCTTATCTTTACTCTATCCCCATTTACAGCTCATGAGAGACAGCTGTGAGGTCTTTCCTATAGTATCCATTAGAAGGATTTGGGTGTATTGTCCACTTGATGTCACTGTTGTTACACAGACAAGCAACTGCAAGCACATTTCACTGGCTGTGGATAAGACCTGTCTTTGGGCACTATTGATATTACGTCTTTTATAACTCACATCAGCTCTCCAAAAAACACTGAAGTGCTAAAAGGATATGATGTAGGAGGTTTGTGGGTAGGGATAATGGCTAATTTCCCTCTTTCTCATAAGACCACTCTTTCGGACAAAAGGAAATAAAAGCCTGACAAGCTATGAGGCAGTTTAAACAAAGAGGCAGTACACAATTATTTCCTAACCAAGGATGACACGACATTGTGTTGTGGTTTGTAATTTCTCTCTCCATCATTAAACAACTGGAGTACTTCCCAGTGGTTAGTGCAGGAGATTTCATGCCAGTGCTTTCTGTTCATGGATCTGCTCCTGGATTTTTTGACGGGTTTTTGTAGGGATTGGGGCAGGGGGAAGGGGAGTTGGGGTAGCATCAGAAAAGTCTTTTTTTTTTGCTTTACTTTTTCAAATAATCTTTAATAGTGGAGTCACGATTGGGTATCCAGATGAAACACCACCACCACCAATAACAACAGCAACAATAATAATGCAAAACATTTGGCTCACCCTTGCATTAGAGAGAGTGCTAAGTGTGCATTCTAATTAATATCAGTCGCAATGAATCAAGCATAATATTTGTCAGATAGACCCAAGTTATCCCTAGATTTAACCAGTATTGCCTTTCACACATTGTTGAATCTGTTTCCAAATGGTACAACAGTGTTTGTGTCAGCACATTTGCCTTATGATTTGGTCTGTGGAAAAACTATATGAGTGTCATAGTATAGTGGAAATAGTTTAATTCCTTTCTTCTCATTATTCACTTGAATCCCAAACATTAGCTGGCACCCTCAGGCTAGCCCTTGATTTTGTTCCAAATGTTAGTTAATTTATGGAAAGATATAGCATCCACTGGAACTTGAATGGGGAGGAATGATGGGGTTAAAACAATTAATCATATAGATTAGTAGGGTAACAAATCCTTTAAGCAGAGGAAATAAGTATTTTGTAACTTTCTGGATGCCTACTTATCAGTATGTCTGACTTGGAGCATAGAACAACCAGAACACTGTTGAGTTAGAGAATCCTTCCCAGGTTTTACATCGCACGCTCCGTATGTGAAGACAAGCCTTTGGGAGGCTAGATCATGCTCTGGAACTCTCAGAACATACATTATGAGTAAAGTGCATAAATAAAATAAACATGGACTTATATTTTCAAAGGAAATGGAGAAATTTAGGTACGCTTCCTCTGTCAAGTGCCTTTGAAATCCCAGTTATAATGTAAATAAATAACATATTGAGCCTCATTTCCCTTGATGGCTAGACTTTTATAAACCTAGCTAAATGTTATGCTGTGCGTTTGCATTTTAGCTCCATTCTGATTAGGCACAGATGCATTTAATTAGCAGGTTGTTTGATCAATTAGAAAATGAACCTTAAAGTCACCCTTCTTGCTCAGATCTGCTTTGAACAAGGATTTTAATCTTGGTGACAACTCCTAGAGAAAAGAAGGGGAAACAATATAATTAAAATGCTAGCACATGGAAAAGCTTTACCTGGCTATGTAGGATGGAAATCAAAATATTTTTTTAAACTGAAGTGTAATGCTCTCCAAAGAAGGAAGAACATCTGGATGTTCAGTGGTTGGGTAACTGGAGTTTTTCACTTTGGTCATCATTGGTTCTGATCTCCTGTAGGTCTCTATTAAGTAGCACTGACTACATTCAACAGTGTTTAGCACTGACTCATCCTTGTTCCCACTTCCATTGATTTCAGCAGAGCAGTAAATGAAGTCTACTGCCAAGTGCTTTTGAAAATCCCATTCCATTGCCATATGATGGTCAGTGGTCCTGGCTACAATTACATAAAACACTTTTAGAAATCTCTGATAAGTTGAGCCAGCTGAATACTAAGGTAACTGAGTCACAAGATTTTCTCTTTTTCAACTTGGTTTCAATGCGAATGGGGAGCTCCCTAGTTTGGAGCGTGCTGTTCTTGCCAGTTTTACTGCTAACACCTGCAACTTCTTAGCACAGGCAGAAATAACATTTGCCACTCAATCAGCCCCTTGAAGGACTCTAAAGCCATGCCCAAACAGAAGAGGATGGCTGCAGAGCCCTCCAATCCCATGACAAATTAACACTTGTTGTATGAGGTTCAAATGAAGATGCTCTTAAATGGAGCGACTTTATTAATTATCTATGTCTGTCTGCCCTGGCTGCAATAGCAGCCTGACTGAGCTGCTGTCACTGGACTGGGATAAGACAAGAGAGAGATGTTTCTACTAGGGTTTTCTTAGCTCTCCTGGAGTGTGGGGGGACTGCAAGTGGATTGGAGCCTTCACCTTGGGGAGGCTTCAGTCCACCTACCTCCCCACTTCAGAATGACCTCCCTCCCATGCCTTCTCCCTCCTCCCATCCAGGGACAGCAAGAGAGCTCTGAGAGCGGGAGCAGAGCTAGGGGAAAAGATGCAGGGGAAGAAGAGATGCAAGGGAAGAGCCAGGGGAAGACAGCTTCTCTCCCTGGATTGGCTACAAACAATCCTTCACCTTCCTGATCCAACAGCTAATGTCTGTTTGGTAGGGAGGATTGGTCTAACTCATAGAGATTTTTATAAATCACCATGGTCTAGACCGGGAGCTGCACTTCTGTCTGTGTCCAACTTCTTGAGTTTATTCCTGGGAGTAATCAACTAGTCATGTCTGTCTAGGACTCGATACTTATTATTTCTTTTTACTGGTGTTATGATAGTAAATGACAGCTGCAACTTAGATTGAAGCTCCATTATCCTGGACACTGTACAGCTACATTGTGAAAAAACAGTCCATGTAAAATACACATTAGACAGGAAGAAGGGATGATATAAAGGGAATATTTTTCTCCTTTTTTAAAGATAAATAAGGCATAAAGAGATATAGACCTTGTTTATTTGAGGTAATTTTCCAACTTAGCTGTTGCAGAAGAAGCTATTCAACAGTAGCTCCCCAATTGTGCTTTCTGTTCTCTAATAAAAGTAATTTTATTTTGGAGTACATGGTCCACAGTGACAGCTAATTCCTTCTGTGTTAACAAGGCATAAATGAGCCTGCAGAAGATTACACTGGAAGTCCTTGTATGAGACTGAATCCAGATCTTGCGAGTGCTAGTCCAGGGTCTTGAGATGATTTGTCCTCACCTCCTGTTCTGGTAAATCTCACATTTTCTCTCAAACGAGGATAAAATTAGATCAGCTGAGAACCAGTGCCCTCTGTCAACAGAAGAGTTGAGCTCCTGAACTTCTTGATACCATTTTTTCTTAAGAAAGGCAAATAATATATTCTGTGTTGTTTGCGTGAACGGTTGAAACTTTCTCCTCCCTGCTCTACAGTGTTACATATTAATTGTAAAATTTTAATTTCAGTGTATATGAAACTAACAATCTGCAGAATATCTGACTTGCTGATTATCTTTACATATTTTTCTTTACTGCCATTGAAAGTGGGTCTAGAATAATTGCTTCTGTAGATATTTCTGGGAATGCTATTAACTTGAAAAGCAAGAGTGGGAAGCTGCTTTAACCATGTATGACAATATGGTGGATTCAGCGTGGGATGGGAAGATTCAAGCCAAAGACCCAACACATGGTTCTAACCTATCAGTTTACCCTAAGGAAGAATACAGGGATGCATTAGATAATGAATTGCACTTGAACCCAACTATGAATCATACTATATTTGGAAAAAAAAAATGACATGCAGTTTGACCCATATGTTTACCATCTTTGAAACGAGATGACACGTCCAGAAGCGCAGTGACCTTTACCACCACTTGGAAACATTGGTTTGATTTTATTCAGAGAAAAGAATGTCATCCAGTAGCATAATGATGGGTGGGTCAGTGAGTCATGACTCCCAGGGCACTGCCTAAAATAGGTAGGGCTGTTGGAATGGAGCTAGGTTAGTACATCATCTTTCTATCCCATTTTCCCCGACATGTACACACACACTCTGCACCCTCCCCAAGGTATCTCTGGCTCTGGTAGTGGGGAAGGCAGAGCAGCAACTGCAGAAAATACAGGATTAGTAACTGGAGGTTCACAGCTGTAGGGGAAGTTGTCACCTCCTTTGTTTGCTTGCAGAAATCTCTCTTGAAATGGCCACTTGATAATTTTTTGGCACCAAAAAAAAAAGGGAAGTGGCATCACCCCATGGACCAGCAAGCTTCTAGCTGCTGCTGCTTTCTGGTGCTCTGCTCTGCTGTCTACCCCACTGTCAAAGCGAGAGCCATTTCAGGGAAGGGCAAGGTGTGTGGGAGAGAGTCAGGGAAGGGGTTGGGAGGGTGAGTTGCAGCCCAACTCCATTTTCCATTCTGCACAGCTGTGACCTACTGCTAGAGGGCTGGCAAGCAGGGGCCTAACTAGGAGATACAGCTGTGTGTTGCCTCTTCAGGGCTGGTGCAGGACAAGCATCTATCCCTGCTCTAGGTGGACTTGTGTGAGAGATGGCTGGGGCTGGGGAGGAGGGATAAAAACATGAAGCTGGGAGATGGAAAGGTAGTGAGATGGGGTAGGTAATGAAGTGGGAGGTAGAAAGGAAATGGAGTGGAGGAAGAGTTGTGAAAAGGAAGTCAGCTGCTGTAGGATGAAATAAGTATACACACACACACACACACACACACTTATATATAACAGGATTTAAAAAGAAAGAGGTAGTAAATTAAAGATGGTCTCATTTTATAATAGATTGGGATTGGGATGGGGATTGGGATGTGGGAGGTGCTAGTCATGCTTCCTTGGGTGGCTTAGAGCCAGGAGCAGTAAGGGAAGGCACTTTTGGGGGAGCTACTGCCCTGCTCTGGGAAAGGAAGCCTCAGCTCACGTGGACCCCATTCAGCCTAGTTCCTCCTAGGCCCTGTGACCAGGCAAACTGAAATGTGCTCGGAGGCTGTTTGCATGAGGGTGTACCCCTGGGGGGTGGGACATAGAGTTGGTTTGGCAAACCATCCCTGGGCAGTAGAGTTCAAGGGGTGGAAACGTTGTCTACATAAAACAGAAGGGTGGGAGAGAGGACGCTATATCCTGGGATGCCATAGGACTGCAACTTGGTGCCTTATCTGTGGGAAGTGGCCATGCATTAATGCAGGGGTCAGGAACATTTTTGGGCAGAGTGCTGAAAACACCCACAACTTCAACTTGTAAGATGTTGGTGTGTCAGGTGTGGATGATGGGGGAGCCATGAGAGGCCCAATCCTTGCTGTTGCCATGTAGCCTTGGCTGCTTCCCACCTTCCACCCAGAGGCATGTGGACCAAGCAAAATGCCTTTGAGTGCCACACTGGCACCCATGCTGGGGGTTGCCTACTCCTGCATTAATGGAACATGATCTGAGTAACATGAATCAGAGATAAATCTGTCCTGGAGTAGCATAACTTTAAGCCACCTAAGGTGTGTTTAACGCTAATTTCAGGAGTTAACGTGTGAAAAACCAAGGTTTAAGAGTTTTAGAAATAGCCTAAAATTGACGTAAGAACAACGTTCTTACAGACTTGACATCTAAATGCCAAGAAGAGCCTAGTCATACAGTTTTTTGTGCTTGGGTGGAACCCCACTGAAGTTAAGTGGTGCTTCAGAGAAATACAGGTATTTGTTCACCTGGACCACATAGAAATGAATATGCATGTGTGTTTCCTTTGGGGCAAATACCAGTGGCACAATATGCGCTGCTGTCCTGGGTGGGGTAGGGAAGGCAGAGGTGAGCACCTGGGCTGGCCCCAGCAGCCTTACTTGAGGGCTTCCCAGGGCTCCAGCACTGGTGATCCAGCGTCAGGGAACCTGGCCTACAGCTGGAGTATGGTTCCAGCTGGCCAGGTTCCAGTTTCAGGGAGTGCATACTTCCACCATGTGAACTGCTGCACGTTTTTCTTCTGTGGGTTTTATTTGACACTGAGATTTCCCAGTATCAACCCCAGTGTCTCCCCCGCCCCCCTCTGCAAATTAGCGGTGCAGGGAATACCTGCATGTGTGCATTGTAGATGGGTCTGAGGTGCCACATACCTCACATACATGCCAGTCTGGACTCACCCCTGAAGTTTATTGAAGAATAAGTCTTAAACCCTGACTCTTTCTAAGATTCTGAAATTGTAGGAAGCTTCCTTTGATAGAATCTTTATACAGGTACAATAAAAATAGTGTTCAGGAAAGAAAGATGTGAAGTATTTGGAGGGTCTTACTTCTGTATCTATCTTAAACCTTTACTTTTGTTTCACATGTGTAATCTATTCTGTTTCAGCTATTTCACAATCCAGAGGATTCCTCCTCTGCATCCTATAGCTTGAGGTATTAATAAGTATTTGGAGCGAATACAAAAGTTAGCTGCAGTGGCAGCCAACATATCCATTTTTTAAATAGCTACAATCACTAAATCAAATAATGGATTGTTAAGAGAGCAATATTCTATTCTCACCCAGCTTTAGCCAAATGAATAAGTAAACTGGGCAGAAAGAGAAAATTTTGCAGCTGTTTAAAGTAATTTGAGGCAGAAACTTGATTCAGTAAAAGTTGGGGGATCAAAAAAATATCAAAGGCTTACATACATATACACATCAAAAAGCCTTTATGTCAAATATTGTTTCCATCTGTTACATTTCATGTTGCCAAGGTTAACTTTGAAGTCTGTTTCCTGAAAGAAGACCTTTCCATATCTCTTTTCACCCGACTACTTACTTTACTACATAGCACGGTAAAATATGAACTTCTTAGCACTGGGTAAAAAAAGAAACAGAAAATGTCTCTCTACTAGTTGTGGACAGAGTGGAATCCCATTGTTGCTTAAACGTTTCATTCAAATTAAATGATATGCTCCCAATATTTCAGTGGGGAAATCTGATTCAATCTGTCTTTCAAGCTCCTTTTTAGATATTCTGTACGATTGATTGTTTGTGTTTGTGTGTGTGTGTTAATGGAAAATGTCAACATTGATTAAAAAAATCTTAATTCTTATTACCAACTTTGCTGTAATAAAATAATTACAAAAATTACAAAATTACAAAATAAAAAAAATAGTTTCTTTTACATGTAGGAATACATTTTAGTTACATAGATGTATTTGGTAGTAGTGAGGCCTGAGATGAACAGACATGCAAAACAAAACTCTAGAACTCTTGTTTCAGAGATGATACCTTTTATTAGACCAACTAAGCAATCGCATTTTTATTATATATATATATATATATATATATATATTTCTTTGTTGGTCTAATACAAGGCATCATGCCTGAACCTGGAGTTCAAGAGTTCTGCATTTATTTAAATTACATAGGTATTTTGTCAGAAGGAAATTACTTACATGTGTAAGTTCAGCCTGAAATATCCAAATAGATCAAAGGTATAAGTGAATTTAGGAGGTAGTTAAGTGGGTTGTGTTGACTCTAATATTCTAATATTATCCCAATGCATTCAAAATTAAGAAGCTAACTTACCCCCAAACTATGCAGAAACAAGGGGAATTTTTTCCTAATAGAACAGGTTGGAATCTGGAATTTTCATTACACAGAAGATGCCACTATTCATTCCATGGCAGGAAATTAAGATGAGACAGGCACTCTAATCTTTATTTAAGGAAAAAAAATGAAACAACTTAATTTTAAATTTTTCCCTTTTTAATAAAATTACAGAGGCTCCCTAAACTGCCAGACAACCCAACAGTCCTATTTCCAAGTCCCCTGAGGGACTATTAGAAGCCAGTTAACTGTGAAAGCCTAGCTCAAGCTTGAGGGATATTGGTTGTAGCTGTGTTGGTCCAAGGACATAGGCAAACAAAGTTCTTTGGGTAAATCTGATATTTTTTATCAGACCGACTAAAATAGTTGGAAAAATTCTTTGCAAGCTTTTGGGTACAAAGACTCTTCTTCAGGCAGAGGAAGCATCTGCAGTTGTTTTGTGCCCTCCTGGATGGGATGGAAGCCAGTATGCAAAAATTCAGGTCAGTGAAAGTGTAAATGCATGGCAGTGAGAGTCAGATGGGGTCAGAGACAATAGGTGAGAAACAGATTGTGGGGAGGGGAGGAGGAAAATGGTGACCTTGTGATGGAATGTAGCTGGTAAATAGTGGAGGGGTATCAGATGGTAGACAGATTAAAATGTGCCATAAATCCGATGTCTATTTTTAGTCCATGATTTTTTGTATCCAGTAGAGGTATGAAGTGAAGTTTGTAGGCTCATCTATGAAAGGTGTTTTGTAAATTCCCTTTGAAGATTAGAACTGAGAGACTGGAGAGACAGTGGTTATCTTGTTAGAAATGTGCACCTACAGATAATTGGGTATTTCTGTCTTTGATAGATTTTCAGTGTGCACTCATTCTGGCATGCAATTGTTGTTTGGTTTCTCCTATGTATTTTCCATCAGGGCATTTAATGCACTAGATATGATATATTACATTCCTGGAGGTGCAGGTGTAAGATCTGGGATGGTGATGGTTCTGTTGTGGGGTGTAGTTTTTATGGGGGTGGTGGAAATATTTTGGCAGGTTTTACATTTCTTGTTCTCACATGGTTTGGATCCTTTTGGTGTGTTTTGGGCCATAGTAAGTTTACTTCTAGTGATGAGGTTGGGGAGGTTCGGTGTTTGTTTAAAGGCTAGGATGGGTGGTTCTGGGAAGATCTCTTTAAGAGTTGGGTCTTCTTCGAGTATGGGTTGCAATTGTTTGATGATTTTCCATATAGGCTCCAGGGATGGATGGTATGTCATAACTAATGGCTTGTGATTCATGGGGATTTTCTTTTTGTACTGCAGCAATGCTTCATGTGGTATCCAGGTGGCTCTATCTCTCTGGAGGAGTTTCCTTGTTGGGTGAAAGTCCTTTTGAGACTTGTGAGTTGATGATTGCAGGTGTTCTCAGTGCAAATTCGGTGGTATTGGAGGGCTTGGCTGTATATTACAGCTTTCTTGGTGTATTTAGGGTGATTGAAGCTATCAGGGATTGCAGGTTTTCAGTCCAAGTAATGCAGATGTCATTGATATGTCTTAAGTATAGCACAGGTGTGCTGGTGCAGTTCTTGAGGGATTCTTCTTTCACGTGGCCCATAAAAAGTTTGGCATACTGTGGGGCCATTTTGGATCCCAGAGCTGTGCTCAAGCTTGTGCTCTTAGGTTCTCTGGGCTCCTTGATTTGTTGCATCTTTAGATGAAGGTTGGAGTTCAGAGTCTGCAAGGGCTTCCAGACTCTCCAGATTCGTCTTTGTTGGAAGACTTGACAAACTTGACCTCTTCCCAAAGATACTTGCATAAAGCATTATGTTAAAAAAAATTGTTCCCATTAGCTGACTCTAACTGAGCCCTACTAACCATAATATTCAGAATAGCACCCTAGCTTTTAATGTCATTTAAAATAACAAAAGATTATTGGGGGTGGCCTCTATTCTATAGCAAAACACTACCTAAATGTAGGCTAAAAGACATTTAACCTCAGTCCCCTTTGAAATAATGTGATACGGCTAGGATGTTGTATCCCCCCCCCGCATGCACACCTGAAAGAAAGAAAAATGCATTTTGAACATAAGAACTTGACGTGCCATGGTAATTCATATTATTTTTATTAACAAAAATAATAAAATAATGCCCCTGGTAAATCATGAAGGTTAGCAATGGCAGCACTGTGACAGATACGGGCAGCTCATTGCCCTACCTATATATAAGGGAAAGAATGGGTTTCTGTGGGAAGAGAGGCTATAGGGTGTCCTGAGTGAGGAAATATACCTCTATCTAAGCCTTTGGGAGAAGATTTGAACTGTAAGTTTGATTCTGTTTTATGTTGAGTTATGTTACATTATTCTGTATAATGTTATCGATTTCTGTGTTGCGACAAAGTGAGACTTCATGAAGGGCATGGATTTTTTAACTCTACATATTGTGTGGATTTTTTTTTGGAGAATTCTGGGAAAGATGCCTGCTCGCATTGTGTTACTAATAATAACCTAAGTTATTAAAGCTGACAGAATTTTAAATAGCTAGTTCACATTGAGAATGTGTGCTCTTTGCACTTCAGTTAGCTTGGACAACATATCTCAGCTCATCAGTTTTGCTTTCTGGTGTTCATAGACTAGTACATTGTTGATATTTGGGATCACAGCCCTGCAGGGTAATGTTAAAAAAGCAGCTGCAGTTTTTCATTAAATTAGTTTTCTGTTGTCAGTAAAGACTTACAAAATCTTCTTTAATGCAAAATGTAATGTGGAGTCTAATGATCTGAACAAGCTCATTTAACTTAGGCCTTTCTTACTCTTCAAAGTATTTGTAATTAGGAAATTACATTTCTCTTTGTTAGTATCTAAGAAGGAGGTTAGATTCTGTGGATCATGTTTTCAAAAGGAAACCTCAAGGTGCACGTAGCTATTTGTGTACAAGTGATTAGACTTTTTTCATTCCCTCACTTTGCAAACAAACAATAGATTTTGGAGGCAGGAAACAGAATTTCTGGGGCAGTTCTAAGGCAAATTGGATTTTACATGTGTTCACATACTGGTAATAGTGCTAACAATTGTGTATGCAAGTGATGATTCCTGCAAAGTTGCAGAAAGACGAGTTAAAACTGTCTTGTATAATTTAGTGTTTGAGAATTGAGCCTTGCTTGGTAATAAAATCAGCCTGTTGGTGCAAATTTGTTTGCAATACGATTACAGTAAATCTGTAGGAATGCTAGGTCACTCAGCATCTCAGAAACTGCAGAAATACAGAGCTAGAGGTGAATCTGAGGCACAGTTGGTTTCTGGCAAGAAACAGATCTGAAGTAATTGGCAAACAAGGAATATATTTGTTGACTCTCACATTCTAGGATTTTTTTTTTTAATATTTCCTACTTTTTTGCAAGATGTGGTTCAGCTGGAAATGGGGCTGCAGTGCCCTTGTATACACTCAGGAGATAGGCTCTGCATGTATTTTAGGTTGGAAATAAAGATCATAGGTTCATCTTGGACTAAGCTTATAAGAGCTGGGATGGCAGCTGTTTGCCAAAAGAGATTCTGAGTCACTTTAGACTGCAGTATATCCACTTGGAGTCCGTTTCTGATTAAATTCTATGTAAAAGTCAGCCAGTCATTGCTTCTGTGATTGGCAACTTCAGATCACTTCACTCTGGAGCCCTATTCTCTCCCAACCTCTACCCTATTGCAGAATACGAATAACTATCAGAGAAGTCTGTGATCATTTCTTACATCCTGCGAAATGATGCCTTGATTGTGTTCTTGCAGTAACTAGTATTTAAAAGAATTCTTCCAAGCAGAAAACAATTGCTCTAGAAATGATTAAAACAAGCCTTAAAATGTCATCTTAGCCTAATGAAATTCCTTCATCCAGCAACATGGCCCCAACACTTCTGTGAGAGTCTTTGAAGCTCAAAATAAGAGAAGAAAATAAAACTAGAAACAAAGAAGAAATGGAAACTGCTGCCTGCTCTTTTTTTTTAAACAAGCACTGAGTCCATGTTATTGATTATTTTAAGCAGACAAGGTTCTTTGTGTGAATCTGATATATTTTATTAGATATCATATTCATGCAAAGAACCTTGTCTGCCTATGTCCTTAGACCAACATGGCTACAAACTACACCCCTGATTATTTTAAAGCACTTATACATGTATAGTGGCTATGAAGCAGATTAAAGAACAGCTGACGGCTCTACTCATATAGACAGGTAATTTCAGCTATTGTTGCACAAAAAATGTGAGTTTTGACAAACAAGTGAGGAGGAACTGAATTTGAAACAATGATTTTTTTTTTTTTTCTCAGTGAAATGCATTTGAGGACTCATGTTATTTTAGATCATAGAGAAGTAGTGCTCTATCATGGAAAACATAGCTGTCTTCCTTGGAAGTTGGAATTAATTTGTATCCCTCTTTTATATGTACCTCAACATGGAGAGGAATGCAAAGAATATAGAATTGCCATACTAGCGTAGGGGGTCTACCTAATCCATTCTCCTGTCTGTGAGTGGCTAATATCAGTTTATTTGAAGGAAAGTGTAAGAAACCCTATAGTTTGCAGGGTGGAATAAACTATGCCCAGAGGAAGTTGCCTTCAGGGTCCCACCAAGAAGAGATCAGCTGTTTCTTTGAAGCTTGGGAGTTTGTAGCCTTTATTTAAAATGTTGAGTTGTTATTTTTAAGATCCTGACAGTAGCTGTGGATGTTGATATTATCTGTACACTCATCCATTCCTCGTCTAGACTTCTGTTACGAGTTTAGCCCCAATGACATCCTATATCAGTGAATGTTAAAGGCTTCATTGCAAAATATTGAAAAGTGTCCACTGGTCCCTCCAGGTTTATGACAAGGCACACACATGGGAGGGCATCACTGGAGAAACATTACTAATAGTTGCCCATTTCCTTGGTTAGTAAGCAGCCTCCTTCATGGTCATTTCAGCACCTTTAATCTCCACTAAATTTACCTAAAACAGTATAAAGTAATATTTTTATTTATAAGGTTTAGTTTTGCATTGCATCCTTGAATCCTTGTGTTGAGAACTTGAACTGCTTTTAGGATCAAATGAAAATGGGCAGCTCAGCTCTTAAAGTCCTTGCTCGGTCCTGCCTTTTTCCTGGAGCTGCTCAGACTACGTGAGAGTTCAGATGTAATTTTGCATTGGGCACTAAGCCAATCTCTGGAACACTGAAAGAAGTGATAGTTCAGAACTGCATTTTTACTTCTTTTCATCACTGTTGAGTGTTGTTTTACTTTCCTCATTTCAGGAAGAAACTGATCATCCAGTGTGTCAGCTGTCAGCTCCTTCACTCCCTCACTTTTTTTTTTTCTACAGCACAGCCCCGGGGGGAATTGCCAGTGATTCAAAATGTCTATACATCCTGGCTGATTTGTCTACCCCACACACATCCCCCTCCCCCATTGCCTGTAGTGCATGCCCATAAATTCCCTAAGGCAGACACACCATTGCACACAATATGATCACTACGGTGGCAGCTGCAGTTAGACAGAGAGATCTAGCAGCATGCTGGAGAGGAGCATAGGTTTTGCCTTACTGGATCAGCTCACACAACCATTAAGTCCAGTGTCTTGCCTCCAGGAGTGCCCAATACTTGACGCTTCAAATGAAACTGAAAACATCACATAGTATAGCCACAGAAATATGTTGTGCTTTATGTGAGAGGAAAAGGGATTTGGTCTCTGATCCTTTAGCACTCAGTTTATGACCTGAAATTAAAGTGTGATTACCCCTATTTTTAGCACAGTGAGTCCCTTTGGAGACTTGAATCCAAACTAGAACTTTAGGAAACCTTGTGTGATAATGACAGACAGCTCAGGCTGTTTTTAATCAGTCTGGAAACTAAACACACAAGGAGAACCCCAGGGTCTATGCATGCCATCCAACCTCAGTAAAGGATCTCCTTTATATCTGTTACAATGAAAACTCTTCTACAACAGGTGTAAGTATGGATAATGATAATGGTTATGACATTAACCAGTTTGTTTTTTTTAATAAAATCCATACATACTACTTGACTCAATAATCTCCTCGGGCAGTCAATATAAAACCTGATGAAAAACAGGTTCCCCCTGCTAGTCACCATAAGCAATGTTAATTCATCTCTTCAGTTTGCCCACTCCACCCCCGCCCAATAAAACATTTTATGGCACATACTAAAATGACAGCTATTTCAAGAACAGTTTTCCCTTGTTTTGTCTGCCTTACACTACCATTAAGCAAAAATGATGAGCAAAGTTCTCGATTAGCTTTATAACATGGGTTTATCACTGCTCTGGCTTGTCACTGAGGCTGCAGTGCTTTCCACCCCATAAGGCACAACAAATTGCCTGAAGGTCTTTACATATCACACATGAGCTGGTACTCATGCTAGGTATTCTGTCTGCCTCTGACAGTCTTAGGTCACTGACCTTCCCCAATATTGACCAGGTGGCCCTGAAATTTGTTTTCTGCTTGGAGGTCTTACAAAATTAAACCTTATTACAGTGGAAGATTGTCTGTAAGTTTTTTTTTTTCCTTCAGTAGGAAAGGGAGGCTAGTACTTTTTATGAGGCTTTTATGGTAATACTATTATTGATAAATGCAAGGAGAAAAGCATTCAAAGGCAGCAGTAAATTATCACTTTATTTTTCAGCTGCTTAAGGTAGATCTGATGGTGGTTATAATACAGTATAATGTCTGTTTTAGGAAGAAAAAACATAAAATTCTGAGTATGTCATTTGTGGTTGAACAGGTAGTGAAGTCAAGTGACCCTGTTTACCTGATATGTGAGAGCCTGGATCAGTGCAAAGGACCAGGGAGAAGTTTAGGATTGGTTTCTGATTTGGAACAGCTGGAGTGAAGATGAGTTACAAGAAAACTATATTAAGTGGTAGGCTCTGTCATTAGATTATGGCAGCGTGGGCCATCATTTTTGGCAGGCATGCTACAAATTAACCCCATACCTTCGCTAAGTACCACTCCAATCCCTTCTCCCTCCCCAGTCTGCTGCTCTTACTGCTCTGTCCTGTAATCCCTGTCATATCTACCACTATGTTGCCTGTTCCCTCCCTTATCTGCTGTATGCCACATACACAAGCTACCCGTGCCACTTGTGGCCCATGTGCCACAGGCTGGCCACCCCTGAATTAGGTGGTGGGTGGTGAGTCAAAAAAACAATGTTCAAGTCTCAGTTCTATTACTGGCATGCTGTGTGATTTTGGATGAGTAATTTAATTTTTAGGTGGTGTAGTTTTATTATTAATCTAAGAGGTTCTTAGATGAAGCATTGTATGAATATAAGCTATTTTGAATGGCAACTAAAGAACTGTATTCTTGGTTAACAACAGCCCTTGTTAGGAGGTAAGGCTACATACAGCATACCCACTCAGTAAGTAGATGAGATGTAATTCATATTGTGCTCACCAGAGCTGTAGGATTCTTTTCCTAAAAGAGCTGTGTATTGTCAGGTACCTCCGTATCAGGTGGAACAGAGCTGCAGTGCTGTTGAATGTATTAGGCAGGGGTACCACACCAGTCCCTGGTTTCAGTAAAACATAAACAGGACTACAGCAGCATAGGGCCTGTCTGAAGGACACAGCCAAATAATTACAACCTGTATCCAGTGAGATAGGGGAAAAAATCATCTTAGAATGCTATGAAAGAGGGTGAAGTTATTGTTGATTCATGTTAATGGGCTCCCCTGGAGTCCTGGCCCTCATGTTCAGAAATAATTGCTGTTTAATCTGCTTGTTCCTGTTGCTTTCGAAAACACTTTCCCTCTTACTTTTAAGAGTTATGAAGGTATAGGTGTTATAACACACACATGTGCATGCACAGGTGCACGCACCCATCTCCATTAAAAGTCTCTTATGCAATTAATGTCTCGGATAATCGCACAATTACTTTGGTTTATAGAACCAACAATAAAACTCTAAAATATTTTGTAACAAACTTTAGCTGGAAGAAATGTAATGTCTCAATCAGTTTTTAAAATTTTAATCCTGCCTAGAGCAAGGTCCCTTCCAACCCCTAACAATCTAGGAATCAAGAAACCAGGCCAGTACATGGTGTCAGCAAAGTTGGGTAGCTGCTCAAAGACCTGACATAAGAGAGGACTTTGTTGGTCTTTATTTCACATACGTTTTCATATGTGTGCCCAAACACACCAACAGTTTTTTTTTTTTTCTTGTATTCCCCATATACACACTTCCAGGTAGCCTTTTTGGCAGCATTGTACAGTTCAAAAATCTTTTCAGGCAGAGATGGGCAAGCAGGCTAGGAGGTAGTGTTGCTAGAGCTGAAAGAAATGCAGCGTGGACTCTTGGGCTCTGTCTAGACAAGCAGGGGCATGCACTTGCAGTGGCACATATAGTAACAGCATAAATTTGTGCCACTACTTTGTGCACAACACTTGCCCCTGCATGTGCCCTGGTTTCAGGCCCTTTGTTGCCCAGCTCCTCCTGGATCCCAGCTGCACTCCATGTGCTGTGGAGGCCAGGGGTGGGAGGCTGGCTGGAGCACCCTGCACCCCAGCCCTGGGTTACATCCTCCCCAGTCTCCATGCACTCCGGATCCCTCACTTTGAGGTACAGTGTGGGGACAGGGGAGTAGGCAGCTATGGGCTGCCTGCTCCCCCATCTCTGCGTTTGTCAAGGTATACACTATTTTCATGTGCTCGGTGCCAGTTTTTTCCAGTTTTTTCCTGGGGAAATTCCATTAGCAAATTTTGCACCCATGATGCAAGTTAGCAATGCTGTGTATGGTTTAACATGCAATGCACGTGGTTTGTGGCACCACAGAGAAGCCTGTGGCACTGTAAACCACACACCGCTGCTCATCTGGACACTGCTTTATAGTTTAAGGCCAGAAGGGACCACTAGGTTATCTAGTCTGATTATCTGACCTATATATCATAAACCATGATCTTTCACCTGGATATTCATACATTGATTTTAGCTAGAACAAAGCCTTTCAGTCCTCAGGCAATGAAGGGCACCTGAAATGGAAGGTAATTGATTAGGGTTCATCTGGGCCCAGTGGACAATCCATTCCACATACTGCAGGAGTAGAAAGAAGAAAAGGATCCTGCCAAACTGATTTAGGGAAATTTTCTTCCTGACCCAAAACTGGTGATTTAGTCACACTAGTTAGCTGTGGGCATTTCACACTGGTTAGGCAGCTAAGTAAGAGTTTTGTCTGTATCACCCCTCTCCTCTGTATTTATGTAACCAAGCTAGCCCCTTGTGTTGGACCGTGCCTGCCTTGCCATATTTCCAAAATCAACCCTAAACCTCATGCAGCAGCATAAGGATGCAGCTGGGAGCCTGGGGCATAGAAGCAGTGGCAATTTCCATTTGCTTGCACAATCACAATTTACAATTTGTGTGGTTGCTGGCAGCAGATGCTTTTTTTGCACCTGCTCCCCATGCCACCACTTGGCACCCGTTGTGGTTGCCCCATTTGCCCTGGCCTACTTAGGCCCACTGACTTCTCTGTACTATTTCTATATGTAAAATGGAGACACATTGGTCTCTAGATATTTTATCCTTATAATATTCCTCATTATTAGGCTCATGAGCCCAATTTTCACACAATGTAGGGTTGTTGTAACTTCAGTGCTTTCATTAAAACTATATTCTGCACCTGATGAGAAACTGCCTCGTATGTATGTAATGTCCATAGAGAATCTGTAATCCACTCTGACTTTCAGGCTGAAAAGCTGGAAAATTAGCTCTGTGGAAAACATAGGGCACATTTACATGTCATCTTATGGTGATGTGGTGATGCGCTACATCACCGTAGGATGTGCTCTGGTGACATAGTGATCACCTGTTTCTAGACATGATTGCCAGCTTTGTTGCCAAAGTAGTGTGCTCCTCAGGTATAGCGCACTGTTATGGTGATGCAGCTGCAAAATCTATCCATACACTGTGTGAACAGAGCAGTAAGTTTCCATACTGCGCTATGCTTTAGTACTCTCAAAAGCATGGTGCTGTAGCAACTTCACCATATGGTGATGTGTGGACATGCCCATACAAACCTAATGGAGATAAGGTAATAAGCCTACATTTTTAAAGAAAATACTGCCTTTTTGGACAAGTGATAACAGATGTATTTATTAAAAATGAAATTATGTTAAAAGTGTATTTTGCTTTACAGAATTTCTTCATTCTTTTCTATTTAAAATGTAACTGAGTTTTAGGAATTCAAAGTCAAGTTAGTTTAATTTTCTGGCCTCCTTGCCTTTGGGCCGGAAAAGCAACAGGGGATTCCTTAATTCTACAAAAAAACCCAGCTCTGTTCTTGTGGGGGTTAAATGTTTCAATTTAATTGTGCAAATAATTTTAAATTATTATATTTTGTAAATGATTTACAACTTTGCTGCAAAAATATAAGATTAGCTTAAATAAGGATATTTGAAAATACCAAATGAGTTTTTTGTTGTTGATACCTGTGGGATCATGTTTTAAGCTTTTCTTTAATCATGAGCCCTGCAAACACTTTCTTGTCTTTTCAGCAGGGGCTAAAGATTTTCACATAAGGATAAGGTTGGGTTGGCCTTGGAAAAAAGCAAGAACCACTATGGGACTCACCGAAGAATCATGGAGCTAAGAATATAGTGCCCCCAAATGGGAGCAGGGACAGTTAAAAAAAAGTCTGTTAGCTACACCAAACATAATTTAGTTTTCAAGTTGGTAGGCCTGAGGAATGCATTTGACCCAGGTAGTTTAATGGTTCCTCATATTTAGTACTTGCTGCTTCAAAGAAAGTATGGCAGAGTCTATATCTATGTGTATCACTGAAATGCCTCAAATTTATCATAATGGAAAACACGAGCAAGCATTCCTGGTATTGCCTAAGCTAGGAAGAACTAGAACTACCAAAACTTATTGAATTACATACCTCTCAAGCGGGGACACTGTGCTATTACAGTTGTTTCATTATATTTTATTGTTGATTGCAGAGTCACCAGTATAGAAGGCTGTATGTTCAGATAACGGGCCTCTGCAGCCTATTGAAATGGCAGAACCCTGATAAGGCTGTACAAATTAAGATAGCTTAATGGGTTATGAAAGCATTGTGCACCCGAAGGCTATTTTTAGAGGCTGATAGTGATTTCTGTGTTGTATGGATCACGTGTTTTTGGAAAATATTGATCTCTACTAATTTTTTTCAGCTATGTTCATTTTGATGGAAAGCCTATGCTAATTATGATTTGGAAGCCAGGTGATTTAGAGTTCTGATCTCTGTAGTTCTCATAAACTAACCAGGGTTGAAGGAGGTCAGTGAACGAATGGGAAAGTTCCATGTAGCAGGTCAAGCACTGCAAGGCTTATGGCAATAATTCACTCAGAAGCAAGTTTCCTTTTTAGTACATGCAGAAAGAATGTCCCAGCATGGTGCTGGAAGACTTTTCATCTTTCAGATGAGCTGCAAACCTAGAACCTTACCACTTGTGGGCATGAAGATCCTACAGGGTTTCACAGGGGTATCAGAGTCTTAACTCACAGCATGAAGTGAGGTTCTCAGAGCAGTACAATATTTTAGAGTGGTGAGACTGAATTTTAAATCCAGTGTACAGAGTTCTTTTCTGCGGTGGGTTGACCTGTTGTCAGACGTTACTACATCTGAAAGACTAACTGGGATGTATGTCCATCAAATACAATAACTAAAGCTTTGAGAAATTAATTTTCTTCAAACATTCATTTGTCACGTCTAATGTCAAACCTGTTTTCTTCATAAGAAGAAGTAATAGACATATTTGATGAGAACTTTTATTGTACCTGAGGACTTAAATGGAGTTCTCCTCTCTTTCTTTGTCCTTATGCAGGACACCATTAGAGGATGGCTCTTTTGGTTCACTGTGCAGAAGATAGCTTCATTTCAGTGAAGACATAATATTGGGTCCTTGATTTAAAAATAGGTACGGCAGATGTTTCCATAAAGGAAAACACTGTGAAATACATTTTTGGATGCATAACATTTTGTGCATTTGTGCTGAGCAGTAAAGCATAATTAGATTTAAAATTAATGGGTTGCATGTGACTATCCTGGAACAAAGCTGGTCTATAGTGACAAAGTAAGCAAGTGACTTAATCTGCTCCTTTTGAGACCCTAAATTTTTGATGTAGGATAGGATTCTTACTTTCTTAGACAACCTTCTAGCCCTCCTTTGTGCCCTAGTTAAATTAATCATTTTTGAACACAAGCAACCAAAACAGTAAATAATATTCTAAATAAAGTCATATTAATGTCTTGAATTAAGGTACAATGTCCTGTATTTCCCTGAATGCAGTGAAAATACATCTTACATTTTTCCTTTTTACATCTGCTTCACATTGGAAGTTCATTGTTTTTGCTATCAACCAACATGTTTAGAGCCTACTCTTCTTCCATTGCCTCTAATCTATTAGCTCCCATTTTATAACAAAAGGTTTTATTATCAGTCTTTCATAGACAGTTGCATGTTTATATGGAAAAGAAAATGCTGAGACCAAAATCCTTAGAAATCTTTAAGTGCCTTACTCCTACTGAAATCTTAGAAGAAGGGAAGAAGCCTGGCTTGTTTAGACCAGGAAAAAAAAATTGAGATGTGATAAGATCTTTTTTTTTGTACCTGTGTTCAAGTGGTAAATACCAGGAAGCTATTTAAAGAGTAATACTATAAATGGGAATAACTTGGTCAAAATAAATTTAGACTGGACGATAAAAGGTCTAAGCATCAGATAAATGAAGTTCTGTAACAGTCTCTCCCAAACAAAGTAATGTGTTAAAGGACCGTTTCAAGATAAAGCCTGATAAGTTCATGGAGAAAGGAGTATAATAGGATAAGAGTGATGGTGGAGTTAGAAATTAAAGCTTGTGCTATGAGCTCTGGGTGCTTAATTTTTGCTGTTTCCAAGAGAAAAATAAAGGAGACTCAATCAGCATATGAGTTATTTGTATCTGAGGGGAATGTCTGGTGGCATGGGTCTTTCTGACTTCCCTGCTGGTATGGGGTCTAAGGCAGAGACTGAAATTAGAGGAAATGCTTTCAATGTAAGTGTTTGAATGCTTATACTGAGGGACTGTAGACTTGTAATAATATGGGGGTTTTGAGGCTATTTTGATAGGGAGGGTTAGGAATGTGCTTTGGTTTAAATTATAGGGATTACGTGGTGTATGTGTGCAAGGAATGTCAGGTTAAAAAGTTGTGATAGCCCTTTCTGAATTAGGTTAATTTCCCTTGATCATCGTCTAACAAAACTTGTTACACTATTTAAATTTTCTTCTGTTATTTTGTATTTAGCCTCAAGATCCAGAGACACAGGACCAGTGAACAAGCTAGAAAACAAGCCAGAATTTGAATAGGACCCCTGCTTGGGAGCTGAACAGGAAACCATGATTGCCTGGGGAGAGGGCTTGTGGGTGCTGGTGCGTAGGAAGGCTTGGTGGTGTAGCTTCAGTTTGGGAGCCGTTTTACAGGGTTGTTTGGAGACATAAGCAGGGAGGAGCTCTCAGCTACGATGCCCAGCAACTGCTTGAGCTGACTGCAGTTGATTGCAGTGTGAACGTGGAGGTGAGATTTGTCTAGGCAGAAATGGCAGACTTGCCAGAACATGGTGACCTAGGGGCCTGCAAACAGGGGAGCTTGAATAGGATTTTGCCTGGACACTTTCTTTCTTAGCCTTCTTCCACTGTAAGCTCACTGAGTTGAAACATGTAAAGGAGAAAAAGAGAGTTTTTCAGGAAGTAGTAGAAGAAGACGAAGAAAGAGCTATCAGGAGAATTAACCAGCTAGCAGACATTGCAATGCCAAATCCTATGCCACTGCCATCTCTTCTTCTGGCTGTGCATGTGCAGGCTCTGTCCAGATACAGATGCTGTTCACCAAAGCTTCCACCCATGTTCTGGTCTGGCTTTGCAGGGACTGCAGCCTGCATATCCCTGATAGGGATAATGGGGTAAAGGAGTGCTAGCTCTGGCATGCCTCCTGGTGGGTTCTCTCAGGAATCAGATAAGGGAGCTGCCAGAAGAGATGGACAGGCCCAGAGGCATCTGCAAGCATGAAGCCTTCATTGACTCAGGGCACAAAGAGACCTCCCATATTTTGGAAGAGGGACAGCTAGAAAGTGCATTGAAAGACACAGATGACACAGGCACTCTGAAAGGTGCCATCAGCTTGTCATCTCTGGCAACAGATAGCACTCCTCTGATGACCCTGCAGCTGTCCAGCTGGAGAACAGGTTTGAAGCCCTGGCATCAGATGAGAAGGAGGCAACAGGAGACACCAAGTCATGCACCACTGTGGGGCAAGATAAAGATCACTCCAAGAGGCAGTGAAGGGTGGTGGGGGTGGATGACTCCCACCTGTGGAGCATGAAGGCATCTGTGTGGAAGCCTCATCTGTTAGCCCAGGGGGTCTGCTGCTTGCCAGGAGCCCACACCAGAGATGTCATGGAATGGTTGCCATGCTGCATCTGGCCCTCTGGCTACTATCTTATGATGCTCATCCATGTGGGAACTAATGATACTGCCGGGGTGAACTTGAGGGATCAGAAGTAAACGTATTGCTCTGGGTACAGGAGTGCAGGGGACAGGGGTCCACATGGTGTTCGCATTAATCCTTTCAGTCAAGGGTAAAGGCCCAGCTGATGCATCCTGGAAATCAACATGTGGTTGCATAGATAGTGTCACCAACTCTGGCTTCTTTGACCACGGGGTTCTGTTCATAAAACAACTATTGGGAAGAGAAGCGGTCCACCTGATAAAGAGATGGAAGAGGGTCCTCATATATAGGCTTGCTAACCTAGTGAGGAAGGCTTTAAACTAGGTTCATAGGACAGTTGGAGACAAAATCCCAGAGGCAGGTAAAGAGCCAAGGGACCTGGATAAAAACTTAGTAAGGGAAATCAATAGCAGAAGCCTTAGCAACGTTTTCAGGGAGGAGATAAGACAATCAGTTAGATACCTGAAGTGTTTATATACTAATGTGAGAAGCGGAGGAACAATCAGGATAAATTTACCGTCCTTGTACAGTCACAGGATTATGATTAGGATCCTACCAAATTTATGGCAGAAGTGAAGTGTGCTGCAGCTCCTTGAATCTTGCAAGTTTCTGTGTGCCCCTGTCCTTCCACCCCTCCACCAATCAGTGGTGGGGCCCTGCTTTTGGCTCACTCCTGATCTTCAGGGAAGTGAAAACCATGGTTTTAAACATGGCACTGTTTTTGCTTTTGACAGTGAGGTACCTCTCAGTAGCTGGGTGTGGGGTCTTGCTCAGGTGTCAGTGTTCTCTGTGTTCAGAGAAGTAATTCAGAAAGTAATTTTTCTCTCTCGTCAGTTTGGGAGGGACTGTCGAGGGTTACTTTATTTTCTTGCTACCAAGGGATATGGTTTTCTTCCTAGATCAGTTGGGCAAATTTTTCATAGAAAATTCTCTGCCACTTCAGGGGCCACGGTAATAGTATCATTTTCCCTTGTTTTCACCTTGTGCCACATTGTAGGGTTTAGTCTTCTGTTGTACAAATCAACATATTATTATAGCATTAGAAGTTGTTTTGCGACTTATGGGGTGAAAAGGGGCAGGGTGCAGAGGTTTTGAGCGGATATTCTTATTTAGCCCTTTTGATAAATACCAGGATGAAAGTGTGTGTGTGGGTGAGAGGGAGAGAGAAAGAAAAAGTAAGAGAAAGAATCTTCATATTTTATTAAATGCTTTATCTTTTAACAAGGATGAAAACAGGAGAGCTCTTATAGAATTTAAACAAATTTCCATTAAATTCTCTAGAATTATTCCTGACCCTAATAAAGCCAGTGGAAGTTTTGTCTTTGTATTAGTTGGCACCAGTATTTTGTTCATAGAATTTAACCAGCACTAGTATTAGTTTTGGGCTGTCTCTTAGAATTCTGTAGCATGAAGAACATTTTCTATTAAATTATATAGATTGATATATAAAAAAAATATACTAAATGTTTCATTTTTCATTATATTCTGTATACCAGTCCACCAAGGGCTTTGAAAAGTGTTTCCTAGCATTAGCTTTAATAAAAAGCACCACTTTTACTAGCTTTTTTATAGTTTATTATTTCTGAAAGACATTTTGTGCATTGTATTGTGTTGCGTAGCAATCTTCTGTAGGTTATATTGGTAGGCAGACTTGGAGGGGGAAGAAGGGGGACATATAAAATAACAGTAGCAAATAATTAACAAGAACAAGCAATTTAAAAAGAAGACATGACTTCTCATTGAAATTAAATTTCCCTGGCAGGCCCTAGGATTTGTATTGTCTACCTGCCTTGCTCTTAAATAGTAGATAAGCCATGTGGGTTAAAGAGATATTTAACCATAAATCAAAGATTCCAAGTAATTCATAGTTATGAAAGAACATTTGGGGGGTGGTATTCAGTTGGTGTAGGACCTTTTTACTTTTGTTTTCATACCACATGAGTCAATGGCAATAATGAGTAAGCTCTAATAATGAAATGTGAAGAACTGCTTTTTTCATCTTTGTACGGCCCTTTAATAGAGGAGAATCATTTTTAGCTGCTTAATGTGGAGGCAGGAAGCTTTTCTGTTGTGCTTTAAGAATAAATCAGCCTCAACCCAGTATATGTAATGATTCCCAACATGTTTCTTCAGTGGGGTTTCTACCTGTAATTTTCACTACTGCCATACAAACTTTTGCTACTTATATTAAGCAAGTTAATTTGTTAAGTATACATAGTAGGAGGCTATCTTTTCTGTATAGATACCATCAGGTGGGGATATGACAGGCACATTGTTCACCTTAGTTGTAGCTGGGCAAATAGTGGGGAAAATGTTCTCAAAAGCAAAGGGAAAATCCAAGTAACCTGTACAGCCAAATTTGTTCATACCTTCTCTCATTTGTTTTGTTACAATGATGTGATGTTGTATTTTACTCATAAGCCTGAAGATGTACATATAATAGAACTAAAGAATAACAAATACATTTAGGAAAATCACCATGGAACTGCAGGCAATTAACAGATAGAAAATATTACCAAATTGGTTTCAACTGGTTCTAGTTATATCCAAATATAGTATTTTAGAATTTGACTCTTTATTAATTCTTTATTTATCCTTTCCTCCAGGGCCTTTAGTAACTTTCCCCTTTCTGGCCCCCCTGGCCTGAGACTGATTAAGGCTGCTCTTGCGTCACTCATTTTGGAGTATAGATACCAGTGGGGCTGATGACTTATTTATCTGCTTTCTCACATTATTTCTTCCTCCATTCTGACCCATTGTCACAGAATATCCTTACATTTGTATGTTTCCAAACCACTACCCGTTCATCTAAATTTATTCATAAGATCCACATCTTCCGTTTCAGCCATGTCTACAAGAAGTGAGTCAGTAATAACAATAGATAGAAATATGGTTTTGGGTATTTGAAGGGCCTTAAAAGCATTGGCACCATACATCACTAGAATTTAATGATAATTGGGCACCTAATCCTTATAAGCATCTATGAAATAAACATAATTTCTCTTATTCTTATTAAGATATCCACATATCTACTAAGCAGCCCAAACTTATTGCTGTAAGCCTCATTCCTGACTTACTAAAGTCATTAGTTGTATTATACCTGTATTTATATTGGAAAAAGAACCATGTCCTTCTATGTGTGCTATCAAGTTTGTTGCACAAGATATAGCAACGATTACTGTATTTACTCAAATAATGTGCATAGCTTTTCCCAAAAATTAGCTATCCAAACCTGAAGCTCATATTTTAAGCTCATTTTCATGCCTGAATGGAGGCATGGGAATGCTGGAATGGCTGCTAGGGCTGTTCTCTCTTTCCAGCCACTGTGTGGAGCCCCTGGCACTAGAAGATGCAGTTGCCACAATCTCCCAGATTTGAGGGTTTCACACACCCCTGAGGTGGAGGGGATCATAGTTTCAGAGGTTCTAGGGTCGGAAGGGACCTGTGCAGATCATCGAGTCCGACCCCCTGCCATGGCAGGAAAGAGTGCTGGGGTCAAACAACCCCAGCAAGGTGTACATCTAGCCTCCTCTTAAAGACCCAGAGGGTAGGAGCCAGTACCATTTCTCTTGGAAGCTGGTTCCAGATCCTAGCCGCCCTGACCGTGAAGTAGCGCCTCCTGATATCTAGCCTAAATCTACTCTCTGCCAGCTTGTGACTGTTATTCCTGGTCACTCCTGGCGGTGCTCGGAGGAACAGGGACTTCCCCAATGCCTGCTGGCCCCCTCTGACTAGTTTGTAACAGACTGCTAGATCTCTCAGCCTTCTCTTGTGGAGGCTGAACAGGTTCAGATCCCGTAGCCTCTCCTCATAGGGCCTGCCCTGCTGCCACCTGATCATGTGAGTGG
The DNA here is from genome assembly GCF_052110815.1 of Crocodylus siamensis. Taxonomy (NCBI): domain Eukaryota; kingdom Metazoa; phylum Chordata; order Crocodylia; family Crocodylidae; genus Crocodylus; species Crocodylus siamensis. The sequence continues at coordinate 214,438,147 of NC_143396.1, read as the reverse complement.
CCCTCCTCTGGACCCTCTCCATGCTGTCCACATCCCTCTTGAAGTGCAGCGCCCAGAACTGGACACAATACTCCAGCTGTGGCCTGACCAGTACCGCATAGAGGGGGAGGGTCACCTCCTTGGACTTGCTTGAGATGCATCTGTAGATGCATGACAGGGTGCAGTTGGCCTTCCTGACTGCATCCCCAGACTGCTGGCCCATGTTCATCTTTGCATCAATGATGACTCCAAGATCCATTTCTGCCTCTGTACTGATGAGAAGGGAGTTCCCCAGCCTGTAGGTATGGTGCTGGTTCTTCCTCCCCAGGTGCAGCACCTTGCACTTGTCAGTTTTGAAACCCATCCTGTTCTCATCCACCCACCTCTGTAACCTGTCTAGGTCTGATTGCAGCCTATTGCTCCCTTCTAGCATGCCCACATCCCCTCACATCTTAGTGTCATCAGCAAATTTGAACAGGGTGCTATTTACCCTCTCGTCCAAGTCATTGATGAAGATGTGGAACAGTGTGGGCCTGAGGACTAAGCCCTGCGGAATCCTACTGTCCACATCCCTCCAGGTCGAAAATGACCCATCCACTACCACTCTCTGGGTGCAGTCCTCCAGCTGGTTGGCGGCCCATTTAACTGTGTGGGTGTTGACACCACAGTCCCCCAGTTTCTTAATGAGAACGGGGTGAGAGACATGCCTTCTGAAAGTCCAGGAAGACTATGTCCACTGCTACCCCTGCATCTAAGGGATTGGTGACCTAGTCGTAGAAGACCACCAGCTTGGTCTGACAGGACCTGCCGCTAACCAACCTGCCGTGTTGGTTGCCCCTAAGCATAATCTCCCCTGCTGGCCCCTCGTAGACATGTGCCAGAATAATTCTCTCAAAAAGCTTACCCCGGATTGAGGTAAGACTAACTGGCCTATAGTTTCCTGGGTCTTCCTTCCTCCCCTTTTTGAAGATGGGAACCATATTGGCCCTCTTCCAGTCCTCTGGCACCACCCCAGAGCACCACGAGTGCTTGTAAAGCTGTGCCAGGGGTCCCTCAATGACCTTAGCCAATTCCCTCAGTACTCAAGGGTGGAGATTATCCAGACCAGCTGATTTGAATACATCCAGTCCCTCCAGAAGTTCCCTAACTAGTTCCTTACTAACCCTTGGCCTAGGTGCACCTCCCCTGGGGTCTAAGGGGGGCTCAGAGGGGGGGTGGCTGTTCTGGTCCCTGCTCAGGAAAATGGAGGTCGAGAAATCATTAAATATGTTAGCTTTGTTGTCTGGTGTGACCACCAAATTTTCTAGCATGTCTTGGAGGGGCTCCACGTTACCTGGTACCTTCTTTTTGCCCCCTATGTATTTAAAAAAGGACTTCTTGTTGTCCTTGATCCGGGAAGCTAGTCCCAGTTCCATCTCTGCCTTGGCCTTCCTGACTGCCCCCCTGCATCCCCGAGCAACCACAGTATAATACTCCCTGGTGATGGCCCCTCCCTTTCATTGGGTGTGCTCCTCCCTTTTAGCTAGGAGACATTCCCAGATGCTTTTGGTGAGCCATGGGGGCTTTTGCGCCCTCCTTCCCCCTTTAATCCGTGTTGGGATTACCTCCCTTTGGGCTTGCAGAATCATCTCCTTAAGGAGCAACCACTCTTCTTGGACACCTGGCTCCCCTTCCCTCCGGGACTTCAGTGCTTCCCTGACTATTCTCCTTAGCTCATTGAAGCCTGCCGTCCTGAAATCTAGAGCTACTGCCTTGCTGTAGACCTTTGCCACCTTGCGCTGGATGGTGAATTCCAGCAGGTGATGATCGCTGTCGCCCAGGTGGTCGAGCACCCTCAGCCCCCTCACCAGGTCGTCACCCATGGCCAACACCAGGTCCAACAAGGCATCTCCCCTGGTGGGGCTGTGCCCCTCCTGGGTTAAATGGAGGTCCTGCATTCTGGCTAGGAACCTACGTGAGCAGTCAGACCTGGCTGACTGCTCTTCCCAGCAGATGTCTGGAAAGTGTAGGTCACCCATGATGACCACATCCTTTGACCTAACTACCTCTGTGAGCTGACTTAAGAATTCCTGGTCTAGCTCTTCCCCTTGGTTGGGTGGTCTGTAGTAGACCCCCACCATTAAATCTTTTTCCCCTCGACTGCCTTGTACTAACCCAGAGCACTTCAAAGTTCCCCCCTCTGATTCTTTGCTAATTGACGAGGATATGTATTCCTTTTTAATGTAGAGCACCACACCTCCACCTTTCCTCCCTGTCCTATCCCTCCTGTACAGCCTGTAGCCCTTGATATTCACCTCCCAGTCATGCATTGGGTCCCACCATGTTTCAGGGAGCCCCACAATGTCTGGGTTGGTGTCAGCTAGCAGGAGGGTAAGTTCCTCTTGCTTGTTTCCCATACTACGAGCATTTGTGTAGAGGCATTTGAGGCCTCCTGAGGATGTGTGCACTGGCCCCCTACTTTCAGCATTACCCTGGCCCCTGTTGCTTACCTGTGTATATGTTCATGACAGCTGTAATATCCCAGCCTCGAGAGGATGCATGGAAGGCCTCCACAGTTAGGAGTCCCTCAGCTCAGTTGAGTTGAGCCCCTTTGTCCAAGTGGTGGTGACAGGGTTAGATTTTTAGTTTTGCAACTGTAAGGAAAGGGTGAGTGTAGTGAGGATTGGACTTCACCCCTTCTGCATGCTGTTGGAAGTGTTTAGCCATAGTGAGCCCATGCTATCAGGTAAGACTCTGGGGAAAAAAAATTCTTTATTTTTCCTTTCCAAAACAAGGTGTAATTCTTATTTAGGGGAGCATGGTGTGCAAAAATATGTAGTAATGCAACAGTCCTATTGACTGGGAATGTATACGTGGAGGAAACTGAAAAATCAGCCAAGCAGAGCCTCACAGAGTATGGAAGGGACATGTGGCAGAATGTTTTAGCTGCAAGAGCACCTGTTTCATCTCTTCCCTTCCCTTATAGCCACAACCCTATCTCAGTCAAAAGATAAAAATGCATTTGAGCACTCAGATGTCATGTTTTAGATCTCTTTTCTGACATAGACAAGTCAATAACTTTTTTTACATCTCTGCCTAACCAATATAAGAAAGAGAATGGGCTTCTGTTGACTCAGACTTCTTCTGAACTGAAGTGAAAACTAGTTGTCATTCTGTTAATGAAATTCCTGCTACTAAAAATATCCCTGTACTGATCCCATAAGAGACAGTATATAATTTGCCTTCATTTTTGGCTTTAGTACTACAGCTCATCCTCTAGCTAGAGTGTGTTTCATAAGAACAATTAGACCCCTTTAAAATGTTATAGGAATTGATTTAAAAAATATGTGTGTAGTCGTTTGGCTTTCAGTTACATATGTGCATTGTAAGAGTTACTATTATTAGTAGTAGTATTGTATATCACCCAAAGAAATCTGTGAGTTAAAAGTATTTCTTGGCTTTGGATAACGAGGAGAAGAAGGAACAAGACTGTGGCATTAACAGAAAAATTTTACACAACTCTGCTAGAATTTCAGAAGGACCCATGCAAGCCTCAAGGGCATTCACTACAGTCTTTAAGAGAAGAATAGATTGAAGGAAGAAAACATTTACTTGTGAGCAGTTTGTTCTGTGACCAAAATGATCAGGATTATGGAGCAGTTGCCATTCCAGGAGAGACTAAAAGGCTAAAGCTCTTCCTAGAGGTCTATAAAATTATGAGGCACATAGACTGGAATGGTTGTTCACCAAGTCCCAGAATACCAGAATACTAGGGGACACTCGCTGAAATTACTAGGAGACAAAAGCTAGAACTAACAAGAGAAATTACTTTTTTTATACAACTTGTGGAATTCAGGAGGTGGTAGAGGCAGATAGCATTGCCATGTTTAAAACGTACTAGACAAATGCATGGATGACAGATCTGTTAATAGTCATTGAACAGAATGGTTGAAGATGTTTCCTCTGGCATCTCTGTGGATGCCAGAGAGCTATAGGGAATAGCTCTCTGTAGACCACTGGTGCTCAACCTTTTTCCCTCAAGGGCCAGATGGGAGGTGTTCTTCTGGAGGCCAGATCCAGTCTGTGGGCCTGATCCAGTGGGTATGGCAGGGCACAGTCTGGCCACCTGGACTGGGGACGGGATATGATCTAAGCTGGATCTAGCCATGCAGGTTAGGGGCTGTGGTCCAACCCCAATAAAGCCATTGTTGGGGAGAGGGTGTGCCTGGCCCTGATCTGGCTGTATGGGTAGAAGGGGCATGGCTCAGCCCTGACCTAGCTGCACAGGGGAGGGGGCATGGCCCAGGCTCAATCTGGCTGTACACAGCTTGGGAATTTGGAAGTGGGGGAAGAGTAGCAGTATTCATTGTTACCACTTCTCCACTGTCGAGTTACCCAACCTGTGGGGAACGCTGCAGGCCAGATGCCTTGGCTCCGTGGGCCAGGGGTTGCTGTAGGTGTATCCAGTTCAGTGGTCTTCCTCTATCATTCACCTCTGCCACTGTCAGACATAGAATACTGTGCTAGTCTGACCATGTGACATTCCCTACGTTCTTATGACCAGTGGGAAAAAATGTGTCAGTATATTTACCTAATATTATCTGATGACCTACAAAATAATGTAAACATTGTTTTAATGCATAGCCCCAACTCCTCCCATGTCTACATATAACTCATAAGGGTTAATATCACCATTGCTTAGGTACTGCGATTAGAAGCATGAAACACATACAGTAGACGGTGATTACAGGAGAAAAATATCCCTCAAAGAATGGCTTGTTTGGACACGAGCCATTTTTCTTTCCAGAAAGCCTAGAATTTTATCCTTCTAAGTGAATATGAATCATTTTCCCCTTCTTCAAATGTTGTGAATTACATCATAAGTTATAGCAAATCATACTTTTAAATACAATTTTGACAATAAAGTGTAGGCCTTCAATCAACTGCAGGTTAATTTGGAGCTACAATCTCTTGGCAAAATGCTTTTGTAGTTTTCAGGATTTGCAACCTGCTGCTTTGAGTAGCGGGGGAAATTCTGTTAGCTCACACTCGCCTTTGTATGAATAAGAAAGGAATCAAAACATCAAAGATTGTAGTTACCATTTTTTAATACAGCCCTGATAGTTTTGCACACTTTATTCTAACTTGTTTGAAGTGCAGTCAGACCCTATTAAGATCAAATATTCAAGATAATGGCAGACTGTGATCTTCTCCAGGATGTATTGTTAACTCATGTTTAAGGTGAATATGTGACTTTAAGCTAAAAGGAAAGGTTTCTGAATATCACATATGAGAAAGTGATATTGGTGAGGTATATGGCATTTGCCTGGGAGGGAACTGGCAGACAGCAGCTTAATAGGAACATGTGCAAAGAGTGATTATCATTTCTGTGGTAAAATCTTCTTAATTGGTCCCTTGATAATGGCACTTCAATTTTCCTTGAGTTAGGTGACTGGGTAAAAAGGGGAAAGCGAAGTGTTACATTTCATTTCAGTGGCCCTAAATAACTAAAGATGTCACACTACTTCATGATAAAAAAAAATACTGGCTAGTTTATATTTTCTAGAGACACCAGTGGTTAAAGAAAAGACGGCTTGAGCTTACAACCTAAGAGAACTGTCCTGTTACTTGACAGCCATCTGACCTTGACATGCCATAATCAAAGATGGCTGTAGCTCTTTATTCTACATTTCCTGCTCTAATTACCACATTCAGCAGCTAACACTGACCAGACCCAGGCCACAAATCTCTATGATACATCACCCTTCTTTCATAATTTCTAAATCTGCTGCTGATCCTTGGGATCCAAATACAACAGCCATTCCAAGGGAACACATTATCAAGATATGAAAGGTTATTGGAAAATATTTTAGCCTGTTTGTAGATTAAAGACCATAAACTTTGAGAAACATTGCACTAAACAAGATTTTATCCCCTATATATCGAACTGCATGCCAAATAGCTATTTTACATAGATACCTGCACCTTAGTATATAAGCACTTAGATAGTTAATTAGTACTGCTATTGAATGAATAAGGATATAAAATGAAGTAGAAAAAGGAAAGCAATCGTCTAAGCAATGAGTACACTAGACAATAGGAAGGAGAATAGAAGTACCTTTCTTCTTTTCTTCTTCTCCTTTGTTTTTAAATGTATGTCCAAATGTCCTTCATCAGCATCTGGCTGAACATTTAAAGTACACGACCATATGAGTGCCCAATGCACTGCATGATTTCAAATATCTTGTCAGTGTAGTCTGATGTCACTCCATTAATTTCAGTCACATGACACCAATTTATACTACTTAAGGATCACCGTGAACTTTATCTCTGACAGTAAACATGACTACAGGAATACTAGGGGTTGTTCATATCATGAAACAATGGAGCCGTATCCATAATTACAAAAATATTTGTATTGCAGACAGGATATGGGTTCTTCCCTCATTGAATTCAGCTGGAAAATTCTTACTGTAAAGGAGGAGCAAGAATAACCAGGGGCAGTGTAATCCCAGATGAACAGTGGAAGGAAGAAATCAATCATAGTTTGAGTTAAATTACTATTTTTTCTGAAAGACTATGTATGGGTCAGATCATGCCATTTAGTCCATTTGGGACACGATGGCAAAGTATGAGCTCAAGGAGTTCCAAACAACTCATCACACTGAAGTTTGCTAACTGGAAGAGTAGCATAGCTTCAAACTGCCCTAAGGCATGTGTGAGTGTATAGAAACATTTTGCAAACTGAAACATCCAAATTCAAACGTTACATTCTCAGATGGCTTAATTCTCAATTGTCAGTGGATGGACAATTTTTTCCCATAGAAAATTCTATTATGGAATCACTATTATACTTTCCAAATTTTAAGGGAAGTGATGCCAGCTTTTCCATTAATCTATTAGAGGGAGGCTGCAATGGCTTAAAACGTGAAAAAAAAACCCAGTAGTCCCCACTTCTGGAAGCACCAGCCATTTCTGATGCATTCCCCGTTCAACTGTCTTCCCCTGTCTCTCAGTAAAAATAGAAAGATAAAGAACAGGAGTGAAGAGCAGTCGAATTCAGTCTAGCAAGCATCTTTCTCACCCTTAAGTGCTGCTTGTTAAATTTCATTTTGAAAAATGAAGGTGTTTTTAGTGTGAGTATGACAGAGTGTGGCAAGAAAAAAAGCACCCCAAACCATTTTTAAAAATCTGTGCTTTTTGCAGCTATATAATTTTAAAATGACTAAGCAATTTGTACTGTGGGGAAAAGAATAAATGGCAACAGAGCTGACAAATTGAACACCAAGCTGCAGGTAAATGGAATTTTAAAAGGAGAATTTGTATTCTTTAGGGAAAAAAAAAAAGAGGTTTTAGTTTAGAAATTCTTGACAGACCCTTAATTACAGTGAAAGGTACATGACTATAATGCTCTAATGTCTTAGGGAAAGACCAGTATAATGTTCTGCCTGACCATGTAGTCCTAGTGATAGTTGTAGTCCAGTGACATGCAGGAGCTGCATGGAACATTGCCACCTTAAACGCTTGTAAATGGCTAGGGATCAATTTTGCTTTGGCTACGTTCATCTTTTCTTGTGGTTGTTTATCCAAGTATTTGCCATTGCATAAGTGTTAGTGTCACACATTTGGAGTATACAGCAGTTAGTGGAGGTATATGAGAGGGTGAATAACAATTTTTAATGCTGCTCACTGGATGATGGCTGACCACTTATATCATTTTTCTTGAAAGAAAATGTGTTTGGTAATATGTTTTATTGGAACAACTATATCATTGAGAGAGATATTATAGAAGCTTTTGTACAAAATGCCCTTCTTCAGGCTGTTTCATTTTTCTTTACTTTTAAGAGAAGATAGGATAACTTATGGCTAATTGTTTTCTCAAGTAATGCCTCATGTCCCAGTTCAAGATGATAGATGCCATAGTATCAGGCACTAGCTAGAAAACAGTTTTGTAAATATTCATAAATCAGTAGTGACCAATGTTTTTCGCAATCATGCCACAAGTTAAGTTCAGAATATGAGGATGCCCCTCTAATCAGGCACTGTTCTTGTCCAGCGCTATGAAATCTAGTTGCCACTGGGAAATGGCAACACTGAATTTGGAAGCACCAGCTCCTGCAGCTTCCACGGTAGCAAACACTTGAGCCAGCACCAACCTCTCTCTCCTGTCCCTTCCCTGATAGTCACTTCTATTCCCTTCCCCTCCATGAGTGCCACCATAATTCCAATTACTGGTGCTCCTTTTAATGAGAGCTCTCCACAGAAAACATGGTGGGTCACAAGAAGTGAGTTTGATGACTCAGTAGAAGGAGCCTTTCCCTCTCCACTAGTCCTGATACGGTATGTTGTGCTAAATAGGGATGTGAGTGAGTGGCCCTCTCCACATAATATTTGGTCTACTAATGCAATTTCTAAAAGGGTGGGAATTCCATGATCAAATTTTAACATTGGGAATTATCCTGTATCTCTATAACTTTCTCTTGTAGTGTGACTTGAAGATGTCACATATTGGTGCACTATAAAATGCCTGCTAAGTTCTCCCCAGACATAGCTGAATTTTGGTGGTGTACAAAATGATCATGATACAATATATGTGCTATCTATCAGTGTAAATTTATAAAGCCCACCGGGATTATTCAGAATGAAGGTTGGTATATAAATGCAAGCTATTATTATCTATTAGTCCATTTAAAATTTTCTAAAGCCCCTCCAAACTAGACATAACACATTTAAAAGGCTGCAGATAAGAATCTCTTTTGATTCATCCTGGTTCATGCTTGCCATTTTATTATTTTTCAGCTGTTATTACAAGGCATCTCATGATAATAAGGTGTGGGAGGAAGGGGGTTACTTACCATTTGAGAAAAAAATAGTTTAGAAAGTTTATTTTTACAAACTAAAAATAAATCAAGCATTTTAATGTGTTATTATCCCCCTTCCAGCATTTTAGCAATCTGCTTGCAGATCGCCTTAATTAAACACAATTAAAACAAAAGTGTTCATATCATGTTTAACAGCAGAAGCCAACTTTTGTAAAGGCTGCTTCCTATTAATAATTTGTCTGAACCTTTTGGTAATTCATTAAGGATGGGTGAATCTAGTGAAGAAAGTAATAAGGGGCCCAAATCCCAGCCACTATAAATCATCATAATTTCATTGTTTTCAGTGGAGAAATACCAATTAATAGCAACTAGCCAAACTTTCATGGAGCCATAGGGAAATAGACTCCCTTTCGCTTCTGCCTTTGCTTAAATCCATTTCAGATATTTATGGCCCCAGTCCAGCAATCAGGTCTGTGCTTCTTCTGACTTCTGTGCTCATTCATGGCTACAGTGTGAACCCAGACCCTTCGTAGTCCTGGCAGTCTCCAATAGTTTTTGATATTGCATTTATAGCTCATGAATTCCTAAGCTTTTCTTGAATAGGGTGAGCATGGGTAAACACTAACTTATGGGGAGCAACAAGAATGAGAAGCTAAAGTTGATTAAACTAGGTTTCTGTGACTCAGGCTTTCATGACTGGACATTATATGTAGTTGCCACTTAATCATCACCATCACCTATAACTGGAAAAAGGGCATGGACCTGCCAATTGTATAGTAAAATACACTCATGATTTCAATGTACTAGCTTATGTGCTGCCCAGTATGTGGTATCAACAGCACCTCTATTGCTGACCTATGTACAAAGTATGTACCCTGTAAAGTGTTATTTCAGTGGAACATTAGCACTTACAAGAACGCTATTATCATTTGCAGCAGCACAGAACTATGTGAACATGGTGTGAACGACTCAGGCAAAGCTCATTTTGTAAGAATAGAATGTGTATGTACTTTAGAATGCATAATGGTGCAATAAGGTTTTTTCTGGCATGAGTTTGCAATGGTTGAATTAGAGACTTATCTATCCATTTATAAGTACTTATATGATCCCCATTACTGTAATAGCCAAATGCCTCAAAATCTTTAATGTATTTATCCTTACAACATCCCCTAAGGTAGCAAATACAGATAAAGAACTAAGTCATAAATCTTCAGCTGGGGAGAGCTGGAAGCGTGTGTGTATGTCTGTGAATATGTTTGTCACCAGCTTGAGCACTACTTAGAGGGTGCAAACCCAGAAACCAAATTTTAAGCTACCGCCCTTGGTTTTTTAAACAAAATAATTTTGGCAGAAAGACTTAAGAGTCCATACTGAAAGCTATAAATATGTATCGATATAGTTATAATGCTAACAAGCTAAACTTAAAGAATAATATATCAGAGTCAAATATTTAAAGGTTAGGAAATGCCAAAATTAAGATTGTCTGTGTAACCTAAATTTGACCACAATGTAGGTATGCAGTTTGATATAGGGTTTGTTTTTGGTTTTTTTTGGAGGGGTGGGGGGGGTTGTTTTTTTAATTATAAGGGCTGGGTACAGATGTTTGGAGAAGTTAGAGGGAGATTAGATTGGATTAAAAATAGCCACCCAATCTAATTTAGTTTGCCCAGGTGGTGGGCCTTACACTTAGATTGACCTAACTAGGGAATGTAAGTATAAACTGAACAGAAGTTCAGGAAAGTTACAACAGTCTAAAACTGGCCAATCAGATCTAAGTTAATTGTATCTCAGCGGTAGCCTAACTTAGATTGGGTCTGGCAAGACTGATCTAATTGAATTTCTGTACAGTTCCCAGCACAGCCCTGAGACTTGGAAAGCCTACTTCACCCCCAGCACCAGGGTATTTCTGGCCCCACAGCCCCTCATCCCACCCCTAAATGAACAACCCCCAAGCTCTCCATGAACTAGCCACTTCCCCAGTCCACCAAAACCCCCATTGCTGAGAGGCAATCAAAACATGTTGGGGTGAGGGGAGGGGTGGACAGAAATGGAGTGGGGGCTGCTTCTTTAGGTGGGAGTTATTCATCTGGGGGGGCGGGATGAAAATAGCCTCTGGTCCTTGGTTAGGCAGGAGAGAACCTTCCATCCCCCCAAACCCTACAAGCCCCCTTGATCCTGCCAAATCCTCCCAGACCCCACCAACCCCCTCACAGAACCTGCTAGCTCCCCCAGATCCACCCCATTCCTGTCAAACTCTTCAGGTTCCCACCCACCCCCATGGAGCCTCCCTGACCCCCCAATTCCCTCTGCAGACCCCACTTTCCCCCATCCCTCAAGCCCTCCCCCACTAACCTTCCCATCCCAATTTACACAAATCCTAGAGAGATTTCTATTTAAGACAAACCTCCAATAATTAGATTCTATACATGGAAATTTATAAATCTATTATAATTTTTCATGTATAGATTCTAATTACAGATGGGTTGTCATTAAATTTGTCCACACCCCCATCACTGTAGTGGGGAAAGAAACAGCGGGGAGGGTCAGACTTCCACTCCTTAGTCCCTTGTCCCTTGCCCCTCAACCTACCCTCCCACCCCTTTTTCTCTAGCCCCCCTGCCTCACCTCAATGCCTGCCCTTCTGCCATGTGCCCCCCCCACCACGTGGTTCCCTGCTGCCTACCCCTTTCCTTGCCCTGTCCTTTGCCTCTTCCATGCCTGTGCCTGTCCTCTGCCACCTGTCCTCTTTGCCAAATATCCCCCAGTGCCTGCCCCCTCCCAACTTCTCCCTTACCGCCTGTTGTCTAACCATGTACTCAATTGCCCTCCACTCCCTGCACCTGTGCTGGGCCCCTTGTTGCCTTTCTCCCACCACATGCCCCCCGCAACCATGGCTGCCCCTATGTCTCTGCCTGCCCCACCTGCTCCCTATGCTACCTGTACTCCATGCCACTTACCTCCTGTGGTAGCTCTTGCTGCAGCTCCAGGACTGAAACTAGAGCTACCTAATCCATGCCAGTACTCAGATCTAAAATGAGGCCTTTTTTCTTCCATATTGAAATACACACACACACACACACACACACACACTTAAAATTATGAAAAAATTGCAACCCACTCATTTAGTTCATTCCCTGCTAATGCAGGATTACTCCCTAGGATATACAATGCTGTTTTTACTAGTTGTGGTAGGGAATTCACCAAATGCTTCCTAGCAGGATTCCCCCTAAATAGCAGTAATGTGAAATTCTTCTACTGCCAATCTTTGAGTCCTGTGAGACAATTTTTTTCTCCAATTCTGTTCAACATGAATAGCAGCCACTAGTTGAGCTTCTAAGATTATAACAACTCAAGTGCCTGCAGCAATAAGCAGGTGACACACAGCTCTCTACATATTGTTCATCTTGACCTCATCACAATCACCAAGATAGCTCACTACAGTACTTGGATGAGATCAGCTAATGGATAAAGAACAACTGGTTAAAGCTGAAAACAAGCAATATAGATTGGAAGTTCATGGGAAGAAGAAAGTATTTTGAGAGTTTGCAGCCATAGTACATTTTCTGTGGGTTGAATATACACAACCACTATTGGTTAATTCAGTTTGTAGTTTAGAAGGGCTCTTAAATTCGTTTTTGATGACCAGCCCTGATATCTTCTATGCTCAGTTGTCTAGGAAACCATTCTATCCCAGCAGATGACAAGCTGGTCTCAGTTATTCGCACTTTTATCATCTCTTGACTTCAGTAATGCAGTATACTCGAGCATGAAATTGTGACCTTTTAGGAAACTCTGCAAGGTACTCTACAATGCAGCGATATACACTATTTACATCCAACCGGCCTTCAGCTCTCATATGATACAATGGCTCTGCCCTACAGATCTTTGACTTTATTGTTCTTGGTGCACCATCGATGTGGGTCTGACACCCAGATATATAAAAGATTACCTAAAGCTTTGGAATTAAAACCCTTTTCTTGGGACACAATGTATCTTTTTTACCATAATGGTAAAATTTCTCTGGACAAGAAACAGGGATGAGTTCAAGACTCAGAAATGAACTTCCAGAGAAACTAAAAACTGTCACAGTCACCATCCTCTATTTAGCAAGACACAATTTTCTTCATACTTGCCTTCGTTAACATAATCATTGAAATATGTACATAGACCTGTACGTTCCTACCAAAAGAAAACACTGTTCTGAACATGCTGGCCTTCCTAGGGTGAAAGGATGAAAGAGAGAACGAACTGCACATGATGTGAAGCTATGTGATGACTCGGGGGAATAAAAAATGCCTATAAGTACTTGTTCATGTGAATAACAAACTTTGATCTGATACTGCTGTCTCTGGGAGACGTGATAGTCACATCACTTAATACACTACTTCAAGGCACTCATACTGTGGTAATGAGAGTATAAGAAGCCACATAGAAAATGTTTTTTTGTAAGAGGCAAGGATTTCTTAGACTGATATCTTTTATTAGACCAACTGAATATCTGAGCAGTGACAGCCAACACAGTACAGTAAAAAAATGAAATATCTTGTATTTGAAACCTTATCTAACTCTATCCCAAGTGTACTTTTGGTCCAATAAAAATATCACCCAAATAAATCCTTGCTTCTTACATAATTCTTGGACCATCCCAGCTACAGCATCGCTAACAGTGCCATTAATGCTTTTTTCCTAATGTTTTCTCCAATCTAGTTTTAAATATCATTAGAGGTAGGCTTTCTACCACTTAATTTGACAGCTGAATATGGATGAAGTATGCTCTAGCTGGAATGAGAATCAGGATGTCCTAATTATATCAGGGATTCCTTGTGTTAATTAGGCCATACCGTTTGATTTCTCTGTGCCTTATTTTTCCAGTTATAAAATAAAGATATTACTAACCTGAGGAATATTGTGAGGCTAAAATACTATTTGTTATGCAATTGTGACTCTTTCATCATGGGTGCTATGGAGTGCAGCCAAACTCCCATTGCCTTCAAAGGGCATTTCAGATATTACATCCATACATACTCACAGTGACAGCAGTATCAGGTCAAAGTTTGTTGTCCGCATGTACAAATACTTATAGGCAATTTTTTTTGCCCCTGAGTTGTCACATAGCTTCACTTTTAATTTTATTTCACTTGCTACCTCCTAAATTGACTTGAAAAATTTTCCCAGTTGTAATATTCAAAGGTGTACAAATACCGTGTTCAGGAGCACCTGTGACCTATTCATTGCTCAACAGTGATAGATTTAGTAATAATGTCCCTGCTATTCTGGCTGTGCTGCACTTCAGTAACACCTAGGGTTTAATTGAAAATACAGTCTGACCTTGGTTTTGTTCACTGGGCACAGAAAGGACTTAATTGCTATGATTCTGCTGCAGGACGTTATTGCAAAATGTCATATTGCTAATTTTGGCTTCTCTCACCTTATAGGAAAAAAACCCTCTCAAATACCAGTAAAAACAATGTTTTGCGGTTGCATGAAACTCCAATAAAACAAGTAATTTTCCAAAAAATTAACTTCTTATTTTTCTGCACCAATTTGTTGCACCCAGAATGCTATCACAGTATGATGATTGCATTGCCCCTAACAGTTTCATATTCCTTCATAATTAAATAAACAGCTTGTAAATTGCAGACCACAAAATGTCTGTGTTCCACTCTTACCTTAAGGGGTTTCCATAGTTACCAAGGACAAGAAGTTTAACCATCATTTGCTGGACTCCAGGCTATTCAGAGCCTTACCTTTTCTCTCTTGTCTCTATTTCTTCCTGCCTTTTTGTTTATTAACATAATGAGGAAGTCATTTGGACTCAGTTAGCCCCTGCAAATGCAATAATGCAAAATGGACTCTCATGCTTCAGTGTGTTTTGTGTTATTAACTGGATATGTTTCCTTGATATTCTCCCTGTAAAATGCATACTAGATGGATGCAGCCTGTAGTCACCAAGGTAATGAAACGCTATTATTCAGCAAGTCTCCTGTTCAACACAATATACTGTAGGCCTGAAAAATAGGAGGACTTCTTTCTCTTGCTCTTTCCCATATGCCTTTTACATGTCAATACAATTTAGAAAACTGGAATACCTAAGGGGATGTGTAAACTGTCCCAGTTACTGATATGCCCATAATAACAGTGTGGCACAAAAGAAGCTTGCTGATATAACATAGTGGGGAAGTTTTTTTTTAATTTAAATCGTGATGTATTCCTATTTCTCCCTTCATCTATTAATAGAAGAATTTTTCAGCAAGATTCTTGTTACTGTCCCTGCATTTTTTTTTCTAATTTCTCTTTTGCACTTTATAAAGTTCCCTCCTTTAACAGGTGTGTTTGCTCTGTTCTTTATTTGGAGTGGATTTTTAATTTTGACTCCCCCTTAATGAACACTTCTGGCTGTCTCATCTCAAGAAAGCAGGAAGATAATGAATATTCTTCATCAACTACCTCAGCTTTGGCAGCAGAGCATGCTTCTTGATGGTTTTTGAGAGTTCTGGGGAAGTCATATAATTGCCTTCTTTTGAATCATACATGCAGGACTTATCTATACATGCCAATTTAAGGTTCATTAGCCATTTGTAAGGCAAATTAAGGATGTGGGTCTGCATGTGCACACTCTTAATGCACCTTAAATATTGTGATTTTAGGCTAGTTCTACCTACATTTGATCCCTGCAAAAGCAAGTATCAAATTTAGGCACAAATAGCTAAAGTGCCTTAATGCACATGTAGATGCGCTAAGGCGCATTAACGCTGTGTATATTGACTGACTTGGGACTAACTTTAGTCCCAAGATGATCCGCATACTGCGTTAATGCACCTTAGTACATGTAGGTATAGACATGTGCCTAAATTACCTTAATGCACATTAGGCAAATGTGTGTTAAGTTTAGGCATGCATAAAAGTATGTGTAAACACACCCACAAGGTACTACTGGTTCATAGTGGTTGTAAAACAGTATCAATATGAATACTAATTCAAAATTTTGGTCTCTAAGTTTGTTTGTAAGCATTCCAATATAACCCAATACGAAAAGAGGTAATGAAGGTTCAAAAATAAAAATACTGGATATTTCTGTGGATTAGAGTTATGTTTTAGACTCATGCCACATGTCACAACATGCACGTGTTTCAGACTTATGCCTCAGAAGATAAGATAACCTGTAGTATTGAGAAGAGCTATCAGGAAAAAGGTTTATTTAAGGCCAGAATATTCTGAAAGTATCTTAAGTATCTGGATATCACCGTTACATACAGCATAGTGTACTGTTATGATTGTGTGACTCAAAAGCCTTCTGGTTTGGTCCAGGATGGGATTTTCTATGTCTTTATTTTACATTATGCAAGGAATGGTAAAACTTCTGTAATTACTAAAACATACAAGAGTATGTAATTACTTTAACATGTAATTACTAAAACATACTACAGTAATGATCAAAAACACTGTAGTTTTCCACTGTCTGAAGCTGTAGCATTTTAGACCACTATTTCAAAATACTGTAGAATTTTGCTGAAAGTGATGTTGACTTATATGAATTAATAGGCACAAGATATTTTGGGATATGTGGTGGGATATTACAAGACTTTTTGGAATAGTTTGTATTATTACTCTGATAACTTTGTAAGTTACCTGCCTTATACAAGTATTAAACCTCATAAGATAAAAAGCACTACAGAATTCCAGAGTAATAGTTCAAACAAATTTATTGACACTGGTATTAACTATAATGTTTTGGATCATTTGTTTAAATTACCATGTCACATTTATTTGGGGCTGGCTAAGTTACTCACATGTCTTCCAAGAAACTATTCCAGAAATAAGTTTGTATTATTACTGTAAAATAAAAATAGGCATAAAAAGTTTCATTAATAAGTATAGAGAAATTGCAGCTTAACCATTACTGGTTAATACATTTTTTTTGGCAGAGAGAGTGGCATCCAGGAGGTATTTTTGTGACTTTCATTCATGTTACAGTTGGTGCATGAGATGTACTAACAACTTAGTGTGAGTAATTACAAGTTTGCTGGTGTCAGGGCTATTGCAAGACTCTTCAGTGCAATTATTTGTTTTGGTATCCAGGTGTCTTTCCTCATAAATATCTGTCTAGGAGAATATAGAATATAAAAACAGAAAATAAGTTTTCAGAAAAGCTGTGTCTCATCAATAAAATTGTTGAAGTGGAAAAATTATGACTTGAGGAGCCCAAGAGGCTAGGTAGGAAATCTTTTAGCCACAAGCAATTGGTTTGAATCTTTCCTGGGCCAGTACAGAATATGAAACGATACCTAGGGTTTGTCTACATGTGGACATTTGGGGAAATTAATCTATAGTATTTCTGCAGTGGATTAATTGAACTTCATTGCATTTCTGTGTGGACATCCTTATTCAGAATTCAAGTGCACTCAATTTGATTTAGTTTAACTCATGAACGAAGCTAAATCAAATTAAGACTACATAATTCTGATTAAGAGAGTCTATAGAGAGTGTTTAAAGCAGTTTAAAAAATCCACATTAAAAGTTAATTCAGATTAATATTCTTAAGTGCCTCTGTATAGACAAATCAAGTCTGTCATTAAAGTTTTGTGGCATTAGTAAATAGAGTTTAGTTCAGCTTTTACTGGGCAGGTACTAAATGACTCCAATTAGCCCCATTATGAAAAAAAATCTCAGTGGAGAGATTAGGGCCATTAGGCACCTATACACAAGCAGTGAGGCTGCTCCAATGCACTGTAATTACAGTGTGTCAGAGCAGACTTAATTCATCAAGTCTGTTGGAGCATGGTAATTACTGCGCTCTAGCAGTCTCCAGTGTTTCATGTATCAGCCTCCCCACACTTCAAAATGGCAGCAGTGGCACTTTATCTAAAGCTTATTCAATGGGCTTTAGGTCAGGTGCCCCCATCCACCATTTTGAAGTGCAGGAGCACTGATACATGAGATGCTCGGATGCTTTAATTAGAGTGGCTCTTGGAGCCGCTTTAATTAAAGTGCCCCCAGCGCCTCCGCTCCTGGAACACTTGTATAAACACCCATAGAGTCTATTTTGTAGTATAGATGTGTTCTTAATGTAGGGGGAGTATATAGGCTGACAATGAAAATGACAAATCTTCCTAGTATATATTTATGACACTTAGGCTATGTCTACATGAGTTGCTGTCCATGTATTCGCTTGAGACTACTGCGCAGTAGCGTTGCATGGCAGAAACAGTGACCTGATGGCAGTGCACACTACTCTCAGGTAACTGCACAGTCAGCATCACAAAAAAGGCATTTGTCAGCACTGCTGTGTAGTAGCATGGGTTACTGCACAGTCATTTAGTATTTGCTTATACAAATACTAGATGACTGCACAGTGACAACTGTGTAGTCAGTGTCTCTTGTCGACATGGTCTTAGAGAAATATATAAGTCTTTCCTTTCCCTGTTTAATTACCTCTTATCTGATGATCCCTGAATTTCTCTTTTGATGCCCAAAATTCACAAAGGACACAAAGTGACAGTGAAAACAGATTAAGGTAGAATACTCAAAAATAGAGATACACCCGACTGTTATAGTGATATTCACCCCAGAATTTACCTGTACAAACTGTCTATTCAGAAAAGTAAGTAGTTGGACATAGTTTGTGTTCATTGTGAATGTGAGGGTAAAAGACAGAAATAAGAAAATGTAGTAGAGGAAACGAGGAGCCTTGCTCAGCCAGAATTCTTATGAAATAAAGCAATTTTCTTTATAAAAAAAGATAGTCAAACTCCACTGAAGTCAATCGGGATCTAGTATGGATGGCCTTCTCCAATCGCGTTTATGTATCTTAGGTGAGTGTCCTACACAAGGGCACATCTACACATGTTCCTGGCTGTGCAGTTGTTACTGCACAGTCATTTAGTACTTGTTTTAACTAAAGCAAAACTAAGGTGATACATAGGTTGTTTCCAACCCTACTGTGCAGTAGCAACAGTGTCACAGGTCATGCTTGCCAACATAGGAATGAGCTGCATTGCTGTAGATCATCACTATGGACATACAGCTTCTTGTGTAGATATAAAGCCACTGTAGCTCAAGTATATGGTAAAGATTCAGTAGGATTGGACTGGAAGGCATGGAAAAGAATACATTATCTAACCTACCTGTCCCACCAGCCCTCCTTGATAGGTGATGCAGCAGAGTAGTGGATCTCGACACTTGCTTTCTTAGGGTTTTGTTACAAATTATACTTTATGCTTCTGAAATGTCAATCAGTGTTAGTGTTACCTTGAGTGGTCACATCTACCTGTGCAATTGCTCTCAGGTGCACCATTTAAACATGTGCCCAGGAGTAATGAACTCTGGAGAAATCAGCTTCAGAATTTATTATGGAACCCAGTCAAAGCATCCCTGGTTGGCAAGGGGCTGCCAGTGCAAAGCTGCTCTGACCAGGCTCAATGTCCTGCGGAGAGGCTGGCTGGGGCAGGGCAGCATCCATATCTGTGCTGCTGTGCATGAAAAAAGCTCTGCAGCAGGGTGGGAGGAAGAATTGGCTTGTAGCCAGTACCACCCTGTGGGCAGTAGTGATCAGGGGGTAGAAAATGTGTCCACACAGAACAGGAGAGTGGGGGGAGGGGACACTGCATCCTGGGATACTGGAGGACTGAAACGTGTGGCTTATTTCTGGTCTGGCCACATATTCATGGAACATGAGCTGGGTAACATGCATCAGAGATAAAACTGACCTGGAGTGGCATAACTTTAAATACCTAAAGGTTGCTTACGATGAATTTTCATGTCTAAATGTGTGGACAGTCAAGAGGTTAAGAGCTCCAGGAGCTACATAAAATGAATGTGTAACAAGGGCCTCCTTAGGCTATTCCTATATACTGCAAGGTAGGGATTCCAAAGAACTGGATTCCAGGTAAAATGTGGATTCCTTTCTTTTGGCAAATTAAAAATGTCTAGAATATTTGAAAGCCGTGTTGGTTAATAGAATAAAGTTGTTTTCCCCTCACCCAATGATCAGTGAAACAAAAAATATCAGATAAGTTGTTATCCCCTATTTTTCCAGTGAGGGGGAAAAGAGGTACAGGGAGAGAAAAGGGAGCTTGGATTTCTGGTATCTCACCTTCATTTGGTCCTGTGTATAATCAGAGCTGTTCATTCTGCAAAGCTGCTTGTATAGAACGTTTTACCTACCACTATGTTAACTAAAAGTGAAATAAAAAGCAAGTAGATAGAAGCTGTTAGGCTCTGAAACCACCTAGGCTGTTACACATTATCACAATGGCTCCCTAAACTGCTGTTGAGCCTTTTAAAGTCCCATAGCTGTGTAAAGAGAAAGCTGTGTTTAAAAGGAGTAAAAACATATGTATTAGCCATTCAGTGAAAAGGTTTTTGCTGTAAAAATAACCTGTACTGTGAAAACATTACTAGGGAGGATTTAGAAAGAAATCTATGAGAAAAAAGAAAATATACAATTAGAAATACAGGCTGGGAAGACCTAAAAGATCAGTACGTTAACCCAATCTATGAACTGGTGCAGTATCATGCTTAAAGTAGTACTTTAATAAGGGTATAGCTTGTTTGTGCATATTGGCAAGAGAACAGTACTGTGCAAGGTGGGAAAGTGAAAGTGGAGGACTTGGGTTTTTTTTCTGAAATGGAAGGCCACTCCCCCATAGACACTAAATGGGATGAAGATGACAGGAATGAAGGTTGAGGGAGGCTAGGGTGAATGAATATGTGACTACCTGATTGCAACCGAACTCTTCACAACTATCTGGGAAGACACATCTGTAGCATCTGCAAAGCCAATGTCATCTGAGGATATATAAGCCCTATAGAACTCTCCTACCAAGATCTTAGTCTCAGTGTAGATACCAGGATTTTTTTTTTTTTTTTGCCTGTTTCAGTTTCCTGTTTTAGGTTATGTTCATTGTTTGTGATGTGTAGATTAAAAAATTCTGGCTTTGTCTGCCAATGTTGATGCCAGATGAGAATCAATATGAGTTGCTGAGGTTATGGAAAGGTGTCAAACAAGTCTTTCGTGTTTAAAGTCAGCCTTGGATTTGGACATTTTTATTGTTCCATTTCCTGCTCAGTTCCATGCATTGTAGCTACATCAGTGATCCCAAGGCTAAACATTTTTTTTAAAAAGAGACAGATAGATGCCTGCTGAAAAGTAATTTTCCTTACTTGCGTCAGAAGGGCAAGTGTGAACTGGCCGTGATTTTCTCCAGTGCATGCACACATGACTGAGTTGTGAAAAGTGAACTCAATACTCCTTTGCTTGACCTGGCTTTACATTGATGATGACACAATTGTGTGATATCAAACGACTTTTTGGATATAGGCCAACGAGTCCTAGGCAGGGTGCCATAGTACCCTGAAGTGCTTTGAGATCCTTGAAAGGATTCTGTGGGGTGACACTCAATGTTAGCACTGTTAGGTGTACCAATATAATTCAGTAGAAAAACTCAGCAATTCAAAAAGGAATCCATAGAATTAAAACATTTTGACTTCTTGTGACCTTTCCGAGTTCTTTGCAACAGAAGAATTGCTTTATTATTTTTCTGTAGTGCCTCACATCTATTGGGGAGTGCCTGAAATCTATCAAGGAGTGCCTTATGTAATGCATAAATCCAAGGGGTAAAGTTAAGGTTATGCAGGCAAACATAATATAATCATTTCCTAACTTACAGGAATTGGATTGAACTTAATTGAACAACATTCTCAATATTTTACATTGAAATTTAAATGTAAACACTAGTACTATTGAGTTGTGTTGTTTGTACATGTGTTGCTAGCCAAAAATATCTTGGAAGTAAAGAATGATCAAGGGGAATGAAAGAAGCTTGTTGACTGTCCACACGTGCTGTTTTTGTTTGAATTTTCTTAGAAACTGAAAAGGGAAATTGTGCCTTGTTAATCTTACTAGAATCTTTCAGTGGCCTGTGATGGAATTATTGATAAAAAGTTTATACAACCTGGTGGAACCACTCTTAATTAGCTCTGCTCCTTCCTAATAAAGAGATCCCAGAGGGTAAATGTGCTTGTCATCCTCTCCAGAGCTTACTTGTTGTCCCGTACGTTTGTCACCTCTTATTCAATAAGCATATGAGTCCCCTAGAAAAGACAGTACAGAGTTTTGGACACCCGTCTTTATCTTTCTTTCTCATACGAGCCGCAGTCTTTGTTATTACCCAGTGCCTGGCTACAGCTGGGGATTGGATCCAGATGAACCAGATAAAGCTGATACCAAACAAGACAAATATGATGATTGTTGGCAATCTTTATGGGGGGGGGGGGGGGGGGGTAAGGATGTTCATCACTGGTGGGATTTAGTCCCCCTGTCACTTAATTCTGCAGTCTTTGGGTGCTGCTGGATCCTTTGCTGTATCTGGATCTCCAGGTTGTGGTGGTAGTTAAGAGCATCTTTTACCAACTCTGTCTGGTGAAAAGGCTTGGAATATTTCTTTCAGATTTTGATCTGACCACTATCATCCATGCTTTTTTAAACTTGAGGCTACACCACTGCAAAATGTTCTATGTGGGGCTGTCCTTGACGCCTGGCCAAAAGCTGCAGCTAATGTATAACGTGGCAGCTACCTTCTGATGGGCCTGAATCACCAAGAACACATTAGTCCAGTGCTCCAGAGCCTGCCCTGGCTCCCAATAACTTTCTGAAAAGTATTCAAGGAACTGGGTCTGACCTGTAAGGTCTTGGTACTACATGCCTACATACCTATCTCATTTTCCTTTGTGTTCCATCTTGATCCCTAAGATCCAATAAGAGGAGCCATCTGCAAGTATCATCTGTGTATCAAGTGTGCATGGGAAGTCATGCTTTTGGAACTCATTTTTTTGTGGTTCATCAGAACCCAATCCAGGACATCTTCTGGAAGCAATGAAAGCCTTTTTATTTGAACAGGCATTTAGCAAGCAAGGTTAAGTTGGGGTGTGCTTTAGGGAGCTGTTATTATATACCTTCTATATAATTTAATATTTTATTTGTGTTTTTATAAGTTAGTCTGGCTTTTATTGTAAGCTGCCCTGAGTCTCTTTTGGGAAATGTAGTACATAAATCTAATAAATGAATTAAATCGATAAAGCCAACCTTTATATTTTGCCAGCAAAAAAAAGAGAGAGCGATTGAATTGCGAGTATATGCATCATTCCTTTTCCATGTCCTTGTGATAAGGAATTTAACAGAATCTTCATATTTGCTGGAATATGACAGGGCCATGCCATGAGCATTTCTGTTATGGCTTCAAATTTGCAATCTTTGAGCTGTTAACTATGCACCTTAGCACTAGCACCACCCCATCCCCCAATATGCATCTGAAAATGGGTCTTTATGTGAGGATCATTAAAATATATATCACATTTTTAAGGCTGGAGCTAATGAATTTAAAAATTCATTTAGTGCTGGCTATTTTTCAGTATATTATTTTGGGTGTAATTGACCTTGATGGATATGGTCTGCACAATGAAAGGGGGAACCACAGTCCAAACAAGGATGACTATTTGTACCCATGTGTACTGCAAAGGGAAATCTTGAGCACCCTATTGCCTGGTTAGACTCCAGTGGTTATGGTGGCTAATCTGCAGCATCAGACTCACATGTGAAGAGACTGGATTTTAGCTTACCCTCCCTAGCACTTCAATGACACAAAGCCTAATTAGACTCAACCTATGCTGATATAGGGGATTTTATATCATGCATTACTAGAGATGAGGAAAAACACTTATATAAATAAGTTCAAAAATAAAATCAAATAGTAGCTACAAAAGCTAAAACTCCACACATACACTCAGACACTCAGTAAAATACTAGAGGCTTCTTATCTTTTGTACTTACACTCCTAAAATACAAAACAAAATCTAGATACACAGGAAGATAAAATGAGCAACCCCCCACAAAATACACACATGAAAATGTCTCCAAATTTTCTTCTTCTTTGTCCTGTCATTCTTGCAGTGGCCTCCTTGGTTTTTAATATGTGTGTTTAGGGTATCCAGTTAGCTAAGCAAACAATAAGATGGGATGAAAATGTACACATATATAACAGGTAGAGAACAATTATTTATGGTGACTTCAGAGAGCATGGGCCTCAGGCTTAAGTCTGAATGAAGTATGCTTGGTGCAGGACCTAAACGGGAAAGGTAAAGATAAATGTCACAGGATCGTTTGGCCTGTAATGCCAGCATGAGCATTAGGGCTCTGTGAATAAGTGAATTTTGGTCCAGTAGTTACAGAAAAATATTAGGGGAAAATATTTCAATTTCAGTTACCATAACAGAGAAGAAAAAAAGACAATTTGGCGGTCAAACAAAATGTTCAACCTGAAGTAGGAAAAAAATCACTCTGGATACTGTTAATAAATACAAAAGAAATGAAGAGGTAGAAACAAGGAGGAGGAAATTGTTCCCCTTTTACAGTAGTTAATGGCAGTCAAGAGATACAGGCTCAGCACCTTTCTGTGCCTGAGACTATATAAACTCATGTCACCACCTCCCTCCCACTCCAATACACAGTTTTTCAGGGACTCAAGCAGCACAGAATAGTATCACATTTAGGCCCTGTTGATACTTTCACTTTTGCAAGACATACTCATGGACTGGAATAGGGAGTGTTACTCAGGTATCCCATCTCTCAGTTAAGTGTTGTAACCAACAGGCAATAAAGAGAAAGGGTGGAAGTGGATCTGCTGGATGCAGATGGATCTCCCAACTACATATCATTCCAAACATACAACGATACATGATAACCTAGAACTTAACTGCGGTGGAATAAACTCTGTTCTTAACTACAGTAGAGTCAAGAGAATTGTACTGCTGCATGGGGGGAAGTGGTTCAATGATTACCTGTTTTATTACTTGCTAATGGGATTTATTGTTTATGCCTAGTACTTAGAGGATAAGTTTTAAAGAATGCATTAATTAAACACACTAAAATAAAATGATAGAAAAATATTTAAAAATGGCATTCAATTTGTAGCAAAATCCATTCAAAGATCTTAGCAGTATCAATACTAAATGCCTGTTCATGCTTTTATTGCTTTCAAACCATTGTGACCTTACTGACCTCACCAGATTTACTACCCCTTTTATACAACAGTGTAAGATCAGAATCATGCCTGATTAATTAAACGTTGCCTTCCCTCCGTGAAGCTAGTATAAACAGTGACTTGATTTTTATAGACACAGAAGGAGGTTGCCCAAGGTTGCAAAAGGCAGAGGTGCCAGTTTCTTGAATAGATACTACAATGACTGGTGTCTTATAAACAACAAAGAGTAAATACAACAGTCCAGCTCTTCCAGTGATCAGCTTTAACCATTAATCCATGCTGCTTCTGCAGTAAAGATTTAAAAGTTCAAATGAAAACCCTTTCTAATTCTAAGCTATAACAAAAAGTTAGTACCAACAGTACCAAACCACATACATAAATACGGGCACATTTACACATCACCATACGGCAACATTGCTACGACGCCATGCTTATTTCCTTTTGGAAGTACTAAAGCACAGTGCAGTAACTGCCCATACTACACCATACATGTGGTGCTCAGGGGAGTGCACCACTCTGGACATAGCTGCCGATCATGTGTAGACCCACATGATCAGTGCATCAGCATAGCATGCCATACAGTGACATAGTGCATCACTCCATTGTCGTAAGGTGACATGTAGATGCACCGTACATGTACTTTGAATTTATAATTATAGCAAGTCTGTCATTAAATGAGCAACTCCAGTGCACAATATACTGTTTTTTCTTTTACTTTCTATTGTATTATCCCTTACCACAGTTTAAAAACTAGGATATCTTTTTAGTGCAAAATGAAACAAAAATGGAAATAATAGTAGAAAACCTTTAGCTGATAGTATTTTGTTCTACTGAATACATGTATTATGCATCTTGGTGCTCTGGGTTATAAATGTGCTTTGAGTTTGCTGTAATTTATAAGACTTCACTTTTGGCTGATTTATAGGAAATTAATCTCTACAGCAGAGGGACCTTGCAGTGAGCAGCAGATTGAAAATGAACCCAGAGCTGGGGGATTTAGGCACTACTACAAATGAATCAGCACTGAAAGTCTTTTAATGGTAATGATCATTTGCAGAGTGTAAAGGTCTTCCCCCTGCTCTTCCTTGCACTAAGATCTGTAGGAAATTTTTTTAGAGGTAGCAGTGAAATTGCTAACCCTGCAGCTACTGAGATATTTTTTCAGAGTTTAAACAGCTATTCTTTATTTCTGTGTTCAGCACACATTTACTAATGAGTGTTTCTCTGCTGCTGCTGCCAAACATGAGAATAGAGGAGGAAATATCGTGAAATTGGATGAGGCTGTTTAACAGTGGGGGAGAGCTGATGCTCAGCAGGTCACACAAAGCTTTGGGTAGTTTTGTATTTGCTTCCATGAAATAAGAAAGATCTTGCACTCACATTTTCATGGTCTACATTCAACAGTAAAAGCTTCACTTACAATATGGCCCCAGACCTGCATTCACATTCACACAGGCTTAAAGGTTCAAAAAGGTGAAGCCTTATCTTGCTTTTGAGGTTTTGGGGTTTTTTTCTGTTTGTTTGTTTTTTCTGCTTTAAAACACTGGGTACTTAGATAATTTCTTCACTGTTGTTGCCTGCCTGTCTCTTCAGGTTCTTGTCATTGGTTCTCTGGGCTCCCCTTCTATACCTACAGTGCAAGTGCTTCTCTTAGATACTGGTAGGTGATGCAGTTTACCTGCCATCCTGTTACAAACATTTATAACTTGAAATGAAGTATGGCCTACATTCTGAAGTTGCTAAATTGAAATGCAAGTTGTAGCTTGCGCTGTTGTGTGGAAAGCTGCAAACACCAAAACCCATATCTAATGGAAAAGGCACGATTGACTGAAAAGCACTGAGAATTTTTTATCAGCTAACATTAATATTTGGTATTTATTTAACGTTCTTCCCTCCCCCTTCCTTTCTTTTCTTGCAGACTATTCAAACTCCAGAAGGACCAACACCAAATAAATTATGAATGTTGAACAAGATGACCTTACATCCACAGCAGATAATGATAGGTCCTAGGTTTAACAGGGCCCTATTTGACCCCCTGCTTGTGGTGCTATTGGCTCTTCAACTACTTGTGGTGGCTGGTCTAGTAAGGGCTCAAACTTGCCCTTCTGTCTGCTCCTGCAGCAACCAGTTCAGCAAGGTGATCTGCGTGCGGAAGAATCTGAGAGATGTCCCAGACGGTATCTCTACCAACACACGATTACTGAATCTTCATGAGAACCAGATTCAAATCATTAAAGTGAATAGTTTCAAACATTTGAGGCACCTAGAAATCTTGCAGCTAAGCAGGAATCACATTAGAACAATTGAAATAGGGGCCTTCAATGGTCTGGCCAATCTCAACACTCTGGAACTCTTTGACAATCGTCTTACCACCATCCCTAATGGGGCTTTTGTATACCTGTCAAAACTGAAGGAACTTTGGTTGAGAAACAACCCAATTGAGAGCATCCCTTCTTATGCTTTTAACAGAATCCCTTCCCTGCGTAGGTTGGATTTGGGTGAATTAAAAAGGCTTTCATATATCTCAGAAGGTGCCTTTGAAGGTTTGTCCAATTTGAGATATTTGAACCTTGCCATGTGCAACCTTCGGGAGATCCCTAACCTTACACCGCTTGTAAAACTGGATGAGCTAGATCTTTCTGGGAACCATCTAACTGCCATCAGGCCTGGGTCCTTCCAAGGATTAATGCATCTTCAAAAATTGTGGATGATACAATCCCAGATTCAAGTGATTGAACGAAATGCCTTTGATAACCTTCAGTCACTGGTAGAGATCAACCTGGCACACAACAATCTCACACTACTGCCTCATGACCTTTTCACACCACTCCGACTAGAAAGGATTCACCTGCACCACAATCCTTGGAACTGCAACTGTGACATTCTTTGGCTCAGTTGGTGGATTAAAGACAAGGCACCCTCCAACACTGCATGCTGTGCCCGTTGCCACACACCTCCTAACTTGAAAGGAAGGTACATTGGTGAACTGGACCTGAATTACTTCACGTGTTATGCTCCAGTGATAGTGGAGCCACCAGCAGACCTCAACGTCACAGAAGGCATGGCTGCAGAGATGAAATGCCGAGCATCAACTTCTCTGACTTCTGTATCTTGGATTACTCCAAATGGATCAGTTATGACACATGGGGCATACAGAGTTCGGATTTCTGTGCTTAGTGATGGCACATTAAATTTTACAAAGGTGACCGTGCAAGACACGGGCTTGTATACATGCATGGTGAGTAACTCTGTTGGAAATACCACAGCTTCTGCCACACTTAATGTGACTGCAGTGGAAAATGGTTACACATACTTTTCAACTGTCACAGTAGAGACTGTGGAACCTTCTCAGGATGAGGCACGGACCACGGAGCAGGTCGGCCCCACGCCAGTTACTGACTGGGAGACCACCAACATGACAACCTCTCTCACTCCACAGAGCACAAGGTCAACAGAAAAAACGTACACCATCCCAGTGACGGACCCAAACAATGGGATTCCAGGAATAGATGAGGTTATGAAGACTACCAAAATCATAATTGGTTGTTTTGTGGCTATCACCCTCATGGCTGCTGTGATGCTGGTAATTTTCTACAAAATGAGGAAACAGCATCACCGGCAGAACCACCATGCTCCAACACGGACTGTAGAGATTATTAATGTGGATGATGAGCTTACAGGTGACACACCCATAGAGAGTCACTTGCCCATGCCAGCAATAGAGCATGAGCACTTAAATCACTATAACTCTTATAAGTCTCCTTTCAACCACACAACAACAGTTAACACAATAAATTCAATACACAGTTCAGTGCATGAACCGTTATTGATCCGAATGAACTCTAAAGACAATGTACAAGAGACTCAGATCTGAAACATTTATGAAGTTATGGGGTGGGAGGGGACAAAAAAGACGGTTTATAAAACAAATGACACAAATGACTGGGCTAAATCTACTGTTTCAAAAAAGTGTCTTTACAAAAAAAGAAATTTATTTATTAAAAATTCTATTGTGATCTAAAGCAGACAAAATTATGTGTATTCCTCAGAACCTGTTTTTGCTGCACTTATTTACCCAAGTCCTTTCCTCCTCCTTCCTCTACCTACTCTAACCCCCATTGGCCATATTTTTCATAGAAGTTCTTGATTCCCTAAAAGAACTGGTCTAGGAAATTTTGTATGAATTCTGTTACACTTTGAGAATTTTTATGGTGAATTCTAGTGGTGAGATTTGGTCTATTTTGTCTCTTTTTTCTGTTTCATTTTTCTTTCCTCATGCCCTTCTTGAATCATTCAACAGGATGTGGAGCATTAGGGGTAGATTTATAAGGAAGAATAAGAAAAAAAAACAAAAAACAATTTTTAATTTTTTTTTCATGTAATGACCTGTTCTGTATTTACCAAGAGGACCATTCTGTGAAAGAAGAAACAAAAAAAAAGAAAATATCCAAGAAATTAATTTACTTGTGAACAGCTATAAAACCCATGATCTTTTAAACAATTCTAGAATCAGAATTTGTAGTTCAAACACTAAAATAAGATTATAAATAAAATACTGTTGTTTTTTTTCTGTACTTGGATATAACTCATTTTTAGTGTGGCTTTAAACATTAAAAGTTTGCTAAGAATTTTACTATCTTCTGCTGTCATGATCCAAACACATCTACTTCAAAGAATATTGTTATAGTGTTTTGGATCATTACAGAGGAATAATATATTTTATATTAATATTTAAACTGGTAAATAAATATACCTTATACTTAATGGAAAATTATGATGATTTACTCTAAGGGACTTTTCAGCTTTCTTCATTGGATTAAAACATTTTCCAAACACATTCCTTAGTGTGATGAAGGTGTCTACAAAGAGTTCAAGTACTAGTGGGATAACTAAACAAAGTTGAAAATATTGTTCTTATTTTAAAGAAATGCTACCTGGAATTGGCATGTGCTCCAGGATTGTGTGTGTTGGGGGCCGGGGAGTGGGGTCTGCTTTAATTAGAGTGGCTCTGAGAGCCGCTCTAATTAAAGCACCCAATGTGTCATGTGTATCAGTGTCCCCACACTGAAAATGGCAGCAGAAGCGCTTTAACTAAAGCTTATCGAACAAGCTTTAGTTAAAGTGCCCCTGCCACCATTTTTGAGCATGGAGACACTGGTACACATGATGCTGGAGTCTTGATCTTTAAAGCCAATAGCTTTCATTGGGTAGGTCTTGAAATGTTTCTAACTGTTAATATGAAACTTGTGCAGACACCCACCCAAGAATACATCCCAGAGCCCACATTCCTGGAATGGAATCAATGTGCTATCAATAATGTTTCACAGAGAAAAATATTTGAAAGCATTTGACTGACCTAGAAATAAAGCATGACCAAGAAACCCTTGTTCATATACAGAGGTAAATCCAAATTGCTTGCAGCCTATGCCTACTTTTTTACCTATTGTAATGCCAAAGTATATTCCTATTAGACTGATTAGCTTATATTGATTTAGATAGTTTACTTACACTTTTTTCCCTTTAATATGTTCCCCAGAATTTAGTTTTTTGAGTAGGTTTATGAGCTGAGTATGTGTTGGCTTGACTTGCATGCTAAGAGCTAGAACAAACAGTGATCATGAGTGTTTAGACTCTAGGGCCATGTCCAGATGTGCAGGGGCATGCACTTGCAGTGGCAAAAATAGTAGTGGCACAAATTTGTGCTGCTACTTTTTGCCAAAACATACTTTCCTATCCATGCACTTTGTCCTGCTTCAGGCAAACTGCCTGTACTCAACTCCTTCTAGGTCCCAGCATGCTGGAGGAGCTCCACCACAGCTGAAGGAGTGAAGATGCTCTGGCTGGCAGCCAAAGCATCTCGCTGGAGCACTAAGCCTCCATGTCTTCGGGCACATGCTCCTGTCATGTGCACCATGCTGTGGTTTTTTCCCAGTGCTTTTTTTGCTACTGGGCTGCAAATTTGCACATTTTAACATTTCCCATGTGCACCTTGTGCCACCATGACTCTCATGCCCCTGCTCATCTGTGCATAGCCTAGCTGTGCAAATTATGCCAACATAGACTCCATATATGGGCAGGTAAGGTAAGTAGATTTAAGGGGT
Source organism: Crocodylus siamensis (assembly GCF_052110815.1). Taxonomy (NCBI): domain Eukaryota; kingdom Metazoa; phylum Chordata; order Crocodylia; family Crocodylidae; genus Crocodylus; species Crocodylus siamensis. The sequence goes on along the minus strand of NC_143396.1, from coordinate 214,407,229 downwards.
TTAAGGGAGTTTCTATGAATGTAACAAAGTCTAATTTATTCACTGAACTTGGCTCTTTGTCATCTTACTTTTATTTCCCTACTTATCAACAATTTCTTTTGTTGCCAACATCCTACCCCTGAAAATTAAAGGTCCAATTCCCTATCTAGGATCAGAAACTGACTTCTGTTGAAGTCTTCACAGGACCAAGATCCTCCTAAGTTGTTTACCTGTCTACATAGAGTGAAAGGTTAAATGCTCCACTGTAGGATGTACAATCTTGAAGGTTGCAAGTGAATTTTTAAGGCAGAAGGTCTAATCTACAAAGGACGCTGGATGGATGAAACTGAATCACTGTGTGAAAGGAGTATGCTAACTATGCTACAAAAGGAAACACAAAAATCCTCAAATAATCTCAGAGAAATATTTGGCAATACATTATCTTTTGATGCATTGCATGAAAAATAATATCTGCTTTAAGAGAATTTTAATAGAAGATGAAGATACGTATGAATTAAAAATATTGTACTATTGGATAGTTTGTGGTCCTACAGATACTGCTTCCTAGCTCTCTTCTCATTTTCTTAGTTCTTTACGTCATTTCCCCACTAAATCTATACAAATATTGTGATCAGATCTGTTCAGGAATACTGCAAGTGCATTGTTCAATATAGCTGATCCTTCCAACAGGTGTATTCTGCTCAAGATTACTGCTCTGTGCAGTAGCACTAGGGATGTATATTTTTGGCTCTCATTCCTGGGCTATCTAGTATCATGAGCATGTTAAGCAACTTTCACAAAAATCACACCTACAGTCTTAAAAGCATGTGGTCTCCATGCTGCTGCAAACAAATCTCCCACATTTTGGTAGTCGTCTTTTTTTCTTATCGACTGTATGGCAGAGTAGGATCTTTAATAAAATGAAGATGGTGGATTGCTTGATTGTAGATACTGATGCACAGTTTAATAGGTATGGAACAAAGTCATTAGAATTTGTTATTGCTCTTTATTCATACCATTACTGCCAAGGACTAGTTTTAATATAAAATATTAATTGAGCTGTAATTGCATCATACTGTATAATCAAAGATTAAAAAAATAAATTGCACAGATTTTTTTTTAAATGACCCCCTCCCCCTCCCTCTTCCTGCAACCCTCATGTTGAGCAAGAATTCTTAGCTGCTGAGAACAAGGCCTAAGGAAAAGGCCTTTAGGCCATTTTGCAGGGAAAATAGGAGAAAGGACTGACTCATGCATATTGAAAATGAAAGGGTTTGGAAACACAGGGAACATAATGGCCTCATACCTGGATGTTCTTCACATTGAAAGTAGTTTGGAATATATTTAAAGATTATAACATAGATTGAAAAACAAAAGGTTAGTCTGCTATGTGAATTAGTTTAAGAGAGTTCTTTACACTTTGAGAGGACACCCTATGAACAGAAAGGAAAATAACAGGGTATACTGGGCACAACAGAGAAGCCCCCACAGAGACTTTGTCAGATTTTGTTGAGTAGATATAGGTGTCACATTTTGATCATATTGATAAAAACAATGTCATAATATCTAAAATAAAAGGAAAAACATGGCATTAAGGTCCCATTCAAAAACACTACCCAGAGGGACTGCAGAATGGTGAGAGAAACATGATGTGCCTCTTAACCACTGGGGATGATGTCACTGACTGTGCATTTCTACTCCACAGATTTGGAAGTTGATGAGGAAGTCCAGGTGCAAGGTGCATAGCAAAGCACAGCTACCAGGCAGCTTTGATTAAATTGCTCTTGTTGGTGACATTCTAGATGGGATATGATATGTTATTTCCTCCATGGGAGTAGAAACTGCAATCTTGATTATGAGCTATCATTTTATAGTGTTCACATGGGAAAGGATGGTATAATCTTCACTTCACCTGACCAAGGCTGAAGAAAGGTAGCAGCTCTCCTGCACAAATACGTATTACAGAGCATTTTATCTTAAGAATAAGGGTAAGACAGAGGAAGAAGTATGATTGTAGGCTTTGCAGTATGCAGAAGGAGCATGTGAAAAGCAACTGAATAACATTTCATTTTGCAACGTAACTTGGACATTTGGTTTCTAAAAAGGGCTGTATGTTTGAATATGGTTGTGTTGCTGTATTTATTTCTCATGTTAAAAACATTCAAAGAATAACGTGATGGTTTCAAGATTCCCTTTTCCAAAGATGATACCTGCTGTGGGTCAATTGTGTTGTCATAAAAGTGTTGACACTAAGCTGACACTGTATTTGGAATATGGGGAGACTAACGTTTTAGATATGATATGGTTTGAGGTTCCTGCATAACTTCCGTCACAAGCTCCGACCATGTAGGGTGACAATATTAGTCCAGTCTTTTGAATGAGGACAATGAAGCATTCTGTCATCTATTTGCCTTTCCCTGAAATGCCCAATTGTATAATTGTGTGTTAAGCATGGCATTTTCTCTCTTTCCTTTCTTTTTAGGTCTGTCTGATAAAGATTTAGGAAGCGTTAGGAGTTCCAAAAGAGAAACTATGCAATTTTGCTGCCTAAAGAAGTAAATAAAGAAATAAAATTGCACATTTTATCATAGTCTACATGATATAATAGGAAGAACAAAACCTGAACATGTTGTTTTTTTCTTACTGTGTCTTTTTTCCCCAGTTTGTATAAACGTGCATGTATGACCAAAGAAAACCTTAATCCAGTGGGAAACAATTCCACTAACTCCATCTGTAGTTATACTAATAGGATAGTAAGCAGGGGATGGATGTCTCCAATGAGAAGGTTTCCATGAGTATGTTTGTTGCACTCTCATGAAGAGAACAGGACTACTTACATATGGCACTACTGAGGGCATGAGTTGACCTTGGACAGGATCTGGGGATCCTACACAGTAGAGTTCAACATCTGTACACCATGAAGCCTAATTCTATGGTGTTTTCTTAAGCACTCCTGAACAACATCATTTGGGAAGGAAAGAGTACTGCAGATGCACAGTGCATCTGGCTGCTCCCCACTTAGAGCACAGGATCATAAGTGATAGGACTACAGTAGAGTCTTGGTAGATGGTTGGTAACAGGAATAATTCCTTCCCACCGGCTCCAAAGGCATTGGTTAGAGAATAAAATTTAATCTTTAGGGACTAGGGATGAATCTTACTGACCTATAGTATGGATTTTGCACAAATGGCAAAGTTGGCATATTTTCACCAGAGATTGCTATGGTTTATGAAGTTTTGGAAAAGACTGAGAAACCTTTGGGTGGATCTCAGTGGAGATTTTTATTTAAGCAAGTAATTGTATTCCAATAGAAAGACCTGAAAGTTTCCTCCAGCAGGATTTTCCTTTGGCAGCAAAAAAACCCATGAAGGCATAGGCAGTTCATTTTATATTACATATACATAGTTCCTTTTATCTGGAAGAATCCCAGCGTGCTGTACAAGCAGCTGGGCCATGAGCCTACCTTGATCTTTATCACTATGTAAGACTGAGAAATTTTAGTTCTTTTCTATGTCTTAACCCTAGTCCACTACCTCATTTTGGCTGAAAGAAGAAATACTGAAATACTTTGAAAGTTTATGCTGTATGGTTACTTCATTTACGTTGGTACAGAAGAAACTAAAACCTATCTTTCTGCAGGAACTTCAGAGGCATTTCACGTAAAAAAAAAAAATCACATTACTTAAACTGTAGATTATAACACATTTTTCTGATATGAAGAAATAGATGTTATAGAATAATAAAATATATATATTTATTATATATAATTATTTATAATATAAAATAATTAAAGAACCAACTCAAAATTGGGATGCTTGGATAGTATTGGTAGCTCTCCATAACTCAATACATGGCTTCAGGTAAGGGGTTTAACCTGTGTATTTTTTCTCCTCAACTTTAATTGACTATACTAATGCTATCCTCTCTCTCAGGTACTTTGTGACATCTACTTAATATTGGTAAAGTATATGTAAAAGCTGCTATAAAAAAGTAAACACTATACACCTGAAGGTCACAAAACAACCTGAAGTGGACTCTGCAATAGCTTTTATGTCATTAGACATTTGCTTCACGAAAGGGGAACATCTTCAGAAGATAAAGGCAAGCAGAAAACGCATATCACATCATTCCTAATCAGTTTTTCACACTACAGAAAACACACCTCAGAAGTACAAGGATTATGGCTGACCTTTACTTGGTATAGGTGTTCATGAACTTCTTATTCCCATTAATTTTCTGGCAAGCTCATACAGGAGAGTCTCAAATTGCCTCTGGAATAATGAGATGTAGAAACCCTCTGCTCATATGAATCTTCTCCCTTTGTGATGCAGTTTCACCACTTCCTTTTCTAAAAAAAATTTTTCAGTCTGCTTTGAAAGGCTTGACCAATATATTTTCTACAAGTTTCTCCAGTTATGTACCGGAACAACAATATAAGTTCTGTAACCAGGAGTTTGGAACAAGAAGCTGTTTTGGCAAGATCAAGTTACTGAGGGACAGGATTGGTATGAATTAAAACTGTAACTATAACTATAACATGCATCTAAATAATATTAATAAGTGCATATTATTACAATTATATATATATATATTACAAACACATTACATTATATATATATACACATATATATAAAATGTATCTCAATCCTGGCCCTTAATAACCTGATATATATATGTGCGTGTGTATATTACACATCATAAATACAATTGTAATAATGCATAATTATGAATATTGTTTATATGTGTGTATCTTAGTATCCTACCAAGGTAACGCACGTTATAATGAATAATTATATTGATATAAATATATACACATATCAATTATATTAATTATTATTTGTCACATAAGTGTATCATATAGATCTATAAGTTATATATCATATTTGATAAATATGCTATAAATAATTATTGATATAATTGATTGATATATATATATATATAAGTTCATTTATATGTATGTATATATATACCATGAACAATTAGCACAGACATTCATATTTTGTATTATTTAAAGTAAGAATCCTACAAATGGAATGAAAGAAATGAACATGTTTCTCTGTGTGGGTGTGTGTCTGTATTGCATAGATGAGGTGGTTATTTAGGCAACCTTAACTAAAACAATTACAAGTTATATTTTGCCACCTGGGCTCCCATGGTTCAGTAACATAAGCAACCAAAAGGACAAATTTGACCTAGTTTATTTCAGAATGGATGCAGAAGTCTGGATTTTTATTTCTGCTTCTAACACTAACTTGCTACGCAGACTTTAAAAATTCTCCGTTTCACCTGTCTCTGCCTTGACATTTTGTTTCTGTTTACAGCAGTAGGATTTACCTTTTAGTGTCACCATACAGATTTTCAGTTTCTAGCCCCTACAAAGAACCATAATAACTACAATATAAGTACATTACCTACAATAATTCACTAAATTTCCAGCTCAAATGGCATGGTTTGCACTGCCTTATGATGGCTCACCTGCTTAGCTCAGGTGTCTCCCCACTCATTTGACCATTTTTTTGAAAATTCCTTTGTTGCATATTTAATGCTCTGGCTTTGCCTTGGATGGAAAATTCTGCTAGATAAGAGGCCATATAGTGGTTATGCATTGCAGCATAGAGCAGAACAACACCAAAGTATTTTTAAGGATTTGGGCCAGGGGAGTCTAAAGCTTATTGACTTTCAATGAGATCTAGGCCCACATTTGAAACTGGGTTTCTGCCTCCCAAGGTACCCAAGTAATTTTGTAAATTTTACCCCTTTCACCAGCTCTAAACAAGTCAGCCTTGAAAGACAACCAGACACATGAAACACCATGGCATTTTCCCAGTGGTACACATTTTCCCTTCTGGTCAAGTATGTTCGAAAAGTGGGTTTTTACAACTGGAGTATGCTCTCTAAATATGGAGGGGGGAGGTTTCAGGGAGGGGGTTAAATTTTTAACAGATTTATCTTAAATAAAATGTTCTAAGGTTCTTAAAAATATATTTGCGCGAACAAATGAGCATTTTCTCTTTCTTCCTCCTCCCCTCTTCCTTTCTGTATTTCAACAGATGCTTTTTCTTTTGATACTATGTCCAGGTCATTGTGCCTCTGTCAAACTGGATAGTAAGTTGGAGAGGGGCTGGCAATCACCCTGCTTTAAGAAGCTCACAGAAATCATTTTGCTTTGCTTTGTTATGTTTTCTTTATATATTCTGTTGCCTAGCTCCAGGGTGTTCAGAACAGCATAGATGTGGGACATATGGTCCTCTCTTCTGTCTGAATAAAGGGACTTGGGGAATTTCCCTTCTATCACCTTGCTGTTTTGGGGGATCCAGTAATGAAACAATCTTTAGTGTGAAACAATACCAAACTGGTACCAACCACAATACTGAAATATAGGCACCACTGCTACAGGGGAGGAAGAATAGAGTTCAGTTTGAACAAGGCATAATACTCTGAGAGTAGTGATAGAAGTGTGTATACTGTGATCATTTAACTGGAAATTTATGCATGTAAATGCAATTTTGGTGTGGTCTCTGTTGGTTTTAAAATTTGGCACTTAAGAATAACTGAGCAAAACTTAGTAGTATAGAATGTCCAAAATTGGTAGCAGTGAAATACCTGACATATAAGGTGTTTCAGTCTCTAACTTTTGTGATTCAGTTAGATAATGCAGAAGCCTGTACCAAGAGATAAGAAACACTATTTCTCTTTGTGCTGCTTTTTTTATTTTTGGTTTTGTTTTTAATCCAGTCAATTTTAAATGTGTTAAACAATAGATATTCCACCATTACTCAAGGTGAAGATCCCAGCCTTAAAAAATTCAGCATAAGGAAGATTGTCTCTTATATAGTTTATTTGGTTGTTTTGTTAATTTTAACCTACTGGAATAAACTAAGTATCCAAATAGTCCTTTTCTAGAATTTATTTCCATAATCCTCTAAATCTATAAATTCAAGAATTTGGGATGTTTTGTTTATTTGTTTTAAGGAACCAGGCAAATACTTTGATTATCCATCACTTGGGGTTTTTTGTTTGTTTGTTTTTTTCTCCACTGGTTTGCTTCCTCAGCATGATGAATCTTCTTCCCCTTACATATATTCTCATTGTGAAGTAGTGCTGTGACTTTCAGGATACTTCTAATTATAAAAAGGCAAAGGTCATTTCCTTCCACCACTTCCAGGTTTCTTTTCTAATCACATCTCCAATCAGGAACAAATTATGGAGATTCATCCTGTTACCCAACAAATATATTTTGTCTAATTACCTCATCAGTGCCAGTCTCCATAGGTGGGCTATGCTGTGTTATGGAAGCCTTTCCCAAAATGACTTTCCTGGTATCTGCTCCTTTAAATTGAAGACAGACAAGCACCTGCAGCCCTAAGGTGCCCTGTGTGTATCTGACTGTAGAGTCTACCTTCCTCCCTCCTAGCTGGTAAGTACTTTTAGCTTATATATATTTTCTTCTAGTTTTCCCTTTTTTATTCATCAGGAAACAATCTGTCCTCTTCTTCCTTCTTCCCTTTCTATTTGCCTCACCATCCTCTTTCCTTTTTGTTGCTCTCTATATCACTTTGTGTTTCTCCTTTTCCTCTTAAAATACCATGCTTCTTCCCATAATTTTAATTCCTACCCCAAACCCACGTCATTTTGCTCTTTTAAGCAACTATATTTTTGCTGAAGGAATGGAAACATTTGGGTGATAAATGAAGCTATTCATGTGTAAAGTTTCCCTAGCAGTTAGTTTGATTTTGAAAGTGCTTTGACTTCCTTTCTTGCAAATGTAAGGTGATTTTTCAGCTTTTTCACTTCCTCACACTTTTTATGAGTCTCTCCTTTTATATATTTAAATTTCATGGCCTTTCTATTTACTGCATCTAGCCTGTCTCATAGTCTGGGATGAGTATAGACTATTTTTTTAATGGCTAATAATTTGAGTTGCCTCCATTTTTAATCTGTTTCATTATGCTTACCCAGAATTTTCTTAAGATCAGGCCCCATTGTAGGATTTTAATTTGGCTATCTGAAACTGTGGGATTGTAGAGGATTAGTTTTTCTTTTTTTTTTAAATCTTGGTCATGGTTTCCAATCCACTCTATAGAGAATCCTTTACCATTCCCAAGAGGCCTGGCAGTTAGTCTCTGGTCCAGCTCAACATGGAATTATGGCTTCCCTATAGTCACCAACAGCTAGATTTCTGCCATGCCTTTTAGATTTGAACTACCACCTTGTTTAATAACCCATGGGACCATATTGCTTGTACTAAGCTCTACTGGAGAGCCAAGTTATGACTGCACTGATGTTATAACAAGTTATGACATTCTGCTGGGCTGTAAGGTACTGAGGGCATGTCTATGCATCGCTGTAGATGATGCAGTATGGGCAGTTACTGCACCATGCATGCAGCGCGTGGTTAGATTTTTTTGCTACATTGCTGTAGCAGTGCGCTATACTGGGGGAGCACACCACTAAAGCAATATAGCTGGCGATCACGTGTAGACCCACATGGTCACTATGTCACCGTAGTGTGCTGTGTGCATCACTACGTTGCTGTAAGATGATATGTAGGCATGTCGGAGTACTATCATTTCTCACTGATTTCACTGGGAATTCTAGCACTCTGTATCTTACTAAGTGCTAAGGCACCTTGTAGTGCTGTACCACTCACTACTCTTACATATTGCTCAATAGCCTATGGTAATGGTGTTCATCTTGATGCACAGTTGTATTTTCTTAGTCACGAGTATGATAATGGAAACAATACCAACCTCTTGAAACTATGGTAATTTGGGACATTCAATCCGTATGCAGTGGTTTTTCAGCCCTGTTTAACCTGGATGTTGTGGATGGATTTTTTGCTGAACCATGACATGAGTCATTGTAGTAATACAGCCAATAAAACAATTTTATTTTTAAAATATGCTGACCGTTGTCACTAATGAAAAGGTCTGGAGTGACATGGCTGGAGAATGAAATATAGAATATAGCCACAACACTATAAGAAAAGGCATTAGCAGGAGCAGTTCCTCACATTGCTTCTCAAACTTGATGTGCTTCAGCTCTGACATGTAAGAGAAAACCTATTGATATGTGAGAGGATTTAAATTCCTATACCTTCTCTACTGGTACCCATATTGAGTGTTACAGTTGGTGAGCTTTTGTATATAGACCCATAAAACTAGAATCAGTTGGGGACTGTCAAACAAAAGTAGATTATCACATATTCGTCAGGGACAAAAAACTCAATCCTTCATGAGTAAGGATATTGGCTGGGTGATTATTTTTTTATATCTTGATACGAATTGAAAGTCATCAGGGTCTCAAAATCAGATCAGTACAGATAGAAGTTGTTTGGTTTTCAAGGGCAATCCTAGAATTCAATTTTTTGGGGGGAGAAGAGATGAAAATGAAACATCATAATATGGAGATCAACATACCAACTCTCCAGTCAATTTTATGTGGCATCCATTACAGTCTGTTCCTATATACATGATTCTCTGAATTCCTATTTTAGAAGAATAATCTTCCTTTTTCCATTTCATTTTTCAAAGTGCTTCAGAGAGAGGACAGGCAATAGTAGAAGTTGTAGACTTTTTTTCAAGGGCATTCATCAGCTCAGCAAGTTTGTCTGGAACATCCATAATAGTAACTATTGTAAGAGAAATGTCAAAATTGGCTTCCCACAAAAATTTATTGCAACTGAAGAACAGAAAGGAAACACAAATTGTCAGAACATGGGTGAAGCAAGTACAAAGTATGTGTGAGTAAATATTCATGGATTTAGAAGAAGAGAAAAATCATTCACCCATATTCTGATAGAACCTGACAACTAGGAGGTTCAAGTTACCTGAACCTCCTAGTTGTCACATTGCTTCTCAAACTTGATGTGCTTCACATGCTTGTTCAAAGCCTCAGCACAGATCTAAAAAGCAGTAAGTATTATGTCCATTTTAGAAAGGAGTAGACCAAGTCAGTAGATATTCTAATTCTAGAAATAGAAAACTAATTTCCTGTCTCCTACTTACGTTTTCTCAAACTAGATTTATACCTATTTTGGTTTTCTTCTCACCCCTGTTATTTGTAATAGGCATACTCAGACATTCTGTTTTCCTAGAGTAAAGGGCAGGGATTAATATCCAATTTAGCTTTCATGGCTTAAATTCTGATATCAAGTCCAGAAATAGTCATCATCAATGAATCTTTCATTCAAATGGGTAAAAAAGTAGGGCTTATTGTTATTAATTATGTCCTCTTCTATTTCTCAAGTGCTTCTTTATTGGAGTTTGTATGCTTTCTTTTAATTTTCCAATTTATCATATTAAAATAAATCTTCAGCTGATTCATTCACTCAACAGATTTTTTTAGTATCGTTTTGCATAAATAGTGTGTACATCATATACTGAAATCATGATTGTACTAATCCAACATAATTTTATCACCAAAGAGTAAGATTGGGGGAGGAAAGATATGAATGCAGAGGAAAAATACATTTAAATACTACATTTAGTAAAAATTAAAAATAAAATATTTCTGAGTTCATACTTGCCCAATTTAGTTTTTGTAAAATCTAAGTAGAATATGAACTAATATGTACCCAAAAGGACATAAAAGAGTTAGTTTGTTGTGTTTATAACCTGAACCATATAGTATTGTTCCAAAGCGTGAGAGCTGAAAATGGTCATACACTTCTCTAACAGCTTCTGAAAGTCTCCATACATATTTTTCACAAGATAGAAAGGCAAAGAATAAAAAAAGAACATGAATAATATATTTTTAAATATCACAGATTTCTTAGATGCCACATGGGATCCCTAAAAAGAACAGCATTGCTACAGCTGAATCCCAGGGAACCATCATAACTTCTCCTTTCACTCATGTTCAATGTTTAGCTTCTATCCAGTTTGGTCACCTGGCCCTGTAAGCAAAATGTTCTTACCTGAAGAGGATATAAGTATATCAGTTTTGTTATATAAATAAAAACAATTTTACTTTTTTCCTGTTTTAACCAAATGGATGGTAGGTGTGTTGACAGCATGACAGTGATACAAATGGACAACTCAAAATTTTTGGTCTTTGATAATGGAAAGGATTTCTCTAAATAAATACAAAATATTTTCTCTAGCTTTAAAATCTGTTTTCTGCTTTATTTAAATACAAGTGAAAAAGAGATACATTTGGACTTTGAGGAGCAGGATGTTTTTCTATGTCTCCCACAACGTCTTTTCCACATGGCTTTTCTTCCAAAGCTAGGTAAATTCAAATTCATGTGTTCCCATGAAGGAGATTTTCATAATGATCTGAAAAATTACCAGTTGCCATAGGGGGGTGGTGTTGTGTGATGAGAGGTAGCACTCATAATTTGTGGTATAGAATAGGTAAGCATCTTGAGAGAATTTAATATCAACTTGGATTTTAACTTGCACTGAACTCCTCTCTACACCCACGCCCAAGGTGGGGTGGTAGGAGGGTGAGCTGACTCAGCGTAGAAATGATAATGCCAAAATTCTGTGGGAAGAAGAAAGAGTGATTTCATAGTATTTTTGGCACAATGTGAAGCACAGAAAACTCTTATAAAAGTGGGAAGTACTTTTCATAAAATATCACAGAAAATCTTTTCACGAGGCTTCTTTTTTTTCTAGCCTCCTGTCCATTATCTATTTTTATTTATTTAATCTGCTGAATCACATCATTCCAAATTCTGTAGGGTTTCTTTTCTTTTCTTTGTTTTGCCAGCTGAGCCAAGTCTTTCATTCAAAAGTTTCCAGTCCCTGTAGGACAGTAAACAGTTTTGAGGACCAGGCCTTCTCATGTTACTAGAGGAGGAAGGTGTTCTGGCTACATTTTTTACTAGATAGAAAGGAGGCTCTATATGAGGTTCTAGCTTGAAAAATGGGGTCACAGTTGAGAATCCATGCATTTCATATTGTTATCCAACATCACCTTTTTTTTTTTTTTTTAGAAAACCATAGGTCTCCAGGTACTCCTGCATAAACAGAGATGTTCACTCCCAAAACCTTGAATCCCAACAACCTTAACCATTTGGTGAATTTAGATGCAAATCCTAAGTATATGGGTAGCCTATGTAGATTAAACCAAATTGATTAGAACTCTGTGCCTTGGACCTGTCTGTACTGTCTATATAAATAGGTTTTAGCTTCATAAGCCATTCTGTAATATAACCATCATCTGCCTTCCAGCCTCCTCCAACCTCTCCTTTGTGAAATGTATGACAGCTTTCTGTATTTCTCACAGTATTACAGCAAATGAACAAGAAAGATCACAGCTTGAGGAAAAGTTGGAGGTGGAGGGGTGGAGAGGGGTGGAAACAAAGACTGTAAAAGGTTCTTACGAGCAATTCCCAGGCTTTCCTGTGAGATTTTTTATACTCATGTCCTGAGTACATGCAACATTTATTAAGTACCAGTGCTGAATGCTCTTTCTCAGAGATAGGGATTGTTCTGGGATATCTTTCATTAGACCGTGTGGTGTTTCTGGGTAGTTTTGCACCCCATGTGTCTCCCCCATGTGTCTCCTCCTATTCTTGCACTCCTCCCTTCATAAAATCGGAACCCAGAGCTGGTGCTTTGCTCACTTCCCACCTTAGTTATACTACCATTGTTTCTCAAAGCAAAGTTTAGTTTGGAAGTTTATTTTACATTTTTTTAAATTTGGAGAATGATCAGGGGGATACAATAGAGCCCTAAGAATCAAAACCCAGGTGTTTAAGCAAAAATGATCAACTTCTAAATTGATTGGTTATTTCTCTGTGGTGGATAATTTGTTTTGTTATCTGGAATTACCAAATTATGCTATATTCTCCTTCCAACTATACTTGCCTCCAAAATAAAATAAAAGTATAAATTAGTTTTGTATGAAATATATTCCAACTGATTATTACCTGAGAGGGATGGAGGTTTTGTAGGACAGTAGCAACATATGTAGGACAGTTGCATCCTATGTAGGACACAGGATGCAAAATTTGACTCCCATTCTTGTGATGGTTGCTTAGAGTGTATTTAACATGTAAGGATACCCCAAACGTGATTTTCAGTAGGTTGCAAACTATCTATTCCTTAATGAAATCACTATTGGTATGATGCAGAAAATAAAAGTAGTTCATCTAAAAAAGGTCCTTTGGACAAAATGTATAGGATCATAGAAAATTAGGGCTGGAAGGGACTTCAGAAGGTCATCTAGTCCAACCCCCTGCTCAAAACAAGACTGTCCTCAACTGTATTATCTTAGTCAAGGCTTTGTGTAGGTGGATCTAAAAAACCTCCAAGGATGGAGATTCCACAGCCTTTCTAACCTGTTCCAGTGCTTTATGACTCTCTTAGTGAATACGTTTTTCCTAATATCTAACCTAAACTTCCCTTGCTGCAATTAGAGACCATTGCTCCTTGTTCTGTCATCTACCACCAGTTAGAACAGCCCAGTTCCATCTACTTTGGAAGCCCCCTTTAGGCGACCACCCACAGACGCCACCAGCAGTGTTGGCGGTGGGTGGCAGAGGGCGGGGGCAGCAGCAACTGCCCACAGGCACCACTGACAGTGTTGGTGGTGCCTTTTTTTAGGGGGTGCATTGCCACACTCAGGGGGTATGCGTGCTCCCCTTACACATTGCCACTGGGAGACCATATCACAAGCCTTGCTAAATTCAAGGCATATTGCATCCACTGCTCTACCTATGTCCACAGAGGCCGTCGTATCATCATAGAAGGTAATCAGATTGTTTAGGTATGACCTGTCCTTGGTGAATCCATGCTCATTATTCCTCAAAACTTTCTTTTCCATTAAGTGCTTAGAAATGGTGGACCTGCTCCATGGTTTTTCCAGGGTTTAAGGTGAGGCTGGCCAGTCTGTAGGTCCCTGGATCCTCCTTCTTCCTTTTCTTACAGATGGGAACTGTATTTTCCCTTTTCAAGTCATCGGGGACCTCTCCTGATCACCATGAGTTTTCAAAGATTAGGGCCAGCAGCTCTGAAATCACATTGACCAACTCCCTCAACACCTTCCTTTTGTTGCTGACCTACTTACAGAGACCCTTGCTATTCCTCATGTCCCTTGCTAAGCTGCAACTCCAATTGCACTTTGACTGTACTGATTTCATCCCTATATGACCAAGCAATACTCTTCTACTCTTCCCTCTTTGTTTTTCCAAGGTTACACCTCTTGTAAGCTTCCCTGTTAAGCTAAGCTTGTCTTCTGCTATACTTAATAGTCTTTCTGTGCATCAAGATGTTTTGTTCCTTTGGCCCTAGTAACTGGATCTTATGGACTCCTTTCCCCTCCAGACTGGCCTCCCAGGTATCCTGCCCACCAGTTCCCCAAGTTGACATCTGCTCTTCTGAAGTCCAGCTGCTATCAAGTAAGACCTTTTCATACCTGCCCACACTTGCACCTCCCCAGCCCATACTTCTCTTACATGCTTGGTAAACTCCCCTTCTCAACCTTTGCCCATGGTGCAAAAATAACCAATTATGCCTCTGTTCAGTACCACATATTTCAATTCCCTTGTGTTTTACAAGTCTTCAAGATCTTCAAAAAAATATTGCAGAGGTCATCCTGGGAATTGCCCACAGTGAGACTCACTTCTGCTTGTGGCAAGTTGGTAGAATCTATAATACAGAATAAAATTAGCAGTCATGTGGACAAATATGATTTTCTGGGGAAGAGCCAACCTGATTTTTTATAAAAGAAAATCCTGCCTCACAAATCCAATAGAGTTCTTTGCAGGTGTTAACAAGCATATTGACAAGGGTTATCCAGTTTGCATAATGTATTCAGACTTTTAAAAAGCATTCAGCAAGGTCCCTCACCAAAGGCTTTTTCAAAGAACTGGGTTGCCATGGGATTGGAGGGAAGGTTCTTTTGTGGATTAAGAGCTGAGTAAAAGGAAGGAAAGTGTAGATCTAAGTGACCACTTTTTTCAGGATGGAGGAAGGTCAAACTTGGTGCCCACAGGGATCTGTGCTGAGCCCTATATGTTCAATATCTTCATCAATGACCTGGAAATGGGGATGCACAGTGAAATCTCCAAATTTGCAGATGATAAAAAATTATCCTGGGTAGTCAAATCCCAAAATGATGGAGACATACTGCAGAAAGATCTTACCCAACTAAGGCAATGGGCACACAAAAAATAACAGGTGAACTTCAATGTCAATAAGTGTAAGGTAATGAACATGGGGAAAAATAACTCCAAGCTATAGCACAAAATGTTGGGTTCTGACCTAGCTGTTATGACTCAGGAAAGAGACCTTGGAGTCACTGTTAGATAGAACTCTAAAAATGTCAGCTCAATGTACGGCAGTGAACAAAAAAACTAATAAAATGTTGGGTATCATTACAAAGAGACTTAAAAATAAAATGGAGAACATCATCATACCATTATACAAATCTGTGGTGCACCCACATCTTGAAAACTGTGTGTAGTTCTGGTCACTGCATTTCAAAAAGGATGTAGTAGAATTAGAAAAGATTCAGAGAAGGGCAAATAAATTGGTCAGGGACATAGAGCAGTTGTCATACCACGAGAGACTCTGTGACTCTTTAATTTAGAAAGGAGAAGACTATGGAGTTATATGGTAAGTCTATATTGAGTCCATGATTTTTTTGTATCCAGTAGCCTTATGAAGTGAAATTCAATTACCTAGACATCTGCTGGGAGGAACAGTCAGCCAGGTCGGACCGTTTCAGGAGGTTCCTGGCCAAGATACAGGACCTCCACTTAATTCAGGAGGTGCACAGTCTCACCAGAGGAAATGCCCTGTTGGACCTGGTCCTGGCCACAGGCAAAGACCTGGTAAGGGGCCTCCAGGTTCTTGACCACCTGGGTAACAGCGATCATTGCTTGCTGGAATTCACCATCCAGTGCAGGGTGTCAAGGGCCTGCAGCAAGGTGGTAGCCCTAGACTTCAACACGGCCAACTTCAAAGAGTTGAGGAGATTAGTGGGAGAGGTGCTGGGGTTCTCGAGAGCAGGGGAACTCTGTGCCCAAGATGAGTGGTTGTTCCTTAAGGAGATGATACTCAGGGCCCAAGGGGTGACCATCCCAACAAGAAGCAAGGGGGGCAACAGTGCCCAAAAACCCCCCTAACCCCCCAAGGGCATCCAGGAATGCCTGATTGCCAAAAAGGTGGCGTACAACCGATGGAAGGGGGGTGCTATCTCCAAAGAGGAGTATACCTCCTCTGCTAGGGCCTGTAGGGGGGCTGTCAGGAAAGCTAAGGCAGACATAAAGCTAGGACTAGTGTCCAAAATCAAAAATAATAAAAATATTATAGGGAGGATAAAGAAAGCACTGGGAAATGTGGGATCCCTGCAAGATTCTCTGGGCAATCTGGTGGTTGTGCCAGAGGAGAAAGCAGACCTCTTTAACCAATTCTTCACCTCCATTTTCTTGGATAGGGACCAGGACTTCCCCACCATGATGCAAGACGAACTCAAGGGGAACGCCTCCAGACCTCAGGTTGGGGAGGACCGAATTAGAGAGCTTCTCAAGGGGCTGGGCGTATTCAAATCAGTAGGTCCAGATACTCTCCACCCCAGGGTGTTGAGGGAGCTAGGAGGGGTTATTGGAGGGACCTTGCACCGCTTTACGAGCACTCGTGGTGCTTGGGCCAAGTGCCAGATGATTAGAAGATAGCCAACGTGGTCCCCACCTTTAAAAAAGGGAGGAGGGAGGACCCAGACAACTATAGCCCCATCAGTCTTACCTCAATCCTAGGGAAACTCTTTGAGAAGATCATCATCGAGCACATCTGCCATGGGCCGGCTTCAGGGATGATGCTTGAGGGCAACAGCATGGTTTCATTAGGGACAGGTCATGTCAGACCAACCTGATTGTCTTTTGTGATCAGGTCACAAAAGCATTGGATGCAGGTGTCCCTGTGGATGTAGTCTTTCTGGACTTCAGCAAGACCTTTGACACCGTCTCCCACCCCATCCTCATTAAAAAAACTAGGTGACTGTGGCATTGATGCCTACACATTCAGATGTATTGCAGATTGGCTGAAGGGTCGTACTCAGAGAGTGGTGGTGGATGGGTCATATTCGATCTGGGGAGAAGTGGGCAGCGGAGTCAGGGCTCGGTCCCGCACTGTTCAATTTCTTTATCAGTGATTTGGTTGATGGGGTGAAAAGCAACCTGTTTAAATTTGCTGATGATACCAAAATATGGGGTGAGGTGAGCACACTAGTAGGGAGGGAAAGACTTCAGCAAGACCTGGATAGGTTACAGGGATGGGCTGACAAAAACAGGATGTGTTTCAATAATGACAAGTGCAGGGTGCTGCACTTGGGCAGTAGAAACCAGCAGCACACTTCTAAGATGGGAAACTCCCTTCCTGAGAGCATGGCGGCAGAAAGGGAACCTGGAGTCATTATTAACTCCAAGATGAACATGGGCCGACAATGCGAGGTCATGGTTGGCAGGGCTAACCGGACCTTGTCGTGCATCCACAGGTGCATCTCAAGTAGAGCCAGGGAGGTGATCCTCTTCCTCTATGCGACACTGGTCAGGCCACAGCTGGAGTACTGTGTCCAGTTCTGGGCGCCCATTTTAGGAGGAATGTGGACAATAATGAGAGGGTCCAGAGGAGGGCCACCTGCATGATCCAGGGACAACAGAGCAGACACTACAATGAGAGCCTGCGGGACCTGAACCTGTTCAGCCTTCACAAGAGAAGGCTGAGGGGGGACCTGGTGCCTGTCTATAAACTCACTAGGGGGGACCAGAGGGATTTGGGAAAGACCTTGTTTCCCCTAGCACCCCCTGGCATAACCAGGACTAACGGCCACAAGTTGTTGGAGAGTAGGTTTAGATTAGACATCCATAAGAACTACTTCACAGTTAGGGTGGCTAGGAGCTGGAACCAACTTCCAAGGGAAGTGGTGCTGGCTCCTACCCTAGAGGTCTTTAAGAAGAGGCTTGATGCCTACCTGGCTGGAGTCATTTGAGCCCAGTTTTTCTCCTGCCCAGACGGGGTGTCAGACTTGAAGATCTACAAGGTCCCTTCCGACCCTACTTCTATGATTCTATAATGATTCTATGAAGTTCCTAGGCTCATCTATGGAAGGTGTTTTGTAAGTTCCCATTGGGGATTAGAACTGAGAGATTGGGAGACTCCCCATGCCTGAAGAAGGGTGACTGCACCCAAAAGCTTGTCAATGTTTTTTTTTCCAACTACTCATTTGAGATAATAAAAGATATCAGATCTACTCAAAGAACTTTGCCCACTTTGGATTTTGAGAACACTTTTGCTGCCTGACCTCACTGCAGTTTCTTACTGAAAGGAATGAGGATAAGAACTTGCTAAAATATTGACCTTGGGTTCCATTGAAGTATCTGGGGGTTTTTTGAATAATTTTTCATTTTACTTGCTTTTCAAATCTGCATTTACATTTGGCTCTCATTTCTCAGTAGCAGGTTGTTTCCCTGTTTATTACATCACATCCTCACTTACCCTTTTGTATCTATAGGGTAAGCGAGGATGTGATGTAATAAACAAGGAAACAAGTTGCCATTGGGAAATGAGAGCCAAATGTAAATGCAGATTTGAAAAGCAAGTAAAATGAAAAATTATTCAAGAAAAAGGCAAATTCTTCAATGGAACCCAGGGTCAATATTTTGGCAAGTTCTTATCCCCATTCCTTTCAGTAAGAAACTGCAGTGAGGTCAGGCAGCAAAAGTGTTGTCAAAATCCAAGGCAGGGAAAGCTCTTTGAGTAGATGTGATATCTTTTATTAGCCCAAATGAATAGTTGGAAAAAATGACTTACAAGCTTTTGGGTGCAGTCACCCTTCTTCAGGCATGGGGAGTCTCCCAATCTCTCAATTGTAATCTTCAATGGGAATTTACAAAACCCCTTCCATACACAAGCCTATGAACTTCACTTCATAAGGCTACTGGATACAAAAAAAATCATGGACTCAATATAGGTATTGGTTTTATGAAACATTACAACCCGCCTGACATTTGATTCACAAGATACCTGACTGAAAGCCTCTTTTGTACCTTGTACTCTATCACTGCACTGTCTCCCTTCACCCGTTTCCCCACTGCTGTCTTCCCCCCCACCTTGCTTCATCTCTCTCTCTCACCCTTTTTTATTTCTAATTCTACCTATTTACATTTTCACTGACATTCTGCCACACTTTTAGCTTCTTTCATTTCTTGGAGTCTCTGAACAACAGAGACTCCCCCTGCCTGAAGAAGGGTGACTGCACCTAAACGCTTGCCATGAATTTTTTTTCCAACTACTCAGTTGGTCTAATAAAAGATATCATATCTACTCATAGAACCTGGCCTTCCTATGCCTTTAGACCAACATGGCTACAACCAAAACCCCCTCAAAATCCATTGGTGTTAAATCAATTCAGTAGTCTCACATCTTCTAACAGGAACATTCATCTGCAGGTAGGTGCCTTTTCCCACTCACCACTGCCTTATCAACAATGAAATCCTAATTTGCCTTATCCAAACCACATATCACAGATTTCCAAAGGAGAAAAGAAGTTTATAGCTCATTAAAACTGGAAATGTTTGCTCAGAATACAATATGTTAGTGACTCCTTGGAGAACATGGACTGCATAAGGAAAAGAAATTATGGAGTGATTGGTATTAGAGTTACAAGTTGACACCTCAAGAGTATTTTGAAATCCCCTTCAAAATTTCAAGTGTTGATTCTATGTATTAGGTGCTATTAATAAATAGCATCATCACAAAGGGCACTGAACAGCATATATTGTAATCCAAGTTTTTATTTATTTGAATAATGTGTTTTGCTCTGGAGAGAAGGGAAGAGAAAGGGGGCAGAGTGAACAAGTAAGAGAGAGAGAAATTACATTTGCTATATCATCAGTAAAAGTTAAACATAACCTTAACCTTATCTGTGGCATTTGCACTAGAAAATATTTTCCATTTAATAAGCTTCAAAACTCTCAGAGAAAAGCTGAATGCCATAGAAGTCAAACAATTTCAGAATTTTCAATGCATGTGAATAATAAAGGGTTGGGCATTTTTTTGGTTTTTTTAGGGGGTTTGTTTGTTTGTTTATTTAGTTTTTAATTTAAGAGATGAGCCTACACTTCCATATATTATGGAATAAGACATCTCTAAATCTTTGTGTAAAACTCATTCCACTTAATGATAGCATATAAAATGTCAAGAAAATATAAAAAAACACATACTGTAACATTGATACATAACTGGTTGTATTGCCAGGCTCAAAAGGTAGTCACCATTAACTCAGTGTTTAGTTTTAAGGAAGGTATTGAATGGGGTTCTCCAGGGATCCATCCTGGGGCAGTTATTGGGTCTAGTCTTGTTTAGCATAGTTTCATAGTTTCTAGGGTCAGAAGGGACCTGAGTAGATCATCTAGTCCGACCCCCTGCCATGGCAGGAAAGAGTACTGGAGTCAAACGACCCCAGCAAGGGGCAACATCAAGCCTCCTCTTAAAGACCCCCAGGATAGGAGCCAGCACCACTTCTCCTGGAAGTTGGTTCCAGCTCCTAGCCGCCCTGTCAGTGAAGTAGCACCTCCTGATATCTAGTCTAAATCTAGCAACTTCATTAATGATTCAGACAATGGGCCCAAGTGCATGTTTAGCAAATTAACAGGTGACATCAAGTTGGGTGGAGTTACAAACACTGTGGAGGGCTAGCGTTAGAATCCAAGGTCATGTGAATAGCCTGGAGAAATGGTTTACAGTCAGTCAGTTGAGATTCAACAAGGACAAGTGCCAAGTCTTTCATTTGGGATACAATAATTGCATGTACAACACAGAATGGGGAATGAATGGCCCGGCTGCAATACTGCAGAAAAGGACGTGGGAGTTACAGCAGATCATGAGCTAACAGGGTACTCTTGTTGCTAAAAAAATATAGGCCAACAGCATCCTGAGTTGTATCATCAAGTTTTCCTTCCACTCTATTTGTCAGTGATGAGTCCTCACCTGAAGTACTGTGTCCAATTTGGAGTCTACACTTCAAGCAAGGTGTGGACATTTTAGAAAGAGTACAGTTCAAAATGACAAAAATAATAAGACGCTTTGGAGCCATAGCTTATGAAAAAGGGCTGAAAGAAGTAGGACTATTTACTCTGGAGCAAAAAGACTGAGCGGAGTTTTGATAACAGTCTTCAAATACCGGAAAGGTGATTACAGAATAGATGGAGATAGACTATTATTTTCTGTGGCTGTAGTGGATAGGACCAGAGGCAATGATATCAAGCAGCAGCATAGGAAATTTAGGTTAGAGATTAGGAAGAACTTTTTGACCATGAGAGTAGTCAAGCATTGGAACAGGTTACCTGCAGAAGTGGAATCTCTATCCCTGGAAAATTTCAAGAGCAGATTAGATGGATGCTTGGCAGGAACAGTTTAGTCAGGCATGATCCTGCCTTGGTCATGGGGCTGCAGTAGATAACCTTATGGGACCCCTTCCAACCCAACTTGCTTATGATCCTATAATCACAAAGGAAACAGATTTGGGGATTGTAGCAACAAAATGGAAGGCCCTCCATGAACCATTTCTTCGAAAGGAGGATTTCTGTTGAGTGTTGGTCAAACCCTGTTCAGCTCTCCTCCTTCTCCCATCCTCTCCAATTAATTTGAGATTTGAATGAATAATCAAGGGAAACTATTTTATGAGTTCAAACTGTGTTATGTTTTTTGCCTGGAAATAGCATGTATTTTGTGTGTGTCACATCTTTTCCACCAAAAATGTTTTGGGTGCATTTTGCTTTAAACTGTTAGGTTGACTTACAGCTAGTATTCAGGAAAAATGATAGAAGTGTATGACCAGAAATCACCAAGGTTTGTACAGCTATTACTTATAACCTTCAACCCCTGTAATCAAAAATACTTGAAATGGTGTGATTTCAACCAACAGGGCACAGTATTATGTACATAGATTGCACCTAACATAGTTACACTACTTTTCAACTTCACCATCGTTCATCCCTATACAATTCACTGAAGTTTGGTTCAGTACCTGGTTACTCATATATGATTAACGTATTATGAGTATAGTCACCATTTGGCAACCAGCTACATCGCACAAGTGAAAAAACCCACCCTGAGTTTAATGCATATAGAGTCCTGCATTTTGGAATGAGAAATCCTCAGATTCTATTGTCATACTACTTGTGTTTAATAGGTAATAGGGATCAGGTCTCAGATCGTGTAAACTGACAAAGATCTATTGACTTCAAAGGATTTATATTAGGATTTAGTTTAGTGCATGACCCTAGGTCCATTACATCCCATATCCTCTCTTTCCTGTGTATTATTAACCTCATTCAGTTTCTCTTTCTTTTTTCCCCCTCTAAAATAATGCGGGCAGATTGAGGAGCATCTTCAGAAGCAGGATAGGAGTTCATATCTATTTTCAGTACCTGCAATTATACACCTCCAGAATAAGAGAGCTCTGCATCACAATCCCCTTGGCAACTGCAATCATCCGTATAGCACAGTTTACATCATTCACAGGCCAGAGTTTTCTAGTCAGGGTCATGTTTGAAACACGGTAACACAATTCGAGTGACAGTCAGGGAGAGGAAGCTCCAGAGGATTCAGGTAAATTATTTCCTTTAAAGTAAATGGAAAAGCTTTTGCCAACATTGCATTGAAATCACTGAAGGCTGCACAAGAGTAACTGAATTAGAAATGTAGATTCAACAAAATCACAAATGCCTTAACATTTAAAATGTTGACTAGCAGGTCCTCCTGCTAAATCCTACATGATCAGGCTCCTAGGATGTGAGGGGGGTTTTGGTGTGAGCAGTATAGGAATGTTGTCTGAGTTAGTGGTAATATCCTCAACTGTTAGAAGGCAAATACATCATCTTTAAAACAGGACAGAATAATACAAGGATATCATACAATGCTCGACATTTTTTATTAATTGGGTAGCGTGTAGTGTGACAGCCCCAGGGGAGAATCCAGTTGACATTTTTCATTTGGTTCCTAATTGTTCTAGACAGCTGGGACGTTGCGAACAAAGCAATGGGTTCCAGGGGCTGCTGGACCTCCAGGTAAAATGAAGTGAAGCAAATTCTAATTGGAGACTACTGGAATTTACACTATTGAGGTGCTCTGACTACAGATTTGAAGAGAACAGAGAAATCATCCCTGCTCCTCTCCTGAAAAGCTGCTCATCTAAATAGCTACCGTCAAATGATAGGGGGTGGAATGCAATAAAAAACAAGTGAGTAATGAGGGTTTAACATGTCTTAGTAGTTGTATGATTTTTGGGTTGGGGGATAATTGATACTCTCAACTACTTGGCTGACATTTATTTGAGAGCAGAATTGGAATGTATAGCCCCTTTGGAATCAGCATATTTTGAAGTAGGGGTGGCTGACTTGTGGCACGGGGCACCTCTGTAAATAGCATGCAGAAGACAATAGAGGAGGCGGGAAGCAGAAAGTCAAGGGGTAGATTGGGCAGGAGAAGGCACTAGGGGAGGGCATGGGGTTTAATTTATGGCACACCTACCAAAATGATTGGCCCTCACTTTTAAGGAATGGCTTGAAGGAGGGCATAGCAGAACTGGAGTGAAGAGGGTACACTAGATAAAAATCCACTAAAAAGTAAAGGAATAACTGATACGATTAGTCAGGCATATTGGTTCTAAGGAAAAAGGAGACAGGCTGAAAGAGAAACAAAATGAAAAGGAGGTAGCAACATCTTTTTTCAGGTACATATGTTACTAAGTATATTTTATCCTCATTGCACAGAAAAAAAGTTAGATGAATGTATTTAACCATAGCCACACAGTGGCAGAAAAGTAAAGACTTAAAATAGCCCAAATTTGCTGCTGAAAGGCTTTCATTCTCGAGGCAGCTACATTTTGGTTGTGCTTTTTATATTTTAAACACTATCTCTTCTTCCCCCTCCCCCTTCAAGCCCTCCCCCCAAAACAAAAGCAAAACAAAAACAGGCAATTGTAAAAGGCTGTAAGAGTCAAAAAGAAATGCTATCACTTCAGGAATTTCCCAGTGCATTACTATAGTCTTTTGGGATTAAAAATGATCCATACACAAATATATCTACACTTATAAATAAACATATTTGTGTAGTGACCTACCACATACGATGATTTGGAGAGGTTTTTTTCCTATTAGCAGATAAATAAGATTCATAATATCCAAATAATTATACATATATTTATAAGATTTAGTCTTCTGACCACATAGGATATTTACCAAATGCTAACATTCTGTAACCACCAACAAATTACAGTACATGAACTAAGCATAGAGATAAAATCGGTCTCTCTAGACACTAAATCTCTCTCTCCCTCTCTCTCTCTCTGCCTCTAGAGATGTGAGTTTGCTATCAGCTAAGCGATTCTGAGTTAAAGGGCCACATGTATTTTTTTGTGTGTTAAAAAACAAAAGTTCGTGCCATAAACTAGAATGCCAGCTCTGAGCGCTTGCAAAACCGTTCTTGTTTCCTAGCAACCAACAGGAAGCATGTCAGAGAGCAAAGGGGGTCTGAATCAATGTGGATGTGTGGAAAGCAGCAGTATTACTTTAGGTAAAGTAGGCAAAAGCAGAAAGGATACAAGGAAGATTTCCTAATTGTACTGGTTTTCTACACTGTGCAAACACTGGGTGAAGACTAGGTCAGAATTAGGATTGGAGAGTGTATGCTCCAAGAGATGCTATTATGATGTTTCTGTTATTTCTTCTCCTCCAATCCTCTCAAATCTGTTAAAAGAGTAAATCAAGCCTTTTTCTCTTTATGAAAATGGCAGTGTCCCAAGCCCCCAGACATTTTTTGAACCATTTCTGTTCAAACAAAACAGGGGCCATAAATAGAAGTGATGGGTTTTAAAAAACCCCACTTCAATTTAGGGCTGATTAAACCCCCATGTTGTGCACACACCCCACTGACTTCCCTGCCTCTCTGGCACGGAGGGGAGGAGAGGGCGAGCTGCCGGCTTCAGTGGTCCCTGGTCTGTGAGCGGGGCTGGTGATTCCCTCCACGGCAGCAGCCCTTCCCCCAGGCCCCCAGGCAGCACTTGCCCACAGGCGCCTGGCTCGAGCACTCCCGCGGGCACTGCAGCTGCAGAGGGAAGCACCAGGCCCCTGTACAGCTTAGGTAGGCAGGCAGGCTCCGGGGCGGGGGGGGAGTATCCAGCTTGGTGGTTTTCTTGGGCTGAGCCTGACTTCCTAGGCTGCTGCTAGGCTGCCTGCAGGGCTTCCTGCTGAGCTGTGGAGCTGCGTGGAGCCCAGTGCCTCGCTCTGCAGCTGTAGGGGCAGCAAACTGAAACTCCTCAAAGGAGTTTTAGTTTGCTGCGCCCCAAGTCATTTAAGGAGCATTACACCGCTGAAGTTCCTGCAGTGGCTGAAATTAATGCACAACACACTGTCAAGGCATGCAAACACCAACACCATTAAAGCAGTGCAAAAGCATTTGGCCTGCTTTAATGTGTCATGCACACAGGCTTCTCATTTCGTCCACACATGGCCTCTGTCTCTATAACAGGACTATACCATATTTACCCAGATCCAAGATGGCTTCAAATTTAAAATGACTGCCAACAATTAGATTCTGTACCTGGGAAATGATAAATTTCTTACAATTTTCCAGGTATAGAATCTAATTGTTGGGGGTTCATCCTAACTTTGCCCCCCCAACAACTGTGAGAGAGAAAGCAGTGGTGGGAGGGACAGGTAGCCAGACTACCATACCTTGTCTGCCCCCCTGCTGCCTAACCACCCCCAAATCTACTTGCCTCTATGTGGCTTGCCTCCACCAGCTCTTTGCCCACTCTGCTGCCTGCCCTCCAACCTATTTGCTCTCTCCACCCCACCAGCTGACTAACTTGAAGCCTGGGTTGGTGCGCCTCCACCCCTCTTAGTTACCTTACTGTGCAAGAATCTTAAAGAAATGCCTTGCATAGTGGGACCAAAAAAAAGTTATATTTAAGTGTTTAATAGTAGTTTTATACAAGTATCCCAAAGCCTCAGGTTCCTGTTCATTCCTTCAAATTCATTGGACTTCTCAACTCCGCACATGTAGGCTAGAAATTCTGTGATAATTCCTAAAATAAATTCTGCTTTTGTTTGGACTGTTAAAATGGTGTTTGGGGAATTTCATCATTTCCTTGCAAAGAAAGAATTTTGTTTCGGAGAAATATTCTGTTTGTGGCGATATGAATGACATTTTTGGCTCTATGAAAACTTGCCTGTGTCCTAAATTGATTACAACCCTTTTTTCCTTCCTACCCTTTATCTTGTCTGTTTAGACAGTAAGTTCTTAAGGGCAAGGATTTTGTTTGTAGAGGGCTTTCTACAAAAGGATAGTCTCTGTTTTGATCTTAGGAAGCTACCACACTTTGACAGGATAACAAATTTCTTGGCTAAAGGCAATGTGGTAAACTTATTTATCTATATTTAAGCAAAGCTTTTGATGCAATCTCTCATGAAGAATTCTTGGAAAAACTGGGAAGGATAAAATCAATATTACAATTGTAGAGTGATTGATGCTGATTCAAAGATAGGCTACAGTGGGTTGTGAGCTAAGGAAGGAGTAGCTGAAACAATGTCTTTTTTTGTTTCTCCATGTCAAATGGGGAGTGATGGGGGATCATCTTGGATTCAAGTAGATATAGTAATAAATAAGTACAGGATAGGGGTACATAGCCTGAAAGCAACTGAGGATGAGAAGGACGTAAGATTTTTTGTTTGATTATAAGATGAAGAGGAATCACAAGAGTAATGCAGCTGGGAAAATGCTATAATGCAATTCTGGAGTGTATTAGGTGAGGTATATTCAATAAAGACAAAGAAATACTAGTACCAGTGTACAAGACATTGGTAATATACCCCATTTGGAATATTAGGTACAGTTCTGGTCAACAATGTTTTAAAAAAAGGTACAAAGGTGACCTATTAATATGGTCACCCTTATGCTATGAAAGATGATTAAAGGAACATGCTTTGTTTAGCTTAAAAAAACAGAGATGGTGAAAGATTGATTATTGTTTACAAATACATTTTCGGGTGAATATTAAGGAGGGAAAAGAACTTGGTAGGCTAAGCAACAATGCCAGCACTAGTTCAAATGGCTAAAAGCTATTGAGCAAATTCTGGCTGTAAATTAGAGGATGTCATTCAATCAGAGCAGTGAAGTTTGGGGATATTCTTCTGAAGCAGTGGGAACAAAGACCTCTAGTAACATTTTGAGACTGACTCAATGGAGAAGGAATAAAATGATAGGCTAGGAAATTCTTGGTTCAACTATCAAAATGCCAGATATGTGAAATTTAGTATTTGCAATCTCCATGGAATACCCCTCAACAAGTATTTGTACCCCATAGTAGTGGTTTGCCAATTCCAAGCTTCAGAGATTTTCATTGCCTTCCACTGAAACATTAGACACTGCCCACAGGTAAGATTTGGGGGTTTGGCTGGGATGTGTTCATGCTCCCACCGACACAGAAAGATCTAAGCTTTCTAAGTATACAAAATATTGTTCTTTTACTTTGGGTCATACCAATTGCCAGATCTGGGGTCAGGAAGGATTTTTTTCCCCTCTAGGTCAATGGTTCTTGACTGGATGTAGTGGCACCCTGGGGTACTGCAATCCTGGGTCTGCCATTATCACCACACCTGTGACTTCAGTCAGGTGAAACTTCCCGCACACCTCAGTTTCCATGAGACATGTCCAGCCAAACCAGGAAGCAGCTTTGACAGTAAAAGGCACATCTCTCTGTATTATGGAATGGAGGCAGAAATGTCCCCTTGGTGCTGCAGCCACTTCCTGGTTTGAGTCCAGCATGCCTCTTGGTAACCAAAGTACATGAGAGAGTTTTACTTGCTGTGGCTGTTGCAGTGCCACAGCAGCCTGGACACAGATGCTACTGGTGAGGTGACATGTGAAATTTTCCCTGTGTCCCTCAATTTTCAGGGGGCACGTCACAGCCAGACCAGAAATCAACATGCTTCTGCCACCTCTCTTCCCCATCTGGTCCCACAAATGCCTCCTGGAAACAGGTGCATAGGGCAGTTCCACTTGGCTGCTTTGCTAGCAGCAGAGACATCTGTCTTTGGGCTGCCTTGCCATCTCCACTGGCAGATGGAACTGTCCTTGTGCCTCTGTTTTCAGGAGTTGCATGTTGGACAAGAGAGGGCATGTGTGCCTGCTTATCCGAGAACCTGAATATAGGCAAGCATGCATGTGCCTTTCCCGTCTTGCTGTGCACTATGTGCTTGGGGCACTTTTATCTGATGGCAATAATGGTAGCACCACCTGGCTGAGAACCCGTGGGGTAAACCGAGGCACTGCAACAGTGGCTGTCAAACAGGGTGCTTTCAATCCGGGAGGGGTGCTTTGTATCTTAAGGGCCTGGTTGCATGATAATTTTGGGCAGCTCCTGGATGCTCTGCACATTAACTCCTGAAACTGGTTTAGTTTTAAGCACTTATTAGGCACCTCAAGTCATGCCATTCCAGGGCAGGATTATCTCTGATCGATGTTACTCAGCTTGTATTACACTAAGGTGTAGCCACTCTAGGTGCATCCCACCTGCCCTGGGACCACTGTCCCCCTCCATCTTCCCCTGCACCTCAGATACCTGCTCACTGCCCCCACATCCATGCTGTCTGTCCCAGGGAGAAGACGGGGAGGGTTAAACTGCCTGCCTGCCTGTGCCACTGAAACTCTCTGGGCAGGTTCAGCCCTAAGAGCAGCAACCTGGCAGTGGCAACTTTTCAGGCAGGTTAACCCTCCCCTGGGACAAACAGCTGGGGAGCTACAAGTAGGCAGGGGGAGCCCCAGGCATGAGGGGGTCAAGGGGAAACCTCAGGGGTCAGGGAGGGGAGCCCTGAGGGTGGGGGGGGGGGCAGAAGGGGAGGCCCAGGGGCAAGAGGCAGGGGGAAGCTTGGAATGGGAGGGGGGATGGGATTCTTACCTTTCAGTCCTCCTGGCCCTTGCTGGCCTGAATGTGTAAGTGCTCCAAACTTGACCAAGCTCTAATACTGATCAACATCTGTGTGGCTCGCAGTTAAAGGTGTAACAAGGCACTAAAAAAGGTTGAGAATCACTGCTCCAGCCCCTTTAATGAGAAATAAAAAGAGAAGTAGGAATTCCCCCCGTGAAAATTATTTTACTACAGATTATTTTAACAGAAGCAAACAACTAGGACAATGTCTAAGTAATATGAATAGAGGAGGAACAACCTGCATGTCCTCATTATGAGCCTAATTTATTTATTCAAAACTGCTTCCATATTTTTGAAAGTGAGAATGGGTTTTAAACCAAGTCACTCTTTTAAACCAAGGTGTGCTTCCTTTTTTTTCAGATAAAGAAACTGAGGCCTGGCCTACTTCAAATATGGCTGTGATTTTTGTGAACACACTTATACTGGAGTAATGTATTTATAGAAGGGCACTATATTGGTATAGTTTATACAAATATTTCTGTTCTTTCTCATACCAGTGTAATAGTGCCCATAGTAGGGAGGATGTATGGCATTAACTCTGCCAATTTAGAGTACAACTGTTTTGGCAACACTTGAAACAGATGGGTACATTGGGGTGCTCAAGCAATAGTGCTCAACCTTTTGGCCCCATGGGCCAAATGAGTGGTGTGGGACTGATCCAGATCAGACCCCATACCGCAGGATTGGGCCTGTACCCCTGAATCCCCATTGTGCCCCCTGATCCAGCCTTGCATGCTGGGATTGGAACCCCAGGCCTTATACCTCCCCATATGGTCCTGTGTGACAGGATCAGGGCCCTGGGATTCAGTGCTCCCTTGGCTGGGTCTGTGCACCAGGATTAAGCTTTGTGCCTCCCTGTACCACCTCTGCCTAGCCTTGTATGCTGAAATTAGGCCCTGTGCTGCCCTACACACCACATCTAGTGCTCAGAGCCATAGACCCATGGGGAACACTGAGGCTGGATGACAAGCTGCTAGAGGTCAGATCCATCCCACGCGCCAAGGGTTAAGCACCCTAGTGAAATGTAGTGATAGCATAATGAATAGTCATGATTTTCTGTTGCCTACACAAGCCACAAGAAAGTGTCCCTTCCTAATGGCATTCAGGATTGTGGCATGGTGACAGATAGCCCTGTATAATTAATTTAAAATTTTATCTCTGAGTTTTGCTCCTATCTCAGTCCTCTTCCTTTGTGTCCCCCCCCGACACACACTCATAAGTATGAATGAAATTTATCCTTCCCCCCTTTAACTGCTTGCAATATATCCTGCCATTTAAACACTTGCAAATTCTTTAGTATAAAAGATTTGACAGCTATTATATGTTATTTAATGAGATGTCATAAACTAAAGATATAGGTGATCCTTTCTAATCCTGCTCTATATCATCCTCCTTAGTTTGCTGCTGTAACGTATCAAAAGCCTTCTTTACCTTCTGTTAATTGGTATAAATGGGGTTAATCTTTGTAGAGCAGAGATTATCTTGCTTTAGGCACACATACAAGAAAAGACTTAATTAACCAAGGAGGGAGGGGAGGGAAGAGAGACAGAGACAGAAACACAGAGATTTACATACTAAGTGCTATATTTCCTGTTCCCTTTCTGTATTGCACACTGATGATTTGACTGGCTTGTCCATTTAAGACATCTATCTCAGCTAGGTGTGACACTTATCTTCTTGGCTCCCAGGAGGAAAGTTGTTTGAAGTGATCCGTCTAGTGACCCTCTAGTGAAGGAAAAAACGATGGAAAGCTCCAAGAGAATGAGGTTCAATGGGGAGATTCCAATAATTTAGGACATAGCATTTTGAGGTAGAGAAGAGATAAGAGAATACAGGCATATGTTAGGGACATGTGAAATGTAGGAATGTTTACTATTTAAATAAATTCTTCTTAAGGATATAGTCCAATAGCATAATAGGAGGCCTAGGATATAAATGAAAACTATAAATCCCCCCCCAAAAACTTATATTACAGGCTAAATAAATGGCTTGCTGGGGTGATACAAGAAATCATAGAATATGTACAATCATAGGAAAACATGGGCTGAAAGTTAGGAAGCAGCACTAAAGAAAGAGAGGAGTTTCTTGTGGGGTAGTGTCTCAAAACAAACAAACAAGCGACCAACTCCCCCACAAGATCCCAAATTAAACTAGCTGAGAATAAGCTCTCAGAAGACTCTTCAGTTTCCTTAAAGTAGCTTACTCAAATAGATACAGCAACATTTTGTAGGTGTCAGGACATTTCAGAGCTACTTTTAAATTTTCAGGGGCTATGGGAAAATTAATATCTGCATTTTTATTTTGTCTCTTGATTTCTATAGCTTCTAATAATTGGAATTTAAGTGAGACTGTTAAATTAAAAGTTAATGTTTCCATCTTGAAATCAAGCTGTTGCATCTTTTTCTTGAAGATTATACAAAACTTCCAGACCAGTTGATCTTTTTTTTTAATACACTAAAACTACATAGTTGTTTGGAAAAGCAAATTAAAATGTGTGCATAAACTGAAGCAAGGGGACTATTATTTTTTTTCTTAAATATGCCATTATTTATTTATTATGCCCTTCAGCATACATTTCTTATCGACTTCTCTTCATCTAAGATTCTATTGCTTTGATCTAGAGTAGGTTTTGGAAACCTGACCTGAGATTGAGCCTCTTTTGATGTCAATGTGATTCCTCTTGCTAGGGTACAAATTCCCCAGTCATCCTGCCTTTGTGTGTTGTCATGACCAGAACTATTTGGACTAACTGTAAATTGTAAAATGACAGATCTAAAATCAGTTGGGCTTGTAAATTGAAATAGTGATTTAGTAAACAAAAATGTCCTTCCCCTGGGCATAATTTCAGATTTCTCCGATCTAAAAGGCAGTCAAATATATTTTGTCTCAAGATCATTTGTTCTCAGCAAGATAATGCCACTGCAGGGATCATTAGAACAACTAAAGACCTAAACTTGTGAGGTGCTGGGCACCCCTCAGAAGACTAGTCACTGCAAAGATTTAGTGCTAACTTATCTTTTGGATTTTGAAAAAGGACACTGTTCCTTCTTGGGAGTGAGCATCTGATTGGATGGATGATGACTATGTCTCATTTATTAATAAATGTAACTTATTTTCCATCTTCCACAGTTAGTCATTTATATGGCATGAACAAAAGCTAAAAGCTTGGCAAAATGGTTATATTTTATACTGGAATGCTGAGCTCTGTCACTCTAGCTTATTTATTTGTTTATTTATTTATTCATTTTAGTACAAAGGTTCCAGCAATCTTTTCTTTATCATTTGGGCTAGGGACAGAAGTTACAAATAAATCAGTTTAAGTGATCAGAAACTGGTTTAAACCTACACCAGAATAGAAGTTCAGTGGACATAAATCACTTTCAAAATGGCCGAAACTGGTTTAAAATAAACCTGGTTAAATGGGTTTAACTGATTTAGGTGAAACTGGTTTATGAAACTTCTGTCCCAGACCCCTTCCTGTTTCAAGTTAAATCAAAGTCCCCCAGCATCCCAACATTTTGTAGCCCTGAGCACAGCCCTAGGCTGTGCAGTCTGATCCAGAGAGCAGGGCTGGTCCCATCCCTCTGCTCCTTACTGAAGCAGTGAGGGATGACTCGTTGGCCTCATTGGCTGGCTCACTGGGCCCCCCAGGAAAACCCAGGCTGGGGTCTGGGACCAGAGCGGGGGGTGTTAAACTTCCCTTTCCCCAAGTACAGAGCTCCCGTGCCCTGCTAAATTTACTGCTAGCTGTGACTGTGAACTGTGAATCTCAGAGGCAACTGGAAGCAAGAAGAGGAAGTGAGGAACTCTGCAGAGTCCTGCTTCTCTGATTGTGGACTGCAAATCCCAGAGACTTTGGGGGAAGCAGGAAGAGGAAGCAAACACACAGCACATGCTGGCTAAGTGCCAGAGAGCTATGCTCCACCCCCCCCCCAACTACTGGTTTAAGCCACTGTAGGCATGTGGCTGCATTTCTTGAATCAAAAGTTAATGTCTGTTCATTTGCTTATTGGTTCACTCTTTGCATCATAGACTAATCTGCAAAGACTGAATCAATTTAGCTTTGGGCTTTTTGACTGTCTGTACTTAGCCCTGGAGGGTAGAGGCACAGACTCTGATCTTCAGCTGGAGTAAAACATAGCTCTCTAGAGCAGGGGTGCTCAATCCTTGGCTTGCAGGTCAACTAACCACTGTTCTTCTACTGTTAAAGTTCCAGCCCTGTAGGACAGATTGAGTGAGTGAGGCTAAGTGGGGCAGCACTAGATGGCAGGGAGTTGAGCTGGGAGGCAGGCAGCTGAGTGGGTGGTGCAAAGCCTAATCCAGTGCATGGATTGGTTTCATGCCACTTATACAATCCTTATGGGCAAAAGATTAAGCACCACTTTCCTAGAGACATGCAACTTTAGGCCTGCTGAGAACCTGGCCTGTAATATTAATGGTTCACAGTTGAATCCAGTTTTCATGTGGAAGGACTTTGTAACCTTGTCTAAGTGGGTTATAAACTCCACAGGAGAACTGGCCCTTCCCTTCTGCTCCCTAGCTGGAGCTCCAGCAGAGACTACTAACTTAACCCAGTCGCAATGTTCTCAATCATTCAGTGCTTTTCCTTGAAGCTACTTTCTGAAGTGGAAGCAATGTTAGCCATGTTTGTAAAGCAGGATAATCAGCACTGTTGAGTTACAGAACCAGTTAGCTCACTGCCTTGCTAAGTTTAGTTATGTGAATGCTGCAGAAATGCTTATAGATTAGGACTACAGATAATCCAGATGTGCCAGATATGGAATGTCACACTAGATCTTTGCCCCAGCTGAGATCTGGACTCTGGTGCTCTGGACAGGCTGGATCTGGACCTGGCAGCACTGGAACTAATGCTAAAGGCAGTGCTAGTGAGTGTGAAGGGGCAAAAAGGCCAGTGATGGAGACAACAGGACAGGTGGCAGGCTAAGAATAGCAGCCCAAATAGGGCTGTATCAGAACAGGTGTCACTCATCTCCTTTCCACTGACAACCATGCTCAACTTGGCTCCATAGGCCTGGATTCTGCAGCAGGGCCTGGATTGCCAAGAGACCTGTAGGCTAAACAGATTGGTTCTGTGGGCCATCCATCCATTTGATATACCAACACCTGAAATGGTAAGATTACTGTGCAGATATGATTTCTCAGCAGTGCTAACTGGCCTGCCTGAATGACCATGTAGCTATGCATGGGGCAGCCCAACCTGCTTGAGGATACAGTTGCCAAGCACAGTAAGTCTGCTATGTGGACATGCCCTTATATATATCCAGTATCACACAAAGCACTAACCTTAGAGTTATAATTACTTTTGTTTCATATTCAGAACATGAAAAAGCAAGACCACATCAAAGAAAAGACAGAAGGTGCATTATGCATGTATGTAGTGCGTATCCCCTGTAGCACCCTACTTCTGATTAGACAACATCAATTACCTCTGTAGTGGACAGGCAGGCAGAACAACTCCCTATTGATAAGTGCACACGGTTATAGTTAAGATAATGTTATAATGGATAGAAGTTACAAAACCTAAATAGGGAGCAATATCAATATGAACAGAGTATTCTTATCTACTTTTATTTCCAAAGAAATGAACTATGGGCACTTTCAAGAGAGCATGGACACTTTCAGGAGAACATTCAGTTCCCTGGTATTTTTTTTTAAGTGATAACATTCAAAGAGTTAAATGTAAGAAAGGAGTAACTTCTACATAGACTGTAGAGATGTTGGGAGTTTTGAAGTATTAAACAGATTTTTTCCCTGAATTTGATGTTATCGCTCCAATAAGTTCACAAAATATTTCTCAATGTGCATATTCAGGGAGCCAATTACCATGGTACTTTTGAATTAATGATAAAAAGCCAGCTGCATTTAAAAAAGAGCTAGGAGGTATTTTGCCCTTGGAGAATAATTTGTTTCCTGTGCTCATTCTGTTCAGATGTTGGGTACTTCTTAAATAGATATGCTACGCTAAACAGTTGTTTGTTTCTATTTTATTTTATTTTAAGTAGTAGGTGAATTTAGTCTGAAATAAATTATTTTTGGCTGGTTGGTTGTTTTGTTTTGGTGGCTGTTCTTGTTTTTAAGTGCTGGACTGGCAGCTTTATGGCCTGGTATTTTCTGTTTATCCCTGGAATAACTATGGTAGCAGCATCAGCAGAGGATTCCTTACTACTGAGTACCTCATGTAACAGGAGACATATTTACCTCTCTCTGTAGCTATTCACATAACTCAGGCTCTTTGCTGAGGATTTCCATGGTGGTGTGACCCTAAGGAGTTGGATCAAGACCCTGTAATGTATTCTATATAAACCATGCAGTCATCAAATGAAAATGTCTTATCATCACTGTTCACCTGGGTGGATTTCAAGTCAGTGTTTCAGCAGTGAAAGGCTCCATATCCTACAACCAGTGTCTGGAGCTTACCCAGTCAAATCCATTTGTAATTCAAAACTTGTTTACCTTGAAAGATGTTCTGTTTTTATAGGCCTGAAAACAAAGAAGAGATTTATATATTTTCTCTTACAAAACTTTAAAGGAAGATAAATTTAAAAAAAAATGCCACTAATCCAGCTCTTCAAAAAAAAAGCCCATCGGTTATTTACAGACACTGAAGTGTCAAGTAAAATTGCGCACACTCTCCCCTTCCTCACACATACCCACTCACACACAGGTTATCATTAAAATGAAGCTTAATTTGATGTTCCATTGATGAAACCCTGTTGGCAACTATCTGATTGCCCTGTTTTTTTTTCAAGGCTCTGAGAACATTAAGAAAGGAGGAGACGTAGGTCTTTGAAATGATTTTCACTTTCAGAATGAAACTGGGAAGCACTATCTGACCTGAATTTGTGATGAATCTAGTCTAGCAATGTCAACATTAATTTTCCAAAACTTAATGCAAGCAGTAAGGACAGTATTCCCAGGGTGTGTTTGGATTGTTTCTCTGCTTCCTTTTGTGAACATAGACAATATTATTTTTTAATTACCAAAAGCAGAACTGAGGCAGTTTTAATATCCAAAAGTTCATAAATTTGAAACCTCAGCCTCAGAACAATATACTGGTAGCTACTAGGGCAGTGTGAAGCTTTGATCCCCGATTTGATTCAGCAGAGATTTGGCCTAATTCGGTGGCTGAATCTCTAAATCTGAATCAAATCAGAGGACCTTTTGATCTCTCCGAATCGAATCGGAAACCTCTGAATTGATTTGGAGAGATTCAGAAAGATTCGAACAAAGACATCTTTAAATGTTTTTTCTACATACTTCTAGGTAGCAGGCATTTCATGAATGCTGCGATGCTGGGGCACCCACAAGAGTATGGGGGGCTCCCCAGCACACTCGGCAGCAGACCCAGAAGTAGACTAGAAACACTTCCGGTACACTTCCAGGTTTGCTGGGGAGCACACCAGGGGGCCCCTCCTGTGCCTCCCCAGCTCAGTGACTGCTATCTCCTGGGTCTGGGGTGGCACCCAGGGTCTCCCCATGACCAGTCACCTAGTGGGTTTGAGCTGAGCATGTGGAGGGCCCCCCCACACTCCTGTGGCATGCTCCATGCATCCCAGCATCTCAGCATTCACAAGTCACGCTGATACCTTGAGGTTTGTAGACAAAACATTTAAAGTTGTGTCTACATCCGAATTGCTGATTCTCTGAATCAGCATTGAATCTTCAGATTTGGATTCAGCTAAGTCAAATCAGGGAGAGTGATCTGAATCAACAAATTGAATCACTGTCCCTGATTCAGGTTGAATCTGAATCCTAATAGGCTAGGGCCTGCTTTGAACACCCCTAATAGCTACTGTTTTACAAATAAACATGTCTTAAAATGTTTAAATTATTTTAAGTTCAGCCCTGCATAAGTGGTGAAGTTTTGGATTTTCATCTTCTACTGTAGTGTCCATGTGCAGCTGGTGACATTAATTTTAAAGCAAAAGGAGTGCAGCTGTCTGTTATCTATTATCTATTTGTGTCTATAATTATCTATTTGTGGGGTTTTAATCATTATAATATCTGCATTAGTTAGTTTGACATCACAGTACCTTCAGTGATAGTGCTATTGTATTTTTCTCCATTTTGAGGAAAGGAAAACTAAAGCAGTGAGAATTTTCAAATAATGTGTCTAAGGTCATAAGGGTGTAAAAAATAAAGCATTTGATGGAGTTAAAAACTTTTGAAACCCTGTCCAGAATCTGAAGCAAAAGCCCATCCTCCTCTGACGTACAGTTAAACATGGGGAATATCAGAGTAGCACAACTTGGCAGTTGACGAGTGTCTTCAACTCCTTTTACTCATGCTCAAAGTTTGGCATTATTAAATTCAGTAGAAAGTGATGCTGCTTATAGGGTTGGGTCTTTTATGGGTAAAACCCCATTCCTTTTAAATTAATTTTGTGGTTAATTTCAATGGGACTTGTCTCAGGCCTACTTACAACCTTTGCAGGTGGACTACAGAGACCTGAGCTCTGAGCTGTAAAAGTATTTTTAGTAAAAATTATATCCTGGAAACCCTTATACATTTGAATAGTCCTTAATGACGTGAATGGCCTCTGTGAATTCACTATTATCCTCAAGTGAATAAGAATGGCTTGCTGAGTTAGAGCAGTTGGATGTCATCCTTAACATTTAAAGCAACAGTGTCTTTGCCTTTTAAAACCTTCTTTTAAGATTCTTTTAAATTTTTCTTTTGGTTTTCTATTTTGGAACAAATTCTTCCAGAACAAGGCTCATTTGTTATGTTTTGCACTCAGCGTGGCTACTCATTTTAATAGGGTTTGTCACAGCAGAGCTACTCTACATGGACAAATTGCTAAAGAAACATGAATTCAGGGAGGAAAAGTCATTAGCAAACAGAGGTTTAGATACATAAAAAGGGTAAAATGTGCATTTAGAATGAAGCAGCAATCTCTCCTTTTATAGCTTCAGGGTTATCTGCTTGCTGTTACCAACATTTCCCCATGTAAATGTTTGAGAGATGATAAGCTAAATGGAAAGCAAGGTGAGTGGTTCATTTCAGGTTGCTTATATAATGCTGCTTCATAAATGGGGGGTGGAGGAGAAAAGGAACATAATCTATGTCCTTGCTGTAACAGAGGGTAGGTAGGAGGGGAAAAGTATGGCATCAAAGTCATTTTACTTATGAAGAATTTCATTCGATTTGTTACAAATAAGCAAGCACCTTTGTAAAGGTTGTAGATACCAAAATGATTTGCTTCATATTTAGGGATCTGATGTAGCTTTAGGCTAGAAATAGATGTTGCCAAATTAAATGGATCAGCTATGCCACAATGTGTCATGGATCGGCTGATCCACTTCATTGTGTGAAACACACACCTTTATGGTGCCAGACAAGGGGTGATTCATAGATTTATAGATTCATAGGTGCTAGGGTCAGAAGGGACCTCAACAGATCATCAAGTCTGACCCCCTGCCTAGGCAGGAAAGAGTGCTGGGTTCAGATGACCCCAGCCAGATGCCCATCCAGCCTTCTCTTAAAGACCCCCAAGGTAGGAGAGAGCACTACATCCCTTGGAAGCCCATTCCAAATTTTGGCCACCCTTACCGTGAAGAAGTTTTTCCTGATAGCTAGTCTAAATCTGCTCTTTGTCAGTTTGTGCCCATTGTTCCTTGTTACCCCAGGAGGCACCCTGGTGAACAGAGCAGCTCCAATCCCTTGCTGTGTCCCCCTAATGAATTTGTAGGCAGCCACAAGATCACCTCTCAGCCTTCTCTTGTGGAAGCTGAAGAGGTCCAAGTCCCTCAGTCTTTCCTAACAGGGCTTGTCCTGGAAGCTCCTAACTATATAAGTGGCCTCTGGACCCTCTTGAGTCTATCAACATCCTTCGTGAAGTACGGTGCCCAAAACTGGATGCAGTACTTCAATTGTGGTCTGACCAATGCCGCATAGAGGGGAAGTATCACCTCCTTGGTTCTATTTGTCATGCATCTGCTGATGCATGCTAAAGTGTGGTTAGCTTTGCTGATGATTTTGTCACACTAATGACTCATGTTCATCTTGGAGTCCACTATGACTCCAAGATCCCTTTCTGATTCTGTGCTGCTGAGAGAGTCACTTCCTAGCCAGTAGGTATGCTGGATATTAGGGCTATGCAAAACCAAACGATTCCATTTCACCTTGAATTTTGAGCTTTTGACAGAACAGAGTTCTGTACTGAATTTCATTTAGATTCAAATAGCTGTTCTGTTTTGCTTCATCAAAACAGTGAGGCTGTTTTGACTCTGTTTTGTCATTTTGCTAGATTGGCCAGGGATGGGAAGTCAGCCCACCTGGGCTGAGTTCATTTTCCCAGTGTGATTGTGGTGCTGGAGAGGGGAACTCAGCCCAGCTGGGCTGATTTCCTTTCCCCAGCTTGAGCTAGCTGGAGATGGGAACTCAGTTCA
This sequence comes from Crocodylus siamensis, assembly GCF_052110815.1. Taxonomy (NCBI): domain Eukaryota; kingdom Metazoa; phylum Chordata; order Crocodylia; family Crocodylidae; genus Crocodylus; species Crocodylus siamensis. The sequence goes on along the minus strand of NC_143396.1, from coordinate 214,367,894 downwards.
GCTGAACTGACTACTCATCTCTAGCACTATGTTCAAAACATTTTGATTAGCCTTGTTTTGTTTCCAGGTTGTTGAGAAGCTCCTTGTTTCATTTCAATGTTGCTGTTTAGACCTCAAAATGAGTCAAAACAGTGTTGAAATGAAACAGACGGCAAAATTTCGTACATCACTACTGGATATTTTTGCACCCTAGGTGCAGCACTCTGCACTTGTCCTTGTTGTATTGCATCCTACTGTGTACTGCCCACTTTTCTAACCTGTCCAGGTCTGCCTGCAATAGTTCCCTACCCTCTGGAGTATGCACTTCACCCCAGAATTTAGTATCATCCACAAACTTGGACAGAGTACACTTCATACCCACTTCCAAGTTACTGATAAAAAATATTGAAGAGTACACGTACAAGGATGAAAACTGTGGGACCCCACTACACATATCCTTCCAGGTCGACACTGACCTGTCTACTACCACTCTCTGGGTATGACTGCTAAGTCAATTTGCCACCCACTGGACCATGTAAACATCTACGTCACAGCCTCTTAATTTATTTATGAGAATAGGATGAGATACCCTATCAAAGTCCAAGAAAATGATGTCCACCTCTACTCCTGCATCTAAGCATTTTGTGACCCTGTCTTAAAATGAAACCAGATTGCTTAGGCAAGCTCTACCTGCTACAAATCCATGCTGGTTTCCTTGCTGCATTATTTTTCCAGCTGGACTCTCACCAATATGATCCTTCATAATCTTTTCAAAGACCTTTCCAAGAATGGAGGTGAGACTGACTGGCCTATAATTACTCAGATCCTCCTTACTCCCCTTCTTGAAAATAGGGACTACCTTGGCCCTTTTCCAGTCCTCTGGGACCTGACCCAAGTGTCATGAATGCTCAAACAGCCATGCCAGTGGTTCTGCTATGACACTGGACAATTCCTTCAGTACCCTTGGATGCAACTCATCCAGGCCTGCTGTCTTGAACACATCCAGTCCGCTGCACCAAGTCAGCGTCAACAGTTGGTAGAATCTGATGCCCATCTAAGAATCCATTACTTATCTTGAGTACCCAGTGGTACACAGGGGTTTAGGAACACTGAGGCCAAAAACTCACTGAATAGCTCAGCTTTACCCACCCCCCCCCATGTCACTAATTGCTCCTCCTTGTTCAGTGGGGTTCCTATGCTGCCCTGCACCTTCCTTTTACTCCCTACATACCTAAAAAAAACACTTTTTGTTGTCTTTAATTTGTGTTGCTAGCCTCAGCTCTGTAGTTCTTTTGGCCTTTCTAACTGCCTACCTGCAACTGTGGGCCTTGGTAGCTTCCCTCTGCTTCCACCGCCTGTATGCCTTCTTTTTTGCCCTTAGGCTCCCCTGGATTTCCCTGTTTAGCCAAGAAAGTTTTTTGATGGGATCTTCAGAGGCAGTTTTTGCTGATCAGCAAAAGTTTCATTTTTCCTGTTCAGCCATACTGTCCCTGGCAATCACAGGAGTGAGTCTAGCTGAGTGGGGAAAGTGGTGTTTTCCTTGCTCAACAAGACTTGCTTCTGTAATCTAGAAAATAGGTCTGATTGAGAGGGAAACCTCAACTTCCCTGCTTATAGAGGGGCACCTTGAGATTCCCTGGGATGCCTCTCTGTAACTGAGGAAAGCTGGATAGATACTCCAGGGACTTGAGGAGCACCTGCCTGGGGTAGCTAGAAAGTGTGAGCAATTCAGGGTTCCCATAACTTCCTGACAGAGTGCTAAAAGACAGCCACTTCAATGAAGTGGAAGTCTGTTACTACCCTTTGTCATGCCACTGATTTTCCTTTGGTGCGACAAAAGCTACGATGTCTATTTACTTACAATTTGTGCCACCATAAAAAAATTATGGTGCTACAAATAATATGTCAGGCAACATATGTTTCTACTTAGACTATGCCTAGATATGCAGGGGTGTGCATTTTGTGGATTTCCCAGTAGCAAAATAAAATCCTGGATGTAAAACAGCACAATCTTGGATGTAAAATGAGTGCACATGCAACAAGTGTGCACTGGAGCACACCAGGCCATCCATAGCAACACTCTGGGTGCTGGCCAGGCCTCCATGTTGCCTGCCCTGTTCCCCTGCTCTTCCAGGCCACCAGGTAAGACTTCTGGAGCCACCATTGGTGCTGGACCCAGCCTCTAGCTCTGCCTGGATGAATAGCTGGAAGGAGCTGGGCAAGACCACTTTCCCTGTTGCAGGAAATTTTTTCTTATAATGGAGTGTGTATATGCAGGGGTGTGTACTGTGGCAATATGTGCTACTGCAAGTGCACAACCCTGCATGCCTGGTTGTAGCCTTACAAAGCAGAAGAAGCTAAACAGTAGTAGCAGATGCCAGAGGCATTTGGGTGGAATCAAGCGAGTGCTCTGAAGGTATATTCAGGACAGCAGTAAATCCACCAACCTACTCTTGAGCACAAAGGGTGTGTCTATATGTGCATTTGATGTGGGACCAGTCTACTTGCGAGTAAACTATTCACAAGTAAACAGTCCTAGACAGACATCTACACAGGCAAGGATGTGGAAGCAGACTTGCTGCTCCCAGCAGCAGATTGCTCCCACTTTCTGGGGCTCTGCAACAGGCCCCTGCCACCACCAGGAGGAACTGGAGACTCATGCTGCAACTGCCTGTGGCCAGAGGCCATCTTTAAAAGGTAGCTCAACTTCCCGATCCCTGGCCAGCGGCATTTTTGGCCAGAAGCAGCATGTACAGCATGGGGGCTGCTGTGCAGTAGTTCTTGCACAGCAGCCTCTGCCTCCCTGAACCCTGGCTGCTCCAGGCCCTGCCCCTGACAGTGATGCCCAGTACTCTAGATTCCTGCTGGTTGACGAGCTGGCCCATGGTGCCAGCTACCGCTGTCTGGCCCCTGGCGGCTCCTCAAGAAGCAGCGCCCACTTGCCTAGCCCCACTGTGCTGTCCCAGGGCCATCACTGCTTCTCAGCTGCCACCTAGACCTCATCCTGCTGGATGAACCCCAGCGAGGATGCACTTCAGGTTGCCACTTCCTGGCCCTCCAGTCCTGCCATCTCTGGGGCCACTGCATCAGCTAGGACCAGTAGCTGCATATCATCCACCACACCTAGGATGATAAGCAGTGACTATGGTCATTCTGGATGACCCTGGTCACATTCCACGACATCCTGGATCAGCTCTGCCTGCACCTGCAGTGGCAAGACACAGCCATGTGACTGTCCGTCCTGACGGACAGCCAGCTGGCGATCACCTGCTGAAGCTGGCCACACCCACCAGCCTCCCCTACATGGACCACTTCTTTGGCGTTGGCAAGGCCACAGCTGGGAAGGCCATCCTGGATGTGAGTGACACTCTCCAGGACCTACTGGAGCATACCATGCATGATCCCATGGTGGTGGTGCCAGAGTTCCATGACCTGGGATTCCCACAGTGCATCAGGGCCCTGGACAGGACCCACATTACCATCACCTGCCCACCCCATGGTGACTGCCACTACTACAGATTTGCACTCCATTGTGCTTCAGGTCATCATCAGCCACCATGGCGCCTTCACCATGGCGCCTTCACCATGAGTGCCAGCAGGCAGTGCCAACAATGACTGCATGTTTCAGAACTCCACCTTGCCAGCTCTGGTGCAGAGCAGGCAGTTCATGCCGGGGGTGCCAGACTTGCAGCTGGGCGACATACTGGTCCTATCCCTCTTCATGGGGATCCTGACTACCTACTCCCCTGGCTAATGCAGCCCTACATTCATGCAGCTGCCACCCCACCTGGCCCATTTCAACTGGTGCCTGGGCTCAACCCGTGCCCTGGTGGAGTGCACCTTCAGACATCTCAAGGGATGCTGGCACACCCTCATCACCTGCCTCAAGTTCATCAAGGACAACATTCCCCAGGTCATCATGACTGCCTGTATGCAACGTAACATCTGTGAGGCCCAAGAAGAGATCTTTTGCAAGGCCTGGGTGGGGGAGGTGCACCAGGCAGAGGACATCTGGCAGTGGGGGAACCAGCTGCAGCAGCAGCTACAGCAGTGGCCCCCCCACCCACCAAGGCCCCATGCCCCCTCCATAGGGGCCAGGGTACAGGGTGCAAGAGGTGCTGACAGACCACTTTGTCCCATACTCTCCAATTTAGGCTGCCTGGACAACAGCCCATGGGCACCTGCCACATGCCTCACTCCCAGCAGCATGCTCAATGTAGACAGTTCTCAGAAAAAAAATCTATTGCTCTCAAAATAATAAGACCCCAGTCCCCACCCTCCCGAACACCAGACCCCACCCATCCCACCCTACCTCACCCCACCCATCAACAATAAGGCATTCTCTCCTATGAAAACTATTTATAATGTAGTATGTCTGTGCCCTCCTGGGGTGGTGGCCATAGGTGAGGGTGCCTAGTGGGTGGAGCCCAGGGACAGGCAGCCGGCACCCCAGCCTCTGGCAGTTGGGGGAAGCAGTGGGGCTGGGCCCTGGTTGGGTGGCTGGGTGGCAGGGGCCCCAGGCCGGTGGCTGCACTAGTGGATCCTGCCCATGAGGTGGGTCTAGTACTGGGCAGTGGGTGGTTCCCAGAGGGCAGGAAGGGCTAGTGCTGGGGGTGGGGCAGTGGGTAGCATGAAGGTGACCACCAGGCTAAGACAATGTCCAGCACCCAGTGGGTCTCCTCTGTGGTCTACACTGCTCTCACCATGACTATGCTGGCTCCCACATGGGCTCCATGTGTTTCAGGGCCAGAAGCTGCACCCTGAACTCCAAGTCCACCTGGTCCCATGCGTCATCATAGGTGACATCCTTCATCTGCCACCTGTCCTGCTGGGCAACACCCTTCACCACCGCATCCACCTGCCAGTTCTCTGTAGCCATCCACAGCTGGCCTAGGAGGAGGGTCCAATCCTGAGTCCTCTTCCTGTGGAGCTGGCTCATCGCCAGGGCCTCAGCTGTGGGTGGCAGTGACCCTGAGGACATCTCCCAGCTACCAACTGTGGCCTCTACCCTATGTGCAACTGCAGGGACTGCAGAGCTTTGAGGAAAAAAGTTGTTTGTGAGAGTTTGCAATATTTCTGAGATAAGATGGTCTGAGGGTCAAGCATACATGGGTGCCCAGGAACTATCGTAAGTTGGCCTGGCAGGCCCAGGCCCAGGAAGCTCCCTCTCTCTGGAACAACTTAAGAGGACATTGCCACCATCACCAACACATTCCTTAGTGTGTGACAGGCCTGTCCCAACCTAGCTGCAGGGTCATGGACTGCACAATAAAGTTTTTCACTGTCTCCCATCTCCCTGCATGCTGTGAAGGGGGAGCATGGGGGAAAAGGGGAGCATGGCTGGCCCAGGCAGGTGGGAGTGGGGAGATGGGGCAGGGACAGAGAGGGCCCTCCTCTCAATGTGAGGCCTACCATGTGGGCAGGGTTGGTGTGCCCAACAACTCCATTCAGTCCTGGGTGGTGGCAATGGTGTGTGACTCTCAGTGGTGTCCCTGGGCAGCAGCAAGTGGCATGAGGGCACCTGGCAAGGAGCCCCCCTGGGGAGGAATTGGAAGTGCTGGCAACAGGTGGTGATATAGCCAGTTGCTCCTTGTGGCTGGGGATGCAGCTGTTGTTACCAGATTTGCCCGCTACTTTGGGGTGTGCTCATTTATTAGGGCTAGGGTCTTGGTAATTCTGTCAATGTGCTGCTTGTATTACTTGTGTTTCTATATGGAGCTGTATCTCTCCCTTCTGGAAGCTCTTACCTCCAAGGAGTTATCTTGCAGGACTCAGTTCAGTGGGGCTGGGTTCCTTCAGTCCCCAAATCAGTCATACACACAAACACACACAGATTAACATGACACGCCTGACCTGGCCGGGTTGATCAGCATGGACAGGCTGACACCCTCATATGCCAAGAATCAGTTCATAAGAGCAACAATAAATTACAGTCAGACACAAGCACACATTTAAACAGAATACCTCTGAATCTGGCTGGGTGTTCAGATGACACCCTCATGGGCCAGCATTTAGTTCATTAGGGCACATCTGAGCCAAACTGGGTCAATCAGCCTGTACAAGCTGATCCCCTTTTGTGTTTCAAACTCAGCACGTCCCAATCTTTTAGCCTCTTGATGAGCAGACCCCACAGTATTTCTGGGCTTCACAGGGCTCTTTAGCTTAGGTAAAGGGGCGTTGCTGCAGAGCAAGTGGGGAAAAAGAAGTAAAGAAGGCAAAATATACCCAATTACCACCAGTTTGACTATAAAAGTTATTTATTGCTAAGTAGATGAAATATATATTGACGCTAGTAGTAATAGACATGCAAAGGAAAAACAAACACAAACGGTCACAGTATACCCTGGTTTCACTAAGTATTTGTGGAAACTTAGCTCAAGCTTAACTAATACAGTTTAAGTTCAGAAATCTATGCTTAGAGAGAGAAGAGAAAAGAGAGAGAGAGCTGGGATCTCACCAGTCCAAGGCACTCAGGTTGCAAAACTGACAGGTCAAAGTTCTCAGCACAATCCTTGAAGGGAGATGATCTGCCTCCTTCAGCCTCTCCAGAAGAAAGCGGGTGGTGTCAGCACACACACTGCTGCTTCTTTTACAGATTTTTATGCTCCCCAGTTCAGCTTCTTTCAAGCATTCTCAGTAGTGTAAATCAAATTGTCTTTTCTATTGACAAGGGGTTATCTGATTGGAACATCTCAGGAACTTGATTGATACTCAGGAAACACATACTTGGGAGCCAGCTTGACATTCCTATAGATAGCAGATATACTTGATGGGATATCTCCTGGTGTCTTCAGAAACAATAGATTGCAGCATCAGGGGTTTGGATTTTTACTTGCTGAGAATAAGCCTCAGCTTAGCATGACTTTTCCAGATCTTACTATAGTCTTTTAACAGACATAAGGCAATTATTGGAGTGTTTATAACCTGTTGTGGAGAGGACTTCCACCAGTCATCTCAGGAAAAGTATGACAACACTTGTGGACAGGGCTCCAATGGGCTGGATGCTGTGATGAACCCTGTACCATTGTTCAAATGTTGCCCATACCCCCTCTGACTCGGTCTATTGCCTCAGCATTCCCTAACCCGGCAACCGAGTTGTAGCCAATTAAGTTTACATAGGCCTCCCATAGTGGGACCGGGGAATGTACGGCCCGAGATGCCTAATAAACTTACTTTTGCTTAGACGTGTGTGTGGGGGGGCGGGGAGGAAAAGTCCTTTGTAAATCCAGATTAGAACTTGTCTGATAAATGCTGAGCTGGGTGTGAGGGTTGATTAGCATTTGGAACAGAGATTCCCCAACATGCAGTGCTCCCCTGCTTTGCTGATCCCAGAATTCACTGAAGTCTCTGCTTCAGGTTTTCTGTTCTCCATCTCTCATGTAAATGAATGGTCATCTGGTTCCATCTCGGATGCAAATGAGACCTAGGGCAGTTGTTTCACTTTTGTCACCCTTATCTGGAGTGTTTTAGGTGTGTCTCTCACTCCATCTTGATCAGTTTCTGTTTAGGTGGTGGGGGGCGATTCTTTGTGAGTCAGACAGTCTGTGTCCTGTATCAGGGTTCCCCAAGAACATGGAGCTGACAGGTAACACTGTGGAGCTCTGAGGGCAGGCACTGGCCCAAGTTCCCCAAGCTCCTGGTGGAGGATTTTTGTGGGGAGCTTGGTGGGATGGGCTGCTGGCACCTCAAGGGGTCCTTTCCTGTTGACAACTCATCACAGGTGTGAGGCTGAAGTGGAGGCTTGGGTAGGCTTTCCATGCTGCTGTACACAGCATGGCTGCAGCTTGGGTCCTGGGGCACAAGGAACTTAGCTGCTGCATAAAAGGCACAGTCTTGGGGGCACTCCCTAACTGATGATTGTGGTCAGTGATGGTGACTCACTGTGCCTGCAAGGCCTTGATCTTTATGTGGCAGTGCCATAGAATCATAGAATTATTGAGTCAGAAGGGACCTAGACAGATCATCTGTTCTGACAACCTGCTATGGGCAGGAAGGAGCACTGCACAATGGGAGGGGTCATAAGACCCCAGTCAGATGCCTATGCAGTCTCCTCTTGAAGATTTCCAGGGAAGGTGAGAGCACCATCTCTCTGGGAAGCCTATTTCAGGCTCTGGCCACCCTTACAGTGAAGTAGTTCTTCCTAATATCTAACCTAAATCTCTCCTCCCTCAGCTTGTGGCCATTGTTTCTGGTGACTCCAAGGGGGGCCCTGGTGAACAGGCTTTCCCCGAGTCCCTGCTGCTGGCCCCTGAGAAGGCTGTAGGCAGCCACAGGATCCCCCCTCAGTCTCCTCTTGCAGAGATTGAAGAGATTCAGGTCCTTCAGCCTCTTCTCATAGGGCTGGCCAAGGAGCCCCCCAACCATAGGAGTGGTTCTCCTCTGGACCCTCTCCAGGTTCTCCACGTCCTTCTTGAAGTGCAGCGCCCAGAACTGGACACAGTACTCCAGCTGCAGCCTGACCAGCACCACATAGAGAGGGAGCAAGACCTGTCTGGACCTGTTAGTGATGCCCCTGTTGATGCAGGACAGGGTGCGGTTGGCTCTGCCTATTGCTTCATCGCATTGGCTACTCATATTCATCCTGGAGTCAATCATGACTCCAAGATCCCTCTCAGCCTCTGTGCTGCTGAGAGGGTCAGCCCCTAACCAATAACCATAATGCTGGTTCCCTCTCCCCAGGTAGGTTGAACCACATCCTGTTCAGATCCACACACTTCTCTAACCTATCCAGGTCTGCCTGGACGCGGTCCTTGCCTGTTGGTGTATTCATTTTACCCCTTAGCTTGGTGTCATCAGCGAACTTGAATAGGGTGCTCTCCACACCCAGGTTGCTAATGAAGATATTGAACAACACTGGCCCAAGGACCGAGCCCAGGGAGACTCCGCTGCCCATGCCAACTGGTCATACCCATGCTTCCAAATCCAACCTAACATTTCCTTATAAATGTGGGCATTGGAGTTCCTTCACTGTGTGGACTGCCATTGCACCTCTGCCTAACCACTCAGGGCCATGAGTTTACCAGTCTCCTCCTGAGTCTAGTTGGGGCCCCAGGTGGTGATGTATTGAATCAGTGATGAGGCCATTGGGGATCCCGTGCCAGGCCTCTGGGCCACCACATGGTTCTTCCTGTGCTACCAGGCCTGGGCAATTGCCTGCAGTGCTAAGATCAGGGGCATGGTGCAGGACTGGGAGTCACGTGGTGAGGTGATACCCTACAGCACCTGCAGGCTCTGGGCAGGATGCTGTGGGTTGTCTGCAGACAGCTGGCACTGGCCCTTTCAGCCAGGAGCTGGCTGCAGATAGGCCCGGGGGCTGGCAGGCCTGGCAGGAGCCTGCAGCAGCCTGCAGAGCTGGATGGCATAGGCCTGGAAGCTGCACAGCACTGTGGGACTAGGCAGCAGCGCCAGGGTGCAGGCAGGCTGGCACAAGGATCCCACAGCCTGTGCAGGGCCAGCAGAGGTGAAGAGTCCACCTAGGACGTCTACTGTTATGCCAGAGGTCTCAAAATGCCTGCAGGATTTTAAAAGGCCTGGCAATGGAGCTGCCATAGAGGTAAGTCAGCCCTGGGGCATGAGAGGCTCCCAGCCCCAGGGCCCTGGGGCTAAGCTCTGGCTGGGCCCCTAATGGCAGGGCTGATCAGGAATGAATCTGCTTCCAGGTGGCATCTACACAAGTGTTACTGTGCCATAAGTACTTGTGAGTAAATTTGCTACTTGCATTGGTAGGCAGCAAATTTAGTCACGAGGAATGGCATATACTGAGAGGTACGTATGTGCATGTGTAGACACACATGCTTACTGCACAGTAAACTATGGTACTGTGCAGTAAAGTGTCTCATGTAGACACACCCAATGTGCTGATTCAAGGATCCTACTCAGCATTAATCATATTTTGTCACTGTTTGCTGTTTTATCTGTCTCACTATTGTCTTTGAAGTATACCTGAAGCTCAAGGCAGAATGCGAAAATTCCTTTATGTTTGCTAAAACTAAACATTTTAATTTTGAAGTTTGGAAACTGACTGTGAGCTATCTTGGTACATTCTTCATTTTCCTCAACATCATCAAGAATATTTTTGCCTTCTACTGTCTAAATTGATTAGTGGCTATGGGCCAAACATCCTTTCATTTGGACATTATACAACAGAAAGCTCTTTAAAAATTTGCATGTATTTTACATATATCACAATAATTGGTGTTGCAAAATGAGGAGACCTTGCTGTGTGTTACCTACTGCGACTTCAGAAAGTTCTTTTGTTACAGGATATAGAATGATCTGTGTGACCGCTGGACTGGGGGAAGAGGGGGGGTCCTGCCCATGGGTAGTCGCCTGTGGAAGGAGGACTGTCGCTGATCACCCTGGAATGCTACTGGTTTGGAGTAGGTGTTATGATGTCCATTCCCCGCCCTAGATCTTTCCTGCCATGACTTAATGTTTAGGTTCAGTTAGGATGGTTTCTGGTCACTCCACAGCCCGGTATCCCTCGGCGGTCACGTTGCGGGGCTCCGCCACCCCTTGCACCCCGGCCTTATGCCTCCTCTGGTGCTCCCTTCTAATGGAGCATGTGTGACCCAGCTTCCTACGGACGGGCCAACCGCCTCACCGTTCTGACCGACCCTTATCTTAGGGTTCCTCGTATCCTGGTTGACCCGGAACTGGGTCATGGCCAAGGCGGGGTTTCACTGCAGGGTCCCTGACCCGAGCTCCCCGGCTATACCCCTCAGCTGGGGTATCCCTTTTAACAGGAAAACAAACCTGAAAAACTGAAAGCTAGGCCCCCACAGCCCTACTGGCTGGGCCTCTAACCTGGACCTTCCCAGGCCACCTTTGGGCAATCCCTATCTTAGTCTATGGCCGTAGCCAGCTGGCGTCAACCTCTGCCCGACAACGCCTCCTCAGTGCTCTTCCAGGTCCCAACCCTCCCTGGAGACATCGCGTTCTCGCACCGGCACCCCAACCCAGGACCTGCAAGTCCTGCTTGTCTCGGGTTCGCAGTCCCAAAATTCCCTGCCGCTTGATTCCTTGACACTCGTCTGCCGCTCCTCACTTGTCATCCTGCAGCTGGCTGTGGCTGGTATCCTCCCCTCTGCCTTGGTAAGCTGTGGCTCCCCGCTAGGGTTCCCTGTCCTTCTCTCTGGGCACTTAGCCATTTGCTTCTCCCTGGAGTTCTCTGCTCCTCGAGCTGAGCGGTTGGCAGCTCATCCTGCCCGGGAGCTTCCTGTACCTCCTACTGGGGGGTCTGTGGCCCGTTCCCCTCTAGGGTCTTCTGCCTCAGCTGGTGTGAAGCTCCCAGCTCGTTCTCCCACCCGTCCTCTCTCGGCGGCCGCTTTTATTGCCGGCGTCCATTTGCCGGCACCGACGCCAAGTTCCGGTCGTGTTGGTGTAAACAAGCAGCAGGTGTCCCGCTCGGTCTCCGCTGCTGCCGTGAGTAAGTCCCATTCTGGTTCCCCGGGACATAACGCCCCCCCCGCCAGTTGCCTTGTGGCAGTCTGAGGGGACTTTCCGCCTCTAGCTTAGTAGTGCATTGAGGCTCACCTTTTTTTTTTCCGGGGCCCCCGTCAGAAGTCTCAGGTTCAGGGCATCTGGAGAGGAAGTCAGCTGTTATGTTATCCTTCCTGGGACGGTATTCAATCCAGAATTTAAATGGTTGTAAGGCTAGTGCCCACCGCGTGATCCAAGCGTTATCGGTTCTAGTGGAGCTAAGCCATTTGAGAGAGGCATGATCCGTGACGAATGTAACTCCCTCCCCATCAGGTAATATTTAAAGTGTTCCACCACCCACCAGATTGCTAAACATTCTCGTTCTATTGCCGCGTACCTGGTTTCAGCCAGAAGTAACTTCTGGCTCGCATAGGCTACCGGCCGATCGACACCTGCATCTTGTTGTGTCGAGACTGTTCCAATGGCGACCTCAGAGGTGTCCGTCTGCAACGTAAAAGGGTTCATAAAGTTAGGTGTATGTATCAACACCTCATCACATAAGGCCCTTTTCAAGGCTTGGAAACTATGTAGCATTAGCCCGGTCTATTTGAGCCCTTTCCGAGGTGTCCCCTTTAGAGCCTCGGACAGCGGTGCCGCCAATTCGGAGAATCGGGGCATGAACCTCCGATAATAGTTTACTAACCCCAAAAAGGAGTGTAGTTGCTTGAGCGTTTGAGGTGGCCAGAAAGTTTGAATGGCCTGCACTTTGTCTTCTAACAGCCGTATAGTCCCTTGGCCCACTAAAAACCCCAAGTTCTTCATGTATTTCTGGGCCACCGCACACTTGCGGGGATTTGCTGTCAGGCCGGCTCATCATAGCTTGCTTAATACTGCCTTGAGGGCCCGTAAATATTGGTCCCAGGAGTGTATGAATATGATGATGTCTTCAATGTACGTGGCTGCGTACTCTGTATGTGGCGCCAGGAGTTGGTTCATAAGGCATTGAAAGGTGGCTGCTGCACCATGCAGGCCAGATGGCATCCTCATGAACTTGTATAACCCCCAAGGGGTCCCAAAAGCCATCTTCTGGTGGTCTTCTGGCCACACCGGTATTTGCCAATACCCTTTCACAAGGTCCAGGGTGGTTATAAATTTGGTTGCTCCAATGCGTTCTACTAGCTCGGTCACACTGGGTATAGGAAAGGCGTCAAAAGTCGCCACTTCATTTTACCACCAGTAATAGACACATAGTCGCAAACTCCCATCGGGTTTGCGCACGGGCACTAGGGAGCTTTTCCATGGGCTCCTCGATGGCCTGATCACCCCCAGGGCCCGTGTTTTCTCTACCTCCTCATGCACTTCTTGGGTCAGATGGTGTGGTATGGGCCGCCATCGATCCCGCACGATAACATTGGGAGGGGTTGGAATCGAGTGGTACGTGTCCTTTGTCCACCTAGGTTCCTCCAAGAAGATCTTCCTAAACTCTTCCAGGAGGCTTCTCACCTCCCTCGCTTGGGATTTGGTCAATTCACTATTTATTTTTATGTTCTTTATAGGTGTGGGGGTGTCACTTTTCCTCATTGGTTCTCGTGGTCTCGAATCCTTATATTCCTCCTCTCCGAAGGTAGCCCATCCTTCTGGCTGATGCCACTCCCAGAGGAGGTTAATGTGGTAAATTTGTTTCGTTCTCTGATGTCCTGGGCGATACACCTCATAGTCGACGGGTCCCATGCATCGTGTGATTTCGAAAGGCCCCTGCCGCTGGGTTAGAAGTTTGCTAGTCGAGGTGGGTAATAAGACCAATGCCCTTTGTCCGGGCTGGAACTCTCATGCCCGGGACCGCGAGTCGTACCTCTCCTTTTGCCGCTGCTGAGCATACCGTAGATTGTCCACCGCCAACCCTTGGGCTCTTTGGACCCGTTGCTGGAAGCCTTGTTGATACCTAGAAGGCTTAGCAATGGCGGCAGGGCCCTGCTCCCATTCCTCCCTAAGGATTTGTAATAGACCCCAGGGACGATAGCCTAACACTGGTTCAAAGGGGTGAGTAGCCCAGGGACTCAGACGGCGCATCCCTTAGCACAAACAATTCTAATGGCAGCATCAAGTCTCAATGCTGTGGGTCATTCTGGATATACCGTCAGAGCACCCTCTTCAGTGTTCCATTGAACCACTCCACTAACCCGTTGGTTTGGGGGTGATACACCGAGGTCCAGAGTTGCCTGATTCTCAACGTCTGGCATACCTCATGTAGCACTCCAGACATGAAATTCCGCCCCTGATCAGTGAGGATTTCATGGGGAATCCCACATTTTTTTCCCTTTCTTATACTACAATGGCATGACTGTTTGCAAGAGTGGATTTTCTGGACTCTTTAAAAGTCTTTCTGGTGCATTCAATTAAAACTCCTCGAACATAGTTTACTTTGGCTCCCTGCAAATTAAAGCATTGTGTCCATGATTTGTTGCATACAAATGCAAACACTCAAACACATGTAACAAGACTCTTTGTCCACCAGATGGCACTGTGGCTTATTTGTAGTTTACCCCTTCAAATTGCTGCTGCTTTTGAATTGCTTCGCCTCCCCCCGCTTACTTTTTCTGTGTCATGTCCCAGATCCCTGGTCCCACAGCTGCATGGCAGGGTATGTGGTGGGGGATCCCATGCTGCGGGGAAGGCAGCATGGGACCATGCTGCTGTCCTGTGGTGCTGGCCAGGGACAGGGCTAAATTTGTTCAAAAACCTAGTGCGTGCAAATACTGATGCAACACTCCAAAATAAAGAAGTTTAAATTTTATACACGTATTGAATTTAATGAAGATTAAACCCTGTGATGTGTACAGGTGCCCATGAATGTAGTGTGGCTCTGGAGACTGGGGGAGCACAGCAAGCTCCCGCAGGCAGCAGTGGCACTATTGGCAGTGGGAGCATGGCAGCAACAAGTGGTGAGCTCCCTCAGTTAATCACAGCACTGGTGGTGGTGGGGGCAGGAGCAGGTGGTGAGAGCCGACTGATGGTCAGCAACCACCCGCAGACACTGCTGGCAGTGGTGGCCAGTGGCAATTGGGGACTGCCCACAGATGCCGCCAGTGATGTCTGCAGTAAGGGGAGAATGGCAAGTCCCTGCAAGTGCCACTGGCAGTGTTCATGGTACCTTTTTGCAAGGGATGCAACACCAAGCTCAGGGGCTGCATGTGCACCTGCGTGCACCCCCTACATGTCACCAATGCAGGTGCCTAAAGACTTTTACTGAAGTTAGGTATTCTTTAGATTACAGGGAAGGTCCACTTGTGGATTAAAGCTGTCTTCAGGATAGAAAACAATAAGTTAGTATAAATATTCAGTTTTTGTAATGGAAAGAAGTAAATAGAGGGTTTCCCCAGGTATCTGTGTTGGGACTGGTATTGTTTAACATATACCTAAATGACCTGGAAAAGGGGGTGAATAGTGAGGTGGCCACAGTTGTGGATGACAAAATTATTCAAAGTGGTAAGACCAAGGTGGGATGTGAGGAGCAACAGAAGGATCTGGCACTGTTGAGTGAATGGGCAATTCAATGGCAGATGAAAATCAATGTAGATAAGTCTCAAGTAATGCACCTGGACAAAACTAACTAAAACTGTACCTACACTATGATGGCTCTACACTAGCTGTTACCATATAGGAAATAAATTTGGGAGTCATGTGGACGGTTCACTAAAAACCTCAGCTCAGAGCTCAGCAGCTGTCAAAAAGGCAAACAAAATATTAGGGATTATTAAAAAGGGAATTCTGAACAACAAAAAAGTACCAACATGCCCTTTTATTAATCCATGGTTAATCCACACCTCGAATACTGTGTCCAGCTTTGGTTCCCATGTGTCAATGTTACACTAAATTTTAACTGGGTGAGAGAAGATTGTTTGATCAATGAGACCATTCCGGTCACAACTTGAAA
Organism: Crocodylus siamensis; assembly: GCF_052110815.1. Classification (NCBI taxonomy): domain Eukaryota; kingdom Metazoa; phylum Chordata; order Crocodylia; family Crocodylidae; genus Crocodylus; species Crocodylus siamensis. Next base: position 214,352,560 of record NC_143396.1, on the reverse strand, counting down.
GCTTTATTAGGATATTTAGTAGCACAGACTTATTTGGATCAAGAAAGACAATGCTTGTGTAGCCTCAGATTCAGGGAAGAAATAGGTCCACTGCCTAGGCTTCTCTGTTCCCCTGGGGACCTGAGTTGGTTCACTGCGCTCTGGAAAAAATTAAGTATGTAAGTCCAAATTTATCTCTAGTCTATGTCCAATATTTATAGTTGGCTGGCCCTAATATTCTAATGACTGATCTCTGATCAGTTTTATTTAAATTTTTTGCACTACAACTTTTAGAATTGAATTAAACTAGATTTCTTATGGACCCAGAAGGTGTCAGTTAGTTGGGATTTATAGCCCTATGAAAGCAAAAGGAGCAAAAGGGAGGATTCCTTATCCCCTATTCCTTCTTATTGTGGAATGCTGTTTCACACTGGTATGTTACTTCTTCAGCTTAGTTTATGATCTGAGAAGGCTGCTTTGTTTTTACAGCCCATCTATGTATTCTAACAAAAATATATCTATTATAGCAAGATAACATTCAATGCATTCAGTTATATTAATTACTACTTCTGATATTTTAAGATAAAGCTATAATATAGTGTATTTAGATTATTTTATGTCTGGTTTTTTCTTATCCTTGTGCTCTGTTTTATTTTTGTCTAGTTAAAAAGGTGTATGGCTTCTTTTACTTTGTTGACCAAGCTAATTGTTACGTCTGAAAAGGTTCATGCTACAGTCACTCAGACACAGGATTTTGAGGCCTGCTTCTTTAGCTACACTTTTTTCAGCTTTGGTCTAGGACTCTTAAAAGTGGACAAGCCTGGCAACAACATGTAGCATTGCCTTACACAAAAAGGGATATAGAAGAGCTAGAAAAGGTACAGAGACAGGCAAAAAGGATGATTAGTAGTATGGAGGGGCTTCCAAACAAGGAGAGGTTACACCTATTCAGTTTGCAAAGGAGATGCTTCAGGGGGGATATGCTAATAGTTTACAAAATGGTAAATAGTGGATAGAAAGTAAACAGGGATTTATGATTTACTGTCTCTCAAGCTAGAAGACCTAGGGGGTCATAAAATAAAACTAGTAGATAGTAAGTTTAAAACTAACCAAAAAAATTCTTTTTTACACAATGTGTAATTGAAGTATGGAATTCACTGTCATGGGTTGTTGCTGAAACTGACAGATTAACCAGATTTAAAAGTGGTTAGACAAATTCTTGGAGGAAAGGTGCATCTGTAGTTTTTGAATATGGGAGTTAGGGGCATAGACTCTGAATCAGAACTTCCTAGACTTTAAGTGTTGGAGGCTGAAAATGGGAGAAGAAAAACAAAACAATGGTCATACCGTGTTCATTCCACCGTTCAGCATCTGTTCTCTGCCAGTGTATGACACAGGCCTATTTGTTGTGCTCAGGGAATGTGAACCTAGGCCCACCATGAACAACTATAGGCCCCCCTTAAAATGGAGTGTGGCCACTGACAATGCAGCAACTGATTGCTTGGGACAAATGAAAAAGAAAAATGGAAAGGGAGTGGGGTCACACATTCAAAACAAGGGAACTGGAAGGGGACTCCAAACAAAACAAACTGCATGATGTCTACTGGCACCTGAATGAGTTAGGGGAGATTGTGGATGCTGACTAGTGAAACTCTGCTCAGTGAATCAATGGATACCTGCATTAATCCAGTTCTGTCCTGGCCAAATTAACGCCAAGTCCCTTCTCTGGAGACTGGTCAGGAGCTGTAGGAGCACAGTCAGGGTGTTGAACTGGTGTCAGAGCATAGGCATGACCAGCTGGTTGATGACCAGCACCCTATCCTGAAGGGACAGACACTGAAGCAGGCATGCCCATGCCTGCAGCCACTCAGACACCCTGATCTCTAGCTTATGACAGTTCTCAGGCAGGGATGGGTGACTGGGGAACAAGTAGAACCCAAGAGAGAAGAGCAAGCCAACGCTTCATTGTATATTCTGGAGTGCAGGTGGAAGCAAGCCCACCTGCCACCTGTCACCCTCTGTCAGGCTAGAGCTCTTGACCTGGGCAAAGGAGGCTGCCAAGTAGATGAACTGGCATATCTCCACCTGCTGCAGGTCACCCAAGTCCTGAGTAGCAAGGAGCATATCATCGGTATACACTCACTTGACTACTCTCATGGCCATTTCCTTGAGTAATAACCCCACCATCCACTCACACAGGAGGCAGAGAAACTGCTTGAGGATGATGGTAAAGAGTTGGCTTGACATTCTCTGCCCAAACAGTATGGGCTCTGTCAGCTTCTAGTTGAGCTTGACCATACACTCTGTCAAGGTGTAAAGCACATGGAGAAACTGCACAAAGTGGGTACTGAAGCCAAACATCCTCAGTATACCTATGACATACGCTTGATTCATGATGTCAAATACTTTCTCCTAGTAAAAGGACAGGAGGGCAAATGACAGGCCATCCCTGTTAGCAAGCTCATGGAGGTCCCACACCAGGTACATGTTGTCAAAGATGTACCACCCTGGAGCCACTTACACCTGGTCAGGCTGAATCATGTCCACCTGCATGGACCTCAGGTACAGCAAGATGGCTTTTAGTATAACCTTAAAGAGAAGCGAGACTGGCACAAGTTCCTCAGGTCATGGGGGTACTCCTTCGTTGGCTGCAGGGTCAGGATGGCCCTCCAGCACGATAGGGGGAACTCAGTTCAGACCCAGTTTCAGACTTAGTTCAGACCACAGCAAGGTCCAGGCCAAAGATGTCTGAGAAGATGCAATAGAACTACAGTCATGCCATCAGTGCCCAACATTTTGTTGGTGGGTATCAGATGGAGGGTGTTTGTGAGCTCAGCCAGGGGGAGAGGACCCTCTAACCAATCTGGCTTGCCCATGCTGACCTGTGACAGTCTCTCCCACAGAACCTGGAAGTTATTGGCATCAAGAGGAACCCAGCATAGAAAGCCCTTGCCCTTTCTAATAGCTTCCCAGGATCTATGATCCCAGCAAGTGGTGAACTTGGCACCCCTCTTCTTCTCTAGAGAGTAGGTATGGGAGCTGCAGTCCATCTTCTGGAGGAGCTGGATGCACAAGTAGATGAATGTACCGCAGATGTAGCAGTTGTTCAGAGCTCAGAGCTCTTCTCACTTCTCCCAACACTCTCTTCAGAGGGACAGGTTGCCATTTGGCTTTGGTGGCTGGAGTCATGTGGATCTTCTGAAGGAGGACCACAGAGTACCTGAAGGAAGGAGAGTACCTGGCATCTGTGGAAACCTGTTCTGCAATCATGCACATTAAGGGTAACCACAGTGAGGGACCTCATTAGTGGGGTTGTTGTTAGGCTTGGTAGGTTTTTGGCAGGAAGGAATGCCATCCATGGGGCCCATCAGCAATCCCATTTATCTCCGATATGTGTAGAGGGTGTTGTGGAAACTTAGGGCATTGCTACACTTATGTCCCTTGCCTTGCCCCACCAGAGCCCTCATTGAGTTGAAGACTTGATAGAAATCCCCCCAACAGTTCACAGGAAGCTAAATCTTTTTCCTGGAGCACAGTGTTCTTTCCAGGAATTGTATTAGCTCCTCCTTGGGTACCATAAGGGCTGAGAGTTCTTCAAGCTCTATGGAGCCCACAGACTCCTGGTCATCTTCCTCCTGGTTCTGTGGTTCAGCAGGCCCCTTCTAGCTTCTGTGTGGGATGGGTGTACCCCCCTCCTCCACCACCATGGGGGTAGAGGCCTGGTGGACCACTGCCTGAACCACCCCATCTGCTACCTCCCCTGACAATAGAAGAGTTTTGGGAGATGTAGTGCTGCAGTCCCTTGAGGTAGGGGAGGACATAGCATGGAAGCAACAGGGAAAATGTCAAGGGGGGCTCTGCAAAGTCTTCCTCAGTGTTGCAGAGGTTTTCAGGGAGGGACCTTGAATCTCCCCACTCTGTACTAGGGCCACAGAACACACTTAGGTCTGTGGCAGGGGTGGCTTTGATTGGGGAGGGATGACATGGTTCAGGCATGTGGGTGGCGAGGGTGACCTCCCCAGAGCCCTGGGGAAGGGAATCTTCCCCATTGGGCCCCACTAGTGTAAGTTCCAGGGCTCCCATCTCTCTCAAATGGGTGTCTGGGAACAAGGCCTGCAGTGGTGGGGGGAGGGAAACAGGTCATAGATGGTCAAGATAGGGGGTTCCTTCATGGCTTCCTCTACTGTAGGATGGCTGTGTCATCCTGGGGCCTCCTTCATGGTGGTGACAGCTCTCTTTTTAAATTTTCCGAGGGTTGGGATTCCTGATGCAGCTTGGGATGTGGTGAGCATGATGTCAATGTCAGCCGCATCTTAGTGAGAGGAGCCTCTTACTACCTAAGTGAGAGAGTCCTAGTTACATCTGGGTCTTGCAGTTTACTTTGCCGTCAGTGACAAATTGCCACCCATATGAGACTAGCATCCACCCAGCCTTGGGGTGGCCATGGGAGGGGTATGCCTGGGTTGCAGAGTGGTGTGGGTTTAGGAGTGGGTGGTGGTTTTGTAGTGGTGGGGCCAAGCATCTATGTGCTTTGGAACTCCACCACTGGCTGTGGTGTGGGGCCTCCTAAGCTTGTGTGGGGGATTAAGTGCCAGGGGTGGCTGTGGTGCTGGCACCCCTTTCCTCAGCAGGTGCCTGCAGTGGCCCCCATTGTTGACTGATGGGGCAGTCTTGGTGGAGGTGCCCCAGTGCCGAGCACCAGAAGCATCTCACCTCCCCTGCCATGTAGCAGATGCAGTTCAGGGACCCCTGGAAAGGGATCATAAAGGTGTCCTCCATCTCCACCTCTGATGCCAGCTGGATGGTGACTTGGGTATGGAAGGACTGGATGTGGTGGAGGCTGGTGACTGGGGAAAGGATTCTCCCCAGGCCTTGTAAGAATGGGCATGCGGGACTAGTTAAGGACGTGGGGAGGATGGGGCTGAGGACCACCCAGGTCCCTATCTTTTCCAGGGGTACAAGATGTACATGCTTGTCCTCTGACTGTGAGCCCCTTCTCTACTACCTCCTGTGTTGAAACCTCCATGGCAAGTTAGTAGACACCTTTGCTGTAGTGTCTGGAGGCTGCCATGATCTTTGGGACCCCCACTACCTTAGTGAGCACCCACACATAGGTTTCAAAGGAAAGAAACTCAATCTTGGGAATGTCACAGAGCATCCCTTTGCACCTGATGATGCTGGGGAGGGTGTCCTGGATTGCCTGAGGTGGTATGGGCAGAGGTAGTGGAGGGACCAGTCTCCAAGACTGCAGGCTTTCCTGTAGCTGCCTAGGTGTAGCTCCAGCTGCTGTGATTAGAAGCTGGGTTTGCAGAGCTGGGGAAAGGCTGAGAGGGCAGGATGTCTGCTAACAAGTTGCCTCTGGTTCCTGCAGGTGTTGTTAATGTGGCTTTTTTCAGGCCCTATACCTTCACAACCCCTTGTGGAGGAGCAGGATGAGGAGCCCTTGCCTTTTCCCCTGCCCTTGTTGGGTTTCAGGGACTTTGTTCTATTCTGGGGGAGACTGGCCAGGAGCCTCCTGGACCTGCGTGGTTTCTCCCACTTCATTGCCTGCCTTCAACAGGCCACCAGCATAGTCGCTCTCTCAGAGGGCCCTTGCCTTGTCATGGGAGACTAGGTGTGATGGAGCCCAATGGCATGGAAGAGGGTGGATTGCTGCAGAGTGATCCAGCAGTGTACCTCCTTTGGTGTCATTGGTTGGGAGGGTTGAGTGGAAAGTTGTGTGTATTTGAAGGGCTGGAGCTGGGGGGGGAATTAAAAAAGACATACAAGGATACACACAGGAGGGAGGGGGAAAGACGGGTGACTGGTGGTGGGTGATGGTGCTTGATGACTGGTGATGGGTGATGAAGGAGGCCTTCCCCCCCAGGAGGTGAGGTGCAGGTGGTGGTGGAGAGAGCTGGAGCATGGGAAAGCTCAGCAGGCTCCTGCTGCTCCCTGGCTCCTCAGGGAACCACTCAGGGAGAAGTGGTGCACACTGGAGCACGGCCAACATGGACCTTTGGTCTAACCCAGTAAATGGCAGTTCTTATATATGTACAAATTGGTCTTTTCATTGAAATCATTCTATGGAAAGGTACTCCAATTTTTATATATTCTTTAAATAAATTTTATTGCAATTAAACATCATGATCTATTTGCACCACATATAAATAGAATGCCAGCATAGTAATAATTAACCTTGTGTTCACTGGAGATTTAAATTAAGATAATGCTGTATTTATTTATTTATTTATAGAGGGATCCTATCTCTTGGTTTGTCTGCTTTATGGCTCTCTAGGAAGGTTTGTTTTCTTTTGAAAATATAGGCAGTGAGGATATAGATCCTGAGCTGTGTGAGTTAGTGTTATCTTTAATTAACTCACAGAAGGTCATGCAAGTGTTCTTATGGTACACATGGCAGATGCTTTAACTAATAGTTATTGGATCCAATCACTGTTCATCATCAAAATTTCATTGGGGCTTGCACTGTGGAGAGGAATTAACAGGTTTTCTTATGCAGCTTATTGATGTAATTCTGTTAGTCTATTAATTCTTATGATGACACAATATTTAAGGTATGCCAGAAATAATGTTAATTTTTCTATGTAACACTTTTTTGAGGGCTGGGATGGACATATGTAGTCTTCTTTCTGGGATTTAATAATATATTGTAAAATGAGCAAAGTGTGGACAACAGATCATGCTTTGTGAATGCAAAGATTTATATCACTAAGCACCACTAGTGTGCTCAGCATTGTAAAGAACATGCACACAGTATCTGCTTAAGGAGATCTGGGTGTGATTGCTGTGAACCTGCAGCTCTCATTGACTTTATGCCAGCTCCTCTCCTGTCCTAGCTCTATTTACCTCAGAGGAGCAATGCCCATATACATAAAGTGAAAATCTTCTCTTAAGCAAATATTGACCAAAAGCAGACAGAGGAAGGTTCTTTCATGGAGAACCCGCCCCCCATGAATGATGCATGCCCTCAGCAGCTTGGGGGGGCATGAGGGCAGTGGGAGCATGGCAGTGGTAAGTGGGGAGCTCTTGCAGACACCACCGGTGGTGTTTGTGGTGGTGGGGGTGGTTGTGAGTGCCAACCAGGGGTTGGCAACCACCCATAGATGCTGCTGGCAGTGTCAGCAGTAGCCAGAGGCAATTGCTGACTGCCCACAGGCACTGCTGGCTGTGTCAGCTGCAGGGGTGGGGGAGTGGCAACCAGCAACCACCCTCAGGTGCTGCCACCAGTGTCAGCAGCTCCTTTTTGTAGCAGGTGCACTGCCACAGTCAGGGGGTGCACATGCACCTGCATGCAACCCCTACGTGTTGCCAGTGTCCCCTCCTCCACACACACACTCACTTAAGTTTTATTCCAGACCTGATCAATAGGAATTGCTTATGTTTATATAATAACTTGTTCTTGTAGGGAAAAGGTATCAATTCTGTAAGTTTTCAGGATCACTTTAATGCCTCATCTGAAAGATAGCACCCCTCTGTCACCACAGTACTTCAGGCCATGACATTGCTTCATTATTGATTGTGTGAGAGCTTTGATACTTCCTGTGTCTCCTAGGATCTCCTACCCAAGTTCTTTCTAGCCTGAAGTTCAGAGCTCTAATGAGATCATACCCAATGAGATATTAATACAGGTTGGTAAATGTATTGTAATTGGTGAAAATACGGAGGAAATGCATTTCAGAAGAAAAATATTTTGTAAGTTAAAAGTATTTGTGAAAATACCAAACTGCTTTAATCATACAATAATTAAGAAATATGGCAATACTTTGATCTAAAATATAGTTTATAATATTGTGCCTAAGCATAAAAACATACTGACAAAATCATTATAATACAATCATTTTAACAAACTGTAAGGCAGTCCTGCTGTAATTCCTACTCCAGCCTGAACACTAAGTAGAAAATTCTATTAGGTTTGCATATTTTACTTGTGTATAGTAATAGCCAATATTTGGGGTAGATATATTATTCTTCTACTGAAAGACACAGGTAAACAATTTTCCTTTCTGTCCAAACTGGCTATTTCCAGTACAATGCAATATTCAAGTTTCAGACTGAATATTTCTGTATGTTTTGTCCACTTGGCTGGTGATCTTGAATCATATTCTGTGAAGAGCAAAGACTTATAGATATATGAATAATATTTTTAAAACACTCAGTGGTATCTAACTGTGTTCTCATTAAGCCGACACTAAGTTACAGTGCATCCTAAAGACAGAAAGCCTTTATTAGGTCAACTTGTGTATCTACTGGTCTCAGTGAACATAGATTTGTTCCTTAAAGTGTATCCCAAGGTCATGTCATATGGTTAAAAAGCTTATTTCCATAAAAAAAAACATTGAGAGGATTGATGACCATTACTCACTAATACGATACAGCCATGAAATAGGCAAATATAATCTTAGAACACATCAGGTAATGAGATACTCTTCTGTCTCAAGCAGAGATAGGGAAGTATTATTAATTTGTACAAGGTGAAGATAAGACTATCTCATTCAGAATACTGTGTATGAGAAAGATGAATACAAACAAGAGGTGCAGTGAAAGGCTATTCAGGTGATCAAGGGAATGGAGATCTTATCTTATGAGAATGGACTACATTTTGATTTGTTTATCTTGTCCCCCCCCCCAAAAGGTGGGGGGAAGAAGGAGGAGAGAGAGGGAAAGAGGGCTTTACATTGTGAGCTGGAGAAATGTTGACTGACTTAGTGCTAGCATGGAGTTTGGAGCAGTCACACCTTCAACTTGAGTGACACACCTTAATGGAACAGGACCTCGGTTGTGCAGATCAAGAGGTTATTCTGCCCTGGAGTGGCATAACCTTGAGTCGCATAATGAGTGCTTTAAGCCACTTTAAGATGTAAATGTGCAGACAATCCAGGGGTTAAGAACCCCAGGAACTGCACAAAATTACTGTGTAACAAGGCCCTGAGTATGTTTGCTATTTTTTTTCCTAATAAACCAGAGGGTAAACACTAGGGAAGGGAAAGAGAGGACTGGTTTGACACAAGAATAAGTAAGGTGTAGTAAATTTAGGCTAGCAGAAGGTTTGTGATTATCAAAGGAGCAAGGTTTAGGAACACCCTCAGCTAGAAGCAGGGAGGGCAAAAAACTAATTTTAAGATAGAGGTTTTTGGTTTCTGGTTTATGAACAGGATAATGGTTTATGAATAGGATTGTCTGATGCATTAGGGATAGGAACAGAAATTACACATAAACTGGTATAAGTAATTGGAAACTGATTCAAATCTGTAAGGCAACAGAAATTCAATGTATGTAAACCACTTTCAAAATGGCCAAAACTAGTTTAAGATAAACCTGGTTGGATGCAGTATCAGACTTAACTGATTTAGGCTACATTGGTTTATTGAACTTCCATATCAAATCCCCTCCAAATTCAAATTAACTCAGTCTTCCAGCATCCCAGGATGCTTTGCACCTCCCCCACAACCCATCCCCTCACAGGATGTGAAGACTAGCCTTGGTCCAAGCTGTCTGCTCCAGCTGAGCAGGGGGCATGCTCGAGCGGCCCCCATTGCAGGTAACTGTGTTTCTGGAACCAAAGTTAATGTCTATTCACTTGATTATGGGTTCAATCTATGGAGCTTAGACTGCAAAGATTGAATTGATTCAGCCTCAGGTTTTTTTACTGTCTGTACTTAGCCCAGAAGTGAATTAGATGTGATGATCCAGGAAATCACTTCTAATTTTATGTTTCTGAAAGTCCTCATGTTTTAGAGCACTAATCAATGTCTAACTAGACAGAGCCAGACCAAAAACTTTCCTTGTGGATATCATAGTCCAGAGATGTATAAGTAAAAATAAATGGCCCTGACTCTCTGCTGCTCCCCACTGCCCCATGCTGCATGGAGGGCTCTGCCACAAGCCTCCAGAATCCCCAAGGCCACTGCAGCAGCTGGTGAGTCGGGACTTTTTTTTAAAGGGCTGGGAGCTGGGATGGGCAGGGCAGCCTTGGAGGGGGGCTGGGAGAGCAGGCAGGATTTGGGGGACTTGTGGCAGAGCTCCCCATGCAGAGCGGGGAGTGGGGGACAGAGGGAATCACTCCCCCCTGTCAGCAGCTAGTGTGTGGGGGTTTTTAAAGAGTTGGGACTGGGCAGCGCTGCCATGGGGCAGGGCTGGGAGAGTGGGTGGGGGTCAGGGGTGCTTAGGGGGACTGGGGGAGAAGGCAGGCAATGGTCTCCTCCCTCCTCCTCTAGCCTTCCCTCCCCCACCCCCTACTTACCAACATGGAGTCTGGGTCCAGATCCACCCTGCAGCGAGCAGGGACTGCCCGAATCTCTGAAGCTCTCCAAATCTTTTCCAAATCAATTCAGAGAGCTTCAAACTGATTTGGACCTTTTAATTGGTCTCCTGGTTCAATTTGGATTTGGAGATTCGGCCACCGAATTGAACTGAATCTCCTCCAAATCGAATCAGTACCTGAATCTTTGCACAGCCCTAATGTAGACATTACAGTACAACAAGGCTGTCTCAAATCAGTCCACACACAATGTTATTATGCAGTAAGGCATCTACACATGCCTTACTGCACAGTAACTAATCAAGCCATGCCGACTTAAGTTGCCAGAGTTATTGTGCAGTATAGGTGTACACATGTAGATACACACTCATACTGCACAGTAATTTTCAGTTATTACACAGTAACGTAAATTACTGTGTTGTAACTGTGCAAGTGTAGATGCATCCACAGAATAGAAGCTGATGCTAAAGGACCATTTTCTGGGCTCATACCTGTACATGAAATGAACACAGAAATATGAAATGAACAGAGATGAGCTTATAAATGCTTCTGATTTGGGTTGAATCTTTATAACTATGGTATAATGGTGCTTATTTGAATGGACCTACTCTTGGGTTGCAGCCATGTAATCAAGCACATTATTTCTTTCAGAACCTTTAATCTACTTCAGTAAGAAAGTATCTCTTAGAAATAGAACAATGGCAAATTCATTATGTACAGATCATTGACTTAGATGGCATGCTGAATCTTGGACATATGGTATGTCTGTGTGGCCCAATATAATGCTATCCAGAGATATCAGAGCTACCTTGAGCGCTGTACTAATGAGCTAAACTGCTACTGGTTCCTGAAGTAGCTTGTGTATTTTTGTATGATACTGAATTCAGCTGTGGAGACAAACCCAAAGGCTATCTATATAAGAAGAACATACCCTAGTCTCAGTCTATGCAGTCAGGGACCCAATCTCTCTATTATGCCTAATTGCTGGGCTTGGGCAGAGGAGCAGTATGTGAAGTTGATGTACAGCCAGAAGGCAGTATACACATGGTGTAAGAGTTTTTATATGGATTTCCATGGCTCTGTAAGCTTCCATAATAAGAAAGCACCCTAGTGGGACATTTCATTTTCTGACTGAGCTTTGGAAAGTCTTTACTTCACAGAGAAGCCATGAAAGTCAGGGCAGATAATTACCCTTATGAGTGACATTTTTCATTATAGTATGAGCTGCAATGCAAATATACTTCCTATTTCTTATTTTGCATTCCCAGACTCCTAAAATTATTTATGTAAACTCATGACACTGAACCTTTATGGCTAAATATGTCCATTGGAAATCAGAAATAAAAGTCTACATTCTCAATTCAGGGATTAACAATAACTGTTTCATAAATATTAATCAATTCCTGCAATTTAGAAGCCTCTTAAGGAGGGGGAGGAAGCCTTCAAAATCCAGTAACTTCCTTTGACATTCTAGGTATATTAAAGATTGGACTATTCTTGCAAAGGAGTAGTATCTGTTTTCTGTTTTAAAACAGATAAACTATATCTATCACTCTCCCTTTATGATGAATGTATAACTCATCCATTGATTGGAGTGGACTTTGAGCTTTTGAAGTGAAGCAATGCTTTTGAAGTCAGTGCCACAACGCAGAAATAAATCAACTGTAAGAACTGTATAATTTACTCCTGATTTGTGCTTGAGTTTAAACCAAACCTTCACTTTCACAAGCATATTTTTCTCACCAGAATGAATCCTCTGGAAAAGAATGAATGGGATGGAGTGCATACTGCCTTGTGAATATCTTTGTAGGTAAAAACTTGTGTCTGCAGAAAACCAAACCAACCAAACCAAAAGATCTGGTTTGAAAACTGAGCTGAGGGTGACTTCATGAGCCCACAAATAGTAGGATTATCATCTTGGAATTCTCATGACTAATTCCTGGGTCTAAACATGAGAAAATAGTTCAGTCAATGTATTTTTTGTAGTTCCAAAAATTGTTTACAGCTGACGTGTGAAGTGGGCGTTATTTGATTTGGATTCAGATTCAGCCTGATTTGGATCACCTTCCCGATTCAATGTGGCCAAATCTGAAGATTCGATTCTGATTTGAAGAATGAGTGGTTTGGCCATAGACACAGCTTTATATCTACCTCGAGGTACCTGGCATGGGTCATGAATGCTGAGATGGTGGGATGGATGGAACGTCCCATAGGGAGCAGATGGGGAGACCCCTGTGCATTTGGCGGTGGACCCAGAAGTGAACTGAAAGTACTTCTAGTCCACTTCTAAGTCTGCCATGGAGCATGCAGGGGACCCCCCAATGCTTCTGTGGGATGCTCCATCTGCCCCACCACCTCGGTGTTCATGAGCTGCACCTGGTACCCAAGGTTCCTAGAAAAAACATATGAAGCTATGTCTATAGCTGAATCATCAAATCTTTCTGAATTGAATCAGAGGCTTCAAATTTGATTCAGAGAGATTAAAGGTTCTCCTGATTTGATTCAGATTTGGAGATTCAGCCTCCAAATCTGTCCAAATCTCCTCCAAATCAAATTAGCAACTGACAGCACTAGTTTACAGTCCAAAACCCAAGACAGAATTTCTTTGGCAAGCACCATGAGTCACCTGAGGGGGAGGGGTAAAAATGACTGAATAGCACTGAAGAATGAATAATAATGGGAGCATCTTCAGTGAAACTTAAGGCTATCTCTATTTCCTGGGCAAGCAGGCACTTCCTGGTTCTGAGTGCAGCTAATCTCTCCTCCTTCTCTTTGCTCTTGGCTTCTTGGAAGACAAGTGAAATAATCAAAACATGTCTAATATTTCTCTGTCACTTCAGGGACCAAAACCTTTATTTTCTGGTTGCTCTCCAGGGCAAGGACCTCAGGAAGTGTGAAATAAAGCACAGCAGGTAGTTTCAAGCATAATCTTTTATTCATTTTTGGGAATATGACCCATTGCAGGTGGTATCACTATAATAAATATCATACATTATGTACACTTAGAATTTATTTCAGGCTACTTCTGGAGATTTCTGTTTATTCATTGTTTTTTTTCTCTGCTTCAGTATATGCTACACCCTGCTATTGCTTATTCAGTTTTAAATGGCTGATGGAAAGCTCAGGATGCCAAAGAGCCTTTTGAGATTCTGCTTCCCCAACAGAAGTAATTTGATGTTTACAGCAGAAGTTTTAAGGAAAAGATCACAATCTGTTCCTTTAGCCCTTTGAAACCATCTTAAAAATGCTTTCTCTGACTTCCACATTTGTGTGTAAATTTCCTGGCACACAACAAATATGGTTAATGCTCAAAGCCACTACATGATGGCTAATATTATTCATATAGGGAAACCTGAAGTGAAAGCTACCTCCTGCCACTGTCAAGCATCAGTATGAATGTTAATTCCAATGAGTCTCTGAGAAGCAGAGATGTGTGTTATTAATAGATCTACCAGCTGACATGTGACAAGATAGCCAAATGCTTTTTATCTGATACATAAACAGGAAAATGTAGATCTCAGCCACCTTGGCTGAGGAAAAGAAAAACACAATCTCATCCCCTCATGACAACAATTGATTCTGTAAAATAGCTTAATATCTGTATTGTGAATGGCCTGCTTTTAATTTGCTTTGGAACCGTCATCTGTATTTAATAGTTTGTTAAGAATACTAAAGGGATATATCAGAGAGAAAAAATACTAAGTCCATCAGGCCATTTAAAATTCTGTATCTCATATTAAAGTAAAGTAATAACTGGTGATGAGGCTAGGGGAAAAATAAAGTACTAAAGAAACCCTTTCAGATGTACCCCCCACGGAACAAGGTCCTGGATTCTATGAACTAAGGCTTCCACCATTCTGGCAGGAATCCTACAGATAGTAGCAGCCCCGAGAGAGATGTACCTTCCAGCCCTTAGGAAAGACCCATCGTGCAAGGGCATATATGTGTCCACATTTTCATAAGTAATGCAGCTATGAGTTGCATCTTTTTGTGATTAGTTCTAATGGGTGCAAAATGGGAATTATGTGATCACTCTAAACATTCCTGTGTGGATATATATCTTCATGGCTAATATCTTTGAAAATCTGGCTTTAGGTGACTCCTGTTATACTATAAAAAAGAAATGCTCTAACAGGGTGAAGTTTGAACCCAGGTCTTTTGACTTCCAGTCTGGAGTCTTTACCATAACATTCTTCTTCTTTTAATAAGTTATTACTAATGCTTCCGCTCTTACATAGCATATTTTCTTAGATACAACACATTTTTTACACAAAAAAAATCGGCTGAAAATGTTAGTGCACAGTATATATAAGGAATAAGAGCAGTTTCCATTGGTTACTAGGAAAAAGCAAAACAAAAATCTGCACTTGACTCACAGGAAGCAGTACAGTACAGACCTGGCTTGACTCGTTAGCTTCTGCTAATCAGGTAGGGCTTTATTATTAGGGGTGTGAGAAGCAGGCCCGATTTGATTTGGATTTCACCCAAATCAGGGACAGTGGTTCAATGTGTTGATTCAGATCACTGTCCATGATTCAATTCAGCTAAATCCGAATCTCAAGATTCAATGTTGATTCAGAGAATCAGCAATTCAGACATAAACGCAGTTTTAAATGTTTTTTCTACATACCTCGAGGTATCAGTGCAGCTTGTGAATTCTGTAATGCTGGGGTGGATGGAGCATCCCACAGAAGTGTGGGGGTTGGGGGAGACACACACTCAGCGATGAACCCGGAAGTGGGCCAGAAGTAGTTCCAGTCCACTTCCAGGTCCACCAGAGAGCATGTGTGGGGGGAGGGCTATACCCTCCCGGCTCAGCGATTGGCCACAGGGGGGCCCTGGGTGCCCTCCCAGACCCAGGAGGCACCAGTTGCTGAGCTGGGAGGGCATGGGGTGGGGGGGGGGGGGCTGCATTCTCTCCGGCAGACCCAGTAGTGGACCGGAATTGCTTCTGGTCCACTTCCAGGTCTACTGCTGAGCATGCACTCTGACCCCCCCACGCTCCTTTGGGACACTCCATGCACCCCAGCATCACAGCATTCATGAGCCATCTGCTACCTAGAGGTATGCAGAAAAAAATTTTTAAATTTGTGTCTATGTCTGACTTGCCAAATCTTTCCGAATCTCTCTGAATCAATTCAAAGGGTTCCAGTTCAATTTGGAGAGATTAAAGGGTCCTCTGATTCAATTCAGATTCAGAGATTTGGCCACTGAATCAGGTCCAATCTCTGCCAAATCAGATTGGGGACCAAAGCTTTGCACAGCCCTATTTATTACACCTTACACTGTGAGCTGCTCAAATGTTGATTGGTCTTAGTGCTTGCTCAAGTTTGGAGCAGTCACATGTTTGTGCAAGCAGGGGCCTGGAGGACTAAAGGGTCTGAATCCCCCACCCTCCCATCCTGGGCTTCCCTCTTTCTCCAGGGCTCTCCCCTACTCCTTGGGGTTCTTCTCCTCTAACTTACTTAATTGTGGTTACCCACACTGTCTATTCCAGGGGATCAGGCATAGAAGGGTTAATCTGCCTACCTGACTGCTGATGCCACTGCTGCTGCTCTTGTCTAGGCTAAGCCTGGCCCAGAAAGCAGAATCAGTAGCAGCAGCGGTGGCAAGGCAAGCAGATTAACATTTCCCTGACTGCTGTACAGCATAGAGTGGGCAGCCACTTGTATGGAGGGAAGAGCAGGGCAGCTGCGATTGTGGATCTAAGGCTTTGGGAAGGATGGTGGATGGGGGCAGTGGGCATGATCCCAGTGGGGCAGGGAGGATGCCTTGTGTGTTTACATTAAGGTGTAGCCTAGAGTATTTATACCTTAGTATAACATGAGCTGAGTTACACAGATCAGCTATAATCCTACGCTGAAGTGGCATCACTTTTAACAGCATAGCGAGTGCATAAAATTAGTTTCAGGTGTTAATGTGCAGACAGTCCAGGTGTTAAGAACTCCAGGAGCTGTCCAAATTACCATGTAACAAGGCCCTTACTTGCTACAAGGAATTATCTTTTTTTCTTTGTTCTTCCTTTCAAACATACAGTGCATACTTTATTCCAGGGTGTTGTATGCAAAAAGTATGGTATATTCATTTTCATATCTCTATATTTGGCAAATCTATCCTACCTTAGAGGCTATATAAAAAATAAAAGCTTTGAAAGGGTAAAGAAAGAAGAATATGTTAGAAAGGGGTCATAATTTTTTGTATTCCAGAGTCATGACAAGGTCAATATAAATGAAGAAATTAGCTCCTAGCACTTACCTTTGGGTAACTATTGCTGTTTTCCACTTTAAATATGAAGACGCTAGAATACTTAAAAATCACCACATTGGATTGGGTTTGTGGTTCATTTAGTTTAGTAGTCCATAGCTGATCATATCTAATGCCTAATATTTTAGAGTAAAGCATAAAAACCCTGCAGTAGACTGATATAGTATAATCTGTTCCGAGATATAAATAAGTATTTCCTTTTTTTAATTTTACATTCTGCTGGGTTCCCATTTGCCTCCTAATATTGTGAAAAACTGATAAACACAATAATCTACTTAAACTTCATGACAGCCAATTGATTAGGAATAAAACAGTTCTTCACTTAAATCAAAGTATAAAATCATAGAATAATAAAGAAGTATGGCTGGAAGGGACCATCATAGGTCTAGTGCAACCTCCTACCTAAGGCAGGATCATTCCAATCCAAACCATCCTATACAAATCTGTTATCTAACATCTTAGCAAAACTACACAGTCAACACTGACACAACACAGGACATAACGTCCAAAATAGCTGGAAGTTAAGCAGGAAGACTATGGTGGCCAATGTGCTGCTTTGTAAAGGTTGTTAATATGTGATTAAGAGATCCCTGTTACACAGGAAGACAAAACTTCCACAGCCATACCAAACTATGGGGTGATCATAGGGTAAAATTCCAATACAACTGTGGGATAAAAATCTCTTCCTAATCCCAAATATGGCAATCAGTCTGACCCTGAGCAGAGGTGTAAGACCTCTCTATCCATGAACCTCTGTTTTTAAGACCCTAAAGAAGCACCAACACACCCATCAAAATCCCCACCCTTGGATGCACTCAACACCCAATGCCTCTGAGGAAAGCTTAAAAAACATCCTGAAACTTGTAGCAGGAGGGAAAAATTTTCTTTCCAGCCCCATGTGCATCCAAGAAAGCTCAGAAGCCTGGGATGTAACTATAGTAGAACACAGGCATAGATACTGAGCTCATCCCTGACCAGTGGCTGTCCACCCTCATTTTGAACATATCCAGTGATGGAAAGTCCACAACTTCCCTACTCAGTCTGTTCTACTGCCTCACTGTCCTAACAGTGAAGACCTTTTTTTTCCAGTTATCCAATCTAAACTTACTTTGCTGCAACTTCCAGCCATTGGGCCATGTCCTACTTTTTGCATCAAGAGAAGAAAAGGTGTTTTCCCTATTCTTTATGACAGCCCTTCAGGTATTAAAAGACTGATATCATGTCCCTTCTTAAGCATCTTTTCTGCAAGCTAAATATACCAGTTTTCTTTAATCTTTGGATCTCTCCTCATATGACTTGCCTTCCAAGCCCTTTATCATTTTTTTTGCCCACCTCCAAACCATCTCTGCCTCCATGTCCTTCACATGATACTCTAGATGAGGCCTAACTAGTGTCAATTAGAGGCACTATCACCTCCCATGTCATGCACCCAATGCTTCTAATGATGCAAAACTGCATCAAAGCCATGTTTGCCTTTTGTGCCCCTACATCACACTGTAAACTTGTACTGAATCTCTGATATAATCTCTGACTCCCAGATCCTCATCTAAAGTGCTGTGATCCATCTAGATGTCACACATTTTGTCGTTATATATTTTTAAAATTATTCCTGAGGTGTACATTTGTTAGCATTGAACTTAATTATTTTGGGCGTTTCCACACATGCTTTGCAGTTGATGGGGTGGGGGCACAATAGGGGCATTTTAAATAGAGCAGCTTCAAGAGCCACTCTAATTGAAGTGTCCACATCGTCTTGTCATCAGCATCCCCATGCTTCAAAATGGTGTTGGGGGTGCTTTAACTAAATCTCATTGAATAAGATTTATTTAAAGTGCCCCAACACCATTTTGAAGTATGGGGATGTTGATACATGAGACACAGAGGCTGGCTGAAGCATGCTAATTAGTCCATATATTTTATATCCACAACATTGCCTTCATCCACCGAAGTTGTTACTTCACAAAGGAAGGAGATCAGGTTTGTTTGCAATGGTTTGTTCTTAGTAAATCCATGCTTGGTGATTGTGATTAGCACTTCCTCCTCCAGAGGCTTTCAAATGGACTTTCTTAGAAAATGCTCCAGTAACTTCCTGGGTATTAAGATGAGTGTGAGGTGGCCAGGATCACAGGGGACCTGGCCCGAGGGAAG
Source organism: Crocodylus siamensis (assembly GCF_052110815.1). Taxonomy (NCBI): domain Eukaryota; kingdom Metazoa; phylum Chordata; order Crocodylia; family Crocodylidae; genus Crocodylus; species Crocodylus siamensis. The sequence goes on along the minus strand of NC_143396.1, from coordinate 214,333,911 downwards.
AAGCCCGGGGTTCTGTCCAGCTTCCGGGACCCGATCCGGAAGTCTGGTCGGGACTTTGGAGTTTCCTGGAACGTAAGCCGGGCCGGCGTGGGACCGGCCCGGGCAAATAAAAGGAGCACCCCTACCCCGGGCAGAGGAGGACGGAGGCTCCGGCGGGAGCCCGACCCGGGAGCAGCAGAGCGGGGAGCGACGCGAGGGACGCAGGCTGCAGAGGAGTCAGCGGCGGCAGACCCAGGGTCAGCGAAGCAGGGAGCGGCGCGAGAGACGCCGACTGCAGCGGAGCCAGCGGCGGCAGCTCCAGGAGCAGTGGAGCTGGGAGCGGCGCGAGAGACGCTGACTGCGGCGGAGCCGGCGGAGGAGGTACCGGTAGCAGCGAAGCCGGGAGGCGCGGAGCCGGTAAGCGCGGAACCGGGAGCAGCAGAGCCGGCAGCAGCAGGGCGGGCAACAGCGGGACCGGAAGCCACGCGGCGAACCCCGGCTGCAGCAGAGTGGACCGCAGCGGAGCCGGGAGCAGCGAGGCATCCCGCCAAGACACAGGTAGCCAAGGGACCGGTGGCAGTTCCGACGGAGGAACCCGGGAAGGGAACCTCGGCCGGAGGGACCCTCCTCCGACGGCTGGTGGCCGGTTGGTCATGGAAGAAGACCCGCGGGCAGGGCGGCGGACTTTGTAGCCACCCCCCGGGTCTAGAGACTCAGGCCCGTTAGGGCCAGACAAATCTGGACTAGAGGAGCCCTCAGTATCAGGGACACTAGGTGCTGGTGGGACTCCGGGGCGGGCCCGTCAGTGGGCGGGTACCCCGCCGGACTATTCCGTCAGCAGGGGCACCCCAACGGGGCCCCATATCCCGGAGGCTCGGGCGAGGGTGTAGGGGAGGAGGAGCCCTCAGGACTCCTGGACTTTGGAGTCGGGGTACCCTTTTCTGTGGACCGTCAGCGCCCCGCCCGGGTGAACCCCTTATTCCATCAAGTCGTGGCAGGCGAGATTGGCGGCAGCGCGAGCGGTCCGGCGCATACCCCCTTCTCTCCAGGGGCCATTCGGGGAATTGGGGAACTCACTATCGGGTGACCTACCCCAACCCCTCACAATGAGGATAACCAGTCTGTAGTTCCCTGGGTCATCCTTGTTGCTTTCTTAAAGAAGGACATTATGTTGGCCCTTTTCCAGTCCTTTAGTACCTCACCTGTCTCCCTTCATAAATTCATGACTTCCTGAATATCATTGTCAAGGGCTCCAAGATCTCCTTTGTCAGTTCCTTCACTACCCTGAGAGGAAGTTCATCGGGCCTCACTGACTTGAAATCACTGAGACCCACCAAACACTCTCTAACTCTTTCTTGTGATCTCATCCCTTATCTTGCCTCTTCCTTATCAAAATAATCTTTGTTAGGTATCTGGTTGAAACTTAATGTTTTTGTGAAGAATGAGGGAAAGTAGCTGTTGAGTAGCTCTGCCTTCTTTGCATCTGTAGTTCCCTCTAACTAGTTAACAGTGGACCCACAGATTCATGGTCTTTGTTTTGTGGCCAGCATATACCTAGAACCTCTTCTGGTTGTCTTTATTCTCCCTTGCCTTTATTCTTCAATCTGTCTTATGGCACCATGCAAATTGATCTGGAAAATTTAAACCTTTCATCAGTACCATGTCTTAGGTTTTGGATAGTTTTGTTATTTCCTTGAAGAGTTCATTATCCATTTCCTGTTTGTGACTTGATGTCTTTCTGAAACAAAATGTACCCCTCATTGTTGACAATCCAATCATAAGAGCAATCCAATCAGGACCCTGTGATACCAGAAAGGTCATAGGTCTTACCACAGGCTGCAGCTTCCATCTCATCTTGGTTTTTCCCCCAAACTTCTTGTATTTGTACACATATATCTATTTTTTTTTTGCATTTCAGCTCACTTGCTTCCCTTTTGCACCATTTGTTGCTATCCCCCATCTCCTTGGCCCTTTCCCAGAGCTGCTGCTTCCAGTCCATACCCCTCTGGATTTCTTGCTCTGTGCTGGAGCATTTTGTTCACTATCTCCAATGAGACCTAGTTTAAAGCCCTCTTTACTAGGCTGGATAGACAACAGCCAAAAATGGTCTCTTCAGTTTTGGTTAGATGGATCCTATATCTTCATAGCAGCCCTCCTCTGCAGAACATCCATCTGTTATAAGAGAATCCAAAGCCTTCATACTGACACTGGCTCAACCACACATTTACTTCCACATACAACGGCCCCTGCCTGAGTCCTTTATTCCATGAGGAGGATTAATGAAAATACCAGGTATGCTCCACGTTTCTTAATCCTTCTGTCAAAAGCCTCATAGTCACCTTTGATGTGCTCAGTGTTGTTCCTGGCAGTATCATTGCTGCCCACATGGACAAGCAGGAAAATATAGTGGCATGGTGACTGGTGCTGTCTTAATTGGGAGGGGGCAAATGCCTCCCCCGCCACAACCAGTCCTGCTGATGGGGGGCAGGGGCAGTCAGGCAGTTGCAGTCACAGCCACTCCTGGAAGCAGCTGTAGCAATCACAGCAATTGGCCAGCGCTTGCAGGGGGGACAGCGACGCTTCCACCTGCCTCCCTTTCCTATCATCTAAGTGGCTAGTGCGGCCAGTCAGGAGGTGCACTGGCATTCTCAGGGCATGCACCTCCTACATGTCACCATTGCATAGTGGTTTGAGAGACAGATGAACTTTGGCAATCTTTCTGTGACATCCTGAATTTATGCTCTAGGCAAACAGCCTACCTTCCAGGACATCAAATCCTGATGACAAATTGTTGCTTCTGTCCACCACAAAGGAAGTCATCAGCTGTCACTACTGTGCTCTTCATTTTTGGTACAGTGGTTTTAGAACTTGCATCCCTGGAACCGTGTCCTTCCTGATTTCTAGACCTGCATCATGCCTGCAGATGTCTTCTTCTCCAGCTTTTCCTCAGCTGTTCTATTGTAGAGCGCTTGAAAGCAGTTGCTGACTTGGGTCTATTCCTTTTGAATTCTGGGGACCCTATTTCTTCTAGTAGGCATATACTGCCACTTCTCCTCTTTTCCCTTTGACCTCACCAGTACTACCAATTATAACTCCTGTCCAAGTCATTTTTCTTTTGCCTGATATAATGCAGCATGGGTATCTGTGCTTTCAACCTTTGTATCTTTCCTTACACTTCATGCAGACAAAGTATTTATGATCCTATGAAGAACACAGACATGTCACATCACACACAATTACATACAGGTCACAACTGCTAACCCAGCCCTCATTTGTGCTCACTGGAAGACACCAAATCTGTAAACAGAATACAAACAACTCCCTTCCCCAACAAAAAAAAACCAAAATAGAACAAAAAACTAACAATCAAACGGGACACTAAAATTAAAAGCTTAGTATGGTCTCCGCCTTGCAAAATTGTCTTCACTTTACAAAGCTTTCCAAAACATATTGGGAGTTAAGTATGCTGAGTACCTCACAGGTATGCTCAATACCTGGCAGGATTGAACCTGTCTTTGTTCTTCACTCTAAAGGCATTACTGTCACCTTTGTATACCATCTGAGTTTTTCATAACGCTGCCTATCCTCAGGTGGCTTTCATATTTATACATATGAGATGCAAAGAAAATGAATGAATAAAATGGTTTTAAATTAGGCCAACAACATTGTAATTCACACAGAACATATAAACCATGAGGAACCAAAAGAGGGGAGAGAGAGAAGAAAAAAAGAGAAGAAAACAATTGGAGCAAAACAAAACAAAACCTTTCTTCTGTTTAGGTTATCTGCAATCTGTGCTCATTTCAGTTAAGTAGGCTTATAAGATTTGGGTCAACAAGTGATAATGTGATAAGCTATTCCAATGTCATTTAGCTTTTTATAAATGGATAATAAATATTGGGATTTTTAAGCCATCTTCAATTTTCTATAAAAAGTGAAAACTATTCATGTAGTGCCCTGTTATTATCATCATCATTATTGTTTAGTAGTCTCTATGCATGCTTCTATTCAAGACAAAGGCAGTGTCTGTCTATAGAAGGTGACACTGTTAAGACATAGGGAAGATTTTTTTTTCCTGTAGTAGGTGACCTAAGTGTAGTTTGAGACTAAGTCTGAAGTACCCAACTAAACTGTTAGATCACCTAGGGTGCCTTTCAAAGGTGTCAGAGGGTGCCACTTAACGTTAGCACTGGTAGGTGTGCAAACATGATTTGCAAGACAAACCCAGAGATTTCCGACATTTATAGTGTCTAAAACATGTTGATCTGTTATGATCTTCCTGAGTTCTTTGCAACAGAAGAATTCTGCTTTTTTTTTGTAGTAAAAAATTGAGTGAAAACTAAGAGCTGACATTTTCTAAGGGATGCCTCCAGTCTATCAAGAAGTGCCTCAAGTTGAAAAAGGTTGATAACTGCTGTATTAGAACAATTCTATTACCCACTCTGGGCATGTGATTGCTCACATGGTAGGAATAGGGATATGTGTGTGGATCTTTGAAGAATGATCCCATTCCTATTATATGGCACCTGTGCATTCCAAAAAGGTAACAAACATTCCTACATGGTAGCCACATCTACACAAGATGCTGACTGTATAAGCAAGTAGTAAATGACTGTGCAGTAACCCATGTTTCTGTGCAGTAGCACTGACTAACAGTTTTTTTGTGATGCTGACATCACAGTAGCCTGAGACTACTGAGCAGTAGTGTTGCATCATGGTTTCTGCCATGCAACGCTGCTGCACAGTAATCTCCGGCTTCTCTTCAGTCAGAGTCTCGTGTAGACATGGCCTTTAGTTAGGTAACTCACAGTTGGGCTTAAACTGCTCTTTTGTCATCCAGCATGTGAAATTATTTCTTCTCTAAGGGCAGAAATCTTTCACTTAACCTGTAATATTTAATACCAAAGCACAGACTATTCTATCACACAACAGTGATGGTACCAGATATTAAAGGACAATACATTGCACAGTTTACAAACATTTCACAGTAGATTTAAACATTCCTCTGGCATGTATCTTTATCCTATTTTCCATTTCTGTCTTACATAATTCTTACATAATTCTCAGAAACTAAGGCTACATTAAGATGAGAGTGTTTTTTAGAGCTTATATAAGTAATTTAGTGGTAAAACAGAATCATACTTTAAACAAACAAATTATAAGGATGTTGTATTGCAATTTTCCAAACAATGCATTACAAACTGTAGAAAATCAGTTAGTATTATAGTTAAAGACATTTTAACATTTTAAGGTAATAAACACACATTCACGTCGCCTAAACAACCTGAAATCTACTTTGTTGTGACATCATACATTAACCACATGATTTAAGATTAAGGCATTTTAATGTGTATGTTCCAGAACTACAGATTTATTTTTAAGGACCTATTGGTGATTTTTTTAAAATACTTTTTCCTTCTCTTAAAGTAAATATAATATAGAATAACAGCATGTCAGTAGGTACAGCTAGCTCAGGAGATTATGGCTGCATAATACCACCAAGCGATGCCCCAAACTTGATATGCTAAGATGCCTATTAAGCAGTGATGATATCTAACATATATCTATTTCCAAAACAGAACTTAGAGACTGGACTCTTTCTAGCCTATGGGGTTAGGACACACAGTTTGTAGTGAGGAGATCTAGTTTCCAGTCCTTGCTCCCATAAATATTAAAATATTTTATATTAAATATTCATCAGAGGAAGATGCTTCCTATATCTCCCCTTCCCATATGAGTGCTCTAACCATTAGGCTGTCTCTTTCTTCTCTGCCACTCTGAATTTTTAATTGATGCATGAAATATGGAACGGCTTCATAGGAACTAAAGAGTTCTACCAGAAAATGCTCTCTAGCCTGCTGGTTAAGATCATCTGTTGGGAAGAGACTGTTTCAAATTTTGTCAGGCTAAGGAAGGATTTGAACCTAGGTCTCCCAGGTACTCAGTATTTCACTAGTGGAATATTGGGTAAAATATGGAAGGATCACTCCTACCATCATCTGCTCTGATAAATATGCTATGGGAAGAGTTTAGATCATGCAACAAAATAAATAACCTGATGGCGGACTACCAGGCTCTGGGCGGCGTGCTGAGGGAATTTGGTGCACAGGTGGTATTCTCTTCCATCCTACCAGTGAACGGACGCGGAAGACGGCATGAGAACTGCATCCGAGAGATCAACTGGCAGGCTTCGGCTTCCTGGACAATGACCCACACATTACAACGAGGGACATGCTCAGCTGGGATGGGCTTCACCTGTCCCCCAAAGGTAAGCGTGTGTTTTCTTCCAGGTTGGCGGATCTCCTCCGGCGGGCTTTAAACTAGGCTCGTCGGGGGGAGGGGAAGATGAGGGTGGGGGAGGCTGTGGACCACCAAACCAGGTGGCACCCACAAGGACAGCCCAGCCTGAAGAAAGAGAGCTTTGGGAACATGAAAGACAGGGGGTGGACAGCAATACGGCACAGGTAAGGAACGGGAAGGTTAGAGACAAAAAGCCCTTTAGGACTTGGAGCGAGGGGGTAGCAAAAGCACCAGTCACAGGGCTCAAGTGCCTATATACTAATGCTAGGAGCATGGGGAACAAGCAGGATGAACTAGCGCTCCTGGTTGCACTAAATGACTACGACTTAGTGGGGCTGACAGAAACCTGGTGGGATCCATCCCACGACTGGGCGGTACATATTGAGGGCTATAGATTGTACAGAAAGGACAGAGTGGGGAAAAGGGGGGGAGGGGTTGCGCTCTATGTTAAGGAGCAATATACATCAACCCTCATCAAGACAGAATCAAAGGATGAGGAAGTAGAAGGACTGTGGGTTAGGCTACATGGGGGGCAAGGAGAAAAGGATTTGGTGGTAGGGGTCTGCTACAGACCCCCACATCAAGGGGAAGAAATAGATTTGGGGCTCCTGAGGCAACTCTCAGAGACCATAAAAGCTAAAGAGGCGGTGGTCATGGGGGACCTAAACTACCCGGACATCTGCTGGGAGACACAGACAGCAAAGTCCCACCGCTCACGCAGGTTTCTAACCTGTGTACAGGACCTCCACCTGACGCAGGAGGTACATGGTCCCACTAGGGGGAATGCCTTACTGGATCTGGTATTGGCAACGGGGGATGACATAGTAGGGGACCTACAGATCGGTAGCCATCTGGGGGACAGTGATCACCTAAAAGTACAATTCAACATAAGGCGTCGAGTGGGTAAGGTAACCAGTAGGGTGAACGTGCTGGACTTTAGGAAAGCTGATTTCAGCAAACTCAGGTGATTAGTGAAGGATGCACTGCAGAGTAGTAGTTTTGAAATGATGGGAGCCCAAGAAGGGTGGCTGTGCCTTAAGGAAGCTATCCTTCGAGCACAAAGCGAGACGATCCCCGTGCGAGGTAAAAGAGGGAAAGGGGCCAGGAGGCTTCCCTGGCTGACCAGAGAAATCCAGGGCAGACTAAGGGCCAAAAGGGGAGCACATAAAAAGTGGAAACAGGGAGAGATCACCAAAGAGGAATATACCTCTTCTGCTCGTGCTTGTAGGGAGGCAGTTAGACAGGCCAAAGCTACCATGGAGCTGAGGATGGCAACCCAAGTAAAAGACAATAAGAAATTGTTTTTTAGATATATAGGGAGTAAAAGGAAGGCCCAGGGAGGAATAGGACCCCTGCTAAATGGGCAGAAACAATTGGTGACGGACAGAGGGGACAAGGCTGAACTCCTCAACGAGTTCTTCGCCTCAGTGTTCCTAAGCGAAAGGCAAGACAAGTCTCTCACTGGGAGTGTAGGGAGGCAGCAGCAAGGCACCAGACTTCCATGCGTGGACCCTGAGGTGGTGCAGGGTCACTTGGAGGAACTGGATGCCTTTAAGTCGGCAGGCCCGGATGAGCTCCATCCGAGGGTACTGAAGGCACTGGCCGACATCATTGCAGAGCCACTGGCGGGAATATTTGAATGCTCGTGGCGCACGGGTCAAGTCCCGGAGGACTGGAAAAGGGCCAATGTGGTTCCCATTTTCAAGAAGGGGAGGAAGGAGGACCCGGGTAACTATAGGCCAGTCAGTCTCACCTCCATCCTTGGCAAAATCTTTGAGAAAATCATCAAGGCTCACATTTGTGAGAGCCCAGCAGGACAAATTATGCTGAGGGGAAACCAGCACGGGTTCGTGGTAGGTAGATCGTGCCTGACCAATCTAGTCTCTTTTTATGACCAGGTCACAAAACGCCTCGACGCAGGAGGAGGGGTGGATGTCGTATACTTGGACTTCAGGAAGGCCTTTGATACGGTATCCCACCCCATACTGGTGAACAAGTTAAGGGGCTGTGACTTGGATTACTGCACAGTCCGGTGGGTGGAGAATTGGCTGGAGGGTCGCACCCAGAGAGTTGTGGTGGATGGGTCGGTTTCGACCTGGAAGAGTGTGGGCAGTGGGGTCCCGCAGGGCTCGGTGCTTGGACCGATACTCTTTAATGTCTTCATCAGCGACTTGGACGAGGGGGTGAAATGTACTCTGTCCAAGTTTGCAGATGACACTAAGCTATGGGGCGAAGTGGACACGCCGGAGGGCAGGGAACAGCTGCAAGCAGACCTGGACAGGTTAGACAAGTGGGCAGAAAACAACAGAATGCAGTTCAACAAGGAGAAATGCAAAGTGCTGCATCTAGGGAGGAAAAATGTCCAGCACACCTACAGCCTAGGAAATGACCTGCTGGGTGGCACAGAAGTGGAAAGGGATCTTGGAGTCCTAGTGGACTCCAAGATGAACATGAGTCGGCAGTGTGACGAAACCATCAGAAAAGCCAATGGCACTTTATCGTGCATCAGCAGATGCATGACAAATAGGTCCAAGGAGGTGATGCTTCCCCTCTATCGGGCGCTGGTCAGACTGCAGCTGGAGTACTGCGTGCAATTCTGGGCGCCGCACTTCAAGAAGGATGCGGATAACCTGGAGAGGGTCCAGAGAAGGGCCACTCGTATGGTTAAGGGCCTGCAGGCCAAGCCCTACGAGGAGAGATTAGAGAAACTGGACCTTTTCAGCCTCCGCAAGAGAAGGTTGAGAGGCGACCTGGTGGCTGCCTATAAGTTCGTCAGGGGGGCACAGAAGGGAATTGGTGAGTATTTATTCACCAAGGCGCCCCCGGGGGTTACAAGAAATAATGGCCACAAGCTAGAGGAGAGCAGATTTAGATTGGATATTAGGAGGAACTTCTTCACAGTTCGAGTGGCCAAGGTCTGGAACGGGCTCCCAAGGGAGGTGGTGCTCTCCCCTACCCTGGGGGTATTCAAGAGAAGGTTGGATGTGTATCTAGCTGGGGTAATGTAGGCCCAGCACTCTTTCCTGCTTATGCAGGGGGTCGGACTCGATGATCTATTGAGGTCCCTTCCGACCCTAGCATCTATGAATCTATGAATCTATATGGAGGAACACCCAGTTTGTGAAACTTGGTATGAACTAGCCACCCAGCTGCTCAGCACTGTCAAGACTCAGATGCTTTAAGCAGACACATAGGTACCTAGAAGACTTCACCGTTGAAAACCAAGGTACTTTGTGAGCTTAAGTACCTCTAGAATTAGGCAGCTGGCGTTTGAGGTGCCATGTTTTGCACTTAGGCACTTAAATTGGCAAGCAGTAGCATAACCCTCTTTATGAATAGCACCTTAAGTTCACGAATTTATTCAGAAAAATCTATTTCAATGTCATCTTTGTCTTAATATCTTATAGATTCATAGATTACTAGGACCTAGAAGGGACCTTGTAGATCATCGGGTCCTGTCCCCCTCCACTAGGCAGGAAAAGGCAATTGTGGTCAAGTGACCCCAGCAAGGTGGCTGTCCAGTCTTCTTTTGAAGATTTCTAGGGTAAGTGACTGCACCACCACTGGAGGGAGTTTATTGCACAGTCTGGACACCCTGACTGTGAAGGCGTTTTTTCCTGGAACTGAGCCTGAAGTGACCTTCCAGGAGTTTGGATCCATTGCTTCTGGTCTTCCCCAGGGGTGCCCTGTTGAACAGCTGCTCACCAAGTTCTTGATGTACTCCCCTGATGTAGCAGTAAGCCGCCACTACTAAGTCCCCTCTCAGCCTTCCCTTCTGTAGGCTGAAGAGGTCTAAGTCCCTCAGCCTCTCCTCATATGGCTTGTCTTGCAAGTCCCTGATCATGGATGGCTCTTCTCTGGATCCTCTCATGTTTTTCCACGTCCTTGTTGAAGTGTGGTGCCCAAAACTGAACAGAGTACTCTAGCTGTGGTCTCACCAGTGCAGAGTACAGTGTGAGTATCACTTCCTTAGTTTTGCATGAGATGCAATGGTTAATGCATGACAGCAAGTTGTTTGCCCTGCTGGTCGCAGCATTGCACTGCCAGCTCATGTTCATGTGATGGTCGATCACTACCCCTAGGTCCCTCTTATAGTTCTCAGAAAGTGTACATGATCAAGCTAGCTTTCATAAAAAAATTACAGAGTTTACAGAGGACCTGGGCATAAAATTTGCCATAGGTATCAGGAGATCAGATGTTGATTGTTTAATTTGAAACCTGGAATGGGATGGGGAGTATTTATTAAATAGCCTGAGAGGGAAAATCTATATTGCCTTCCACCCCAGCAAATGCACTACTATGAAGACATACTGCCCATTCTCTTTTGAATCATGCACTAAATGTGCCCCATGTCCTTTCTCTTGCCACTGAAAACAGAGTAATCTAGCTTCTGTTGGTGTCTGCCAAGGCTGTACCCAGTGCAATAGACATTAGCGCCACACAATGTAATGAGCTACAACACCACCCTAATGTTGACTATATTATTTTTTTATTTTCACAATTGTTTGTACATGCAGGTACAGAGACTGGTCAGGGTATACATTCCCTAGCATAGCTGGAGGCAATATAGACATACTCAGAAATGTTTGTAAATGGCAAACATAAAAAATATTTCTTACAGGTATCTTCAAATATGGATACACATCCAGAGTTGCTCCTCCCATTGTCCTTGCAACAGGTTTTAAGAAACGGGTGTAGAAACCTTGTTAGGAAAATCTTCCTTAAGGGATTGCTTTGAATCCTCTTTTTATTTTGTCCATGCCAATAAGATTGGACAGAGTACTTATTACTGTGACTATCTGAATATCCTGGTAGAAAACAGAAGGGGAAGAAAAGAGTATGAAGAGAGATCAGATAGATACCAGTAGAATAGATACAAGTAACCTGAAAATACATAGGAACATAGGACTAGAATGGGTCTTCTGGGTGATAGCAATAAGTCCCTTGCATTCTGAGACAGTCAACAACTGAAGCAATCTCTAAAATCACCACTTTAACGCCCCCCCCCACACAATTACAAATAGCAATATGTGAAACATCAAGAATATCCTATAACATGTCATAGGTAAAGAGGGATGGAAGAATGCTGCCAATATCCTGCAATACCAGGAAAGTCATTAGTCAAGGAATATGAATTATCCAAATTGTTCACATAAGAAAATAGTGAGGAGAGAGTCCTCCATCTGAAATCTACATGGTGTGCAGCAGGACTAGATCTGCCGAGGCTGCAAATCCAGATAGGAAACATACCATATAAATGATGAATGCATTGATGGGCATTTTCTCATCTGAATCTGTCATTTCTAGAGGATAAGTGACCAGCTTATGTTTCCTAATTAACTGTTAGATTCAATAGGGACCCAACAGTAGGTAATTTTGCAGTGGTAAACAACAATGATGTGAGAAGTAACCACAGAGGATTTGGGGTCTGATGATCCAGATTTTTTTCAGTTCCACCCTCTGTTGCTTGCTTCAGTGTTATATGTGTTGTCTTACCTAGAAGTGTTATTTCGTCTCATGAATCCTTCCTTCCTATTTTGGCTTTCTGGCTTCTTTTACCATTCCTCCCCCCTTCCCCACACCCACTAGTCTCTCAATAAAACTCCTGAAGAGGGGGGAGGGAAGCATTTGGGGTCTCTTATTATCATACCTGCTCTCTTTTTGTTATATACTAGCATGCTCATGTTCCTCTAGAGACTTTTGCCAGCTTATCAGGCAATGTACAGCAGTAGAAAGGTGTGGGAGTCATTCATAAGCACTCTCTCATGGAAAAGGCAAGGAGTCATCAAGGGTGAGAACCAAGGCTGACAAGCAATAAAAGATTATGCTGTCTGGAGAGGCAACTGAACCAAAGGGCAGAAGTTCAATGATAGGAAAGAGAATGAGGTACTGGAACATAGCAAAAGTCCCTCCATTTTCACTATATGTAGTGAGGTTGTATGACATTTTATTGTCCCTTGACTGCACAGATCTCTGAGCAGCTCAGGGAATTAGGGAGACTGCAATTTACAGCCTTTCTTTTCTCTGCATATAAGCAATTTAACCAAGCTTGTAGTAGCTAGGAGTGCTTAAGCAATACAAAACCTAGGGGAATTCTTAAATCCACAATCAAGACATTACAATCTGCCTGCATAAAAACAAATTATTATTAATTCTGTGGGCATGATTAAAAACTCAGCATTTTGGCACTGCGCAGCAACTGTGGTACTGCAGTGTCTTTAAGTATACTAAGATGCCGCAGTCACTGCAGGTGCTTGGTATTAAGAATGTAGATTTTTTTTTATGCCACCAATGGTACTTTGCTGCTGTTGATGTTCTGATTTCAAATTGCAGCAGATACAACCTGCCTTAACTGGGCCTGCTTTAATTCTGCAGTGAGCTCTTCTCAGTCAGATGCTTTCACTTCCATAGACCCAGTGCCACTGGACCTGGATCGTCCAGAGATAGTTTACGAAGCCTTGGACATGAATTGTCCAGAAATAATTTGGAAATCTATTAATCATTGGCTAGTTTGTAAAGACCAGATCTATAACTATTCTCAACTGAAACAAGACTCTGCCCTCCCTCTTACCTCTCTGACACACTTGCTGAAATGTGTTACCTTTAACTGCTTCTGTCAGGAAGAACACTCATATTTTTAGGAATTTCAATTTATTTCCCGACATGGCTTATAATTTCAGTCTAGAGATCCCTGGCTCTCTATTAAGGATTCCCAGCTGCAGTTCACCTCAGCTCTGGGATTCCACACCCCTGATAATTGCTATTCTGGCTCAGTTAGAGCCCTTAAATCTAGGTTCACAGCTCATTTGTTTGACTAATTCATAATTAAAGCCTTTGCTAATTTTGTCTTTTGCTAAAACACCTTGGGATGCACAACATTACAGGTGCTATTGAAGTCTGATTAAGGGTTGGATAGATTTTTATTTTTTATAGGAGCCTCTTACAGATGTGAACAAAACAACATTCTGTCTTCTTCAGAAAGAGGGGAAATTCAGACAGGGAAATGTGCTAGTTCGACCCCCACACACACTTCAGATGCCTATATACATGCAGGATAGGCATTTTCAAAGACGCTGTAACTTTTGTGTGTTACTTAAAGTGCTTTAGGTACAGAGTCTTAAAACTCAATAGACTTGATGCAAGTTTAATGTAGTTCTATAGAGTGGGGGCAGGGGCCACTGGATGCTGCAGCAATTAGTAATTACCAGTCTGAAAAGCCTCAGTTAAATACATGTGCTATAAAGGTGAATTAAGTAGGCTAAGATACACTACCTTACATTTAAAAAACATACAATGAGGTTTAATTAAGGCATCTTCTGCCTTTTTAAATATGTTGTAAAGTCATACACATGTATTAAGTCATGGCTTTAGAATTCTTTAAATCACAGTTTCTCAACCCATGAGTCAGGACCCATAAGTGGATTGGACGAATATATAAAAAGATCACAGACAAACTTTAAAAATGAATCAACACACTTAAAAATGGATTCTGCTTTAAAGGAGAAAAATGTGGGAAACCATGCTTTTCCCTGGCAGGCTGTAAGAGTTCCAGCCTGCAAGGGGCTGCTTGCCCCGCTTCCCTCTTCCCGCCCCCCGTCTCCCCTTCCCCACTCCACACAGTCACCCCCTGCCCCACATACTGGGAGGATGGGGGCAGGGGGCAGTTGGTTAAGAGTGAGTGGCACTGGGTTGGAACTGGCCATGGTTGTTTACAAATGGGTCCTGATACAAAAAAGGTTAAGAATTGCTGCTTTAAAGGGTGAAAACCATCATGTGCCCTTTGTAATTAGTTTAGCACTCTGTGAAAAGATCAGATTGACAGTCTTAGAGAATGAAGTCTTCTCTTGATTCATAGCACTGTTGCAGCATGGCCAGTGGGAGGGCTAGATATACCAGTGAATACCTCATGCAGGAAGTTTCTCCTCTCTGACTCCCCAAACGTTCTTCATGCTGTTAGGGAAAAGAGTACTGATAAGACCCCACTGCAGTTTTATTTCTCTGCAAACTGCCTATAGTCAGTTTGTGAGTTTGTGCCAATTTTGGTGATTGTCTTTACTAATGAAACAGTAAGAAATGGACTAAAACCAATCAAACATCTCTCTTTCACATGGGCTGCCCAACAACCTTTCCGGGGTTCACTTAATGGGTGGTAGAGTGAAATATACTTTCTCCTGAAACATATGTGAATATAAGAAACAGATTTAAATGAAGTAATAACCAGTACTTGGCAAAACCTTCAGTATTTGATTCACAGGATGGTTGATGAGGTGTATCCACAAATCCAGTTATCTATGGAATAATGCTTTGCACTGACCTTTTTGAGTTTGAGTTTCCAAGGACAAAATAGTGTAACCATCTTTTCTTTTCTGTCACTAGCTCCTTCCTCTTAAAGTAGTTGCTTCTCAGCCCTAGTGTGTACTTTTTTTTTTATCTATGTAGGCTCATCTTCCAAAGCCATTTAAGGCACCAGAAGCCACACACAGTGTATATGCACCCATGCACCACACTGCTAATTTGCAGCGTGGTGGGCTTTTATGATGACCCCGGGAGATCCTGGTGTTATAAAATGCTGCTAAAAAAACAGGGTGGTGTACATAGCAGGAGTGTACATCACCAGAAACCATAGCCTGGCTAGCCAGAGCCATTCTTTAGTGGACAGCCAGGCTCTGAGTGGCTAGCATGGCACTCTTGCTGCCCCAGGAGGCCTCCCAGGATCCAAGATAAGGCTGCTGGGACCAACACAGGTGCTGGCCTCAGCTTCCCCTACATTACCAGGTCCCTTTGCAACAGAGCTCACATGCAGGGATGTGCCCAGGGACAAATAGCAGTGGCACAAATATGTGCCACTGCTGTTTGTCCTATGGGAAACACATGGATCTGCATGTGCATGCTCATGTGGACATGCCCTGTGTGTGCATGTGCATACATGTACCTGCATGTTTGCATCCACTATCCCTTTTGAGGGCAAGAAGTTAAGAAATTGCTTACTTTTCACAGGGCTTTTGGAGGTTACCAGATTTCAAGCATTCTGAAATATAAATGTTCTTCATGGGAGGTGTTGGCAGTATTCATCTTTCACCTTTTATAAAGTATTATTGAGGAAACCACTTCTGCTTCCCCAGCTCACAAATAAGGAAATATGTTTGAAATTATTAGATATCACTTGTAGCATGACTTTCCAAGAACATCCCCCCAAAGGAAGGTTACATGGATATTTTTTGTAAACATTTCAATCTCTGCCTTTGCACTTGGGTAAGTGAACATTAATCCTTCAGATCCCAAGGCTTGGGAATGTACAACCTGGGGATTGACTTAAATATTTTGCACATCTTTAGTAATATGCAGATTCAAGAGTGAATAGGTACCCTAGTCATTTTATATAAGACATTTTTCTTGTCACTGAATCCACGTTTTAAGGATATCTGCAAGTATGATTAAAAGCAAAGATGGAAAATAAAAGCCAGTTCACTGATTTTAGATGTTGCTCAATGTATTTCAATTTGAAATGGACAAAAAACTCTATGGGCCACAAGTTGAGCTGGAAATTAAAAGTTTTTTCTGGCAGGGGGAAAAAAAGAGGAAGTGAGAATTCAATTCCTATACAACAAGTATAAAAAAACTCAGAAGAGCAGACTTTTTTGCTCTGCATGTGCAAATAACTGAAATGCTTATTTCTCTAAGTAATTAACACTGACTGAGCTAGATATAGGGAAATCTAAAGGTGCTGGGGTTTGAAAGTCTGTTGCTATAACATGGAGGGTTGCTTCATTACTAGTAGGTCAGGTCAGTTCATTTTAGCTATGCTGATAGGAGTCGGGACTGAACAAGGTATTTGTAAAAGAATGGGTGCATTTTTTATAGATAAAGTGGCTAATATATCCTATGCACTGAAAGGTGGTGCATCATTTTGTGACAATTGTTATATTCTAAGTCTTTGAAAACCTTTAATTAATACACTGGAATTCAGTATTAAGGTCAAGATCAAGCAGGTTTAACAAAATTTCCAGCTGTGTTAAAAATCTGTCTCGAAGAAGTTAAGTGCCCCAAGTGGCTTGTTCCAGTTCCAGTGGCTCTGTTTTTTCAGAGGCAGTTTTTAGAACTTTGGAATTCATCGAGTAAAAGCTGCTATGCTGATATCAAACAGTTCAAAGGGGTGATTATACAGGCAGAGGTACAGTCTTATGGCATATCCTGGCAATTGTCTTCCACTTCTGTGCTGACTTCACTGTTTCTGTGTCACTGGAAAATCCCTTAAACACCAGGGGAGACAAGTTATTTTGCACAAATAGTGCACTGCAAAACACTTAAAAAGGTTCTAGGACAGAGGATCTTATAAAGGAAAGAACAACTAGGTCCTAAAACTTTCACATTGGCCATGATCTTTCTCAAGCTTGAATCTGGTTGACAAATTGGAGGATTTATTAATGAATTACCTTTAAGGCAGGAATTCCATTTTTTTTTTGGTGTTTCCAGAGGTTGCACTGGCACCTTGGTCAGACACAAGAGCCAGTCCTAATTTCACTCTGTAAAAATATTAACAGACAAAAAAAAAAAAAAAAAGCATATGATGAGCAACAATGCTCTTTTTCTTGCATTTTGCTACATGGACAAATAGAAGTTCCTTGCCAGTTGTTTTCACTGGCATTAAAAATCACTTGTTGGTCAATTGCATTTTACAGATGAAAATACCTTCAACAAGCAACTGCATTAATAAGATCCAGTTCTATAGTGCAGATTAACTCATTAATCATGGAAATCAGTCTTTACCCTCAGTTTCTTAACATGAACGATTTGCTCTTAACAGAGCAAATGGGAAGACTGTAGCCACAAAAGGTATCTAAATCCAGGATGGTATGTTTCAGCTGCCACACAATACAGCGCTGGTAGTATCTCCTTGCAGGAGATTGCGAGGAAATCTTAGCACACATAAATCCATCTCTAACCTGCAACATCTTTGCAGCTCCTGCATCCTCACCACCACCCTAAGATAAATCTATCTGTAGGTCTTATTTTTCATCTGTATTCCTACTCTATTTACATTTTCTCTTTATTTGTAACATCATCTGAAATCCCATTCCTATAGTTTTAAAACAACTCCGCTAATGTGTCTCAGTCTCATCCTTCAGTTTTACCTGTTCTATTGCTCGGCTTCTGTTGAACAGAAATGTGTAGTGCTCTGCATAATGCTATTCTGACATGAACAATGGGATAAAGAATGGGATAAGACTATCCAAACTGTTTTTAATTAAGTTTTGACTGGTGCTGGGGTTTGAAAGTCTGTTGCTGTAACATGGAGGGTTGCTTCATTATTAGTAGGTCAGGTCAGTTCATTTTAGCTATAATCTGAGTCTCAACTTTCTGCAGCTTTAAAATGAAAGCTAACTTACTTTTGATGGTGGAAGTAGTCAAACCGTTAGGGCAGTCCAATTATATTAAGAAGCACTGGGACATAATGCGAGATGGCAAGTAACATAGTAAAAATAAATAAATAACCCCCATCCCCGCTACATCCTTGAATTTAAAATACTCTCTTTTTTCCACAAAGATTAAATTAGTTCAGTACAGCTCTTGTTATAATGATCTGATTCCTGGTGCTACTGTGATTAAAGTGGGTGCATTAAAGTAAGCAATAATAAATTAAAGGCACAGTAGAAATCTTGGTGGGTGTGAACTGATGAGTAATCTTAATTGGAAATAAAATATGCCCATTATTCTGTGCTATAAATGGATTTCTATATTATGAATTGCAGAGATTAAAAACTTTCATGTGTGGTGCATTACCACACTAGAGATTCATGAATCCTGAGTAAAGTCTTTTCTTAAACTATTAGGAACAAACATTAGTTGTCAGGATTGCTCAGTGACTTCTTTGCTCTGCATGTGCAAGAAAAGATACCATTAAATATGTTTAGCAATATCTATGTTTTCTTAATGCTCTGTGTTACTAGGCCTAAGTGCCTGTAACTACTTTCCTCTTAAAGTGGGAACTGCAGATTCATATACAACTCAGCAATGTGTAGTAGAACGAGAATTAGGAACGGTCCAAATGAGCAATCTGAGAATATAAACTGGATCTGAGATAGGGAATAAAGGTTTGAGAATCTGATCAGGTTTATAATTTTAGTTTGCAGTGTCTGTTGTTTGTATTCCGTGATTTAGGGTCTATAAAAATAGATACAAAGTGAGTTCTTTTTTCGCAGCTTCTGTGCAGTAATGGAACCTACCAGTTTTCTTTGAGCTCTGATTGCCAGACTCACTGACATAACCCTTTTGCTTTGAGTCACCATATAAAATAGTACAAACCACAAGAGATCAGTTCTGTATTTTCAATAATCACTTTCTGAACAATAGAATCTGACTGGGGTCTGCTTCTTTCAGTGTCTGAATCTAAATGACTAACTTGTTCACAGATGCATGAGCTTTCATAGTCTACAGCCTATTTCATCCAACACCATAAATAGTCCTCATAGTATATGATGAAGTACACTGTAGCCTTTGGAAGCTGATACCTCTCTGAACAAGTTAATCTCTAAAGTGCCACCCTCTCCTGCCTAGTCTATTGCCTTCTACCCAGCATCAGAATAACATGGCTAACTACTGAGTTCGACATTATGATTTTGAAACCTGAACCTCAGCATAAGAGCTGACTCATGTGAGAACCAAGGTACAGTTTCTTAGCTGAACATAATGATGTTAACAATTTGAAAACAGTAGCATAATAAAGAATCTCAAAAAGTTAAAATCAGTCTGTTAATTATATAAAAATGATATGTTCAATAAGTTTTTGTGGTGCCTGTGCTGTCATATGGACCTTTAGGTACTTTATAAGGTGACAATGCACAGTTCATTGGTGCTTTTCAGTATTTTGTGTTGAGAATGGAGCAGAGTCTGACTAGAGCCTTTTTAATAGGTGCTTTATTGTTTATTTATTAGGTATTGTTTACTTCTTTCCAGACTTCATTCATATTGATAGTCTATTCATCAACTCATGTCATTAAACTCTGGTACATTATTAGACATGATTATGGATATGTCTACATGAAAGTTAAAGATGTCTTTGTTTAGACATACTTGAAGTCGGAGCAAGCTAGCTACCCTAGCTTGTTGGAAAGCAACCTCTTGATAAGACCAATTGCTTGATGTGTTTTTAATGCAGTAATAGGCCTTTTCTTTGCCTAATACTATTTCAAATTGTGTCTTTTTCAGTATGTTCATTTCTATATATTTAATTTTTCATATGCCCTTAGAAGGAATGAGGTCATCACTGCCAGAACTGTGTTTCATCCATTTATCTTCTACTACCTACAGCTTTCCCCTCAGTGATAATATCACTCAGTCTGGCACTGAACTGTCTTGTGCACCAATGTCCAACTTAAAATTATTAAATGTGCCATTTGTTTTCATATTGATAGTCTATTCAAGAAATGCTGCAACTTTGTCTATTGCTCCTATATAAAATTCCTTAGAACTAGTGTTACAATTTTAATTTTCTATTGTCCATGCTATGCACACACTGATGGCTTTTATAAAGTGATTTAACCCTTACAGTTCAGGTACCCTTTTCCAATGCTATGCATTGCCATGGTTTGTGCTGTTTGCTGTAGACTATGTTGCTCTATGAACATTTTTTGTGATCTCTGACTTTGAGCTCATTGTGACTTACGGTTCTCTTTTCTCGTAGTATTTTGGATTTTCTAGCAAGTCCCCAAAATGTCAAAGCATTGTCTACCTATAAGGTTAATTTTGGAGTGGATGAGTTCAGGCACTTGACAAATTTTATTTGCTTTGTCAAGAATTTATTTTTGATCTTTCTGTGGTCTCTCTGAGGGTTTTGTCACAGACCTCAGTCATAATCTGGGACTCGGTTAATTCTTGAAAATTGCAATATTGGCCCCTTGGACTGAAACTATGTTTTCATGTTCAATCTTAGTCTATATTTTCACCGTCTTGTACTCTGTTTAAAAATATATATATTTAATTTGCTTCACTATTACATTCTAAACCTTAATTTCTATAACACAGTCTAATACCTAACCACTTCTACCTGAGTTAAACTGAAAACTATTAAAAACATAAAATACTTCAGAGCTAATTATTACACTAACGCTGCCTTTTGATTGTTTTCTACTCATTAGTTGCAGCACTGAGTAAATAAAGCATGGCTTATACCTCGTCCAGTTGTTGACACATATCCAAAATGTTTCAAACGTGGCACTTCTTTTAACTTCTGCTCTTTTAGTTCATTTTATTCATGGAACAATGTATTATTTGGTAATCACTCATAGCCAGCGAGTCTGACAGAAGTTTGCTTTGGTCTGTGCCTGAGTTCTAACTATTTAACGTTGTGTAACATGAGTTTCTCCATAACAACTGATTCTGTGTTAAATCCTCTTAGGGCACATATACACGTTGCCCTATGGTGCACTATGGTGATGCAGTGATCACATGGGTCTACACATGATCAGCAGCTACATCACCATAGTAGCATGCTCCCTCGTTTAAGCGTACCGCTAAATGATGTAGCAGAAAATTTTAACCGTGCACCATGCGCACAGAGCAGTACAGGAGGTTACTGTGCCATGCTTTAGTACTTCCAAAAGGAAGTACTAAAACACAGCATCATAGCAACATCATTGTATGGCGATTTGTAGATGCACTCTTAGATGACTAGTTCCCTAGAAGCAGGGTTTGTTATATTTCCATTACTATAAGAACAACTTTTCTTGTGAGATTTCACCACATCCAAACTGGAACATGAAAGTCAACTTTTCTAGGTTAGATGCGTTTTCCTGCTTCAATTCAGAAGTTTGAGTTTTAAGAGTACCTAACATGTCCTAAGTGTAATGCGAGACAAGGCCCTAAAACTATCTTCAGCAATTCCTTTTTGTGAACATTATATCTGAATATTCATGGATCCTTAAATTTCTCAAAACAAATAAGTATTCAAGCATAATCTCCCTTTTGTCGAGACACAGCAAGCAACTACCAGGAATTTTAATGTTATAGCAGGTCAATTGCACTATAATTAGTTATAATTGGCACTTCCACCAGTTTTAATGTTACCTGAAGCCAAGTGTTACTCCAAAGAATGAAAAAAAAAAAATCCTGCCTTTGAAATCATCAAAGAAAAGGAGAGGAGTAGTTAGTTCTAATCATGACCTCAGGTCCCTCTACTTGGAATATATGAGATAAATTGGTTTTGAAAAGCCAGATTTGATCCACTGAACCAAATGACTACTACAAGTGATGATCAGTTAAGTTCCACTATAATTAGACCAATGAACCAACCTAGATAATTAACTGAACAGATAGTAGCCATGTCAGCTTTGAGCGCTGACAGCTGGTGTTGTGCGTATGCCAATGTGCCCCTGATGTGTTAAATTTAGTTACTCTGAAATAAAGTTATCTTAACACCACATGCATTTGTATCTGTATTAAAAGAGTCGTAGTTTGATGGTAATGCAGTTCTCTATGCAATGCAGCATCCCCTGTGCTGAGGGCTAAAATGTCTGAGAAGAAAACACTTCTAGAAATCTGTAGCCAATGGAGTGAAGGCAAATAGATTCTGACCCTTACTGAGGTGATACTCATTCCATGGCCGACTGCCAGGTTCTCACAAAGTCTACTTTACTCACCATTTCCACACTTTAGTGCTATTTATACCTACTTATAAACCATCCCGAAAAGGATCAAATGCCACAGTGATGATGGGTAAAACCATAAATGTAGATAGGGTAAAATGTGTAGGGTGTCTCTGCTACACCATCAGTGATTGCAAGACTCGGAGAGAGTCAAGAATCCATGGGCTGTACTTTGCATGTTGCCTGCCCCCACTCAGCTGCACAGAAATGAAGCAGAAATACACTTGCATGCTACTTTTCTGTATAAAGATTGAACACAGCTGTAGATAAGAACAGGCTCAATTTTGAGTTAGCAAATGAAAATGGATCTGTTTTCTTGCTTTAGGTTTTTTGGCTCTGAACTCCTATTTCCTTCTTGGCCTATATAGCATGTGGGTCTGTTGATCCTCAGGGCATAGTGTAAGTCTCATCTGTCCTTTCAGGCTTTTTTCCTTTGGCAGAGGTAGTGTGGTGAGTCTGTAGGGTGACTTTGTTTCCCTACTATGTAAAAGCACTTGGTATATCCAGTGGGTATGTTTTATGGATCTAAAATTGATAAATACCTTCTGTATCTCCTAGTATAAGCCCAACATTAATTAAAACCTCAAACTTCATTATTCTTTCCTTCTTGCTACTTCCATGGATTTTATGCCCTTTAAAAAAATTATGATCTTTGCAAAATGGATAATGGATACAAATGAATCTGCATCTCAAAATTCTCATATACCAAAATGACCCAGCCCTGTCACTTGTAAACTGTGGAAAGGTTTAATTTATTTGAGACACTTAGGACTAGATCTAATAAAGGATGTAGGTGTCTACAAGGTAGATGCCTAATTTTAGGTCTGGCCTTGGGCATTGGAATCCAGTTATTGGACTCCATTTCAAGTACATAGGGTGTCAGTCAGAATGATGATGTTAGAAACCCACAAGATGAGCAGGAAACCATCTAGATAGGTCCAATAAGAAACACTGAAGAGTGATTTCTGAAATCCTTTTCCTCTCTAGTGCTTAAATGCCTAATTAAACGTTGTGGGGGGTTCCTCTCCCCTTGGGATCTCTATTGAGGAGCACTCTCCTATATTTATCCATTGGAAGAATGTAGACAGGCTCATACTTTTCTTTTTAAAACACAGGGACTAGATTTAGTTTTATATTAATACAATTGTTTATACATTTCAGCCCTGTGTTGAGGGCTGAAATGGCTGAGGTGTGCCTGCCTGTAGGCTAATCTAGTTGTTAGAACATTTGTCTAGGTGGCCGGTGATTTAGGTTCCAGTCTTTCTTCGGTCTGAAGGGGTTCAAATCAACATTTGGTATCCAATATTTGGTATCCAGTCAAGCTTAGGTATGTGCTAAGCACAGAGCTACTTAGACTGGAGCAGCCAGGTCATGCTCAGAAACGGAATGTTTTCTGACTAGTAGCTATTTGGTGAAACAGGAGTCACTTAGTGAGTTTAGCTTTTGGTCTTGTATAAGGCAAGAGCTAAGCTCTGTGTTTCTTTGGGTAATAATTTTGGATTAAGTCACTTCACCCCTTCCTAAGACCTAGTAAAGCCTTAGTTACTAAATCAATGGGTTTGGTATAGAAATTTACTTATATAGGTAGGTAATTGCAAACTAAAATCTTGGAAGCAGATGAGCAGAAGTACGGTAAAACTAGCAAGGTTTCCCTGTTGCTAATTCATTTTTGTATGTTTTCTAATACCTGTTCTTCCACCTTGTACCTCAATCCAAGATGAGGGACTTCCACCCATCTTAAATGGGGGAAGGACTCATCTTGAATTTGAGTAAATATGGTAACTAGAATGATGTGATTTTAAGGTCTCTAACTTTCAGATATGGTTCCTCTCTGGTAGCTCATGCGATATGGTATCTATCAAGTATCTCTCAAGTGTGATGGGATGGTCTATTTTTAGTAAATATACTTCTTTGTGTATATACCTGTGGCGGACATACCGATAACAGCCCAGCACATCCGAGCTTGGAGAATCTTCATTGTGATTGGTGGAACACACCCACCAATCAGTTAACTGCTGGGAGGGGCTTCCCAGGATGAGGCAAAGAACCCTGGACCTGGCTGAAGCTTGAACTTTGCTTCAACCTAATAGGTGCATTTGAAATCTGGGGGAAGAGCCTCCAAAAGGTATAAAAGAAGCACCGTGCCCAGCACACGGCAGATGTGTTGGGGGGACGGAGGAGAGAGTGGGGTGGAAGAAAAGATGGGAACAGCAGCCCACTGGCTGGAGCCAGTGTCTTGAAGAGCCCCAAGGACTCCCCATGCCAGTCTGATGGTCCAGTCCCAGCCAGTGTGTGGTGTTGACACCGCCAAATGGGTCAATAGTTGGCTGAAGGGCCACACCCAGAGAGTGGTGCTGGATGGGTCTTATTCAACCTGGAGGGATGTGGGCAGTGGGGTTCTGCAGGGCTCAGTCCTCAGGCCCACACTGTTTAACTTCTTCATCAGCAACTTGGACGAGGGGGTAAAAAGCACACTGTTCAAATTAGTAGATGACACTAAGATGTGGGGGAAAGTGAGCACGCTAGAAGGAAGGGATAGGCTACAACTAGATCTGGACAGGTTACAGGGGTGGGTGGATGAGAACAAGATGGGTTTCAATACTGACAAGTGCAAGGTGATGCACCTGGGGAGGAAGAACCAGCACCATACCTACAGGCTGGGGAACTCCTTTCTCTTCAGTGCAGAGGCAGAAAAGGATCTTGGAGTCATTATTGATGCCAATATGTACATGGGCCAACAATGTGGGGATGCGGTCAGGAAAGCCAACTGTACCTTGTCATGCATCCACAGGTGCATCTCAAGCAGGTCCAAGGAGGTGATCCTCCCCCTTTATGCAACACTGGTCAGGCCACAGTTGGAGTACGTCCAGTTCTGGGTGCCACACTTCAGGACAGATGTGGACAACATGGAGAGGATCCAGAGGAGGGCTACCTGCATGATTAGGGGTCAGCAGGGCAGGCCCTACAAAGAGAGATTAAGGGACCTGAACCTTTTCAGCCTCCACAAGAGAAGAGGGGGGATCTAGTGGTCATTTACAAACTAGTCGGGGTGGACCAGCAGGCAATGGGGGGAGTTCCTGTTTCCCTGAGCACTACCAGGAGTGACAAGAAATAATGGTGGAGGGTAGATTCAGGCTAGGTATCAGGAGGTGCTACTTCACAGTCAAGGTGGCTAGGATCTGAAACCAACTTCCAAGAGAAGTGGTGCTGGCTCCTACCCAGGGGGTCTTTAAGAGGAGGCTAGATGAACACCTTGCTGGGGTTTGACCCCAGTACTCTTTCCTGCCATGGCAGGGGGTCGGACTTGATGATTTGCTCAGGTCCCTTCTGACCCTACCAACTATGAAACTATGAAACAGCACATGGGGCCCAGACCCTGGGAGCTGTTCCAGGTGGCTCACGTCCCAACCCCTGGCTTGAGTCCAGGCTTCCAGTGTATGAGTAGTGCACGGTGTGGACCAAGACCCTGGGAGCCACATGGGGCAGCAAGTGTGGATCAGTGGGACTGAGGGGATGCTGACCACTTATGGGTGGTCATAAGTGCTTCTCAAGCTGTGAATTACCTGGAGATAAGGGTCTTTTCCATAGGGGAGGAAACACCGCAGCCAGGGCCTCCTGAGTGGTCTATTTTGGGTGGCATCCTTGCCAGAACCCTAAGGGCAAGAGCACTGGGGGGGAATCCCCCACCTCCTACTGGTTGCTGGAGCACAGCCAGTGCCCCAGGATCACCCTGTGGCCCTCAGGGCTTAAAGAGATAAGTTTAGTCTAAGATTGATGCATCTTATATTTTGTAATTTTGCACCTTATATTTTTCATACTTTTATATTTATGAATTGGTAGTTTAATAGAGTCTATTATCCTGCCAGGGTTAGCCACTGGAACCCTTTGCTATTAGTTACTTGTGCTTACCTTTAACTTACCTGAAACCCCAGTGGTGGTAACCCATTATAGAGAATAAGGTTTATAGTTATATATCTGAATATATACTTATATACGTGTGTGTGTGTGTGTGTTTATATTTATGTTTATCTATCACTCACTTATGTCAATAATAATACATTTGTATATAGTTAAATTCCAGATTGGCCTGGCCTGGCTTCTCTGGCACAGAGCAAAACTGTGAGTAGTCCACAGTTTCATCCACAGCAAACCTGCCAGCTAACACACCTTTCAACTGGAGAAGGGAGTACATACCTGTGTACACCCGGCCTACATATATATGTATGTACCAAAGCTGTGAAGGTGACAAAAGAGCTTTGGGAATGGAAAACCACAAATGACTTTCAAAGGAACTTGTGCCGCTAGGAGATTTTGTCTCAGATCCTCAAAGGCACCTAGTTCTTATCGATTTCAAGGTGTGCTAAGTAACTAAATACCTCTGGGACATCATCCTCAAAGTGACTTAAGCACTTCAACTCTGAGCATTAACTTTCATGTGCCCTGCCATGTAATAGGCTGTCTGGTCCTGGGTTAAGTACTAGGTTGTACATACAAAGAAGGGGAAGATTTAAGTGCCTAAAGAAGGGATCCCCAGAAATCAGCTTAAGCAGGCAGTAACCTAACCTTACCATGAGTGAAATGCAAAGGATTGGGTTTTAAGTGCCTAACCAGGTGCTCCTGTGGGAAAGGCTTATTATTCAGGTGCTTATGTGTAATATAGGAGAACTGGGCATCAAATCATTCTTTCTCTCTTTCATTTGAAGTATGGACTTTAGCAGGCATAGCCCAGGTAAGTTGCCTGAACACCAGGCAGTAATGGGGCAGGCCTTCATTTTGGAATGATCTTTCTCTGTACCTTTTGTTGAAACTATTTCACATTGTATATATAATTAAATATTGACTGGACTTGTAAAAGAGAATCTGAGTGTTGACTCAAGTGGTTAGGACACTCACCTAAGATGTGGGTACAGCTCCCTCTCCGTATGAATATTAATTATTTATAAAGAGTGGAACTGCTGCAACTGGAGGGATTAAGATAGAGATAAACCAGGATATATAGCAGACAATAAGTTAGAACAATAAAGACTCTAATTTTGTGTTATTTAACCATAGTTTCCTCTTTAGACACCGGTGTCCACAACCATCAGGACACAGTTACCCTGTCCTGTGCAGATGAGTGTCTTTTGTTTTATACATGCTCAGAGAAATGGCTTGTTGGTACAAATGTGTGTGTATGCTGGGGGGAAGAGAGGGTTGTGGTAACAATTGTTTGAGAATCCTAATTCAGATCTTGAGCCATTGTTGTATTTATGGGTTTGGCATATGAGGGATGAAGGCAGGAGCAGGTATACACTCAAAATCAGCAACTCCAAGGAACACTGGGGAAGTGGTATAGACATAGAAAAATTATCCTTTAAGATCTAGACCTAGGTGTTTTGGAATATCTGGCCTCACATGTCTATCTACCTTTAAATGTAGATAAACCCACCTTTATTTATCATTATCAAAATTATTTTTATAGACATTTTTCTTATATAGTGCATATTGACATTTGTGTTCACCTGTTAGATGCTATGTTTTGGTGGTGATATTTTGAAAGTTAAAAAAAATTAATCTAACATACTATAGCAGCTCAAGTACCATGCTAATTATTTTGAGAGTAAAAATCCTCTCTAGAGAATTCTGAAAATTACTTGTTTTGACCCCCACCCTTAAATTCATTTTCTTATGAATTTATGCCGCTTCTGATATGAGTCTTTAGATGGCATGTGGCTCTCTCTAATACAATATCTTTATGTTCTCATTTTCATACCATTAATCACCTATAAAAAGCATGCATCTCTTTTTAGTACTATGGTAATAGCAGTATTGGTAATAACAATATATGGGTGAATACAGTAAATGCTAGGTGCAAGTTTTAATTCACAATGCATATTAATGGAATCTATTACCAAGAATACTATAAAGCATTAAGAAATAGGAATCACTGATCGTTTTTGTACACAATTTCTACTCCTGATTTATTTATTTTATTTTGTAAAAAGGGTTCTAGGGTTGTAAAAAATGGCACTGTTCTGTTTCGACTTCAGTTTCTAGGTTTGGACAGAACAGTGTTTTGTTTTGAATTTCACTTCGAGTCGAAACAGCCTCACTGTTTCACTTCGTTGAAAAAGTGAGGCTGTTTTGATGCTGTTTTGACATTTTGCCTGACCATTCCCTGGGGAAAGGAACTCAGCTCAGCTGGGCTGACTTCCCAACCCCAGCCCCACAATTGGGCCGGGGAAGCTTACCCCAGCAAGGCTGAGTTCGTTTCCCCAGACCAGTCATTGCACCGGGGAAAGGAACTCAGACCAGCTGGGCTGACTTCCCAACCCCAGCCCGACCACCACACTGGGGAAAGGAATCCAGCCCAGTTAGGTTGACTTTCCATCCCCAGCCCAATCACAGACATATACAGGGGTGGGGGCGTAAAACTGAGCCATTGGGCTCAGTTCCTTTCTCCAGCCCAGTTGTAGTGCTTGGGACAGGAACTGCCCTGCACTCTGATCAGCTTTCTGCAGCCCAGCAGCAGGAGATGGGGAGAGCCAGGGCTGCACTCTCAGCTGGTGCTCGGAGTGCAGCCCTAGTTCTCCCATCTCCCACCATCCCGTTGCTGCCTGCTTCAAGACCCAAAACATTTTGAAACTTTTGAAATGTTTCGACTAGCTTTGTTTTGTTTTGAGGCTGTTTTGGAGCCCTTTGTTCTGATTTGATTTCACTGTTTTGAGCTCAAAATGAGTAAAACTGTGTCAAATCAAAACAGCTGCCCTTTGGCTTTTCATCTGTAATAACTCTCCTTCCATACCTTTAATGCTCCCTCCTTTATGTTCAGCTACTGGATAATTACTGTCCCATTAACCTGCATTGGTTTTGTATCATATTTTTACACCATAGCAGTTAGAAGTGTACATTGAATTGAATATTTGACAGAATGTGGTACAAGTACAGAAGAGAAGAGAGGTGCTGGGTTTTTGCCCCTTTATTGTGTGCCCCTACCAAATCCTGGACTTTTTCACCCTCTTCAATAGACATATACTTGTCTAACTTCAAATGGTACACTAATCTGTATACCTCTACCATTAAGAATATAGAAATGAAATTTCATTCAGGTTTACATTTTGCATATCTTGTTTGTTTTACTCTGACTGCCCTTGTGGCACTATTTAATACAAAACAATATATACAAAGAATACAAACTATTTCTCACCAACCTCTCAGTGAAAAAATGGATGACCCAACCAATCGCTTTCAGGAAAACAAACTAATAAATCTGAAAATAGATTTATTTTGATCACCTAAGTATAACGTGTGAAGAGTTTGCCATCACCTAAGAATATAACGTGTCTATGTTATGAAAGGGTTTCTCATGTTGGTAGGGTTGGCAATCAGAATTATGTGTGTAGGATTTTTTTTTTTAAATGAAAGCCAGCTAAATGTATCTTATAATAAAGGCTAGAGGTTCCCCATTAAGCAGCCAACATGTGGAAGAAACATTGTGGAATTCTAAAGTGGTTCTTTAAGTATGTGTACATTTTTATTCTTCTCAGTGTGGATGAAAGGCTGTCCTGTGCCTTCAAAATGTGTTGAGGTTTTTCATTAGCTATCAGGCTGCTTGAGCAATGTCTATAGTGGGGGAATTTTCCTCCAACCATATGTGGCCTGCAAGGCCCCCAGAACCCCAGGTAAGGCTGCAGGGACCAGTTCAGGTGATGGTTCCAGCCTCCCCTACCTCACCTGGGGCAACTTGCGGTGTGCCAGAGCACGTATGCAATGGTATTCCCCAGGGACAAGTAGCAGTGGCACAGCTATGTGCTGCTGCAATTTGTCCCTGAGGAAACTCATATGTGAACTCATTTGGATGTGTCTATTGAGCCAGGCCCCCCTAACCTTATCACAGAAGCAATCTGACAGGGTAACTTTTCAGAACTCTATTTTTATTTCTATATTTCACATTAAAGTGGTCTAGTCTAAAGGACTGGCTTTGAAGAAACTGTGTTTCTTGTGTTCCAAAGATACTATAGTAAATGTGTTCAATTTGCAAATAAACTAATTCCCTTATCTCCCCAGGTCCAGGACTACAAGTGCATCCTGTAATCAGACATACACAATAGTTTACATAGGGTCCAAAGGCAATCATGCAAGCAGATACCTAAAGTCAGTTAATATAAATCAGGCCACATAGCAAAAGGAAAACTAAAAGTATTTCTGAAATTAACTGAAAATAAAAGTTGTCCTTGCAGTATGGAGGCTCCTTTTAACCTGTACTATCCTGTCCAAGTTAATAAGACACAGGTTATTAGCATTCAGCTCTAATTTTAATGATGAAATATGCAAACTTCTACATTCTAACATGTCTAAAAAGTCCAACATAGACATGGCTGAGTATACTTTAAAATCTT
This sequence comes from Crocodylus siamensis, assembly GCF_052110815.1. Taxonomy (NCBI): domain Eukaryota; kingdom Metazoa; phylum Chordata; order Crocodylia; family Crocodylidae; genus Crocodylus; species Crocodylus siamensis. Next base: position 214,303,613 of record NC_143396.1, on the reverse strand, counting down.
AAAAGTGACCAAAGTTAGCAAATGTTAAAATGATGCGTCATCTACAATGTTCTTTTCAAATAAGTTAGAACATGTTATTTAATTGTTCTTAACATCATCCCTTTAATCCTAGTGAAGAATAGACCATGATGTCTACAAGGTTATAGGTATAAAAGTATATGGTGGTTCTGTGGAGATAGCTGTAATTAAAATATAGAGTGAGTTTTTATTTTAATAGTTTATTGAAACATTTCACATTCCTTTCATGATCTTTGAGTATCTTATGAACTAAACCTCTCATGCTCCTGTGTGAGAGAGAACTATATCGTTATTTTACTCATGAATGAATGGAGGCACATGGGAACTAAAGAGATTCCAGAGAGTCCAGAGACCATGGAGAGGTCCTAATTTCCTGGTCAACAACACTTCATTTAACAGTACAAGGTACATGTTACTTTAGGCATCCAAATCCAAAATTCAAAGCCTCAGTCCACCCCACATAAATTAGTCCCAGCAGCACCTAAATCCCGTAAACTCCAGAAGACATTTTACTTTCTGCTTGGGGGCATATGCAGAACTGCTTAAATCTTAACAACTGCTTGGCACCTTTCTCTGGAGCAGCTCTGTGCCCTGCCAGCCAGGGTGGCACTAGAGGATGCTTCAGGGAGCTATAGCCACCCCCAAATTAATGGAATTTACCAAATTTCATGGAATTTGGTAAATTTGCTAAACACTAGCAAAATTCACAGAATCTATTTTCCTCTTATTCCTTTCCCTAGTGGGTATACTTGAAGAAAGAATAATCCACAACTAGATCACACACGAGCCATTTACCCAATATCCCATTAAATAGAGAACTCAAGGCCTTTGGCTCAACTTTGGGCTATTGCATCAAATTAGAATGCTAATTCCTGCTTCCATATTTGGTTCAAGAAAAGGCTTATGAGGCTTATGCACCTAACTCCAGGAAAGAGTACCTAGTTTTGATTCCAAAGTGGAGATATATCTTCCTTTAGCCAGGTGGTAGCTTCAAACATTAGTTTAAAAGGCTTGTTTTAAGCCACCCTTAACTCCTTTGCATTTCTCAATGGCTAATTTAGATTACTTAGCATACCGCTTTTTGCGAATCTTTATTTTTGTCATGCATTGTAAAAGAAGCCTAAACACTTAACTTTTACTGTGGACTAGGCAGCATGTTACCTAAAGGTTTGTTGTTGCAATGCTGAACTTAAATTTACATTGTGCATATAGCCAGCTGAGCCTAATTATCTTTCTTGACAGTCCAAATTTGGCTCCTTATTTTCATTTTAGTGCTCAAACAGTCATAGATACCCTCACTGAGGTGTGTATATGTTAAAACTGTTCCTTCATTCAAAGGATTTTGAGAAATATAATGAATACTAATTAAGCATGCCTAGATATTAAGCCAGTTATGCTTTTTGCATGTTGTCATAGAATGGAGTTGTGTGGCTGATTCAGTTCTTTATTAGGTGGTATTAGGAATCACAGAAGCAGATGTAAAATACTAAAGTAAGTATTTAGAACAAAGTGGCTCAAAATATTCTAAAATATTCCTGTATCATATGCAAATACTTCATTGACTTCAGTGTGCAGAGCACACATATATCCAAGGGCCTTTCAGTATTGAACACATGGTGATGTCCTTTGCTGGATGCAAACGTAGTTGAATAGTTGTACAGATTTGGATGGACCTTTAATGAATCTAAGCAGCAGACATCTAATTCAGAATGAATGGATATAATTAACAGATTGGAGTTCTGCAAGCAACAGGTAATTGGATTATCTGTGGATAATTTATTTCTGCAGACATTTTTACTATCTGCCCATCTGCAATATTTCATTCTTATCTTTTTATTCTGTGGGTGGATGTCCTCAAACTTGGTCTATGATCTTGGCTATTAAGTTATTGCAGGGAATGGTTACCTTTTTATTTTATTTTCAAACAGCAGACAAGGCTCACATTTTAATACAAACGACACTCGTTTTTCTTCAGCTTTATGAAGTCTCTGCCATCAGGACTGCATGATGACAGGAGGGATTAGAAGCTTTTCATTTTATAGATGCTAAACATACTAGTAGTGACTGTCTTATATTGATCACCTTTAATAGAAGAGTTAATACAGGAAAGGTACTTCCAAGGGATCTTCCAAACAAAGTGCCATGGTATCAGATACAATTCACTGCTGACAAATGCAAGAATATGCCCTTTGTAAGGCAACCTACCCATGCATATTTCTGGATACTAAATTGAACAGCTTTGTTATAATGGCTTAATTATTTGACAGAACAAGGAGCAATGGTCTCAAGTTGCAGCAAGGGAAGTTTAGGTTGGATATTAGGAAAAACTTTCCAACTAGGAAAGCAGTGAAGCATTGGAATGAGTTACCTACAGAGGTGGTGAAATCCTTGGAGTTTTTTATGGCATGGCTAGACAAAGTCCCCAAAGTTGGGGGTGGTCCTACTTTGAGCAGGGGTTGGACTTCAAACTCTAATCTTTTATGATTCTATAGTTATGTATATCACTGTCCACAATCATTTGGGTCATCCACTTTTCCAGTTTCTCAGAAATGGAGAGAGTTTACAGAGAAAACTGATTAGAGTCATGGAACTCCATGTCAGGATAGATTCAAAAGGATAGAGTTCTTCTGTATGGAAAGAAAAGAAACTATGAGTGAAACTATGAGCTAGAGGAGAGATCAAATGATTGTGTTTAGCTTTTGGGTTTTTTTTTACATGGCCATATACAATGCATCTGAAAAACATCTGATTAAAAACAATAAAGTGAAATGTTATTTCTTTTGTATAGTTGACTGATGGAATTTACTGCCATAAGATAGCATTGATAGGATTTTAAAAACAGACAAACTGAAAAGACAGGACATTTAGGGCTCGTATGCTGGTGGTAATATAGTTGCCATAATTGCTAGTTAAAAAAATATTGAAACTGCTTTTCATTAGAAAAGGTAATTACAATAAAACTGTTCGTTAGTTTGTGTTTTTTCCATAAAGCACTTGTGGGATTTTTGACATTTTCTTGTGGGGGAAAAAGGGACATTTTTCCAAAAAATTTGCAACGACCATTTTGGTACTTTTCAGAATAAAAAAAACCCAAAACTTTTGATGATTTAAAATTACTTTTAAAGAATAAAACTTATCTAAAAAAGCAATGAAAATTTCACAGAATTTATTGAAATGCATCATATTTATTGGAAAAAAATACCCAAAATATTTCTTTTAAATAATTTTGCAAACATTCAAAAATTGTCATTTTTGTTCCTGATTCAGGAGTTATTTTTTTCTCCTTCATGTTCCAAAATATTTCCTGCATGGAAAATGCATTCTCTCACCAGCCCTACTGATAACAGCAGAGTAGTTGCACACTTAAGGCCTTCTCTAGAGAATGAGATTAGATTCAGATTAGATTTCAGCTGGATTTTTAAAAAGAAAGAGCAATGGAAAGATATCATATAATCGCTGAAATTTTAGGACCCAAACCAACCACTGAAGCATATAGTATAGGAAAAAATTTGCTTGTGAACTGTCTTGTACTTTACTGTTTCCCATTCTCCCCTACTTTTTAATTTACTCTTCCACACTCTGAGCCTCATGGTTTCAGTCACTTCCCTTTACTCTGTGCTTTACAGTTGAGATTGTCCATCCCTTCTGCCTTTCTTTACAAATGGTGAAATTGTTTGTCCCCTGCCAACAACCACCTAAAAATGGTAATGTCATTCCCTCCCTCACTGTCTTTAACAGCTGGAATTTACATTCTCTCCCCTGTCTTAACATTAATGCACATAAATTAAGCCATTGTTCAGAGTATATTCATAGTTTTATAGTTTCATAATTGGTAGAGTTGGAAGGGACTTGAGTAGATCATCAAATCTGACCCCCTGCCATGGGCAGAGAAGAACGCCCATGGTGATTATTTAGCCTCCTTTTGAAGACTCCCAGGGTAGGAGTGAGCACCACTTCCCTTGGAAGTTGGTTCCAGATCCTACCTGCCCTGACTGTGAAGTAGTGCCTCCTGATGTCTAGCCTGAATCTACTCTCAGTCAGCTTATGGCCATTATTCCTTGTTACTCTTGGTAGTGCTCGGGGGAACAGGGACTCTCCCATTGCCTGCTGATCCCCCTTGACAAGATTATAGACAGCCACCAGGTCCCCTCTCAGCCTTCTCTTGTGAAGGCTGAACAGGTTCAGGTCCCGTAGCCTCTCCTCGTAGGGCCTGCCCTGCTGCCCCCTGATCATGCGAGTGGCCCTCCTCTTGACCCTCTCCATGTTGTCCACATCCCTCCTGAAGTGCAGCGCCCAGAACTGGACACGGTACTACACCTACAGCCTGACCAATGCCGCATAGAGGGGGAGGATCACATCCTTGGACCTGCTTATGATGCATCTGTGAATGAATGACAAGGTGTGGTTAGTTTTCCTGACCACGTCCTCATGTTGGCAGTCCATGTTCAACCTGGAATCAGTAGTGACTCCAAGATCATTTTCTGCATCTGTTCTGACAAGAAGGGAGTTCCCCAGCCTGTAGGTGTGCTGCTGGGTCTTCCTCTGTAGGTGTAGTACCTTGCATTTGTCAGTATTGAAACCTATCCTATTCTCATCCACCCACCTCTGTAACCTGTCCAGATCTAGTTGTAGTCTGTCCCTCTCTTCTAATATGCCCACTTCTCCCCACAGCTTAGTGTCATCCATGAATTTGAACAACATGCTTTTCACCCCCTTGTCCAAGTTGCTGATGAAGATGTTAAACAGTGCGGGCCCGAGGACCAAGCCCTGGGGAACCCCACTGCCCACATTCCTCCAGGTCAAAAATGACCTGTCCACCACTACTCTCTGGGTGCAGCCCTCCAGCCAATTTGCAACCCATCTGACTGTAGGCATTGACACCACAGTCACCTAATTTTTTAATGAGAAAGGGGTGAGAGACAGTGTCAAAGGCCTTTTTAAAGTCCAGAAAGACTATTTCCACCAGAACACCTAACTTTGGGTAAAGGTCTTGGTGCTTTTTTACTTTGCAGCCTTTATGACTGCTCGCTCGCTCACCCTTCGTTCCTTCCTTCCTTCAATATGGCCACTGAGACCTGTGTTCCCTCTTGGATCTGGGAGCTTGTGCCTATTATGTGAGCCTTTCTCCTTTTCTTGTTCTGTTTTTCCTCCCCCAGACAGTCAGAACCCTTTCTTACCATAGCCCCCACCACTTCTAATTACTTTTTCTTGCCTTTTTCCTTTGTTTTAAGCCCTTTCTCTTGCAGTAACTTACCCCCCTCCCTACCTCACCCCCATTCCTCCATCTTCCCAACCTCTTTCTGGTTTTACTTTGAATTTCTTTCTTCTCACTGTGGCTGTTCTGTTGCTTTCATATTTTTCCTCCTCTTTCCTCATATATTGCTTGCCTTTATCCTCTTCTCTGTCATTTGTTTGTTTTTTCCAGCTTATTTGTTCCCTGTCAGTCAGATGGCCACCCATCTCCCATCCCTCTGGTTCCTTGCATAGTTAACTCTTTTTTCACTGAAATGGGTGAAGGTAGCTCCCAGTGGTCCACTGCTGGGGCTTCTACCCTTTTGGACTGAAGTTTTGGTGTCTGGCTTTATGCCCTATCTTCCCTCAGGGTTGAGGAATGTGCTTTTGCTGTGGGTGCACTAGTGGATTGGAAAAATGTCGTTTATGCTGCCTGAGTGAGTTCAGTCCCCATCATTTTCCTCAGCTGTCCTGCGCTGGTGCACGATGTTGTGGTAGTGGGTGTGTCTGTCAGGGGTGTGTTTTGCATCACAGTGCCCCTAGATACACCAGCCGTTCAGGTGGGAGCCTCTAATGTCCCTCCATTTCTCCCAGACAATGAGCTCACCAACTGCCTAAGCCCTTGTAGCATGGTTACAGGCCTGATCTGTAGACTGCCACTTAGCATGAAGATTCCTGAGCTTTGGCATGTCCTGTCCTTTAAAAGACAGGTGTTTATGCTTCTTAACATGGAGAGTTGGATCTTGCCCCACACCCTGATTTGTATGACTGGTGGGCAGCATTAGGAGGTTTACCTCACAACTGTGGACACCTTGCATTTTTACTGTGGCAGCAGGTCCCATCTGGCTGCCCGGTGGCTGAGGAAGAAGCCTACTGTGGCAGAGCTGACTGCAGCTGTACCCCATGGTGATTCATCCACCTCTGGTGTAGAAAATCAGGTGATGGGGAGGGGCTTTCTTCCCAGCTAATACACATTTCATTGGAGAGATTCAACTCTGTGGGGGTAGACCTGGCCCCGTCCCCTCCTCTTTCCATGAGGGAGACTTTCTGTTGAGAAGTGCAATGCATAGCAACAGAAGAGATCTTCCAGGAATGCCTTGTCATCCCTTCAAAACCTCCCTGCCACTTCAAGGGGATCTGAGGTTAGTAAGTGGGATCTCCCCTCTCTGCCTGTCTCCTCAGCATAGCCCCCTCCCCCAGAACTTGTAGTAGTGAGGGGTGGAGGAGGTGGGGGGGAGGGGAGTCTGATGACCCTCCCCTTGCCTCTCGGCTCCCCGAGCTTGTTGATGTTGACCTGGTGTTTGGGCCCCCTGGGAGCTGCAAGTGACTCTGAGAGAGATTCCAGCGTAGGAGAGTGCCCCCCCTCCCCAAGAGACCAGGGACTGCAGCAACTCCCAAGGGCACCTCAGAGAACACCATTCCCACAGGGCCTGACCCTGGAAGTCCTGGTGGGGAGGATGTATCCTGTCCAGGCCTCAGTGACTTTCTCTGCATGATGTGTACATCTCCTCCTTCTCGGGGTCTGATTTTGATTCTGCCTCTGAGGATGAGTTGATGCAAGTCCTAACTTAGGGGGCAGCATCCCCTGGTCTCAGCTAAGGTTACCTCCCCCTCTCCATGGTGGGGAGGGTCTCCACCCTGGTGGTGGAGCCTGTTTCTGCTTCTGAGAAACCTCCTTGTGTTGGGTACTTCATTGAGTGCCTCATTGGGTTTCTTGACCAGACCAAGCATCACTGGAAAGTTGCACAGCATATTCATGAATGGTTTCCAGAACCTGAGATGTTTGTCCTTTCCTCCGTGGGACATTTTCATAGATTTCATAGATTTTAAGGGTCGGAAGGGAACTATTAAATCATTGAGTCTGACCCCTGCCCTGGGCAGGAAAGAGTGCTGGGGTCAGATGACCCCAGCCAGGTGTTTGTCCAATCTCCTCTTAAATACCTGCAGGGAAGAGGACAGCACAGCCTCCCTTGGAAGCATATTCCATATTTTGGCAACCCTCACTGTAAAGAATTTTTTCCTGATGTCCAACCTAAATTTGCTCTCCTTCACTTCATGGCCATTGTTTCTAGTTACCCCAATAAACATTATATCCCTTATTTCCTGCTGTCCCCCACCTGAGTTTGTAGATGGCCACAAGATCACCTCTCAGCCTTCTCTTGTGGAGGCTGAAGAGAGTCAGATCCCTCAATCAGTCCTCAAAGGGTTTTTCCTGTAAGCCTTTAACCAGATAGGTGGGCCTCCTCTGAAACCTTTTTAGGTTATCTACATCCCTCTTGAAGTATGGCACCCAAAATTGGATGCAGTACTCCAGCTGTGGCCTGGCTAATGCTGCATAGAGGGAAGTATCATCTTCCTAGATCTGTTTGTGGTGCACCTACATTTGAAAGAAAGAGTGTGGTTAGCTTTACTTATTACTTCATTACAATGGTGGCTCATGTTGGATGACTGTTGTGGGAAGCTCCAGCAGGTGAGCTGCAGGCCTGTTTTTCCCCTGCCCTGCATGGTTTATCCTCTCTCGTGATTCTCTCTGTTCTTTTCATAGATTTCATAAACATTTGGGATGGAAGGGACCCCAGAGGATCATTGAGTCCAGCCCCCTGCCCCAGGGTCAGGAAGTCAGCAGGAATCATAGGATTCCAGCAAAATAAGCATTCAAATGTGTCTTGAAGGCATTCAAAGTGGGTGCTTGAACCGCCTCCAGTGGCACACTATTCCAAACCTTGGGGGCTTGGACAGTGAAGAAGTTTTTTCTTATGCCCAGCCTGAATCGGTCATGGCAGATTTGGTGACCGTTCGATCTTGTCATCCCTTGGGGTGCTCTGGTGAACAGACATTCCCCACAGATCCTGATAAGGACTCCTGATAAACTTATAGGTGGCCACCAGATCACCCCTGAGCCTGCGCTTTTCCAGGCTGAAGAGTCCCATGGCTCTTAGCCTCTCATCATAAAGTCTGTTTTCCTGATCTCTGATCATGTGCGTGGCTCTCCTCTGCACTCTCTCAAGCTTCTCCACATCCTTTTTGAATTGTGGGATGCAGTACTCCAGTTGCAGCCTCACTAAGGCTGAGTACAACAGGAGAATGACGTCCCTAAATTTGCTTGAGAAGCATCTATGGATGCAAGCCAGTGTTTTGTTTGCTTTACTAGCCGCAGCATCACACTGAAGGCTCATGTTCATCTTGTGGTCAATCATGACCCTCAAGTCTCTTTCATCTGTAGTGCTAACCAATTTAACACTGCCAAGCCTATAGACATGCTACAGGTTTTTCCTCCCAAGGTGGGGAACCTTGCATTTTTCAGTGTTGAACACCATCAGGTTCCATGCACACATTTCATGAGCCTGTCAAGATCTGCCTGGATCATCCTCCTGTCCTCAGGTATGGATGCTTTACCCCAGAGTTTGGTGTCATCGGCCAACTTGGCCAGTCCATTCCTGATGCCAATGTCCACATCATTGATGAAGATGTTAAACAGTACAGACAGAGCCTTGAGGGACTCCACTGGTGCAACAAGATGGTTGGCTCCTGTCAACCACCGCCCTCTGGGTCCTACTGAGGAGCCAATTCCCCAACCAGCTGATTGTGGTGAGGTTGAGGCTGCAGTTAGCCAGTTTAGCCAAGAGGGATCATGGAATACCAGATCAAAGGCTTTTTTGAAGTCAAGATATACAACATCAATCTCTTCCCCCATGTCCAGGTGATGGGTCACCTGGTCATAAAAGGAAATGAGATTGGTCAAGCAAGACCTACCCACAACAAACCCATGCTGAGTATCCCTCAGGATATTGTCTTCAGCTAGTCTGTTAAGGATGGCCTCTTTGATAGTCTTTTCCAAGACCTTCCCCAAGATAGAGGTCAGGCTGATGGGCCTGTAGTTTGCCATATCTACTTTCCTCCCTTTCTTGACTATAGATATTACATTGGCCCTCTTCCAATCTTTGGACACTTCACCAGAGCACCAAGGGGTTGAGCTATGATGCTTACCAGCTCCTTGAGTACCCTTGGGTGTAACCCATCAGTGCTGGCTGACTTGAAGGTATCCAGCCTGTCAAGGTGTTCCTTCATGAGGTCAGCTTCAATGGAGGGCAAGGAATATCCCTCACCTGGGCCTCCCTGACCCACAATGGGCAGAGCCGTCCCATGGGACTGGTGAAAAATTGATGCAAAGTACCCATTTAGCAAGTTTGCTTTTTTTGCTTTTGACTTTGCCTGTCTCCCTTTCAATACCCTTTATGCATGGCTGCCACACATTTTAGTTCTCTCAATGTCAACAGTTGCAGAGAGTCTGTGAAGTATATGGGTCTCTGTGCTTTCCTGCATCAGAAGCAGCTGGATGTCAGTTTTCTGTAAGAAACACGCATTGATGTAGCCAATCAAGCTGACTGGCATGTTGCCTAGAGGGGCTGTATGTTCCTGAGTCACAGCACCTTCCTCAGAACAGGGGTCATGGTCCTCTTGTCACTTCAGCTGATGCCTGACTTGGTAGTAACCCAAGAGGTCATCCTTGGCTGCCTGCTAACTGTTTGCATCTCTTTGGCACAACATCATCTCCTTTTAATTAACATCTATGTGTCCACTGCCAGGCGGGAACAGATTGACTTTTTTGGAGACCCTGACCGACCTTTTGCAGGCCACAGCTGATGGTGATGACCTTCTCCTCCTGAGCAGGGATTTAATTACACAGTCAATGAATGGCTTCACCAGAACCCCATCCATCCTCAGCCTAACAGCTGTGGACTGTTTGGAAGGCAATGGACCTCATTGACATCTGGCACCATTTGCATGCTGATGCAAGACAGTACACTTGGCTGAAGTTGAATGCCAGTGGGCTTGCCATGGTATGCCGTAACTGTTTGTATATCAGCAAGCATTGACAAGCATTTATGGTGGACATGGGAGAAGGCAAGAGTCACCTTTTCTTCTTGGAAGCAATGGTGGGATGTGGAAACGGCATAAAACAGAGACTTCTGCCAGCAATGATTAGTGGCCTCTGTGAAAGACCCTACAAGGGGACATTGAGAGATCTGGATCTCTTCAGCCTTCACAAAAGATGTCTGAGGGGAGAACTTGTAGCCACCTATAATTTTATCAAGGAAGGACAACAGGGAATTGGTGATGCGCTATTTTTTTATTTATTTTTTTACCAGAGTGCCCAATGGAGTAACTAGGAATAATGGGTTCAAACTAGTGGAGAGTAGATTTAGGTTAGACATTAGACAAAAAAAATTACAGTAAGGGTGGCCAGAATCTGGAATGGCCTGCCAAGAGAAGTAGTACTATCACCTAACTTGGAGGTCTTCAAGAGGAGGCTTGATAGTCACCTGGCTGGGGTTATCTGACCTTGGTCCTTTTTTCTGCCAGGGGCAGGGGGTCAGACACAATAATCCAATGTGGTCCCTTCTGATTCTACAATCTATGAATCAGTATATACAGCTGTCAACAACTGAGATCCATCACTGTGTCTTGGGGTTGGAGGAGGATGTGACAGTGATCAAGGCAGCCCTGAGTGATGCTGGTGGTGACATGGAGCTATTTGAGAGCCTTAAGCTGAGGAAGAAGCAACTCCAGGAGCTGCCAGAGTATGAAGCCCAGGACATGAGGATTGGGTCCTGCTGCCAAAAGCTGGAAGAGGGTGATGCCTTGTCTCATTTCTTTTTCAATCTAGAAAGACAGTGGGTGATGTGAAAAATCATTGATCATCTCAAGACCCCAGATGGCTGGATACTCTTGGATTCTGTTGAGATATGATGTCATGTCATCACCTTCTATCAGGATCTGTTTGCAGCTCAGTGTCTCTGCCTAGAGTTCAGTAATCATTTATACAACTGCCTCCTTATGCTCTGCCCATTGGTGGCCAATGACCTTGAGTGAGAGTTGTCCTTAGAAGAACTAACAACTGTGGTGGGAGGCCTTACCTCAGGCAAAGCTCCAGGTCTTGACAGGTTGCCCGCTGAGTTTTATAAGACCTTCTGGCCCCTTATTGGCCCCTGCCTTTTGCACATATTCCATAAGAGCCTTGCTAATAAGATCCTGCCTGTGAGCTATCACTGGGTGGTTCTCAGCTTGCTACCTAAGACAGGGGACTTTGGCTGCATGAAGAACTGGTAGGCAGCATCCTTTTTGTATGCCAACGATAATATTATGGCCAAAGCCTTGGCCAATTGGCTATAAACCATCACAGCCTTGGTCATCAGTCCTAAATATAGCTACTGAATGCAAGGCAGAACCATCCAGGACAGTCTCTTACTGGTTCATGATCAGTTGATGGCTGTGGACCTCTTCGGACTGAATATCAGGCTCATTTCCTGTGACCAGGAGAAGCTCTTTTCTAGGGTTGGCCACAACTCCCTTGTTTGGACCCTAGAGGCCTTTGGCTTTGGGCCTGTTTTTACCTCCTCCCTCTAGGTCTTGTATCAAGACATTTCCAAACTTTTGAAAGTGAACAGCATGCTTTGTGCCCCTTTCCCAGCCCATAAGGGCATTCACCAGGGCTGGCCCCTTTTGGGAATGCTTTACACCTTGGCCATTGAGCCCCTGCTCCATGTGCTGCAACAGTACCTGACCGGCTTCATCCTTCCATTGGCCTCTGGCTTGTTTGACAGCCTGCCAATCAGGCTGATGGCATATGCAGATGATGTGACCATCCTCCTCAGTATCCAGGGTGATGTCCAGTCATTGGTTGACTGTCAGAGTGCTTATAAGCACGTCTCTTTGGCTGGCATCAACAGGACTAAGAGCAACACCCTGCTTCTTGGTGTTTGGGCCAACCTCCTCCCCCTAGACCTGTCCATGGGTCTCACCTGGCATTGCAAGGGTGTTAAGCCCCTGGGGGGTTTTCCTTAGACCATTCTTCTTCCCTCCCCAACATTGGGAGGGCCTCAGCCATGTGGTGGAGTGATGCCTGCCTGGTGTCTGCCTGGCCTTTCCTACCATGGGTGGGTCCTCATTATGAACAACTTGGCAGCCACAATGTTATGGAACCAGTGTGCTGTGTTGGATGTGGTGGTGGTACCTAGTGGCACCAGCACTCATACCAGCCCACCCTGTGTGGCACATGCTTTATAAGCTGCCCATTGCCAATAGGACCAGTGACTTTCAATGGAAGTTGCTGCATGGGATACTGGCCACCGGCACTTGTCTGCCACATTGATGCAGCTGCGTGGATGGCCTGCCCCTGTTGTCTGGGGGAGGTAGGAGAGGATCTGTTCTATGCCTTCCTCAGGTGCCCATGGCTGCCCTTGGTCTTGGCTTCCCTCAGCACTTTGTTTCAGGCACTGGATGTGAACCTCTCAGAGGGCACCTATTTGTTTTCCTTTCCATACTGGGCAGATGAAGAGGGTGTCATCTGCCTGACCAACTGTCTGGTTGGGCAGGCAAAGATGACCATCCTCAAAAGCCACAGGATCCGACTCACTGGAGCTGGTTCTGATGATGCCCTGTAGCTCTTTCAGTTCTTAGTCCAGGTGTGCCTGTCACTGGAATTCAAACATGCAGTCCTCCAGTAGATAGTACCCGCCTTCCAGGTGTGTTGAGCCATTCAGTGGGTGCTCTGTAGCATCGAGAGTTTGGTCCTCACACTGTGATAGTGCTCACCCCTTCCTGGGGTACCAGCGGGGGTCTTAGTGGCTTGATGTTTTTGTTTGTAGACTGTGAGGGCAGGACTTGCAGGCTCTGTCTGTTGTACTTGGGCTCCCGTGTGGGTCATCCTTTGTTGTATTTCTATTCCTTTTTCCCTTAATAAATGTTCATAAAAGTCAAAAGTCTGTCTGCCTTTCTTTCTTTCATTCTTCATCTTGTGTTGTGTTGTATAGTCCAGATATGTAAATATGCAGTCAGAGCCTGTAGCTAAATTAATTTGGTGGGGGGAAGGGGGGCAGTTAGATTAATGTTAATGTCGAATGTACTTTTTTTTTCTCCTTAGGAATTGTTTGAATGACTCTTTTGGTTGGTAATCCATGGCCCTTGAATGCAAACCAAAGTACATTGCTTCTCTCTGCAGTAGTTCAACAATCCATTCAGCTGGAACAAGCAAAAAGGAACACACAGCATAATAACATTTGCATTGATTTGATGTGAATTTCAGTTATTGCAATTCAACTGTCAGGATGCATAGTGGGTATGAGGCCTAATTTTATATGTATGTGTGTCTGTCTGAGTAGGAATGAATGAAGAAAAGACACCAGGCTCTTTATAGATGTTGGGTAGTTATAGCCATCCTTTTCTGACATCCTTTTCCGAATCCTTTTCTGGTGTGTGTTTTAAAATGCCCTCTGCTATTTGCTGTGTAATATACTCTGAAGTCATCTTGGGAATGGAATAATAAAGAAACCTACTATTTTGATTCCAGTTTCTAAACCAAACCAGTTATCTCTCTCAACTTACGATGAGCTTCAGAGTACTACTGAATAACTGAATAATCGTTAGATGAACATCTTGCTGGGTTCATTTGACCCCAGTATTCTTTCCTGCCATGGCAGGGGGTCAGACTAGATGATCTGCTCAGGTCCCTTCTGACCCTAGAAACTATGAAACTATGAAACCATGTGCAATAGCTGAAATGATAAACTTGTTATTTCAGCCTGGTCCAAATGGGCTGATCTCAGAAGTTTCTCCTGTTTTGTATGAGGCAGATATTTTCTAACCTGTTTTCTCAAATGGGAAAAACTGACACATCTAATATGAGGGAACTGTACTTTCCTTTCCTACACTTTCATATTAAGTTTTCCTATAACCGTCAAAATACAATTAAGCTCAAGTAATCATGCTTTCCTTCAGGGCAAAATGCACTCAGAAATAAAAAGAGATTAACAAAGCAGTCTCGTCAATTGATCAACATACTAGGGGAAAAAAAATCCACTCCTGATGCAGATCTGAACCAAGAGCTACATCTTCACTGTTGTCTAATCACCAGTTAAGTAATTATGAAACAATTGTCTAGTTTTAGCCTAACACAGTAGAACAGAGTTACTTAAGCTGGATTCGAGGACAACATGTTACCTGTGAGAACTTCTGCTATTATTCATGGCCGCAGGAAAGTACAAAAGTTAAAACTGAAGTAGACAGGGGGAGCAAAGTATTGTATTTTCCATAAAATATTACTTGCCCAATCTTGTTACTTCTAAGCCAGGAAGAGTATGACTAAACTGAAAAAAAGTCAAAGTCCACAGGGTGTTCTTGGGTTCTGGGGTGATATGTGCTATAGTTATGTCATAGGGTTGTTTGTCTATGTAAGAGGTGGATATTGTGCCACCTGGAGCCACGTCGCCTCCCGACTGAAGTGGTAGTGTCTTGTCATTGGAAAGATCTCCTGCCACGCCTTTTATGTTATAGTAGATATGTCTAGACACCCTTGGGAGGCAACAGAGAATGGTCATAGGCTCAGGATGCTGGTGATTCTTCACAGGGTGCCACCATCCCCATCCCCTGCCCTCACCACACCTGATGTTCCAGGCATTGTTACTTGCCTCTGAGGCCGATATTCCTACCTTCCTTCAAAAAATTCTCTGCTGGAGTCTCTGGCTAAGTGGCTGCTTGAGCCATTCTTCTCTGCATGGGTCCGAAGGAAGCTCTCTCTCTCTCTCTTCTAGTCCCCCTTTTCTCACCTGGGGCTGAGACTGACTCTCTGCCCTACCCTTTCCAGGAAGTAATTCTGCCTGTGCCTTCTTCTTCCCCTAGGTCCCCATAGTGGTTCTCTTCACCCCTCCAGTACTGGACTCACCAGGTGGTTGATTCTCTTCATTGGATCAAATTCTTCACTGGGTCTTACCAGGTAAGTTGAGAGGCCAGAGCTCTCCCTTAGGCTCTGGAGTCAGTCCTCTTTTCTCAAGTGCTCTCAGATTTCCTCTTCTCTTTCCTACTCCTTTGTTCCCTCCACTCTTTCCTTCCTCGGTGTCCCTTAAACCCTCCCTTTTCCCAGCTGGGTCTACCATGCCAACCTTCTATTCATTGCCCATCTGACCCAGCTGTTCCTTCTTTTGCTCTCCAGCATGATCTCTCTCTCTCTTTTTTCTCTTTTACTGTGCCATTTTCCTCTTCCTGGGTTCAAACTCTGCAGTTGGGTTTGCTGTGGCAGCTTTTGATTTGCCACAGCCCCAGCTGACTTCTCTAATCATTCAGAGCATGGCACTTACCTTATCCAGGATTGCCATGGCTTCTCCTGCTCTTTGATGTAAATTTATCACTTTTGTTTCTCCCTCAGTATTCCCACGGCAGGATCCTTCAGGCACCCTGTGACAGTGCAGAAAATAAGCTAGACAATCACATGTATGGGATAGTTTGGAGAGGGATGATCCTGCCTGGAGCACAGAGTTGGACAAGACTATTTCCTGAAGATCCCTTTCAGCCTTACATTTCTATGATTCTGTGTTCACTGGTGGCTCTCATGCTGTATATACCTGTGAGAAATGCAAAGGTATCTAAGTGTGTAGTCCAAGAATCATTGTATTACACCTCACCATGGTATTTTATCCATGCTGTTGTATGGTGGTGTGGGACTCATCTGTTTTCTCTAGAAATTATTGGTAGAAATGTTTTAGAATAAGAATAGGCCACTTTTTTGGCAGAATGACCCATCTAGGTCAGAGGCAAGTGGGAAAGCATATGTTAGGACCCAGCTATCACTCATCCCTACAGAGGCACAGGGAAAACGTTTCCACCTGAAACCCCCTGCTACTGAATACTATTGAAAATCCTCATCTGCAGGCTGGATCCAACCCATGGGAAACTGCCAATCCCTGATCTAGGCTCCTGAAATTTATTTCCTGACAGGGTTCAAACTGGTGTCCTTTTGTTTTTTATATTCAAAGATATGGATTCAACTCTCCTAACAACTAGAGCAAACAAGGTTTTGTTTTGTTTTGTTCTGCTTTTAATAGAAGTAAGGTTTCCCTGAAATGCATCTTCAGACTCTGTCTCCAAGAGACAGGAGGAGAGAGTATTTAAGAGGCAGCATGTCGAGGGAAGACAATGGCTTGCTGTTAAAGACGGAAGAAGAAACATTTAATGATGTACAGACATAAATCCAGCTGATGCTGTCATTGTTTGACAGACCATTTTACAAATCCACCCCCTACCACACTATTATTTCTGGGAAAGTTTCATAAGTATAACATAGTGGAACAACATTTTGTTGGAAAATTATGAGCACCAACACTGGGCCCAGAGTCTTTACATGAAAAATTCCGCAAGTAGAGTTTGAGTGCCTACAAAGTAAATAATTGCCCAGGTACATGCTGTCATTGTTCTGTGGAAGTTGGCATGCAACAAAAATGGTTACAAACTTGTTGGTAGGTAGTGCAGGGTTGGTAAATTCATGGTTGATTCAGTAGTCAAAAAGATTTGCAGTGTGATTGTTTTTCTAATACAATTTAGAGTGCTTTGATTGGTATTGCACTTTATGGGTGTTCAGAATACAGCTTCTGAAATATGCAGGTGCTTTTACTGGTACACACAGGGATCTTTTTTGTCATTTGGAGCAAGTGAATATGTTAACAGGTTCTCTACCATTCTTCAAGCTTTGATGGACTACCCATGTATGAGCACCTATATGCTGGGGTATCATAGAATCAATGAGTCGGAAGGGACCTAGACAGATCATCCAGTCCGAAGTAGCACTGGGAGTGGGAGGGGTCAAAAGACCAAGCCAGGAAAGCCAAGGCTGCAACTGAACTCCAACTAGCTTCAGGCATCAAGGACAACAAAAAAGCAAGGGCAATGTTGGACCCCTGCTAAACCAGATGGGGCAACTGACAACTGACGCCCAGGAAAAAGCCAACCTATTAAATAGGTACTTTGCGTCAGTCTTTCATCAGTCACATGGGATGCTCATGCCTGCTATGGGACAGGGAAATCTGGGTGAGGGGAATCCCCAACCCTCCATAAATGCTGACCTCGTGAAGGAACACCTTGAGAAGCTGGATACCTTCAAGTCAGCTGGCCCTGGCAACCTGCACCCCAGGGTACTCAAGGAGCTGGCGAGCGTCATAGCCCAGCCCCTGGCAAGGATCTTTGAAAACTCCTGGCACTCTGGTGTAGTGCCCGAAGACTGGAAGAAGGCCAATGTGGTGCCGATCTTCAAGAAAGGGAGGAGAGTGGATCCGGCTAACTACAGGCCCATTAGCCAGACTTGTATCCTGGGGAAGATCTTAGAAAAGTTTATTAAGGAGGCCATCCTTGAGGGACTGGCCCAGGCTAACATTCTAAGGGACAGCCAGCACGGGTTTGTTGTGGGTAGGTCTTGTTTGACCAATCTTATTTCCTTCTATGACCAGGTGACCTATCACCTGGACAAGGGAGAAGAGATTGATGTCATATATCTTGACTTCAAAAAAGCTTTTGATCTGGTATCCCATGATCACCTCTTGGCCAAACTGGCCAGTTGTGGCCTTAGCTCCACCACGATCCGCTGGCTGGGAAATTGGCTTCATGGTCAGACCCAGAGGGTTGTGATTGATGGCAGTCACTCATCATGGTGCCCTGTAACCAGTGGGGTCCCTCAAGGCTCTGTCCTGGGACCCATACTGTTCAACATCTTCATTAATGATGTGGACATTGGAGTCAGGAGTGGACTGGCCAAGTTCGCCGATGACACCAAACTTTGGGGCAAAGCATCCACGCCAGAAGATAGGCGGGTGATCCAGGCTGACCTGGACAAGCTCAGCAAATGAGCAGACGAGAACCTCATGGTGTTTAACACCGAAAAATGCAAGGTTCTCCACCTTGGGAGGAAAAACCTGCAGCACCCGTATAGGCTCGGCAGTGCTACGTTGGTTAGCACTACAGAAGAAAAAGACTTGGGGGTCATCATTGACCACAAGATGAACATGAGCCTCCAGTGCGATGCTGCGGCTAGTAAAGTGACCAAAATGCTGGCGTGCATCCATAGATGCTTCTTGAGCAAATCCCGGGACGTCATTCTCCCCTTGTACTCGGCCTTGGTGAGGCCGCAGCTGGAGTACTGCGTCCAGTTTTGGGTTCCACAATTCAAAAAGGATGTGGAGAAGCTTGGGAGAGTTCAGAGGAGAGCCATGCGCATGATCAGAGGTCAGGAAAACAGATCTTACGATGACAGGCTGAGAGCCATGGGACTCTTTAGTCTGGAAAAGCGCAGGCTCAGGGGTGATCTGTTGGCCACCTGTAAGTTTATCAGGGGTGACCACCAGGATCTGGGGGAACATCTGTTCACCAGAGCGCCCCAAGGGATGACGAGGTCGAACGGTCACAAACTCCTGCAAGACCGTTTCAGGCTGGACATAAGGAAGAATTTCTTTACTGTCCGAGCCCCCAAGGTCTGGAACAGTCTGCCAGCGGAGGTGGTTCAAGCACCTACATTGAACACCTTCAAGAGTATATTGGATGCTTATCTTGCTGGGATCCTATGACCCCAGCTGACTTCCTGCCCTTTGGGCAGGGGGCTGGACTCGATCTCCCGAGGTCCCTTCCAGCCCTAATGTCTATGAAATCTATGAACCCCAGCCAGGTGCCTGTCCAGTCTCCTCTTGAAGATTTCCAGGCAAGGTGAGAGCACCAACTCTCTGGGAAGCCTATTGCAGGCTCTGGACACCCTTACAGTGAAGTAGTTTTTCCTAATATCTAACCTAAACCTATCCTCCCTCAGCTTGTGGCCATTGTTTCTGGTGACTCTGGGTGGGGGGGCCCTGGTGAACAGACTTTCCCCAAGTCCCTGCTGCTGGCCTCTGATAAGGTTGTAGGCAGCCACAAGATCCCCCTTCAGTTTCCTCTTGTGGAGACTGAAGAGATTCAGGTCCCTCAGCCTCTTCTCATAGGACTGGCCAAAGAGGCCCCCAACCATATGAGTGGCCCCCCTCTGGACCCTCTCCAAGTTCTCCATGTCCTTCCTGAAGTGCGGCCCCCAGAACTGGACACAGTACTCCAGCTGTGAACTGCCCAGTGCCGCATAGAGAGGGAGGAAGACTTGTCTGGACCTGTTGGTGATGCCCCTGTTGATGCAGGACAGGGTGCGGTTGGTTCTGCCTATTGCTTCATCGCGTTGGCGACTCATATTCATCCTGGAGTCAATCCTGACTCCAAGATCCCTCTCAGCCTCTGTGCTGCTGAGAGGGTCAGCCCCTAACCTATAGCCATAATGCTGGTTCCCTCTCCCCAGGTGCAGCACTCTGCACTTGTCCTTCTATGTGGAAAGTGTTTTATTTTACCATGGGCAAAAAAGCAGTTTGTATCACAGCAACACTACCTAGTTACACAAAAATTAGTGGAATATTTGCCTGGATTTCTGTTGCTCTGGGTGACTAACAAGGATCCTGATTTTCCCCAACTTGATTAGGGTCAGTATAATTATATAATAAGCAGATATAGAATGGCAAAATGCGCTAGGCAGAAAACAAGAAGGCGCTGCTTACCAATTCTTTGGACTACATTATGCATATTATACATGTGACTAGGACATGCCATGTGATTTACTATATATATATATATATATATATATATATATATATATATATATATATATATATATATATATATGAACAGGGAGAAAGTATTTAGGAGCAGAATGGAAAAAGGACAATGAAGGTTTAGAGGATGTTTGTGTGCCTCTCTGTTACATTAAGGAAGGATGTTGCCCTTTCAGTCTCAAGTTATATGAGGAGTATGGCTGGGGTGACAAGGTTGGTAGGTTAGGGCTGAAGTCTTGAAATGAAATGCAATCTTAATGAATTAATAAATGCAAATGGCCAAGCACTTTTTATGTTATGTTTTTCAGTTGTATATCTAGACCTCGATGCATGACCAAATTTTATGGAATCTAAACATAGTTTATCCAGTTGCCATAATAAAGGGGCAAGATATAAGGATATGCAAGACAAAACTGTAATACTTGAAAATTGGAGGTATCCATTTATGAAGCATGGGAACACTTCAGTGAGCCTCTTGAGTCCTAGACCCATGGCAAATAGACCACTGTAGGTCACCTCACTCTTGGAAAGTCAGGAGTACATTGACATAATTTACACAGATATATTAGCCATGTGTCTGCAGCTCTAGTCATCTCATTCTTGTGTAGTCCTTTTCTCATTACAAAAAACAAAAAAAACGATGACCAGATGCCCTGATGCCTAGTGCAGAGGCCTGTAATGGCAACTACTGCAAGCAAGCAGCTGCTTCAGAAGTAGTTCTCTCTCTGCTCTGAGTATCTGTAATCTACATTGATGTATACATCTGTTATAAATTGCACCAGTATTAATTATCTTATGTCTGCACCAACTGACTTAAATTGAGAAGTCATCAACAGTGCCCCTTCTCTGGCACCCCTGGGCTTGTCACGCAACTGGCACCCCTCTATCCGTTAGCCCTCTCGGGCTTACTGACAGTACTCTTACCTGCCCCTTTGACCCTTTGGAGTCCCCACCACTGTGGAGCCCCTCTGGGACCCTTTCCAGTCTGCACCCCTACTGGGGCTTCCCTCAGTACACGTGCCTGCTCCTGGGGCTTTCCTCAGTGCGCCACACCAGCATAAACAGGTATGCCTACCCGGCACCGCTCACTGTACCCCACAGGACACCAGGAACCCCCAGATCACTGGGGAGCTCCCGTGAGGCCTCCTCACACCCCTACAGCCTCACCCGGTCCTCTGGTCTGTAGCAATAACAAACAAGAAACGTAAAGCCGTGAGCCAACTGGCTATAACCGAAAATAAGCCTCCTGGCTAGAACTTAAGTGCCATGCCCTTATGGCCACTATGTCCCACCTTCAAGCTTCCCAATCAGGGTTCTCTCCCCCTTACCATGATGCAACCACCTGGGTGACCAGGCTGCACTGCTCGCCTCTGCTCTGCTTGGCTCTACTGCAGAGCTCTTGCATCTCCGGTTGTCAGCATGGAACTGCTAGCTAGGCTTCAGCCTGGGCTGTTTATAAAGCCCCGGCCCTGCCCCCTTCTGGTCACCTGACCAGCACGGTTGCCCCAGCAACCATCACCTGAGCTGCCCTTGTCATTGGCAGCTTCCCTTATTCCTCCCTAGGAACAGGGCACCTCAGTGACCCTGTGACAAAATCCATATTTTTTTTGGATCATGATCAACTAAAAATCATATCCTTTTTTGCTGATATTACAAATCTGGTTGTTAAAGGTAATACTGTAGTAGGCTTAAGTCATATAGTTGATTTGTACCACATATTTTGATTAAGACATTCTACCATTTCATTTTGTAGAATGAAAACATCTGGGGGGCAAAAATCATTCTGAAGAATTGAAAAGATTTTGTTTTTGTTTTTTTTGTTTGTTTGTTTTCCAAAATGTTATACTCCTTGAGATTGCCACAAAATAGGCCTTTGTTACACAGGAGATCAGACAAAACCATCACAGTGGTCTTCTCTGGCCTTATAACCTAAGAATTTGTAATGTTCTTCTTCCATCCTCAACCACACATTCTCCCCTGCCCCAGTCCTTCCTTCCCCACCCCCCTCCGCACCCTTTGAAGTGGAGGTAAAATACAAAACATTCTGCAGGTAGTATGTGGTTCCATAACTCATTGGCTAAATTTGCACGTGGTGTGTCTAAGTATGCAATTAATGCAAAGTAATAAACTTCAGAGATTATTGTTTCTGGGCATGCCTTTTGAATATGCAGCCAACACATCAGAACACTGAGCCGGGTCAGAGCCGCCCCTGCTGGCAGAGGTCTCAGGGTTAGCCAGCCAGCTGAGGGATGCCCCCCTCCTCCCTCACCCCAGATCAGCTGGGGACTGAGGGGCTGACTGGGGCAAAAGGGTACTCTAGTGCAGGGTGAAATGGCAGGCAGCCTCCACACTGAAGCACCCTCATGCCTCAGCCAGCATGTGCTGCTGCAGAGTAAAAAGCCATGCAGCAGGATACTATCAGTATTTATAGGTACTGTTGTGCTGTGGAGTTAATTAGTTTACTCCAGTTTAAGAAGGGCACACATATAGATGTGCAACTTTTACTGCAGAGCTAATTAGGCAACTCTGCAGTAACCATCTTGTGTAGACATGCTCACTGATAAGTAATGTAGACCTTAAGATAATCCACAATCCCACATAAACTCTTCATCTGTAGTGTAACCTTCTAAACTCTGTCCCTGGAAGCAGTTCAGAACAATCCTGTTGAGCTCTTCTGAATTTGGAATTATGACGCTGAGTTTGTCATTGCTCATATCCTAGTGGGTATGCAGGCCTGAAGCAGCAACAACAATCCTGGCTTCTGAACATTTTGCACCTTGTTTCTTTTCTCTAATGCCTATAAGTAGACACAAGACTACGAAGAGAGCTAAGTTGTCTACAAGTAGATTCCTAGGAGAGTTCTTCAAAGGATCCTGAATCATACTTTATTGCTATAATCAAAAAATCAGAAGGGAAATGGTCATTATTTTGTATAAACTGTAAGATATCACATAGACAGGAAATGGTAGCTCTTTGTTATGTCTTTGAAGGTTTGATCGCAAGTTCATTCTTAAACCAGTGGTGCTCAACCAGTTGGCTCTGAGGGCTGGATGAGTGGTGTGGGGCTGGTTTGTGTGCTGAATTGGACCCCACACATCAGAATCAGGTCCTTACCCCCTGATAAAGCCTTGTGCACCCTCATCTGGTGCCTCCACACTAGGATCAGGAGATTCTCACATATCTCCCTGAAGGCTCAGGGGTCTACCACCCTGGAGCCTCATACCTAGCCCTTCAGTGCAGCTTCAGAGCTCACAATGAGTCTGAGCACTACCCCAGGTCCCTTTCTGACCTGGGGCCCTACCTCAGGACTCACCTTGAGTTTGGGATCCTGCTTTGTTCTTTGGGGTTTGCTCCCCTAGCCTTTCCCCTCCATGGGATCACCAGCAAGGCAGCAGGGGCTGAGAATTTTTGGCTCCCCATACTCGCTCTTCATTGAGGGGGCCCCAGGTGTGGCATTTCCTGGAAGCTGCCCTGCCACAGGCAGCCCCACCACACCATCAACCCCAGCAGGGTTTAGTTTTAGGTCATGCTCAAGGACCAGGAGCCTCCAGCCATCCCCATAGCTCCCATCCTTACCTCCAAGATGTCACGAGTAGCAGCTCCAGCCAGGTGCTCTTCTCCTAGCTGCTAGCAGAAGACTGTTGGCTTTGCTCCTTAGTGCCTTGCTCTTACAGTGAATAGCTGGGCCCTGTTCCCAATCAGGTAATTAGGCCTGATGGGGAGAATAACCAGCTGCAGGCTCCTAAGCTGCTGCCCATGCCCCAAGGAGTAACTGAGCACACTCTGTGCTCTGTTACAGGCCCCATCAGGCATCTTCCTGGCTTCTTGGACCAAAGGTTTGCAGCTCTCATATGCCATATCTCACGTCTTGGGTCTTCCCCCATCCCCCGGCATCTCCCAATTAATGCACGGTGTGGAGTATACCCCCTCAGGTGCCACCCAGCCTCCCCTTCCCCCCAACTCCCACAGAACTCTTAGACATACCATCCCAGGGAGGAGTCCCTGGATCAGGGCTCTCCATTCCAGGACAGGGGGTGGCAGCCTGCCCCACCACTTCAGCTCGGAAGAGCAATGGTCTTCCCATGGGAGGCAATGCTAACACTACTTAGGAGTGTCATAGCTGGATCCCAAGCAATTTCTGTTTGTGCATAAATTCCTTATCCTGTCATTGTGACTCTCTCAGATCCATAGTGTTTCATGCAGCATCCTTCAGTGGCTGGACATCCATAGAACTGATTCTTGGACCCTCAAAGTAGATTCCTTGGCCTAGGGAGCTTGATCAAGTGACATAGGACCACAGGTGCAAGCACTCACCAACCTGTCCATTTTAACGCCCCGCAATGAGGTTCCCCTCTGTTGCTGGCACCATCAACACACATGTCTCTGGTGTTCTGCAAGTGTCCAGGTGACTATTCTGGATCTAGCATCTTGCGTTCCATGACTGGGCCTCTCACACAAAAATGTGGACCTGCAGACAAGAGAGACACTGAGAGACCTCTAGTGAATCACCTGTCAAGATTATTTCCCCTGCCTTGGGCTGGAGGGTACTCATTTCCTCATGACCAAGTGCTGACCATGGCACAGAATGCCCACGTTTTAGTCCCCAGCTGGGAAAACCCAGACACCTGCTGCTGTGGGAGCCAAGTGGGCTGGGAAACCCAAGTGTCAAGGCCTGGAGAGATGAGTCATCTCTAGAAAATGAGGAAGGGAGTGGGAGGGCGTATGTTGTTAGCGTGAATTCTTGTTTCCTGCTGCACCTGACCTACAGTGGTGCTCACTTGTAGCTACTCTGCCAAATGGCTCCCAGAGAATTGCCAGAAAAAATGTTTGTTTCCACCTGTTGTTTACACTTTGCCTGTGGGGCTCAAAAAAAGGCTTTCAGTGTATTTCAGGATCTGTTTGGGTTAGGTTTTGCATCAGGTGGATCTAGGTAAACATGCTGGCTTCTCTTAGGAAAGTAATGTGACCTTGGGGGATGGAGCTATCAGCTCTTAATTACCCAGATTTATGGCCCTACTCAATATAACACAGACTGATAAGCCCCCACCGACAGCAGAGGGTAACAACCCTAGCACCTTTGTTTCATGCTAGATAAGTGGCACAGGAGAGGGGTAGGAGAAAGTATTTGCAAGACAAAAAGTCAGTGGGGAGCATCCATAAATTGGTATCATCATTCTTCCACCTGGGTAATCATCAAGCCAAGAACATGCTGAATATCAGAGTAGGCAACCACATCCTTTCCTATGAGCATAGCCCAAACTATCAAGGAGTCATATTAGACTGTTCCCTCACCTATCAACATCACATTCAGAAGGTCACCAGTAAAGACTCTGCATGGGTAGCTGCCTTAGGACATTTAGCTAGTGTTACAGGGGGTGCCAACTTCAAAGTTCTCAGAACTCCCTCACTTGCCATGCTATATGCCCCAGCAGATTACTGTGCTCCTGTATGGTCCAGAAGTTGTTGCATTAAAAAGCTTGATGCTGTACTTAACAGTGTGCAGTGACTCATGACAACCTGCACAACTTGCACACACACGCACATATTTCCTGCATTCTAGGGCATTAGACCAAGTGACATAAGAAGACAGATCCTAAATGACAGTGACAGCCTGAAGCAGGGTGGGTAGGGGCTGCTACTCAGGCTGACCACATGAAATCTGACTGAGGCTACAGTACCACCCTGGAGGGATGGAAGAGTAGGATGCTGCAAAGCCCTATGGGTTGCCAGTGGAATGCAACCTAACATAAAGCATGATGGGATCTGGTACAGATGTTCATTGTGGTGCTCTACCCTACAGCTCGGGAGTCTGATACAACATCCATCCAGTGATATCTTAGAGTGGGATCTGCCATTTTTACGGTACTTTATATGCCCTGGCCATCTGTTCAGTCACAACTGTGGAGTGCCTTCTGAATTCCTGCCATTCAATAAGTGTAACTTCTCTACCTAGCCCAAGTGAAAACAAACCCAATGTGTATGTGCATGGTGTTGTTTCCAGTGCAATGTAGCAAACGTAGCATTACATTCTAGAGAGTTAAAATTTACATCCGAGTGCTATGTATGAGTAATGCATAGATATATTTAGTGACACAGAAAATCCTTGAGTAGAATGAGAGACCTAGTTCTTTCACAATCAACAATATTCCCATACCAACATTCACAGAAACTGATGTCTAAAACATTTGAAACTGAGCTTAAAATAGTGATATACCAGGTATTGTGAAGAGAAAATATACCTCCCCCCCCCCAAATTTAACTGCAATAGATGACTATGAAAAACCTTTATATTAGACTATTCAACCACAGTTATATGGGTGAAACAAGGCAGACCCTTTAAATTAAACATCAGTGTCCATAAAGTAAAAGTAGAAAATGGGTGAAACTAAACACAGTGTAAACTCAGAGGATATCCCTGACAGTAATGGGAGAGGAGAGAAATTGAAGATGACCACTGCATTTTGGTTCAATGCCTAAAGCAGAATATATTTCTTCAACTGTTATGCAATTTGAAAATATTTTTTGTGGAAAAGCAATGAAGGAAACTGCACTACCATAAGGATAGTTAAAGGGATAGGCAGAATACTATCACACTTTATTGCAAGCTGTTGCAAAATTAGAAATGGACAGTAATGACTACAGCTAGGAAAAAATTGCAAAAAATGATTTGTGAATATTTCATTTTCACATAAATCATAAATGTGACCCTTGTTTTCAGTTTAATGGATATTTGTATGACTCACTTTTAACATTCTCCAGATACGCACGTGAATATGTATTTACAGGTGAGTAACATCAAATATGTATTCTGTAAAGTTTTTGAAAAATCATTTTTACACTTTTATTTCACTGTGTCCCCTTGACCATATATTTTTCATCCAAATTTGGCTGGATATAAGATGAAAACCTTTATCTAGAAAGATGAATAACCATGGGAAAATTTACCTGAGTGTATGCTCAAGATAATAGTCCTTTTTTAAAGAACAACTAATTAGTTTGGAGGTAACACCATTTTTACCATGATTATACTCCTTCCAATTTAAAGATAGCACTTGTGAAAGTATCTTAAGGTGTCTCTGTATAGTGTTGTCTTGTTCTGTATAGACATGCTTCAGAAAAACCTAGATGGCCCTCTAAAGGTATAGAATCTAGAATCATAGAAAATTAGGGTTGGAAGGGACCTTAGAAGGTCATCTAGTCCAAGTCTCTGCTCAAAGCAGGATCATCTTCAGCTATTGCGATCCAGCCAAGGCTTTATCTATCCAGGTCTTAAAAACCTTCAAGGATGGAGATTCCACAACCTCTCTGGATAACCTGTTCCAGTGCTTTACTATCCTCCTTGTGAGAATTTTTTTCCTAATATGTAACCTAAAACTCCCTTGCTCCACCTTGATACCATTGCTCCTTGTTCTGCCATCTGCCACCAGTAAGAACAGTCTAGCTCTATCTTCTTTGTATCCACCCTTCAGGTACGAAGGGCTTAGCCTCTGGGCTGGGATGAACAACTCAGCTTTCCTATCCCTGAGGTTGCACTCCAAATGTGCTTGATATAGCAAGTTAACCTGTTCCCAATCTAAGTTAGTTCATCTACTCAGGTGAATTAACTTAGATCGGACTTGATTTAAACCCTGTGAATGTCTGCAGAGATTGGTATTTAAATTTACCTAACCCTAGTTTTATTATTTCATTTTGTGTTTTTGATCATGGAAAATCAGAGCTCCCTCTGCCCCTGTTGCTCACCAGGACATAGGTCCAGGACCCTCACTCCCAAGCCATAGCCTCCCAGCCCTGCCAGTGCCCTCCACTCCCCACTCACAGCCCCGCCTGGCCATACTGGAGCCCCTCACTTCCCACCCCAGCCTCCCTCTCTCCCCCAGTGCTACTGAAGGGGGCCTCCAACTGCCAGGGCTATGGTGCCGGGGAGCCTGGTCCACAGCCCCTCGCCCCCCACAGCAGTGCCCAAACCCTGGCTGCTGCCTCAGGGTGGCAGTGGCTATATCAGCAGAGTGTGAAGCCTAGCTCCCCCTCCTCCATGAGCAGCATGGCTGGAGTGGAGCCTGTGGGGGGTTGGACAGCTGCTCCCTGCCCTGCTACCTTCCCCCTGGGCCTCCATTGCCCAGCAGGTGGGACCCAGCACAGCAGGGCAGAGTGAGGCTGAGTGAGGAAACTTAGTGCCACCACTGGGAGCTCTGCACCACTGTGGCAAGGCACCCCCTGTCCACTTGGCAGCATCAAGGGGCACAACTCTGCACCACCACCCCTGCTGCTGCTAGGTAAGCAGGGAATGCTATGCCAGGGTGATGCAGGGCTTTCAATGGCAAGGAGCTTTCCTGCCCAGCCCTGCTCTGCCCTGCTGTGCCAGGTCCCACCTGCTGGACTGCACAGGCCCTGGGAGGAAGGCAGCACGGTGAGGAGCTCAAGCCGACAGTGGGCAGCCCACGCCCATCCTTACCCTGTGCGCAGATCTGGGAAGCACGTGCCATGCTTCCCCACCTGGGAGTGTACGCAGTGGCAGGGAGCCAGCTCTCCCACCCCCTAGATGAGCTCCACACACAGTGTTACTGCACAGTAAGGCATTTATACATGTGTTACTATGCAGTAACTAATTGGGCATGATGCAGGTATCAAAACTATGCTTAAGTTGCTATATTTACTGTGCAGTATAGGTGTGCATGTGTAGACGTGTGCCCATACTGCAGTTATTTCAGTTAGTGTGCAGTAAATGTGCACATGTAGACCTACCCACTGTGTGATACCTGTACTAATCATGGAAAAACTTTGATTTTGTGTCTTGAGTCCTAAATCCTTTGATGAATAGAAATGAATTTAAGTATGTGTTTAAATGTTTTGCTGAAACGAGGCCTAGACTTCCTCATGTCTGGGATAAAATGATAGCAGGAGCTGCATGTGGTATAACAGACATGCAGAGCCAAGTGAATACAGTGTTATTTTTAACGCCGTAGGACAAAGAACCTAAAATACACCAAAGTTTCAGTAAATAGATATTAAATGGACAGGTGATGAAAGTGAATTTTCCTTTATTCATCAAAGCTTGCTTGTGTTCCTAGGCTGTTTTATATCTGATACTGAAGAGGGAGATTCTGTCTTCTGTGCTTAAGACAAGAATAAACTTTGCACCATGTAAAGGTTTCATAGATTTCATAGACATTAGGGATGGAAGGGACCTCAGAAGATCATTGAGTCCAGCCCCCTGCCCCAGGGGCAGGAAGTCAGCAGGGATCATAGGATCCCAGCAAAATAACATCCAATTGTCTCTTGAAGGTGTTCAATGTAGGTGCTTGAACCACCTCTGATGGCAGACTATTCCAGACCTTGGGGGCTCAGACAGTAAAGAAGTTCTTCCTTATGTCCAGCTTGAAATGGTCATGGCAGATTTTGTGACCATTCAACCTTGTTGTCCCTTGGGGCACTCTGGTGAACAGACGCTCCCCCAGATCCTGGTGACCACCACTAATAAACTTATAGGTGGCCATCAGATCACCCCTGAGCCTGCACTTTTCCAGGCTAAAGAGTCCCATGACTCTCAGCCTCTTATCACAAGGTCTGTTTTCCTGACCCTTGATCATGCGTGTGGCTCTCCTCTGCACCCTCTCAAACTTCTCCACATCCTTTTTGAATTGTGGAGCCCAAAACTGGATGCAGTACTCGCCCTAGCTGCGGCCTCGTCAAGGCCGAGTACAAGGGGAGAATGATGTCCTGGGATTTGCTTAAGAAGCATCTATAGATGCAAGCCAGTGTTTTGCTTGCTTTACTAGCCACAGCATTACAATTGAAGGCTCATGTTCATCTTGTGGTCAGTCATGACCCCTAAGTCCCTTTTGTCTGTAGTGCTAACCAGCATAGCACTGCCAAGCCTATAAGCATGCTGCAGGTCTTTCCTCCCAAGGTGGAGAACCTTGCATTTTTCAGTATTAAACACCATCAGGTTCTCATCTGCCCATTTCATGAAACTGTCAAGGTCTGCCTGGATCACCCTCCTGATGAGACAGGAGATCAGAATGACTGCAAAGTCTGAGGTTGGCTTCTCATTCTTAAAGTAGGTCAGATGAAGCTATCAATGAAAAGGGGAAACTACCATGGGTTCTTCTGACTACATGAAAGAGTTTAATTTCCCAGGACTGCCAATCCACCACTTTCTATCAGCATTAGCATTTTATCTCTTCCTCTTTCATTTCCACTTACCTATCAAATTATATATTCCTTGTTTCATCGACCATAAAAAAAAAAAAATAAGAAACCTTCAACAAAAGAATGAAATTAATCCAACCTTCCTTCCCCCTCTCCCTTCGGTTAGAATTCCTTTCAATCACACATGGCTGATTTACATCAGGTATGCCACAAGTGGCTTGGGCTGCCTCCGTATGTGGCCCATAGCAGGCTAGGTAAGGGACAAGTAACATAGCAGCAAATGGGGTAGAAAGCAGAAAGTAGAGCACCAGATCAGGGAGGGAGAACATGGCAGGAAGCAACAGATTGGGCAGAGGAAGGGGATTCAGAGTAGCACTCAGGGAGGGTACAGATCTACCGTATTACTTCTATCTAAGATAACCCTAAATTTAAGACAACCTCCCAGTAATTAGATTCTATATATGGAAAATTTGTAAATGTAGTACAATTTTTCAGGTATAGAATCTAATCATCAGAGCAAAAAACTGCTGCTCAAAAGTGTGTTTGTGAAGTACTTGTGGCTATAGACTTGGTTCATCCAGAATTGGACAGGGAATTGATGCATTTTATCTTTTGCAAACTGCTGTAAGTTTCAGCACAAGTACTCCTTAAACACACTTTTGAGCAGCACTTTTGTAGCAGCACTTTTGTACCTACTTTTACATAGTACAAACTATGCACGATACTAGTCCAAAGCCAAAAGGCTCAAGATTTACCACATGGTTAATTGGGCTGGGCCCCAGGAAATACAGTCAATAACATTTCAAGCCATGGCAAACCCACTGCTCATTATACGAGGTCTGTTCAAAAAGTATCAAGAGACTGATACTGTAGGAAAGAAAATATTTTATTTACAGGGGTTTTGGCTTAGTCTCCTTCAAAGTATGATCCTTCTTCAGCCATACGCTTTTCCCAATGACTCTACCATTGTTGGAAGCACCTCTGATCAGCCATTTGTGGAATCACTAAAAGCTGCTCAGTTGCATTTTGCTTTATGGTTTCCACATCAAATAATCTTCTTCCTTTCAAGGTTTTCTTTAGTTGAGGGAAGAGAAAAAAGCTGAGTGGGACCATATCAGGTGAATATGGAGGATGTGGCATGTGTGGGATATGGTGTTTGGCTAATATTTGGCTAAAAATTGCTTCACAAACTGTGCTGAGTGGGCAGGCGTGTTGTTGTCGTGAGACATCCAGGAGTTGGACACCCACTTTTCTGGGTGTTTTTCTGGTCATTTCATTCCCAAATAGCTGGTTAGGATTGAATAACATGAACCAATAGAAATTCCAACTTCTTCTGTTCTCTCTCTCAGACAGTCAATCACCTATCATTTCAAACCAAACTATGAACTGCTGCCACATTTTCATCATTTTGAGGTGTTGAAAGGTATCTGGAATGCTCATCACTTTTGACTGATGATTGTCCTTCTTTAAAACAATGATACCCTTCAAAAACTCTAGCACGGCTTATAGTGTCATCACCAAAGACTATTTTAAGTAATTCAAATATTTCACTCGCTGGTTTCCCTATTTTCATGCAAAATTCCATACACATGTGTTGTTCTGGACACTCTGACATAATGAAAGGGGATGTGCTATACAAACAATCTTACTTCAACCATTGGCCACAGAAAACTGGGGAAACACCATGAGCTGCAAACTTGTCCAGGAGTCCCTACATGCCCAGACAGGTTCAGCAAAGCCATGCCTCCCACCCAATACTTTGTACCACAAATACATGTTTAGTCTCACAGACCTTGTATGTGTGTACTCCAGATACTCCCACAAAGTATCTATCTAACAGTTGGTGCTGAGGGCTACTGAGTCCAATGGGCACAATATTTTATTCAGTTAGGCTGCATTGATTTATCTTTTTGGTAGATTCCCATCAGCACCTGAGCCTCTTAGACTAAGATCAAACATAGCACTTTTGGCACCCAGGGGAAGGTGTCAGGGCCTGGCCTTCCCAGCATTGGTCTTGTATTGTAGTACCTTCAGGTCCAGAGTTGGTTTCCAGCAGTGGGAATACGCACCCATTCTTTAAGGGCCACACACATACACACAAAACGTTCCTATCAGTATGTTTCCCTAATATTGGTCATGTGTCTTACAGGCATGTTCAGTGTTGGCTGCATTCAAAGAACTTCTTAGCTCCTTTTAGCAACAGTTTAATGATAGGCAATGGGGGGGGGGGGTTTCTTGTATGAGAATATAAGACAAGGTACGTTTTTCCCTATGTTAACTGGGAGAAAAAAACCTTGTCTTATATTTGAGTAAATAAGATAATTTGTGGTATGCCTGACAAAAAGCATACCACAGCTTCCAGTGCCATAAATAATAAAGAAGGCTCATTAATATTCCATTCAGAACCATAGTTAAGGATATTCCTTCATATTATTGTACCATGGCAATATCTATACTTAGTCACAATGAAAGAGAAATTTCTATGATGTTCTTTCTCATGTTACACTGGTGTAATCCAAATTTAATGGCTCAGGCATTTTTTCAAGTTATCATACGACAAAACATCACACAGTGGTGAATACCTCTGCAGCAATCTCAACAGAATTCTAGGTTATGCACTTGGCATTGATAACCTATGTCTAAGTAGTGTTAAGAACAACATTAAGTCACATGTATAATAATTAATGGCACTGAAGAATTAAACAAGCTTGTCCAAATTCGCATGCATTCTTTTTCAGAGTGAAAGATAGTTTCCCAACATTAATACTGTTTCAATATGCTATAGAAAAATAAAGACAGATAACACCTATCTGCTAGATCCACCCAAATAATAAATAGAGCTAGTTAAAAATGGGTGGGAGATACCCCTCATGTATATCAACAATATTTTAACCTCAAGGATACATTTTTTTCTGAATACAATATTTGCTTCCTGAATACATGATTAAGATTTTTTTCAAATATAATAGCAAATAATTTGGAAGTATTGTTTTTTTCTGAAGTTTAAGTTTTTCAATAATCATTTTTATAAGAATAAGGAAATCCCCAGTAACTGTCAGGTATCTAGAAGAATTTAACTAAATACATAGCAATCATCCAGGTTTTCATTAATTAAAAATGATTCAACTAATCACAGTGAAATCTTTTTGTTTCTTTGTGAAGATAGTTACATATAAGTCTTTTTCATATCATTTGGCTTTTACTAATGCCTTTAATTATGGAGGTTTTGTACACGTGGGATGCATCTACATGAGATGCTTACTGTGGAATTGCCTAATTAGCCTGAAGTAAAGCATCATTGTCACACGAGGACCTATTACACCCAGGTAAATCAATTTTGCTGTAGGTTAGTTCTGCCCAACTTAAGTACTGTCCTATGTTGGAGTTATTTATTTCATCGCAACGCACCTGTAGACAGTGACCAGGACTCTGGGGCATGAGTGTACTACAGTGCAGGAGATGCTTGCTGACTAGTTGCACACTGAAGTACCCTCATGCCCCAGCCAGCCCCTCCACAGAACACTGAAACAGGCTGGAGAAGCCCTGGGCTAGCAGGCTGACTCCCTGGGCCTCCTGCCAGCCAGAGCTGTGCTGGCCTGGCTCAATGTGCTGCGGTCCTGGGAGTATATGTAAATGCTGCACCTAGGAGCAAATAATTCCAGCACAAACTGCACTGGAGTTTATTACATTAAATTAATTTCATGTATAGACATGTCCATGGGATGAAATCATGGTGTAACATTTCCAGTGATTTTAGTGGAACCATGATGCACTTTCTAGATGAAGTTTTACATATTTTCCATACTTGTAACTCTAAGTGGGCATGTCTACATGAGACACTAAATGCACCATAGTCTAATTCTACTGTGCATTAGCACATCACAGTGAAAGCCATGTGATTGCACTAATGCACAGTAGAATTGGTCTACTGTGCAGCAGGATCACTTAAAAGGCATGTGCCAGTGCTATTGTCCATTAGTGCTGATTATTGTGCATTTAGTTAGTACCTGTTATTATAGGTACTAAACCTAATGCACAATAACTACAGCATATCAATATGATGTGCCCAGGTGCATCTCTAGCTAGGCTTTCTTTTTAAAGGGACTTAGGCACATATATTAGTTCTTTGTACATCTCTCTCACCCATCTCTCTCACCTGTTGCTCATTCTCTCTTTCTTATTCTTATTATCCATGCTATATTAAAACTTAAATACTTTTCTGAAGCCTGAATGAGTTCCAGAAGTTGGCGAGACATTATGTGTAAAAACTATTTCATGTGTTTTATTTGTATTGTTTACAACACATAGCAATTAGAGAGCCCAAAAGCTGCCCACTTTAGTACCACTTTATATCATATTTATTCCTTCAAAAACAGAGAAGCAGAAGTTTTGTTCTTCTTGTTTGCTGATATTATTCTGGGAATTTGTGTTTCAGAAACTGTGCAGCTGTCAAGCAATAACATAATTTATAATAACTGTTGAATTAAATACACTTTCATATCAGGTTTTTTAATCAGAAATATATTACTTCTGCTACCTATTTTCTGAGCTACAGAGTTTCTACACTCGAGTGACTAAAACTATCATTGACCCAAATAATTGAAATTTAATGCTTCAATAATACTTCATTTCAATATTTTGAAACTATTGGCATTTTAAACCTTAAGACGCTTGTCAAGTCACTTTGCATGATTCTTTTGTTGAGAACATCTCCAGAGCTTATCTCAGTCAACAATAATCCCCTCTAGGATTCTTATGTAGAGAAGAACATCTTCAAAGCTCATCACAGCCAATGATAATCCTCTTGGGTCTGGAGCCCAGAATGCAGCAGGCTGTATCATTGCTACTTCATTCTTCAAAATCCTCTCACAGCAACTCAAACAAGCATGACGTTTCTGCCTATGGGGGAGAACAGAGGAGATGAATGGGCCGAATGGCTAAGGCAGTGTCCCTTAACCCTCTATGCATGTTATGAACAAATATTTAAAACCTCTGTCAATTTTTAATTGGCAATCAGTGCATGGTACAAACTCTATTATATCTCATTTGGTAGGCGCCTTAAAAAGTTTAGAGAAAGAAGCAAAAAAGGAAAGGGGAAAAGAAAGAGAAATTAATTTTAAATTCAAGAAAAGTAATTGAATGTAGGTTTAATGAGAAATAAGCAGGTTATTAGAAATTACAAAAAGTACCAAGGGATCAATGTTGTGTAAGCAAGCATTGTAACACTGCTCTTGAACATAGTGAAAACACTTGCTCCTTTACTTCACTTTTGAAATCTGAGTTAAGATGGACATATTCCCCTTTCAACAATGCATCATATTGCTAACACAGAAAGAGTAAAGAAATGCAGCTGTCTGCCCTGCTTAGAGCTGTAGTCATACCATCAATCCTGGCAGGAGAAATATAAACTTGTGCATTTAGATCTTGGCAGGGAGAAAATGGAATAAACTTCTGACCCCACTGAAGTCAATGGCTGTTATGCTATTGAGTTTGATGGATCTAGGAATTCATCCTTGGATTCTGTCTTGGAATCACTGAATTCTTACATTTTAACAGGTAATGAAAGTTTTGTGCCCTTGTTGAAATTAGGTTTGTCAAATAAATGTTAACATGACTTTCTTAAAGCAAGTATTTGCTGCAAATGGCCAGAGAATGGAGGTTATAATTGCTCTACAACTCTGAATGAAAAACTAGATGTACAGTCATTTTGTGCCAAAAGAACAAGTTGACCTGAAAAAACACCAGTTGATGGGATTCAAAATGTTAAACAGTGAATAAAGGGGAAGAAATATACCATACTTCTTTTCTTAGAGAAAAACATTAACATCTGCATATTAATACCAGTGCCTCCAAGTCTCCCCCGTGTATAGGATTTTTGCTTCTCCTCAATTCACAGGTGAATTTCACCCAAATGGAATGGAAGATACAGTGATATGTCAAACACAATCTTATGATTACTTTCAATGAATGAAAAATGGTATTTTAGATACAAATTTGTAGTTACTGTGGCTGAATAATGATTTTTTAGTCATAGCAGTATTGTATGAGAGTATCAGAGTTCACACATCTGAACAAAAATTATCATCAGACTGTTCAGAAAGGGAACATGTTTACTGAACAGAACACCATATAATTCATAAGCCACATTAAATTGTTTTTAGACTTCCTCTGAAGCACCAAACGGAGTGCACTGTTGACAACAGGATATTAGACCACATGGCTATGTACAGATTTATAAAAGACTGAAGGTGGAATTGATCTCAGTTACATAATTTTCTGTAAGCGGCATAGTTTAAATCATTTCTAATGTCTAATCTGATATTGCTAGTCATACTAAGTGCTATTTCTATCCAATTGTTTTGCAAGAATACTGGGTCACTGAGCAGGAAATCAGAGTTGGGCTTCCTATTTGTCTATTCTGCATAATTTTACCTTTTACATGTCCGCCGCGCCTGCTTTCTTCCCCTCTCTCCCCCCACTCTCCATTCCCTGCCTTCCCCCTCTGGCTCCTTGATGTCTTAGAAAAACATTGCCAGATCCTCCAGGAAGGTGCATTTAGCAACCTAGCAACCTTCAACCAGAGGGAGAATTTCAGTGATGGCTGACCTTTAAGGCAGTGCAAGGAAACATGTTGGGGACAGTAAAATGCTATGTTTGCAGTGTCATTTTCTGGATAAATGGAGGTAATTCAAATCAGGAGGCCCAAATTGTATTGCTGGTTCTGCCACTTTCTCAATGTATAACCTAGCTGAAATAAGTAATCTCAGGACCTCATAGAGGCATTTTGTAGAATGGGTGTAATTATACTTATGTACATTGTGTGGGTGTCCTGAGAGTTAATTAATGTTTGTAAAGCTCTTCGAGAGCCTTGGCTGAACACTGCTACAGAGGGTCAGAGTATTGTTATTACCATTCAATTTGTTTTGCAATAGTGCCCAAAGTCTGCAGTCCTTTACTTATACTTGCAGGGAAATCAAGAGGATATTTTCAGGCAGGTCTGAAAAGTATTTGCCAGTTAGCCTCAAGATTTATTTTACATCTTTCAGTTTAGCTCAGTACTGAAATCAGGTGGTAGCCTTTTGGTCCATTGCATTCTCTTCAAACACCACCACCAAGAAAGCTTTGAAAGCTATAAATGAAATGGAAATTTTGTTATGCACTTATGGAAGCAGAATCAGCTCCAGCTGTGCCATTCTTCAGCCGCACTGACTCAGCAGTGCTGACAATGTTAAAATGCAACCTCTTTTGCACTGTAAGCTAAGCAGACATGACTCACAACACATGATGAACAAGATATGGGTAGTTACAAGGTGCTGCTTTTACAGGCACAGTTTTTATCATAATCACACGTAAAACATCTATCAACCTCCATTCACATCCAACTTTGGAGAAAAATAGTCCTTCCTTCCCCTTAAATTGTCCCCTTTGTGTTCAGTAGACACTAGAAGAGAAGCCAGGATGGTCAAGTAGTATAAATTACCTAAACTGAGGTCTGGTGCCAAAAGGTTCTCAAAACTTCATGACTGAAATTTACCCATTTTGACTTAAATGAAACTGAAGAGCTGTGTAGATGCTGAGCTGGCACTCAAGTCATAAATGAAGTTTACCTTTTCTAAGGATCTGAGAACTTCTGACTTATGGGTTGATGGCAGAGAGAGGTACAGTATCTGCATGGTTAAAGCAGATACAAAGTCATGTGTTTCATCCTCAGTCTGGTTTTATCATCCCCCAGTGACTCAGCTCTAAATGGGAATGTGGTCATTTGGGTTGAGATGTCAAAGATTATTAGATAGATATAACACTAATTACATCACTCATTTGTGGGCCATTAGCTATGTAAATTAGTGTGCATTAATTGTACTGGTTCAATGACCTACTCAGGTTCAGAAAAGACATCTGAACTTTGTGGTGACTCTCAGTATTCTGCAGTAGGTTCACAGAACATCCCAGGATTGGGATCTTTGGTAAAATCTAGGGACTTATATTGTGAAAATTATGCAATAAGAATGTCCTATCATTTATTCTGAGTTTCATGTAAAATAGAATTGGTTATGATAAAGGTCCAAACTCTCCAGCTTAGTAACTGACACATGGAAATTACTTAGGGTGGTTCTAGTAAGAATGTGCAATATATATGAACAACAGAAAGTTTGATTGACTAATAAAAATCAAGTGAAAGACTATCACAAACATCACAGAAATTACTTAATAATTAAATATTCATTGATGTAGGGAATAGATATTTAAAGCCACTGAGACTTTATGATTCCTCTCTGCTTGTCATTTCCTGTTGGCTATGTAATGGAACAATAATCTTAACTTGATGGCTTCTTTAGGG
The DNA here is from genome assembly GCF_052110815.1 of Crocodylus siamensis. Classification (NCBI taxonomy): domain Eukaryota; kingdom Metazoa; phylum Chordata; order Crocodylia; family Crocodylidae; genus Crocodylus; species Crocodylus siamensis. The sequence goes on along the minus strand of NC_143396.1, from coordinate 214,265,441 downwards.
ATGCAAAGATCATTTAAAATATTATCCATTTACTCTCTTCCAATTATATGGTTTAAATGTTTAAGCAGTAACTCATACCTAGTTAAGCAACCTCCGGCAGAAATGGCTGCAGCCCCTTATATCTTCACTATACCCCTGGCCCTGTGCAGATCTTTAGGAATACTCTGAGACTGCACTTAATATGAGGGTCTGGCAGTGACCCTTCACACCCAGCATTGCCGGGTCCAGCTGTTATGGCACCTCCTTGGGCTGAGCCAGCCATGCACTCAGCCCCACTTCAGAACTGGGTAAGGCCTTGCGCAGCCCCAGCACCACAGATGGGAAGGGGAAGGATGCAACATGCCCAGTGGAGGCTGCTCTGCTGGGACTGAACCACCTGTTTCCCCCAAGGTGAGCTGGGGAGGGCCAGACCTGGCAGTATGGAAGAGCCTTCCAAGTCCAGGCTACAGATGCACAAGTACAGCAGGAGTGTAGGGAGCTAATAGCCCCATCTGGGTCCCCCCCTGTCTGGCAGGGAGGCCAGACAGACCCACCATGTGGCCAGGAGTCCCTATGTAGGGGGCCTGGTACCTCCTTCCCTCCCCACGGCATTGGGATCTGGACATAAAAGAGGTCCTCAGCCCTTCAGAACCAGCTTCAGCCTCTGCCCGTGTGAAGGGAAGCAGCTGCACCACAGCTGGACAGTGCCCCCTAGTGGCTCAGCCATGCCTGCCACTCCCTGCCTGAGGTTCACTCCCTGCCAGTGGCCTAGGACCTGTGCAGTGCTGGGAGCATGGTGAAGATGTAAGGGGCCATGTTCATTTCTGCTGGAAGTCACTAAGTAATAAATGGTAAATGGTATAAATGCAATCAACATTGAACTGTTTACCTCCTTAGCTTCTATGCCTGAGCATGTGTCATCTCTTCTGATGGGTTACTCTGCATGAGCTTGCAACCATACACAATAGGCACCAGGCATAGAATAATTCCTGAATGCCTAATTAAGACTATGGATTCTACCAGCTGGTAGGACACATAAAGGTTAGGTGTTACAATGCTGTAACACATAACCTTTGCAGGCCTAGCTCCAAGAACTCTGATGTGACCCAAGACAAAATAATTTCTTTTATAGCCTCCAACATGCAAGCACATCATGCATCCAAGAACACCTTGCATTAACATTCCTTCTGCAGACATCTAAAATAATAACACAGCACATGTTTGCAGAGATTCAGACTTTTTGACATTTATGAATTAATTTGCTACTTAATGACACATTTCTGCTTCTGGGTTCTCTATACACTGTTCCTTACAATAATTCCTTATTTGTTGTTTGTTGCTGGCTGGATGCCTCAATATTCTTTAATTAGGAGTATAATGAATATAAGATAGAAACTATTCTTTCTCTTGCACAGATATCTTGGATCACATGTGAAGATGAATATGCATACACTGGACAGGCTTCCATTGGGTATTTGTGAGCTAAAAGTCTCCCCATGAAAAAGTTCATGAATAGCAAACAACAAGTATGATTGAACCAGGTGGCTATTCTGTATTCAAATTACACAAATACAGTTTTTGCAATATTCAACTATCTCTAGTTACCATATTTAAATGAGTTTTCCTTGTCATAGGCATCTATTAGGGTTGGAAGGGACCTCAGGAGGTCATCTAGTCCAACCCCCTGCTCAAAGCACAACCATATATTACTAGATCATCTTGGCCAGAGCTTTGTTTAGCCAGGTCGTTAAAACCTCCAAAGATGAAGATTCCACCACCACATCTCTGGGTAACCAGTGTTTTACTACCTTCCTAGTAAGAACGGTCTTCCTAATATCTAATCTAAGTTCCCTTGCTGCAATTTGAGACTGTTGCTTCTTGTTCTATCATCTGCCACCACTGAGAACAGTCTAGGTCCATCTTTTTTTTGAGGTTAGTAGGTAGTTGAAGGCTGCTATTAAATCTGCTCTCTGTTTCCTCTTTTTAGACAATATATACCCAGTTGCCTCAGTCTTTCCTCATAAATCATGTCCCCCAACTCCTTAACCATTTTTGTTGCCCTCCACTGGACCCTCTCCAATTTTTCCACATCCTTTGTGTAGTGGGGGGCAAAACTGAACACAGTACTCCAGATGTGACCTCACCAGTGCTGAATAGAAGGGAATAACCACTTCCCTTGACCTGCTAGCAATACTCCCACCAGCGCAGCCCAGTATGCCATTATCTTTCTTTGCAACATGGGCACACTGTTCATCTTATTATCCACTGTAAACCCCAGAACCATTTCTACAGAGCTGCTGCCCAGCCAGTCAGCCCCCAGCCTGTACTGGTGCATTGGACTGGTTCCATCCTAAGTGTGAGACTTTGTACTTGTTCTTGTTGAACCTAATGAGATTTATTTTGCCCCAGTCCTCCAATTTGTCTAGGTCACTCTGAATCTTGTCCCTACTCTTCATCATATCTACTGCTCCCCCCAGCTTAGTGTCATCTGCAGACTTGTTCAGGGTGCACTCTATGCCATCTTTCAGATTGCTGATGAAGACTTTGAGAAAAACCGGCCCCAAGACTGACCTCTGGGGCACTCCACTTGATACCAGCTGCCAATTAGACATTGAGCCATTGATTACTACCCTCTGATACTCCAGCCAGTTTTCTACCAACCTTACAATCCATTCATTCAGCCCATACTTCCTTATCTTGCCTGAGAGAATGTTGTGGAAGAATGTTACTTATTAAATAATTTGTGAAAGGCAGTAGAAGAAATGCATGGCAGTTTTGTTTTCTTAAAGGTCTGTAACATCACAGTACTTCATTCTGAGAATATCCTGAAGTGGCAAAAATTATCTTAGTTTCATTGAAGTCTGTGGAGGTCATGTTCCAGATAAGGGTTGAGCCTATTATTATCTAGTCAGTTTGTCACATAGAACTCACTTTTCAGATCATTCACTTTTCTATATCTGAAGAAATGTCTAGTTCAAGATCATGTTAGTATTCATCATCATAGTAGGTAGCGGGGGGGCCAACAACAAGACAGCAACACCTTTCTTTACACATAAACAGAGCTGGTTGAATATAATAATAATAATAATAATAATAATAATAATGAAGATGTGATTACCAGGGCTTTGGTTTGATTTGATGGTATTTCTGGTTCTTAATATTTCTGAGTAATTTAAACTTTGAGGGTCATCTAAGTGTTTCAAAAGAATGCATTTATTTGACATTGAATACTTTTGACTAATGTAAATCTCTTTATAAAACTTTGATTACCTACTCATGGAATAGTAACAAAAACCTAACTGACCAATTTCCCATCTCAGATACCAAGATCCTGTGCAGAGAGGGAAATAATTTCATAGATTTCATAGATTTCATAGACATTAGGGCTGGAAGGGACCTCGGGAGATCATCAAGTCCAGCCCCCTGCCCAAAGGGCAGGAAGTCAGCTGGGGTCAAAGGATCCCAGCAAGATAAGCATCCAATTTACTCTTGAAGGTGTTCAATGTAGGTGCTTGAACCACCTCCAATGGCAGACTGTTCCAGACCTTGGGGGCTCGGACAGTAAAGAAATTCTTCCTTATGTCCAGCCTGAAACGGTCTTGCAGGAGTTTGTGACCGTTCGACCTCGTCATCCCTTGGGGCGCTCTGGTGAACAAACATTCCCCCAGATCCTGGTGGTCACCCCTGATAAACTTATAGGTGGCCATCAGATCACCCCTGAGCCTACGCTTTTCCAGGCTAAAGAGTCCCATGGCTCTCAGCCTGTCATCGTAAGATCTGTTCTCCTGACCTCTGATCATGCGTGTGGCTCTCCTCTGGACTCTCTCAAGTTTCTCCACATCCTTTTTGAATTGTGAAGCCCAAAACTGGACGCAGTACTCCAGCTGCAGCCTCACCAAGGCCGAGTACAAGGGGAAAATGACGTCCCGGGATTTGCTCAAGAAGCATCTATGGATGCAAGCCAGTGTTTTGCTTGCTTTACTAGCCTCAGCATCGCATTGGAGGCTCATGTTCATCTTGTGGTCAATGATGACCCCCAAGTCTCTTTCTTCTGTAGTGCTATCCAACGTAGCACTGCCAAGCCTATAAGGAAGCTGCAGGTTTTTCCTCCCAAGGTGGAGAACCTTGCATTTTTCAGTGTTAAACACCATCAGGTTCTCATCTGCCCATTTGCTGAGCTTGTCCAGGTCAGCCTGGATCACCCGCCTATCTTCTGGCGTGGATGCTTTGCCCCAAAGTTTGGTGTCATCAGCGAACTTGGCCAGTCCACTCCTGACTCCAATGTCCACATCATTAATGAAGATGTTGAACAGTATGGGTCCAAGGACAGAGCCTTGAGGTACCCCACTGGTCACAGGGCACCACGATGAGTGACTGCCATCAATTGCAACCCTCTGGGTCCAACCACAGAGCCAGTTTCCCAGCCAGCGGATCGTGGTGGAGCCAAGGCCACAACTGGGCAGTTTGGCCAAGAGGTGATCATGGGATACCAGATCAAAAGCTTTTTTGAAGTCAAGATATATGACATCAATCTCTTCTCCCTTGTCCAGGTGATAGGTCACCTGGTCATAGGAGGAAATGAGATTGGTCAAACAAGACCTACCCACAACAAACCCGTGCTGGCTATCCCTTAGTATGTACCCTGGGCCAGTCCCTCAAGGATGGCCTCCTTAATAAACTTTTCTAAGATCTTCCCCAGGATACAAGTCAGGCTAATGGGCCTGTAGTTAGCCGGATCCACTCTCCTCCCTTTCTTGAAGATCGGCACCACATTGGCCTTCTTCCAGTCTTCGGGCACTACACCAGAGCACCAGGAGTTGTCAAAGATCCATGCCAGGGGCTGGGCTATGATGCTTGCCAGCTCCTTGAGTACCCTGGGGTGCAGATTGTCAGGGCCAGATGACTTGAAGGTATCCAGCTTCTCAAGGTGTTCCTTCATGTGGTCAGCATAAAAAATTATAGTAGGCGAGAGAGCTTGAGGAATTAAAAGTGTCAAAAAGTTAAGTGGCATGTAGTAAGTAGATAACATTTAGTTAAAGAAATATAGTGATGACACTGAAGAAAAAGATAAAACTTTTTAGTGTAGGATGGTGGTTTTCAACCTGTGATCTGCAGACCCCTGTAGGTCTGCAGACTATGTCTAAGGGGTCCATGAAAGAAGACTGTGATCAACCAAATGTGAATACCCATACTTACAATTGAAAAGTGTTTTCACCTCCATTCAAGATTTTTTAGGAGTCCACAAATGAAAAAAAAAAGGTTGGAAAGAATTGGTGTAGGAAATTAACCTAGTCACAAGGCTTCTGCCAGAAATATTACGTCTCATAAGAACAGGGGTAGAGGAGGCAGAGGATGACAGCCAGCAAGAGTTATAAGATGGACAGGAAGCTCTTGTAATGGGAATGAGGGCAAATGAATAGAGGGGAAAAGAGCATAAGAATGAAAATAATTAATAGCTGTCCTGTCAGGAAATTAGGAAAACCTAAATAACAAGGATGTAGCTGTCCTGCCAGGAAATTAGGAAAACCTAAATAAAAAGGATGGGTGTAAATTAAATGAGACTGTAGAGTTCTGATTCAGAAACAGAGATCAGAGAGAAAGTAAATACTTAGTAAAGACCAAGTAAAATGAAAGGAATTTTCTGTGAGTGGAAAAGTAGAATCAGATTCAATGAAGGTATAAGAATTAAAATGGGATTGGATCCAAAGGTTTTGGATGGAAACCAAAATTACAAGGACCAATATGGGAAAGAAAGAAAACTTGAACTTAAAAGAAGGAAAAATTACTGGAAGGAGTGTATTGACCAGTAAATGTCAAGAATATAGAGGATCAGAGGAAAGATGGATGCAATGCTAAAAGAGGAAATGAGAGAGATTGCAAGTGGCAGGAATGAGAGTGGGGGTATGCAAAACCTGATACAGGCATGAGGAGTGTGGGGGAAAGGGACGCCTCCATAACTCAGGGTAGCTGCAGAAGAGTGGAAAACCAAGAAATCCAGATTCATGTCAGAGCCAAAAGCTGGAGGTAGCACAGTATGAGGAGATTATCAATATCTGTCATATTTTCAAGACAGTGGGGAACACTCCACATACAGCAACACATGGGTAACACAAGGATGGTGGAGGCAATAGAAAGAATAGTGTGGGTTAAGGAAGGGTGCTGATGGTGGGAAGGTCAGGTGTGAAGCAAATGTTATTGAAGATGAGGAAGACAATGCAGAAAATAATGTGGCTGTAGAACCTGAATTGTGCCAGGGGGAGGAGGAGAGGAGAGAGGAAAGAATGAAATGTAAAAAGGAAGAGAGGAAAACAAAGGTGGGGAAATAGAGATAATTAGAGGAAGGATATGAAGGAAACAGATGATGGCATGATGTAAAAGAAGTTATGGTGAGAGCCATGGATAAGTAGTATATGGACAACAGTACAAAACATTGTAACATGTGAAGAGAACGATTGTGCAGCTTTCTATCAAGGAGTTGGAATGTGTTGCTAGTGAGATGACAGTAGGAATCAGCTAAAGCACTGGATCATAGGGATATGGAGCTTCCTGGACCCATTGGCCATATCCCCTACAGCAGGAGCATGCAGTTGCTGTGAGTAAAAAAGTAGTGGCACAAATTTATGCTATGGCTCTTGGCCCCTGTACATGCACCTGCACATGAGGTTAGCATGGGGAAAAATGCTCTGGGTGGTGGAGCAGAGGCTGGGGCCAGCACTTATGCTGGCCCCAGCAGCCTTACGTGGGGTTCTGTGGGCCTCCTGGAGCTCTTGTGGCAGCAATCTAGGTGTGCAGAGTTTAGTTGGCATCAGAAACATGAATCTGGCCTTCCAGGCTCTGGTTTTAGATGGTGCACACTGCCACCATGTGTGCCACCCTGCATTTTTTCTGTTGTAGGTTTTTTTGCCATTGGGATCTCCTGGTGTCAAAAGAGCCCACAGCACTGCTAATTTGCAGTGTGGTGAACACCTGCATGTGAGGAATCTGTGGTGCTGCAAATCACAGCTACATGTTCATCTGGATGCACGCATTGGGCATGCCAAGACGTTCATGGACATTTGGTTCCCTAGGGACAAGTAGCAGCTGCTATTTGTGCCACTGCTTCTTGTCTCTGGGAAACACCCATGCCATGCATGCTTTGGCACAGGGCAAGTTACCACGGGTCAAAAAAAAAACATTATCCAAAAGTGAAAAAAACTCATGACCCCCTCCCCACAAGCACAGTGCACTCTTGGGCAGTGCGCTCTTCCAGCATGGAGTCCAGCATTGGACTGTCTGGTATGCGGCACTGCAAATGTGTTTGCAGCACAACATACCACCCAACCATGCTCATCTGGACATGTCCATTGTATTCAGACTCTGTGTCCAGAAGCAAGCATTTGTCCAAAAATTCCCCAAAGCAACATTCTAGACTCTTATTAACTCTCATGCTCCTTTTCAAACCCTACAAGACACAACACCTACAACATCAAAACTATCTCGTAACATACTATAAATAAAATCATGGGAAATAATGCCAAAGTCCTGCCAGCAGAGTATAACAGAGAACCTGGCATGGGCTGGGGAGGGGGCATGGGGAAGGCTGAAAAACAGTTGTAGGAGGAGCTCAAGGGTGCTTATGAATTTGTTTCTCAAGCAGCTGGAATGAGTTGTTCCTTCCTGTTAGGGAGGAAGGAACAACAATATCTATGGGTTGTACATCATGCATTGAACATTTTCACCCTTCATCTTTGTAGGAGAGAAAATCATGAGTAGTAGTTCTCAACTGAACTTTGTTGATAAAACTGGAAACTCACTTGAAATTCTTTGTGTTTACTCCTCTTCCTCTTCTAAAATTTAATTTCCTTAGTGCTGTCTGTGTAGAGCTTCTTGTCCAATATGCATTGTTCCAGTTTAGTGCATTTAGATAAAATCCTTTTATCCAATTTCTTTAATTGCTTGAAGTGCTGAAATCTGATAGAACATGTTAATTACATTCTCTTGCTCAATAATCTCCATTATCTACTTTCAATTTAATATTACCAAAATTTAAACCTATTTAGGAGACAAAAAAATCTTCTTTAGTTTCCTATAAACTCAAGCCACCATCACAAACATTACATGCCTAAACATCACAATGTCCTCAGTGGGCATTGGATCACAACTTGTATTCTTAGAAAGTGTTTAACTTTACTTTTTGATAGCCATTTACATATGTGCTTAACTTTAAAGAACATTCTTTTGAAATGAAATGACACTAGGGCACACACCTATGTTTTAGTATTTTTTTTAACTTAAATGTCTCCCTTATTTCAGACAAGGTTCTTTAGGTGAATCTGATATCTTTTAATAGACCAACTTAAATAGTTGGAAAACAATTTTTAAGCAAGCTTTTGGGTTCAAAAACCCTTCGTCAGGCTGAGAAAGCTTCAGCAGTTGGTGTGTACTCTTCCTGGATGGAATGCAAAGTAAAGAAGCCAGAGGCTGGGCTGGTATGCATACAAGATATCTCAGGCAGACAGACATGACCATCCACTAGAATCTCCAAGAAAGAAATAGAATCATAGACTCATTGAATGAAAAGAAATTTCCAATTTGAGTGGCTTTTTTGTCTGTCTGCCTAAAATAAGGGTTAATTATGAGTGAAATATCACTCTTAAGGGATGAGTGCCCTCAGCCTTAGCTGGCTGGTCCTCCCAGTGGATGTTAGTTCTTCCTAAAATATACTGAACAATTTGGCTTTAGTATATGTCCTTAACCCTCATAGTTCTCATGAAAATGTAACTGTTGTCATTCTCATGTGGTAACTTGTTACCCTGCAATTTGACATTGCTGGTCTCATGTGATAACTTGTTACCCCACCCCCATGAACAAAATGAAACCAGTGACAACAGTATAAATGTACCAAAAATATTTATTAAACATACAAATTGTTTGAAAGAGTATTTATGATTATTTGAACTAGAGGTGCACCAATACATCAGTTCAATATCGGATCGGTCCCCATATGAAGAAAATTGTCTATATCGGATATTGGCCTTATGGGGCAGATAATTTGGCCAGTAAATGCCCATGCTGCATGCAGCCACAATACAGTATGGAAAAGAACCAGAAGCATGGAGACCTGCCTCTAGCTGGTAAGTTGGAAGGGGTAGGGGGGAGGGAAGGGGCATGGAGGGGGGTGTAGATGAATGCTCCCCATGGTGAGGGAGGGGGCAGGAGCAGGTACTGCCCAGCCAGGGCGGCGGGGGGGGGGGGCAGGATGGAGGCATGACTTGTGGTGTAGGGGTGGCTCCATTGCTGCTTGCACCATGGTAGGGCAGGGGCGAAGGGGGCATTTGCCCTGGGTTCTGTGTGGCTTTCAGTGGGCTGCAGCTGCAGGGTGAAGCCAGAGCTGGCGCTGCATGTCTCTTCTCACCGGGGTCTGGCTCAGAGCGGGCTCCAGTGGTGCTGGGAGGAGGCCGCACCCACCCCAAATTTTGCCGCAGCTTTGCTTGCAGCCCCACACCACCATCCATTGCAGACCCGGCTGATCGCCTTGCCTCCATCCAAGCTCTGGGAAAAGTTATGGCTCTACCGGGCAGCGGCATGGGCCTGGGAGCAGACCTGCGGTAAAATTTGCATTACACCTGTTTCAGATCCATCCCACAGCTGCCACCCACCCTGTGCTGTGCAGATCAGGGGGCAAACATTCCTCTCCCTGGGGTGCAAGCAGTTGCAGGAGCCACCTCCACACCATGAGCTGTGCCTCTGTCCCCCACCCCACCCCGCATCATTCTTTGTTTTATTTGTCCACTGATCAACAGTTCTCCAAGCTCCAGCAAAAAAAGCGCCATCTTCTTAAATGTGATCTTAGCTTCCAATTTGTGTTGTCGCCTAGCAAAATGATGAGACTGGCAATGGCAGCCACATCCAGCATATTGAAAAATAGTGTCTTCTTTGAAACATGGGAAACTAGGGTGAGTTCCCCACCAAAAGCAAAAATGGATGAAAAAGTTTCCCTTCTTTGATTTGCTGCATTTTGTTTGGGATATTGGCCTTTTTTTTCTGAATCAGACCCACATAGGTCAAGTCTTGCTGTAGCAGTCTTTCTGCCAAGCCAGTACTTATGAATCAACTGTCATCTACAGTATTTCTTCCTATCTTGTACCATGGATAAACCAGTTTTTCAATGATCTGGATACCAAGATTACCTTGTCATGGAGTTTCTGGTTGCTTGCCCTGGGTAGATATCTCCAGACAGGGGGAATGATGTAGCTGCAAGACAGCACCACCAAATTTTCAAGCTATATTTGGCAGGCTTGCTAGGCATATACTGTCTGAAGGGACAGTGACCCCTGGATGAAATGAGCTTCTCATCAACTGTCAGATATATCATTTCCTGAGCTGCTCCACAAATTGTGTCCAAATATCTCTGAAGGCAGCAAACTTGTCTACAGCTCTCCTTTCCTCATATGTCAGTTGTCAAATCTTTGGTAGTTGGTGATTTGGCAGAATCATTTTAAACTCATGGGGCACATCCACACATGCAAGCACATGCGCTTGGAGCAACTCAAATAGCAAGCAATGCAAATTTGAGCTGGGGGTTTTTGCCTCCGTGCACATGCTTGGACATACACTTTGTTGTGGAGCAAATTGTGCCACTTGGGGCAAAATAACCCTGCCTGGCTCCTCCCAGATTGGCAGCCAGGGAGAGCTAGAACCCAGGGCCAGCACCTGTGCTGTCCCCAGCAGTATAAAAAGCTTTCCTGTCCTGGCCCCAACAGTACAAAAACCTTCTCTGGCCAGCAGCTCAGGGTTACTTGACCTCAAGAGCTTCTGGGGCCCAGGCAACTGGTATCTGGGGACACTACCCCTTGTGCCAGCTAGACTGCTGAGGCAGCATCCAAAATTCACTTTTTAAAATACCTCAAAATCCACATTCTTCCACAGTTAGAACACAAGAGAGAGAGATGGGGGGAATGATCGTATGGGCAATGTTTTATAATTGTATTTACAATGTTAATGAAATTGGGAAGCCTATCAGTGTCTCTAACATCATAATAAAATAAATCCTAAATATCTATATGTTTTAGGTTTCTTTATCACATGGTGGGTGTGTGATGGGGGGATGTGGGGTTTGCAAGAGGAGGTGGGGGAAAATGGGGGGATGTAGGGGGAAGTGAGTCATTGTGTGGGCAGATGTGGGGGGACTGTGGGTGTGGAGCTGCTTGTGGGGGGTTCCCTGCATAAACGTTGCATGCCCCTGGTAGCTGGCAGGGCATGACGGTGCTGGCAGCAGTAAGTGGGGAGCTCCTGCAAACACCATGAGCACTGTTAGCAGTGCAGGGCGGGGTGGTGAGTGGCAAGCACCCACAGACACCACCAGCAGTGACAGTGGTGGCCAGTGGCAATCATTGACTGCCCACAGACACCACTGGAAGTGGGGGGTGGCAGGCAATAACAGCCTACAGGCACCACCAACAGTGTCGTTGGCATCTTTTTTGAGGGGGTGCACCACCATGCCCAGGGAGTGCATGTGCACCCTCTATGCATCACCATTGGTCCCCTGCCCCCCACAGGGAAAAGCCCACCCCAGCACATGGACTACCCTGACTGCAGGGTCCCAGGCCCCCCCAAGGGTGACAGCTCCCCCACCCCACTGCTGGTCTCCACCTCCTGCTCATTCCTCTGCCCTTATCAAGCCTCTGGAGGCAGGAGATGAGCAGGAGAACAAGCATAAGGCTAGAAACAATAAGAGAATGAACAGGAGGCTCATTCACCCCATTCCTGTTGGTTCCCCAGCTCCCTATTCATTCCCCTGCTCCCCATTCATTCCCTCATCTATCATTCTTTCTCCCTGCCCCATGTTCATTTCCCCTACTCCCCATTTATTCCTCTGCTCTGCATCTATTCCCTGTTACCGACTCATTCCCCCTGCCCCCTGTTCATTCTCGCCTTCCTGTTCATTCCCCACACACTCTGTTCATTTCCCCAGCTCCCCACTTGCTTTCCCAGCACCCCCACACACATCAGAAGTAGCAGAGAATTAGCAGGAGGCTGGAGAAAGCAGGGGAAGTCTCCAGCTTATTGCCAGGGGCTTGTCTCCAGCCTCCTACTTGTCTCTATCCCCCCTGCTCCTTCCACTGCTTGTCTCCAGCCTTGGGAGGGAACAGGAGGCTGACACTGCCCCTGGAGATATTCCCCTGATGTCTCCAGCCCCCTGTTCATTCCCCTGCTGCCTCCAGCCTTGGGATAGCAGGAGAATGCCTTTGAGGCTGTCTCTAGCCAGATGCTTCTTCCCCTGCTGTCTCCAGCATCAGGAGGGTGGAGAGAGCAGGGGAAGGAGCAGGGGGCTGGAGAGAGCCCCAGAGGCATTCTCCTGCTGTCTCCAGCCCCCTGCTCCTTCCACTGCTGTCTTCAGACTCCTGAGGTGCCCCCCCTCCAACTCCGCTGCTTACCTAGCAGAAGCTGGGTCCAGGTCCCTGAAGCTAGCCTGGGCAGGCAGTGTGTTTCAGGAGTGTGGAAAGGGCCAATCATAGAGAAGCTCTGGCACTCTGGCAGAGCATCTCTGGAGGACTGAGCCTTCAGTTGCCTCAGGGAATGGTCTGGAACTGTGCCCTGACCCATTTTTTCCCCCTGGGTTTTTGTTTGACCCCTGGATATCCAGGGGTCTAATTTTTTCCCTGTGCTGCAAGTTTCTCCCCATGCTGCATGCTCATCTGGATGTGCCCTTGGTGATATGGAAGCAAGGTACGTTACTCCCACAACTCCTCCAGTGCCTCATGACTCCTGTGGTATAGACCACTCAGCAGTAGGAGACTAATGTAGGCTTTCATTTCTGTTTCATTTGGTTTTTTCACTCCTTTCTATTTTCAGGATGTCTATCATTCCACTCTCTTAATCTTCTTTCTGCCTCTCTGTTTGGTTCTTTAATGATAACTGAGGCTGGAGATATGCAGGGGAAGGAGTAGGGGGCTGGAGACAGCCACAGAGACATTTCCCTGATGACTCCAGCCTTGGGAGTGCAGGGGACAGCAGGGGAATGCTTCCAGGGCTGTCTCCAGCCCTCTGCTCCTTCCCCGGCTGTCTCCAGACTACTGAGGTTCTCCTCAGCCTCCTCCAGCCCTGCAACTCCCTGCTTACCTGGCAGAAGCTGGGTCCTGGTCCATGAATCTTTCACCACTTCCTGCCTAGCATGGGCAGGTAGCATGCTTCAGGAGTGTGGAAAGGGACAGTCATAGAGGAGTCTCTGGTACTCTGCCACAGCATCTCTGGGGGACTGAACTTCTGGTTGCCTCAGAGCACAGTTTGGGACTGTGCCCTGACCCTTTTCTTTCCCCCAGGGTTTTGTTTGACCCTTGGATATCCAGGGGTCTATTTTTCTCCCCATGCTGCAAGTTTGCAGCATGGGGAACATTTTTTCATTCCTGCATATGCCTCTTGTCCCACCTCAGAGGGGTTTGAGATGGGCCAAGAGTCGTGTGTGTGCTTGTCTGGATGTGCCCATAGTGGTATGGAAGCAAGGACACTCAGTACATTGCTCCCACAACTCCTCCAGACCTTCTCCTCCTCCTACCTCATGATCCCTGTGGTATAGACTACTCAGCAGTAGGAGACCAATGTTGGCTTTCATCTTTTTTTTTTTTCACTTATCTGTTTTTTTTCACTCCTTTCTATTTTCAGGATGGCTATCATTCCACTCTCTGAATTTTCTTTTTGCCTCTATGTTTGGTTTTTTTATGATAACTGTCACGATATCTTGTGAGAGAACCAGGTGGAAACAGTGGTGGAAACGTTTATTATTTTCTCTTGTTGGCCCAGAACTTTCATGGACTATGTCCTTGGCTGTTCTCCAATGATGTATTAGCTGTGGACATTTTCCCCACACTCTGTCATTCCTTCCTCCAAAGATGTCATCATCTGCAATATTTTCTGGGGGTGGTGGCATTGGTTCTGCTCCACATCCTGCTGTAGTTCTCCTTAGTGTTCCACTGTGGCCCCAAGGTGGTCCTCTTCCCTTTCCCATGAGAAGTGTTGGCATCACTTCTGCTTGTGGCACAAACTCCTCCTCATTTAAGCTGGATGAAGCTTTCATAGACACATTGTCTTCTTGCTCTGAACAGTCTCCCATGTCTGGAACAAAGTCAGAATCCTCACTGCCTTGGGATAAGATTTCATCAGTGGATGTGTCACTGTCATCCTTGGTTACATGTGCAAGACAGGCTTCAGCACTGAATATGAGCTGCCTTGTCATCCAGGCCAACAGGAAAAAGAAAACTGATTACTGCTGAATGTATATAAATAACAATCAAAGACAAGCCTATCCACCTATGCTGTCCCAGAAGCAATTCTGTCCTGCCCTGTGGCAGCACAGGTAGCACCCTTTCCTCCTGAGCACAGAAACCAGAGACCAGCATCCACCCTTTTCAGGAAAACTAAATGTGGATGGATGCTGTTTGGAAACCACACACTCAGGGGCTTATTGAGAGCAGGTAAAAGGGGCATGATGGGTTTCAAACCCTTACCATTGAAGGGGATTCCATAGTATATGCTGTATTGCAGTATGATGTTGTTCTATTTCTTCTCTGCTGTTCCTTTGCTCCTTGTCCTCACTTCCAACAAAGGTAGGGCAAACCAGTTTATGACAGGTGTAGGTGATGCAGAGGATAGCAATGAACAAATACAGCAGAGCTGGATTTTAGTGTGACAAAGGGTTAGTTTTGTTTGTTTGTTTGTTTGTTTTTGGCAAAAGGCAGGGTGTTTTGATGACCTTTCATCCTGAAAACAACGTGGTTAACAAAAGGGATTACCACATCTTCTGCAAAATCAGAGTGGAGGATGGCCACCCATTAGTTACCATGAATACTTGAAGTGGATATGAATGAGCTGTGAATGAATTCTGACCTTTCAGATGCATCCACCCAAAGTGGCCAAACATGTCTAGGCCTGTCATTTATACAGAAATTGCATTGGGATAACAAGTTACCCCAATGCATTAACATGGGCTTGGGGTAAGTTGTTATCCCATATGGAAAAAAAAACATTCATGCCTGGGGTAACATGTTACCCTGGGCAGTTTTTCATCCACAGATAGCAAACCATTCATGTAATCTAGCTGTTCTTTAGGGATATTGTACACTGCAGTGTCAGTGACAATGTCCTAAAAAGATTTTTTTTTTAGAATTAATTAACAAAATATGCATCTAGGGTATAAAATTACCCATAGGAATTTATGAAGGTTAAATACCAAAATTGTGGTCCAGAATTGATGGGGATATATCACTGACTTCAATAGATATTAAATCAGATCATAGTGTAGCAACATACTAAGAAACTGCTTAAAATGCCAGGCCAACTAGTAGTCTCATGAAAGAGTAGGGAATGCTGCATATGAACAATTATGTACATCATCAGAAGATACGCACAAAGTACAGTTAGCTTTAAGTTTAATATTCATATTTAGTGACAACATTTATTCTTCTAAGAAGGCTGGCAGCTGCATGTTTGGGGTATTACTTTGACAGCCATTTTCAATTTCTCTGACAGGCATTACATTTAAAGTGTGATCAATCTGTTATTGGAGCAAGAAATTGTAACATGCCAGAAGTTCAAGCAATATATCACTGGATAATGAGCTACACAAATGGTCATCCAGTCACAAAGATAGTACTTGTTAAATGTAGCATATCTTTGCAGCTCATTTGTATCACACTTTTATTTGAAGCTGTGGCAAGTCACAAATAGGCTGATCGTGTTTAAGTTCACCAGCATGCAATGTTGTCCCTTCCCTTCCTAGCTGCAAGGAGACTCTCTGCTATGTGTAGAACTCTGCTGCTTAGAGGAAGCTCAAACACGTGACTTTCCTGTGTGATCAAGCCCCTGAAAGTGCTCTAGAGCCATGACATAACATACAGCATGGCTGCAGATCACTTTTAAAATGGCTGATTGTACAAAAAATGAATCTTTGTTAAATCAGCTACTAAATTAAAGCACTTTAAAGCAGTGTGCCTTAGGAAACAGGATAGGAAGGAAATGTGGAGGAGTAGCACTCTACATCAAGGAGGAATATACTTCCTCGTTAATTAGCAAGGGGGTAGAGGGGGGGCACTCTGAGGTGCTCTGGGTTAGAGTAAAAGGCAGTCCAGGGGAGAGAGACTTAACGGTGGGAGTCTACTATAGACCTCCCAACCAGGGAGAAGAGCTCGACCAGGAATTCTTAGGTCAGCTCACAGACGCAGTGAGGGCTAAGGATGTGGTCATCATGGGGGACCTGAACTTCCCAGACATCTGCTGGGAGGAGCAGTCAGCCAAGTCTGATCACTCACGTCGGTTCTTAGCCAGAGTGCAGGACCTCCATCTAACCCAGGAGGTGCACAGCCCCACCAGGGGAGACGCCTTGTTGGACCTGGTGCTGGCCATGGGTGATGACCTGGTGAGGGGGCTGCGGGTGATGGGCCACCTGGGAGACAGTGATCATCGCTTGCTGGAATTCACCATCCAGCGTAAGGTGGCAAAGGGCTGCAGCAAGGCAACAGCCCTAGACTTTAGGAGGGCTGACTTCAACAAGCTAAGGAGGATCATTGGGGAAGCACTGAGGACCCAGAGGGGAAGGGAATCAGATGTCGAAGGTGAGTGGTTGCTCCTTAAGGAGACGATCCTCCATGCCCAAAGGGAGGTAATCCCAACAAGGGTCAAAGGGAGCAGGAGGGCACATAAACCCCCATGGCTCACTAAGAGCATCCGGGAATGTCTCCTTGCTAAAAGGGAGGCATATACCCAATGGAGAGATGGGGTCATCACCAAGAAGGACTATGTTACAGTCGCCCGAGGATGTAGGGGGGCAGTCAGGAGGGCCAAGGCAGAGATGGAGATAGGACTAGCTTCCCGGATTAAGGACAATAAGAAATCCTTCTTCAAATACATAGGGGGTAAAAAGAGGGTCCCGGGTAATGTGGGGCCCCTGCAGGACACGATGGGCAACTTAGTCATCACGCCAGATGATAAAGCTAACATATTTAACGATTTCTTTGCCTCTGTCTTCCTAAGTAGGGACCAGTTCAGCCACCTCCCTGCTGGGCCCCCCTCGGGCCCCGGGAGAGACACGCGTGGGCCAGGGGTTAGCGAGGAGTTAGTTAGGGTACTTCTGGAGAGGCTGGACGTGTTCAAGTCCGCTGGTCCGGACGATCTTCACCCTAGGGTTCTACAGGAACTGGCCGAGGTCATTGCGGGACCCCTGGCGCGGCTCTATGAGCACTCGTGGTGCTCTGGCGAGGTGCCGGAGGACTGGAAGAGGGCCAATGTGGTCCCTATCTTCAAAAAGGGAAAAAAAGAGGACCCGGGAAATTACAGGCCAGTTAGTCTTACCTCAATCCCGGGTAAGCTCTTTGAAAAAATTATCCTGGCACACATCCAGGAGGGCCTTGCGGGGGAATGCATGCTCAGGGGCAACCAACATGGGTTCATCAGTGGCAGGTCTTGTCAGACCAACCTGGTGGCCTTTTACGATCAGGTCACCAAATCATTAGACGCAGGGGTTGCTGTGGATGTAGTCTTTTTGGACTTCCGGAAGGCTTTCGACACTGTCTCTCACCCTGTCCTCATCAAAAAGCTGGGAGACTGTGGTGTCGATGCCCACACGGTCAAATGGGTCGCCAACTGGTTGGAGGGCCGCACCCAGAGGGTGGTAGTGGATGGGTTCTTCTCAACCTGGAAGGACGTGGGCAGTGGGGTTCCGCAGGGCTCGGTCCTCGGGCCCGCACTGTTCAACATCTTCATCAGTGACTTGGATGAGGGGGTAGAAAGCACCCTGTTCAAGTTTGCTGATGACACTAAGATGTGGGGGGATGTGGGTGCACTAGAAGGGTGCAATAGGCTACAAGCTGACCTTGACAGGTTGCAACGGTGGGCGGATGAGAATAGGATGGGGTTTAACACTGATAAGTGCAAGGTGTTGCACATGGGGAGGAAGAACCGGCACCACACTTACAGGTTGGGGAACTCCCCTCTTGCCAGCACGGAGACGGAAAAGGATCTTGGAGTCGTCATTGACTCCACGATGAACATGGGCCGGCAGTGTGGGGAGGCAGTCAAGAAGGCCAACCGTACCCTGTCATGCATCCACAGATGCATCTCGAGCAGGTCCAGGGAGGTGATCCTCCCCCTCTATGCGGCACTGGTCAGGCCGCAGCTGGAGTACTGCGTCCAGTTCTGGGCGCCACACTTCAAGAGGGACGTGGACGATATGGAAAGAGTTCAGAGGAGGGCCACTCGTATGATCAAGGGTCAGCAGGGCAGGCCTTATGAGGAGAGGCTACGGGACCTGAACCTGTTTAGCCTCCACAAGAGAAGGTTAAGGGGGGACCTTGTGGCCTGCTACAAACTGGTCAGGGGGGATCAGCAGGTATTGGGGGAGTCCCTGTTCCCCCGTGCGCTGCCAGGAGTGACCAGGAATAACGGTCACAAGCTGGCGGAGGGTAGGTTTAGATTAGATATTAGGAGGTGCTACTTCACAGTCAGGGCGGCTAGGGCCTGGAACCAGCTTCCAGGGCAAGTGGTGCAGGCTTCTAGCCTGGGGATTTTTAAAAGGAAGTTAGATGAGCACCTTGCCGGGGTCATCTGACCCCGGTGCTCTTTCCTGCCAAGGCAGGGGGTCGGACTAGATGATCTACCTAGGTCCCTTCCGACTCTAGCTACTATGAAACTATGAAACTTGTATTCCATTAAGGGTTAATATTTCATGTGAGAGGTTGGGCTGGTCTGGTGCATACCTTTGCTCCTTGGAGCTGTCAGCAGCAGAAAAGGGAGCAGCATCCAGCTACTGACTGTTTTGCCTGGCCTGAGCTGGAGGGGTGGGGTAGAAAGAAGCCCTCTCACCTCAAGGCCCCCTCTCCCCACAGCTACCCTGACCAGGGTATTGGGGGATCCAGACCAAGCCTGTGAAGGGGTAGGGGGCTCTGTTCTACCCCCCTCCCCAGCTCCAGCCAGGCCTCTTGAGAGGGGCAGTAGCATGGAGTTGCCAGCTATTTTGCTCATACTAAGCTAGAAGGGTGGGGGTAGAATGGAGCCCTCCAACCCATCTCAGTTCCCCCTAACACCTGGCTGGGGTAGCTCTGGAGGGCATGGGTGAGTAGGCTCCATTCCACCCCTCCTTCCACCTCAGGCTCAGCAAAACAGCCAGTAGCTGGGTGGTGCTCCATTCCCTCCCTCCCCTACTGACAGCCCTGGAGCTGGGATTGTGGGACTGGTGAGAGGGGCAATTCAGGAGCTTCCCTTGAGGCTACTGAAGCACCCCAGCATGTTGGCCAGGGGAGGCAGTGCAGGCCAGCTCAATCCCCCCTGACCCAACAAGCAAATGACTTTTGGGTTGGTAGGAGCAGGACTGTAGCTCACAGTGTTTTGTATAAAGTGCCATGAGTTGGAGTGCAGACCATAACATCTGTAGGCACCCTAGGAGTGTCTCAGGAAGAGATATCATGACTCATTGCTCCTTTGTCCCTTTCTCCAACCAGCCTTCAATGCTGCTTCTTTAAGGAGCCATTTATCGCTTCTTCCCTGTGAGTACCAGATTGCAAACAACCAACATGGCCTGCTTTATTTGTACATGATAAGAATCTGTTGGGGACAGAGGAAAATAAGGTATTCAGGAGAATCCAAGCCCTCCTGCTCTTATTGCTGAACCTTTTGCACAGCCTCCCCACTCTGTGTGTTCCCTCAGAGGAAACTCAGCTCATAAGCTCAGAGCTCACCTTTCATTAGCAGCACATCTGAATCAGGGATGGGGTTAAGGGATCAGGTATTTCAGTGTATATCACAGTGTGGCTATGATCTCCCAGCCCTGGGGGGTCTGTGCATCCCTGGGGCTGAGAGTCTGTGGCAGCTGTGATCACCCAGTCTGAGGGCTTCACACCCCCTTGGGGCTGGAAGACCACAGCAGTTGTATCACCCAGCTGTGTGGGTGCATGGGGCATCCCTGAAGCTGGAAGCTCCTCAGTTGAGGAAGATTCTAGCTGTGACAGCTTGCTTCTTGCCAGAGCAAGGGGAGCCTGGGACCAGGCTCTCCCTACACCATCAATAAGGCACCATGGGATCTAATGTATGGGATCTAATGTATGAGTGTACAATCGTGCCTCCCGCCATACATATGTGGCATGGCAGGAGGCATGATTATGTGGGTCCTGCATTAGATCCCACTGGTCCCTTACCTGCTTGTAAGAGGGGCCCCATGAAACCTATATCCTATTCATGTGCCACTGTTTCATGTATACATGACAATAATAATAATAATAACAGCAATAACTCAGATATTTTAAAGCAAATATCGTATTTACTCAATATTAAGATGAGGTTTTCTTCCCCATTTAACATGGAGGGGAAAAAGCTCCTTATCTTAGAATGAGATGTAAGAAGGGTGAATGGGAGAGGTAGCTGCTGTGGCTTGGGCTCCAGCCCCTACCTGGGGCCACAACGTGCCCAACCCCCTATTGGCTGTGTACCCCACCATCTCCCCCCTGTAACATTTTCCTCTACCTCCCCCAACAAGCAGCCTCTGGTCCCTGATCTGCCATTCTCCCCCTCACTTTTGCTCTATGCCAGCAGGCTCCATACACAGTACAGCCTGGGACCATGACCACAGCCCCAGCTGAGCCCCAGCTGGGCCCATACCAGCAGAACAAATCCTGCATGATTGCTATAGAGCATGGCTTGGGGCCATGCTCCATGTCCTAAGCTAGAATGGGGATGATGCCTGGTGATGTGGAGCAGAGGCTGAGGATAGGGAGGGGCAGAGACTGAGAGGGGAAGCAGAGGATAGGGAGAAGGTGGGGACTTGGGTAAGCGGGGACAAACATACAACCTGGCTTCCCACTGCCTGCCCCCTGCAGCACTGAGAAGGATGAATTAAAAAGGACTCTCCAATAATTAGATTCTATACATGAAAAATTATAAGAAATGTATAAATTTTCCATGTACAGAATTGAATTACTGGAGAGTCATATTAAATTGAGGGTCATCTTTGATTCAAGTAAATATGGTATACAGGTTACATAAATTTCAACAGTGCTTTAACAATTTTGAAAAATAGTCAGTTTCAGGGCAATTTAAAACATTGTCCACTGTACTTCTAATTTTCAACACATTTTATAACAGGTTTTTTTCTTTCGACCTCTAAATTTCACAAAAAAACGCAATAAAATTGGAGTGTTATTTTAGCTATGATTGCTCAGGAAGAACAAAAGGGATTTTGGGTGGGGGGAGGTGTTTCTTTGTTTGTTTTGTTGTGTTGTGTTGTGTTTTGGTGATATATTTTATTGAAACAACTATATAGTTGGGAGAGCAGTTCAACAAACATTGTTTAAAAAATGTACACACTTTACTGTGCATGTTATACATAGCAAGCTTCCAGGATCGAGACTTTTAACTTTGAATTATCTTGGTGGTAGATAGGTACATAAATATCATTTTAATCAGATGGAAAAACTGGCAGAAGAAACATGAAGTCATCACTGTTTTTATGGATGGGGAAGCCCTGACAACAGAAAGCAGCCAAGACACATATAAAAGTACCAGGTTCAGAGCCTCTGAAAGTATGAGCCTACTTAAAAATTGTCAAGAGCCACCCACCTTCAATCATTTCTCTTTTCTTAAGAACATAAAAAATGATGGAAGAAATACCTTCCTACACAGTATTAAAGGGCAACATGGTTCTAAAAAAAATACTCCAATCACTTTTGTCATTTTTTAACTAGTGCAGTTTCCTGAAGGACAGAATAATTATACCCATAAGATGCATGGAGAATGGCAGACTTCAAAATGCACTTGAGTGGAATCAGTCAATAACTCTGAAACTACTTTGAGTTAATTTTAAATATTATCCCCTGTTCTCCCTAGGTTTGGGTTCTTGATTATAAAAAAAAAGCTTTAGTCACTTGCTCTGAACAGTTATGTCCTATATGTGCTGGGTTTTTTTGGTGATACTGTAAAAGATGGCATTCAGACTAATACAGGCTGAAATATAAATGGATAATTTGTGTGAAACTAACTAAAAGTAGGATTTTCCTACTTTTTTCATCAATTTGTGCTTTTTTGAAAGCAAAAATACAGTTTGGAAATATTTATACCATGAATTATACCATTAATACTATAACTTATGTCTTGTATACCATAACGTATACCACTGATATTTTTACAGCCTTTTAAATAAGAATCAGTAAGATAGGTAGAATCTTTGACAACCTGCTGCATTTTGAGGTTGCTGTGGTATATTTTGAGCCCTAGATATGCCCTTAAAATTTTGTTTCCATTACCTCAGAACTAAACAGGAAAATAGTTGGAAATGTCTTATCATTAAGTATTAATGAGGGGCTTGGTTCTCTGAGGTGCTGAGCATCTTAAAGTTTCTTGGATAAGAGTTGAATTAAGGGAGCTAAACACTTTGCAGATATTTTTCCAGGAGTGGCCAGATAAGGACTTGATTAAAAATAGTTAAACAGAATTTTATCTTAACTGAATATGACAGTCACGTTTAAAGTCCTGCAATGTTTAGTTAATCCAAAGAAGTGTATTATGATATGACATGCAGCTTCTTTTTCTTTCTTTCTTTTTTTTTTTCTTTGAACTCTCTTGGCACATAAGTGGTGTAATTTTCTTCCGTGATTAAATATTCATTTTAATTGGTTCAAGAGCTTTTAGTGGCTAAAGGAAATTGTTTGGTTTTCATTGTCTTGAAATAATTAAAACACTCCAATCTCACTGTCAGTTCAGAAGAAATTAAAACAAATATAAACATTACATACATATGGACACACTTCAGTGTTATGCCCTTTAATTAGTAATTACTACTGAAACAAAACCATGGACTTATAGTGGAAAAAAAGACTGATAATTTTTCTTTCCTAGGGTTGCGTAATAAGATCAGACACCTTCATTTTTATGGCTACACTCTTTTACACTTAGTCTGAATACCTTCAAACTTGGTGAAAGCTATGGCAAGAATGGCCTTTTTAAAGGTGCTTCTGTGTTTATGAATTTGTAGTTTTTAAATCTTAATGTTCTACACAATCTCTGCATGAGTGCTCTGATCAAAAGGGCAATGTAATGATAATAATCTTCTAATTTATATAGGCTTCTTTCATCATGTGAATCACAGTGTGCTCTATATACTTCACTGATTTATGAAACATGACCCTATTCCAGTCGCCTTTGGACCAAACATTTTTGTTGTTATGATTTGTTTTTCAGGTACATCTGAACACTGTCCAGACTAGAGCTTAAGGCATTTTGTTAGCTGGGATATTCCACATTTTTTCAAGAAGAGTTTAAAAATAGCACATGGTTGAAGTTGCTCAGAATCTGTAATTTTTTAAACAATCTGATGAATTACTGAGCAAGGAGTAGGTAAATTGAAGTATTATATTTGTTGCATATTTCTGCAATTTATCACCACAAATGTTACCACCACACATATGTAACATACATATATCTGCACACGACTGTGCTACTTGGTAAACTTGACAGGAGGAGTAAAGTATAAAAGGCAATTAACATTGATGGGAAAAGGATCCAAGACTCAAAGGTGTTAATATGCTCATGTTGCTATACCACATTAAGCAGTTAAATATGATTCAGGTGTTGGATGACAGAGATGTCAGATTGCCTACCTAGCCCCATGGAAAACACAGAACAAATAAATGAACACAACAACCCCCCTCCCCCCTGACATGCAATCCCACATAACTTGCCAGAAAATCCAACCTGATGTTCGGATATTTATCAGTTAGGGTATGCCCAAGAAATAGAATAAACAGCAACAAAACATTTTAAAACTGAAATTGAATGGCTATTCAAGACAAATGTAATAAAAACACACATAAAAGTCACCTTGAAGAGAGCAAAGATAACAACTAGATTCTCTTACTTTGTCCAGCAATTCTTCATTTCTTATTAATGGTAAAGAAAGAGTCACTTCTGTTGTTAATTTTCAGTCTTATCACTGTAAGAAAAGTTATTTTTCCCACCTGTAATTTAGAAAAGAGAGAAACAAGGGAGAGGAGAGCTATGAAAGTAAAAAGTGGTAGAAATATGTCTTTGCTGATGTTCTCAGTTTGCAAACTGACTGGTCAGTCACAGACAGTTGTTGTGATCTAGCAGGGTCAGCTGTGGCATCTGTTGCTGTAAACCTTGGCTCACTTCCCTAATCTGGGTGGCTACTGAGTGGTCTGGTCAGGTCCCTCTCCTCACTGGTAATTTGGGTCATGCCATTCAGTTTTATTGATGCTGTCCACTACATCTGGTCTCAGGATCAGATGGGGGAAAAAGAAAGAGAGAGAAATAGATGGGACAGGAATAAAAGTAGGAGGATAGACAAGAACACACCAGGGAGAAAATGACAAAGCAGGATCTCACATGTATCAGGGATTCAGTCATGGTCCTCATGCATATGCTGGTGTAGAGGTCTAAGGATCCAGGTTCACCACACAACTGAGTTTTTGAAGCAAAGCAGAGCTTTTCAGCCTTTCCTCACAGGGTGCCCCACATAGAGTCCTTCTATTCCCCAACTCCTGTCTCTTACAACCTCCAAAAAGATAGGTGGTTTAAATGCACCATTCCCTTACTACATGGTTATTTAAAATTGAAATGTAATTTAATTTAATTTAATTTAATTTCTGATTTTAATTTCTCCTCCCTTATCAGTTATAACTTTAGAATTGTCCTTGAAATGCAGTAAAAACCCATTTGTAATAATAGTCTTTCTGATTCATTTTCATACCCATCCTATCAACAGTCACTGCTATAGGTTATTGGATAATCTATTGTAAATTGTGAATACAATAAAGTGGTGTCATATAGTATTTTTCCCAGTTGTGAATGAATAAAGAAAAACGATCTTACTTATTTGCTATCAGTGAAAGGGTCATTTTTATTTAGGTACCTATGCACCTCAGCTCACTTGATTCAGAATGCCCACTGCCACTTGTCAGGGAAGACACATGGTGGTGGTGGTGGTAGTAGTGGTGGGAGTAGTGGTGACCCACACCCTTTGTCCAATTTCCACTAATTTAGAGTATACATCACTGGAAGCGGGAGAACTGAGATTTTATTCCACAGCCTAATCACAAGGGGCGTCTTTACATGCACTCCAAGGTAGATTGAAGGATTTTAATCTGAGCAGCTCCAAAAGTCACTTTAATTAAAGTGTCTACAGCATCATGTGCATTCAATGTCCTGCATTTGAAAATGGCAACAGGGGTGCTTTAACTAAAACTTGTTAAAGTACCCCCACTGCTGTTTTGAGGCATGGGGACACTGAAAACGTGATGCAGAGGCTGCTGAAGCATGCACGCTCCAGCAGACTCTATTAATTGAGTCTGCTCTGATGCTAATTACCACACGTTGAAGAAGATGTCAAACATGTATATAGGTGCCAAAGGATAGTCTCTTGGAAAGTTGGAGAGAGGGGTTCAAATCTCCTTAGTTTGCAGAGGACCTCATATGTAGGTGTTCCATTTCCTGAATGAGTATTTTAAACTGTAAATTACTTGGCAAAAGGTGAGATGTTCCACTTTCAGTGTTACTATCTTTGAGTTGAATTCAGTGCTGTTGATGCAGACCAGATTTACACCTGACTGGTACCTTTACAACATCAGTCTGGATTATAACAGGTTGGGTGTGAGGTAGGCAACTAAATAACAAAAATATAGGCATAGAAGGAATTTTACAGTCAAAATGGGTTTCCAGCAGAACATAGCTGTTTACTGCATTTTGTGGCTCATTCAGTGGATTCCAAACTTGACTGCTAAAATTCACCTAAATCCTGATTAGGTACCTCCAAAAAATTAATTCCAGGCCAAACTGGATTATTCCCCTAAACTTTAGGCACCTACCTATTTGACCAATCTGAGAGAAAATCCAGGCTTTGGATATAGTGGGTCAACAACTTAACAATTTTTCTGTTAAGCCATATTTTTTGATAGTGATATGATTCCAACATCTGTCTATACCCCTGTAGCTGCTTCACGGTAGTACTGGAGTTTCCTCAGACTTTTAGATACAAACAATCTTGACAGGGAAGGAAATGTTATTTGGTCCCATTTAGCAGATGAAGAACTGAGGAACAGATATATCATACAAAATAAGTAAACACAAAAAAAGAAAACAAGGGCTGTTTTGTGGGGGTTTTTTGTTTGTTTCATGTTACAGATGTTGAAGATGAGGAATTATCAATGTTTGGTGCTGCAGACCACTATGCTTCAGTTTTGACATATAGCAATCCTGCTTGTCTAGTCCTAAATCCCAAGTATTCTTGATGTGTAACCTGACACCAGGTCTAAGTACAGGCAGTCAAATAGCCCAAGGCTGAATCGATTCAATCTTCACAGGTTGGTCTGAGCTGCATAGCTTGAACTGATAACCAAGTGAATACACATTCACTTTTGATTCTGGAAATGCAGACACATGCCTGCACTGGCTGACTAAAAGCCAGGGGCCACTAGAGCAAGCCTCCCTGTTTGGCTGGAATAGAGCTTGGGCCAAGGCTAGCCTACCCACCCTGAGTCAGGGAGGTTCTGGGGAGGTTCAAAGCATCCTTGGGAGTCTGGGGGACTGTGAGTTAAATTGAATCAAGAGGGCATCTAGGACAGTTCAATAAATTTATTTAATCTAATCAATTAAGTCTGATACTACATCCATCCAAGCTTATTTTAAACTGATTTCAGCCATTTTGATAGTGGGTTAGGTGCACTGAATTTCTATTGTGTTACAGGTTTGAACTGGTTTCCAATCACTTGTACCTGTTTACCAATGCATGACTGGGCAGTGAATATCAAGGGCTATGGGCTGCACAGGAGGGACAGGACATGGAGGAAAGGTGGGGGTGTGGCACTCTACATTAAAGAGGAATACACATCCTCATCAAGTAGCACAGAGTCAGAGGAGGGGCACAAGGAAGTGCCCTGGTTTAGAATAGAAGGCAGTCAAGGGGAAAGAGACTTAAAGGTGGGGGTCTACTACAGACCACCCAACCAAGGAGAAGAGCTAGATCAGGAATACTTAAGTCAGCTTACGGAAGTAGTTAGGTCAAAGGACATGGTCATCATGGGTGACCTGAAATTTCCAGACATCTGCTGGGAAGAGCAGTCAGCCAGATCTGACCGCTCACATAGGTTCCTAGCCAAAATGCAGGACCTCCGTCTAACCCAGGAGGCTCACAGCCCCACCAGGGGAGCTGTCTTATTGGACCTGATGCTGGCCACAGGTGATGACCTGGTGAGGGGCCTGTGGGTGCCCAACCACCTGGGCGACAGTTATAATCGCCTGCTGGAATTCATCATCCAGCGCAAGGAGGCAAAGGCCTGCAACAAGGCAGCAGCCCTAGATTTCAGGAGGGTAGACTTCAATGAGCTAAGGACAATAGTCGGGGAAGCACTGAGGTCCCAGAGGGGAGGGGAGCCAAGTTTCCAAGGAGAGTGGTCGCTCCTTGAGGAGACGATCCTCCAAGCCCAAAGGGAGGTAATCCCAACACGGATCAAAGGGAGCAGGAGGGTGCAAAAGCCCCCATGGCTCACCAAAAGCATCTGGGAATGTCTTCTAACTAAAAGGGAGGGGTCATCACCAGGGAGGACTATACTGCAGTTGCTCAGGGCTGCAGGGGGGCAGTCAGGAAGGCCAAGCTGGAGATGGAACTGGGACTAGCTTCCTGGATCAAGGACAACTAGAAGTCCTTTTTCAAATACATAGGGGGTAAAAAGAAGGTTCTGGGTAACATGAGGCCCCTGGAAGACATGCTGGTAAATTTAGTCATCACATCAGACAACAAAGCTAACCTATTTAATGGCTTCTTTGTCTCCATTTCTCTGAGCAAAGACCAGATCAGCCCTGGCCCCCCGGCCCCCCCAGGCCCCAGGGGAGGCACACCTAGGCCAAGGGTCACTGAGGATCTAGTCAGGGAACTTCTGGGGGGACTGAATGTATTTAAATCAGCTGGTCTGGACGATCTCCACCCTTGAGTACTGAGGGAATTAGCTGAGGTCATTGTGGGACCCCTGGCACAGCTTTACGAGCAGTAATGGTGCTCTTCTGTGCTGTCAGAGGATTGGAAGAGGGCCAATGTGGTTCCCATCTTCAAAAAAGGGAAGAAGGAGGACACGGGAAACTATAGGCCATTTAGTCTTACCTCGATCCTGGGTAGGCTTTTTGAGAGAATTATTTTGGCACATGTCTAAAAGGGGCCAGCAGGGGAGATTATGCTTAGGGGCAACCAACATGGGTTCATTAGTGGCAGGTCCTGTCAGACCAACCTGGTGGCCTTCTATGACCAGGTCACCAGATCCTTAGATGCAGGGGTGGCAGTGGACATAGTCTTCCTGGACTTTCAGAAGGCCTTCGATACTGCCTCTCACCCCATTTTCATTAAGAAACTGGAGGACTGTGGTGTCAACACCCACACAGTCAAATGGGTCGCCAACTGGCTGGAGGGCTGCACCCAGAGAGTGGTGGTGGATGGGTCATTTTTTACCTGGGTGGAGGTGGGCAGTGGGGTTCTGCAGGGCTCGGTCCTCGGACCCGCACTGTTCAACATCTTTATCAGCAACTTGGATGAGGGGGTAAAAAGCACCCTGTTCAAATTTGCTGATAACACTAAGATGTGAGGGGATGTGGGCAGGCTAGAAGGAAGGAATAGGCTACAATCAGACCTAGACAGGTTACAGGGGTGGGTGGATGACAATAGGATGGGATTCAAAACTGACAAGTACAAAGTGATGCACCTGGGAAGGAAGAGCCAGCACCATACCTACAGGCTGGGGAACTCCCTTCTCATCAGTGCAGAGGTAGAAAATGATCTTGGAGTCATCATTGATGCAAAGATGAACAAGGGCCTGCAGTGTGGGGATGCAGTCAGGAAGGCCAACCACAGCTTGACGTGCATCTACAGATGCATCTCAAGCAGATCCAAGGAGGTGATACTCCCCCACTATGTGGCACTAGTTAGGCTGCAGCTGGAGTACTGCATCCAGTTCTGGGTGCCGCACTTGAAGAGGGATGTGGATAACATGGAAAGGGTGCAGAGGAGGGCCACTCGCAGGATCAGAGGGCAGCAGGGCAGGCCCTACGAGGAGAGGCTACGGGACCTGAACCTGTTCAGCCTCCACAAGAGAAGGCTGAGGGGGGATCTAGTGGCCTGTTATGAACTAGTCAGAGGGGACCAGCAGGGATTGGGGGGAGTCCCTGTTCCCCCAAGCACTACCAGGAGTGACCAGTAATAATGGTCACAACCTGGCAGAGGGTAGGTTTAGGTTAGATATCAGGAGGCGCTACTTCATGGTCAGGGCGGCTAGGATCTGGAACCAGCTTCCAAGAGAAGTGGTACTGGCTCCTACCCTGGGGGTCTTTAAGAAGAGGGCAGATGAACACCTTGCTGGGGTTGTTTGACCCCAGTACTCTTTCCTTCCATGGCAGGGGTTCAGACTTGATGATCTGCTCAGGTCCCTTCTGACCCTACTAACTATGAAACTATGAAACTATGTGTTTTTTCTGTCCCTAGCCAAGGGGTGAGTGACACCAGTTAATGGGAGAGTATGGGATTCATGTTTGGGAGAGAACGAAGGAGCCTTTGTTACATGGGATGAAGCTTTGTTAGTGCTTGTTTGTTTGCCTGTTTGATTTGGGCTTTGTGATCAGCCCATTTTTCATTACTGATGTCTTGGAGAGTTCTTTGAAGCAATGAGCAACAAGCCCCTTTCAGTTGCTGACCCTAAAAGTTCTTAGCAAATGTGTGCCAGGAGGTGGAACATTTCTAATCAGAAGGGTTATGCTCACTAGAGTCTGAGCATTACCAAGAGTGAGTAATACCAGAAGAGCTGATAGAGGAATCTGACTGGAAATTCCTCTGGGGGAGTTCCCTCATCTATGTTTTAGTACCCTTTTTAAAATAAGAATTGCTGAGTACCCAAAGTTTAAGTGGAAGGGGATTTTTTTTTTGGTTCTAGGAGGTACTAAAAAGCATTGTAATTGTTGCAATGCCAAACAACTGACACAACTATTTCTTCCTCTGCTTGTGCTATTCAAATTTTATCCAAATGTCTTATTACATGGTCCTGATTTGGTTTTGTAGAGAACTTGAAGAGTATCAAAAATTATTAAAGATCTACGAAGTATGATGTAAAAAGAAAATGGGAGAAACTAGGATTATGTAGCCTGGAGAAGAGAAGACTAAGGGAGATTCAATAGTAGAGTTCAAATATATGCATTTTACATTGATGGTAATAGGTTTCTCTGTCCAAGGGGGATAGGATAAGAAGTAATGGTTTTCAAATACAACAAAGGAAATGTAGTTTAGATATTAGGAAGAACCTTCTAACCTTGGGGGATGTTAA
Source organism: Crocodylus siamensis (assembly GCF_052110815.1). Lineage (NCBI taxonomy): Eukaryota > Metazoa > Chordata > Crocodylia > Crocodylidae > Crocodylus > Crocodylus siamensis. The sequence goes on along the minus strand of NC_143396.1, from coordinate 214,235,139 downwards.
CCAATTGTAACTCAGGTGGTACACGACTGGTACCCACTCTTCAATTCAAAGGATGTCAGTAGGTGCATGTATGCTGTGGCAGAGTAACTGCCTAGCTGCAGGTCATCTCACCTCCTTTCCCCACAGAGCAGACAGACCAGGGACACCCAGCGATACTTAACTATTTACAGGTTTAATGGTACAATATAATATAAAACTTGTAAACATAAACATATATACACACACACATGCATGCACACTCACACACACACTCATACATTATTTACAAATATAGGTTTACACAAACAATAACTCTTATTAACCCTGAACTCAGGCATAGGCTTTAATCCTCTGTGACCTTCTAGTTGTTATGAAGCCCCTGCCCTCGACAGAACCCTCCAGGCAGAAGGCAAAGGAACACTCAATGAAGTTAGACAACAAATCAACAAAAGAAAAATCTGACAGTGATGGGACAATAATTGAAGATACACAGTAAGATTACCTAAAATGAAATATGCATGCATAAAGATAACCAGTACAATGGATTCAGATATAGAACAGCTTACAATCTTCTCATAATACAATAATAAGGATGCAAGGTTACAACAAGAAACCCAACAACCGAAGGAACCAGAACACAACAATGACCCAACAGCTGTGCCCAAAGAAGAAATGGTACCCAGGGAAGGATCCCATTACATAAAGGACACCATCAGCTGACTAAGATCCCATTACCTAAAGGACACCATCACCGGACTATGATTCCTCTCTACGCCCAAGGGCAAATTGTTCACCTCTCCATTAGGGCTTCCTTTTGATCACCCAAAATGGGGAGGGCCCCTCCTCCCCTGTGGAAATTCCTTTCTGGATAACTCATGACTCCCAGCAGCTTTGGAGGGCTAGGCTCATCTCTATCTGAGGATTGGATGCAGGGCATCCTCCCTCACAGGTAGTTGACCCATCCAGTCTCTTCTTGTTATAGGATGGCCCAAGCTGCCTTGTGCAGCCACTGGGCCTGTTAGCCCTCTCTCAGCTCCATACATTGCCCTGTGCACTGAAGGGGACACCTGCTTCATGCATGGATGGGGATCCACGCTGCCTCGTGCATCCACAGTGTCCCGTTACTCTGAGCTCTCCTGCCCACGCACTGTCCATGCACTGAAGTCATGCCTGCTTTGTGCTACCCTGTACAGCTGCAACAATCCTTTCAGCTCACCAGCTCTGTGCACTACTTTGTGCATTGAGGGCTCCTGCCTTATGCAGGGTCAGGGATCAGCGCTGCCTTGTGGAGTTGCTGAAGTCCCATCTGTTCCCAGACCCTCTCCAGCCCCATGCAGCGATCCATGCACTGAGAGCTCCTGCCTCATGTAGGGTTGGGGACCCCCATTGCCTCATGCAGCCACAGCGATCCCTTCAGCTTTCCTGCCCTGTGCACCACTGTGCGCACTGAGGGCTCCTGCCTTATGCAGGGTTGGGGATCAGTGCTGCCTCATGCAGCTGTTGAGGTCCTGTCCACTCCTGGACCCTCCATGCACTGATCTGTGCATTGATGCTGCAGCTTGTCCCACAGCAGGGCTGGGACGCAGTCACCTGCTGCTTCCTGCTTGGCAGAGGTATCTTCAGGCCACTTCTGGAGCAACTGCTCCATCCTGCTGGTCAGCTCTTAATAACTCTTCCATAGCCCATCTTCATTGTCCTTCATTGAAGCCACCGGTGTGCTGGGCATGCTGGCTTATATTTCTTCTAGAGGCTCTGCTCCCAGATTGGGAATGAACCAATGGGAAAGCCTGAGGGGTTAGTTCCCCTTCAGGTCCCCTTCTTCACTTCACCCCTATATCAGGGTGGGGCAAGAGCCTTCTCCTGATTGGTGGGGAAAGGGAATGTCCCCACCAATTGGTCTGAGCCTTCCATCAAGCTGTCAAGCTGGGCTACCACCAGCCAGCCTGCCACACATTGTAAATCTCCCTTGCTGGAACTTTGAGAGGCAGGTTAGACAAGCACTTGGTGAGATGTTCCTTTCTTCAGATGGGATTTAAATTAGATGACTTCTTTAGGTCCTTTCCAGCCCTATTCTTTGATAATTCTATGATTATAATGCCAGTCTTGATCCTTACTTTCCAACAGCTGCACCAGATGCACCTTATTTATCCCTATTTCACCTTCATTGCCTCTTGAACAGTTCTGGTGCACTCCCTCAGCAAGGAGCACCAGTCAGCTGACTGGTGCTCAGAGAAACAGGAGCACTGAACCAGTATCTTGCTACTTCCCACTGCATGGGATCATGCGCCAGCAATAGAACATGACTAGGATCTGATTCCCAGTCTCATGTACTGCAGAGCAGGAGGCTCTGTTGTTGGGCTCGCAAATCAGATTCCATCATGCTTTTAAATGAATGTCTTCCGGGGGCCTTAGTCTCATGATCGTCATGCATCCCATGCTAAAAGTGTCCTAACCAAGGGCACCAATGACTACTTCTAAGAAAATCTCAAGATCTCATTTCTGTTGTTTCCTGCTTGCTGTCTGAGAACTCTTCCTTGTTTCAAAATCTCTGCTCCCTGGCATTTCAAGACTGTTGACTGTCCTTGTACCTCTCTATGCATCTCCTTTACTTATTCTCCCTCCCTCCTGTTTTCTACAAATGTTCCAAAGAAGCTGAAGAAATGTCACCCTTTATTTTCCCTTTGTCTACATCTTCTCCCAAACAACTTTATTTATGATCATGGCTTCAATGTTTCTGTCCCAGAATCTTTCACATCTACCCTTGAGACTTCCCAATGCTCCCATTCTGGTAGCTCTGATTACCCATCTAATATCTCCTGGCTCCTATACAACATGCATAAATTAGAACACCTCAGAACAGATTCTATTTCACCTATTAGGCATCTAACTAAATAAATTTAGGTGCCAAGTGCAATTTTATTTCACCCTGTTCAGGTCCTGAAAATCTATTAATGCATCTATCTTGGAATTAGAACACACTGTCATCTCTCCCTTAAAAATGAAAAGCAGCAAGGAAGAAGAGGACCCAACTATCTTTTATGTTAATTGTTTCTCAGAGACATATATACCTAATAGGTGGAATAAAATTTGGAGCAGATGATACAGAGATAGATTTGAATGGTACAGAGATAGATTTGAACAGGAGATCAAGACTAGAATAGCTAAAAGGAACATGCTTCAAGTTTGAGGGTCATAGTATAAATGTTAAGATACCGGATATAGTTTAGTAGGAAGGGGTTATAGGCCACAGTGAAGGCTTACTGGCAATGCTATCTGTGTGGAAGATTCATAATCTTGAAAAGCACCCCCCCGAATATTTCACCCCACTCAATATTTCACCCCATAGCACTGATTCTTCTTTTCCATTGGCACTAAATTCTCTTGAATGTTACAGGTACAGAAATTATACATAAACTGGTATAAGTGACTGGAAACTAATTCAAATCTGTAACACATCAGAAGTTCAGTCCACTTAAACCACCTTCAAAATGACTGAAACTGGTTTAAGATAAACCTGGATGGTTTAGTACCAGACTTAACTGATCAAGCCATCAAGCCAGGCTACCACCGGGTAGCCTGCCACACAATGTAGCACATTACCTTCACAGTTTGTGAATCTCCCTTGCCGGAAGTTTTAGAAGCAGGTTAGACAAGCACTTGGTGGGATGTTTTGATTTCCAGAATCAAAAGTGAATGTGTGTTCACTTACTTATCGGTTCAATCTATGCACCTAAGATTAACCTATGAAGATTGAATCAATTCACCCTTGGGCTTTTTGAATGGCTGTGCTTATCTGTAAAGTTTATAAAACCTGAAGCCTGGAACACAGAGCAGTAATGGCTGACATTCTAAACATGTCCTTGGCTGACATGATGAATAATGTTTTGACCAAGTCAAGACTTATTTTGCATTGTTATTATCATCCATTTTAATCCTGAAAGGTCAGCTGTCAGAAAGAGTCAAAGTTTATCATTTTTTTCCCCCTTCCTCTCAGGTTTTTAGTTAGCATGAAATGATGATGAATTTCAACAGCAAGTAGTATTTCAAATCTTTCACTAGGATGGAAGTATGCATACACGATCCTTCCATACATGTCTGCAGAGGTCTTGTCAAATGTACTGAAGAAGCAAAAATGGAGAATGTCAAAAACAAACTTATTTCAGTATGATGCTTTGCAGAGGAATCATTGAGTCAGAAAAATTAGAGATATCACTCTGCGTGACTGCGTGACTTGCATGCCTATACACAAATGCCAGGAGCTTGGGGAATAAACAGGAGGAACTTGTCCTCCTGCTAAACACAAATAACTATGATGTCATAGGGATAATGGAGACTTGGTGGAACTCCACCCATGACTGGACCACAGGCGTACATAGCTATACCCTGTACAGGAGGGATCGAGTGGACAAAAGGGGTGGAGGTGTAGCTCTTTACGTCAAGGAAAGCTACACATCCCTGCAAACTGACATTGGCACTCAGGGTGAATAACTGGAGATCCTCTGGTTTAAAATTCATGGGGATCACGGCACGGGGGACACAATGGTGGGTGTCTATTACAGACCTCCTATGCAAAATCAAGAGATTGACTAGGAGTTCGCCAGGGAATTGGCTGAGGCTGCATACTCCCAGTCCATGGTTGTCATGGGAGACTTCAACTACCCAGACGTCTCGTATGAAGAACACTCAGCCAAATCCAAGCAGACACAAAGCTTCCTCTCATCCATGGATGACCTCTATCTGACACAAGAAGTCTGTGGACAAAAAAGAGGTAAAGCACTGCTCAACCTGGTACTGGCAACTGGGGATGACCTAATCAGTGACCTAACAATCAAAGGGAAGCTGGGTGACAGTAACCATGAGCTGATCACCTTCATCATCTGCTGTAAAGCTGGCAAGTCAGTCAGCAATACAGAAGTCCTCAACTTCAGGAAAACTGACTTTGACAAGCTCAAGAGGCTTGTCGGTGAGGCTCTAAGGGACCACAACACCAAGGAGAGGGGAGTTCAGGACAAGTGGTTGCTCCTCAAGGGAGTGATCTTAGATGCACAAGCTAAGGCTATTCTGCCTCAGAGGAAAGGCAGTAAAAGGGCACAGCACCCCCCTTGACTCAGCAAGGAACTAGCGGGCCTCCTGCACCTAAGAAGAAAGAACTACAAAGGATGGAGGACAGGTTCCATCTCCAAGAAGGAATACTCTGCACTAGTCCAGATCTGCAGGGAGCGAACCAGGAAACCCAAGGCTGGGACAGAACTCCAACTAGCTACTAGTTTCCAGGATAATGAAAAGTCCTTTTTTAGATATGTGGGGAGCTGGAGGAAAAGCAAGGACAACATTGGACCCCTGGCTAAACCAGATGGGACAACTGATGACCAATGCCCAGGAAAAAGCCAACCTACTAAACAGGTACTTTGCATCCATCTTTCACCAGTCCCATAGGATGCCCCTGCCCATTATGGGAAAGGGAGGCCTGGGTGAGGGAGATTCTTTGCCCTCCATCAATACTGATCTTGTGAAGGAACACCTTGAGAGGTTGGACACCTTAAAGTCAGCTGTCCCTGATAGTCTTCACACCAGGTTACTCAAGGAGCTGGCTAGCACCATAGCTTAGCCCCTGGCATGGATCTTCAAGAATTTGTGGTACTCTGGTGAAGTGCCCGAAGTTTGGAAGAAGGCCAATGTGGTGCCTATCTTCAAAAAAGAGAGGAAAGTAGATCCAACAAACTACAGGCCCATCAGCCTGACCTCTATCCTGGGGAAGGTCTCAGAAAAGATTATCAAAAAGGCCATTTTGATGTGGCTGATGGCAACATCCTGAGGGATAGTCAGCACAGGTTTGTTGTGGATAGGTCTTGCGTGACCAGTCTTATTTCCTTTTACAACCAGGTGGCCTATCACCTGCACAAGGGGGAAGAGATTGATGTCATATATCTTGACTTTAAAAAAAGCCTTCAATCTGGTATCCCACAATCACCTCTTGGCAAAACTGACAAACTGCAGCCTTGGGTCCACCATGGTCTGCTGGCTGGGGAATTGGCTCTGTGGTTCGACCCAGAGAGTGGTGGTTGATGGAAGTCAATCGTCGTGGTGCCCTGTGACCAGTGGGGTCCCTCAAGGCTCTGTCCTTGGACCTATTTTGTCCAACATCTTCATTAATGATATAGACATTGATGTCAGTAGCAGACTGGCCAAGGTGGCCAATAATACCAAACTTTGGGGTAAAGCATCCACACCTGAGACAGGAGGGCAATCCAGGCAGACCTTGACAAGCTCAGGAAATGGGTGGATGAGAACCTGATGGTGCTTAACACCAAAAAATTCAAAGTTTTCTACCCTGGGAAGAAAAACCTGCAGCATGCTTATAGGCTCGGCAGTGCTATGCTGCCAAACACTGCAGATGAAAGGGACTTTGGCGTCATAAATAACCACAAGATGAACCTGAGCCTTCAATGTGATGCTGCAGTTAGTAAAGTGAGCAAAAAGCTGGCTTACATCCTTAGATGCTTCTCGAGCAAATCTCAGGATGTCATTCTCCCATTGTATTCAGCCTTGGTGAGGCCACAGTTGGAGTACTGTGTCCAATTTTGGGCTCCACAATTTAAAAATGATGTGGAGAAGCTTGAGAAAGTCCAGAGAAGAGCCATGCATATGATCAGAGGTCAAGAAAACAGACCTTATGATGAGAGGCTGAGAACTAAGGGACTCTTCAGCCTGGAAAAGCACAGGTTTAGGGGTGATCCGATGGCCACCTATAAATTTATAAGGGGTGTTTCTCAGGATCTGGGGGAATGATTGTTCACTAGAGCCCTGCAAGGAATGACAAGGTTGAATGGTTATAAACTCCTCCAGGACTTTTTCAGGATAGAAGTAAGAAAGAACTTCTTTGCTCTCTGAGCCCCCAAGATCTCTAATAGCCTGCCATTAGAGGTGGTTCAAGTACCTACTTTGAACACTTTCAAGAGAAATTTGGATGTTTATCTTTCTGGGATCCTATGACCCCAGCTGACTTCCTACCCCTGGGGCAGGGGGCTGGACTTGATGATCTTCTGTGGTCCCTTCCAGCCCTAATGTCTATGAAATCTATGAAATCATCTTTAAATTAATGTCATCCACCATGTGAACTTGTTCTGTCTTGACACAATATGCAGCAAATATTCATCTAGTTCTGTTTACTATAACTCAAGAGACAGTCATTACAGAATTATTATTTCTCGCTATATAAGTGCCTAGAACAATCATATTAATCCCAGTGCATTATTATTCTACATGTGCAATTAACCTGCATGAATAAATTCCAGAGCTTATTGGTCCGGATTTTTTTGCTCCCTGGTGCACATTCAAATGGTGCACCTGGGAGCAAAAAACTGGGGCAATAAACTTCGGATTTTATTTGTGCACAGCAAATGAAGCTCAGTGAGAGTAGCCCAGGCTGGCAGAGGGCACAGCAGGTCAGCAGAGAGGTTGGCTGGGGCAGGGCATGAGGGTGTTTCAGTGTGAGGATAGATGCCAGGCAGCCCCTGTGCTGAAGCACTCTCTTGCCCTAACCAGCCCCTCTGCAGCATATGTAGCCCCAGAGCTGCAGGGATCCATGTGCTGTGGAAGGCCCTGCTGAGGTATGAAGATGCTTCAGTACAGAGGCTGCTCATGCCTCATCCAGTCACTGCGCAGCACATGGAGCCACATAAGAGCAGCCAGCCCAGGGCTGCTCCAGCAAGGCTTCATGTGCTGTGGAGTGGATGGCTGAGGCAAAAAAGTACCTCAGAAATAGAATAGCTATGTGTGGGGGTTGCCAGCTGGCTAGCCCTGCACCCTTGTGCCCCAACCAGCCCCATCACTGTCTACATTGGTATTTAAGCACAGTCATTTTCTGTGCCATGGGATTGTACTTGTGTCTTATGGGACTATCTGCCAGCACAGTAAATTAGTCTACACCAGCCTAATTGCCATGCACATGTAGATGTAATACAAAGTGAAAGGTAGGCCATTTGAAAGCCTCTGGGGAAGTCAGAGTAGAGAGCAGCAGGGGCAATAGCATGGTGAGCATTTGCTACAGACCTCTAAACAAGGAGAAGGATATTGGCAAGTCCCTTTTAAAATAACTGATAGAAGCTTTCAAACAACTTGGGGGACTTCAATTACATGGACATCTTCTGGCAGGGAAACACAGCAGTGCACAAGCAGTCTAACAAATTCCTGGAGTGTGTTGGGGATTATAACAGATGGTAGAGAACCCAACTAGATGTGGGGGTGGTGAAAGTCAGAGCTCTTTTGATGTACTCTGAGCAAACAGGGAGGAATAAGGACACTTATTCAGGGACAGAATAAGGACACTGGACTTCAGAAAAATAAGCTCAAGGATTTGATGGGCAGGATCCTATGGGAGGAATGTCTGAAGGAAAAAGAAGTCCAAGAGAGTTGACTATACTTTAAGGAGGTCATCTTAAGAGCACAGGAGCAAACTATCCCAGTACAATGGAAGAATGGGAAATGCAACAGGAGACCAGCCTAGCTAGACAGCAATCTCTTTAACAAGTTGAAACTAAATGAGGAATCTTATAAAAAATTGAAACTTGGTCTGAGTACTAGGAAGAGTATAAGTGTATCACATTATCATGCAGAGAGAAAATTAGGAAGGCATGATTTGAGATACAGCTGGCAAGGGACATAAAAGGCAATAAAAGGAATTCTACAAGTATGTCAAAAGTAAGAGGAAGAGCAGAGAAATGCTTATGGAATGCAGCAGGCAATCTACTTATGGATGATGCAGTGAAAGCTGAAATATTTAATGCCTTTTTACTTCAGTCTTCACAAACAGGGGCAGTTACCAGATGATGACTGTATTTGGCAGAAAAGATACAAAAGAAGACAAACAGCCTAGAGCAAAGATGCCCATGGGTCACATAGGGAGTTTTGGTGAGCTGTTGCAGGCCAGGTCAGCACTCCACCCAATGCAACTGCTTGCAGAAATTCCCTACGTGGCTCTACTCCATACTTGGTGAGGCGACTGGAATAGGACTGCGCGTGGGTACAGAGCAGCATCTAGGAGATGTACAGGTGGGCGGGGCTGCGGTGGGGGCTGGGGCACTGAGTGGTGATGGGATGGGACCAGGTCCCAGGACAGGGCTGTGAACCACTGCCCACTTATCCCTGTGACAGAACACCAGTTCTGCAAGTAGGGGCATGTGTGGAGCAGATTGCACCTCTGTGCTGGACCCCAGCACTGCATTGACACTGCTGGGCAATCCTGGGGTCTCCATGGAAACCACCTGGGACCCACATAGGCAGGGCACATGGCCAAGTGGACAGGATGGGACCACATGAAGGCAGGGAGCTGTCAGAGGCAAGGTCCAGAATCTTGGGGTGGTGACAGCATGGGGTTGATGACCAGGGCAGATCCATAAACCACTCCCACACACTTCTTTCCACAGAGCCCATGCCTATCGTAGGGCCATAAAGGCAGTGGATCATGGCTCTACCCTGGCCCCAGCCTCAGCCCCATGCTGTCAACACCCCATGATCCCAGCCTCACCTAAACACCCATTCCACTCTTGAACACTGATCCCTGCCCACTCGTGGCCCTATCCCATCTGCCCAGGTGTGCACCCTGCTTACATGTGTCCCTCCTCTGGCAGTGGGAGCAGGGCAGATGGGCTTGCGAAGCAGACCTGGGTCCAGTGGTAGTGGCAGTTGGAAGGAGCCACCACTCCTGGGGCTACCAGGAAGTGAGTCTAGATGCCGTGCTGCCCCAGACCCACTGTATGCTCTGAGGCATCAGGACTGGCCACACACATCACAGCCCAGGCTGTCCCCGGTGCTTGGGGTGAGTGGGACTGAGGGACCTGTCACATAAAATCCCTTGGTGGGATGGATCTAGCCTGCAGGCTGTATTTTGCCCATCCCTGGCCTAGAGTCATAGAAGAATAGGTTAGAGATTACTTAGAGAAACTAGATGCCTGCAAGTTGGCAGGGCTGAATGCAATACATTGAAGGGTACTGAACAAAATTAGATGAGGTAATTTAAAAGCTATTGGCTACCCTTTTTGAAAACTCTTGGAGGTGAGGTGAGGTCCCAGTTGACTGAAAACAGACATATATGGTGCCCATCTTTAACAGCAAGAAGAAGTATGATCTGGGGAACTATAGGTTAGTCAGTCTGACCTCCATACCATGAAAGATCATGGATCAGGTCCTCAAGTAACCCACTGTGAAGCACATAGAGTAAAAAAATGTGATCAGGAACAGCCGGCATAGTAATCCTGCCTGACCAACCTGATTTCTTTCTATGATAACGTGACAGGTTTTCTGCATGGCTGTGGAGAAAAATAGGTGTGATATAACTTGACTTTGCAAGATTTTTCACACTCTCTTTCATGACATTCTTATTAACAAGGCAAAGAAATACTGACAAGATGTAAGTACTATAGGGTGGACAAATAACTGGTTGGATCTCAAGCTCAATGAATAGTCTTCAATGACTGAATGTCTAGATGGGAGGAGGTACCAAGTGGAGTTCCCTAAGTTCTGTCCTGGCTCTGGTATAGTTTAATTTCTTCAGTGATGATTTAGATGATGGGCTTGAATACATACTTAATACATTTGTGGAAGACACTAACTTGGGTAGAGTTGCAGATACTTCAGAAGTTAGGGCTAGGATCCAGAATAACCTGGGTAGACTGGACAAATCATCCACAGTCAATGAGATGAGATTCAAGAAAGATGAGTGCAAAGTCCTGCACTTAGGACAGAATACTTGCATGCACAAATACAGACTTGGGAAGACTAGCTAGGCTGCAATACTGCAGAGAGGGATACAGGGGTTAGACCATAAACTCAATATTAGCTATCAGTGGGCCATTGTTGAAAAAAAGAAGCCAACAGCATCCTGGATTGTATAAGCAGGAGTGTCACTTGCAAATCAAGGGAAGCGATTCTTCCACCCTATTCAACACTGGTGAGGACACCTGCAGTACTTTGTCCAGTTTTGGGGCCCACATTTCAAGAACTATGTGGACAGATTAGAAAAAGTCCAGTGAAGAACAGCAAATGACTAATGAGGAAGACCTGAAAGAGCTTGGGTTTTGGTAGCCTGGAGGTGGAAGCAATAAGGTAAGGTACTTTTGAGGAACTTACTGCCCCTGCCCTAGGAAGAAAGCCCCAGGCCATGGGGACCCAATCCAGCCCCCTACTTTGTTTTTCCTCATCACCCTAGACCCATCCCTAGACCTGCCTGAGCCCTGACGCTTGGCTACCTGGCATGTGCTCTTCAGGCTCTTTGCATAGGGTGGGTGGCAAGTTCATATTGAATCATAGGCAATGATCAATCATAGAAATTAAGGGCTGGAAGGGACCTTGAAAGATTCATAGATTCTTAGATCCATAGACACTAGGGCTGGAAGGCACCTGTGAAGATCACAGAGTCCAGTCAGCAGGAATCATAGGATCCCAGCAAGATAAACATCCAAATGTTTCTTGAAGGTGTTCAAAGTAGGTGCTTGAACCACGTCTGGTGGCAGTCTATTCCAGACCTTGGGGCCTTGGACAGTAAAGAAGTTCTTCCTTATGTCCAGCTTGAAACAGTCATGGAGGATTTTGTGACCGTTCAACCTTGTCATCCCTTGGGGTGTTCTGGTGAACAAACATTCCCCCAAATACTGGTGAGTAAACCTGATGAACATTAGGTGGCCACCAGATCACCCCTGAGCCTGTGCTTTTCCAAGCTGAAGCGTCCCACAGCTCTCAGCCTCTCATCATAACATATGCTTTTCTGACCTTTGATCATGAGCATGGCTCTCCTCTGCACTCTCCCAAGCTTCTCCACATCCTTTTTGAATTGTGGAGCCCAAAACTGGATGCAGGCAGTACTCCAGTTGTGGCCTAACCAAGACTGAGTACAACATGAGAATGACATCCTGGGATTTGCTTGAGAAGCATCTATGGATGCAAGCCAGCATTTTGCTTGCTTTACCAGCTGCAGCATCACATTGAAGGCTCATGTTCATCTTGTGGTATGTGACCCCCAAGTTCCTTTCTTGCATAGTATTAGCTAGCATAGCACTGCCGAGCCTATAAGCATACTTCAGGTTTTTCTTTCCAAGGTGGAGAACCTTGCATATTTCGGTGTTAAACATCATCAGGTTCTCATCTGCCTATTTCCTGAGCCTGTCAAGGCCTGCCTGGGTCACCCTCCTGTCCTCAGGTGTGGACACTTTACCCCAGAGTTTGGTGTAGTCAGTGAACTTGGCCAATCTGCTTCTGACACCAATGTCTACATCATTAATGAAGATGTTAAAAAGTATAGGCCCTAGGACTGAGTCTTGAGGGATCCCACTGGTCACAATGCACCATGACAATTAACTTCCATCAACCACCACCCTCTGGGTCATATGACAGAGCCAGTTTCCCAGCCAGCAGATCATGGTGAGGCAGAGGCCGCAATTAGCCAGTTTTGCAAACAGGTGATCATGGGATACCAGTTCAAAAGCTTTTTTAAATCAAGATATATAACATCAATCTCTTCTCCCTTGTCCAGGTGATAGGTCACCTAGTTGTAAAAGGAAATGAGATCGGTTGAGCAAGACCTATCTGCAACAAACCCATGCTGGCTATCCCTCAGGATGTTGCCATCTGCCAGTATGTTAAGAATGGCCTATTGGATAATCTTTTATAAAACCTTCCCTGGGATAGAGGTCAGGCTGATGGGTCTGTAGTTTATCGGATCCACTTTCCTCCCATCCTTAAAGATAGACACCACATTGGCCTTCTTCCAATCTTTGGGCACTTCACCTGAGCAGCAGGAGTTCTAGAAGATCCATGCCAGGGGCAAAGCTATGGTGCTGACCCAAGGGTGCTGCTGCACCCTTTTGCTGCCTTTCCTCCAAGGCGGAATAGCCTTAGCTTGTGCACCTAGGATCACTCGCTTAAGGAGCAACCACATGTCCTGAACTCCCCTCCCCTTTGGGTCGTGGTCCTTCAGAGCCTCACTGACAAGCCTCCTGAGCTTGTCCAAGTCAGTTTTCCTGAATTCAAGGACTTCCGTATTGCTGACTGTCTTGCCAGCTTCATGGCGCATGATGAAGTTGATTAGCTCATGGTCACTATCTCCCAGCTTCCCCTGATGATTAGGTCACTGATTAGGTAGTTATTGCCAGTACCAGGTTAAGCAGCACTTAACTCTCATCGGCCTGTAGACTTATTGCATCATCCATGCATGAGAGAAAGCTTTGTGACCACTTGGATTTGGCCGAGAGCTCTTCCCATGAGATGTCTGGATAGTTGAAGTCTCCCATAACAACCTTGCACTGGTAGCGTGCAGCCTCAGCCAATTCCCTCTCAGCCAATTCCCTTGCCAACTCCTGGTTAAGGTCTTGATTCAGGGTCGGAGGTCTGTAATAGACTCCCACCATTGTGTCTCCACAGATTTTAAACCAGAGGGTCTCCATTCATCTACCCTGGGTGCCAATGTTGGTTTGCAGGGTTGTGTACCTTTCCTTGACAGAGAGCTACACCCCCACCCCTTTTGTCCACTCGATCTCTCCTGTACAGGGTATAGCTATCTATACCTGTGGCCTAGTCATAGGTGGAGTACCACCAGATCTCCGTTATCCTTATGACATCATAATTATTTGTGTTTAGCAGGAGGACAAGTTCCTCCTGTCTATTCCCCAAGCTCTTGGCATTTGTGTACAGGCATGCAAGTGTTCCTTTGGGGGCCCTTGCTCTGCCTACAGCTTGTTCCAAGGCTGGGGCAAGGGTGGGATCTCTTAAGTGGCTTGGCCTGCTGGCTTTTCAAAGATCACTCAGCAGGCCAGCAGTGGCAGTAATCTCCACATTCCCTGGCAGGCTTAGTTTAAAGCCTGGTGGAGCAGGTCAGCCAAGATAGCCGAGAAGAGTCTCCTCCCCAGCAGAGAAAGGTGGAGGCCATCCCTTCCCAGCAGCTCACTGCCTCTCTCACCAAAGAGCGAACTGTGGTCATGGAAGCCAAAGCCTTCCTGATGACACCAGCACCATATTCTTTGATTAATTACCTTGATCCTCCTCTCCCTCCTCAGCCCGTAGCCTGAACCTGGGAGGATCATTGAGTCCAACTCCCCTGCTCAGGGCAGGAATATTGCTGAGATCAAATGATCCCAGTAAGTTTCCTGTCTAATCTCCTCATGAAGACTTCCAATGTTGGGGACTGCACCACCTCCTGGGGAAGTCAATTTCAGATTCTGGTCACCTATACATCCAAACTGAAACCATCCTCTAACAGTTTATGGCCATAGAGTGGTAGGTAAGACACAGAACAGATGGTTTCAACCAACTCTCAGGTCATCATCAGTCAATGGTTGTAGTGAGGAGTGACATTTGCAAGGATGAGAAGCTAGGGAAGGGAGTTGAGCAGAGAGTTCTAGCTATGATACACATAGTTGCATTCAGTTGATTGTCAACAACTTGTGTATATGAAGATCTTTGCCAGACAGGTCCACAGTATTTGGCTGCTGCATATGCTGACGCAAGAGCTGAGGTCTGGAGTGTTGTGGCTGTGGCTCCCTACATTGGTCCTGTGAGCTTGGCTAGCAAGTTGTTTCAGGATTTGATTTTTGCTGCTATTTTCTTTAGATGTTCCCAGAAAGTCAGGGTTCTGTCTAAAGTTTTTTTGTTGTCGTTTTTTTGGGGGGGGTTGGGACTGGCATGATGGAGATGGAATATACTGGATACAGTTTTGGTAGGACTTTGTTTGAGCATCCATGTGATGCAGTAGTCTGCCAGCTTTGTCACATCATTATTCAGTGTCTGGTCCAGAGTGTGGAAAGATGGAACTTGAGTGGCACAGCAGATGTCATCAGCATAGATGAACTTGTGGGATGTGGTTGTTGGTAGATCATTTGTGTATAAGTTGAACAGGTTTGGGGCCAGGATTGAGCCCTGTGGAAGTCCATTGCCATGTTTCCTTCTGTTGGGATACCCCGCCTCGTGAAGGTCCCAGGGGTCATGGTGGAACAGGGTGGCAATTGGAAAATCTCATGAACAGGTTGGGATTAACGGCGGCGGAGTTCTGAGTGGCACAGAGGCGTGTTGGTAAATAACAAGGTGGATTTATTGACTTACGCTTTGTGGAGCGTAGGCACGGTGATTCTTCAGTTACAGTGGTAAACGGACAAATGACAAAGGGATCTGTTGGCCCACGAGGTTCCCCAATGAGCCCTTGCTATCTACCCCTAATGGGATAGCTGCGACTGCCCATTGGATAGTCTCAGGGCTGGTCAACAGCTTATAACCGGGTTATAAACACAAAACAACTGTAACACGTCACAGTGAAACGCAGCTGAGATGCAACTAGCCGAGGTGAATAGAGATGAACCGTAGTCAGTACACAAAGCCGAGGTTGAATGGAAGCCAGGTAAGTAGAATGCCGGGATCGAAGGTTGGACCGTCAGGGTGATCCGAGGTCGAGGTAAGAATCAAGCCAAAAGTCCAAAGCCAGGGAACCAGTACACAATACATGATCAGAATAAAGATGTATCGAGAGTTAGCTATGGAGGAGAGACTAACAGGCCACCTCACTGAGGAGCAGTCACTGAGACCAGCCTCTGCCCTCAGTTTAGCGAGTCTCCCCCCTCGGGAGGGGCTCACTGATCTTTTAAAGCAGTCCTTCAACCAATCAGGCTGTGTGGTGGTTAGAACTTTCTAGAGCGGTTACCTCATTCTAATCAATTACTGAACATGCTCAGCAGCAAGCTCTCTGTGACAACTGGGCCTGCACTTTACTAAAAGTAGGTCAGGCTTGAGTGACAGGCCTGCAGGTCATGAAGGGGGCACCTGCTAGGCCTGTTTCCATGGCGCATGCTCATATCAGCCAGTTCAACTCCTGTATTGTCAGCAGTCAAGTGAAAACTTTCCCTGACACCTTCATGTGCTCATCCCCTGCCCAAGGTGGACTCTGAATCATCTATTACAGAGTAGTGTTTTGATGATTATAATGACCCAGCTTGAAAGTACTCCTGACAGCTTTAAAAGCAGGCCAGTATGCCATACTGTATCATAAGCACTCCAGCCAATTCCCTCAGCACTCTTGGGTGTAGTCCATCTGGTCCTGCCAACTTGAAGATATTCAGAGACTCTAAGTGTTCCTTCACCTGACCGTTGGTTGGCAATCGACCCCTTGCATCCATCCAGTATCCCACCAGGCACCAGTATCCCACCACCATTTATATGAAGGAACACCGACACAAAGTATTCATAAAAGAATTCAGCTTTGTTCTGTCTGTTTATCAGATGTCCTGTTGCATTCTGCAAAGGCCCCACATTTCCCTTGTTTTTTCTCCTGCTCCTTATATACCTAAAGAAGAGCTTCTTATTTTTCTTGATTTTGGTTGTCAACCTGATTTTGGTTGCTGCTTTTGCCTTCCTTAATCTCTCCCCACAAATACAGGCTATACTTGTGTATTCCTCCTTGGTGACTCCCTCTTTTTTCCACTGTCTGTGAGCCTCCTTTTTCTTTTTTAAGCATTCCTTGACTCCTCCGGTAAGCCAAGAGGGCTTCCCATCCCCTTTAAGACTTTTCCTGCATGCAGGAATGGCCTTTTTTCCAGGACAGTGGCAAAAGGGGAAATTTTCTTGGAACCTCGACGGGCAGGAGGGGAATTGTCTTGGTACCAGAAATGGCTTCTAGGCAGTAGAGTTCAGGGGATAGAAAGCCTGTCTACACAGAATAGGAGGATGGGGGAGGGGGACACTACATCCCGGGATGCTGAAGGACCACAACTTGGGCAGCTCATCCATAGGGAATGAATAAAAATTAATGGAACATGAGCTGGGTAACACAAATCAGAGATATGCCTACCATGGAGTGGCAGAACTTTAAGCCACCAAAAGAGTGCGTAAAACTAGATTCAGGTGTTAACATATAGGTAATCCAGGGGTTAAGAGTTCTAGGACTCCTGTAAAATAAACATTTAACAAGGCCCTAACAGTAAACTATACTTGGCTGGACTTGCTATTAAAAAGTTCTGGGCTTACAGTTAAAATACTGAATTACAATCTAAAAGATCCTCATATAAGGTACCTATTCACATGATGGAGCTCTCTGCTCTGATGGGTGCTAATTAGCACACATTGGATCATAGGTGGCAAAGGGGAAGCACTGAGGTCCTGGAGGGGAGAGGAGTTGGGTGTCCAGGAAAAGTGGTTGTTCCTTAAGGAGTCAATCCTCCAAGCCCAAAGGGAGGTAATCCCAACATGGAGCAAAGGGGGAAAGAGGGCGCAAAAGCCCCATGGCTCACCAAAAGCATCTGGGAATGTCTCCTAGCTAAAAAGGAGGCGTACACCCAATGGAAGGAGGGGCCATCACCAGGGAGGACTATACCTCGGTTGCTTGGGTCTGTAGGGTGGTGGTCAGGAAGGTCAAGCTGGAGATGGAACTGGGACTAGCTACCTGGATCAAGGACAACAAGAAGTCTTTTTTTAAATACATAGGGGGTAAAAAGAAGGTTCTGGGAAACGCTAGGAAATCTGGTCATTGCACCAGATGACAAAGCTAACCTCCATTTAACCTCCATTTAACAATTTATTTGCCTCCATTTTCTGGAGCAAGGACTGGGTCACCCTGGAGGGACTGGACATATTTAAATCAGCTGGTCCTGATGATCTCTACCGCAGAGTGCTGAGGGAATTAGCAGAGGTCATTGTGGGACCCCTGGCATGGCTTTACATGCACTCATGGTGCTCTGGTGTGGTTCCCAAGGACTGGAAAAGGGCCAATGTGGTTCCCATCTTCAAAAAAGGGAAGAAGGAGGACCCAGGAAACTATAGGCCAGTTAGTCTTACCTCGATCCTTGGTAAGCTGTTTGAGAAAATTATCCTGGTGCATGTCCACGAGGGACCAGCAGGGGAGATTATGCTTAGGGGCAACCAACATGAGTTCATTAGAGGCAGCTCCTGTCAAACCAACCTGATGGCCTGCTATGACCAGGTCACAAAATTCTTAGTTGCAGGGGTAGCAGTGTATGTAGTCTTTCTGGACTTTAGGAAAGCCTTTGACACTATGTCTCACCCCATTCTCATTAATAAACTAAGAGACTGTGGCATCAACACCTACACAGTCAAATGGGTCACTAACTGGCTGGAGGGCCACACCCAGACAGTGGTGGTGGACAGGTCTTATTCGAACTGGAGGGATGTGGGCAGTGGGGATCTGCAGGGCTCAGTCCTCAGGCCTGCACTGTTCAACATCTTCATCAGCAACTTGGACGAGGGGGTAAAGAGCACCCTGTTCAAATTCACAGACAACACTAAAATGTGGGGGGAAGTGGCCACGCTGGAAGGGAGGAATAGGCTGCAATCAGACCTAGACAGATTACAGAGGTGGGCGGATGAGAACAGGATAGGCTTCAACACTGACAAGTGGAAGGTGCTGCACCTGGGGAGGAAGAACCAGCAGCATACCTACAGGCTGGGGAACTCCCTTCTCGTCAATGCAGAGGCAGAAAAGGATCTTGGAGTCATTATTATGCCAAGATGAACATGGACCGACAGTGTGGGGACGTGGTCAGAAAGGCCAACTGTACCTTGTCATTCATTCACAGATGCATCTCAAGCAGGTCCAAAGAGGTGATCCTCCCCTTCTATGCAACACTGGTCAGGCCACAGTTGGAGTATTGTGTCCAGTTCTGGGTGCTGCACTTCAGGAGGGATGTCGACAACATAGAGAGGGTCCAGAGGAGGGCCACTCACATGATCAGGAAGCAGCAGGGAAGGCCCTACAAGGAGAGGCTAAGGGACCTGAACCTGTTCAGCCTCCATGAGAGAAGGGTGAGAGGAGATCTAGTGGCTGTTTACAAACTAGTCAGAGGGGACCAGTAGGTATTGGGAGAGTCCCTGTTCCCCCAAGCACTACCAGGAGTGACTAGAAATAATGGTTACAAGCTGGCAGAGGGTGCTACTTCACTGTTAGGGCTGCTAGGATCTGGAACCAACTTCCAAGAGAAGTGGTGCTGGCTCCTACCCTGGGGGTCTTTAAGAGGAGGGCAGATGAACACCTTGCTGGGGTCGTTTGATCCCAGTGCTCTTTCCTGCCATGGCAGGGGTTCGGACTTGATGATCTGCTCAGGTCCCTTCCAACCCTACCGACTATGAAACTCTGTGTTTGCAGTATTTCACATTTCAGAAAGATGGGAGGGGTGTTTTACCTAAAGCTCATTAAATAAGCTTTAGTTAATGCACCCCCACTGCCATTTTGAAATGTGGATGCTGAATACACATGACACTGTGAGCTCTTTAATTAGAGCTGCTCTCGGTACAACTCTATCTGAAGTGCCCCCTCCCCCTCCATCCCAGAGCACATGCATCCAGTTTCCACCTCTGCCACACATTTTCCACTTGACTTTGGACAAGGTCTTCGTGACACAATGCGGTATTATGCAGAGATATGAACATTAGCTTGGGTTTACAAAATGGCATAATGGTGTTAATATGATGCTTCAAATGAGTAAATAAACAAAGTTTCTCTATGGGGCTAGTGAGACCAGGCAGAGCAGCATGCTAACATGCACATACAGCCTGAAGTGTTCAAATTAGCTCATTCAGAGGTTGCTTGTGTATCTCTGCCTGGCACTACATTGTGCCATGCAATATTTTCTTATGCTTCCCAACTATAAAATGGAGATAAAAGTGCATCTATTTATTTGTTTTGATCTCTTTATGTATGTAAACTCTTGGGGATGCTAATAATAATGCTTGAACATGTTCTGAGAAAGAAAGAGCTTTTAATAATGTATTATTGGGTTTTTTTGGGAAGTTAAGGGTCAGGGGCTAGAACAAAAAATCAAGGTTGGAAAGCATTTTGTAAGCTTTCCCCGCACCTTCTGACTGTTTTCTTATATTTTCTTGTGAAAAAAAGATCAGAAGAGAAAAAAAAGCCCTATAATTTTAAAAATTTCCATGGGGAGTTCTCACATGGGCAGTGGGGTGGAGGGAGAGGGGTACTAGAATTTTCCAACAAGGGCTGATTACTATGAAAAAAAATGTTGGAAACAGCTCTCTGTCTGACTAGCTCTACTGTACCGTTTTTGTAGCCACTTCTACCCCCGATCTGGGAAGAAGTCCCTAGATACTACTGATCCTCAAATAGTAGTTTAACCCATCTTCACTTTCCAGAGCTTTTCCTTGTGCTCTAACATTTTCTTCCATTAAGGAAACCTTGCTTGAGGAAATGCTTTCATAACCTACTGGGGATCAAGTGATCATTTTGAAATAACATTTTCCCTCACATTAGGGACTGTATTTTCACAGAACCTAGCACAATGACACTACAGTTCTCAAAGGGTTTTCCATACTATGAGAATATAAGCGATATGTAATGCCTCCTGTATTTACTAACACATAATAGTCATCCCTGAAGCCAATTCTTATTTGACTACATCCCTGTTTCTAAAGTACCTGGGGGCGTCTGGATGTGTAAGGCAATCTACAACACCAAATTCCATTCTGGAGAGGAACTTAGAGGATATTTTTATAATCATGGCAAGTATTCTGCCTAAATTCATCTGTATCTTAAATAATTTTCAAAATGCCCTATCCACATAAGAGATAGTAGCATTGGTAGTATTTAAGTATTTCATTTTATGCAGTTAAAATGATGATGCAAGCTGCCTGAAATGAAATATCAGACCTGATTGTGTATTTGGAGCCTTCTTTTTATTTGGTGTCTCTTACACATGAGTCACTCTTGGTAAAAACAACCAGACCCTCACGTGCATACAAATGGCTTTCTGTTTTGACTGGTCATGCCTCAGTAAATGATTTATTATTAACAAAGAGTCAATGACAGGCTAAGTTGGGATCTAGAGCCCTGGACTGAATCCATTACAGACTCTGGCATTGACGATTCTTGATTGCGAAGGTTCACAATGACAGCATTGGCAGGGTACTAAACAAAAACTCATTTCTGTTTCTTTCAGTTGCTGCCTTGAACTGCTTGTGATTTGTTTTTTGCTGTGGACCCCATACGTAGCAGCTGAATATTGGATAGTAGGTAGGAATGGGGAACAAATTCAGACAACTGGCCTGAAAACAGTTATCCATCACACTCTCTAGATAAATAACGGGTGAAATCTCCATTGGTCTGAGAAAAAACACAAAGTCCATACATTATTTACATTCTAATTAGAGTCTAATTGCAGGGTGTAAGTGGGTTATAGGTTGTTCATAGGCCATATCCCTTCCCTTTGGATACAGGCAAATTTCACCTTGAATTACACCAAGAAAGGTCTCTGTAACCCAACACTAAAGTAATATTATTAATGTTTTGTGACATTAATTCCTTCTCTTGGTTTAGATTACATATAATATCTGGTTTGGCTTCAATATAATATGAAAAAAATGATCATTTATGTGATCCCTTCTACTGTAACAATGGCACATTAACTTAATGCTTATTGTTTCAGTGGAGTCATATGTCTGCTTTTACTCTCATCTGCTTAGTTTCCTTCTAACGTGACACTATGTAATAATTAGTGACACCTCATTTGCATAGTCAGTTCATAAATGCATAATTTTCAATTACCAAACATGTGTTTTGTTAATAGAATATGTATATACCAATTGGTTAACATAAGTGATTATATTTTAAAAGAGAATTTAAGGATGCATATCCTATAAAATTCCATGACAATTAACATATTGATTACAGGTACTACGGGCAATAAGGGATGGATTCAAAGCCCAGGGAAGTCAACAGCAATTTCTTATTAGGTTCTAAGGGAATTATCAGAAAGCATTACAATGTTGAGTGCTGCAGCACCTAACTTCTATGCAATTCACTGCCCCATGGAATTTATAATAACCAAGTTGTATTCCCAGCTTTCCTATTCAACCCAAGCGGACATTTGAAGACCTAGAAATAGGATCCACAAAATCCAACAATAAGACATTCCCTATAAAATCGTGTCCTTCCCAAGGGTTTTTGGGTGTGGATATACTCCAAGCATTTTTACACATGCTCCAGTAGTGAGGGGCAGAGGGGCTTTGCAGTGGCTCTGAGACCTACTCTAATTAAAGAGCCCAGAGTATCTTGTGTATCAGAGTCCCTATGCTTCAAAATGGTGGTGGGGGTACTTTATGTAAAGCTTGTTGAACAGGTTTTAGTTAAAGCACCCCACCACCATTTTGAAGGGTGGGGGTGCTGATACATGAGATGTGGAGCCTGCTGGGGTGCGGTAATTACCACACTCCAGCGGACTCAATTAATCGATTAACTGAATCTGATCTGACACACTCTAATTACAGCATGTCAGAGCAGCCTCCTGGCTCATGTATAGGCACCCATATACATGTTTACTTCTAAGGATTCTCATATCCTCCCAGAGGCAAAAGGGGTCAAATACATAATGCACAGCGTCTATTCTGGAAAAATGTGTAAATTTAATTTTAAGGAAGTCAGAAATAAATTCACTGTCGAGAAGTTAGTCCTACATGTATTCCATGCAATCTACATCCATTGCGATCTAGAAACTGAGTCTACTTTGGGTAGTCAGCCTGGGAAAGCTGGTTATGCATCTGCTTCTTCTTATAAAATAAATTTGTGCAGAGTAATACCTATGGTAAAATATGCTGAAACAAACAAGCTATGCCTACACAACCTGAAGCACCCAACTCTGGTCTTCAGGGATGTGCCTCACTTCACTTAATCCTCAGACAGGGAAATTAATTTAATCCATTTGTTTAAATTACAAAATGAAACAAAACAAAACAAAACCAAGGTGGTGGGGTAGAGAGAAGAGATCAGCCCTTTTTTTCAACACACAGGGAGGAGAGATCAACCTTTGTGCAACACATGCCCTGTCTCATAGATCTTTTTCTTGTACTCAGAGAGCCAGATTTGGTCTCACTGTAAGTGTGCTGCTTCACAAAAGCTTTTAGGTTTATACTTTGTACATTTTATAAAACCTAAATAATTAAACTTAATTTCCAAAAATTTATAATATCTTAATTGCCTAGTTTACTTAAATAATTGAACCTATAGCTATGAGTTGTGATTAATTTATTATTTAGCTTAAAGTTCTGTAACTTGGAGGGTTTTGAAAGTAAGGCAATGGTAAAATAACATTTAAACATTAGCAGTACATTTTAAAGGCAACAATGTCTCCATAAGAAAATAAAATATCCAAATTATCCAAGAGAGGCCTATTAAAATTAGCCTACCAACCTAGCTGCAACATGGGATAGCAATTAGGGTCACCCTTGCTTAAGAGATGAGAACAGATAGAACAAAGGATGAGCATTTAAATGGACTAACTCAGTTTTAGTTAAGGTTTATGAAAGTAATTGTTACATAGTACTTTATTGTCACAAATCTTGTTTAAATGTCATCTTTGCATATGAGTGACCCATCTTTTACAGGGTTCTCTGGGCATTTTTATATATTAAAGTTATGCATTCTAGCACACTCAATTAATTGAACATCTACGGGAGCCTTCCGATACAGTGGAATTCAGTCTTCTGAATCCTGTTTGAAATGGTGCAGGTATATGAGGACTTCTTTTTTGAAAACTTAAATAATAATCCAAAGAATTTATTATAATTATATAATATTTTTCATCCATAGACCTAAAATAGTTTATAAGGAGGTCAATATTAGACCCAATCTTAGGTCAATATTGAGTTCCCACAGAAATCTGCTTTGAAGTCAGAAGCACAAACTTGTAAAACAGAAAGTATTTCAAAATAACTATTTTGGGCTCAATGAACTGGTATATTTGAATAGCACTTAATTTAATGAGAAAATGTCTTGCCAATCCTAGTTGGTAATATTTCCTCGTTTTTCCAGATGAAAAAAATGGAAGCAGTGATAAAAGAAATGACTTGTTTAATGTCACTCTGCAGGCTAACGGCAGGACCAGTAAGAGGACCCAGGTATTTCATAACCCAGCATTGTGCTTGATCAATTAGGCTACACTATCTTCAAATATTAAATTGATAAGTTAGCAAAGTAAGCAATCCATCAAGTTCATTCAAGGTTGAATTTTTTTTTTCTTAATGAAAGACAATGAAAAAGACACATTTTGACATCTCTGGTTCTTAAATGTTATAAAAGATATTAGCCAATGAATATAGCCAGGAACTTGCAACTATGCTAACATATGCTTCTTTTTTCTTTCTGGATCTTACCTTACTAGAACTATAGTTATATTTCAGCTATACAACTAGAGTGCAACTATAGGAAATCTTTACTATAAATCTCTACCAGAAACCTGCATTTACTTATTGGGCAGCTGTAAGTGATCAAAACATGACAAAGTTTCATAAAGCTGATTAATACTGGCTGGTCTGTAATGTAGCAATGTTCCATCATGATCTCTGGGTGCTACATCACATTGAGATAAAATGATATATTTTTAATAACCAGTTTGGCCTAGAAGAGCACTTGGGCCTGAAATACGTTAGTGTGAAGTTACATGTTACATTTAAATCATACGAAGGGCACATAAAATGCTAGCACCTACACACTACTTCTTATTAATTCATGCTTAGTGCTTTTTGAGTGTCTCAAAGTTATACCACTTTAGGTGAGGGTTAACTCTGGGCTGCGGTAGTTACTGCTAGAATAACTTCAATCTTTTCCATGGGGCTAAAGCAAGTAATTTGCAGTCCTCCAGCATCCCAGGATGTGCACCACTCCCAGTCTCTCTCCCTCCTACCCATCCTGCCCCCAAGCAGAAACAGAGCACAGATGTCCTGGCTCTTAGCCACACCTCTGCTTACCAGCCTGCTAGTAACAAGTTAGAGCTGTGCAGGCATGAATCAGTATTAACCCTCAATATTTAAGTATTCACACCACTTGACATTCCACCAGGGGTGACTGGTGCCTCCTGAGTCTGGGGGGGGCACAATTTGTGGGCAAGCCCAGGGGTGAGCCAAAAGCCTTACATCCACTCCTATACATCTGTGTCACAGCTTCGTGCCCCACCCCCGCAACATGCCACAAACCTGTGCAGCAAAAAAAATTCCCCATCCTAAGTGGTGCCAAGTCAGGGGCTAGGCCACGTGCCCACCACTCCCTGTACCCACCCTACCAGTCACCTGTGCATTCGACAGATTTAGTATAATCTAAGTCAGTGATTCCCAATCCAATTCCCAATCTGTGGTATGGCTACCACCAGCGGTACGCAAAACAACTTGTCAGTGGTATGCATTAACAGATTTATTAGAAGTACTTTATATGAAAAAAAAAATTACTGGTAGTACTTAAGGTTGAACTGGAAAAAAATGGTGGTACTTAAGGCTGTATTGTTTTAAATTGGTGGTGTGCAGTCTTTTAGTTTGGGAACTGCTGGTCTAAGTGTTACATGTAACTTCAACCAAACTTCAGAGTATTGAGAGCAGTCTTGTTTACTATTCTTAGCCTATGTCTACACTGTGAACTTACTCTGTTCTAGAGTTGGATCCTCAAACACAATGTACTGTGGGTAAGATATTTCCTAAATTAGAAGGTGGGCTAATTAACACTCCGGAATGACAAAATGCCAGTAATCCTACTCACAGCATGGACTGGTTGTAGCTATACTGTTTCCACTTTAAGAAGCAGTTTTCCAAAGCATTCTGGTATACTTAAAAGATGCTGCCTTTGAATATGGTAACTTTTCTTTTAACCAGTCTTCGCTTTACATTCTCTTCATTAACTGTAGTCCTTCAGATTCATAAAGCACTTTGACCCTAGCCTATAAGACTCATAAAGTGAAGCAAACTTTGAAGGAAGCCAGTATAATGTAGGAGGAAAGGATGGAAAGGAGATGGCATTGACTGTGACAGAAGTATTTTGTAGTAAATCATTTTTATAGTGTTTTTTTCCACTCAGTTCAGTATTCTGACCGAGACACCATTCAAATGGCAGAAATTCAATCATAAATTTGCGAAAGAAGTTGAAAGTTTTCAGGGTAAAGATTAGAACAGAGTACAGAGGAAATTGGAGGATTGTTTCACATTGCGGTGGCAGAAGGAGAGCTAAATTCAGATACAAGCAACAAACACTTATAGGCTCCCAGGAGAAGAAAAAAAATCTGCTTCTGGGTAAACTAAATTGATACTGAGAGTCTATGTTTTTGACTCATGGCAAAATTAGAAAATGATAATTATTAAGGGCAGAATTAGTAGTTGTTAAATAATCATTAGTAGTATCATAACTAGGTTGAGAGGAGACCTGTGAACCAGTCTTGGGGATTGATTTTTGGGAGCAGATGCTGTGCTGCTAGCCTGGTTGCCATGGCTGATAGCTAAATTGCAGCAGCTACCCAGTGACCACCACTGCCCAGGGCACAGTTACACCCCTGATCATCAGACTTGTGCATAGTTGCAATCTGCTTAGATTCTGAAAGTTATATAAGGTTGGGCATTTGGCATTTGTCTGCCAAAATTAAAGAAGTACAAAGGGAATCCAGGTCCCACAGTGATTAAGATGCTGATTCTATTGACTCAGTGACCCACTGTGATGCTGACCAACTGCAAATGCTGTCACTTGGATCACCTATAAAAAGAAGATATTTTGACCATCTTGTTGGTAATATTTGTTGTTCTTAGGAACAAAATCTGGCCTTCCATTGTGCTAAGCATTGTATCAAGAAGGGAACAAAGAGACAGTCCCTGTTTCAGAAAGGTTGCCTTCTGTATGTCAGAAAGGATGTGACATATGAAGAAGACTGAGAAAAGGAGTGAAAGTAGGTTGCAGAATTCAAGTAATAATAAAAGATTTTATCATTAAAGCAGATGCCTCAGTTTGCCACTTGTCTACCCAATAGTAGGGACTTGGAGAGGATGGGGCACTCCAGCAGAAGCTTTTGAGGAGCAATTTGAAAGATAAAAAGATGAATTTACTGTGTTTTATGGGGATTTTTTTCCCCATGATCAAATGACGGCTAATGGGAGAAGTTGTGGAAGTGTTTGAGGAAGAATCAGAGCTCTCCCATATGGTTGTTAAAAACTGTTATGACATTTTTAGCTCGAATAGGAGTGTTGGCCCTCATGTCATAGCTAAATGCATGCTATAGCCTTAATTGGTTATGATGGTATTTCATGTCTTGTCCTCTAATACTTTTGGACAGTTAAAAGCATTGTTATTTTCCATCTTACATTCATTTTTATTTCTTCGCAAGATTAATTAAATCTTGAAAGTTTAAAAAGAGTGAGGAATCTTTCAGGATGAAACATGCTGTCAGTGTAAAATCAAGCAAAACACCAGCACTGAAATAAAGTCACAGCAAATGATTTATAATGAGGGTTGGCAACCCATGGCCCATAGGCTTGACTGAAGCCAAGAGCTTAGATTTGACTTATGGCAGACTGATTTGGCCCAGTCCACAGCAGTCATATCTGGCCCATGGTATGTGGAGCTTTGAGGAGCCTCTTGCCACTTCAGCACTCTCTTCACCGTGCTGAGAGCTGGTGTCTCATTCCCCACTGCAACTTGATAAGCTCTGCTGATCAGACATAACCATTTGTTTTGGCCATACTCATGAATGACACATGCCTCCAGCGCTGGCAGCAGTGGTAGAATGGGAGCAGTAAGCTGAGAGCTCCCACAGATGCCGCTGGCACTGTTGGTGGTGGCGGGGAGTGCCGAGAGCTGACTAGGGGTCGGTCACCATCCTCAGATGCTGCTAGCAGCTTCATTGGTGGCCAGCAGCAATCACTTACTGCCCGTAGATGCCGCTGGTGGTGTCAGTGGTGAGGTGGGGGGGTGGTGAGCAGCGACCACCTGCAGGCACTCCCAACAGTGTTGGTGGTGCCTTTTTGTAGGACGTGCACCACCATGCCCAGGGGGTGCATGTGCACCTGCATGCACCCCCTACGTGTCAACAATGGACATGATTTTTTGGCAGGGCTCAGTGAATGGAGGCTGAAGTAGGGAGCACAGAAAACAAGCCCTCAGCACAGAGCAGAGAGAGAGCTGAGACACTGCAGAGGGAATAGACTGCCCAAAATGGCACAAGCAACCTGCCCCCTATTCTAAAAGTTTGGCAGCCCCTGATTTAGAAAGTGAACAGCAACAGATACTTTTAGAAATTTTTACTTGGAACCGACCATTTGTGGTGTGAAATCAAAAGCAGTTTATGAAATAAAGTGTAGTATTTCCTTAACTGTTTTTACTATCTACCCCTCCTCAAAGGTTACCAATTCAGTGTGATGAATCCATGCAGCTTAATGGAAACCCATTCACTGACCGAGCATCAGCTTATTGATTTTCTTGTACATCTTTCTTTGTTTTGTTTTGTTTTTCCAATCTTAAAAGGGAGGTTAGAGATTTTAAATGAATATCCCTGTAGCATTTTAATGGTGTGAAAAAAAAAAGGTTATTTTTAGTAAATAAAAAGGAATTCAATATTATATATAAAAGTACTACAAATATACAAAGCCAAGATGCTATGAATGCTTCTTCACCATGAAATGAGAGACCACAGACAAAACTATCAGACTTCCCAGGTCTTTTTTTCTGTTGACTTGCTTTTTGTTATGAATTATTCCCTCTATCTAGTTCAAGCTTTTATTTCCTTAGCATTACTGACATGCTCCCTGTTGTGGTTCAGTGTTAGAATCCTTTTCTGGTATACAGGAAGTCGGGTTTGATTCCTTGACATGCATATAAGTACACCCATGTGTCAATGGTCTAAGGAGGGGATGTGTGGTCTGGGCAGTCTCAGTTTTTCCCTATTCCTGTCTAGCTGTAAATGTCAAAGGTCTTGATGACCTTTCATGCATACTAGGTCTAAGCGAATATGGAAGCATCCAATTCGGATTTGGATTCAACTGATTCTGAGGACAGTGATTCAATTCAGAGATTCGGATCACTGTCCTGAATTGATTTGGCCAAACCAGCTTTGGAAGATTCGGCGCTGATTTGGAGAGATTTGGTGATTTGGATCAGCTGGGGAGAGGCAGGCACAGCTGGGTGACTGCAGGTTCTCCTGTGACTCCTCCAACTGTGTCTGCCTTTCCCTGGGTGGGGGGAGCTGCAGGAGAAGCCCTGCCCAGCCCCTTCCCTAGCCTACTCCTGGCACTTAAAAAAAAAAAAAAAAGCCCCATACTCACCAGCTGCAGGAGCCATGACTGGAGCCTCTGAGGGCTCGTGGCAGAGCCACCCCTTGCACAGTGCAGGACAGTGGGGGAAAGCAAGTATTGCCTCCCCTGCTTGGCATCTGTGTGGCATCCACCTCATGGCATGGGTGCAGCACAGCTCAGCAGGGTGCCACACACTGCCTGCGAGCTGGGCCCACTGGGGCTGAGTGCTGCTGGGCTCTAGCTAACACTTGAAGCCACCCCAGCCCCAGACAGTGTGCTGCACCCTGTTGGGCCACACTGGACCCACATGATATGACAGTTGTCACATGGGTGCCAGGCAGGGGGGCAATCCCTACTGCCCCTCACTGCCCCGCACTGTGCAAGGGGGCTCTTCCATGAGTGCCCAGAGGTCCCAATCACTGCTTCTGTAGCCAGTGGCTATGGAGCTTTAAAAAAAAAGGAAAAGAAAAGAGTGCTGCATGCTGTCTGGGATTTAGGGCTGCTAGGGCTGAGTGCTACTGGTTTCTAGCTGAGTGCTAGAGCTGTCGCAGCTTCCAGGCAGCATGCAGTGCCCTGCCAAGCCGAGGTGTACCTGTGCCATGGGGGAGCTGCTGTGCAGGTGCCAAGTGGGGGGAGCAATCCCTGCTTCCCCCCGCTGCCCTGATCTGTGTGTGGGGGCCTTTGCCACAAGTCCTCAGAGGCCCCTGATTGCTCCTGCCAGAGCCTGTGAGTGCAGAGCTTTATTTCTTTTTTTAAAGTGCTGGGGGGCTGGGCTGGGCTGGGCTGGGCTGGGCTGGGCTGGGCGGGGGATGAGGCCGGGCAGGGCAGCCATAGAAGCTTCTCCAGTGACTCCTCCAGCTATGCCTGCCTCTGCCTCAGTGTGGGGAGCCACACAGGGGCTATGCCCTGCTGCCAGTTGACAGGTAGCATGGTGGGGTGCAGGATGGATGTGGGCACAGCAATGCTGGGAGCAGGAACTATGCCCTGCTGCCACTTGTCTCTTCTGCCTGGAGTGAGCTGCACCTACATTCTGCCCCCCACCACCCCAGCTGGACAAGCAGCAGCAAGGCAGAGATCCCATTGCCAGAGCTGCCATGCTTGCATCCTGCCCCCACTACCACACTTCCCGAGTAATGCACCCCCCCCCCCCACCTTGGCTGGGCAACTTGTCTCAGCCTCAATCTCTCCCTCCCCCAATATCCAAATCAGATGGCTGAATCTCCGAATCAGTTGAATCATTTTCAAAAATTTGTGAATCAATTTGCATTCTCTGAATCGATTCTGAGCTTTTACTTGGTCTCATGATTTGGATTTGGAGATCCAGTCTGCAAATCCTGCTAAATTTCCTCTGAATCAAATCAGTTACCAAAGCACTAATGCATACAACAGGATCCAGAAGGACCAATGGTTGCCACCTACTACTAAAGGCACTCAGAGCCTGTTTCTACAAATCTTTATGCATAAAGTTAGCCTTTCACACATGACTGCCCCCATCGCCTTCCATAGGAATACCTAGGTATGAAAGATTATGGAAATATCTTAGTACTTAGGTGATCAGAAATAAGCCACAAGGGCTATTCACTACGCTTTAGATGCATCCTAGCTCCTGAACAGGAAATAGTATTGCTGTGTTAGTTTGCTGTTGTACACAAAGTAGGATAATACATGAAATACTGAACTCACCTGTACCTCAGAACCTAGCATGCTACCTACTGAATCCAGGGGGTTATTTCCTGCATCAAGTTTTTCCTCACACTCTCCCATTCAAGTTTTGATCAGAACCATCTAGCACAAATTCAGTGGCTGCACAAGAGGACAGCTTCCTTTTTTAAAAATTACTGCCTGAAAATATTTTTCAGCCATGTGTATAATAATACTAGTGCAATAAGTCAACAGTTCCCATCCCAGTTCATCTGGATACTTAACTGTTAATTAAAACATAAAGTCAGACTATAGCTATGGGACAACTTCAAGATAACTTCTCTTGAAAGGCATTTACTGAAATCTCCAAGCTGTAATAAACATTGCATGCTTGATAGTAGACTAATAGCAGCCTTGTTTTACTAAAAATAGTTTAATTTTCCCCATTCCCAGAAAGAGTATATAAAGATTTGAACTAAATCAATATTATTTTAATTTTTTAAAGAATACTCAGTACAATTTTAGCTGCATCGTACAAGTTTATTATGAATTTTATAAATGAAAAGTTGAAAAGAGAGCCATGACATGAAGAGGGACCAAAAGCTGAAAAAGAACTGTCCTCTCTGGGGCTGTATGATGTTGGGTTCAAAGCTGGCTGAACATTGTCAGCAACCTACTTAACTATTTTTAATGTTGATCTAAAATGAAGGGCTAAGCTAATAAAAAGTAAATAGTTTACTACTTGTTCTTGGAAGGAAATAATGAAACTGTATTGAAAGAAAAACTCCAGAGCAAACCTTAGAAATGGCTGAAGTAGTTACAACTTTGTGCTTTTCAGCAAAATTATTAAATAGCACATATTTAATAGATTACAAAGTAGCTTTCTGTTAGATATCAAAATGTTCTTGTTAATGGAAAACATAATGATTGGATGATTTTATAGTAAGGCTTTATGGGGATCAGTTTAATATTGATATCAATGATATGCAGTAAAATACAAAATAATCAAAAATGGTCCTCAAGCCACATTCTGAGATGCAATAAACAGCTATAAAAACCAAATTTTGATGTATGCATTTTTACTGACCACTTCGGCTGGAATCTCATTGAGTAGGTGCTTGTCCTACTGGAGCCATGCATCAGTCCTACTGTAAAGGGAACCTTGTGCAAAGAAAATGCCATAAGTTTCCCTGTAACAGAGTTTCCCCTGAAGATTTCCACCACAGTAGCATTGTTAACTTATTCACTTTCCTGTGGAAGGAGCAGGTTGCAGTTCCTAAATTGTTCAGACCTCCTAAGTTCTGCCACAGATCTTAGGGGTTTATTTTAGACTGGAACCATCCATCTGGAAATACTGTTGCCTTGACATCTGATTTGTGTCTCTGTAGTTCTTCCAGGCATAGGCAATGTGAAGGGGGGCACAGGGGAGCCTCCCCAATAGCGCTAGTGCTCCCCCCGAGACTCTGACTGGTGAGGGGACACAGAGAGTGCTTTTGCCCCCTCCATTAAATTGGCTCCAGTGGTGGGACGTCAGCATTAGAAGTGCCAGCAGTGGAAGTCCTGGCATTTCTGCAGCCACCATGCTGTACGTGAAAGTCTCAGTATTTCTGCTGTATTGCTGGCATGCTCAGAAAGCAGCTTCTGGGGGACCCCGCCCCCTGGTTGCCACAATTGGCCACTAGGGAACCCCCTCCAGTCATGTCCCACTGCTGCCCCTCCAGACTCGGGAGGCACCAGTTGCCTGTGCTTCCAGACAGTGCCAAAACTCTAATGGAACTCCAGGAGAGAATATTTTCAGGTCCCTGAAAAAAAGAGCATTTAATGCCAGAGAAAAGTCTCCATAATCAAGACAAAACAGCCTGAAGCTTTTTGAATAGGTTCCTATAGTGCTTATTGGTAAATAATTTATCCCACTTGTCTCCACAATGCTCTTGGTCCTGACTTGGCCTCTCCTTAACAATGGAATCTAAAACTCATGAATAGTCAATTTCTGAGCAAAGGGGTAGATATGATGCAGTCTCTCTTTTTAAATGAGAATAGCTAGATTCACTTAAGTGAGATTTTCAGAGGGAAAAAATGTTATGAATAAGGAATTTAGCTTTTGGCAATTGATTTTCTTGCAAGTAGGGGGTTGTCCACAGTATTTAACCTGCTATTTCTACTTTATAAATACCCTATGAGATATAACACAAATAAATCAATGCAAGAATTTAATCTTCTCTCCCAAGAGATAGAATATATTCAACTTAAGGCAGTTTTCAAATTCTTGCTTTACGCTTACCCAGCTGTTAACCAGCTCCATAGTAGCTGGTTGGAAGTAGAAATGAATCATTTTGTAAGGTGTGATAACTTACAAGAAAATGATAAGCATCCCTTTGACATGGACAAGACTTCTATACTTCAGAAACAAATTATCCAATGGATTGAGATTTCAGTGCTTTGCAAATTAATAATCATAGAATCATAGAATCAT
Source organism: Crocodylus siamensis (assembly GCF_052110815.1). Classification (NCBI taxonomy): domain Eukaryota; kingdom Metazoa; phylum Chordata; order Crocodylia; family Crocodylidae; genus Crocodylus; species Crocodylus siamensis. The sequence goes on along the minus strand of NC_143396.1, from coordinate 214,202,021 downwards.
AGAAGTAGGGTCAGAAGGGACCTTGTAGATCTTCAAGTCCGACCCCCTGCCTGGGCAAGAGAAAAACTGGACTCAAATGAGTCCAGCCAGGTAGGCATCAAGCCTCTTCTTAAAGAGCCTCAGGGTAGGAGCCAGCACCACTTCCCTTGGAAGTTGGTTCCAGCTCCTAACCACCCTAACTGTAAAGTAGTTCTTGCAGATGTCTAATCTAAACCTACTCTCCAATAATTTGTGTCCATTATTCCTTGTCATGCCAGGGGGCACTAGGGGAAACAGTGTCTCCCCCAAACCCTTCTGGTCCCTCCTAGTGGGTTTATAGACAGTCACCAGGTCCCCCCTCAGCCTTCTCTTGTGAAGGCTGAACAAGTTTAGGTCCTGCAGTCTTTCATTGTAGGGTCTGCCCTGTTGTCCCCGGATCATGCGGGTGGCCCTCCTCTAGACCCTTTCAGTGTTGTCCACATCCCTTCTGAAATGGGGTGCACAGAACTAGATGCAGTACTCCAGCTGTGGTCTGACCAGCGTCGTGTAGAGGGGAAGGATCACCTCCCTGGCTCTACTTGAGATGCACCTGTGGATGCACAACAAGGTCTGGTTAGCCTTGCCAACCGTCACCTTGCATTGTCGGCCCATGTTCATCTTGGAGTCAATAATGACTCCAAGATCCTTTCTGCCGCCATGCTCTCAAGAAGGGAGTTTCCCATTCTATAAGTGTGCTGCTGGTTTCTACTGCCTAAGTGCAGCACCCTGCACTTGTCAGTATTGAAACACATCCTGTTTATGTTAGCCCACTCCTGTAACTATTCAGATCTAGCATGCTCACCTCACCCCAAAATTTGGTATCATCAGCAAATTTAAACAGGTTGCATTTCACCCCATCGTCCAAATCGCTGATGAAGAAATTGAACAGCGCAGGCCCAAGGACCGAGCCCTGAGGGGACTCCGCTGCCCACTTCCCCCCAGGTTGAATATGACCCATCCACCATCACCCTCTGAGTATGACCCTTGAGCGAGCCAATTTGCAATCCATCTGTGTAGGCATCAATGCCACAGTCGCCTAGTTTTTTAATGAGGATGGGGTGGGAGACGGTGTCAAAGGCCTTTCTGAAGTCTAGAAAGACTCCGTCTACAGTGACACCTGCATCCAATGCCTTTGTGACCTGATCATAAAAGGCAATCAGGTTGGTCTGACATGACCTGCCCCTAATGAAACCGTGCTGGTTGCCCTTGAGCATCATCCCTGAAGCCCACCCATCACAGATGTGCTCCTTGAGGATCTTCTCAAAGACTTTCCCTAGGATTGAGGTAAGACTCACAGGCCTATAGTTGCCCAGGTCCTCTCTCTTCCCTTTTTTGAAGATGGGGACCACGATAGCTATCTTCCAGTCATCTGGCACCTGGCCCAAGCACCATGAGTGCTCGTAAAACCATGCCAAGGGCCCTGCAATAACCCCAGCTAGCTTCCTCAACACCCTGGGGTGGAGAGCATCTGGACCTGCTGACTTGAACACGTCCAGCCCCTCCAGAAGCTCTCTAACCTGGTCCTCTCCAACCTGAGGTCTGGAGGCATTCCCCTCGAGTCCATCTGGCATCACAGCGGGGAAGTCCCGGTCCCTGCACAAGAAAATGGAGGTGAAGAATTGGTTAAAGAGTTCCACTTTCTCCTGTGGCGCAACCACCAGCTTGTTCAGCATACTTTGCAGGGGCCCCACATTACCTGGTGCCTTCTTCATCCTCCCTATATATTTGAAAAAGGACTTTTTATTATCCTTGATCTTGGACACTAGTGCTAGCTCTATGTCCACCTTAGCTTTCCTGACAGCCCCCCTACAGGCCTGAGCAGAGGAGATATACTTCTCTTTGGAGATAGCACCCCCCTTCCACTGGGTGTACACTGCCTTTTTGGTAAGTAGGTATTCCTGGAGACCCTTGGTGAGCCAGGGGGGCTTTCAGACACTCTTTCCCCCCTTGCTTCTTGTTGGGATGGACTCCCCTTAGGCCCTGAGTATCGTTTCCTTAAGGAACGACCACTCGTCCTGGACACTGAGTTCCCCTGCCCTCAGGGATCCCAGCGCCTCACCCACTAGTCTCCTCAACTTGTTGAAGTTGGCCGTCTTAAAGTCTAGGGCTACCATCTTGCTGCAGGCCCTTGACACCCTGCGCTGGATGGTGAATTCTAGCAAGCGATGATCACTTTGAAAACTTCCCTGCACATTACAGATATTGTCACAGAATTTCATAAAGGGTAAAGTTATCTGCAATGAAAACAGAACATATTCTGACCAATGGGGAAAGGGAAGTGACAATAAAAAGCTGCCGGAACATCATTTTTGTGAGCAGTTCTGAATCTCCAAATGTTAAATGTCATAAACTCAACACTCTGCCATGTTTGTCAGTTTTACATGTGTGCAATTGCATTGAAAGCAGAGCAGCCAGTAGAATAGCTAAGGGGTGAGTGACCAGGGCACTAAATTGAAGGAAAGGTGCAAAAATAGAAGCCACCACTCTATGGTCTTTTTGCCAGAAACGTCAGCAGTCCAGTCACTGACATTTCTTCATGAGCTGCCATCACTACCCAAGGTGCAGAAGTGCTCAGGTAATAAGGGAATCAAAAATGTAATTGTATGTAATTGTATGTTATTTATTTTATAAAAATAGTTTATAGCTATTTTCAAGAGAGGTACCACAAAATACCATGGTCCTATACTGTACTGAGTAAATTGGGGCTGTCAGCACTGTGCATTGTCATTGATGTTGTAGAAGTTAAACATAAGGGAGTGGCAGAAGGCAAATTTTATTAATTTTGAACATGTGGACTTTTGCAAGTCCCCTTTTGCAAACTACCTCTTTTGCACCTGGCATGTTTTGAATGACATCTTCATGAATTTTGGTACTTTCATTCATGCTGGTACAGAAAGACGGAAATTTTACAAAATGTACTGATATGTTGTGTACACCTGATTGCAGATTTTACCAAATGTACTGTAGTCTTTTCCTCTTCTTGATGCTATCTTCATCATATGCCATGCCAAATGATTGGTCAAGGACAGATATATATTATCCACAGGGGACAGGCTCTTGATATGTCAGAAATGTGAAATAGCCTGTGTTACTTACCACAGCATAGTCCAATCAAAAATAAGTTTAAAAGCTTTTCTTGGCAACATGCATATTTATTTGGGGATTTTTTTTAAAGCCCAGGCAAAAGGGGCTGTAGATTTAGCCAGAACAGTACTTTGCCTGAGTGAGCAGAAACAAGTATCTGCCTTTCATAATTGTGCAGACATTAAACTCTGAATATTAAAGAGGTTTGGCAGCCACAATATAAACTGGGGTACTTGCCATTTCTGGACAAACTGTGTCCTTTTTATGGGGTAGTCAGAGACTAAATGCTCCAAAGGTTTCTCTCCTGTGCTTGCTCTTTTCAAGAAAGAAAAAAAAAAAAAAGGAGGAGGAGGAGAAGAAAAAGAAAGAATGAACTGGATTGGGAATTCTTTAAATTAGTTATTTTCAAGAGATGAGTTTTCAATTTAGATTTAAATGTGCTATTATTGACTGGAATGTCAGTTCTCACAGGGAGGCTGATTTGTCAGTGGTTTACTGTAAATATAATAAAATGCAAGATAAATTTCAGATAATATAGAAGAAATCCTTCTTTGCTTGTAATAGAGCCTCTAAGTTACTTGGGCAAGCAGCAACTTATATAAGCTTGCAATATTTCCCTGCATCTATCAACCCAACCACTGTTCTATATACCAGTACTAGTTTTCTGTGGACATGTCTACACATGCCTATTAGTGAGCTGTAATCAACTCTGCTTATTGCATGAGAGTTTATTGCTCCCAGACATATTTTTACACATGCACTCAGGACTGCAGCATATTGAGTCAGGTTGGAGCAGCAAGCCAGCCAGCATAGGACTACTCCTCCTGGCTCAATGTACCGCAGAGGGGGTGGCTGAGGCACAAGGGTACTTCAATGTGGGGATAGTCACAAAGCAATCTGCACCCTGGAGCACATTCATGAACCAACCAGACATCTACACATGCACTGTTGCAGTTTTTTACTCCACAGCAGGATAGTACTTGTACTGGTATTTAACCTTCGTTTAGTCCGGCTTAATAGGGGTGCATGTATAGATATGCAATGCTTACTGGATGTGTCTACATGTGCCCCTGACTGCACATTGGATACTGCACAGTCTCAGTGGTGCACAGTTATTCTTAGGTACAATGTCACCATAGCAACAAGCTACAGCAACGAAGCTCATCATTATGGTGACATAGCATCAGTGCCCACTGATGCTATGTTACCATAGTGATGAGCTACATCACCATAGCTTATCACTATAGTGATGTAGCATCTTGTGTAGACATTCCCACTCTAGAGGTAATTAGTCAACTCCACAGTAAGCATCTCATGTAGACGGGCCTTTTGGATGCATCTACACATGCGATTAATTTGAAGCAATAAACTCTGGAGCAGTTTGAGCAGGAATAAACTACTCCTGGGTGTAGTGGCCACATGTATGCCTGGGACAGTAGCAATTTGAACTGAGGTGGAGCAGTTTATGTCACAACCACTCAGTCCTGGACTTTGGGTGGCAGTGGCAGGCGGCAGGTGGGTGGCTGGGGAAGGAGAGTGCTGAAAGTATGGAGCTATGTGGTTAGGATGCAGGCAGGGGGTCTGGCCCCCAGCTGACTGAGCCGATAGGGTGCAATTTACACCAACAGTCAGCATCTACATGTGTGTTAAATTGCAGTACGTTACCCCAGCATAAGATAGTATGGTCTCCGATAATGCTATCTTACTGTAGCATTAATTAATTTACTGAGGCCTAATACTATTGCATGAGTAGACAGTGATTTTTTACTCTCCAACTAGTCTGCTCCACAGTTAAGTACATGTGTAGCTGTGGCCATTTTTCTTACATTATCCTTGCATTTCCTGGAAAATCCTTGGTGAAATACTGACTTCTCTTCAATTTAGTCTAAATACAAGTTTAAAACTCAAACCTCTGTCTCACTATGGTGGGTTAGAGTTCGTCTGGGACATGGCATTCTCTGGTTGATAGACCCAAGACCAGTGCTGTCCCATTAAGGTCAGATGCAAGTATACACAGAATCAGGCCATTAGTCAGTCTTGCTGTTGACAATGAATATAGTATTAATTTAACCTCCATTACAATGGATTAAAACATATTGTGCCATTTTTAGAGGATAAATATCTTTGTGAAACTGATACAATTATTTGTTTGTGAGGAAGAACTCAGACATTTCTAATATTGTGCTTTTTATTATATTATGCCCTAGATGCATTCACATCTTTGCCAGGGGACTTGTTGAAAAAAGGTCTCAAGTACTGAGACTGCAACATTCTTAAAAGTGTATGCAACCTGTGACCTAATAAATATGTTGTATATCATCACTGCATATGTCAATAGCTCATCGAGTCTGTTGATATTGGAACAATTATGTTTTATTACAACTATTTCTGTATGTATATAGGTTTCTTAGAATTACTGGAATGATCTGACAAGATTTTATTTTCTCATACAATAGCTACTGTAGTTCCATATATATTATCTTCATTCCTTCCCTTTTGTGTCTTTCAGTCTGATGGTCACCAGTACACCCGTCAATGGAGAAGAGGTGTAAGATTCTTGAACACCTAGAATAATCTTAGTCTCATCTCCTCTCATTCCTTTATTTATCTCACGTTCTGTTTCGTACTTGTACTGTTATACTTGAATGATCTTACTTATGGTATTTTACACCTTTGTAACATTTTTGTCTTTTAAAATTGTTTCTAAATGTTTTTTAAAATTGCTGAGCAAATACTAATAAGACCGTACTATGTGCCTGCTCAGAATAACTGCTCAGAATGTATTTTCCCCTCCTTTTTTGTGAGAAAATAAAGATTCATTTGAATAAAGTTGATATGGAAAAGGAGGGATTTCAATACATTTTCCACTTCAAAAATATTTTTTTAAAGTTTTGAAATTATCAACGTTGTGTCATCCCAACAATTTAAAATTACAAGTTCTTTTTTGTTTTTAATATATATAAGTTAATTCACAATTAAAAATGAAAAAAGCAAAAGAATATGTTAAAGATGAAAAAGCTTTAACGAAATATTTCAAAGGTATTAAAATTAAATATGTAGACTTATCTGAATTAAGTTTGCAGATTTTCAGTTCACAAACATTTACAAGGTTTTAATTTTTATTCCAATTTGAGAAGAGGAAAACACTGTGAAATAAATAGAAACTCCATTTTATAGGTAGGAAAACTTAGGTGTAAAAATGCGAGCATGAATGTTCCAGAATCTTATATCAGGTCATTGTCCAGACAAGACACTGAATCCAGGAACACTAATTGTTTGGGATAAATGATAACATTCTGCCTCTTTTACAATGATGAAAATATATTTAATGAAGATATTTTTAGTTTGAAAGCTTTTACATATGTTATTACCCATATTACACAGCTGGAGAAATTCACACAGATAGACAGCAAGTAACTTTCAAGATAACAGGTAGATCTGTGAACAGTCTCTGCCTTTCATTCTGTTATGCTAACCATTGTACTATGCTGCCTCCCTCTAATTAATGCCTTTAATTAATGTTATGCTAATGTGAAGATGTTGAAAGCATTAATTTCCAATTGGCTAAATTAAGGTTTAAGGGGATTTTAAAAAAATGAATTGCTTTTCTAACCCTCTGAGCTTCAGTGTTTACTAATTTATACATATTACCTTAATGTCAAATGTTAATGTTCCTTTTATTGTAGCACATGAAAGCAAACCATTTTAGAAGCAACGTGCATTATCATGTAATGAAAAATGTACCATACTGCGATCATGCACATGGAACAACATAAACCAGCATAATGTATGCATGCAGCACATCAGAAGTTTAAGCTAGTTCTTAAAAGAAAAGCATATTGAATTTGAGTTTGTTTTAATCAGTGTTTTGGTTTGAAATTCTTCTGATCTGATAAAGTTTATAGACAGATGACATCAACTCTAATGCTGAGGAAGGAGACAATACACAGTAATTAGTCACAAGCTGTTTTCCAAACCCCAGATATAATGCTCAATCCTGCAATGTGCTCAGTTCTTCTGAGTGATACTGCATGCTTTCAGCTCCCTATAGAAATATGAGCACACTAAGCACCTCACAGCATTGCTCTGCACCTGACAGAACAAGACTATAAAGACCTGCAAGCACGCTGGCCCGTGAGCAATCTGATCCAAGTTTGTAATTTCATTTCTGCTCCCCAGAATCAGGAAGTCCATCAGTAAGATCCTGTCATTTGGCTCAATAGGATTACAGGGTTAGCAATTAGATGTCATGAAGACAAAACAGCCATTTCTGGCATTCCCTATTCCTTCCCCATTTAGAAATTAGCATCCCCATTTAGCTGTTCTTCCTGAGCAATTAAGTATACAGGCTGTTAAATGGTCATGATTTCTTAGAGACCGCAGTGTTGCAGTCATATGTCCCATTCAGATGATGACTGTGTGTTGAACAAAGGCTTACAGTAAAGGGTTTTAATGAATGTACTACGATGGTGAAGCATATTACCTATACATAAAAATATCCATTTTTGTTTGTTTTTTTACTGGTCAGTAAGTATTTACTTCAGATTATGAATTGAGATGTAGCAACAAATTTGATACAAATTTGTATCAACAAACCTGCACTGCTTTAGACTATATGCCTATTTTTGTATGCTGCAGCAGTGAGCCTGGGGAGGATAGGATTGAATATGTTTCATCTTGCCAAGTCCATCGGCACCTTCCAGACCCGCATTTCAGTAGTGTGGTGGTTTTCAACTTGCATCCCTGGGGGTCTGCAAACCATGCCTAAGGGGCCCTCAGAAGATTACTATGATAAGTAAAAAGTATGTGAATACCCACACTTACAATGCAAAGGCGTCTGCATTTCCATATGAAATGTCCATTCCACTCAATGTCCACCTCCATTCAAAAATTTTGAGGGTCTGAAAATGAAAAAAAAGGCTGAAAACCACTGCACTAGTGAAATCCTTACCACTCAGTTGAATCCTTAATTTCCAGCATATCTGAAATGAGACATTGGGAGTGAACCCAGTACAGTCTCACTGGTGAAATGGTGGAACTAAAGCATATTGACAAACCTGAGTGGGTGAGGTATGTTTGACTGTCCTCCCCAGGATATATTGCTATCATAATGTAGGAAGTCCCCCCCCCCACATTGAATCTAACCTGTACAGACCCAAACACACTTTTCTGATCTTCAAGATTGTTCATATTCAAAAGTTTTCACTAGCATTTAAACAGCCTATAGCAAAAAACAAAACAAAACCCCCTCAACCAACCAAACCCAAATATGGACAAATAACCAACCAGAAAAATGAAATATGGGCAAATAATGTTATAGGCAAAGGAAAAAATGTGTCTTTTAAAGGTGAGGCAATCCTGAAAGCCCCCCTGAATGTAACTTTCTGATTTGCCTGCCATTAAATATAAACATTTTATTGTAAAAGGACAATCTCTGCACTCTCTATTATACCTCTGACAGGTATTGAAAAGTTTTTTTGATTTAAAATTATTATTATTTGTTTCATATACACAGAATGAACTTGACGGATGTTGCATGAATCAATGTATCTTTATTTCAGCAGAAATCAGGGAATTTAAAATATCCTGTTATTATGGCCTCATGCCTTTATTTTAGATATTCTTGTTACCTGAATAATGTCTCATCTAGTTCCTTGTTTTGATTTGGTGGTCTTTTCCTCCTTTAACTTTCCCAGGTACACACCACTGACCTCAGAGCAAACAGTGAAATCTGCTTGAGACAGAATAATGCTGGACCACAAAAAGAAATCTACCTTAACCTGGTTTATTTTTCATAGGGGAGCAGGGACACTGGCTTCCTCTCCTTGCTCTGAGCTTCCCTGTTCCCTTGGGTCTCTGATAGTCACCCAGCACTGAGCAGGATGTGGATGTTTCCTGGACATAGATCCTGCCCCAGATGGGTCTTGCTGATCAGACTCTTATCAGTCACAGACTCTTGCCTGTGCTCTCATAGCTTGGGGGAGAAACTCTGCACCTCATGGCTAGAACATTGGCAAGAGCTGCTGTTTTGGCTGCAGGGCCTCCAGGAACAGCCCTGGACCCTGCAGGGCAGAAGGCCAGTGAAGAGAGGTGCCCCCAAGCTGGCAAGGCACAAGAGAACTTCCCTGATCCTCACAAGAGGGGATGCAGTGCTGGTCACTGCCTTCATCCCTGCAGGATGCCAGGGGATAGCTTTGGTTGGGCAGAAAAGGTGAGGGGTTTCCCTGCAAGCATTGGCAAGAGCTGATATGGGATCCATGCCCCGCAGTCAGCTCCTGACATTGCTAACAGAAAACCCCTTCATGGAGGGCAGCTTGCAGTCTCTGCCTTTCGCATTGCCCTTGAGTGGCAATGGGACAGGACAGCATCAGCAAACAGGGACAGCTTGCACGCTGCCCTGTACCTAAAGCAACAGAGCACCCCACAGGACAGCAGAGACTATCTACAGAGGAACCATAAAAGCTGGAAACCTGCTCAGTCAGAAAATTGATATGGTCCAGCCTGTTTTATGGGGAATTACATGTGTGATTACTTTCCATGTTATACAGAGTGATTCTACAAGCAGTTCCCAAAGGGTTCCTATAAGATATACTGGGACTGTAGAAATGGTCCAAGTTGGGCAAGTTTCTGGATTTTGCAGGTTTCATCTTAGAAAGGTTTCAGTGTATGTAAGTTATTGATTATTTTATAATTCCTCCTCCTTTTTTCCCTCTGCCCTTTAACTTTGGACATTTTTTATTAAATAATATGTCATCAAGGCATTCTGCTTCATTGAGCAACTGCATTCAAAACATCTTGGACTTGATGCTCATTTGCCAAACCCAGGGCAGGGTTAAAAGGTAGGGAGTCTGCCCTAAGACTGGGCATGCCAACTTCAGCTGCTCAGTGAAAATGAAAGAAATGCCAATTTCAAAGAGTAGCTGCAGGATTCAGGGAACTTCCAATTGCTATAAATATTGGGGGAAAAACGTTTTCGGTTCAATTAAAACCAAAGAAAAAAACAAAAAAACTATTTTTTGCAGAAAAGCAGAAACCCTGATTTTCAGCCAGCTGTAGTCCTGAAACCTGGAGCTTAATAATGATTCTCTTGTACTTTTCATTAAAGAAGGAGTAATGGCTCTCAGTAGAGCTGATTGAACACTGTATGTTTCAAACTGTTTGTGCCTCTTTATTATTCACCACTTGTGATCATTCTTTAATTCTTAGTTTTGCTTTTCTGAATGTTCATAATCAGTAAATTTTAGGGCTCAGACCCAAGATCAGCCAGTAAGCTAGTATGTAAGTAGTAGTAGTAATAGTGGTAATAATAATAATTTATGCTTTCATAATACCTTTTCATCAAAGGATTTCAAAGCACTCAACAGAAATTAACTAATTTAGCCTCTGAATGCCCCTGTGTGGTGAAAGTGAGATGTACTTTGCACTTCTTCAAGTCCTCCATAAGGACTAAGTACAGGCCAGAGGCTGAATCAGTGCAGTCTTTGCAAGTTAGTCTAACCTGTGTAAATTGAACTGATAAGCAAGTAAACCAACACTCACTTTTGATTCCAGAAATGTAGCCACATGCCTGCAGTGTCCCAGGCCAGAAGCCAGGGGACACTAGAGTATGCCTCCCTGCTTGGCTAGAGCAGACAGCTTGGGCCAAAGCTAGCCTTCCCACCCTGTGAGAGAGTATTTGTAGGGGGGGTACAAAGCATCCTGGGATGCTGGTTAACTTGAATCTGGAGGGGATCTAGGACAGAAGTTCATTAAACCAATTTAACCTAAATCAGTTCAATCTGATACTACATCCATTCAGGTTTATCATAGATCAGTTTCACCCATTTTGAAAGTGGCTTATGTGGACTGAATTTCTGTTGTGTTACACATTTGAATGTGTTTCCCATCACTTATACTGTTAACATGTAAGTTCTGTCTCTACCCCTAAAGACTTCATGTATGGACAAAATCAAGAAAGCAAAGCAGATAAATGAGGTAAAACTAATTTCATTTCTTAAACATATAAGAAGAGCATTACAAATAAGCCAGCTGGCAAAGAATGATCAGGGAAGCTATGAGTACAATGCTTGCTTAAGAAGTTTAAAGAAATTAAAATAACAAGGATGGAGAAAGAATACACAATATAAAAAGTAAAATGTTGAACAAATTTCAATGTAGGGCCTAATGTACCAACATTTTCAAGAAACTAGTTGGAATAACTTCAAGAAGTGTAAACTTGGACAAACTACTAGAGAAGAGTATTTCTTAGGCATGCCAGAATGAAGTCAGGAAGGCCAAAGTGCATTTGGAGTTGCAACTAGCGAGGGACATGAAGAGTAACGAGAAGGGTGTGTACAAATATGTCAACAACAATAGGAAAATCAGGGAAATTGTGGTTCCCTTACTGAACGGGGAAGGCAACTTAGTTACAGATGATGCAGAAAAAACTGATGTAGTCAGTTCCTTTTTCACCTCAGTCTTCACAAGCAAGGTCAGCTCCAAAACTACTGTACCTGAAAGCCTAGTTTGGGGAGGAGGTGAGCAGACCACAGAGGCAAAAGAATAGTTTAGGAACTTTTTAGAAAACTAGATGTGTCCAAATCCAAGGGGTCAGATGCAGTGCTCCCAAGGGCTGATGTGAATGCAGAGCAACTGGCTGATATCTTTGAAAACTCTTGGCAATTGGGAGGGGGCCCAGATGATTGGAAAAGGGCAAATACAGTACCTATCGGGAAGAAGGGGATTCAGGGAGCCATAGCTCAGTCAGTTTCAACTCAACCCCTAGAAAAAATCATGGAGCAGATCCTCAAGGAATCCATTTCTAAGCACTTTGGAGGACAAAAAGGTGATTAGGAACAGTTAGCATGGATTTACCAAGGGCAAGTCATGCCTGGCAGTTAAATGAGCAATTAGATAATCAATTTATTAGCTAATTGGCAAACAGTAAATGAAATGAAAAGTGGGCAGGCTGCTCTCACTAGGAATTGGCCTACAACCTGGCCCCACTTAACGTAATAATAATTAATTATTGAAAAAACACACTCAACACAAGAGAAAGGGATAAACAACAATATATTGGATACACAGCAAAGAACAATACAACAAGAAGAAAACAATAAACAAGGTCCAATAGTAACAAAGCAATAACCCCAATACAATGCAAAGATAGCCAACAAAACCAAGCCTTATCCTGGGTGGCATTAAAGAACAATCATGCCTTTTCATCCATACCATGTACTAACAAGCAACTCACAGCATATCACACTCACTGAGGGTGTTGACTGCCCTGATCCACACCTATTCTGGCACACAATGCTCAAGGCACCCTTAGGATATTGTCCTCCCAGGACTTTACCCAAACACAACACACAACACAACACAACACAACAGAGAGAGACACTCAACCTACACAGACCACACTGATCCCACTTGGTCATTCAGCTCCCAGCCTATATGGTCACTCCAGCACACATTCCATAGTCCAGCTACACCACACTCTCTACCTCTCCACTCTCCACTGCTCCACCTGCTCTGTTGCAAACACAAACTCACACGTACCTGCAGTGAGGAGACAGGAAACTCAGCCAGGGACCAATCTCTCCTTCTAGAGCTGTGCTCAGGCCCCTGTTGTACTCTCAGTGACAGATAGCTGTCACTCACATAATGTACCAATCACCATATGGATGCACATGCCTCTCATCTATGCACACAACACACCCCTCTGCATGTGGCCCTATACAAAAATAACAATTTGGAGTCTGTCAAAAACTCCTCAGAGTCATTCTGTCAAAATTTATGCTTCAACCGATCATGCTCACAAAAGAGAACTGGGTCACCAGTTCAAAAGGTCGTTGGTTCTAGTGTTTTTTAGAACTGACTGTAACCAGGCCATAGGTACACTGCAGTTTCACTACCAGCACTGACCAATCTGATTGCCTTCTATGATGAGATGGCTGGCTTTGTGGGTGTAGTGGATGTAATATGCCTTGACTTTAGCAAAGTTTTGATGCCGTCTCCCACAACATTCTTGCAAGCAAGCTAAGGACATATGGGTTGGGTGAATGGACTGTAAGGTGGATAGAAAACTGGCTGGATGTTTGAGCTGAAAGGGTAGTAATCAGTGGCTCAATTTCTAGTTGGTACCGGTATCAAGTGAAGTGCCGTAAGGGTCAGTCCTTGGGACAGTTTTGTTCAATATCTTAATCAACGAACTGGAAGATGGGATGGACTGCACCCTCAGCATATTTGCAGATGACAATTAAACTTGGTGGAGTAGTAGATATGCTGGAGAGTGGGGTTAGGATTCAGAGAGACCTAGACAAAATGGAAGATTGAACAAAAAGAAATCTCATGAAGTTTGCACATAAGGGCAAGTGTAAAGTCCTGCACTTAGGATAGAACAATCCCATGCACCAGTGCAGACTGGGGACTGCCTGGTTTAGCAGCAGCTCTGTAGAAAAGAACCTCGGTGTTAAAGTGGACAAGATGATGAATATGAGCCAACAGTGTGCTTTTGTTGCAGAGAAGGGTAACAGCACACTGAGCTGTGTTAGTATCTGTAGGAGTGTTGCCAGCAGATCATAGGAAGTGATTATCCCCCTATATTCAGCACTGGTGAGGCTACTTCTGGAGTATTGTGCCCAGTTTTGAGCACCACACTACAGAAAGGATATGGACAAACTAGACATAGTCCACTGGAGGGCAACGGAAATGGTTAGAGGTCTGAAGAACCTGACTTCTGAGGAGAGGCTAAGGGAACTGGGCTTATTTAGTCTGGAGAAGAATCAGAGGGGACACAATGGGAGCCTTCAACTACCTGAACAGTGCTACAAAAGAGGATGGAGCTAGTCTGTTCTCAGTGGTGACAGATGACAGAACAAGGAACAATGATTTCAAGTTGCAGCAAGGAAAGTTTAGGTAACATATTAGAAAAAAAATCTTTCTCACTGGGAGGGTAATAGAACACTGGAGCAGGTTACCTAGAGAGGTTGTGAAATCTCCATCCTTGGAGGTTTTTAAGATCTGGCAAGATAAAGTCTTGGCCAGGATGACATAGTTGGTGATGGTCCTGTATTGAGCAAAGGGTTATACTAGCTGACCTCCTGAGGTCCCTTCCAACCCTGATTGTCTATGATTCTAAGTGTTAGAACTGGACGCAGGAGACTATCAGACCACTCAATTTGGTTCTAGTAAGGCCTTGTTTGGAATACTGTGTCTAGCTATATAAGTATAATAAAGTTGCTTAACACTAGATGGATTGCAGATGTGCTCAAAGGATTATAAAATAATTGGAATACAAGCTGTATGAAGAAATGTTCAAGGAACTAGGTACATCTAGGTATGAGAAAATGAGATTAAAGTGGGAGAGTTTGAATGGCTGTTGTGAGGAAGGGAAAAAAATGTTCTCCCTTGCCACAGAATGTAGGACACAATGCATTTAAAACTACAGCCAAGCATATTTAGGTCAAATGAATATGAATACATTTCTGAATTATAAGAATATTAGGACAATGGGACAAGCTGTCTAAGGAAGTTGAAGGATCTCCTTCATAGTAAGTTTTCAAGGTGAGAGGCTGGGTAGGCATCTATCTGGAAAGGTTTCTGACCAGTGAATTCTGTACCTGTGCAAGGCACTGCACTAGATTACACAAAGTCCACCCAAATTCTATAATTATATGATATGCTAACTGTTTTGGATCTAACTTTGAAATTACTCATTCTCCTTAAGCGCTGTATACAGAACCTAGGTGCTGGACAAGAATCTTGGATTTTACTCCAGGGGACAGAGACTTAGGTTATATGTTCTAGTACCCAATCTTTAGGGTTGCTTGCAGACGTGAAAATAAAACCAATACAAAAATGATACTTTACTTTAAACTCCAGATGCTCCCATACCGAGCCCAGTGTATGCCCAGAAGGGGCAGGACACTAGTTTGACCTGGCTCTTTCACCTTCTGTATAGACCAGGCACATTTTTGGTACATTTATCTAATAGCCGATTGAATTAGTTATTAGATTAAAAAAACCACCAAAAAGCCTCACTGAAGTGCCTGATTTATGTAGATGCTGCGGAGCCAAGTTGAAGTAATATGCTGCTTCTTCCAGAAAAGCTTGGTTTTGCTTTTTTTCCATGTCTGTCATCAGCCTAGATGTCTAAGCCACTTATTGGACCTAACTCTTAATGGTTTCCCCAATAATGTATATGGAAATTGTCAGAGTCTAGCACTGATGTCTCATTTCCTGGCACATACTTATTCTGTTTCCCAATAAAAGATTTATCTAGCACAGCCATATGTGACTTAAGATATCTCATGATATTGCAGCCCTTGGTGGAATGGGTTCAAACCAATTTACTTTTAATTTATCATAACAACAATGGACAATCATCAGCAATGTTGCTGTGAAACTTCAGATTTCCACTCTAGCAGGTATCTACTAAATGGTCACCCAGACACAGCAGTATTAAGGGCAACAAGGCACTTTGCTGGTTGTGTGTGCAGTGGTAATGGGTTGATATTCTCCAGCATGCCTTAAGGTACCAAATACACTATCACTGTTATCCTAAACTGATAAAATGTATGCAATTTTTAGAAGTCTTCTGACCTTCACACTCCTGAGTACATTACATTCTGTGACAAAGGGGGAGCTTGCAAACACACCTGCATAGTTTGATGTTGATAGAATTGGCAATTTATGATGACATAGCACTGAAATAAAAATATGCTGGATGAGAATTAAAGAGTGAAAACAATGATGTACTAAAAACTACTTGCATGCTGGTTAGTCCATTCACCACGACTGAAATGAATCTAGTTCCATCCAAAGCCACTGTGGCTTCAACAAAGACAAATATTCTAGCATTTGGTTACTGCTATACAGAAAGAACACTTACAGGTTTTTCTTTTTTTAATAAAGCTTTGTAACTACTGTGTTTATGAGGTGCTTAAAGATTCTCCAGTGTTCAATGTTTTATATTTACTGTGCTCTAGACTCAAGAGAATTCCAGACCAGTGAAGAGCAGCAAAATGCTTGATTAAAAATAAACCACTTAAAAACAATTTCTATCTTTTTTCTCTGCAGTTTCCATGGAATTCCTATAGCAGATTGCCAGAGAATGTGATTTGGGTTTATGACTTTTTAAAATAACTTTACTTTAATACCAAGATTAATTTTATACTTGCAGTGGGAAGAAATGGCTGGGAGATTATATGGGCTATAGCTGAAATGGAAACCTGACTCCCAAGTTACATCTTTAGAGAGAGAAAGAAAAAGCAGTATGAAATGAGTGCAATGTATTTGTACATTCAAAGGTTAATAAAGGGAAAAGGCTCTCTAAGGATCTTTTCCTCCGTTCACAGTTTTGCAAACTGGATTCTGTCTTCAAAATGTGAGAATTGTCAGACTCATGGTCTAGTTTACATTCTTCTGTCTGGTATAGATTACTTTCTACAGAGATGGCCATAGGGATATTGAATAATGTGATTCTCCATCTTACAAATATTTGACAATGTTCTGGCACATGCAGGGCTTAAGGTCTACTGTCAGCCACTTAATTAACAAAACTTGTCCTCTTGTTCCCCACACTCTGGGTGTAGGCTAACAGCATGCTGAGACAAATTTGCTCTTCCTCAACAATTTCTGAGAAGATATTACAGAGATCAGGGTTCTTCTGGGCTAGGCAGTTAACATGGGATGTATTCTGAAGTAGTATTTCTAGAACAATTGAGGCATAAGATGGTCCAAAGATTTCTTGACATCATCTCTCAGGCTGTGAAAACTCTACTTTGATTTACCTCTCTTTGATTCCCCCCACTTATTGTATCCTTCATAGCCCGCTTCTCTCTTCCAATAATACAATCCTTGTGACCCACTTCATATCCTTCTAACACTCTCTCTGGGACCAATTCATCCTGCCTTCACTCCACGGAAAAAACATTGGAGGCTTTCCATGCTATTCAGATCCCTAACCATTATTCTAATTAATTCTGAAGATTCATTTCTCCTGTAATGGCAATAAATACAAAGAGGAAGGGTTTCTTAGAAGAATACGTTTTATTGGACCAACTGTGTAGTTGGGGTAGAGTTAAACAAGCTTTTGAATGCAAGGCATTGTCTAACTCTAACAGCTACACGATTGGTCCAATAAAATATATCACCTAAGGAAATCCCTGCTTCTCATAATTCCTGGACTGTCATGGCTACCACATCACTCTTACACTACAATAAATACAAACAAATCCCAAATGCTTCTTTTACCCTGATGTTATATTACAAAAGAAAATAGATCAAAATAACGCATGAAAAGACTCTTACATTACTTCCTTAGGTCTTCTGATGCACCTTGACTTTTTTTTTATTAGTTCCTTCTCTTTAAATTTTATTTTCAAAGACAATCTTTAGATTTACTAGCATTTAGCTTTGCTACCATTACAAAAGGATGACAAGGAAGATAATTTTGTGGCTCACTTTGTGTATGGGGAGCATCATTGCCCAGAAAAGGTCTTTTCCACTTGATTGCACACCATTAGTAGAGGTGTAACTCCACTGATGTCACTGAAATTAACAATCCATTAACACAGTGTAAATGGCATAAAACTTAATCCCAGGATATTTGGGGGAGTTAAGAGGTCAGTGAGCTATATTGGAAGATACTATTTCTAACTACTGTTCATTTTTCCAGAGTTAATATGGACTGTGGCCCATGGCATATGATTTTAAATAGAAGGCACCTGACACTTGGAAGATTCCAAAAACTGCTTCTTTAGAACTAGGTATTTTTCCCTAAAGTGCAGCAAAATAATTTAATAAAGTTCAATAAATCTGTTAAATATTAAACAAATATTGGACACAGTTGAACATGGAACATTTTAACTCGTTCGAAAGAGATCTTACAATTTTTCTGTTCAAATTTTCTTAGTAGGTAAACTTGTGACATGGTCAGCTGAGGAATCACGGTTTAACACATCCCTTAACTGTTTATTTTGGAAATGCATCAACGCTATATTAAGTTCGGTTCAGAGCCACACTATAATTTTGATTGCTCATGGTAGAATCTTCTGTGGGTACTAGCCTAAGTATCATAGTATAAAACTGAAAACATTCAGTCTTTTCATATTAAAGACTTGGTAATTAAACAAAATCCCTGGGGAACTCCACAGCATGTATCGTTACTACGCCTCCACCTTTCATCAGGAAATATCAGTATCACTAAATATAATGGCAACTGCGAGAAGGGGTGAGAAGAAAAAGGACTTTGCAATGAGAAGGGAAAAAAAATCACTGAATAGTCTGAAGAACAGAAGCGAATCAGTTCAGGTTGGTCTTGTTCCCTATGGATTTATTTACACATCACATTCTTGAAGTCATCGTACCTGTGCTGGCTCAGAACGCTTATTGCTGGCAGGTCTGATTTACATGAATACTTCAGATCTCCATGAGGTAAGTTAGAAGTAGAGGAGATTGGATTCAGTTAATCACCGTGACTGTCCTTACAACAATAATAGGCCTAGGACTTTGCTATTTTTTTCTGGTCTTGGAAATGGGGATGAGTGGGGGGAGCAGGGGGAATGTATCCAGAAGCACAGAACCCGATGATAATTTTCCCAGTACTATTCTGGGTTTTTTTTTTTCTTGTATGACCTTGCTGGGGGAATAGTATAGTAGTATATGGCCATCAATCTCAGAAATCTGAATTCATGAAAAAAAGATTGTGACTTAGGGGAAAATAATTTTACATGACAATTCATGCTAAATTATTTGTCTGTTTTCACAAGCCACAATAGAAGACTATCAGCATGTTTTCCATATTCCTCCATCTTGCTGTTTTGATGGGAAAATATAAATTAATGCAAGAAAATATTAATATTTGTGTCTATTTGGAGTGTCTATTTCTGCTCCTGAAAGTAGCATAAAATAGGAAAAGAACAGAATGCCATCCAGCAACTGAAGGCTTGCAACTAAAGGCTTCTAAATAAGATGAGAATACAAAGTCTTTAGTTCATTTTCCCTTTGCTTTTTCCTGCTGTCAACCACCATATTTTAAATTCAGGCTGATAAGGTCTCTATGTTGGTACGGCAAATTTACATTTTATTACCATTCACTTTTAATCCTTGAACTGGCTTCAAAGCTACATTTCCACATCAGACTCATTTAAAGATTTTTTTTTTACAGTTGAAAGCGTACCATTTTTTTAAAACATGGTGGTTGCCTCAGGTTTTAGGGGTATGCCTGCAGAAAGTGATAATAATTTGTTCTCTGAAAATATTTGAAAAAAACAAAATGAAACATTTGAAAAATCCCAGATTTAGCACCCAAAACCTGAAAATTGGGGCAGCCAAACCAAAAGGATTTTTCTGTTACTTTTTGCTATTTTTAAAGCAAAAATAGGGTTTTGTAGTGGTGTTAATTATAGGTAATCATCAAAATGGGGTAATTCATATGTAATTATCATAATTTTTTAAATTGCAATTGATGAAGGGGGGCACTCTGACATCTCAATGTCAGTTTAAGCCTGCATTAATTAAAGGATAGAATAGTCTAAGGCTGGTATTACAGGTTACCTTTAAACCATGATAAAGTCACTTAAAATGGCAGCATTCATTTATTGAAGAGTGTTAAACTGTGCTAAGTAGCCTAAGCATTTTAAAGTAATGCCACTTCAAGTGAGGGTTATCGTTGGTTCATTTTATCCAGGTAATTCCAGGGTATTGTTAGTCTGGTCCAGGGAGATTAAAATTCTCTGTTTTCATTCCTCCAGTATCCCAGGATGCATTGTTTCCAGCCCTTCCCAATCCTTTGTTTTGTCAGCAAACTTTCAACCTTCCTGGACTCTACCACCCATAGGGGTGGTGTTGGCCCCAAGCCAGAACCCCATCTCACCCTTGGGAGTATGATGCCAACACACTCTGACCATTCTGAGCACCCAGTGCAGTTCACTGGTTGGTTCCTTGCTCTAGTACTCCCAGGCAAACAGTAATAGCAATCCTACTACCTATCTCCATGAACAGAATGAGCTAAAGAATGGAAAGCATTCTCAGCTGGGTTTTACCTTTGCCCCAGTATGAGCAGTAACTCAACTCTACTTCCTACCAGCCCTTTTGCATGATTTATTTTGTAAGTGTTTTATTTCACTCCATTCTTCTTATTTCTTCTCCCTGCCCATTCACTGCAAACAGTTTTTTTCCCCAGTATTTTTCTCCTCCCACCAGTGGCTTGATCTGGCTCCTGCTGGCTGCAGACTGAATGAAGCTTCAGCACCCATGGTGTTTTCACCACCTCTGACCTATATACTTCCCTTCCCTTTCCTCTCCCCACCAAGAGGAGGGATAGAGTCCTGGTTCCTGTACATGCCCCTGCTTGCAAGGTCTTTTAGTGGCAAGTCACAATTGTGCAGGTCTGAAATGGCATTAAGCCTTAAAACAAAAATAGGGTTTTGTAGCGGTGACAGCTCTGAAACTGTTCTGATGCTACAACTTTCTATAGATTTAAAAACAATTAAAGATAACCTGTGACAATAGGTCATTGTAATTTTTTCTGGGTCGTTCTCTAAAATGCAAATCAACTCTATGCTAAAGACTCTCATTCTGTGAGAATAGCTCCTAAACTGAAAGTAAAGTAACTAGGTTAGTGGACTTACACACCAATAAGCAGCTGAGTGGCATTGCATATTGATATGTGTATAGCACTACATTCACACAGCAGCACTGATTTGTTTCAGGAGACAGAATTTGTGAGTGGAAACAGTATCTCAGCACATTGTAATGTGTGTCAGCATAGTGCTGCCTTAACATTACATAAAGTCTATGTGGACTTTATTGCCCCTTCACCTGAGACATTGAACTGGAAAGAGCAGTGGGGCATTTACTGTGCAGAAACATGGGCAAGAGTGGAAGAAGGAATGTCAGATGACCAGATTTACAGAAAAAAACAGTAAGTGTCAGCTGTCTTGAGTGAATGGTGGGCCAGAGCAGAAGCTGGCCTGTTGTATGCAAGCTAATATATTGTTCCTTCTGTAGAAAGAAGAAAAAGACAAAGGATGGATGGTGGAGAAAGCATCATAATTGACCCCTGTGTCCTTCCAGGCCTAGAAAAATTACCTGTCTAATTCCTCCTCTCTCCCAAGAAAGCAGCAGACAAAAACAAAGAGGAAAAGTCAGAAGTTCACTACTTTTCCTTAGGTCAAGAATGGTTTCCCTTTTGTTCTAAAAAGCCTTGATTTTTTTTTAAGGGGAAAGATTTGCTGATTCATGTGGCATGGAAAATAGAAGTGCCCTCAATTTCTGTGGAGTGAAAAACCTCAGCAATTTTTCAGCATGAGGAGGCAGAAGGCTTTGCCTAAAAAATACATAAAAGCAAATTTGGGAAAAGGAAGAAAAGAAACAACCTCTAAAAATATTTCTTGCATGAGCAAAACCTATTTAGGTGTCATAAAGCTGCTTCCAGATTAAGCGGTCCAGTATTTCCAAGGCTTTTATTAGGTCAGCCATTAAGCCTGCTTTCCTCTCAGAATGGCTAATGCTGACTGTATTTAGCCCTTAGAGTTATGAGCTAGACACACACTCCCTTTTATAGCTTTTTAAGTCACTCCCTCAATATAACCCACTTGTCAAATGAATAAAGCATCTGTGATGATTTCAATCTGGGAATAGTTTCAAACTCTGGGTTTATGTTTGAGTGAACTGGAAAAGGCACATGAGGAACAGCCTGGACTGAGTCCTGCATCCTTTAATCACACAATATTTGTCATTGATTTTGGTAGGAAAACACACGAGAAAATGCAGCAGGAATGAGCTCCACTGAGTATCCACAATCCTTACTATGTAAAGGAAGAGATGGTCTGCAGTTGTTGAATTGGCAATGGTGGGGGGAGGGGTGTAGGCATCATATTGATATTTTATTTGGAAATTTGAAACAGCACTCAGTCTTTTCATATTGCAGACCTTTAATACAGTATCTTCAATCCTTAAGCATGGTGAAGTCTTTTGTCCAGAAGATTGGGTTAATAGTAAAAAGACATGTTACCTTCAGGAAATGTCCTTTACACTGAATGAGTTTACATTACATTCCAAGGACCTGAGAGAACCAGATCAGGGCTATAAACTTGGCACCTTGGCTGCAGACCCCTCCACAGAAGGCTCAAGGCTGACAGACCACTATGACTACATGCCCTTGGAGTCCTCTCTGCGTTGTGAATATTCCAGTTTCTGTCTAGGAATTTCCAAGGCTAGAATCAGATACCAGAAATGATGAATAACGAAAAGTTTCATAAAGTCAGGCTTCATAAAATCAGGCATCAAGTAAAAAAAAACAACTCAGAGACCAGCTTTCTTTTATACTATTCACACAATTTAATTCCCAAGAGAATGTGTCTGTTAAATAGGTTATTTAAAGACTGTAAGGTTCATACCTACTACACTGCACAACAACAAATGTAAAGTAAGCGTTATGAAAATAATAATGGAGTACACCAGACCAACTCTGGGAATAACTATAGTAAAGCCTCAATAGCACTATAGGCCATACCATCACATATTTCCCAAAGATTATTGGGACCCTGGACATGACACAGCTAAAAAAAATCTTGCTGCATTGACACTGAAATATCTTGAATGTTTTGGGTCTGCTAGGAAAAATGTATGTTTGCAACAAATATAAATAGATACCAGATACTTCAAATTTTTTTGCTATATATATATATTATGGCTCTATGAAATTTCACCAGCTTGTTCATTGTGATGCTGTTTCAACTCATTTCAAGCTCAAAACAGTGAAATCAAAACAAAATGAAGGGCTTCGAAACAGCCTCAAAATGAAATGAGTCAAAATGTTTCAAAAGTTTTGAAATGTTTCATGTTTCAAAGGTGAAGCTGGGCTTGCCTGCAGCTAAATAGAAAATAAGGAGAGGGAGGGGGAAGAGGAGGGAAGGACTACTCTGATATTGACTATGTAGCTGGCCACCGACTGTGATCCTTCCCTGAGGTCCCTTCCAATACCAGGGCTCTGGGGCAGGGATGGAAAAACAGCATAAAAAGCAGCGTTCTTTGAACTGGCCTGCTTTCTGCTTTGGGGTCAGTTACTTAGCTATCTTTCATAGATTTCATAAACATTAGGGCTGGAAGGGACCCCAGAAGATCATAGAGTCCAGCCCCCTGCCCAAAGGGCAGGAAGTCAGCTGGGGTCATAGGACGCCAGCAAGATAAGCATCCAATTTACTCTTGAAGGTGTTCAATGTAGGCGCTTGAACCACCTCCGCTGGCAGACTGTTCCAGACCTTGGGGGCTCTGACAGTAAAGAAATTCTTCCTTATGTCCAGCCTGAAATGGTCTTGCAGTAGTTTATAGCCATTCAACCTCATCATCTCTTGGGGCGAACTGGTGAATAAATGTTCCCCCAGATCCTGGTGGTCACCCCTGACAAACTCATAGGTGGCCATCAGATCACCCCTGAGCCTGCACTTTTCCAAGCTAAAGAGCCCCATGACTCTCAGCCTGTCGTTCTAAGATCTGTTCTCCTGACTTCTAATCATGCACATGGCTCTTCTCTGGACTCTGTCAAGCTTCTCCACATCCTTTTTGAATTGTGGAGCCCAAAACTGGATGCAATACTCCAGCTGCGGCCTCACCAAGGCCAAGCACAAGGAGAGAACGATGTCCCGGGATTTGCTTGAGAAGCATCTTTGGATGCAAGCCAGTGTTTTAGTCACTTTACTAGCAGCAGCATCGCACTGCAGGCTAGCCAGTGTAGCATTCCCAAGCCTATAAGGATGCTGCAGGTTTTTCCTCCTAAGGTGGAGAACCTTGCATTTTTCAGTGTTAAACACCATCAGGGTCTCATCTGCCCATTTGCTGAGCCTGCCCAGGTCAGCCTGGATCACTCTCCTGTCTAAAGATTGGCGTCATCGGCTTCCAGAAGCTCAGCTGCGTTAGACAAAAAAGGTTACTACCATTGGTTCCCTACTTGCTAGGCTAGCAAGTGGGATTCAGCAATACCTTTTGTTTTCTTTCTATACCCTTTTATTTTATTATTATATTGATTGATTGATACCTTTAAATTTATTCCTCTCCCACAAATCCTCAGTTTGTTTAGTCTATGTTGATTATTTTCAAAACTGTGTTTTATCTCACAGTTTGCACAGGTAAGCACAGCATAATTATATTGCATATTACAATATAAAATTTATATAGGGAAACGCATATATACCTTTATATAGTTTTATTTTATTTATTACATAAATACATACATATAAACATACATACATTACATAAATACATATACATACAATTATCTTAATATCTACATATATTTCATAAATCAGATTGATAACATTACAGAAGAAGAAGAAACAGATTTTCCAGCACATAAAGGCAAAGACAAGATGCTATGAAACACACCATGAAGCATGCTGGAAAGGCAAGCCTTCAGGGAGGGGTAGGAGAGGGGGGAGAGGTGTATGTGCCCTGCCCTACAAACTGAGACACAGCCTCTTTCTTACAACAACAAGGTATCAGCCTCCCACTATTACAGGCAGCAAGGAAGGGTGAGCAGTGCCAGTCCCACTGCCTGTGCCTGAGTCTGTATCCCCTCCAAAAGCACTGGCCATAACCCCCACCACCACGACAACAAGAAGCAGTGCCAGCATGACAGTCTCCTCCACCCCCATTTCACTTCCCATGCTGATCCTTCCAGTGCCAGGGAAGAGCTGGAGCTGGATTTGAGTGCCCTAGCAAGGAAAATTCTAGAGAAGGATGGGGAATCAGCTGAATTTGTGCTCCACACCTCTTAAGTTTCCCCAAGTGCCAGGTCTCCTTCCCAAGAAGGCACTTCAGAAGAGGCTGAGGTAGGGGTTGTGGAAGAAAGTGGCTCTGCTGAGTCCTGTTCCTGTGCCCCTTCCTGCTGAGGAGGAGGAAATTGCAGCATCCACACATGCATCCGCACACCAGAAGTGAGCAGGTAGTGTGGTCTGGGATCATTCTGAGCTGGCAGATGATCCCATATATGCTATCTGCCTGCACTGCTGAGCCAAAACTAGCTGGGACAAGGAAGCAGAACACATGAGCACCACAGGGATGCTGATGCATCTCTTCAGGCACCACCCCCTTGCCTTTGCTCCTCCTTGGCCTGGCTCCAGTGGGAGCATGTCCAAAGGGAAGTCCCCCTCTCACTCCAAAGCCCTTGTTCCCACAAAGTAGAGGCAGGCCACCTTGGAACAGTGAGGGAAAGGTGGACAGAATGGCGGGGGGGCACATAGCAAGGGCAAGCAAAGTCACCCACAACACTGGGGAGATGCTTGCTGTGAATGGCTAGCCCTTCTTCTTAGTTGTGTGGCTAGGGTTCAGGTGGCTCATGGTGCTCGTGGCCCCATCATACCAAGTGTCCGCATGCACCACCTTCAGCAGGATGGTATTGCCTTCCCTGTAAGGCATGCAGATAGTACTTAAGGGAAGAGCTGCACAAGACAGGTCTGCAGGTGTCCTAACACTTCGCCTCAGACATCTGGAAATCTTGCATACCTCTCCCTCACAGGTCACTGGTATGACCAGTCAGGCCATCAGTGGGCTCTCTTTCAAGCCAAGGTGATGGATGAGTCCCACATAGCAAGGGAGATCATGGGGGCCATGAACCACATGATACAGGGGTGGCTCATTGGGCAAGGCAAGCTCACCCTCGGGTTCATGGTCACCAAGAATGGGGCCAATATAGTCAGGGTGGTCTGTGATGCCAACATTGTTGGCATCCACTGTGTGGCATACAAGCTCCACCTTGTAGTCAGGGATGACTTGGAGGGGGACAGAGCTGCCAGTGATGGTGCCAGCACCACCAGCAAGCTCATTTTGAATTTCAGGAAGGTGGCATGCTACTTCCGCCAGAGCATCAATGGGAGAAATATGCTGTGAGACAAACAAGCAGAGCTGAATAGCCCACAATGCAAAATCATGCAGGATGTGGAGACACAGTGGAACTCCACATGCCTGATGCTTGAAAGTCTAGTGGAGCAACAAAAGGCTATCCATGAGATGTCCTTGCTCAGGGAGATTGGGATCAGCAGTCCCCTTAACAGAGGTGAGTGGGATACCATCTTCCATGGGCTTCCATGGTGGGTTCCAGATGCACAAGACCGAACCATCAGCCAGGTAGTGCTCAGGCCTTGGTGGCTGCCTATCTCACCAAGGACATGGAGCCACTACTGTGTGACCCCTTGGCCTACTGGGTAAGCCACAGCCAGATGTGGCTGAATCTGGCCATGGTTGCCCAGGAACATGTGTCCTGTCCATCAATCAGTGGTTTGAGTGAGAGGGTGTTCAGCATTGTTCGGGTTGTAGTGACACCCCACCAAACTTTTGTGGATCCTTGTTTGGTGGAACAGCTGTTGTTCCTCAAGGTGAATCTCCCACTGCTGGGGATCCCCAAGCTCCAGGTGCAGATGGAGTGAACATCACCCTCCTCACTCTGTCCACACTTATTTCCTTTTTTCTTTTTTTAAAATCATTTCTTGCTCCACTCTCAGAGCTGGAGGAGGCACTCACTGTATCACCAGACAGCAGGGAAAGAACATGTCCCTGCTGAGCTCCCATGCTAGGATGAACTTGGAGGTATGAGCTGGGGCTATGGGGAAGGAGGAGGCCCCAGGCCCTGGGCATGACCACTAAAACTGCACTCTGCCAGGGTTGGGAGGCTTGGTGGGACTGCTGGCAGCATGGAAGCCCCAGGAAATGCCTGGACCAAGGATATCCCTGGTGATAGGAGGTAGGAGGCACCATAACCTCCATCTATCATAAGCAAACACACAATCCTGGCTGTGGAAACCCTGGACCCATCAAGTCTTTGACAGGCCTGAGGCTTGCTGGTTGCAGTGGAATTGCAAAGATCCAAGTGAGCTCAGCTTAGCTGTCTGGGATACCAGCTTTCATGTTGAAAAACCCTTTGTCAGGCTCAGGAAGTACCTGCACTTGGTGCTATATCCTCCTCCTTTCCTCCCCCCGCCCCAAGACTGTCCCTCACCCCCTGATGACTCCATTTCTATTTTCACTGACTGGCTTTCTTGCCATCCTTGCATACCAGCCCCTGGCTTCTTTACTAGTCCTTCCATTCAGGAACAGCACACGCACAAACTGCAGGTGCTTCCTCAGCCTGATGAAGGGTTTTTCAACCTAATACCCTGCTAAGATTTACTTCTCTAACTATTCAGGTGGTCTACTAAAAGACGCCAGGTTAGATTGACCCAAAGAACTTTGTCTGCCAGTGCCTTTTCCTTAGAACAACACCCCTAGTACCTGTCCCAGTCAGCTGACTGAAAGGCACATTTAAGCCCCAGGGCTGGGCCTGGCAGGGAGATTTCTCTGGCAGCTGCTGGAGAAGAAGCTCCTGCAGGAGAGGAAAGAAAGTCTCTGTTACAGTTTGGCTGCCTAAGATGCTGCTGGTGCTGCTTATTATTAATATAAGTTATTAATTTATTATTACCTGTTGTTATTTAAAGTGCTGTACTGGACTGTGGCTGTAGACTTCCTCCACTACAGCCACATTAAGTCACACATTATGAGTTTTGCTTGTCAGGAGCTTGAGGTACATTTTCCCAGAAACCCCTTCACCTGTCTCCCTGAAAATTGGCAGGCTTTATGCCCTCAGAATGGGCTAACAACCCTGCTGTTTTCATCCATATCTGCCAAAAAATGACAACATTATATAGGCAGCTTTGCACTTCCTTGTTATAGCCTATAGGACAAATGTCAAAACAGTGTCAAAATGGTGAAACAGTTTTGACAAAACAAAACAAAATGGAACAATGCTTTGAAATGAAGTGAAACTTGAAATGAAACACTATCCCATCAAAATGGCAAAACAGAAGTTGAAACAAAACTGTGCTGTTTTGCACAGCCCTAATACACTCCCCCACAAACCTCTACTAATCTGTCCCATGGCAACTATGGCTTACTTGGCAATCTAAAACAACATATCCTTGCAATTACACCGTACACATTCTGATCACAATATCTTAACTGTGCAACTGCACTCTGATGTTTCCATGCACCTGCATGTCTATCACCCTCAACTTTGCCCATCCTAATGACCTAAACTCACCCCCATACCCATTCCTACCCCCAACCCCATCCTTTTAGTTGTTACTGTCAACATCTTCTTCGCTCATAGTCTCTGTCACCATTATTGTCATCCACTTTGTCATCAGTCTCTTCAGACATCTCACCCCTGAGCAGTCTGTGCCAGTCCATCCTCTTGGACCATCCTTGTCATCTTTTCCCCAATGTCTTCCATTGCTTTCTTGTAGTACCTTTGCATCTTGCTTAATTCCATTTTGACACAGGCCTCAATTGAGAAGTTTGTGTTCTTGTACATGAGTAGGTTCCTGGTGTTCCATGGCGTGTTTCTGAACCAGGAGAGGAATTAGTTGAAGTGGGCAATCAAGGTCCCTTGCTGCCTGGACAAGTTTACAAACAGCACCAGTTCTCTGGTTAGGGTTTTGACTGCTGTGACTATCTTCATAAGTATAAACACTTTCCTCCACACACCTTCGGCATATAGACTGTACCACAGGTGGTGGTTGGTTGTGTCTGCCTTCCATGGGCAGGTTTCCCTGGGGCAGTATAGTTGGCTTCTCTACCCCTCTCTGTGTCACTGTGCCCTCACTGAAAGTGCTTTGGTGGACTACCTGCCAGTTCATGTCTCTGTACTCCTGTCAGTCCCTGTGAAAGATCCTTTCCCACCTGGTCTTGCAGCAGATGCTAGGGAGTAAGTTCATGGGTGACACACCTCCTGATACAGGTCACCACCTCCTGTATCTTGCACATGGTTCACAAAGATAATTGAGCCTTTTTTCTGTAGTTCATACTTGCTGTAAAATTGCTCCCAGGTTCTACAGACACTTGATTGGCTTCTGCTTCACATGGAGACTGCTTGTCCTGCAGCCTGCCCTCCCTGCTAATTCACCCATCCCCATGGGCCAGATGAGTGGTGTGGGGCTGGTCTGTGGGCTAGCTTGGACCCAAATATCTCTTCCCCCTCCTCCTTTCCTAACCCCCTTCCTTCTCTCCAGGTAGACCTGTTCCAGTGGCTGCTCAAATTGGTCTTGGGCCCATGTGTGCAGCACAGATCCTGGAGTAGCTGGAATGGGTGCTGTGTGCAACACAGTCCAAATAAAGTGCCAGCTGTGTTGCCTATGGAGACTGCCCCATCTGGACTGCACTGTATGCAGTACCTCCCTGGCATTTTCAGGACTATACCAATGAGGTGTCTGTTCCAGAACCACAGGCTCACAGGGTGCCTCTGAATGCAACATGCAGTGTGGATCCCAGGACTCCTGGTGTGGTTAGGTGTGTGGCCTGTATCCCACATGTGTATAGTCTGGCCATGCTCCATGTGTGGGATCCAAGCCACATGCAATGTGTTTCCCAGACAGGCTGGAGTGACCATTGGATCAAGATGTTGGAAGCAGGAGGAAGAGAGGAATGGGAAGAAGGAGCAGGAGTGGAAAAGTTCCATTGGCTTGATCTGGTCTGCAAATTGGCTCTGCAACACTGGTTTGCACTTTTCCTCAGGTGTGAGTCTGACCATGGCCTGCACCAAGGGACCAGATGGTCAACAGACCATATGTTTGACACTCTTGGTCTAGAGTATCTAGATTACTTTGCATCATGTCATAAAACATGATTTGTGTCTGGTATGAACCAATACTTCTGCATATAGTCTTGATCACACAGGCCATATAAATTTTGTATGGGTGGTGCACTCAAGTCTGATCCTGATACTGGGGCTAAGAGTGGGGCTAGGAGTTTTCCTGAACTTGAGACCCTCATTGGCAGCATGTCACTGTTGGATGGCCAAACCATGGGGTGTTGCAGCATATCTACTGTCTGGTTACTTTCCATCCAGTCTTCCCACCAGAGTCCTAGTCTATTTTCCATGCCAATGACCAGCCACCTGCAATTACCTTCAATATACTGTCCCATACCTGTCCATATAGCTGTGCCTAGTTTCCCAATCCTGGCTAGCTAACTCATATGATCCCACCCTCTCCCTGTCCCTTAAGGCTTTCTTTGCTTTTTTCCAATCCCTAGTTCATTCTCTTGTCCTGGTATCTCCAGCTATCTTGCCTGACCTATAGTATCTCTATGAGAGATTTTGGAATTTTTCTTGAGCAGTCTAGCTTATGCTTGCTTTACCTGATGCTTACCTTAGGTTTAACTTGAGGCTTCCATGGGCCCCTTATATAAGGGTTTGGTAGTATCTTATGCAATTTACCATCAAATTGGTACACCCCAGCAGAACCAATGGCAAGCAGCTAAAAAACTGCTAGCTGTGGGTCAGATTTTTTTCTGCATACTCAGGCCCTGAACAGGTGCTAGATGCTGGCAGATGCAAATTTAAATCACTCTGAGGTTATTCAAGCTTCTGAACATGTATGGGGAGATTATTGTTGGGTTCTTATCTAGCTTTTATGACTCAGGAAAGAAAACTTGTGTTGTTGTAGCTAGGTCTCTAAAAATGTCAGCTCAATGTAAAAAAAGCCAATACAATGTCGGGTAGTATTACGAAGGGAATAAAAAAATGGATAACATCACCATGCCATTATACAGTCCATGGTACACCCACATCTTGAATACTGGGTGCAATTCTGGTCCCTACATCTCAAAAAGGGTATATTAGAAGTAGAAAAGATACAGAGATTGGCAAAATGATTAGGAGAAACTAAAAAGGGGGGAAAGGGGAGAACTAAGTGGGGGGATCAATTAATAGAGTCATAGAAGCTAGGGTCGGAAGGGACCTCAATGGATGATTGAATATGACCAAAGTCTATAAAAACCTGGACAGTGAGGACCAAGTGAGCAGGGAACTGTTGTTTACTGAATCCCAGAATACTGCAACTAAAGGGCACTGGAATTGGTAGGAAACAGGTGTAAAATTAACAAAGGAAAGTCCTTTTAATACAACACAGCTAACTTGTGGAATTTGTTGCCACAGAACATGGTAGAGACAGATACCATAGCTAAGTATAAAAGCTACTAGACAAATTTGTGGATGATAGATTTATTAATAACTAACTATTGAACAGAATGGTTTGAGATATTTCCTCTAGGGTCTCTAAACCAATAAATGTGGATGCTATTGAGGGCAACAAATACAGATCACCCTAGATAAGTGGTACCCAATATTTTTGCTCCATGGGCCAAATAACTGTTGCATATATTAGGCTGGCCACAGCCACGGCCCCACATGGGATCAGACCTGCTGTTCTATCCTGGCTCCTAAGGATCAGGTCCCACTGCCTACCCTCAGCCTCTGTGCTCAGAATTGGGCCTCATGCTCTATCCTCTACACACTCCAGATTGGGCCAAGGTGCCCCATGCACTCTGGATAAGAACCCATTGCCCCTTAGATTCAGGATTGGACCTGCCCCCAGCCTGGCACATGCAGGATCTGGCCCTTCCACCTGCCCTTAGCTTGGCATGTTCAAGTTCAGGTCCCATTACCCAGGCTTCAGCCCTGCATGCACAGAATTGGGCCCTGCCATCCCACCCCCACCCCTACACATTGTGGAACAGACCAAGCTGGCCAGCACACCCAGGTTCTCCAGCTGTGTGTACAGGATTTGGTCCTGCTGCGCCAGATTGATGAGGCCCCTTTACTGAACATGCAGGATGTCATCTGGCCCTTGGGACTTGGAAACTTGATAGTGGAAGAGTGGTAGCATTGTTTTTTACTGTTTCTTCACTACCCAATTTCTGGACTCTTGGGAAGCCCAAGAGACAGATCACATGGCTCTGCAGGATGTATTTGGCCCACAGAGCAGGCATTGAGCACTCGCTTTCTAGATCTATCTTATTCAGTGCTCTTCTCCAGTGAAACAGAAGGAAGCAATAGATTAATAGCCTCCCCCAAGGAACTGTGTTTGCACCGATGTTATATAACATCTATATGAATGACCAACCATTTTATTTGGAAACAAAACATTTAATCTATGCAGATGACCTGTACAAATACTGGCTTTCACCATGTTAAAAAATCCCTGAGTTGTTAACTGGCCTAACCTCATACTACATTGAAAACCAATTATGTGGCAACCCAGGAAAAATGCAAGTATGTGCCTACCATCTAAAAAACCATGAGACCAACCACCAGATTAACATTACATGGTCTAGGAACCCACTATTCCACTGTCCAAATCCAGCTTACTTTGGTGTCACCCTCAATCAAAGCCTCTCACACAAGAAACACATCATGAAAACAAAAGCAAAGGTAAGCACTCATAATAACATTCTATATAAGTTCACCAACTCAAAATGGGGAGCTAGCCCCTTACCCACCCAAACCACTTCTCTGGCTCTCAGGTTGTGCTCTACTGAGTATGCACGCCCTATATGGGAGAAACATACATGCTAAGCACCTTGACCCTATCTCTGAAGCTTACCAGCTTGGAACAGTGTGTACCTGCAGGCTGGCATTGTGCTGCCTGGCAGCAGAAGAGCAGTGGCCTTCAGGATAGAGATAACAATAAAGACAAACTGAAGATGGGGGGCATATGCTGTATGACACAAATGTCTGAAGTCATGCAGGAGCTTCCTCACCAGCACACAACCTCTGGATGCCACACTCAAAGAGACAACCATGGATATGGAACAAGAGACAGAAGAAAATATCTCACAGTTAAAATATGTACATTCTGAGTCCTTACCACAAGGGACTGAGGAACCACAAAAAAGGTGGTGATGTCTCAACTGCCTGCGTACTGGAGTCAGACATCGCAAGGAACTAATGAAGAAGTGGGGTTATATCATTGGTTCAACCACCTATGACTGTGGCACACAGCCTTAGACCATACAACACCAGCTTCAATGCCTACTGCTTGAAGGCACGTGGACAATGAAAGATTTTGCAAAGTACAATAAATGAGCGCAAGCAATCACGAGTAACAAAATGATCAAGTGTAGTGTAGGGACAAAAGACGAAGAGTACTTTTCTCTAGCATACACTTCTGTCATGTGGAAATGGGAGAGAGATGCTTAAGAATGGTATACCAAATCATGCGTACAACAAACCAAAGTATGGTAGCCATTTCCCTATGGAATAAATGTTGCTGATACAATCAGTTTCTGTGGTCAGTTATTACCTTCACATCAAATATTGCTTATTGTGCAAAAGCCCCTTCCTGGAGG
The DNA here is from genome assembly GCF_052110815.1 of Crocodylus siamensis. Taxonomy (NCBI): domain Eukaryota; kingdom Metazoa; phylum Chordata; order Crocodylia; family Crocodylidae; genus Crocodylus; species Crocodylus siamensis. The sequence goes on along the minus strand of NC_143396.1, from coordinate 214,168,778 downwards.
GGCTTAAAGCCTACTTCAAACATTTGTGACAGATTTACATGATATTCTGCTTGCTTTGCAAAGATAGCTTCTGAAACTGGCTGGTTTTATGCCATACCATTACTAGAAAGGATGGCTTCTTATGGCAAAAGTCCATATGTTGTATTTTAATAGGTGGCATCTGTCAATTATTTTATTTTTGGAAAGTATGGGAGAGGCAACTTTAGAAGATTCCTGGGCACCGATGGACAGTTATATTCAAGATTAAGACTCAATTGGTATAAACATTTATTGTCAACTTAAATATCTTCCAAAGCAAAACCAATCAACTCATTTGAGCCCACTGTCCTTAACTGACCTTTTTTTTTTAATTTACAAGATAAAATATTAAAGTATTAACATTAATATTAAATTCTATTATAATATGTCTTATATGAGGTTAAGTAATAGTAAATGTATATAGTAAATATTATAAAATAGTATTTGTTTAAATATAGATGGGTAGGAACCATCTATATAGGGGAAGAGAAATACTAAAAAATTACTTTATCATTCTATGAACAGTATCAGGTTGCCAATAACAATTATTCCATCTTGACAGATATTTTAGAGCAGCTATTCCTGCAAGAAATAACAAGCCTGGAGCATTTATAAGTCTCTTTTTTTGGGCAATAACTGAGGACCATATCCTTCAATTTCAAGGAAAAGTCCCTAGAGAAAGTGGTCTATATGACAGATAGACAGATTAATAGACTGTGAGAAGAAATATTGAAAAAGTATAGAATGATCGAGAGATTGTAGAATATATATATATTTTAGGAATGTGAACATAGAGTACATCTATAATCTTCAGAAATATGACATCACTTTTCTATGGTTTGAACTCTAGACAGGATATTGGCAGGAAATCAATTTGGTGATATGTAAAGGGCTTCACCTAAAAAGATCTGAGAGGTCTAAACTGAAATTGAAGTCTACATAGGTTTGGCTTTACTTTATTCTTAATAATCATCATCATCATCCTGTGATGACAGTGTTTTTTTTCTTGTAAAAGTTTGTTTCTAAAAAAAATACTCTCTTATTCTTAGCTTTAGAAAACTAAAAAGATTTTTTGGGGGGGGGAAGAAGAGGGGAATTCTTATTTACAGTTCTTATTCACTATGAATATTTGTTCTTTGTTGCAATGGTATATACACTTACAGAAACTTCACCAAAATTGTTCCAACAGAAAGGGGGAAAAGATCACATTTTGAGCTTCAGAGAAAGCACATAACAAGTGGAAATAGTTTGCAAATAATAGTTAATGGAGTGTGCTCAGCTTTCTTATATCATCTCCTTCTGATGTTATAAATTAATGCTGGCAGGAATATCATATTTTATTGTTTTCCTTGGGGAGGAGAAATAAATAAAAATTAGTATTTGAGGAAAAGAATCAATATGAGATCTGCATTAAAAACTTAGTATTCTGGGTATGATGGACATGCTGCTTCTCTCTCATTGCCTAAAAGTTATTTAATAGCATAGCTAAACTCACTTCCATAACAAAGGAATACATGAAAACAAATATTGCATATGGATGTTGTGCTGTCCATCTATCTCTATAACTTACAATTGTATGTGGATCAAAACGAAGTATGAACATTAGGAAGGTTCTCAGATATATGCTGAGAAAGCAAACAACAGAGAATGAAAGATGCACATACTGTGTTTTCTGAGATACACATTTTCTTTCCCTATCCCCACCCCCACAAAAAACAGCTGCTGGAAATTGCGGTGTGTATTATGTGAGGAATATGGTAAGAGCAGTTTCTGCTGGTTATCATGCAAAAGTGAAAGTAAAATCTGTGCACAGCTCGCAGGGAGTAATGAGCAGACTCAGTTTCCCAGCTGTTCAGTTAGTAGAACAATAGATCTTTTTTTTCTGCCTTTCAAAAACAGAATACATATTTTATTCTAGGGCATATTGTATGCAAGAAAATATGGTGGGTGTTTGCGTATATATGTTTATGTATATGTGCATGATTCTTAAAGAAGCAGTGACATGTAGATGGAAAATGGGTATATGTTCTTTTCTAGAATCTCTTTTTAACAGGAGATTAAAATCCTTACCAAGGCTGCAAGTAAGAATCAAGTCCTGATCATTTTCAGGATGATCTGAATTAGGCAACTCCCCAGTAACCATCTTGTGTAAATGCAGTCACTTCATAACTGTACTAAAATACTCAATTTAGTGCTTGGCCTGGATAGCAGAGCCAAACACTGACAAGATGCATAGGAATAAGGCAAACAGAGAAAGGCAATCTTCAAACTCCAAGCTTTTGAAGAAAGGACTCACAGGGCACATCCAGGTGAGCATGCATTTGCCTCTTGAAGAGTCTCAAACCAGTTTGAAATACTGCAAGAGGCGTGATGAGAAAAAAAAATGTTCCCTGTGCTCCAAATATTTCCAGGATTTCCAGGTATCCAAAAAACCCCCAAAAACCCACACCCAGGAAAAAAGCAGCACAGGGCACAGTTTTGCAGCATGCCCTGAGGCAAGCCGGGGCTGGGACCTCCAGAGACACTCTGGCATCCAGCCAGAGCATCTCTATGGTGCTCCTGCTGCCCTAGCATTCTTGTTCCATGTGCAGCGTAAACAGAAGCAGGGCAAGGCTGCAGCTCCGGCACCTGTGGCTCCTGTCCAAAGGTGCACACTAGCTGAGCAGGTCAGGCCAGATCCCTTCTCCATGAGGGTCAGATGGCTCACTTCTAGGCACAGCACCGCAGCTGCGTATTGCTGACTGACCCTCATGAAGAATGGGGCCAGCCCAATATGACTCAGCCCGGCCTGCCCAGCTAGCATGCGCTTTGGACAGGAGGCATAGGTGCCAGAGCCACACATCCTGGTCCTGTCCAAAGGCATGCTAGCAGGCCATGCCGGGTCCATTCTCCCCACTCAGACTGCAGGTAAGGCAGCGTTGCAGCAGGCATGACCTAACTGGCTAATGCTGCTGGCACTGGAGATTGTGCACCACAGAGGGTAACAGAGGCAGGTATGTAGTGGCCCCCCCTCAAACTCCACATCTCCCCCACACCTACCCACACACCCACCCACACTCCCTACCCCACCCCCACATCCTCCCATCCCAACACTCTTTCCCACCCCACTCCTGCAAACCTCACATCCCCCCATCGCACACCCAGGCCAGACAGCATGCCAAGCTGCAGACCTGCTGACAGGAGCTGTGGCTGAAGGGGCAGATGTCCCCACATCCTGGTTAGTGAAGGGTAAGGGGGGACTCTAATGTTTCTATGATAAGAAAACCAAAAGCAGATATCAAAGCACATAGATATTTATAATTTATTTTATTATGATGATAGAGGCACTGGAGGCTTCCAATTTGCTTTACCCAACTGATCTCTCTCTCTCTCTCTCTCTCTCTCTCTCTCTCTCTCTCACACACACACACACACACACACACGACCTGTGTGAATAGGGAAGTATTCAATTCAGATTTGAATTCCACAAATTTGGAGGCCAGTGATTCAATTAGGAGATTCGGATTGTTACACAAATTGCTAATTGCTCAAGTCATGAGCAAGGCATTATAAAGGGGGATAGGGCAGAATGCCACGTTTATTGATTACATGAGTTAGACATAGAGGTTCTGACACACCATTCATACAGATGCACACAAATCATCATGCATGTTATCACACACGGACATACACACACACACAACAACCAATCTATGCAGACACACAAATACCAGATACAGTTACTAGAAATAGCTGCTCAATTTTAACATGGGGTGGCTAAGCCTGTGTTCCCTGAATAGCTGAGATGTTTAAGCTGATGATGGTGGTGAAAGGCAGTAGCTGGAGTGAGGTGAGAAGCAGATGCCTCTGTGATCTGGAAAATGAGACAGAAGGTTTATCACTCCCTTAGCATCATTTGGGTTTTCTTTATATATGGTTTCCAGTCCTTGTTTCGCTTCTTAGGGGTTTTCCATGCTTAGCCTGTGTTTTAGCAACTGCTTTGCATCCATCTTCTTCTCATCTTACATAAAGGATACTTTTGTTTGTAAAAGTGGGTCTCAGCCTTGAAGTTTTCTTGTTGCCCACACAGCAGCATTTCTTCTCCTGTTATCTCCTTTGTGCCCTCAAGCTTCAAAGAGATTCTTCAGCCATTTGTTAGTTAGTCACTGGATGGTAATTTACACACCTGGCACCTTGTTGCTTACATAAACAATTACATCCTATCTCTTTTTTCTCATGCACAAATTCCCAATCACTGTTCACTCACCCCTAGCCCATATCTCTCTCATGCCCATGGCATACAAAGTTCATTCACTTGTGTCAAGCTGGAAGCATTACAGAAGAGAATCACACAGCTACTTTCTAAAAGACAGAAATCAAATAATTAAATTCATGCTAGATTCAACTAAACTATAGAAAAAAGTTTAACCAAAAGCAAAAGTATAACCAAATGCTACAGGATCGTTGTTCCAAATCAATTTGTCTGAATCGGCTTTGGAAGATTCAGCGCTGATTTGGAGAGATTGGGATGAAACTTGCAGGGACAGTAGCCCCTTCTGAGGGCCTGAAGCCTGCCAAGTTTCAAGGAGACAGGTGCAGTGGGTTCTGGGAAACTGCACCTCAAGCTGCTGACAAGCAAAACTTGACATGGGTGACACTGTGTGTGTGTTAAGGCGCAGGGGGGTGAAAACTGCAGGCATGCTAGCACCTCCTAAGGGAATGAAGCCTGACAGGTTTCAATGAGAAAGGTGCAGGGGGTTCTGGGAAACTGCACCTCAAATCTTAACAGCAAAACTCATGTCATGTGTATGTATTAAGCCACAGTGGGGTGAAAACTTCAGATATGATAGCCCCTTCTGAGGCCATGAAGTCTGCCAAGTTTCAAGGAGATAGGTGCATGGGTATCTGGGAAACTGCTCCTCAAGCTGCTGACAAGTAAAACTCATAACATCTGTGATTGTGTCTGTATTAAGGCACAGGGTGGTGAAAACTGCAGGCCTGCTAGGCCCTTCTGAGGCCACAATGCCTGCCAGCTTCTAACAAGATAGGTGCAGGGGTTCTAGGAAGCTGCACCTCAGGCTGCTGACAAGTACAATGCGTGACATGGGTGGGTGACACTGTGTGTTTGTTAAAATGCACCCTCACTAGTGCTGGGGCATCTACACAACATGGTAGTGCGCTATGCCCCAATGAAACATCCTCCCCCCCTACAGTCTTAGGCCAGTCCACCACTTAAATAACAACAGGTAAACACTACAGTGCACTGCGGCACAGTAGCACCAGCAGCATCTCAGGAAGGCAAACTGTCGTAGACTAGAGCTGGATTTTTCTTCTCCTGCAGTAGCTTCTTCTCCAGCACCTGCCAGAGAACTCTCTTTGCCAGTGCCAGCTCTGGGACTTAGATGTGCCCAGGGCCCTGTGTCTTTCTGGTCAGCTGACTGGGGACAGGTGCTAGGGGTCTAAGGACAAGGCACTGGCAGACAAAGTTCTTTGGGTCAATCTAATCAGACATCTTTTAGTAGACCCACTGAATAGTTAGAGAAAGTTGGGACAGTGAATAGTTGTGTTTTGTTTTTATGGCGAGGGGTTTTCCTTAATTGTACCATGGGGCTAAGCAGCTTTTGGTTACTGAAATGAGAATTTTTATAAAATAATTGAATGAAAAAAATAGAGATGTTGTGTTGGATATATAAACGATATGCGTTACTTGTGTTGTGCATGATGGGTTATGTAGTGTTTTTATGTTTATGTGTTTATTATTAGTAAAAAAAGGAATAGTTGGAGAAATATTGCTTAGTAAGATTTTGGGCTGAAAAACCCTTTGTCAGGCTGAGGAAGCACCTGCACTTGGTGTGTCTGTGCGCTGTTCCTGGATGAAAGGAATAGTAAAGAAAGCAGAGGCTGGCCTGGCATGCAACACAGGCAAGAAAGCCAGTCAGTGAAAATGGAAATGGAGGCATCAGGGGGTGATGGACAGGCTGGGATAGGGGGAGGGAAAGGGGGATGTAGCAGCGCAGGTAAAAGTGCAGAGGTACCTGGGGACTCGGATGTCCAGCAGGTTGTAGTGTATTCCACTGAATTCCACTGTCTATATTCAGTCCATGAGTTTCTGTACCTACTACCTAGGAGGCTGATGAAGTAAAGTTCATAGGCCCAGCTCTGAAAAGTGGTTTGTAAATTCAAACAAGCACAAAACCTTGCTAACCTAACCCCATCACCAGAACTGAAACCAACTTCCTACAGCTCAAAACACAAAACCTAACAACCATCTCCAGTACCCCCACAAACTGCACACCAGAATTTATCAAAGACAACAATACTTAACTACCTGTGTGGGCACATTTCTCAAAAAAACCCAAAACAATACAAACAAAACAAAACAAAAAAACCCCCAAACCAACCCAAAAAACACTCTATGTCCAGTCTCTCAGGCTGAATCCTGAGAAGGAATTTACAAAACACTTTTCACAGCCGGGCCTACGAGCTTCACTTCATCAGCCTCCTAGGTACAGAAACTCATGGACTCAATATAGACAATGACAGTAGAATTCTACACACTACAACCTGCCGGACATCTGACTCCCCAGGTACCTCTCCACATTTACCTGCACTGCTACATAACCCTTCCTCGCCCCCACCCCCGTCCCCACCCCCACCCCCACCCTATCCCTCACTCCCTGAAGCCTCCATTTCCATTTTCACTAACTGGCTCTCTTGTCTGCATTCCATGCCAGCTTCTGGCTTCTTTACTATTCCTTCCATCCAGGAAGGGCACACAGACACACCAAGTGCAGGTGCTTCCTCAGCTTGAGAAAGGGTTTTTCAACTCAAAACCTGGCATCCCAGGAAGTTAAGTTGAGCTCACCTGGAGCCTCACAACAGCACTGCAACCAGTAAGCCTCAGGCCTGTCAAAGACGTGACAGGTCTGAGCTTTCCTCAGACAGGGCTGTGTGCATGCGTGTGGTAGCCGGAGCTTATGGCACCTCCTACCTGTCTTTCGCCAGGGAGATCCTTGGTTCTGGCATTTTCTGGGGCTGTTGTACCACCAGCAGTCCTGCCAGGCACCCCTGACCCTGGCCAAGTGCAGCTTTAATGGTCATGCCCAGGACCTGGAGCCTCCTCCAGTCCCATAATCCAGTCCATACCTCCAAATTCATCCTGGCACGGAAGCTTAGCAGGGACATGTTCTTCCCCTTCTGTCTGGTAATGCAGTAAGTCCCCCTCCAGCTCTGAGAATAGGGCAGTAACTGGTGTAAAAAAATAAAATGGAAATAGGTGCTGACAGAGTGAGGAAGGTGGCACACAGTCCATCTGCAGGTGGAGCTTGAGAATCCCTAGCAGTGGAAGGTTCACCTTCAAGAACAACAGCTGCTCCACCAACGTAGGATCCAAGCAGATGAGGTGTGGTATCACAACATCCCCAGAGATGCTGAATACCCGCTCACTCAGAACACTGGTTGGTGGAAAGGAGAGGTGTTCATGGGCGATTGTGACCAGAACATGCCACATCTGGCTGCGGCTTGCCCAGTAGGCCAAGGGGTCACAGTCCAGCAACTCCAGATCCTCAGTGAACTAGGTAGCCACAAAAGCCTCATCATTACCTGCCTGAGGCTGGGATCTGGTGCATCTGGACCCCAGCATTGATGTCACGTCCTTGGCCCACATTGGCAGCGGCTGGCGTGGAGGAAACTGGATAGTGCTGGGAGTGCTGACACAAGAAAGTGGATCCCCTTCTTCCACATCCCCTTGCTTCTGCCCTTCTACCTCCCTGACTCTGTTGACCAGCACCTGAGTCCAGTAATTGAGGGTTTTCATGCTGCTAATACACATGCTCCCCTTCACCCTCTGGTTACATGTGCCCACCACCATGTGGACAGTACTGGACCACAAAGGATCCAGACATCTCCTGATGCCCACCTTCAGCCACCTCACCAGTGCCTGTACATTTGGTGACAGAAGTTTGCACCAGTCAGAAACATTGATCCCATGGAACTTCTCTATTTGGTTCCTACTCAGCTAAGGGGACCGCTGATCCCAATCTCCCCGAGTAAGGTCATCTCATGGATGGCCTTCTGTTGCTCCAGCAGCCTTTCCGGCATCAGGTATGTGGAGTTCTACTGTGTCTCCACATCCTGCATGATTTTGTGCTGTGGGATGCTCAGCTCTGCCTGTTTCTCCTGCAGCATCTTGCCCACCTTGATGCTGTGGTGGAAGTATCCCATCACCTTCCTGCATCTGGAAATTAGCTGGGTGGTAGTGATGGTGCCATCACCAGCAGCCCTGTCCCTCTCCAAGGCATCTCTGACTCTGAGGTACGGTCTGTGTGTCAGAAAGTGGATGTCAAAAAAGTTGGCATCATGGATGGTCTTGACCACATTGGCTCCATTGTCGGTGACCAAGAACCAGCTGGTGAGCTCACCCTGCCCAATGAGCCACCCCTGTACCATGTGGTTCATGGCCCCTATGATTTCTGTTGCTGTGTGGGACTCATCCATCACCTCAGCTTGAAGGAGTGCATACTGACAACCTGACTGATCACACCAGTGCCCTGTGAGGTAGGTGTGATCTCCACCCCAGATACTCCAGATGTGTGAGGTGAAGTGCAAGGCTACTTGAGGCCCTGCCTTGAGCCACTTCTCCCTCAAGTGCTCCCTGCATGACTTAAACAGGGAAGGAACCACCATCTTGCTAAAGGTGGTGCATGAGGGCACTTGGAAAGATTGGACTACAAGTGCCATGAGCTTGTGGTCATGGTGCTGGCCATTCAATAACCCTGGCTGCTCAGCTAAGGAGACGGGATGGCCATCCAAAGCAAGCATCTTCTCAATGCTCTGGGTGATCTTGATTGCCCTTGAAATGTGCCGCTCTCTGTCTGCAGCTTTCTCCCACTGCTTTGGTGGGATGGGGGCTCTGGAGCAAGCAGGGCACTTTCCTTTTGGTATGCTCATACTGGTGCCAGGCTGAGGAGGAAGAAGGGCCAGGGTATGCTGCCTCCTTCAGATGCAGCCACAATGCTGTTGTGGTAAAGTGCTTCACCTCCTTGCCCCAAGAAGAAATATAAATTAAAAGAAATGGATAACTAGAGGGATTCTAGTTAGTAACCTAAGCTATATCCAATCCTTTCCAAGACCAAATAGTAGTAGGAGACTGACTAGAAGGGGATCCACTCTAGTACTCTAGAAGGGGATCCACTCTAGTACCTTTCAGAGATTGTTGCTCAGGGGGAAACAGCTCACAAAAGGCACAGAAAGCCTATACAAAGTGGCTTATGCTGTTTCTATGTCCCTCCCCCAGTGCACTGTGATTGGAAAGGAACTCAGGGAAAAGTCACAGTCACTGGCCAGCAAGAAATGTCAGTCCTCCCCACCTCCCCGCTCCCCCTCCCTCTTCTCAGTTTCTGGTTCCCTAAAAGGCCACCTTTGAATCAATTTGGAGGCTGCAAATTGATTCAGATTTTTTTAAGTTTCTCCTAATTTGATTTGGATTTGGAAATTCGGCCTCCTAATCTATATGAATCTTCTCCAGATAAAATCATGAACTGAAGTGTAGTATACATGCGCACACACACACAGAGTATATATATATAAAAAAAATACACACACACACACAGTATATATATATAAAATATATACACACACATTACACACACACACACACACAATACTTCAGTATAGTATATGCTGTGGGAAGTTTCAGTATGTATAGTGGTATAGTGGTCTTTTGTTTTAACTGTGGAAGAACAAGGATTTGGGAGTATTTTAAAGAGTGATTTGGGGATATTTTTTAATCAGACAGTTTGCAATTTTTAAATAGAGAATACCAGGATTCCTGCTAGTGAGACAAGTGGCAGAACCCAGGCAGAGGAGCCTGCTGAGGGCTGGCACCCAGGATCCAGCTGGATGGTAAATGAGGTGGCTGACCCTCTAGCTGGTTGGACCATTTTACGGAGCCCTAGTTAATTTTCACATGTAGCCAGTCTGAATTAATTGTGCAACTAACCAGCTAATTGCAAAATACATGTAACATGCAGAGGAAGCCTAACTAGTACTACTAGAGAAACAAATGAATATTAAATGAAAAACAGTGTGGTTTTTTTTTCTATAAAGACCACATTGTACATAGCAGATAATTTATACAACAAATGTCCACAATCAAAATACATGTCTGAATTTTCTCTGCTCCACTACTATTTATAAATCACTTGACTGTGGCCATGTCATGGATATAATTGATCCATGAGTTAGAAACTTATCTTCAGCTGCCAAGACTATTATTCCCATATGCAATACCTATGGAATGATATAGGCATCCCTACTATAACCAAAAGCATTTGTCTGTGATTCATATTATTTCTATGGCTAGGAAAATAATTAATTGTGATTTACTCCTTATTGTAAAGCATTAACACTTTCACAAAAGCTGGGAAAAGACATTGCTGAATATGAATTTCCCTTATTCTTGTCCTATAAATATTACTTATCTCGTATTAATTTTTATTCCTTTCACTCTGACATTTTTTTCTTCTGCTTACAATTCTTCCACTGGCTTCTGTTCTCTGTTGACTGATGTAGCTGCATTTCTCACCTGAATATTGTGCATGTGTGTGTGTGCTTGCATGTGTTCATGTGTTAAACGATTAATTATCTCCTCAGTCATTATTTTAAATCTGTGGAAAATTGGGGATTAGTAAATGCCTGCCTGAAGGTGACTGACAAGTAGGGTGCACTGTTCTCCTGCCCCTTGTTTATGAGCTGGATTTTCCTGATTGCTTTGACATCATTGTTATGATTTTTCTTTTCAGGCTGACAGGTTCCATATTTATCACCAGAGCCTCTCTTTTACCAGTTCTCTGTTTCTATCCCAAGGGATATGACATTAGTTTTTACCTCTGAAGAGATAGCAGATTCCAACTATTTTGTAGGACAATAATGGCAATGCAAACTGATGGCATTTTGAGAGAGCACTGCCCATCTGACTAGAATTCAGAATGATGTTTCCTTAACTGAAGGTAAATTTCATGAAGCTGGAGCTGTGCAAAATAATCTTAGTGAACAATTTATTTGGTCATTTTATCCCTCAATTTGCTGTGGGTATGAATAGACAAGGTAAATTAGCCCATGCTGAGCCTCATGCTGCTGCAGCTCTGCACTGTCTTGAATCTGAGCTAGCTTTCTTTAAAGTTAGCTTAAATATCTCTATAGTCCATAGCAGTCACTCATAGGAGTGACTGCACTACAGACATGCCCTATGAATTATTAATAGCTGACTTCAAATTTAATTATGACTGTAATTGTGCAACAAAGTTTTATGAAAGTTATTCCAATGTACAAGACATTTTCAAACTATTCACTATACTTTCTTTGACTGTTTCATAATTTCTTTCTACTCCTCTATATGTGTATCCAACAAGTGTCTCTTGTCTTAGGATCTTGTTACATGTTACACTCAACAGCACAAACATTGATCAATTTAGTGATGGCTTGGGGTTACACCTTCAATTTGAGTGTCACGTCTCTGGGGAATGGCAGGGTTATGCAGATCAGGAGATAACCTTGCCCTGGAGTGGTGTAGCTTTGAGCTGGATAAAGAATTATTTAAGCCACTTAAAGGTATTATCATGCAGGCAATCCAGGGAACCACCTAAAATTAGTGTGTAATGTGAAGGCAGATGAAGGTTGCAGTGGAACAAGATCTCTAGTCATGTTACCCTCCTTGCCATTGGATCAAGATCCTGTTCTGTCAAGAGCCATGTGGAAGGAGATGTGCAGCAGATTTCCTATGATAAAATAATCACATAAAGGCATCTTCCATTAAAACAGCCTTTACAGCACATTCCTCAAGACCTTTGGCAACCCACTAATGGCTATGGGAGCAGGACTGTCCTGGAAGCTCCTAGTCATGAACTGACATGAAGGTCATGTAGCAGTTACAAGAAGGTCATCTAGCACTTGGATGAGACAGAAATGTGATTCAGCAGCTGTAAGTGTGACTGAGCAGCTGCCTTGTGGATCTGCTCTGGTCCCCCAGATAGCCAGAGCAGATCTAGAGAGGACTAGCCAAGATGCCCTAAGAATAGCCTGTCTACTTTCTTCCTGACTGAATAACCATATCCAGTGGGGTCACCTTTAGAACAGTTGAGATTACCACCAAAGGAATGCCATTGTTTTTAGGACCTGGACCATCAGGAACCTCATGGAAAACCCTAACTGAATGCCCAGAGCATCATACTGCAATCATGGCCTGAGAACTTGGGCAACTCAGCATCAATGTAGCTGCACTGAGTGAAGACTGGCAAGTGGGATATGGGCAGCTCAAAGAACACGGAGCCAGCAATACCGTCTTTTGGAAGGGGAACCAGGAAGGAGAATGCTAACTTCAGAGAGTTGGCTTTGTCATTAAGAATGAATTCATAAACCAACTCAATGAATTCCCTATCAGAATTAATGAGTGCCTCATGACTTTCCATCTTAAATTGATGGGGATCCAATATGCCACTGTCATTAGTGCATATGCCCCAACTCTTGACATGGACCAAATCCTTTCTGATGTTCCAGAGGAAGATCAGACAATCAGCTTTGACTGCAAGTGACTGCCAAAGAAGAGAAGGAGAAGATGATGTGCTAAAATCAATATATGACATCACCAGGGAAGGCCTTTTCTATAATTACATGATATTTGAAAGTCTGTTAGTCCATCCATTCATCTCATGATGCCTGAAGGATACTTTTCGCTTACATAGTATAATACAATAATAGTGTTAAAATACTTACAAATGTTAAAGTGTTACCCTCAAAACTTCTGTGTAAGAAAAGTAATTATGATTTCTATAATGTCATATTGGATCTATTCAACTTGTTCAATTTTCCTAGAAAATATAGGGAATTGTAAGCTTTTTATTGGTATTTCTATACTATTAGTCAAGACAAGTCTTCTATAAAATATAAAATACTTTATATGATAGTATTCTTATTATTGTTGTCTATAATAAACCAGCAGTGTAGAACATTAAATAAATAAATAAGCATCGTTCAAAATTGTCCTTCAATCCATGGCATGATAATTGATTCACAACATGCTATATGGTTAGATTCTTATTTCACTCTTCATTTTTTTAATGTTACTTAAAGCTGATATACAAAATCCATAATTTTCATCTTGGAAAATGTACAAAATATTATAGTTCTGGTTGAAGGCACTAGTAAAGAGCTCAGAGTGGACTTGGGAAAAAAACTTGATTTTGATCACTGTATTAAGAAATCAATGTAGTTGTTTATTTTCAGTCTGAGCTTTTATAGCTAAGATGGAAAATGTAGAATGATTTTTCAATCACTAAAATGGCAGCAGTGAGAGAGAATGAAATAGCACCTGTTTATAAGGAAGGCTTATTTTTGCTTTCCTTTTCATTCTATTTTATCTTTCTCTTTCCTCCACTTAAGGTAATTCATTTATTCACTCCAATTTGATCCTCACTGCAGTGCTCTGTGTCATTATTAGTAATCAATGCATCTGCTGAAGAAAACAGTTATATAATGGAATATTTAATAAACTATAGATACTAAGATACCAAAATTTTAAACAGGAATATCACAGGAAGATAAGGATTTCTACATTGGATCTGTGAATTAACCTCATTTTCAAGCTCCAGTTTGATTTCGGCCACTACCAGATGTGTCAGGATAAGTTTGCTTTGGAGGAAGTTAGTAATTCCAGTGCCTTCCAAAATGAGACTGACATGTCACAGTTTGTTATCGTACATGCAAATTATGGCTGGATCCTGAATTCCACTGAAGTCAATCGACTTCAACTGGTTTTGAATTTGGCTCTGATTTATATACTATAGTAGTTAAATGGTTCCACTGGCTGTTCACATTTCTGGGCATCTCTTTGAAAAAAGCCACGTTTGCTCTCTTCAGCTGTTTTTAAACCAGTTATTTCTGTTCACCTAAGAACATTTACTCATTCTTTCCTGCAGCATTATGAAATGGGAATAAAGCCTAGAAATTCTCTGTCACTAGTTAATGTCTCTCTGATAACAAATTTGGTCATAGGCTCTGTTTTACTTCATGCTCTGATTAATTGTGTGTACTTTAGTTTTTATGGAAATTTCCCCCTATTTTCACCTTTTTAAAAATATGTATATATTCTAAAACTTTGATTCTGCAAATACTTACATACTTAATCTCACTACTGTGGGTAGTTCCACTGATTATTTAAAAAACTGGGGTTTAACTAAGTATTTAAGATACTTAGTTGGAACCAGCAAGAGCGGTAGCAGAAGAAGAGGCAAGGAGGCCCTAAACAGGGGATGGAAAAACCCACCTATGCACCTCTGGTTGCTAGGCTTTCTAGGGAGAAATTTGGTAATCCATTACTTCTCTGTGGAGTTCCCCATGTCAGCTCTACCAGCACCTTGTAAAAACTTGGACAGCAGTGGTGTAACTAGGGAGAAAAAACAGTGGCAACTTTCCAGGTTCTGAAGGAAATTGGTAGGAAAAAAATGGCTTTTGCCACAGTCACATGATCATGATCACATGGCAGTGAAAATTGGAAGTTGCTGCTATTCCTATGTATGGTGGCCATCCTGGGCACCTGGCCCCATTCTTACACTGCTGCTGGACAATATCCCATCAGTGTTTTCCATTTATTTATCCATTGTCACATTACGAACTATAACCTAGGGGCTGGAATATCAATTTTGGTCCTGACTTCTCAGCTTCAGACATTCAGCAGGGATGTGTGTTTCAGCCAGGTTAATGAGAACTGCTGAAACACTACCAATAAAATAACAGTGTTTTTATCGGAGCCAGAGGGTCCTGCTATTCTAAGGGGATGCTGCAGCAGGCTAAGCTTGCTGGGTGGCACTGGCAGTTGAACAAGGACTAGCTGTGGTAAAGCAAACAGGTGGTATCAGCCAGGTTAGGAGCTACTCCTGAGGGAAATGATTATCCTGGGGCTGACTTCAAAGCAGTAGGCTGTACAGGAGGCAGACATCTAAGCAACCCAGAAGCAGACCTGTAGGCAGCATGAAAAGAACAGCTGCAGGCAACTGAGCTAAGCTCCAGAAGAGGAGAGAAAGTTAGCTGTCAGGCCTAAATGGATACCCCTGTAAGTGCCTGGAGAGCAACTGATAGGAAAGGATGTGACTTTACAGGTACATAAGGCCAGTGCCTGAGAACAGACAATCTGGCCCTGTAGGCAACAAGGAGAGGTGCTTGTGAGCAGAATGGCTGCAAAGAGAGATTGACTTGAGAGATGCAAGTAGAGACTAAGAGGAACTTACATCCTGCAGAGGAAATTATTGACCCAGTGTAGGGACAGTTTATTTGTTATACTGCCAGTGGGCTTACATTTATGATCTGATTAAGAACTGGAGGACTGAAGTGTGGCTAATAGGGGAGGACAGCAAACCACAGGGGATGCTACAGCACCACTGGTCATGGGACCTATTACACTGATGCATTGGGTGGGAAGGCCATGTATACGGAGGGACTGATTTTCTCTGTTAGAGGAAAGAGGACCCTTAGGTCAAGCAAAGATAGGAATAGGCAGAAAATGGGTAAAATTCTTCACCCAACAGTGAGGTTTGCTGGAGATAAAGAGAACAAGGACTGTTCAGCTAAGGCCAACACAGGAAGGCCTATAATAAGGACTGCTGGGAAACCATGGCAGAGGTTGACACCATAGAGGGTCTGAAATGCAGGTATTTGACCTATAGCCATTCTCAGATGAGGTGGCAGAATGAGCAATGTGTTTACAGTGGGAGGTTGAGGTAGAAAGGTGCAGACGTGAACAGGCTGAAGCAGAAGTAGCTTCTTTGAAACAGAGCCTGCAGAAATTCCACCCATCATTTCTAATTTGGCAGATCAACATACTAAGGATCCTGATTTTGGTATTTAGAGAAATAGCCAGTCAGTGTACAGAAATCATATAAAGGCCCAGATCTTCACTTGTAGCCAGAATGCTCAGTGCACTAAAGAGAAAGAGCTGAAAAAGGGTGCATTTATAGATTCATAGATGCTAGGGTCGGAAGGGACCTCAATAGATCATCGAGTCCGACCCCCTGCATAAGCAGAAAAGAGTGCTGGGCCTACATTACCCCAGCTAGATACATATCTAGCCTTCGCTTGAAGACCCCCAGGGTAGGGGAGAGCACCACCTCCCTTGGGAGCCCGTTCCAGACCTTGGCCACTCGAACTGTGAAGAAGTTCCTCCTAATATCCAATCTAAATCTGCTCTCTTCTAGCTTATGGCCATTATTTCTTGTAACCCCTGGGGGGGCCTTGGTGAATAAATACTCACCAATTCCCTTCTGTGCCCCCCTGACGAACTTATAGGCAGCCACCAGGTCGCCTCTCAACCTTCTCTTGCGGAGGCTGAAAAGGTCCAGTTTCTCTAGTCTCTCCTCGTAGGGCTTGGCCTGCAGGCCCTTAACCATATGAGTGGCCCTTCTCTGGACCCTCTCCAGATTATCTGCATCCTTCATGAAGTGCGGTGCCCAGAATTGCACGCAGTACTCCAGCTGCGGTCTGACCAGCGCCCGATAGAGGGGAAGTATCACCTCCTTGGACCTATTTGTCATGCATCTGCTGATGCACGATAAAGTGCCATTGGCTTTTCTGATGGTTTCGTCACACTGCCGACTCATGTTCATCTTGGAATCCACTAGGACTCCAAGATCCCTTTCCACTTCCGTGCCACCCAGCAGGTCATTTCCTAGGCTGTAGGTGTGCTGGACATTTTTCCTCCCTAGATGCAGCACTTTGCATTTCTCCTTGTTGAACTGCATTCTGTTGTTTTCTGCCCACTTGTCTAACCTGTCCAGGTCTGCTTGCAGCTGCTCCCTGCCCTCCAGCGTGTCCACTTCGCCCCATAGCTTAGTGTCATCTGCAAACTTGGACAGAGTACATTTCACTCCCTCATCCAAGTCGCTGATGAAGACATTAAAGAGTATCGGTCCAAGGACCGAGCCCTGCGGGACCCCACTGCCCACACCCTTCCAGGTCGAAACCGACCCATCCACCACGACTCTCTGGGTGCGACCCTCCAGCCAATTCTCCACCCACCGGACTGTGCAGTCATCCAAGTCACAGCCCCTTAACTTGTTCTATTTCATTCATCTTCTTTCTTCCCTGACTTTATGATTCTACTGATGCCCAGTCTATATCCATTTCCCAGTCTAGGTCCCAGCTTTTTTAAAAGCATGCTAACTTCCAAAAGTCCCAATGTTTTTTTAAATCAGCCATAGATCACTGGAGTGAAGGAAGGCCCTAGTCATTACTTTTCTTCCCTGACAATACAGCCTACATTGAGAGTTGGGAGAAGGGTAACATAGTAACCACTATCATTACTTTATATCTTTAGAAGAGTTAAATGTCCAGTTTAGCTGATTACAGAATACTTTTACAACACTGCCCAACACAGAAAAGCAACAATATTGTCTGAAAAGGATCATTTAAGACCAATTTCAGGTAGACAGACCATAATTACCCACAATTATATATAGGGACCTACTCATTTATAGTTTCATGGATTTTGTGGAAACGAGAAAATCTGTGAAATCAACAACAAAAAAACCTCCTTAATAACAATAAAATATGTAGGAGCCAGTGGTCCTCACTGCCAGGAGGGCAAGGCATCAGCTAGTGGCACAGAACAAAGTGCAGCAGATGAGGTGGCAGCTGCCCTGTTGTCCCTCGTCCCACCACCAGGCCTCTGCCAATTTGTGCTGAGGGGCAGGGTGGCATGAAGGGCAGCTAGCAATCAAGATGACAGCCACCTCTCATTCCTCCTTCTCCCAGGGCCTCTCCCTCTCTGCCAATCTACACTAAGGGGAGGGCCACCATCAAATGCCCACAAAATCAACTCTTCATATCATGAGTGGACCATGAAATGCCCTTTGTCTCACCATGATTTATGTAGGCCCCTAAAGATAAGCCAATTAGCAGCAAGGGGCAGGGTGGCATAAAAGGCAGCCAGCAATCAAGATTGGACAAGATGGGGTAGACTAGATGGCCTCTTGAGGTCCCTTACAACCCTAATTTTCTATTATTCAATTTTCTATAATTCTATGATATCCAGCCTGGATTTTGAAAACAGAGCTTTAATGGCAAAAACTCTGTGGGTTAATTTTACATTTTACTCAAAGGAAAGTGCCCCCGACAAAAAATTCATGACGTGTATGCTTTGTGCAATATTAGAGCTGATCAAAAGTTTTCTTTTGTTATTTTTCACCAAAATTGGCCTTGTTAGAACTTCAGTTTTTAATGGAAAGCTTTTCTCTATCTGTAAATCTCTTTATATTAGTTTTTAATAAACTATAGAAAAGGGACAAATCCCAGAAAAAATAGTGAAAGTATTTTTTTAAAAGAAAAAAAAGTAATTCTTTTAAAATATTTAATATTTTTGAAGCAGGTATATTGATTTAGAGGAAAGACTGACACCTCCTAAATCACCAACACCAGTTCACACAGTATCTAGATTTTTCTTTCATTTACATGCTATTCTGGCCCAGGTTTTCTTTGTGAGATTTAACAAAAGCATAGCCTGAGGTGATATGGCTACAGATAAAATGAACAGCTGCTCTGGTCTTTGATTTCCAATGAAAACCATACAGGCCAGAAACAAACACATTCAAATGAAATAGGTCAGAAATGAAAAGAATTAATGGCTTTCATCATTTTTCTGATTTCCTTTTTCAATGGAGCTACACCTGAGGTGAATTTGGTAAACTAATCAGACAGAGTGTCAAGGTTAACTTCCACAAAAGGAAGAAATTTGGTTTCTAAGCTACAAATATGAGACTGTGTTTACTACATCCATATTCTGTTACATTACTCTACAGGAGGTCCATGAGACAATAGAACATGATAGAGTATCAAATCTAGTTATAAGTAATTCAGCATGTGAAAGAATTGTCATAATGTCTAGTCTTACCATTTTTCCTAGGCTTGAAGAACATTTCACTAGAAATCCTGTCTCATTGTACAAAAATTCCTAAAACATATTGATTTCAGTTAGAGTTGGATAACTAAATATCCTTGAAGTTCTCTAACATTGGCATTAACACTGTATGCTGGATGGAAGGTATAGTGATCACGGGGTTTAATAAAAAGATGAATGGAAGATTATTTCTGACATTAGAAATGATCAGCAAGATTCATTGTTTCACATCAATGCCTCTTAGCTAGGTTTGGCCTTACCTATCAAGGCCTTTCAGTTCAGCACCTCCTTTCCATTATTGGAGAGAGGAGTAGGTAAAGGAAGAACAAACAAGCAGAAAGGCGGCACAGTAGCCTGAGGCTGAAGTAAATGCATTTTAAAATGGTGCTCAACCACTGTGACAAGAGCAGCGTGCTTGAGGAAGGCAGCCAAAGAGTCCAGCTGGAGAAATTAAATCTTTTTGTGTGGCAAACACTTAATAACCTCTTTGCTGTGTTGATGGAAATGATTAATGCAGTTCCCACTGCAAGATGCACATTTGAAAAGAAGTCACAGCTAAACACAGTCTCCTTGTCTCTGAAGCAGTTGTGTATATCCTAGCTGGAAAGAAATGGAATTCTGAAACAAGATAAATGCAAGTAATACAGGCAGTCAAACCTCGCCATCCAGAACTCAAGCCAGAAATAGGGGGCTGCACAGTTCTGCAGAATGCTGAGAAAGCTCATCTCCCACTGAACAGACTAGTCAGATATGGGACCAGGTTTAATCTCATCATCCTTTGGACATCTTCCTTCCAATCTGCAATCATATAATACCTGTAATGATTATATAAATCACATGCTTAGAAAATGAATGGTTTTTTTTCTCTCTATTTAAAATATTTTATTCTTTTGTATAAATCTTTCTACTTTTTCTCTTCAATAATGCAATTACAAGTGCTTATGCTATTGGCTCATGTCCATCTCTGGTTTGCATAATGCATCATAAACCCCATAGTACCACAAGGTAACTTGAATTCTCATGTAACTTGTTTGGTTTGGGCCTGCAAGTTTGGAGCAGAAGGATATCAGACCACCACTACCATAGTGAACTTTAGAACACCCCTGCATATTCAGCAGAGTGACAACAATGAAGTCCTAAATGGCCATGATTTGCTTACATGATCATGGTATTTCTATGCTGCAGGCCTGTGTGAAGGTTGACACACAATTTCCTGGAGTTGGTTGTGTTGTTGTCTCCCGTTAGGATCAGGTGTTTTCTTTAAAGCTCACCTGCCACCGCTTTGATGGAAAAGAAGGAAAAGATAGAAATTATCCTAGGAGACAAAAAGGCTGTTAATGCCTCAGGAGGCTGGTTCCTCTTCGCAGGGCTCCAGCATCCCCATCCCCTGCCCTCTCCACACCAGATGTTCTGTGCCTGCTATTCTCTGTCTTTGTCTCTGGGAGTTATGTCTCTCTGGTTATATTGTCCCAGTCCTGTGTATTCTCTTTACCCAGGCTGCTTGCTCCATTCTTGTCTGCACGGGTCCAAAGCTGGCCCCTCCTGGTTCAAATCCAGTCCTTGTTTTTCAGGACTGGGGCTTGGGTTATTGTCCTGCCTGACTGTAATACCTTCTTTGTCCCTCTTCTCTCCTAGGTCCCCAAAGTGATTCACCTCACCAGGACTCACCAGCTGGGATGTCATCATCGCTTTGTCTCTGGCTCTTCTCCTGTATGCTGGTGACTGGGGTTCTTCTTTGAACCCCAGGGTCAATCCCTTTTTCTTGGTGTGTCTCCATGCTATCTCCATCTCCTCCTCAGCCTTCTCTCTTTGTGATTGACTTAAATTTCCCATGCTGATCAGCTGAGTTTGCTGTGGCAACTCATGATTTGCTGCTTCCCTCGCTCTCCCAGCTGATCTCCCTTATTGTCTCTGGTGTGGCACTTCTTTCATTTAGGCTGGCTGTGCCTCCCTCTTCCTTCCAGTTTCATCCTGAAGCAGCTGGGTTTGCCACGGTAGTCTTTGATTTGCTGCAGCCCCAGTTTTCCCAGATGACCTTCCTGACCAGCACGGGCACAACATTTTTCCTGCCTGGGCTTACCGTGTCTTTTTCCCACCTGGGTTCACCCCAGTAAGTTTTTTTTCTCTTTACTCTGCCTCACATTCTTGTGGCAGGGTGTGTTAGCTACCCTGTCACAGCCTGCATTTAACTTTAAATTAGGGGCGTTTTATTTTCTATTAGAGCTGTGGGAGCTTGTGAAAACCAGCCTGGTTAGTCTGTTAGCTTTAAATAAATACATTAATTAATTTAATTAAATAAAGCTCATAAGCCCTAGAAGCAGCTTAATTAGAATCAATGGAGATTTAAAAAAAAAAATTAGGTCAGAGAAAAGAAAGAAGGAAAAGAAGGAAGGAGAGGGCAAGGAACTGTGGTGAACTAAGATTTGAACTGAATCCAACTTATACAAACTGGAGATGGACATAAGCCAAAAAGTTTCAATCTATATCCAAATCCATACCTAACCTTCCTCTTAGCTTGTGTTGTAGAGTCCATCATAGAGATAGTCATCTGGATCCAAACAACGCTTGGTGAACCTTATAGGTAGAACTTGGGAAATTCTTATAGAAAGTACCATTACACATACATTTTCCTTCCTGGGTATGTTTTCCAAGAGTGAAAATAATACCATATGGACAGTCCCGGAAAACGGGGACCTGGTATTTATCATACAGTAGCAATATAAACTTTTTTTCCAAGCCCTAACAGTATGCCTAATACCTTAACTTTTAAGAGAGTCCCTTTAATGTCATAGAATCATAGAAGTCGGGTCGGACTGGACCTTATAGATCTTCAAGTCCGACCTCCTGTCTGGGCAGGGGAAAAAACTGGGCTCAAATGATTCCAGCCAGGTAGGCATCAAGCCTCTTCTTAAAGAGCCCCAGGGTAGGAGCCAGCACCACTTCCCTTGGAAGTTGGTTCCAGATCCAAGCTGCCCTGACTGTGAAGTAGTTCTTATGGATGTCTAATCTAAACCTACTCTCCAAGAACTTGTGGCCATTATTCCTTGTTATGCCAGGAGGCACTAGGGGAAACAAGATCTCTCCCAAACCCTTCTGGTCCCCCCTAGTGAGTTTATAGATGGGCACCAGGCCCCCCCTCAGCCTTCTCTTCTGAAGGCTGAACAGGTTCGGGTCCCGCAGTCTCTCATTGTAGGGTCTGCCCTGTTGTCCCCGGATCATGCGGGTGGCCCTCCTCTGGATCCTCTCAATGTTGTCTACATCCTTCCTGAAGTGAGATGCACAGAACTGGACACAGTACTCTAGCTGTGGCCTGACCAGTGTTGCATAGAGGGGGAGAATCAACTCCTTGGCCCTGCTTGAGATGCACCTGTGGATGCATGACAAGGTCTGGTTAGCCTTGCCAACCGTGACCTTGCATTGTCGGCCCATGTTCCTCTTGGAGTCAATAATGACTCCAAGATCCCTTTCTGCCTCTGTGCTCTCAAGAAGGGAGTTTCCCATTCTGTAAGTGTGCTGCTGGTTACTACTGCCCAAGTGCAGCATCCTGCACTTGTCAGTATTGAAATGCATCCGGTTTTTGTTAGCCCACCCCTGTAACCTATCCAGGTCTTGCTGCAGTCTTTCCCTCCCTACTAGCATGCTCACCTCACCCAAAATTTTGGTATCATCAGCAAATTTAAACAGGTTGCTTTTCACCCTGTTGTCCAAATCGCTGATAAAGAAATTGAACAGTACAGGCCCAAGGTCCAAGCCCTGGGGGACTCCGCTGCCCACTTCTCCCCAGGTCGAATATGAGCCATCCACCACCAGCCTCTGAGTACGACCCTTCAGTCAATCTGCAATCCATCTGACTGTGTAGGCATCAATGCCACAGTCGTCCAATTTTTTAATGAGGATGGGGTAGGAGACGGTGTCAAAGGCCTTACTGAAGTCTAGAAAGACTACATCCATGGCGGCACCTGCATCCAATGTTTTTGTGACCTGATCATAAAAGGCAATAAGGTTGGCCTGACCTGCCCTGCCCCTAATGAAACCATGCTGGTTGCCCCTGAGCATCATCCCTGAGGCTGGCCCATTGCAGATGTGCTCCTTGAGGATCTTCTCAAAGAGTTTCCCTAGGATTGAGGCAAGACAGATGTGCCTATATTTGCCCAGATCCTCCCTCCTCCTTTTTTTAAAGATGGGGACCATGTTGGCTATCTTCCAATCATCTGGCACCTGGCCCAAGCACCACGAGTGCTCATAAAGCTGTGCAAGGGTCCTGCTAGCTCCCTCAACACCCTGGGGTGGAGAGCATCTGGACCCACTGATTTGAACACGTCCAGGCCCTCCAGAAGCTCTCTAGCCTAGTCCTCCCCAACCTGAGATCTGGAGGCATTCCCCTCAAGTCCGTCCGCAGGCAGCCACAAGTAAGAAAGGGACAAGGGACAAGGGATGAGCTCTGGGGAGAGAGGAGCCCAGAATGGAAGAGGGTAGGGATTCTTACCTTTCAGTCCTTCAGATCTGTACTGGCCTAAAGTGCGACTGCTTTAAATTCAAGCTAGTACTAATACTAATCAACATTTGTGCGGTTCACACTGTAAGGTGTAACAAGGCCATAAGAAAACTTGATTCCTCTGCCTTGTAGTTAACCTTTATGAAGCCATAATAGTGGATTTTAAATTGCTTTGCAAGGCTCAGAGTAAGGTGCTTTATTAGTGCACAATACCATTAGTGAGATATTATATCACATCTCTTTGTTACAATTATGCACGTGACCATAATTGCAAAGCCTTTAGAAATGTTAACTGAATTCACAAATTGAAATGGCAGCAACATATTAAGGCATGAACTGGGCCAATTTTGGATTAATTAATTCTTAATATTTCTAAATAAAATTCATGGTGTGTTTTTGAAATGTATACTAACCCATCTATCTACCTTTTGAACAGACTAGTGTCATTTTATAAATCAAAGCCACTTTGAGCTTTCAGAGCTTCTGAAATGAAAACATTTCTATAACTTTTTGCCTTTTCCAATGACTAAATGAATTAATAAATGAACAATTGCTATTGAGTTTGTACTTTAGTTGTTATGTATCACTTGGAGCACCACCCTGGGCAATGAAGCTTCCATAGCATTACATTACATCACAATATAATCACCTCTCAAAGCAAAATTACAAGATGATGATATTTCAGATCAAATACTGTTATGCACATTAAGCTCTATTTGTGGGACCTGAGATTACCCCTCTGTAGGACTAGGAAACTCTCACAATTATCAGGATATAGTGGGAAGGAGGGCAGATATTGTGGAATGATTCTTAACGAGTCTCAGTGGCTGCATCTACACATGCAATTAATGCAAAGAAGTGAACTCCAGCACAGTTTGCACCACAGTACACTGCTCCTGGGTGCAAGATCTCCACATGTGCCCAGGACAGCACCACTTTGAGCCAGGGAGGCCAGCCCCAGGCATCCCCTGGCTCCAGGTGGTGGAGGGACTAGCTGGGGCATGAGAGTGTTAAAGTGCAGAGCTAGGTGGTAGGCAGCCCCTGAACTTTAGCACCCCCATGTCCCAGCCAGTCCCTGTTACCATCTACTCATGTGAGTTGAGAGACTAGACCCAGCTGCCCCAGGGGAAGCTGCCAAGGTGAGAACAAGACCATCGACCACCTCCTTTGGCTTTGCCTCTGTGCCAAAGGAGTGTGGAAAAAGGTAAGCCAGCTCCTTGAGGAAGTGACAGGAGTCAGGCTGTGACCAAGGAGATGGCACTGCAGGAGCACCTGACTAAACATCAAGGGTCCCAGACAGCCTGCTTTGACCAGTTTGTGTCCTGCATCAGGAACTCCCTGTGGCAATGTAGGAATGTACTGGTTTACAGTTACACTGAGTTTGAGCAAACAGACTGCATTAAAATGTTTCTGAACAAACTCCAGTCCTACTGCTGGAAAGCAGTGAGAGATGATGGAGCTGGAGCAGATAATTCTACCTGGAAAAGAGACACTTGGCACAGGCTGTTCAAAGCCTCCCTGGCAAGGAAAGAGGACAGTGACACAACTGGACCTGAAGACAGTGAGAAGGGCAACAACAGGATCAGCAGTAGTGGAAATGATGGTAACATCAACAGCAACAAGGACTGTGAATGAACTGAGAATGCAAACCCCAAATTGGGGCCTGGACTAAGGGACTGTGGTTGGGATTAGGAAGGGGAAGAGGATGGGAGCACAGGGGAAAGGGTGCATTTATTATAATGGTTACATGGATTTCTTAATGTGGTTTAAGAGGTGTGATGGAAAGCCTATGATAGAGGATTTATATATAATTTTAAAAAAACACACAAACACATGCATTTTAGCATAGGTAAGAACTCTGCTATAAGATAGTACTGTCCTCAACTGTATACTTTAAGGGTGGAATTAATTAATATACTGCACCCTAATACCGGCACATGTATAGATGGTGACACATTACTTTGGAGTTAATTAATCAACTTGGAAATAAAGCACTCATGTAGATACACTCAATGAGTCTCAGAAATCCACAATGGAAGGAGTAGAGTGTTAAGAAGGCAGAACAGGTTGGATATGGAGTAAAGGACAATAAACATACTATTAAGGCTAGAATAGGGCAATGATAAAAAATGATAAGTGTCATTTTTTGGCACTCAAACCCCAGAGAGGTTCTTTATCACTGTGCTGGAGGCAAAAGTTGCCCAGCTGTAGTACATTACTGATTCTATAAAAAAATAATAATACGATGCATCTGTGATCATTTAATATAGCATTGAGCTCTGATGAGACTGTTGCAAAAAGGGGCATACGGGTGTTAATGATAGACCTTTCTTCTTCCCAAGTCAATATACTATTCAGTGCCACTACAGTATTCTTAAACACTTATCCTGTGAACACTACAGCCTCTCACGAAACAGTCACACTGGTTAATGCATTTTATAGAAGTGCACTAAACTTTGAGACTGTGTCGAGGCAATCTTTACTATGTTTCTGTCCACCTCCATTTCTCCTTCAGATCATTGCTTTGAGTTTAATGTTCAAATTAAACTAAAATCTCAAAGAAAAATTCAAGTGAAACTGCCTGGCTTTGAGTCAAAATTTTATGTAAACAAGATATTTTGCCTAATACATTTACTTTTTCTGCCCAATGCTCAGGGCAGTAAAAGAATTCCAGGCCTCACTGGTCAGTTTCCCAGAAAAAGGTAAATCAGTGAAGTTGTCAAGACATATTCTTGTCTATATTGGGTAATTTACAGGTATGTTTATACTGTTGTGGTTAAACAAGGATAATTTCCTGTGTGGAGACCCTTGAAGTAACATCAAAATTCTAGAGTAAGTCTTGCCACACAGGAAATTGCACTATTAGCAACATGACCATTCTCACAGGGTAGGCTTACCCTCTCCTGCAGAACATGTGGCCGCAGGGGGCCCCGCATCCAAGGGGCCCCCTGCATCCATGACCACTCCAAATCAGTGCTGTAGCAAGGGAGGGGAGGGGGTTGCCACCACTCTGCACTGCTGCCACCACCGCCTTCACATCCAGCCACTCACCATTCCCCATCACCCTACCCCTGCCAATGCTGCAGCCAGTTTCTTGGCTGCTCACCCCACCCCCCGCCACTGGTTTCCTTGGCCACTTACCATGCCCTTCCCCACCACTGCTGCTGCCAACAGCTTCTTCAGCCACTACCATCTCCAACTGATGCCACCGTCAGCATCTTCATGTCAGGGGGCCCCAAAATTATATCTTGCAGGGGGGCCCAAAAATTGTGGGCTGGCCCTGCATACTACTATAATCATGATGTTGAATTTCCTTGTGTAGACCCCCTAAATTTGTTTTATGTGTAAATACATAAAAGCCTAGAAAAGAGAGCAGTACACAGCTAGAAAATGGTCTATTCCAGAAATTTCAGTTCCCACACACAAATGCCAAGTTCCTAGGAAACCCCATTTTACCATCTAAAGATAGAGACTAAAGTAGAAAGTTCGCTCTGTGTCTGCTGCAGTTCCCTGCCCCCCCCACCCCCAGGAGAATGTACAGGCGAGCTAACAATAAGAAAACACAATTTCAAGGACTAAATTCTTGCTTGCATATTAGAAAAAAAGAATTTGTGAGATTGATTTTAAAATTGTCGGGTGACTCCTGCAATAGCAATCTATCTGAACATCCAGGATTTGAACATCAACAGACTAACCCTTTTTTCTCACTACTGTGGGAAAAAGACTTTTCATGGAGACAAACAGCTAAGATTAGATGGTCAGCAAAATGCTCATAACTGGGACAGGGAACCAACTAATACAAGACTCGTTAGGGAAGAATGTGCAGTAGGCTATTTATATTGTCAGTGCCACTGGAAAAGGAAAATCAAAGTCTAATGATTACTGAACACTTGAAATCATGAAAATTGGGTCCTTGTCTTGGCTCAAATGCAGACATGAATCCCTTAGGATCCAACATGTCCCACTAAAACAAATACATCTCATGACACTGACTTTTAAGAAGAAACAGATAAATAAACTCTAAGGGCGTGTCCACGCATGCAAGCACGTGCGATTGCAGCAGCTCAAATAGAATTGGTGCAAATTTGAGCTGGGGCTTTTTGCCTCAGCACACATGCTTGGACAGGCACTTTGTTGAGGAGCAAATTGTGCCACTTGGGGAAAATAACCCTACCTGGCTTCTCCCGGATCTCCAGCCAGGGGGAGCTAGAGCCCAAGGCCAACACCTGTGCTCTCCCCAGAAGTATAAAAAGCTGCCCTGGCAAGTAGCTCAGGGCTACTAGCTCTCAGGACCTTCTGAGACCCAACCAATTGGTACCTGGAGACACTACCCCTTGGACTGCTAAAGAAGCCCTGAGAGTTCCCTGCACCCTTTACCCACTGCAGCAGTTTGGCAGTGGGGGCTGCTGCCTGGCTGTGACCTGCTGCCCACCTGCCAGACCTAGATGGGGACTGCACAGCCAGTAGAGTCATCTGTCTCTCTGGGCCAGCTGCCAGTGGGCTGTGGCTGAAGAGTCGCCCTCTGTATGGCACTACTGCCACATATGCCCTCTTCCTGGCCATCTGGGCAGCTATCACCCAGAAGATTTTCTGGGTATGGTGGCCTGCTTTGAACTGTTAAAGCATGTCCTCCTGGCCCCATTTGTCCAAAGTCCAAAGTGCCAGCTCTGAGTATGCAGGGTCGTGCCACTGGCCTCTAAAACAGGAATTCTGGTGTTCCCTATTGGGAAACTGAAAAATCTCTGATTAAAAAAAACAAAAACCCAAAGTCACTCTGTAAAATACCCCAAAATCCATGTTCCTTTACAAGTAAAACAAAAGACCACTATAAAGAGAGAGAGAGAGAGAATGAGACAGAGACAGTGATCAGTTGGAGAATATTTTACTGATATATCTAGAGTCTTAAAGCATGTCTCTTATCATAATAAAGTAAACTCTAAATACATGTTTAATGTATTCATGAATATATGAATATATATTTTGCTGCCCCACCAACAGGGGATTCAGTCCCCATACAGGAGTACAGCCCCCCAAAAGGGTTCAGATAAGCCCCGCAGGGACTACCACACCCTCTGTGAGGCTCACATGACTCACCCCAGCCCCACGATTGCTTCCCCACCTGGTCCCATCCCCCACCAGCTGCTGCAGCCCCCCGATGGCTGCTCCACCCAGCAGCACCCCCCACTTCCCCAGGGCCCCTAATGGCTGCCCTGCCTTACCCCACCTCCCACTTGCACCCCGGCCCCATCACTTTAAAGAAAAAAAGAGAAAAAAAGGGCTGGAGGGGCTGGGGGAACAGGTGGGGCCAGCAGGGTCTCCCCCATAATCCCCTCCCTCCTCCTCTAGCCCACCCAACCCCTTTCTTATGGAACTGGAGCCCTGATGTTCATCCTGTGTGTTCAGGACCAGGGCAAGCCAGAGCAGCCAGAGCAACTCCGTGAAGGACCCAGCCTCCGGTTGCCTGCTTTTTTAAACTTTGGGTGTTTTATACACCTGGGTATCCATTTTTTTGTTCCCACAGGTGCTTCTTGCCCTGTCTCAAAGGGCTTTGAGATGGAGCAAGAGGCACATGCATGCTCATCTGGACACACCCTAAGGTTGCATCCAGGCAAGTGAGAATGTGCACTCTGTGGCACCTCAAACCTTTTGAGGCACTGCAAAATACATGCGGTACATGTGAAGAGGTTCTCCATGCTGCACCATGGAGCCAGAATTAGATACTAGGAATCTCAGTATCTAAAACACCTGAGCCAGAAAAATGTGGGGCAGTACACAGGGCTGCAGAGTGAACCACCTGAAACAAGACCTGGCTGACCAGAAACATGCTGGCTGCCAGCCAGGCTCCACACTCCCTGATCACCAACACTGCAATTCCAGGAAGCTCCCAGGATCTCAAGCTAGGCTGCTGGGGTGAGTTCAGGTGTTGGCCCCAGCCTCCCCTACTCCACCCAGGGCAATTTTCTGTGTGCAAAGGCATACATGCAAGGGCATTCCCCAGGGACAACTAGCAGCAGCACAACTATACACCACTGTTATTTGTCCCCAGGGAAATGCACATGCACACTCATTGGCTTGCACCCCAAGTGTCTCAGTTCTACCCTATGTTTAAGTCTATCAGTAATAAATTATTTAACTTGGTGGGATCTTAATGTTTGTAAAGTGTTTTGCAATCATAAGTGATCCACCAAAGCCAGAAATAGCACTTAGGAAATTGATGCGTCTGTGAAGTAAAGTTTGGAATTCAGTTTTTGGTATATCTTCCTATTTTTTAGGTAAGAATACCACAATGAAGTATCAGAAATAGGGAAGGAAGATGGGAGATAGCCAGATCTAAATGTGGAGAGAGGCCCTGCTTGTTTGTATAGAAAAAACGCAAGTTCTTTTTAATAATGTGCTGTTTACAATATGATCTAATCAGAACTGGAGTTTGTGAGACCTGAAAAACAACAAAAGGCTCATGGAAAATCTCACATTTCTATGTTATGTTGTTGTTGTTTATAACTAGCTAAGTGATACTATCTTAACTTAATATCTTTGGTCTTTAAATCTACACAGCCACAATATAAATGGATTTGGCATGTGCATAATCTGCTGCTAAGATTTATGGTGGACATTTATTAAAAGATTAGAGAGCAATGAAGCCTTTGATGGCCATGATACTACATTTTTACTGCATATTTACCAAAAAGAACACATAAACATGTGAGCCTTTCAGTAACTTAATTTAAAACTACAATTTTCTTTATCTCCTCTCTCATTTGGGAAATTCTTGTATCGGCCAATATGAAAAAGCATTTTCTTAGTGGAGTTTTACAATGTAATATAAGTAGCCTAAAAAAACAAAACACTTACATACTTTGCTGAGTTTTTGGTTGTAGCCACGTTGGTCTAAGGACATAGGTAGGCAAAGTTTCATTAGACCAACTGAGTAGTTGGAAAAAAGTTTGGAAAGAACTTTTTTTCCAACTACTCAGTTGGTTTAAAAGAAGATATCACATCTAACCAAAGAACCTTGCCTACTTTCATATTTTCAAACTGTGGGCTAGATTCAAAGAATGATCTTGCTTACGTGAGATCCTCATAACTCTGTTTAGCTGCTGGCTAACCTTGAGAGTACCTAAATATTAGATGCTTCCATTCTTGCCAGTGAGCTTACCCAGAAAGCTGGCAACTTCCCAGGATATACCTTATGATATGGAGTTGCCAGAAACACCCTGGCAGTGGCATTTAGTATCTGCCAGCAAAACTTTTGGCGAGGGAATGAAGGGCAGGACCTACATTTTTATTTAAGACATAATCCTTTCTGTGGCAGTCCAGTCACTATGCTGACATTTGTGGATTCCATTGTTAGGGGATATCTTTTCGTATACACTCTATAGGAACCTAGTTACCCCACACTCAGGCCTGTGGATTCTGGAGTGGTGGCAAAACACTGAAAAGTCAGACGCTGTAATAGTCCTAATTCAGGGTTTTCCTGGGATATAAAATACCTATGTAAATATGCAGAAATCTCTACATTTTCAGATGAGCCATATCTTGGCCCAGTTTAAATATCAGGTTTTTTGCATCATTGCCCTGACCAATTATCATCTTTCTGCCTGCCTAATTCTCCCTCTCTCATTTCCTGGATTAAAGTTTTGTTTTATTTTTGCTATTGGCTGTTAAGCAGCTGCCAAGATGCCCAGATAGAACTAAAATAATTCCTATGTACAGTAGTTATAGAGATATGTGATGATAGCAATTCAATTGTTACCAAGACAATTAGGAACTTCCAAGTTAAAACTTAAGCTGCATGAATGGCTAAGGCAGACAAAAATAGTGCTAGTGGCCATATACCCCTGTGAGGGGAAGAAACCACTATTCTCAGACTGAGCTATCAACATGATCCTTTTAATTTTATTTATTTAACTTTTCTTGTTAAATAATTTTTTCTTGTTTAT
Organism: Crocodylus siamensis; assembly: GCF_052110815.1. Taxonomy (NCBI): domain Eukaryota; kingdom Metazoa; phylum Chordata; order Crocodylia; family Crocodylidae; genus Crocodylus; species Crocodylus siamensis. Next base: position 214,137,406 of record NC_143396.1, on the reverse strand, counting down.
TTAACTTTTCTTGTAGTGCTACATACTTCAGGGATTGAGCACCTCATTAGGAATCCTCCTACTGTAGGATCAAATTACTATTTTCCTTTCCCTTCTACCTTTTTCCAGCTGGCACAACAAACTGAAAGTAAAAGACTTTATTGAAGGCCCCTACTCAGCAAAGCGTATAATCTCATACTTAAATCTGACCCTAATAAACACATCTTTTAAATATCTGTTTAAACATGTGCATAATATGTTACATACTTTATTTAATTGAGACCTATAAGCAATGGGGCAGGGATCTAGTGATTTAGAAGGGCAAAGGATCATACCCTATGGCTAGGGCCAGATATAGACGTTACACTTTTACTGGTCTAAATGATCGGAATCTGGTCTAAACCCACAACCAAACAGAAATTTGGCAGAAATAGACTGCTCTCTAAAAATGACAAAACCTGGGTTAAGATAGACCTGGATCAATGTGCACTCAGACTTAATCGATATAGGTTAGACTGGTGCACCAACCTTCAGTACCAGTTCCCCTATCATTTCAAGTTAGGTTGCTGTCTGCCAGCATCTGAGGCTCCTTTGCAGCTTCCTGCTAGCCCCCCACACCCCTCCTGCAGGGTGACCTGCTAACACTCAGCCTCCACATGGCTGCTCCAGCCAAGTGCCCAGCAGGCCTTGCCCTCTCAAGTTGTCACAAAGCTGAGTCAGTACAGACCCTTTCTACAGCCATGCCTCCTGCCTCTGACCAGTTGTGAGTTGCAGGCAGGCAGCATGAGATGGGGAGGGAGAGAAAGGATGCATCTGTGTCCCTGTGCAGACCCCACTATGAAGCACCAGAAAATATACACACAGAGCTTAAACTGAGCCCAGGAGAGCCCCTTGTGAGTAGGTGCAGCCTTGGGGAGCCCGACTAGACTGCCAGGTATCGGTTAGCATTCCCACCTCCCCCTGCTGCATCATTTGTTAGCTGCAGGCAGGCAGCATGGGGTGGGGAGTGGTTAATGCTTGGACTCTATGGGGCTATGTGTGCTTGTGGGGGGTGGGGGTCCTTGAGTGGGTGTGCTGGAGCCAGGGTTGGGATCTGTGGGGCTGCACCTGCTCATGGGGGTTCTCCTAGGCTCATTGTCAAGTCTGTGTGTACATCATGGGGTGTTTAGTGATGGGGTTAATGCAGGGACACAGATGTGTCTCTTTTGCCCTACCCCATGCTTCCAGCCTGCAGCTAGCAAATGGTGTGGAAGGGGGACAGAAGATTTTAAAGCAACTTGGAAGCCTACCAGTCCCTCAATCATTATAATCAAATATATTCTAAATGCCTATATATTTTGGCATTTGATTTTGGGTTTTTTTTTTTCATGGAAAATCAGACCTTCCCCTGCCACATTCAATTAAAAAGATGTAGGTCCATCTGTGGCTGCTCACTTATGTGATTTGTGGCACTAAGAAGACCCAATATGTCAGTACTCTGTCCATCCCCAAGCCATTGTCCCTCACTTCTAAGCCACAGCCCCTCCCCCAGGGCTGCTGGTGCCCCTCATTCATGACACACAGCTCCCTGCCCTCCTAGTGACCTGTACTCCTGACCCATAGTCCTCCACCAGTTGCTGCCCTTCACTCCCAAGCCACAGCCCTCCCAGACCTGCTGGTGCCCATCACTCCTGACCTTCAGCCCCTTCCCTCTCTTGGCCCTGGCAAAGGGGCCCCCAGCTTCTCCATCCCTCCTGGGCTGGAGCACAGCAGCTGTTGGAGCTTTAACTCATGCAGGCAGCAGTGGAGCAAGTCCAGCCCCAGTGAGGGCTGGAGGGAAGAAGATGGGATGCTTGTGGTACCCCCAATTCTGGGCTGGGGGTCCAGTGCTGTGCCAGGTGGCTTGGATGCAGCCTTCCTCCTGGGTAGGGTCTCCCAGCCACCCTGCCCCTGAGAGCATGGGCACCAGTTCCTATGCTGCTAGCCTAGCCACGGAGCTTCTCACCACCCCTGAAGGGTTCCCTTAAACTGGAGGGGCAGAAGCCCCCACCCTCACCCCATGGCAGCTGTAATGCCCAAAACACCCTCCGTCAGTGCCAGCAGGCACCCGTCCCTGCATGCATCCATCCCCTCCACACATCCCTGCCACACACACAGACTTACATGGCACCCACCAGCCCCCAGACAGTCCCCAAGCTCTGTCCTCCAACCCCTTCCCCCCATAGTTGTACCTGTATCCAGCTGCTGGGGCTGCTCCCATCACCCTGGCACCCCCTGCCTCCAATCATCCTAAGCAGGTTCTTGCAGGTTGGAATGCTGCCAACCTGCAAGCATAAACTCATGGTTTTCCGTGGTTTTCCCCTTTAAAGAGAAAAATCTGCTTTTCAAATGAGGAAAAAAAATATTTTTCCACAATAAACAGAAAACCCAGATCCTTGCTCATCACAAAACCACACTTATATTCCAAATGGTCCTTACATGGATTTAGCGGGTTAATTAAATGCCTATCATTTGAAAGATCTTTTATTGAAGAATAAAACTACACTGATCAACATATTGTGCCCTTTGGCATTTTTAATTTTTTTGTTATCTGATTATGATTTTGGTGCAATTTGAGTCAAAACTGTAAAACTAATTGTTCATTTACTTCCAAGTTGCTTTAAAATCACATTTCTGTTGTTTTAGAAGTGAGAATCTTCTTTAATGTGAAATATAGTGTGTGTGCGTCTATATATCTATTTAGATAGCTAGATAGATAGCTAGATAGATAGCTAGATAGATAGATGTAAGTCAGGAACTCAGGTTCAGATTCTGTAAAGACTAAAAAAATGGAACTAAGTAGTAAGAACAGTAAATTTCACACATATAAATGGTTGGATTCATAGCCCTTGAAAGTGAAACGTTGACTTTAAAACATGTACAGAACAAAGACTGAAGATGAGTGACTGCCCACATTAACACTCATCAATGTGCTGATGGAACAATACCACAGACTGAAAAAGTGGTTCATTCTGCAATGCCCATTCAGACACTGACCCCGGTGTTTTGAATGTCAGCAAGAATACCAATTACAATGATGGGTTTTATTATATGATGCCACCTATCTACAAGGTACTGGAATGAAGCCATCAATTTGTATAAGCAACTAAAATGCTATTAGATTATAACAAATTTTGTCTAATAATAATTATAATACTTACCAGCTATATTTAGCAGTCTTCATCTTCTAAGTGCTTTACAAACATTACCAGACGAAGCTGGAATTGAACCACTGACCCAGAGGTGAAATGCTGTTCTTTCAGATACTAACTTCTAAATACTAAGGAAAATCCAGGGGCACTAAGTTAAATTAAAGAACAAGGTGGTAATTGAATTTTTTTATTTAGAATACAAACTAAATTGGCAAAAAGCGCAAATGAAGGAGCTATCTAATGGTAAAAACAGGGAATTTGTGCAACTCTGACCCAAGGATTCTGTTCTGCTGCTGACACATCATGTGATTTTGCACAAACCATTTCATATCTGCCCTTGCAAAATGCAATTGTTTATCTTGAGCTATAAAGATCAGTCAGTTCCCATGAGTCTGGGTATGGAAGGCAGGTATAAACATGGGAGTAGGAGAAGGAATCAAAGGGGAATAACGATAGAGGAATAAGTGATTCTATAATTCATGGCTAAGTATGAGCAAAAATGGCAGCAGGAAAAGAACTGAGGATGTGTCTATTCATGGTTGGTAGGAGGAGAATAGCAGGAAGTGGATTTGATACAACAGTAGATGTGTTGAATGAGTACTGTCACAGTTTGACAGTTACACATGACTAGAATATCAGGGCTAGGGACAGACGTTACACATAAACTGGTTTAAGTGATCAGAAACTGGTTCAAAACTATAACAGAACAGATGTTCAGTGCACATAAACCAGTTTGAAAATGGCTGAAACCACTTTGAGATAAACCTGGCTGAATGTAGTACCAGACTTAATGGATTTGGGTCAAGCAAGTTTTTGTAATGTCTGTCCCAGACCCACGAGGGCATGAGTAATAACAACAACAACTATTATCATTATTATTGTTCTGTTATTATAATTATAGTTGTTGCTGTTGTTATTAAAAGGTTCTCTGTTTGGAAGAATGGAACTCATGAGATTTGGATTAGATTTCTGCCTTTGCCAGAGACTTCTTGTATGACGTCTGCTGCATTACTTGGTCTCATTTTCTCAGCATCGGTATATCCAACTGCAGTCTGTTGAAGGTGAAGGTGCTCCTCATTTTCAAATATTAACCTGTCTAGCTTCCATGCATCATTTTGGTCAAGTCATATTTCTTTTAGCTGCATTCTTATGTCTTTGTTCATGTTGAATTGTATATGTGCTACAAAGTGTGACGAAAGTTATGAGATCTTTGTCTTCTTTGTCTTTGTAGAACAGAAGGTAACAGTCTTTCTGATGAGTCTTTTTCTAGTTATATTGTAAACACTTTGAGACAAAGACTTTTTGATAAAGGACTATTTCAAATTACAATAAAATCTAATATTAAAGTAATTTACCATATCATCAGGATAACAAATATCTTACCCTGTGTTTAAATATATGTAAATATATTTCTGATTGGTCTAGAAGAATTGGAATCAATTTTCTTCAGAAATAGGAAGTACTCCAAAAATTAAGAGTATGTTTAGTAGTCAATATTTTTCACATAACAATAACTACAGCAGGCTTATTGAAAAATAAAATGCAAGGCTAATGTAGATTTCTTTTTTTAATTGCTTACTGATATAATGTTCATTATTGCTTCTTCGAAGGCAGTATCACTATTGTTCATTGCATGCAGTGACAGTGTGACATATGATGTTTCCTATGTATTGGGAAGTGTGAATTTATAAAGGTAGCTTATTGAAGAGGAATTTAATCTGTGGAAATAAATAGAAAGTACATAAACATCATCATTTCCCATTTGTAATGGAAAGGGTTTACAAGAATTAATAGTTGCATATAAAATATTTTCAAAAGTGCCACTAATGTTCTCTAGAATTGTTAAAGAAACCCATTACAGAGAATAAGAGGAACAAATGGGAATACACAGAGAGGGAAATTTGGTGCATTTTTCACACATAGTGTTTTCAGCAGGAAGGATTGGGATGGCTAATAACTATATGGAAACCTATGGGAAATGGAATAGAAGTAAGTGAATAAGCTTTTAATAAACCAAATGATTGTAATCCTCATGCAAATAATGGTCCCTATATTACATAAGTGTCAGTGGACAATTCAAGGACATTCAAATAAGGCCAACTGGAAAACAGACAAGTGGTAGATAGCACAGCGTGTGGAGAAAGAGCCACAGGGAGTTTAATACAGAGTGTCTTAAAAGAAAAGGAGAATGGGCACTAAGTTTCAAGTTGTTGAGCTATTCTTAAGAAATAGGGGACGTGTCTACAGGAGATGCTACATTGCTGTAGCTATGTGGTATAGCGATGTAGCATTCGCATGCAAAAACGGTAACACTGCAGCTATGTCACTGTAGCAATGCACTCCCTTGCTATAGTGCATCACTACAATGATGTAGTAGCCAAAAATAACCACACCACTGACCACCATCATTTAGTACTTCCTAATGTATTAAATTACAGTACTAAATAAATAAAGTACTAAAGCACATATAAACATGCCCACTGAGCATAATACAGTGAATGAGAACTGAGTTGACTTGGGGCCTCAGGGAATATACTCCATATATTCTGGATCTCATGGCAGGTGAAGACAGATAACAAAGTAATTGCAAATAGTTCCACATTACTGACATTGTAGGAGAAAGAAATCCTAAAGTAAAAATGTAAATGTAGATATTAAGATCCAAATTCTATTTTTAGGTATGTAAGTGGGCTTAGGCACCTGAGTGCTGTCCTACTCTTCCCTTTCATGTTGCCAAAAATCCATTAGTGCATTTATTTTCTAACACACAATTACCTTTCCTTAAGATTGAGTCACAAAAATGAAGTGAGAAGTTGAAGGACTCCCACCGACGTTTGCCATCATCTGTTTTTCAGGGACTTGAGCAAGGTGAAATAGAAACACATTGGGTTCTTCAATCCACTTACAGGCTAATATGTGGAATAGAATCTGGTTTAAGTATCAGAAAGCTGACATGCAAATACCAACTGCATGTATTTTCTAAGCTAAACACTAAGGTAGATTTCTTTTTTTAATGGCTTACTCATATAATGTTCATTAGAGCTCCTTGGAAGGCAATATCACATTCTTCATTGGATGCAGTGACAGGGTGACATATGATGCTCCATATGTGTTAGGAAGTTATTTTCATAGAACTTCATTAGGAAAATTTCTACAAGTTCAAGATGGATTTTTTGGTCAAACCCAGAGCAAGAGAGACCCACCCCTCAAGTCAGAATACTCTGATTTATAGAAGACCCACATTCTAGTCTCTTCTCTACTAAAGTCTCTTTAGGGGCCAATGAATAATGAATATATTTCTGCTATAAAATCAAGTAGAGCAGACACTTAAGTATGGGTCTCCCATATTCTATGTGAGTGCTATGACCACTGGTTATTGACTATATGAGGTGACTCTCTAATTACTTCATTATAAAAACACAGCACATTTTGTGTTTTGGTGCAAAACAAAGCCACATTTAAAAATCTATTTATTTTCCATTAGCCAAAGTGCCTTAGTGCTAAACAAGCACCAGAACTGCTAAGAGGGACCTTTCTTCTAAGGTAATTGAGCTCCCTTTTCCTTTTCCCCAGAAGCAGACATGGCACAGTATGTAGTCCTGCAAATTTTCATATCATGCTTTATTTTTATTTTTCCGTTCTGTGGACATAAGGGTGGGAGAGTCATTCTGTCTCCATGGTCTGTTCAGTAAGGAAGAGGGACCAATTAGGGGCATGGTTCTTGGCTAATGGTGCAAAGTAACAACTGGTACAAACCAAAAAGCAATAACAAATTTATCCATTGTAGGATGGTGAGGTTATTTAAAAAAAAATGATGCAGAGAATCATACACCATCAATTTTGTTCAGTGCCAGGACCACACAAAATAAAAATGTATTCATGTTAATTTTGAGCCTCTAGGCCCTCAGTGATGGGGTACTACACTCACCAATGATTAATTCAGCAGCTTGGCAGGCAGTAGTGCTTTGCTTGCAACAGTGCCAAGGGGGGCTACTCAAGCACAGAGACTAATCTCAGATAAAAAGCTGTGAGGAAAAGTCACAGAGAGAAGGCAGTGTTCAGCCTTTGCCTTTCAGGGACATACAGGAAGGCAGGGTGGGGGTGCAATTCTTAGCCACATAATTTACCTGTTGCATCTTAGCATGAAGACAAGCAGGTGCATCTGCATGGACATTTAGGCAGTACTACAGAGCAATGTTTTTTGTCACCTTTCAAAGAAATAGAAAAGCTCAATTTTTTATCTTCCTTATGCCATCTCTGTCATTGAGAAAACCTCCCATTTTATTTTAATTGTCAGTGGGTACAAATAGTGTTAATTGAAGGAGCTACCTTGATTTACTTCAGTTTATTGTCTAGCCCCTTCTTTTCACTTAAGGTGTTTCTTACCTGAGGGTAAGAAGAGTTCAAACTGACTGCAGCATGTTCATTCCATTTGGAAAGTGTTTCCTCTGGCTGTTCCTACTAGAAAGAGAGAGACAGAGGCAGGCTCAGCAGGAGAGGGACGCTTGTGAATTCTGTTGCATTCTGGAGAGCATGTAGGTTAATCATTACCTTAAGATATTGGGGCAGATAGAGCAGTCAGGTTGTGAAGCATTCAGATCAGAGGTGACTTACCGTGTGTGAGCTGAATGTAAAGAAAAGAGGGAATAAGATCTGAAAAATTAGGTTAATGCCTAGCTATATTTTATAGAACTGTAAATTTTTAAGTAGAGGTTTTCAAGATTTCAAAGGCCAGATGCCTTCATATCATTCTTAAAAAAAAGCCTTCCTAACATCTTTAAGATCAGGATAACTTTGATTCCAGCTCTCCTAGTCCTTTGCAGACTGTTTTCTGTTACTTTTTGAATAGATAGAAGTGTTTATTGTGGGATTTTTTTTTTCCTCCAGACTTTAGGTCTTTAGTAAAATAGTTTAAAAATGTCAATCCCTTCAAGGGAGGAATTTAGAAAGAAAAAGGGAAAAAAACCACAATCCCAGAATGCTAGGAAGCAAGAAAGTGTCAGGATTGTTCCTTGAATTGCCTAGTGCATAGTTAAATAAGTAAGCCCATTATTTCATGATTTCTAAGACAAGTAATTACGTAATCCATTCGTAATTTTGAAATGTGACAACACCCTCACTGGCTTTTTGCCTCTTCTAAAAATGCATTAATATTACTTTTTTATCCCAGTTCAGAAGCTACTGTTGAATTATCTATGCTTAGCTAAGATGTTGCTGTTTAAACTATAATGAAGGCATTATCTGGACCCAAGTCTCTTTGGAACCTGCTGGGTAGGATCCCAGATAGTACTAGAATAGCCTATCCCTTAAACTTACAAGCTCAAGTTCATTTAGTCTATTTTAGAAATTCCTAATAACATTTAGTGGACCTAGTCTGCAGAGGAGTTTAGAAGAATAATGAAATAGGCTAGATGTATAATTGTCACAAAAAAATTTAGATAAGTTAAAAATTTAAATGATATGTAGCATTTTCTAACCAACTATTAACATTTGACATGTAAAATGATGGATAAAATATTGTAATGTAAAACTAAAAAGTAAGGTTTGCTTCCTCCCCCACTCCCCATGCTTAACATGAATGGTAAGAAATGTGGCCATTTTAGATGTATCCACTTTCCAAGCTTAGCAAAATACTTCTAAGACAAAAGTCTCACTGGGCTAGGATATTTTTAGATTATCACTTAAGATCACAAGATGTTTAATAACTGAAAACAATTAAAAAAACAAACACCTCTAACAATAATAAATTAGGTCCAATATTTCTGTCGTTGATGAATGGAATTAACCTAATTATTTCAGTGATATTTACTGAATATAAAAGTCAACATTTAACATATATTTACTTTTTGGATTCTGACAACTTTAACATTTTAATCAGTAATAATTGTAACTTTCACAGCAATTATACTAGAGATCCTAGGATACTAGCCCTTATTTACCATTGCCTATTGAAGACACTTTGGCAAGCTTCATTCATTTACATCAGCTGAATATTTTGTCCAAGGAGATTCTATTTTTAATTTATTGCAAAAAATACCATTAAAACAATGTCTCCTAAATTCATAGAATACATTTGTCACTGATCTAGATTGTAGGACTCCTCTATTATCTCATTTTTCCTGTTAGCTTTATAATACTATAACTTTGGATAGCATTTTAGGGCACGTCCACACATGCAAGCATGTGGGCTTGCAGCAGCTCATAAAGAAGCGGTACATATTTAAGCCTGGGCTTTTTGCCTTAGTGCACATGCTGGGGCATGCACTTTGCTGTGGAGCAAACTGTGCAACCTAGGCCAAAATAACCCTGCCTGGCTCCTCCTGGATCTTCAGCCAGGGGGGAGCTAGAGCCTGGGGCCAGCACCTGTGCTGTCCCCAGCAGTATAAAAAGCTCCCCTGTCCTGGCCCCATCCATAAAAAAACTGCTCTGGCAAGCAGGTCGGGGCTACTCATTCTCTGGAGCTTTTGGGGCCCATCCAATTGATACCCGAGTACACTACCCCTTGTGTCAGCTGGACTGCTGCAGCAGCATCCCAAATCCATTTTTTAAAATACCCCCAAATCCATGTTCTTCCACATTTAAAACAAAAAAAACACTTTAAACACGTGCACGCACACACTCACACACACATATCTAGACAGAGAGAGAGAGAGTAATAAGTTGGATAATGCTTTATTGGCATATTTACAATGTTAAAGCAATTTGGGAGCCTACCAGTGTCTCTATCATCACGCAAAAATAAATTCTAAATACCTATATCTGTTGATCTGTGCTTTTAGTTTTCTTCATACATGATAGAAAAGTGCAGGCTCTCCAGGGATCTAGCAGACCTCCTGAGGCTAAAAAGAAAGGCCTACAATGGATAGAGGATGGGATTCAACTCCAAGGACTATTATTCTGCACTTGTCTGGTCCTGCAGGGAGCAAACCAGGAAAGCCAAGGCTGCAACTGAACTCCAAATACCTTTGAGCATCAAGGACAATAAAAAGTCCTTTTTCAGATATGTGGGGAGCTGGAGGAAAAGCAAGGACAACATTGGACTCCTGCTGAACCAGATGGGGCAAGTCACAGTTGACACCTAGGAAAAAGCCAACCTATTACATGGTTGCATCCACACAACCTAGTACATGGGTATTTTGCATTGGTCTTTCATCAGTCCCATGCCTACCACGGGACAGGGAGGTCTGGGTGAGGGAGATCCCCTACCCTCAATTAATGCTGATCTTGTGAAGGAACACCTTGAGAGGCTGGGTACCTTTAAGTCAGCTGGCCCTGACAATCTACACCCCAGGGTACTCAAGGAGCTGGTGAGCATCATACCCAGCCTCTGGCACAGAACATTGAAAATTTCTGGTGCTCTAATGTAGTACCCAAAGACTAGAGGAAGGCCAATGCGGTGCCTATCTTCAAGAAAGGGAGGAAAGTAGATCCGGGTAACATCAGCCTGACTTCTGTCCCGGAAATCCTAGAAATTTTATTAAGGAGGACATCCTTAATGGACTGGCCAATGCCAACATGCTGAGGGATAGCCAGCACGGGTTTGTTGCAAGTAGGTCTCGCTTGACCAATCTCATTACCTTCTACAACCAGGTGAGCTATCACCTGGACAAGGGAGAAGAGATTGATGTCATATATCTTGACTTCAAAAAAGCCTTCCATCTGGTATCTCATGAACATCTCTTGGAAAAACTGGCCAATTGTAGCCTTGGGTCCACCACAATCCTCTGACTGAGGAATTGGCTGTGTGGTCGGACCTAGATGGTGGTAATTGACAGAAGACAATCATTGTGGTGCCCTGTGACCAGTGGGATACCTCAAGGCTCTGTCCTGGGACCCATACTGTTCAACATCTTCATTAATGATGTGGACATTGGAGTCAGGAGTGGACTGGCCAAGTTCGCCCATGACACCAAACTTTGGGGCAAAGCATCCACACCTGAGGACTGGAGGGTGATCCAGGCTGACCTGGCTAGGCTCTGCAAATGGGCAGATGAGAACCTGATGGTGTTTAACACCGAAAAATGCAAGGTTCTCCACCTTGGGAGGAAAAACCTGCAGCATGCTTATAGGCTCGGCAGTGCTACGCTGGCTAGCACTATGGAAGAAAGAGACTTGGGGGTCATCATTGATCACATGATGAACATGAGCCTGCAATGTAATGCTGCAGCTACTAAATCAACCAAAATGCTGGCTTGCATTGATAGATGCTTCTCAAGCAAATCCTGGGATGTCATTCTCCCCTTGTACTTGGCTTTGGTGAGGCCGCAGCTCAAGTACTGCATCCAGTTTTGGGCTCCACAATTCAAAAAGGATGTGGAGAAGCTTGAGAGAGTCCAGAGAAGAGCCATGTGCATGATCAGAGGTCAGGAAAACAGACCTTACGACAACAGGCTAAGAGCTATGGGGCTCTTTAGCCTGGAAAAGCATAGGCTTAGGTGTGATCTGATGGCCACCTATAAATTTATCAGGGGTGACCACCAGTACCTGGGGGATCGTTTGTTCACCAGAGCACCCCAAGGGAAGATGAGGTTGAATGGTTATAACTACTGCAAGACCGTTTCAGGCTGGACATAAGGAAGAATTTCTTTACTGTCCGAGTCCCCAAGGTCTGGAACAGTCTGCCAGCGGAGGTGGTTCAAGCACCTACATTGAACACCTTCAAGAGTAAATTGGATGCTTATCTTGCTGGGATCCTATGACCCCAGCTGACTTCCTGCCCTTTGGGCAGGGGGCTGGACTTGATGATCTCCCGAGGTCCCTTCCATCCATAATGCCTATGAAATCTATGAAATCAATGATGGGTGTGTGATGGGGGGTTGTTGTGTTTGTAGAAAGGGGGCAATAAGGGGTGTGAAGGAAGGTGGATGGGTGGATGTGGAGGGATGTGGGTTGGTCTGTGGGTAGGAGTGGGGCACTTTAGGTGTGGGGGACCTTGTGTGATGGCTGCTCAGGAGGGGTGGGCCCCCTAGCCCCCACAGGGTGCAGCTCCCCCCACACAGCACATGGATTGCCCCCCTGCCCAGGGTTCCAGATCCCCCCTCGAGGGCCACAGCCCCTATCCTCCACAGGGCCCCAGTCGCCCTGCCCAGGGTCCATAACTAATCTTTAACAGCAGCAGCGGGGAGCCATGCGCTGAGCCCAGCCTGGTTCTGCTGGCCCTGGTGCTGCTCTTGCCACCCAGCCAGGCTGGTTTTGTGGCAGCAGGACCCGGTGCAGCACATGTGGACTGCATGCTAGGCCCAGCTGGGTTCTGGGCCCCCTGTAAAGCTCAACTGGGCAGGGCCCATGGTGAAAAGACCTAGTGCAGCATGTGAGGACCATGTGCAAGGCCAAGCCAGGTCCTGGGGCTCCTCTGCAGCCCAGCTGGGCTGGACCCAGATCCCTGAGGCTTGCTAGTCTGGCTTTGCATTGGAGTGGATTCCATGGCTCCGGGACATGCGCACATGAAGCCGCACCTCCCAGAGCCCTGTGACCCACTCCATTGTAAGGCCGGACTAGCGAGCCACATGGGGCTGGGCCAGGTCCTCACCCCACTGCGGACACAGGGGGCAGAGGTGGGAGATGGCCCTGGGGCCTGGCCCATGTTGACAGGAGCCAGCATGGCATGCAGTTCCTGTGTGCTGCGCTGGGTCCTGTCACAGCCAAACCCTTCCTATAGCTGCAAGACCTGACCTGGCATGCGGTGACCACGTGGAGCTGAGCTGGTTCCTTCTGGCCCTGGGGCTGCTTGTGCCAACTGGCAGCCGGGCAGCATTAGCAGCCCCAAGGCTGGCAGGACCCAGCTTGGCTCCATGCATTCTCGGTGTTCTGGGCCGGGCCTGGGAACACAAGCTGCCTGGGGCCAACAGGACACAACTTGGCTCTGCATGGTTCCCGCGCACCAGGCTGGACCAGGAAGCATGAGCTGCATGGTGCCCAGGCAGCTCATGCTCCCCAGCCCAGCCCAGCGCGCAGGGATTGTGTGGAGCTGAGCTGCATCCTGGCGGCTCCAGGTGGCTTGTGTTCCCCAGCCTTGCCCAGTGCACATGGGAACTGCACGGCTATGTGGGAACTGCACGCTGCACCAGCTCCTTTCAGCATGGGCTGAGCCCAGGGCAGCTCCTGCCTCTGGCCCCTGTGCCTGCAGGGGGGTGAAGACCAGGCCCAGCCCCATGTGACTTGCTAGTCCATCCTTCTACCAGAGCGGGTCACAGGGCTCCAGGAGGCACAGCTCCTGTGAGCACCTCCCAGAGCCATTTGACCCACTCCAGTGCAAAGCCAGACTACTGAGCCTCAGGGATCTGGGCCAGGTCCTCACCCCACCCCCCACAGCCCCAGGAACATCACCCCAGCACCACTCTCCAACCCCCCACATCCCCACTTCCACCCCTCACCCCCCCCCGCGACACTCAGGAGACAGAAGGAACACAAAAATGATGCTCTGGTTTTGATCTTTTGGAGGACTGGTTCCAGGCACCGTCTTGAACCGTGCCTTGCTCTGCTCCATTGCAGAGCAGTTTTTTAGACCCTAGGATATCCAGGGGTCTAATTTTCTCTCTGCACTACAAATATGCAACACAGGGAACATTTTTTTGTTTCCACATGTGCCTGTTGCCCCACCTCAAAGGAGTCTGAGGTAGGGCAACAGGCATGTGCATGCTTATCTGGATGCACCCTTACAGAACAATCCTTGTCCCAAATACCTTGTAGTCCAGAGAAATACTTCTGTAGGGAGATTAACTGTGGGAAAGACATTAAGGGTCTACTGCACTCATAGTCATTGGACATTTAAGATATAGTAGTACAACAGTTGGAGGAGATGACATCATAGGTAGAATTTGTAAAGTGGTAGAATAACAAATGCAAAGAGGGGTTATTTTGAAGTAATGCATGAAGCACTTATTCTAAATCTAAGAATGAGTGCTGGTGGTTACTGCAGATAAATGAAATGATAAATGTTGAGATGTTATAAACCCTACTAAAAACATTATGTTTTCAGTACCATTTGATTTCTGTGACTATATTTGAACTTTGTTTGGGAGAACATATACAGCGGACTTCAAATTATCTATGTCCACGATAAACTATAGCACTCCTCTTTACAAATCTGCTAAATCAGTCATATTTAAAGAAGCACCATCAAGATAAAAAACACACAATAAATCGTAGATGTGGTTTTTAGAAGAATTTGTTTGGACATGTGCAAAAGCATTACCAGAATTGTAAGAGAGAACAGCCTAGAATATGAGGGCTTTTGCATTTCATATTTCTTATGCATTGTGGTGCTTTCTGTGGAAACTTAGACCAGCATTTTTTGGGTCTACTTTTATGGCTCTCATCCACATAGTATCTCATTTACTACCAGAACTGAATGAACAGGAGTAGGGGGCCTCAAAATACTGGAAGCACTTGTCCCTAAACCATGAGGCTACCAATGCAGCCAGAGACTCCAGGGCTATCCCTGCCTCCCTCCCCTATCCCACCAATGCTAAACTGCATTTCTTTGCTAGCTGCTCCAGGGGCAGGGGCATGGACCATAACCTGGACTGCACTGGGCAGGGAGGGGTTTAATTCTCTCCTCCCTGTCCTACCAACAGGGATGCAAGCTGGAGTCTGCCAGGTGCTACCTCTTTGCTGCTTCAGCAGCGGTGCCAGGGGCAGCTAGATGCTGGCCATTATGGCATCTAAGAGAGAGGGGGCAGGGAAGGGGGTTATTCCCTCCTATACCTCCACTACTCCTGAGGGACTGCAGCTAGGTCTTCCTGCCCTGACTGCCACTACCATCACTACTCACTCCCTGCTTGGGCAAGCAGTGGAATAACCCCATTCTGCCCCCTCCACCAGATGCTGGAGGAAAGGGGGAAAAATCCTGCTCCCTGTTGCCCCCCAAAAGGGACTGTGCTGGTTGGTCTCTTGCAGGAGCAAGGGGGTAGGGATCCTGATGGCAGCAGCAGCTCCAGTCACAGTGCCCAGGGTAGTGCAAGCTTCTTCCCAGCAGGGGGCCATGCTGTGGGGTAGGCAGTTCCCCACCAGTAAAGGGCTTGTGTTCTGAGAAACCATGACAGGAACTGCTTCCCTGATCATATTCGCTCATCCCTTGCCACTCCAGAGGCCGGGTGGGGGCAGGGCCAGATGCTGGCCAGCAGGGCCTTTTAGGTGCAGGAAGGGAAAGGGGTTATTCTCTTCTCTGCCCTCGGGACACCTCAGTGGAGTCTGCCCACTCCAACTGGTGCTGCAGGTGCCAACTCTGTGCTTGGGGCAAGTGGCAAAATAAGGGGGCAGGAAGGCACGCCAGAGGGAGCGGGGCAGGAGGGGGTTTATTCTGCTGCTTGCCCCAAGCACAGAGTGAGCAGCAGTGGCAGTGATCAGGGTAGATAGATCCCACTACAGTGCCCCAGGGGCAGAGAGGGGAATAATCCCACTCCCTACCCTTCAGTTAAGGGGCCCTGCAGGCCTGCATCAGGCCCCACCCCCACCCGGCCACTGTAATGGTGAGGAGGGACTAACCATGACAGGGGCAGTAGTCCCTGTCATTGTTTCCTGGAGTGCAAGCCCCTTCCTGATGGGGGAATGCCTGCCCTGCAACATGGCTTCCCATTGGGAAGAGGATCACACTCCCCAAACACCATGACAGAGGCTGCTGTCTCCATCATAGTTTCATAGTTTCTAGGGTCAGAAGGGACCTGAGTAGATCATCTAGTCCGACCCCCTGCCATGGCAGGAAAGATTACTGGGGTCAAACGACCCCAGCAAGGTGTTCATCTAACCTCCTCTTAAAGACATCAAGAGCCCTTCCCCCTTGCCACTGTAGTGGCAGCGTTGGGGGCACGGACAGAGCCCAGATGACAGGGCCACTTAGGCAGGGGGGCAGGGATGGGGATTTCCCCCATCCTTCTGGCATCTAGTGATGGAGCTAGGATGGGGCTTATTCTGCCACTTGCCCCAAACAGGGAGAGGGCAGCAACAATGGTGGTTGGGACAGACAGATGCCACTGCAGTGGCCTGGGGGTAGAGAGGGGAATAACCTCCATCTCTGGCCCTCTGCCTCACAGGGCCATGCCCGCTGATGTTTGTCTACACCCGGCTTTGCCACTGGAACAGTGAGGGGGGAGTGCCCACTGGACCCCAGCTGAGGTCCATACAGGCAGGACAAGGAAGGGGGAATTAAACTCCCTCCCTGGTCAATTCAGCCCAGGCTACTACTGGTACTGACCACCCCCTCAGCACAGCTTCCCAGCAGGTGAAGCAGTGTTTAACACCCCCCCACTTTGCCAGCTCCTGGCCTGAGCAACTGCAGGGATGTGCCTACATTTTCTCAGTCCAGAGGTAATGTCTGTGCACTTGCAAATTAGTTCATCTTGGCAGGTTAAACTAACCTGCCAAGATTAAATCAATTGAGGCGCTGGCTTTTTGAATGTCCCTAGGCCAGGTTCCTGAATTCTCATCAGTGCATGAAATAGACTGAAGTTGATTCAGGAATTTGGAAGCCTTTGAAGAAAATGTTGCCTCGGTCCAAGACCCCTGATTCAGCTGATACTTCTAGGCTCCCAAATCTCTTTTTTAGCAAGGTAAACAAGAAATCCAAACAGCTGGGTGGGTGAGTTGGAAGAAAATCAAGCAGGTTTCCAAAGGAAATTTGCCTGGCAGGCAGGTTTTAAAATTTGTCTCCACTGAAGCTCTGTCCAGTTTTCATGGGAACTTTGAGCTGGAATAGTCTTCACAAAGAGTTTTGATTTAGATGAGCACGTGCATTCTCAAGCAGAAAATGGTCCAGTGGAAGAATGTCTGACCAACTTTACTAAGCATATCTAGACACAACACCCTACAACTTTTCAACATTTTAACAAATACTTAGTTTACTGTACAACTCAAATCAAGCACCCAAACTCCCATGTTTTTATTAACACTGGATTCAATCCAAAGCCCAGAAAGAAATAGGAAAGCTTATAACTATGCAGTAATCAGATTCTGCCCCTCAGTTGCTGCTTTCTGAATAAATGCAGAATATATAAAAAAGAAAATGTAAAGACATTTAAAATCAGGCTTTTCCCCTAATAACAATGGTCTAGAGCCTCATTGGATTTAAATGCAACTCCTTTTTCACAAAAGGAGTGACTGGTTTCATCATTGAGGATCTTGTTCATAATGGTTAATAATGTAGTACACACATGTTCACAAAATTCCCAGTCCATTAAATCTTCCATTTTCTTGCAAATGTGGGAGTAATATTTAGACCAGTTCTTATGTGGTTAAAAAAATACAACCACCACCTGCCATTGACAGAAATTTAATTTTATTTCTAATTAGCTAGAAATGAGTACGAAATTCAATGAAACCAAGCAGTAACCGGGGGACTGAGTGAGTTACCTTTTTCTATTAGTCTATAATAATGTAATATACTGTATAAACAGGCTTCCATGACCTTTAGAGCCACTTCAGAATCCAATAAACGACATCAACCCAGCTCTGTCAGCAGCACAGATTTTTATCAGTGTACTGCTGTTTACTGCCACTGTATTGGGCTTTCATGGTTTTTTATGTCATTTTTGTCTGTTCTAGAATTTTAAAATGTTATTAAACTGATTTTCATACTATATTGTAGTAGGATCGAGCTCCTACAGCCACCTATGGCTCACAGATTTTATTCTAGATAAATGTACCAGTTTGTATGGGATTCAACCCACTTGGCTTTAGTTTGCTGGTTACTCTGCCAGCCTAGGCCTATTTCCTGTAGTCCAGCTTCTGAGCCTCAGCCTTGTCTGACCCTTGGCCCATCTAACTCTGCTTTGGCCTGTGTCACTCAGCTTGGGCCCTTGGCCCATCTCACTCTGCTGAGGCTCAGATCCTGGCCCTGTCAGCTGGAGCATTCCCCTATCTCCCTGTTAGGGATCAGGCCCTGGTTTTCACAGCTGGAGCTTGCCCCTGATATGGCTGAAAATCTGAAGCATCTCTAAGGCACCCATGTGTGGTCTCCTGTCCTGTAAGTTCCCCTTGGCTGTATACCTGAATCTCTCAGGGACAGCCTGGGTGATGGTCAGTCCTTTGCTGCAGCCATCTTTCTCAGGAGCTTCTTTCCCTGCTGCCTGTAGGATAAGACTGCTTTCTCTGACTAAGGGCCTTGATTTATATGCCTTGAAGCTCTGTCCCTCCTCCTGTCAGCCACACTGAGAAGCTTCCACTTTTAATTAGGAGCTAGCCTGAGCTCCTGCTGCTGCAGCTCCACACAGCCAGCTTGGCCTGCTGCATTCTCTACTTCCCTGTTACACATATATTAAGCAGTTGCTAAGTGAAGCAACTATCATCTTCACTTTGTATATACTGCATAAGCTTGTGCCACTCATTTGATCCAGTTTCCATGGTTTTCTTCTTCATTTCTTTCAAATCTAAGCCTGATGTGAGCTATTAAATAACCAAAGTACTGGGAGAGTAAAGACCCAAAAACAGCTGTTAGAAAGATCTTTGTCTACTAAAATGAAGAGATCTACAGTCTTGATGCCTGAAATGTATTCCTGTTTGTGCCACCAACGTATTTGATAACATTAGGTAAATGATAAAATAGATAAAAATATATTTATTTGAAAATATACTTATTTCAAAGGGTTTTTAACATGGTACACAGCCAAATGGCACATTTGGCATCCCACTATAACAGTCTCTCTGATTTGCGAGCACAACAAAGAACTTGTCAACTGATACCAGCATAATGGAACTGCCATCTTTGTCATTTACTAAGTAGTTTTAACTTCTATGACTATATTACTCCTGTTATATTACTTTGGTTTGATGTTTATGAATGCCTTTTTTACATCAAAGAAGGCTGACCATAATGCTTGTTATCATATCTTCTGCCTCTCTTATCCCAGATTGAAATGAGATGATCAGCTTTGTCCAACGTGGTGGAGATTTCCACTGTATCGACCATTTTTTCAACAGTTAAAGTGCTATGAACCAATGGAATTGCTTGTATGTACCTTTATACCAGAATGGGAGTGGACACATATAACACTTAAATCAGAAAGACAAACAAAGTGGCGGACCCCTTTCCCCTTTTTAAATAATTCAAGGTTATGTCTGCCCATAGAAGTCAGGTTAAACAGTCAGTTTTCTAAATAAAGGAAAATAGGCTCAGTTAAATAATTAAAATAATGAAAACCCAGCATTTATGATTGTAAGGGAGAAGAGAAGGCGGTGGGCCTTGAGCAACCCCACCTAGATACCCCCGAGAATCCCCCATGTGCCTGGGCTCAAAAAGCACGGTGGGAACCTACCCTTTGCAGGGACACAGCAGGAGGGAGCAGGAGCAGGATAAAAGGGGCACCGGAACCGGCCCAGGAGGCGGCGGATCCGGAAGGATCAGGCAGAGGAGTTGGCGCTGGCGGGAGTGCTCTCCGGCGGATCCGAGCTGCTTGAAGGTGCGGCCGAACCTTTTGGGGTAAGCGGAGCACCACAGCAGGGCTTGAGACCCAGGGCATCAGGCCCAACAAGGACGAAGAAGGCTAAAGGCTGCGGGGAGCGGCCAGGACCCTGTACGGGCCGGAGACGTAGGGGACAGCAATGGAGCGGATGCTGGGACGCAGGAGTCGCCGGTATCTGTGTTTGGTTTTTTTTCTTCTTTTCCCTTCAGGTGATACGGGCGGAGCAGCTCATCCTGGAGTCAAAAGGGGGACTCTCCCACCCTTCGGCAGACGGGGGAGCACCGGGGTCAGCTGTTGAGAATCGAAGCTGGCGGCACACCCCAGGTGCCCTCAGCCATGGGTTTTTTTCATTGGCTGCACCTTGTTTTCCTTTTTGGAACATCACAAACTAATGACCGATCCAGTTGGATGGTCGCTCCCAGTGTATCGGGCGAGGGTGTAGGGGTGGAGGAGCCCTCATCAACCTGGGACCCTGGAGTGAAGGAGTCTCATTTCTGGACTGTACGCGCTGGACCAACTGAACCTATCAGAGTCATCATCAAAGTCATGGCAGGCGAGACAGGCACGTATGAACACCCACCCAGCAGTGAGTCACTCCTTCTGCCTCCAGTGGGCGGTCCTAAGATGGGGAGGCGGTATATACTGCGGCTAAAGATTCACTCCCCTACAAAGATATATACTATCATTCATCTAACTAGTTAACACATAGTTATACACATCCAAGAAACTATGAATGTCTAAGTTCCAAAGTCAGGAAAAGCCAGAAGTAAGGTTTTATTGAATTAAGGGGAAAAAAAGTTGTTTATGATAATGTAATAACTTAGATACAACATAAATGAACACAAGGATGAATTAAAAATTGCACCAAAAATTTAATTCTAACATCTCTTAATTTTGAAAGCATTTAACATGTTTTTAGTTAAATATCCTAATTTAAAGAAACTGGAAAAGTAAAATTTGTCACATGGAATGACTTAGATCAGTGTTTCTCAAACTATCTGATGTGGCAGACGGGCAATTTTTTTTTCCAGTGGGCCAGGGACTGGTGCCCGGTTCAGCTGACGGCAGCAACTGCATACAACACTGCTACACAAATGCGCAACCCGCTGTTTCTTTCTCTTTCCTCACCTCGCACGACGTGATGTCACCTGGAGTGTTGGGATTTATGAACTGTGGTGCTATGACATATCAATGTTATGCTTCTGAAAATATATTTCTTTCTTTCCTGGCAACTCGCTGCAGACCGGCGACCAGTGGCTCGCAGACCAGCCCCAGACCACCACTTGGAGAAGCACTGACTTAGATCATTACCAGATTTCAGACCTGTAGATCCTCAGCATGGCCATCTACCACTTGAGCTATACAACAACTGACAGCAATAAATTGCACCAAACACTAGAAGTGGTGTATGGGAGGAGGGTCCATATCTATTTACTGACAGCAGAGGAATGCAGGTGGTCAGGACTCTGCTTATACACATAGACTTCTTGCTTGTTGCTTTTAATTTTATGTATTTTCTTGAGTTTTACATTGCCTTAAACTCCATTTTGTATTTTTCTGTAGCTTGACATAAGCGTTTGACCTTATTATGCTGAAGAATGCAGACAGATAAAAGACCAAATCAAGAAGAATCCACCCAGAACAGTGAGAGAACAGCGGCAATCACCCTTCAAGGAAGAACACAGTGATAACGTAGCAAAACCCCAGAGGGCTGGGCAAATTGACAAAGCTATAAAAGATGGGGCGAGACATATTGATTTTGGGTCTTGTTCTGCATGTCATCCTGGAGCATCGGTTCCTCTGAGAAGATGGACTGGCAGGAGCCTGGCTCCCTACTCATGATCAACTTGGCTGCCCACTAGGTTGATCCAAGAACTGATAAGACTGGTAATGTGTACCAGGGCAGAACAGAAATTGGGGTATGAATGTGTGTGTGTATGCGTGTGTGTGTGTATTAAGCGCTTAATCAATAAATGCAGCATCTTGCTTTATCCTCCCTCATAAGGTCTTGCTCATGATCTGAGCAACTGGCATAACACTCTTTGAGCCAGATTCCATTCCACCTATTAGACATCTAAGTAGACAGGCACCTAAGGGCATTTTTATTCCACCAGGTCCAGGCAACTTTGTAATACATTTCCACCTTACTCTTAAGATTGAGTTGCAAATAAATAAATAAATAAATAGATAAATAAAAGGAGGGAGGACAGAGACCCACCCACATTTTAAATTAATCATTTTTCAGGAACTCAAGAAGGATAGAATAGAAACACACTTAAGCACCTAACAGGAGGAGTAGAATCTGACCCTTCATTTCAATTTTTGATTCCTAAGGAGACCATATGCTATTGGTTATAAATTCTTACAGTTTATAGCCCTTTATTTTGACCCACACTCTAATTCCTGCTTCTATCCTTGTCATCCTACTTCTTCCTGCCATCTCATGTTCTCCTCTAACTTTTCAAACATTCTTCAAACTCTCCTACTGTTTTAACTCCTGCCTCAGGTTTAGACTCCATGACCTTATCCTGGAACAGGAAGGGTAATATAGGAACAGTCTTGTTGCTAAGAAACAGCTGGAAGGAGACATGAGACTGCTTACTATAGGTGGAATCTTCAGAGAATTTGGACACCCAGCCCTACCAACTCACTGCTGAGCATGTGCAATTTTTTTTAGAAACTTACAACTGGATCTGTAATGTTTGTTTTTTTGTCTGGTGCCCAAACTGAAAAAACGAGTGTGTGGGGGAGTCTAATGTTAGATCACCCTAAAACCTATTGTTTCATTTTAGAAGTAGTCATCCATTTTTTTGTCTTTTTCACATACAGGTTGATTATAAAAGAACCATATTTTGAAACAAAATATTCATAGATTCATAGAGTGTAAAGCCAGAAGGGACCTTGAAGATTATCGGGTCCAGCCCCTGCACCAAGCAGGAAAGATAACTGGGGATTACATGACCCCAGCAAGGTGACTGTCTAGTCTCCTCTTGAAGATAATGTTGAAATGTTTCACTTAGAAAGCATTGAGATGTTTTTGCTTTTCTGAATTTCACCTCCCCTTCATTTCTGTAGCTTATTCTGTTCACAAATGAATACAAGTAACCCCTATAAAACCACAGTTTATTAGTGAGTTGACTTTTTGCTAAAAGCATTTACCCCAGTACTACTTACATGTGTACCAAATTTGTAAAAATGTCCATGCTGGTAAAAGACTATTTTCTTTTGTATTTCCTATATTTCAGTTCCTTTGGAGACAGTAGTACGTCTCAATAATGTGTTATGGTTTTTCTTTTTCTTTTTTTTAACAAGGGGGAAATAAAGCCCTTATTCTCTCTCATTTTCACATTCAGAAGCAGATGAACTCTTTAAGATGAAACTTGCAAAAGAATTTAGCCTCAAGCAGTCACTTGGCAAGAAAATTTTCAGCCCAAATATTTAAATTCTCTCAAAGTTACTAACAAATGAAAACAGGTCTCGTATAATGGAAAGCAACAGGAAACCTTAAATACAAAGAGTGCTGCCAGCTCTGCTTTGAATAGATTAATATTAATACATTAGTAAATATACATCCTCTCTATATATTTCCCTAACATAGATGTAAATTGATTAACAACAAGAAAACAGGGAAATTAAGATACAAAATAGAAAGGAACCATGTTTCTCTTTTGGAGGCTTGAACGCTAATCCTGACTTGACTCACAAGTTTAAAACCATGATTGCAATTTTTTATGAAGAAGGAAGATCAGCACCAGAGCTATAGAAGTTGCTGCGGGCCGTGACTGAGAACCAGTGCAATTACGGGGAGAAGAGGCTGTCACTGCAAGAACTGAAAGAGTTACAAGAATAGGATGCATTATCAAAGGCATATGTTTGTGATGGAGCCTAAGCCTGACAGAACAGAGTGCTGCAGGACTGAGGGGGGATGACAGAGGTGTGGGAACCTCAGCTTTTAATCTGCAGAACATGAAGAAAGCTGCATGGGAAGAGAAATATGGGCTCTGCTCCCTCAAGCTTTATGCCTTTCACAAAGTGATGCTAAGCCAGGCATTCAAATATTGATAAAGCCCCCTCACTCTTAAAAACAAAGACAACATTTGAAAATAATAAAGTGGATTTGGGGTTTTTTTGTGAAAGGGCCATCGATAGATGATGTTCAAGTCCTGTTTTCATGTGTTGATAACTTTGTGAGTATATTATAGATAAAGCAGCTCTTTGCTGCCTTTTTTAGTTGAACAACTTTTGAAGGGTCTGTCATTTCTATGAGAGTTTACAAATGCTAAAAAAAGTGATTATATTTTGTTACAAAACATAGTGCTAGGGCAGAGAGGTCACTTCTGGAAGATACTAATATCTAATTAAATTCCAATCAACATGTTTTTTGACTCACCATGGTTTTGTTTCCGGTGCTTCTGAAAGAAAATCCTCAGAAAAGCCCGCGCAGAATCCTATCAAGAGAAAAATACAGACAACGTAGTCAAAACGCCTGACCTTTTGTATAGAGCTATTGTTTAAACCTTTACCGGTTCCCATTTTGATGAAGAGAAATTGTAGTTATATAGGGTAAAATAGAGCAAAGCTGCTATTCTGTATGAAAAAAAATAGGCCTTAAAAGTGCCTCTTTCCAAATTCTCCCACCTTCCTTTCCTAATCCACCCCCCACTCTTGCTTTTGCTGTCTCCACAGTAACAGCAACACTGGGATTTTGTTGCGGTGTGTTTTGAAAGCTGCCTTTACTCTGAGAACTTAACATTTGACAATTGTGTCTCTTCTGCTGGCTCTGTCAAACCCAGCTTGCTTCTGATGGTAGAAGAAATCATCTGGAGAATCTCATTGTGACTGAAAGACTGTTCAGCTAAACGCATGCACATGCCAAAGAGCAACTCCCCTTATAATCTGCTGTTTCCTTTTGATTGCAAATGGTTTCCGACAGAGGGAATTGAAATTATGTACCCACAGATTTCTTTGGACGCAGGGCTACCAACACAGCAAATATATGCACAAGCAAACAAACAAACATGCTCATTTTCAATTGTTCTGAGGTACAGCTCATCAGTGCCACAGCAACAAAGTTTGGCGCCTGGGCCAAAGACCATAGCGGAAGCCCGCCCTCACCCTCCACACAGATCTGGGGGCACATGCTCCCCCACCCCATGCTTGCCTAGGAGTGCATGCAGTGGCAGGAGCTGCCCGCCTCACATCCCTGTGGCCCCCCCAAACAGCTCCATCCGTTGTCCCACCCCAGCTGGGCAGCACCTGTTGGCTCCCTTTCACTTTGGTGCCTGGGGTGGTTACCCCACTCGCTGGCACCCCCCCCCCTTTGCTACGGCATTGCAGCTCATCCATTAACTACATTGAGGTTGCACAACTTGTAAAGCACAAAAGGACTTCATTTTCATGCCACATATATATTCGGGACCCAAACTCTGCCATCCAACTAGCTACAGCTAGTTCCCATTGACTCCATAGTTTGGTCTCATGTTACTATATGCTAAGAGATTTTTCCAGAGGGCCTGAAATCCTCCTTTGCACAACAAAACAGTGTAAGGATCACAGAGAATAAGACCATATCTGGCCATTTGTCTTGGGTCTTGATCCTAGGTGCAGGGAAACCTGAGTATTTATTAGTTTTAATAAGCTCTGAGGGTCATCTTTACTTCACTATTTGTGCTTAGCATTTTGCTGAAGTTTCTGATGTAGAAGGGTCTCCTATTATTAGACTGTCCTCCAAGTAGTATCAATAGAGGCAGAAATCCACCAATCAATCTTCATTTTTTGAATATTCTTTTAAGGACTAAAAGAGCACAAAGTGTGCTCCCCCCAGTCCAGTATTCATTTCTTGTTGAGATAAATACAGCCTTTGTTCAGGGCTTCTCTTCATTTCATTATTCAGCATTCTTGTGTGGGGTTTCATTGTCTTCAGTCCTTTTACTGTAGTTTACTTCATTTTAAAGAAGAGTTAAAGCTGAACTTTATGTAGTGGTGATAGGTGCATACTAAGCATTTCTGAAATTTGGGAAAGTTTTAATTTGCATATGAATATGATTGATAGGACTTCTCTCTATAGTAAGCTAAGCCTGAACACTGGATTTTAACAGCCTTAGTCGTGGGAGTTAGGAATCTCAGTCCAAGTTTTTTGTTTGAGACCATCTATAATTATGATATTTTTCCATTTGTCATTTCTATATCACTTTTCATTCTGAAAGGCCTCCAAAAATTTTACAGCTACATACACACAGCTATATACACATACTGAAATGCCTTCAGGGGGTGGAGGTTGGCACACAGGCAGACCAATGAAAAACACCACATTGCACAACAGGAGAAGGAAAGACAAATTTTGGTCAAGGACACAGGAACAAACCCAGCTGATAGTAAAATCACCATACACTCCTTAATGTCCATGCAGAGCAGACGAGACCACTGAAAGACCACTGTATCGTAAATATCATAGCATTCAGTTTATCTGCTTTTTATCTACTGTTTAAACATTTCCCATTACACAAACCCGTTCTAATATATTCACGATCAGCATGGGCAGGCCTTTTTTTGTCAGCATGGAACATTGAAAGCATTTTAAAGATTTATCAGCATTTATTTTCTGTTTTACCATAATACCTATATACTTTCTTATATTATATATTATTCATATAAGCGTCTCTCCACACCAATATGAACCCCCCCCCCAACCTATTCCCCTTCAAATTCCTCATTAACCACTGTTACTATTATAAAGAAAAAATTGAGGGGCCAAGAAAGGTGGATTTAAATCTCCTGCTTATTTACATGGAAGTTAGGGAAGGGCATTTGACTCTGTCTATTCTTCTTTGTATTCTGCATCGTCTAGTAAAGCTTTTAAAGTTAAGTACTGTCCCTTACCTTATGGACCTCCCTTGTCTGGGAGGGAGGGGTAGGCAACCCTGACAAAGTCTCTTGGCATAACTGCATCACAAAACGTTACACACACACACACACACACACACACACACACACACAGAGTCTATATATATATATATATATAAAAAATATATATGTATATGAAGGTATGGGAAAATATATTACCACAAACCATCACTAATATATGTATCAGAAACCATCATATATATATTTCCCATACTATATTTGAATTTAATTTAGACTCTTACAAGTGAAAACATTGGAAAGAAAGTTGTATCCTGAGCTTAAAATCTGCATAATATGCAAAGCAGTATAAAGCAGAGAGAGAAAAGTAAATTCAGATAACCATGTGGTCCATCAGGAAGCAGTTAGACTGTCAGTGGGAATCCAGTGAGCAGGGTGTACAGCATGAAACAGAGAAGAAAGGCTTTAAAAAAACCTGCAGCCACTGCATTTGACTTTCTAATAAAGTCAGACACAGAGGAGAGCAAGGATGAAAATGAGAAAAGGGCGCACTTGTGATTCAGTCATTCTTGCTGTCACTGCCTTTATGGCTTTTCAGCAGGGCACAAAAGGCCAATCCACTAGAATATGAATCAGATACAGTCAAGGCCCTACTGAATAAGTAGGAGTCCTCAGACATCCCTGTTTAGGTCCTAATAGCTTTTTCCACCTCAATAACCTCTCACTGTAAAAAAACAAAAACAAAACAAAACAAAAACCTGATTTGATTTTTTTTCACCCCTTCGGATGTTATTGTGGGGAATGGGGTCTTTGGATAATTATGAAAGATTTAAAGAGCCCATGGAGCAGGTTCCCTCCCAACCCCTTTTGAAATCAGTTTTGTTCCTGTCATCTGGACTTCTGTTTTAGACATGCAACATTGTTACCAGGTTACAGATAGAAAGACATAGACAGACAGCAGAGAAAAGTGGTAAAGTGAAAAGAGAATTGAAAAGTTGAGCACTTTCCACACTAATTACATGACTCAAACTCTCTAGGAGAGATGTGAGTCAGGGTGCTCTATTATTGTCTTGCATAGAAATGGAAAGGATCACTATGCTATGCCACCCTGCTCCAAACAATCACATTGAAAACACCCTTAACTAATTTCGTTTGCAATCCAGGACCATTATCCTAGTATTTCAGAAGGTATTCTGAAGTTTCACTTCTGTCAGTTTTTGCAACAGGGCATATATAGATTCTAAGCAACAAGTGATTTAAGGTCACACTGTTGTCCAATATTTCTGCAGTTTTTCACTTGCCCCACTATGATATATGTAGCTATGGGCACATAATTCCATATTCTTTGAACTATTCTGCTGATTGTTCGGGTTTTGTTTCTTCATAGCTGTATTCCTGCACTAAGTGGACTGTGCAAGTTTACATTACCTATGTGTTTCCAATATTATGGTTAATGAAAAAGTGCCTTTATTTCCCCCCTCCTACATTGAATTATGCAAGAAGCAGAGACAATGGCAAACCAAAGGAATGGCCTACTTCAAGATAATACTTAACCATCTATACAAATGATCAACCAATTCACCCAGGCGTGAGAAGTTTTATTTATGCAGATGATTTGTGTACCAACAACCAAGATCAGAACTTCACCCAGGTCAAGGCCATGCTGACATCACTGCTGACTTGTAAGAATATTATATTTTAAAAATCAGCTATGTGGCAGTCCAAATACAACAGATTAGTCTCTTCCACCATCAGAACCTAGATATCAGTAAGAGACTTGACCTAACCTGGAATATAATAGCCCTTGCAACTGTTTGAATCCTATCTACTTGGGAGTAACACTAGACTGCATGCATTCAATAAAGCTCACACAGAAAAAACAAACTAGAAAGTTAGTTTTTGGAACAAAATATTAAAGAAGCTCATCAACTCTTGATGGGGGACCATGATCAGCTTGGGTGGGTCCAGCTACAGTAACTGATGCCCCCTGCTGGTCAGACTTGCCTGCTCTGCTTTCCAGTCCTATATCCTCCCGTTTCTCACTTACCATACCCTGATGTTAATAGCTAGGGACAGACATTACACATTAACTGATTTAAGGGATCAGAAACTGGTTTAAAACTGTAATAGAACATATGTTCAGTGCACATAAACCAGTTTCAAAATGTCTGACAATGGTTTAAGATAAACCTGGTTGAATGTAGCATCAGATTGAACTGATTTGGGTCCAACCAGTTTAAGCAATGTTTGTCCCAGATCCCTTCCTGGTTTAAGTTAAACCGTAGTCCCTCAGCAACCCAGATGCTTTGTTGCACTGGGCTGGGCTGGGCTGGGCTGGGCTGGGCTGGGCTGTACAGTCTGCCCCAGAGAACAGGGCTGGTCCCACCCCTGTGCTCCCTAGCTGGAGCTCCAGTGGAGAATGCAGGCACAGCAGGGTCTGCCTGGCTTCCTCCTACCCCCCTGCCCGCCCCCCCACTGCTTATTGCTGAAGCAGGGACTCTTCCCTTCCTCCCACCTCCCACAGAATGGGCTCCAGCGCCATAGACTCTAGGCACATGGTATGTTAGCTAATGATGGGGGGGAGAGGGGGTGCATGTGTGTGTGTGTGTGTGTGTGTGTGTGTGTGTCCAATTTAACTGGGACAGGCATACAAAACAGTGTCTGCTTAGGGCTTTTTGGAGTTAATCAACAGGTCAGCTAGTAATATCTCTCTGTTCCTTCTTTGGAAAAAGCTGTTTAAGAAGATCTTAAATTAATGAAAGGATTTTGTTTTGTTGATGGGCTAATAAATGCTACATTATCAGCCCCCTGCTGACTCCATCAGCTGTCAGGGAGTTTTCAGATCCTATGAAACAGGGAGAGGGAGATTGAAAAGCTCAGTATCATTAACAGATACAGGTACTGCACCCTTCCCCCAATCTTTTGTCTCAGAGTGCTAGCCCAGGGCTGGGGTTTCGCAACACTCCCACCCCTTGAGCCAGCAGGGGAAATTCTGGGACTGCAGGCAGTGTGGGAGTTTACACCCCCTCCCTAATCAGAGCATCCTGCTGGGGCCTGGACATGCCCCCCCCTCCAGGGGCCAGAGTACCTCCTTAGGTACCTTCCCCCTTGGTCCCATCCTCAGGGCTTCTCTTCCCTAAACACCAGGCTCAAGAATTCTCCCTATCACTGGCTTTCTGGTTCTCCACGGTGTGCTTCCCCTTTAAAACAAACTTCAGGACTTCTCTACCTTATCAACACCAATTGTGGTCCTACAGACACTAAATATTACCTTTTTGCCTTAACTATGCCTCAGGAGTTATAACTCTGGCCTCCAGCTCTCCCCATAGCCACACCAATGCTTCTCAGGTTTCCTATACTTGGCCTTTCTTCTATCCTATATTGGCCTCTGACCCTTCCTTCACTTCCCCAGGGCCTTGACTCTGGCAAATATGCTGCCTCTAAATTGATGGTTTTCCACCCACACAGCTCCCTGTGCCCTCAGCTGGCAAATCTCAAGGTATTGACTGCCCCTCAGGCAGCACCTGTGGCCTGCAAACCACCCCATCAGCTACAAGCCAAGTCTGTAGTCAAAACAAAATGTTAACACAAATAAACTGCTTCAAACTAAAACTCAGACCCTGCTTCAGGGCTTGTATTGCTGAAAAACTTTTCCCTATTGGCTGCCTCTCCCCCAGCCTCCAGATCACCTGTTTGGGTCTGCAGCCTCTCTTTCAGCAGCCTGTGTTTCCAGAAACTCCTTCCTTTGCAGAGCTCTGGACCAAAGTGCTTTTTCTGACACCAGAACCAGTGTTTATACATCTTTCCAGTCAGATGCCCCCCGACCAGTTTCAGGTTGGTCTCCCTGGCTTAATGGGCAGCCATCCCTTACCTGCTGCTGCTTACCTAGCAGCTCTGTATGCTCCCTTTTGACTACTTCTATGGGCTCTGCTTATTGCAGAACGGATTGCTCCTGAGTAGTCAGTTATAATTTTGGGGCTTCTGTCTTTATGTTTTTTCAGCTACTTACTTGGCAGCTGGACCTCGATCAGCTGCTTATGTCAAATTGCAGGTTTTACCCTGCTGCTTTTCTTCTTTTAAAGTAACAGGAGTCCCTAGCTCCCTGTTACAGGGGCCAATCCAAAAACATTACAAACTACTGCACTTGAACGTTGTTATTTGGCAGTTTAATACTCATGCCCAGTTTGAAAAAGCCACATGGAAAAAAGCTAAACAATGTGTGCCACAAAATTTGTAGGTGTATCATGGGTGCCTTAAGCCAATGAATGTCAATAGACTCCACCTAGTTGCCAGAAT
This sequence comes from Crocodylus siamensis, assembly GCF_052110815.1. Classification (NCBI taxonomy): domain Eukaryota; kingdom Metazoa; phylum Chordata; order Crocodylia; family Crocodylidae; genus Crocodylus; species Crocodylus siamensis. The sequence continues at coordinate 214,106,706 of NC_143396.1, read as the reverse complement.
TGCCCCACCAGACATCAGAATAGCAGTGACAAATAAAATAGAATACACCTAAAAGATCAAAGACAAGACACACCCACTACATGGCCACACTGCTGCTCACAGTAGATTAAAATCATAGAAAATTATTTTCTGTACAACTCACCCACTGAATGAAACACCAACAGCTACATGAATATAAATGTAGCAATCATGACCAGGAGGGAATCAGAATGAATACCAAAACAGCTGAACATTTCACTGCAGGTGCAGAGACTGACTGGCCAACACAGAGAATCTTGAATCGCCTTGGAATGTGGTCAGTAAGACCAAAGTTAACATGTAACTGTAGGGATACTCCAATGATGCAAACACAATGGCTAGAGACAGACATTAGATATAAACCAATTTAAGTAATCAGAAACTGGTTTAAACTTGTAACAGAACAGATGTTCAGTGCACATAAACTAGTTTGAAAATACCTGAAACCGGTGTGAGATAAACCTGGTCGAATGTAGTATCAGACTTCATTGATTTGGGTCAAACCAGTTTATGCAATGTCTATCCCAGACCTCTTGCTGGTTTAAGTTGAATCAGACTCAGCCAGCATCCCGACATACTCTCCAGGCTGGGCAGGGCTCTCTGTTCCACAGCAGGGCTGGCCACTCCCCTCTGCTCCCTGGCTGCAGTTTGGCAGAGACTGCAAGCATCTGCCTGATTTCCCCACCTACCTCCCCTCCCCATTCTCTGCTTACACAGGCACCTCTCAGCATTAGCTAGCAGACCACATGCTTGCTACAGTCAGTCTGTGCTGTGGGAGATGGGACAAAGAGACAAAGCACTGCTCGACCTGGTACTGGCTGCTGGGAATGACCTAATCGGTGACCTAGTGATCGATGGGAAGCTGGGTGACAGCAACCATGAGCTGATCACCTTCACCATCCACTGTAAAGCTGACAAGTGAGTCAGCAACACGGAAGTTCTTGACTTCAGGAAAGCCAACATTGACAAGCTCAGGAGGTTTGTCAGTCAGGTCCTAAGGGACCATGATCCCAGGGAGAGGGGAGTTCAAGAAGAGTGGTTGCTCCTCAAGGGAGCGATCCTCAATACACAAGCTAAGTCTCTTCCATATCGGAAGAAAGGCAGCAAGAAAGCACGGCACCCGCCCACCCCCCGGCTCTCCAGGAACCTAGCAGACCTCCTGAGGCTAAAAAGAAAGACCTACAAAGGATGGAGCATGCAATTCACCTCCAAGGAGGATTATTCTGGAGTGGTCTGGTCCTGCAGGGAGCAAACCAGGAAAGCCAAGGCTGCAACTGAACTCCAACTAGCTTCAAGCATCAAGGACAATAAACAGTCCTTTTTCAGATATGTGGGGAGCCAAAGGAAAAGCAAGGGCAACATTAGACCCATGCTGAACAAGATAGGGCAACTGACATCTAACGCCCAGGAAAAAGCCAACCTATTAAATGGGTACTTTGCATTGGTCTTTCATCTGTCCCGTGGGATGCCCATGCCTGCTACGGGACAGAGAGGTCTGGGTAAGGGAGATCCCCTGTCCTCCATTATTGCTGATCTCATGAAGGAACATCTTGAGAAGCTGGATACCTTCAAGTCAGCCAGCCCTGACAATCTACACCTCAGGGTACTCAAGGAGCTAACGAGCATCCCAGCCCCTGGCACAGATCTTGAAAACTTCTGGTGCTCTGATGTAGTACCCAAAGACTGGAAGAAGGCCAATGTGGTGCCCATCTTCAAGAAAGGGAGGAAAGTGGATCCAGCTAACTATAGGCCCATCAGCCTGACTTCTATCCCAGGGAAGATCTTAGAAAAGTTTATTAAAGAGGCCAACCTTAATGGACTGGTCAATGCCAGCATCCTTAGGGATAGCCAGTATGGGTTTGTTGTGGGTAGGTCTTGCTTGACCAATCTCATTTCCTTCTATGAGCAGGTGACCTATCACTTGGACAAGGGAGAAGAGATTGATGTCATATACCTTGACTTCAAAAAATTCTTTGATCTGGTATCCCATGATCACCTCTTGGTGAAACTGGCCAGTTGTGGCCTTGGGTCTACCATGATCTGCTGGCTGGGAAATTGTCTCTGTGGTTGGACCCAGAGGGTAGTAGTTGATGGAAGTCACTCATCATGGTGTCCTGTGACCAGTGGGGTCCCCCAGGGCTCTGTCCTTGGACCCATATTGTTCAACATCTTCATTAATCATGTGGACATTGGAATCAGGACCAGACTGGCCAAGTTCACAAATGACACCAAACTTTGGGGCAAAGCATACACGCCAGAAGACAGGCAGGTGATCCAGGCTGACCTAGACAGTCTCAGCAAATGGGTGGATGAGAACCTGATGCTTCATGAAATGTGTGGATGGAACCTGATGGTGTTCAACACTGAAAAATGCAAGGTTTTCCACCTTGGGGAAAAAAACCTGCAGCAACCTTATAGGCTCAGCAGTGCTACGCTGGCTAGCACCATGGAAGAAAGAGACTTGGGGGTCTTCATTGACCACAAGATGAACAAGAGCTTGCAATGTGATGTTGTGGCTAGTAAAGTCACCAAAACGCTGGCTTGCATCCATAGATGCTTCTCAAGCAAATCCCAGGATGTCCTTCTCCCTCTGTACTCGGCCTTGGTGAGGCCGCAGCTGGAGTATTGTGTCCAGTTTTGGGCTCCACAATTCAAAAAGGATGTGGAGAAGCTTGAGAGAGTCCAGAGAAGAGCCACGCACATGATCAGAGGTCAAGAAAGCAGACCTTATGATGACAGGCTGGGAGCCATGGGGCTCTTTACCCTGGAAAAGTGCAGGCTCAGGAGTGATCTGATGGCCACCTACAGGTTTATCAGGGGTGAGCACCAGTATCTGGGGAAATTTTTGTTCACCAGAGTACCCCAAGGGATGATGAGCTCAAACGGTCATAAACTACTACAAGACTGTTTCAGGCTGGACATACAGAAGAATTTCTTTACTGTCCGAGCCCCCAAGGTCTGTAACAGCCTGCCAGCGGAGGTGGTTCAAGCGCCTACAGTGAACACCTTTAACAGTAAATTGGATGCTTATCTTGCTGGGATCCTATGACCCCAGGTGACTTCCTGCCCTTTGGGTGGGGGGGGCTGGACTCAATGATCTTCCAAGCTCCCTTCCAGCCCTAATGTCTATGAAATCTATGAAAGGCAGAATCAACAGATAGCTGGTAAAGTCAGTCTGTTCTTTTCTTAATGAGATGATAATCACTGAGTTAGGGGTGATAAACACTATGTTATCAATTACCAGGTGGGCTGGTCAGAAGTGTGATGTGATAATCAGAGCATTCTGCTGGGACCTGTCTATGACCCCTTCAGCTCAGCACTGCAGAAGGGAGGGAGGGCTGCTCTAGCCCCCGTCCCCCGTCCTCCCCACCCCGGCTTCTAGCCTGAGCCACTTCAGGCATGTGCCTGCATTTCTGGGATGTCTGTGTAGTTACAGACTGATTCAGCCTAGCCAGATTAGACTAACCTGTAAAGTTTTAATCAATTCAGGCTCTGACTTTTTGAATGTCTGTCCCTAGCCAATGTGTGAAACTGGAGGAAACTTTCAGAATATATGCCATATATTGGCCTGCCCACATATGGGGGCAGCATGTACTAATGAGGACCTTGCTAAGGCTACAGATCAAGCAAGATTACATGCCCATTTTGGGGATGAAATTTAAACATGGTGACAGGATATGGGAAGAAGATGTGCCAACAAAAATCTCACATTTGCTTTAGTTTTGCAAACTGCACCTTTGAACTTCTCTCCCAGATGCATGTTGTCATTAAATAGTTTCCCATAACCTATGAAATACTACATTTCAGATTCTATTCCTATTAACATAATAGATGACGTGAAGAAGGCAGAAAAGAAAAAAAATAGATTTCTATCAATTTTCTCCCAAGAAGTTCCTTCCTGGGGAAAAAGAAAAATCATCCCTGAACCTAAAATATAAAAAACATAGTTTCTGTATTAAAACTATAAGGAGAACTATTAATCAAAGAAAATGAGATTTTTCTCTCATGAGCAAGTATTTACATTATTGAAGAGAAAAGCATAAAGCCAATCAGCTTACCTCTTCATCAACCCAGCAAGTGGCAGGGAGAGATTCCTGGACAGGGTAGGGAAAGTCCCTGTATTCTCTGGTAAAGTCTTCTCCCATTTCCTTCTGTGGACTCTTCCTTAACTACAGTCTAATCAAGTTTCCTACGTGGATGAGTAAATATGGAATGCTATTATTTCCTGGACACTGTGGCTACATGTGCACGTGGCTGCAGGTGTCGCCGTAGATGTAGTCTTTCTAGACTTCAGCAAGGCCTTTGACACTGTCTCCCATCCCATCCTCATTAAAAAACTAGGCGACTGTGGCATTGATGCCTACACAGTCAGATGGACTGGAGATTGGCTCAAGGGTCGTACTCAGAGGGTGATGGTGGATGGGGAAGTGGGCAGCGGAGTCCCCCAGGGCTCGGTCCTTGGGCCTGCGCTGTACAATTTCTTCATCAGTGATTTGGAAAATGGGGTGAAATGCAACCTGTTTGAATTTGCTGACGATACCAATATTTGGGGTGAAGTGAGCACACTACTAGGGAGGGAAAGATTGCAGCAAGATCTGGATAGGTTACAGGAGTGGGCTAACATAAATAGGATGTGTTTCAATACTGACAAGTACAGGGTGCTGCACTTAGGCAGTAGAAACCAGCAGCACACTTATAGAATGGGAAACTCCCTTCTTGAGAGCCTGGAGGCAGAAAGGGATCTCGGAGTCATTATTCACTCCAAGAGGAACATGGGTCGACAATACGAGGTCACGGTTGGCAAGGCTAACCAGACCTTGTTGTGCATCCACAGGTGCATCTCAAGTAGAGCCAGGGAGGTGATCCTCCCCCTCTACGCAACGCTGGTCAGGCCACAGCTGGAGTACTGCATTCAGTTCTATGTGCCCCATTTCAGGAGGGATGTGAACCACATTGAAAGGGTCCAGAGGAGGGCCACCCGCATGATCCGGGGACAACAGGGCAGACCCTACAATGAGAGACTGCTGGACCTGAACCTGTTCAGCCATCACAAGAGAAGGCTAAGGGGGGACCTGGTGACTGTCTATAAACTCACTGGGGGGACCAGAAGGGTTTGGGGGAGACACTGTTTCCCCTAGCGCCCCCTGGCATGACAAGGAATAATGGACACAAATTATTGGAGAGTAGGTTTAGATTAGACATCCGCAAGAACTACTTCAAAGTTAGGGTGGCTAGGAGCTGGAACCAATTTCCAAGGGAAGTGGTGCTGGCTCCTACCCTGGGGCTCTTTAAGAAGAGGCTTGATGCCTACCTGGCTGGACTCATTTGAGTCCAGTTTTTTTCCTGCCCAGGCAGGGGGTCGGACTTGAAGATCTACAAGGTCCCTCCCGACCCTACTTCTATGATTCTATGTGGAATGCAAGGGTTTTCTTGATGATGATATCTTTTATTGGACTAACTCTATGCTTGAGACACATGTTAGAGAAGCTTTCATGATCAAAGTGCCCTTCTTCAGATCTGAGAAAGAGGTCAATAATAGATCACTAATAAAACCATGAGACTGGTGGGAAAGTATTTTTGTAGCCATGGCTTTTAAAAACATAGCTAATAAATTACAAACACTAGCTAATAAATGATGTAAGGTAAGGCACCAGATATTTTTATCCCTATTAAGCTGAAAGAGAAACACAAAGAAGGTTAGATAATTAGATCAAGGCCATAACAGAATGTCAGAGTCACTAATGCATAAATCCTTTGCTGGAACAAACTGGCTTTTATATTTTTGTATTGCCAGAGACTTAATAGATTGTTTAGGGGAGTAGGTTCAGCTACAAGGTTAAATAGATAGAAATTTTTAGAAACTAGAGAAACAATACCTAAAGATGTTGACTGATTTTTAGTGGTGGTGTTCATGGTTATATAATATACTCCTGATACTTCAAAAAACTTAGCTAACAAACTATCTCCTTAAAAACAGATTTGAGTGTTTGTTGAAGACAAAACTGCCTTGACTTGTGGCTTCAGCTAATGGTATCTTCCAGTGAATAAATTGGATTTTTAGGCAAAACTTATTTTACCCCCTCAAATTGTTTCTTATAGGGCACCTTGTATAAAACTAAAAATAAATAGTTTCAGATGTGTTATATTTTATTGATGTGCCATATTGTAGTGTAAAATAAAACAAATCTTTGACAGCATACAGTGGCCTTGGGTGGAAGGAGATAATATGCTGTTTGGACAAGGTAGATTAAATTGCTTGACAAAATATATTTTTGGACATCAAGGATATGGATTAAGGTGATTTCTGCAAGATGAGAGTCTAATCAGTTTACTTTATTTCTACCAGCCAACAATGACAACCACAAATACAAAACAAACTGATAGATTTGAATCAAGAGCATCCTGCAGCATCATTCGTATGCGCATTATCTGAAGCAGACAGAATCTTTATAACCTCCACACTGTATCTCTATCAAAACAGCCTCCTCCCCTGCCACACACACACAAAGACCCACAATAATTAAGCAAAATTAAAATAAAGAACTTTAAAAAAAAAGGAGTCCCATTTTAGTGGAACTACTTATGTGCTCAATGTTACTTATGTTTATTTCTGGATTGCAACATATTACTGGTAAACTCATTTTACACCTATGTAAACTGAAGCTTAATTATTTTTTCATGGTTGCACCCAGTAAGGGTGAAGTTACATGCTATGCTTAAACCATAGTAAATTTGTGAAATATTAAAGAGAGTTAAAAGTTACAGTATATTCAGCATGTCTACACAAAATGCTTCAAACACAGTAGAGTAATTCTACTGCACATTAGCATGGCAGGAAAAACCTGTGCTAATGTGCAGTACAATTAGTCTACTGCACATTAGTGTCATCAAAAAAGCATGTGCACTAGTGCACAGTAGCACCAATTACGACCCAGTAAAGTACTAAACTGAATATGCCATAAATAATTACAGCACATAATGTGTAGATGCATCCACTGTGAGCAGTCACATGTTAAGGGTTAATACCATTTCTTGCCTGCACTGTTCTGATGTGCTACTAGAGGCATGGCAAGCAGGGCTCTATTCCTGCTTGAGGGAGAGGGGAGGCAAGGGAAGGGGAGAAAGAGATGCAGCTGGGATGCTGTAGGATTGTGAATGGCTCATATTATGTCTGTGGAAGAAACATAAGTTACCCTAATGTGATTTAGGTAGTATGTTCCAGAGTTAACACTTGCCTGAAGTGACAGAACTTTGAGATGCTCATAGGACACTTAGCATGGCTAAGTACAGATATTCAAAAAGCCTGAGGCTGAACTGATTCAAACTTTGCAGGTTAATCTAAAATGCAGAGGTTAAACAGAAACAGAAGTGAGCAGACATTTACCTTTGTTTTAGGAAATGCAGCCACGTGCCTGTAGCGACTCAGGCCAGAAGCCATGGGGAGCTACAGCACAGCTCTTTGGGATGTAGCCAGCATGGGCTGTATGTCTGCTTCCTCTTCCTGTTGCCCCCAAGGCCTTTGGGATTTGCAGTCCAAAATTACAGCAATAGGACTCTGCAGGTTTGCTCATCACTTCCTCTTCCTGCTTCCAGGTGCCTCTGGGATTTGTAGTCCAGAGTTCCAGCCAGCAGTAAGTTTGAGCAGGGGAAGGAATGTTTAACCCTCCTCCCTGACCCAGACCCCACTGGGGTTTGTCTGGGGGAGGAAGTACCACCCCCCACCAGACTGGGCTGCATCCTCAGCAGGACTTGGCACCCCCTTCCCACCTGGAAGCCAGCTCTCACTGCTCCACCTAGGGATCAGAGCCAGCTTTGCTCTCTGAGGCAGGTAGCACAGCTCAACCCTGGGCTACAAAGCATGCTGGGATACTGGGGGACTGTAGTTTAGCTTGAAGCAGGAAGGGGTCGGGGACAGAAGTTTTATAAATTGGCTTGACCCAAATCAATTAAGCCTGATACTACATTCTACCAGGTTTATCTTAAACCAGTTTCATCCATTTTCAAATGGATTAATGTGCACAGAACTTCTGTTCTGTTACAGGTTTAAACCAGTTTCTGATCCCTTAAACCAGTTAATGTGTAACTTCTGTCCCTAGCCCATGGGTTAACATGTTTTAATGCTTATGTTTTAAGTGCCTTTAGTATGACCCAAGTGTAAAGTGCAACTTCACTCAGAGTCTGAGTGAGATTTAGGAACATAAACTTCCTTCCAGAAACAGAATGTTTCTTTTAAAAAATATTTGTCTGCCCTAGAAAACTGAAGGCCAGATTCTTACTTCCTTTTGCAGTTTACAGCAATTCTTCAGTTTTAGATTTAAAATTCTTCAAAACAAACAAAGAAACAAAACAAAAAAATAGAATTTAGACTTATTAACCTTTGTTTTACTAGCAGCATATATATGTTTCATTGGAGCAAAGTGATTCACTTCCAAGATAAGTGCTAGGGTACTTCATTTCAATCTCTTATCATTTCCATCTAAATTTCACAGGAAAATCAGAACTTTTAGATAACAGTAGGAAAACACACCAATAAAACTTGTGAAATATCCTTATCCTACATTCATATTTCCCACACTTGTCCTACTTTAAAACTTGCCCTGTAGCACTGCCTAGAAAATACTGCTTTGAAGGGCTGGCTTTAGGCATGGAAAATCATTGGTGCAGAATAACTATATATAAATAATTCTCCTAACCTACCTGATATAGCCTCTAGCAATCTTTTTATTGAGTCTAAAAGAAGTACTGTCCTTTGCAGCGAGGAAATATTGCAACATCTTATATACAGCCTGTTCCATGCATAGCATATCCAACAGATTAACAATTTGTCTTTCTTTTGCTTAAATGGGCTTCTCTCCCATACCCCATTTGTTTATCCCTGTCTCTGGACAGCTATGGATAATAATTTTGAGGTCTTATATTTTTGTTCTGAATTGTACAGTCTGCTAAGGCATAAAATATATCTCCATATTTCCCACAACATGTACATTGTCAGACAACTCAATCAAACTGAATAACACTATAAATCATAAAAGGCAAGTCTATCATATAAAAAATTCATAGGAACGTAAGATTACCACATCAAATTTGACAATTGACCCATGGAGCTTCATAACCGATTTCCAGTGATGATCAATACCTAATGCTTCATAATTGGGAAGGAAAAGAACAGAGAACATTTATAATGAACCTAAGCAATTGTGTAATTCTGTATACAGAGCAAAGTGAATGGAAAATCCCTTCTTGACATATGCTGATAATCAGGCCATGCGCTGAAGCATGAGATTCCATTACCCTTATCACTAGAGCTGGTAAAAAATACAGACCCATTTTTTCTTATACACATCTTTTTGGTCAAAATGAAAAGTTTATGGACAAAAAATAAATGTTAGTCAATGTGCTTATTTGTTTTATGAATGTGGAAGACAAATATTTACCTTAGTTTAAATGGTAATAAAGGAAGCAAAAGGTTGTGGGGGAGGAGAGTTTTCATAAATATTTTCAAAACAAGTGACAAAATAGGTTGAATATTTGAACAAAAAAATATGAATATATCAAAAAATTAATTCATTCTCTTTTAATTTTTGTATTTGCAGTATTCTTACATTGCTTAGGCACCTCTCTCACTACCTTATTATGCATTGCTATGTGTATTATTAGCTGCATTACTCATCCCATGGAAAACCTCAGCTTCAGCAATTGTTTTCTTTTCTGGAGTGTTGGGATTGGATTTCCAATTTATGCTGTATGACTACATTTTAGAATAGAGGTTGGAAACCTATGGTATAACTGTTTGATCTGGCCCACAGACATAGGACTTTGGTAGCATTCAGCAGTGAAAGGCTTTGGCAGCAATTGTTAGCATTTGCAAAAGTGTCAGCAATGACCAAACTGGGTTAATCCAGCCTACAACTTTAAAAGGCTGCCAACCACTGTTTTAGATGGCAACTGTGATGTCAGTTCAGAGAATACCAGACTTCTTGAGAGACTACCAGAATCTTCTTGAAACAATGGGCCTTACGTGATATATAACTGAATTTCCAGCACAACAAGGTTTCTTAGACACTGAGGCTGGAAGGGACCTTGGAAGATCAAGTCCAGGCCCCTCCCCAGGGGCAGGAAGTCAGCTGGGGTCAAAGGATCCCAGCAAAATAAACATCCAAATGTCTCTAAAGGAGTCCAGAGTAGGTGCTTGCAGCACCCTTGGCGGTAATCTGTTCCAGGCCTTGGGGCCTCGGACAGTTCTTCTATATGTCCAGCCTGAAACTGTCTTGGAGGAGTTTGTGACCGTTTGACCTTGTCATCCCTTGGGGCACTGTGGTGAACAGGTGTTCCCCCAGATCTTGATATACACCCTTTATATACTTGTAGGTAGCCACCAGGTCCTGCCTGAGCCTGCACTTTTCCAGGCTGAAGAGTCCCATAGCTCTTAGCCACTCATCATAAGGCCTGTTTCCCTGCCCTCTAGGTAAGCTGAAATAAGCCTTTAGCCCCTAGAATGTAAACTGAAACAGTACTGAGTCAATTCTATGAGCTTTGTGAGGTCTACTCCTACTTTACATTCACTGAATCGGTATTATTTATGGTTAGAAGAGGATGTACAGGAAACAAAAAACTGAGTAAATATTTTCATAAATGTTTTCATGAATACATGTACTGAGATCAGTAATTCTCCAGTTGCTTTCATCACATTATTTTTATTGATGAATACACACACTGATTCTACAGGTTATGATTTCTGGCCTAAATGTTACTTTACCTGAGAATCTTTCTGAAGTTCATTTACCTGCTATTCACCTTCTATGGTTATCCTATTTAAAACCTTCTAATGCTGTATCCAAACAAGGCCATATCACTGAGGTAACCAGATACATCTCGAATCAATATTACTGCATCATTTAATACTGTAGCTTTTGCCATAGTTTGAGTAAATAATCTCATCCAAATGAATGAACAGCAAGAGATTTAAAAAATAATAAACTTTATGAAAAAAATGTTTGCAAACACCCACTGATAAAAAACAGGGATTAGAATTCAGAATATTCTTCATAATAAATAATTTGACTGATCTTACCTGCAATTTATTATGTAACAGGTTTTAATGTTTAAAGACAACCATGCTAGTCATGTCTGATTTAAACACTGTTTATCAGCAAAGAATACACTGACAATTGTCCTTTGCTTGATAAATGAATCAACATAATGAGGGGTTGCAGAAGCAGAAGACATCAATAACAGAACATACTGTGTGTGAGAGAGTGATAACTTGACCCTAAACCATCTCAGTTTCATAGGCACTTGCGTTAAAGACAATTTTAAAGAAGTGGTAGTAGTAGTAATGATGAGCACAATGATATCAAAAATAAACAATGACAACAACATAATGTCATAATTTAAATATTGTTAAAACTCAAATTCGTTATGGTATACCATACTCTTTAAAATGAGAGAGTTGTTCTTAAGGGCACATGAACTCTACCTGAAAGTCACAGAATTAAGTACTTGAAACACCCACAGGATCCAGGTGATCCTAATGGTATTGAAAACACAATCCACAACTTCCGGATAACAACTGCTCCACCACAGTACCAACCCTCACACCTGCAATGGAGTTTAAACACAATTACAATGCACTGTGTGTATTTGGTTCAATTTCAATATGGCTTAGAGTTCTAAGTTAGATTTAAAATATTCAGGGACAGGTTTTGTACACACTGCATGATCTTAAACTATTCTTCTTTCTTTTGAATTCCTATAAGGATGAGTAGCATTCCCACTGTAAGATAAAGGAGCCCGTTTTTTAAAATGTATTAGGCCATCTTTAAAGGTTGCTTATGAGAGATTTTCCACATGTGGAGCAGAATCAGCAGACCTCTTTTATAGCTGATATACCCAGGGGGTGACGTGGCATGGTTGCACTCCTCTTTCAGTCCACACAATGGGAGCAGCAGCCAGGGACTTTTTTGAAGTTGTTCAGTCAGGTAACATTCCAGTCCTTCTCCACTGGGATGGGCAAACCATGACATGGGAGCATCAGCTAGGGACTTTTTGTATGGTCTCTCGTAGATCTGTAATTCAAGTTGGTCATTTTTGTTTCTCTTTGAAAAATTGGGGTTGTCAAAAAAGTATTCTTTTTTTCTGAGAGAGAATTTGAATTTAGAGTGGATTTTTTTCCATTTTCATGAAAAATTTGAAAATAAAATCTTTGAAATTCTATTTTTGGTTTCCAGTATTTTAAAAAATTCAGATTTGAGGTTTATTTCCTCCCCCTTTTTGTCCACTCCTCTCCCCTTTCCTCTCCTTTTCTACAATGTTGAAACTTCATTAACTTTTGATAAGTTTCAAGTTACCAAACAAAATTAGAACTGGTAGTTTTCTAGCACAGCACTTCCCTTCCTTCTTAAGTTAATAGGAAATAAGAGCTGGAAGGGATCTCACAAGGTCATTTAGTCTAGCTCCCTGCTTAAGGCAGGATTATCCCTGAATAAATCATCCCAACCAAGTGTTTATCTAACCTGCTCTTGGAAAATATGCAGGGATGGAGAGTCCACAACTTTTCTGGGTAGCCTTCATGCTTGACCACCCTCATAGTTAGAAAATTCCTCGTAATCTCCAACCTAAATTTCTAATTTTTTTTCTTTTCAGTTAAGGTGATTTGCCTGATTTGTATATTATAATTAAAATAAACCTAATAATCTAATTCCTTAGTTAGTTTTTGGGTGGAAGATTAGACTGTAATAGTCACAAACTCACATATGACACTAGAAACAAAAGTATGAAACTTCATTTACTCATTTACACCTCTCCTTATGAAACACTTTAAGAAAGAGAGAGATTTAAGTTAAAACTACTGTTCCTTAAAAGGACTTAGACAACAGATTAATCAGTAGTGGTGATGAGGTTCTGTGTACCATATTGTATAACCATTTCAAGAAATGAGTGCTCACGTAACCACAAATGAATCAGTATATCAGAGATGTAAATCACACTACTGGAAAAACCAAGATCTAAACCTGACCAAGGAACATATCTGTGTAAAGTTACAAAATGTATGTGTGTAACAGAGTGTGCTTTTCAGAATGAAGCAATCTTGGCAGCAGTTAAGATAACTGTAAAAAAAAAAAATCTCATTTTTTTGCTTAGCATATTAGTTTGATGATAACTCTTAGATGCTTGAGGTCAAGGTGGATGCTGTAGTGGAAAAATAAAGGGATAATATAGCCATAAAATTAGAATGGCAATCATGAAACAAAATGGAGCTTGCATATTAATACAGACACATGTTAGCTCATCAAAAAAATTAACATGTTTCAGTTGGAGGGAAAAGTACCCCTTTCTGGCCTACATTCTAAAGCTTCAGGATAAACGTCATAAATGGAGAACACCATTTTTAAGTGTGATTTCTCTCTCTTGAGACATTAATGCAAATATTTATAAAATCCAAAGAATACCTGGCCTGGGGGGAGAGAATCTTTAGGTATCAGTGAACTTGTACTCAAAGGTCTTATAGGAACTATGTGAGGAACTCCATTAATAACATTTTGTTTTTAACAAGTCTTGGAACAGCAGGGAAATTCCAAAGGACTGGATGATTACAAATGCAGTAAATAAAAAAGGGTTTAAAGGATGACTCGGGGAACTATAGGTGTTAGCATGACATTAATTGTGCCAAAACTGATGGAATGGTTAATTTGGGCTCCTGTCAATACAGAATTGGAAGCTGAAACTATAATTAATGCCAGCCAACATGGTTTCATGACATGGGGGTCTTGTCAAACAAACATTAATTTTTTTCAAGAGGGTTAGAAGCCTGGTTGACAAAGGCAAATATGTTGATATAGCATACTTGAATTCCTCCAGGAATTTTTTCTTAGAAGTTCATAATGTTTTGATTTTATAAAAAAACCTAGCATCCTATGGAATTAACAGGGCACGCATTAAATTGATTAAAATGAGCTCACTGGCAAATTTCAAAATGTCGTTATTAGTGAGATATCAATGAAGAGAGCTATTTCTGATGGGATGCTCCATGAAGTGAATTTTGATTTAATGATGTTTGATGTTTTTTACCAACACTGATGAAAAAAGTTTACAGGTGACACAAAGATTTGTGGGGTTTCAAATAACGAGGAGGATAAATTGTTGCTGCACTGTGATCTGAATTACTAGGTTAAATGGTCACTATTCAATGCAAATATATTTAATACATCTGGGAACAAAGATTGCACAAAATATCCAAAACATAGGAGCCTTTTTTGAAACAGTGACTCAGAAGAGGTCTTAGGAGGTCAGCATAGAGAGGTAAACTGATTCTTGGATTTAATTAAATTAGAAGTGGGAAAGTGATCTTGTCTCTCTACAGAGAATTACTAAGTCCATTACCAGAATCCTATGTCCAATTTTAGTCCTCACGCATCAAGGAGGAGAACAAGAAAAAAATTATTAGAGGTTTAGAAAATATGATGTGCAAGGAAAGGTTTTAAGAAGTGAGATTATTTAGTCAGAAGAAGGGAAATCTGGGAGGGGATTTGCTAACAGTCTCCAGATAATGAAAGGCAGGTTATAAAGAAAATGGTGATATATTATTCTCTGTGGCTGTTGGGGATAGGACAAGGAGTAACATGCAACAAAGGACATGTCCAGTATTAGAAAGAAGATTATAATGATGAGGACAGTTAAGAATTAGAATTAATTATCTGGAGATTTTGTGGAATCTCCATCCTTCAGTTTTTTTTAGAAGTGTTGGGCAAGCACCTCTCTGTATTGGTTTAGACAGGGGTGATCTTGCCTTGAGAAGGAGATTGGTTTAAATGACCTGAGGTCTCTTCCAGCCCAATTTTAATATGATTCTATGATCCAATATAATACTAGAGACAATTTAATACCTTAACCATTTAACATTGTTCAAAGACCATTTTTGATCTGAAGAATGTTACTGTAATATACACAGGAAGATAAACTCACACTAGAAGACATTGTGTGATTCCATCAGTAACAGTTTTAAGTAGAGATGACTGACACCAGTCAAACTCCTCTAAATTCTTGTTCTGTTCCTGATAATCAGATACAAATTTGTGCATCCAAATTTGACCCTGAGGTTAATTTGGGGGTTGAAATTAACTATAATTTTTGTTTCTTGTTCAGGTGTAATTAAAATAATCTGGGAATAACGTTATGCTGATATTTTGATACAAAATACTGAAGAACACATAAAAATGTTGATTTCACTAAAGTTCTACTCTTTTGAGAATAAGAATTTGGAAAAAAGAACTTTCTGTGAGAGAACTTCACTGCCTTGTTCTCATACCTGATCCTTGACATTAACTAGGTTCAGTTCCACCTCACTCTTCAACTGTGATATTTCCATGTAGATTTAACTGTACGGTACCAGGCAGCAGAATTTCTTTGAAGAGCCATTGAGCTAGCTTGTTCAAAATCAGTTTGGGTTCATTGTGGCCTTTCCTATCCAGCTCTTCTTTTGGATGAAGATGACAGATTGGCTTTGTATTAAATATGCATAGATCATAAGAGACTGATTATTTCTTAATAATGTTTTAAAATATTAAGAGTTTAAGAAAAATGAAGAAGGAAAATATAAATTTAGGTTTTTTTAGGTGGTCGTTTTTACCTTTACCATTCCTGATTATTGTAGGCATATCATTTTTACTTTTTTTCTACTTAATAATTAAAGGTTTCCCTACAGCAACTTACATGTTTGTTGACATTCCTACCTATACAGGCCACAGAGTAATCCAGCGCAGTACAGGCATTCTCTTTCTCTGTCGAGTTTCTGTATTGTTGAAGCTTATGACACTGAGATACAACAGTATACTTTTTTAAAGCCATTAGGTGGAGTTTTCAGACTCCAGCTGAAAGAACACTGGATAGAACTTCATAGCCTTTGGGACATAAAGCAGCCAGAGAATCCTTGGCCAGTATGGCTTGGCTTCCCTCTGGCCTTCTCTCTTTTCACCAACTCTCTTTTCTTTACCTATATTGTCTGTTACAACAAACAAACTTTGATATAGAAGTAGAACACAAGGTAATATTTGGGGCAGAGAGGGTTTTCAAATCATTTAATGTCCTTATCAAGTGAAAGGGTATGTGATCATGGGGCATACACTGCACAATGTGTAAAGTAAGAAAATTTGCCAAGGGGCTGCTTATTCTAAAGAAGACAATAACAATGGAAGGATACAATTTATAGCATTTGAATGGGAAACATTAAGATGTGATTTGGGAATCCAAAGGGTGTCTGGGTCTGTTTAGTTATAATGGTGTACCAAGTAGTCCTGTTAAAAACTGGCTCCACATGGAGGTTTGTAATTCAAGAGATTCATCTTAAATCATATCTTATCATATTGTGTCACTATCTTCCATAAAGTAGTTAATGAACACAAGAAAGCCAAGAAATATACTTCCAACAGATACTATCCTGTTGAGGTGCTAATTAAGGGTTATAAACTGATCAGAGTATATCTATTTGAAGCCAGTGTTTTTCATGCAAATCTTCTTCACCCCACACACAACCATAAGGGAAGTAGGGGGGTAACTTTTGTCAGTAGTAAGTACCACCACATCTATATTTAAAAACTTAAATAACTTTAATATCTGAAGGGAACTTCAGCCAAGAAAATTATAATGATCTGTGACAATCAGAAACAGATCTCCCCTTGAATCAATATAAATTAGGAATATTAGATAAATTTATATTGCATAAAAAGGCATGCATAAAGCTAGCAGGACATTTATAGTCACAGGATTCATAATTATAATGAACCAATGACCTTAAAAAAGCTAACATATGCTGGACTGAGAGGAGTGATGTGAGCTGGAGCTATGTGGTTGGACTGCAGCCTCTTTGCTCAGACCTCTACTTGAGGTTGAATTTCACCAATATGCATCCAGATTTCCACCTAGTTAGCTTAGTTTTATGCAGCTGGAATGGATTTCAGCCTTCTTTGGAATTCATATGTCATGTATGGAAGCATTTAGTGGGCACATCTACATGAGATGCTTACTTCACATTAGCCTAATAACACTGTGCAGAAGTATAGAGGTTAAAAACCATGTTAATACTCTACTCTACAGTGTTATTAGGCTAATGTGCAGTAAGCATTACAAAACTGTGTGCCAGCACTACTGCGCAGTAACTAATCACTGACCAAAATCATCTTAACTCTAGATCTTGAATGATAGCAGAATATACCGTATTGATAACTGCAGCCTCTAAGGATTTGAAAGGTAGAAGAATTTTGTCTGCATTACACAAGGAATATTCTTCCAGTACTTTCCATTTAAAATGTAGGTAGAAATTTACAGGCTCTGAAATTATGATTTTTTTTTAATATTGAAGGTTTTAAGTCATTACCATGGCAACTGTTTGCATCAGAATACTATTTTTCCCCCAAGCTATTTCAGTATCATTAAATCCTTGCTAATACTTTATTATTCACTATCTTTTAAGCCCATATGCATTTCAGTATCTAATTTACTTAACAAATTATGTCTGACAAAAGAAAAAAACTTATAGTACAATAAACAACACTATTAATTACTCTGTGGAGCAGGGAGCCACTATGTTTGTCAGCAACATTATGCCTGGAAAATAATGGCACCCAGTAATTAAGTATGAATGTGTTCTATTATTAGAACATATATCCTTTTCTTAAATTTATTTATTCATTGTAATAAAGGAAAGTGAAATTGCATTTATTATAGCTAAGGCCTTTATCCTACTAAAACAAAGTGCAGGGGGGCGGGGGAAGAAAGCATTCAGCCTGACAGTATATAAGAAACATATGTTCCTATGGCAACCAAAATGTCATTTGTTATACTTTACTCATTAGAGTATTGGAGGTGACTTTATGAAAGAAATGGGAAAAGTCCTCTAAATTTAAGAAGGTCATCAAGTGAGAAATAATTTCTACAAGGCCAGTTTGTCAGTTATAGTTTATAGGCTACCCTTTATAAGCTCCTTACTCACAAGATTAGTGCTCACCCACGCAAGTAGATTCACCAAACTACTTGCATGAGTGACTCCTACGGCAAGTACTTTCTGGCCAGATTTTGATCCAAATCAAATGATTTTCATCTTTTTCACTCTCATTGATTACTATAGTAGGACAGTCAGCTTCTAACCAGTGATGTTTTTGTTTGTTTGTCTTTATTTTTGTAGGGTACAAAATTAGCCTGTGGATAAACACGGAAAATTTAATTTTTGAACGAGTCTAGATTTTGTGTTCTTTGCCTTCTTTGCACAACAAAGAAAGGAAGACAGTTCCTTGGCAAGACAAAGGGAAAAAAATCACCATAACTTTCCATGTTTTCAAAAGCCTCTGAGGCTTTATGAGGTTAATGTGCCATATCTTTGGTGAGCCATGTCATCCATATGCTTTACTGCTGACATACACCTGAATAATGCCAGATGCAATGTGCAGTGCCATTTGGTTGGCCATATGATGTCCAATTAACGTCCAGAATTCTCTGGACTTCATCTGAACTATTGCTATAGTTGCTGCACAGACCTACAACATACTCTTATGAGCCTTTTGAACTATGTGGGCATACAGAAAGGATCTTTTGTGCTTGCATTATAGCTCCTAAGCCTCTTGCTCTCTGCCAACCAACCCTAAAGAGCAGAAGTAAAGGAATAAGCAATTGTAATTTCCATATATATGGGATGTTTTGAGGCAAAATCTCTCTTTTCCATCTCACTTGTAATTATTTTATTCCATCTGGGTCTTTATGTGCTACCTTGGAACTTATGAACTGGACAAATATTTCTGCCCTAATGATATAACTAATCCTAATGCATATGGGATGTAGCATGTCAAGGTTATATTTTTATTTAAACCAATAACTCAGTCACCAGCTGGCCAAAATGCTTTTAGTGATAACAGAATTAGGTCTACTTTATAGGATTTGTCTGAAAATATCCCTGCCTTGGTATAAAGTGCCCAACTGCTCACTGATGGGGTGTTTGGAGTAACACTTCATTTATAGAAGTAAATTTTTAATGAGCTCTCTGGGCACAGCAGATTGGTTCAGTGATAAAGCGACATCTTCCAATTACACATACTTATGATTCAATAACTGTTCTTCAAGTTTCTTTGTAGTACTGCATATGCACGTATGTAACGGTTACCATGCTGTCTTTCAAGATTCTGTCTTCTCAACTGAGAGTGGTAGCTTCTGACTCATGAATCAGACAACATGTTATATACTATGCTTTTTTTGTTTTCTCTGAAACAAATTATTTGAACAGTTTTAATTCTTAACAAGAATCATAAAATTCTACACTGTGCATGTGCATATGCATGTGCAAATATGTATGTAACAAAAGCACTACTAGTGTTGATGCTGTCAAAGCATTTCTGGGAGGCTCTAAATGTGTGATGTTCTGTTTGTGGACTCTGTTTATAGCTTCATGAAATGGTTACAGATGCAATGGCTTCCCAATCAATATATACTAGACTACTAAGCAGAGTTGATAAACATGTTCAATTTATGTTAAGCAATAAAATGTCATCTTTGTTTCAATACGGTGGCTAATAAAATTATAGCATTTGTGAAAATAACTGTAAACACATGATTTCTTGACAAATGTGTTTGCATGCTTTACCTTGTTGCTTCACACTGCTGGAACTCAGCATTTCAGGATTTGGAAGAACATTTATTTTAAGATGCCCTTCCTTCTTTAGTGAGCCCCTTTCAAAAAAGCTAATTTATTAGTTCAAATACAAATGTCTATCACTGAACTCAGTTGCCAGCTCATTGTTCAGCATGTGTCCCTAAACTTTTAAAGAAAATAAAAATATAGGACTGACAGGCTGCTACATGCTACAAGGAAAAAATGTTCCACATTTGGAATGCAACCATTTTATGAGCTGTGAATTATTTAACAAGGCATATAAAAAAAGACACTCGCTCTTTTTTTGTGCTTGTGTGGCAATGTCCTCATGTTTACTGCCCACACTGAGCACCAGGAACATGTGGGAGCACTGACAAGTGTGAGTGTGTGTATTCCTGCAACTCACACTGTGTTCCCTACCCTCAGCTGGCAATGAAGAGGAGGAGATGGAGGAGGAGGACGCTAAGAGTGACTAAATTGATTAACCTGTTACGTTCCTCTCTGCTTGCATTCTCAAGCCCTGGCATTCCTAACCCCATTAAGTACTGAAACTAAAAGATTTTTTTCCATGTAGATTAATTTTAGAAACACAGAGATCATCATGATCCTTCCATGAGGGGCAATCGTATAACGCTCTAATATAGCAATTGATTTGTTTCATTCCAAGGATTAGAAAAAGATGTATAAGCAGGAGCCCTTAATTGCAAATGCTGTTTCTACAGTTCCCAGAGGGACATCCTAAATATTATTAATTTTGTCATCCCCGTTAATCAGACTGGTGTAGTGCAAAGGGAGCAGTAGTCCTTAAAATCATTAAGCTTTTGTTCACTATAGGATTTACACCCAGTTCTTCATCTGCTTGAGGGCCACGTACTGCTAACGTGATTTTAAGGCTGCTGGGCAATGGATGGTCCCTGGTTGTAGTCTGGCAGTAATCACAGTTAAAAGAATGTGATAACCATTCGAAATAATGACAGCTGCCAGTGATCTCAAGGAGACATTATGGCAAAGGGGTATCACTATGCTATCCCCAGCTATGGCTGTTATGCAGTTTCCCACCCCGCCATGCCTGCTGGAAGAGGAGGAGAATTGGGCAGTATGCAAGAATAGCATCTTTTAACTACCTTCCCAACCCTTCGAGTGCAAGCTGTCTTGGCTGATGAAAGTACTGAGTGTGGTGACACTTTGGTGGACTTGAAGTCCAAACAATGCCTTGATATGGTGGCTTTGTAACATAACCCCCCAGTTTTTTGAAAGATAGATAGATAGATAGATAGATAGATAGACAGATAGATATGCATTCCCTTTCCTTCCCCAACTATTTCTGACTTTTCTCTCCCTCTCTATTCCCTATAGATAAGTGTATTATTATTAGGTTTATATTGATTTTTACTGTTCTATATTCTGTTTTACTGATACTATATGATTTAGGCCTACATATGTAAGTTAGCATAAGTCATGTCAAGTTTCCATTTTGTTTGTCAAGTCTCCATCTTGTGTCCCCTGCCTGGGCATACCTTATTGGAACTCTGTTGTAACTGTGCAACTCATGACCCTCTTCCCATGCAAACTGGTTTCATGAGTGAATGGGTGATTGACAGACAATGGCAGTAGGTCTAAAAATAGCTCCCTCTGAATGACCGAACCATCAACTCAAGGACCCAACTCTAACCCTTCATTGACCCTCCATGGGTAAAGATTTGGAAGACAGACTGCTGCAGATACCAGCCAACTCACTATTACAGACACTTGAAACTGCATGTCCTCGCCTGGAATGCACATGCTCAGTACACCAGGGACTGACTTTTGCCTGGGCATGCCCCTATCACTAGGGTCATAGGAGGTCTGCCCCTATAAGAGGGGGCAGTGAAGACAGACACAGTGGGAATGCCATTTCCATCTGGACCAGACCAGCTCCATGGCACATCGCCTATCCACCCCAGAGGCCCTGCCGACGACCCCTTCTGGACAACACCAAGCTGACGGAGACCCCGACTGGCCATCGAGGATCAACTTTCAGCCTAGGATAGATAGATATTACCTGCACACTTCCTCCTACATTTTGGACCCTCTTTCCCTCTCATCTCCTGGACTTCAGCCCCTGCATGAAGTCCCTTTAACCCCTACTGCCATTTTGTGTGTGTGTGTGTGTGTGTGGGTGTGTGTGGGTGGGTGGGTGGGTGGGTGCAAAGCAACCAATAAGATATTGGGTCACCATCTCCCCAGTTCACGAAAACAAGTCATTTGCAACCTTGATTTGGGTTGTGTTTTACTGAATCCCAGACCCTTCCCTATCTTAAATTCTGGCCTCTCTCTTTCTCTCAACTCCAGACCTGCCTCACCCTCATTTCCCAATCTCCTCTCAATTCTGTTTCCGCTTTTCTGCCACCTTTCATCCCTTCCCACCATTTCTTCCACCTCTAGCCTCCTAACCCCGCTCCTGCCATCCACAGCCTCCTTCCTGTGTCTTTCCACAGCCCTTCCTGCCATTTCTACTGCTTTTAGCCTCCTGGCCCCACTCCTTTCTGCCTCCTGCCACCTCTCTCTGCTCCCTATTCCTCTCGCCTTCTCTTCCTGACCATTCCTGCCCCCCCTCTCTCTCTGTTCTCCAGATTTCCCTGTACCCTCTCTAGCCACCCCCTGCTCCTGCTCCCCCTCAGAGCCCTCTGGCCTACCACTGACTTCCCCACAGCTCTTCCAGGCTGCCCCACAGTTTGCCCAGTATCTAAAGCCCTTCGCCAGCTGCTGGCACTGGCAGCCTCTCCCCCTGTAGCTTCCTAAGCTCCCTGGCAATCTCCATCCAGCACCTGTGGTTCCCTGAGCCAGCTCCCAGTTCCCTCCACACCCTTTCAAGTTCCTCACACACCCCCAGTCCCAGTTTCCTTCTCCCTACCTACCTTTTGGCTCCCCTGTAGCTCTGGCTCCAGCCCCAGCCTCTCTGTCGGCTTCTCTCCGTCATCAGTCCCCTGTTCTGCAGGCTTTAGGCATTGTCCTTTAATCAGTTAGCTTCTAGTAACCTCAAGCCTCAGTTCCTCAGCCAGCTTGTCTCTAGGCTAGTGGTTCTAATCCCGGTTCCAGTAACTTTCACTCCCTCTCACCTTAACCTTCCCCTGGGTATCCCAAACACACATATAGACACATCATACCATCCAAGTTAGGAACTCGTGTGTGTGTGTGATATGAATTAATGATCCATGTATGTGTACTGATTTATGTGGGTATTGACAACTGACTGTTGTCTAATGTTCAGTGTGTATGAGCTTGAATTGGTAATAGGTGTGTATGTGCCTAGGCTGGTAATTCTGGATGTGTGTGTGCCTGAGTTGGTATTGTGTGAGTGTATGTGCCTAGTGTGTGTGTGCATGTGCAATTGTACACCATGCCCTCTGCTCTAACAATGCGATATTGAAATTCTGAGCATTGGCCTGACCCCACAGGGCAACAACTTCAACCACTGTTCTTTCCCAAATAGATGTCTTTGACAAGCCAAGGTAGCATTCTATCTTAATCTCTTATATCATTTAGCTATTGGCCCAACCCCTTCCAAATCCAGCTGCCAGCTGTTCCCAGGAAGTGCTGGGGAGAGGTAGGATAGAGCTGTATCAGAAAATTCAGTACCATAGGTAGCTAAACATTTGGCCTATTCCTATTTCCAACCTTATTTGCACAGTGGCTTGGCACAAAGGAATTCAAAACAGAAACTCTAGTCCATATTCTTTATATATGACTAGGGAGGATAGAGAAACAAAATATGTGAATAAAAAATTGACTTGAAAATATGACAAATTAATCATAAAAATCCAAAAAATAGCAGAGCTCTGTGAAATTTGTTTGGTGCAATTTTCACCAAAAAATTATATTTAAGTGACCAAAAATTTGCAAAGTCACATTCAGTTTGTCAAATTATTTGGCAGGAAAAAATTATCTAAAATATTTTTATTCCTTATTTTGAATAAATTTTCATTTTATTTTTTTAAAAATTACATTTAGGTACAATTAGCATTTGAAACAGAAACTTTTCATTTCAGATACAATGTTCAATGTGATTTTTTTCTTAGTCAGGCAGCAATCCCCCATCCCTCCAAAAAAGAAAATAAAAGTAATTCACACAACTTTTCTACGTACATAAAATACTAATTATTTCTATTAAGGTAGTACTTAAAAGTCCCAATGAATTCTGGATCCATTGTGGTAGGTACTGTACAGATTTATAGTGAATGACAGTCCTGCCTGAAACTGCTTGTTATCTAAAAGGCAAAGCATAATCATTTGGCAAAACAAACCAAAGGACTGGGGAGGATGGTCAGGAGAAAATAAAAATGGGATGCTTTAGATTTAGATGCAACAATAGCCACAGTAATTGCAAAAGAAATCAAAGTGAATTGACTGATAGGAATCTGCTAATGAAGGGGGAAAAAAGAATGGGCTAAGAAAGCTGAACAGAAGGAAATCATACATTAAAAAAAGTATTAAAAAGCTAAAGTACCAGAACTCAAGCTATATGCAAATAAAGTCATGGAAAATTGTTTTAACATTCATAAATATAAACTGAAGTTCCAGCAAGCCTGGCTGAGATTTTCAAAAAATGTACCGCTCTAGACTCTTTATGGCACTCATTACTGTAGATGTATTCAGGTAAAAAATTACAGAAAACAAAGGGGAATAAACTAAAATTCAGACAATTTTTTCCAGGTTTCTATTGGTTCTAAATTAGAAGGCTTTACATAATTTAAAGATGAACCTGAAAATGAAACTCAGGTAGTGTGAAACTTTGGGAACAAAAACAAGAAAAGAAGCTTGGTAAATCAAAGCCACTTAACTAAGTGCTGTTTCAGGAACAGGTAGACATAGCAGACATTGTCACCAGTCAATCCTGTATGGTTTGTTGGCACAGTGGATGATATCAAATAAATCAAATGTCAACAGAAAAAAAAGGATAAAAAAGAAAAAAAATGGCTCATCCACTTATAAATGAGTTGATTTTTTCCTCTTTCTGACTGTTTAAATGGACTATTCTGTCACACAAGGAAATTATTTTTGAAAAAACAACAACACTGCAATAGACACCATCTGCGAGATGAACATGAGTGATACCATGTGAGGGTGCCCTTGGGACTTTAAGGATATGTTAGATCCCCTGATGATATAGTTATGTTGTTGCTGCTGCTGTTTTCTGTTGACAACTCTGAAAAAATGCACCATGTAATGAATTAAGTCAATACTTGGATTTCTGGCATAACAGACTGTGTAGAAAGACTTTTCCTTTTACAGAACTTTCTAAGTAGTCATTATTTCATTATGGCCTTTCTTCTTTATTCACATTATGTACCAAAGGGAGTGCTGCATGCAAAGGATAAAGCTCTTACCCTTGCTGCAGACGGTTTTCATAGAAATTTGAATTACTGTGACTATGCTATTTGAACAATTCCTTCAGGAACTTTCCACTTTTGCCTTCAAAGGGAAAGGGCTTGATTGTGCCCAAGCTATAAAGGCACTTGGAAGAAAAAAGTGCTTGTGAATGTGGTCACTGAAACAGATTTTTGCCTTTGAAGAGACTGAATACCATTACAAACCTTAAATTCCATGCTGACTCCCCAGAACATATGTACCTAGACGGACTGGAGGTGGCTCTACTGTCTACCAGCTGAACTGGTCCCATGTAAGAAGGCTGATGCATATACAGCATCCTCTCAAAGGTTTTTACAATAGTTAACCTGTCCTTGCAAATCAGGAAGTATTGTCTAGGGTGGGGCTGTCCAACTGACAGTCCACAGGCTGCATGTGGCCTATGAACTCCTTCCCAGCCACGATTTCTCTTCCCCATTTTCACAGCAGATAGGAGGGGGCTGGACTGCCTCAACTATGCACAGCAGACAAGAGAGTATGCCCACACTGCAAGCAGGTGGTGATTGCCCCGCAGAGAAGGGGGCTGGGTGCTACATGTGTGAAAAGCCAAGACACCTGTGTTGGGGCAACTCCTGTGGCTGGAGAACAGGAGGAAATGAACTGCTTGCACTGTATGCATTGTAGGGGGAAGCCAGACAGCCTAGCTTTCTCCCCCTCCTGGCTGCATGCACAGGAGAAACCTGTGGGGTAAACAGAAGAGGCAGGCTATCAGCACTCTGCTGGGGTGGGGGCAGATGCTATGTGGAGGGGCTGTAGCCCCCTAAGTCTGTGGTTCACTTGGTGTGTGGCCTTCATCTGCCTGAAATTTGGAGAGCCCTGATCCACAGGACAAGGCCTACAAAATTATGCTGTTCAAAGAGATCTGAGTGACTTCTTGTTGCTTAGTATCTGGTGTTGTTAGAGGAAGCTGACATAGATGAGATGTCTCATTGTGAGGTGGTTGCTGCCTTTAGGGGTCCCCTAATTACATGACCCTTAACCTCCATTTGATTTTGTTGAGTGACTAAGTGAAAAGATATAAGAAATGAAGAATTGAGTGGATCCATTCTTCATAATTTAATCAAAGCAAACATTGATGGGTTTAGTCCTTCAAGTTCCCCACATAGACTCTCTTCAATTTCTTCAACAGTTGGAAGTTTTGGCTGAGTGCCTGCTGACCCCTGAAGTTCTTCTACCTGCAAGGGTTTCCTTCTCCAATGCCAGCTAAAGCTATTTTCGTCAGTATTAGGCACATTAGGGTTGACCTAAACACTCTGTTAATCTTCTGAAAGTACAGTTGCCAGCTCTAGTTCCTCTAGAATTGCTGCTTTTCTGCATAAGCTAGAGCAGTGGCCAGACTCAAGGGAGGTTTCTGGGGGTCAATGCTTCCAGTGCTTTTTTAAACATTGTCCCCAGTATTACAATTTACCTTAATGTTGTCAAAATATTTTTCAGTCTTAAGACCATCAGAAGAACATAGAAGTATCTGTCCATGACTGTGGTAGCTCTAACACTTCTATGACTCCTGCTTCTACAAACACATTCCTGGCACAGTAAGAACACCAGATGACCTCAATCTTCCTTCCTCTAGCTACCACCCTAGTAGTGCTCCATCTCCCAAACCTACTCCAAAATGCACCCTGCTGCACTCATGTTTTATTGCTAAGTATTCTACTTAGGAAGTATCTTGTGCAGTGCAAAGGCTGAGTTTAATTTATAGATTTCATAGAATTAATAGACATTTGGGCAGGAAGGGACCCTGGAGGATCATCAAGCCCAGCCCCCCGCCCCAGGGGCAGGAAGTCAGCAGGGATCATAGGATCCCAGCAATATAAGCATCCAAATGTGTTTTAAAGGTGTTCAAAGTGGGCGTTTGAACAGCCTCAGGTGGCAGCCTGTTCCAAACCTTGGGGGCTCAGACAGTGAAGAAGTTCTTCCTTATGTCCTGTCCGAAATGATCACAGTGGAGTTTGTGACTGTTCGATCTTGTTATCCCATGGGGGGCTGTGGTGAACAGTCTTTCTCCCAGATCCTGATGAGCACCCCTGATAAGCTTATAGGTGACCACCAGATCACCCCTGAGCCTGCGCTTTTCCAGGCTGAATAGCCCTATTGGTCTCAGCTTCTCATAATATGGTCTGTTTTCCTGCCCTCTGATCATGCACGTGGCTCTCCTCTGCACCCTCTCAAGCTTCTCTACATCCTTTTTGAATTGTGGAGCCCAAAACTGGATGCAGTACTCCAGCTGCGGCCTCACCAAGGCCGAGTACAATGGGAAAATGACGTCCTGGGATCTGCTTGAGAACCATCTATGGATGCAAGCCAGTGTTTTGCTCACTTTACTAGCCGCCACATCACACTGAAGGCTCATGTTCATCTTGTGGTCAACCATGACCCCCAAGTCCCTTTCATCTGTAGAGCTAACCAGCGTAGCATTACCGAGCCTATATGCATGGTGCAGATTTTTCCTCCCAAGGTGGAGAACCTTGCATTTTTCGGTGTTGAACACCATCAGGTGCCCATTTCGTCATCTGCCCATTTCATGAGTCTGTCCAGATCTGCCTGGATCATCCCCCTGTCCTCAGGTGTGAATGCTATACCTCAGAGTTTGGTGTCATCGGCCAACTTCTCCAGTCCGCTTCTGACACCAATGTCCACATTATTGATGTAGATGTTAAACAGTGTAGGCCCTAGGACAGAGCCTTGTGGGACCCCACTGGTCACAGCACACCAAGATGATTGGCTCCCATCGACCACCACCCTGTGGGTCCTACCGCACAGCCAGTTCTCCAGCCAGTGAATCGTGGTGACGTCAAGGCTGCAGTTAGCCAGTTTAACCAAGAGGTGATCGTGGGATACCAGATCAAAGGCTATTTTAAAGTCGGGGTATATGACGTTGATCTCTTCCCCTTTGTCCAGATGATAAGTCACCTGGTCATGAAAGGAAATGAGACTGGTTAAGCAAGACCTACCTGCAACAAACCCATGCTGGGTATCCCTCAGGATATTGCCTTCAGTTAGCCTGTTAAGAATGGCCTCTTTGATAATCTTTTCCAAGACTTTCCCCAAAATAGAGGTCAGGCTGATGGGTCTGTAGTTTGCTGGATGTACTTTCCTCCCTTTCTTGGCATGACATTGGCCCTCTTCCATTCATCGGGCACTTCACCAGAGCACCAAGAACTCCCAAAGATCTGTGCCAGTGGCTGAGCTATGATGCTTGCCAGCTCCCTGAGTACCCTTGGGTGTAACCCATCAGGGCCGGCTGACTTGAAGGTATCCAGCCTGTCGAGGTGTTCCTTCACAAGGTCAGCTTCGATGGAGGACAAGGAATCTCCCTCACCTGGGCGTCCCAGACCCATAGTGGGCAGGGATGCCTCATGGGGCTGATGGAAAACTGACGTATGCTCTTAGCAAGTCAGCTTTTTCCTGGGCATCAGTTGCCCCATCTGGTTCAGCAGGGGTCCAATGTTGCCCTTGCTTTTTCTCCTGCTCCCCACATGTCTAAAAAAGGACTTTTTATTTTCCTTGATATTGGTAGCTAGCTGGACCTCCATCACAGCCTTGGCTTTCCTGATTTGCTCTCTGTAAGTCCAGACTAATGTGGAGTATTCTTCCTTGGTGGCGGTTCCAGTCCTCCATCCTTTATAGGCCCTTTTTTAAATTTTTTTTTTAGATCCAGAGAAAGTCCTGACTAACTGTTTAGATATATAATAGTCCATAGGTGCCAAACTTTTCAACAATAAATGTAAGTCCCTAACATTTTCTAACTGCAAATGCCCAATATAATCACTATACAGAACACCAC
Source organism: Crocodylus siamensis (assembly GCF_052110815.1). Taxonomy (NCBI): domain Eukaryota; kingdom Metazoa; phylum Chordata; order Crocodylia; family Crocodylidae; genus Crocodylus; species Crocodylus siamensis. The sequence continues at coordinate 214,077,868 of NC_143396.1, read as the reverse complement.
AAAGCAGCTATTTTCTTTCAAAGTATATAGCCAAAACAAATAAACACCAGCTACCTTTGATATAAGAGCTTAACATTAGGGTATAGCTATTAGATATCCAACTAATGGCCAGGACCAGTGGGAAGAGGAGGGATCCAGGCATACGTGTGTCCCACACACATGCAGACCTGGAGCAGAAGCAAACGCAGCAGCAGCAGAGTTGAATGCAGCAGCAGTGGGGGCAGCAGCAGCTGATCCCCCTAAGGTAGGTGGGGCAGAGGGACCAATGCAGCTGAGCCGGATCCGGAGGGGAAGCCCCCTGGATCCCTCTTAACTTAGTCAGTAGGGAGCCGCGCGAACAGAGAGCACAAACAGGTGCGTTCTGTAAGAGCGCACTGGCATTTGCGTCGGTGTTCACGCTGGCAGGTGAGCAAGAAGGGCCAGGAGGCAGACTCCTGCTAGAGTGGGGCGAAGGCACCACACTCAGCCAGAAACAGGCCGCAACTCCTACGATGGTGTTGACATGGAGTGCTGCTAGGGCCCCTGCCGGGGGGACACAGCCTTCCCGGGGCTTGTCTGAGGCCTCCACCTAGACAGAGCCCATGGAGGGGTTGGCGTACCTCTACCCCCTGGCCTGCGAGAGTTGCTCAGCAAGGCCCGGGGGGGCAGGGATTGGGGGCCGCCACACCTGTCCTGCAGGCGTCCACCTTAGGGTCCTGCAGGCGCAGGTGAGGGAACTCAAGGAGGAGGTTAGCAGGCTGAGGGGAATCAGGGGGGCAGAGGAAGAAATTGAAAGTTATTTTCTTTTCCTGCAGGGTTATGCACTCAAGGAAGATGTACCTCAAGAAGTGCCCTCTACTGCTAAGTGGCAGACGGTCACCTCCCGAACCAGGGCTGCTCATAACACAGCAGTACCAGTTCCTGCAGTCCGGCTGGAGAACAGGTAGGAGGCCCTGGCAACTCTGGAGGAGAAGGAAGGAGACTAGGAAACCAGGGAGGAGGCAACTCCACGCTCTCCACGTCCTGAGCAGGCTGAAGGAGGTAAGCAGACCAGGAGGAGAAAGCGTTGCGTGATCATCATAGGCAACTCCATCCTGAGAGGTACAGAAGGCCCCATCTGTCGCCAGGACCCCTCAGCACTCGGGGTCTACTGCCTACCTGGAGCAAAGATTCAGGACGTGAAAGGGATGCTCCAAACCGTGATTCAGCCCATCAGTTACTACCTCATGGTCCTAGTCCATGTGGGTACTAATGATGCAGCCAGGAGAAGCCCTCATCACCTGATGGAGGACTACCATGCTCTGGGGTGCGTGCTAAAGGAGATAGGTGCACAGCTGGTTTTCTCTTCTATCCTACCAGTGAGTGGATGTGGAAGACGGTTTGCAACATATGTTGCGGAGACCAACTGGCGGCTTCAGGAATGGTGTCTCGAGGCAGGCTTTGGCTTCCTCAGCCATGACCAGCACATCACAACAAGAAACATACTCCGATGGGATGGGATCCACCTTTCCCCTAAAGGTAAGCGTGTGTTTTCTTTTAGGTTGGCGGACCTCCTCCGGCAGGCTTTAAACTAGGCTCGTTCAGGGAAAGGGAAGACGAGGGTGGAGGAATCATTGGACTGCCAGACCAAGCAACACCCACAAGTACAGCCCAGCATAGACCGATGAGCGAAACATATACACAGGTAAGCAACAGGGGCCAGGGCAATGCTGTGATTAGGGGGCCAGTGCACACATCCACAGGAGGCCTCAAATGCCTCTACACAAACACTCATGGTATGGGAAACAAGCAGGAGGAACTCACTCCCCTGCTAGCTGACACCAACCTGAACATAGTGGGGATCACTGAAACATGGTGGGACTCAACGCATGACTGGGTAGTGAATGTCAAGGGCTATAGGCTGTACAGGAGGGACAGGATAGGAAGGGAAGGTGGGGGCGTGGCACTCTACATTAAGGAGGAATACCCATCCTCATCAATTAACAAAGAACCACAGGAAGGGCACTCTGAAGTGCTTTGGGTTAGAATACACAGCAATTGAGGGGAAAGAGACTTAACAGTGGGGGTCTACTACAGACCTCCCAACCAAGGGGAAGAGCTCAACTAGGAATTCTTAGGTCAGCTCATGGAGGTAGTGAAGTCTAAGGATGTGGTAGTCATGGGGGACCTGAACTTCCCGGACATGTGCTGGGAAGAGCAGTCAGCCAGAACTGACCGCTCATGTAGGTTCTTAGCCAGAATGCAGGACCTCCATCTAACCCAGGAGATGCACAGCCCCACCAGGGGAGACGCCTTGTTGGACCTGGTACTGGCCACGGGAGATGACCTGGTGAGCGGGCTGTGGGTGATTGACCACCTGGGCGACAACGATCATCGCCTGCTGGAATTCACCATCCAGTGCAAAGTGGCAAAGGCCTGCAGCAAGGCAGTAGCCCTAGATTTCAGGAGGGCGGACTTCAATGAGCTAAGGAGAATAGTCAGGGAAGCACTGAGGTCCCGGAGGGGACGGGAGCCAGGTGTCCAAGGAGAGTGGTCACTCCTTAAGGAGACGATCCTCCAAGTCCAAAGGGAGGTAATCCCAACGAGGATCAAAGGAAGCAGGAGGGCACACAAGCCCCCATGGCTCACCAAAAGGATCCGGGAATGTCTCCTAGCTAAAATGGAGGCGTGCACCCAATGGAAAGGAGGAGCCATCACCAGGGATGACTATACTGTAGTTGCTCGCAGTGTAGGGGGGCAGTCAGGAAGGCCAAGGCAGAGATGGAACTGGGACTAGCTTCCCAGCTTAAGGACAATAAGAAGTCCTTCTTTATATACATAGGAAGTAAAAAGAAGGTTCCAGGTAATGTGGGGCCCCTGCAGGACATGGTAGGAAATTTGGTGGTCACACCAAAGCCAACATATTTCTTTGCCTCCATTTTCCTAAGCAGGGACTGGAACAGTCACCCCCCCGCTGGGCCCCCCGCTGGGCCCCCCGCTGGGCCCCAGGGGAGGCACACCTAGGTCAAGGGTTAGTGAGGAACTAGTTAGGGAACTTCTGGAGAGACTGAATGTATTCAAGTCAGCCAGTCCATAAGATCTCCACCCTAGAGTACTAAAGGAATTGGCTGAGGTCATTGCAGGACCCCTGGCATGGTTTTATGAGCACTCGTGGTGCTCTGGTGTGGTGCCAGAGGACTGGAAGAGGGCCAATGTGGTTCCCATCTTCAAAAAGGGGAAGAAAGAGGACCCAGGAAACTATAGGCCAGTTAGTCTTACCTCGATCCTGGGCAAGCTTTTTGAGAAAATTATTTTGGCACATATCCATGAGGGGCTAGCAGGGGAGGTCATGCTTAGGGGCAACCAACACAGGTTCATTAGTGGCAGGTCCTGTCAAACCAACCTGGTGGTCTGCTATGATCAGATCACCAAATCGTTAGATGCAGGGGTAGCAGTGGACATAGTTTCCGTGGACTTTCGGAAGGTCTTTGACACTGTTTCTCACCCTGTTCTCATTAAGAAACTGGGGGACTGTGGCGTCAACACAGTTAATTGGGTCACCAACTGGCTGGAGGGCCACACCCAGAGAGTGGTGGTGGATGGGTCATTTTCCGCCTGGAGGGATGTGGGCAGTGGGGTTCCACAGTGCTCTGTCCTCAGGCCCACACTGTTCAACATCTTCATCAGTGACTTGGACAAGGGGGTAAAAAGCACCCTGTTCAAATTTGCTGATGACAGTAAGATGTTGGGGGATGTGGGCATGCTAGAAGGGAGGAATAGGCTGCAATCTGACCTAGACAGGTTACAGGGGTGGGTGGATCAGAATAGGATGGGATTCAACACTGACAAGTGCAAAGTGATGCATCTGGGGAGGAACAACTGGCACCATACCTACAGGCTGGGGAACTCCCTTCTTGTCAGTACAGAGGCAGAAAAGGATCATTGACTCCAAGATGAAGATGGGCCAGCAGTGCGGGGATGCAGTCAGGAAGGCCAACTGTACCTTGTCATGCATCCACAGTTGCATATCAAGCAGGTCCAAGAAGGTGATCCCCCTGTATATGCGGCACTGGTCAGGCCAGACACAGCTGGAGTACTGTGTCCAGTTCTGGGCACCACACTTCAAGAAGGATGTGGACAACATGGAGAGAGTCCAGAGGAGGGCCACTGTCATGATCAGGGGGCAGCAGGGAAGGCCTTTTCAGGAGAGGCTACGGGACCTGAACCTGTTCAGCCTCCACAAGAGAAGGCTGAGGGGGGATCTAGTGGCCTGTTACAAACTAGTTAAGGGGGATCAGCAGGCACTGGGGAAGTCCCTGTTCCCCTGAACACTGCCAGGAGTGACCAGGAATAACGGTCACAAGCTGGCAGAGGGAAGATTCAGGCTAGACATCAGGAGGCGCTACTTCACGGTCAGGGCGGCTAGGATCTGGAACCAACTTCCAAGCAAAGTGGTGCTGGCTCCTACCCTGGGGGTCTTTAAGAGGAGGCTAGATGTACACCTTGCTGGGGTTGTTTGACCCCAGAACTCTTTCCTGCCATGGCAGGGGGTCAGACTAGATGTTCTACTCAGGTCCCTTCCAACCCTAGAAACTATGAAACTGGACTTGGATACAAAGTTTGATTGTATTCCCCCTTGTTCAAGGCTAACAAGCCATCAATGCATCTACTTTTGTAACACATAGTCTTATTCTTAGACTAGGCATGTCTACATGTGCTCCTATGGTGCTGTTATTACTGCACCATCATTTAGTATTTCCTTTTTGAACTACTAAGTGCCAGTGGTTCATGGTTTGTCTTTGTCACTATGTCACCATAACAATGTGCCATTGTGAGGGAAAGCATTGCTCTGGTGATGTAGCTGCAGCATCACAGTTTGCCCATGGATGCTATGTTGCTGTAGCACATTGCTACAACATATCACCTTGTGTAGATGTGCCCACTGAGTCATAACCCCCCCATCTTTTTCATTAACTGTTTTCAAGAAATTGAGCGGGGTGGGCTAGATCATATTTAGGACTTTAAGTCAATTTACATGCCTAAGAGGTGGCATAGAATCTGGCCCCTAGTGAGGAGAGCACTTGGTCAAGATGGGATTGAATCTAGGTCTCCACTTCTCAGCCTGAGAGGGGGATTATCCAACCTCTTATATTTCCTAGAAGACTGCCCACAAACTGCTATAGGCTATTCCAGGTTGGGCACTTTCCATTCCTTCTACAAAAGTTCTGCTCAGAAATGAAGTTCTTTTCAGAAATTACTATAAGATTTGAAAGCCCAGAGACAGAAGAATCAAGATAGATATGAATGTACACCAGTGATGCAGCACTCACATAGGAAAGAGAAGTCCTGGGTTATGGTCCCCATTCCCAAAACTCTTTATATGTTTTATCTGATGTCTCTTTAATGGAAGGAAGAACTTGAATCCAGGACTTCCCTTTCCCAGTTCAATACTTACGTCACACAGTGTGTGTGTGCATGCATATATATATCACCACCTTTTTGTGGGCTAGTTCATTTCATCAGATGCTGTGAAAAGATGTGCACAAAGCTGCGTATAAGAAAAGAGAAATTAAATACAAAGGCAGAAGAGAAGGGGGAATGGTGGGGTGGGGGAAGAGAAGGGGGTAATTCTGGAGAGGCAAACAAGTAAGCAGTACACCCACAGGAACAAAAACTAATACAGGTAATAGTATAAGAGTCCACAGTCCTTGTTTCAACAATACTTAACACAATCTCATGCGTGGATCATTTCAGGTTTTGCAATTTCCCATTCAAATCAGTGTCTAAAAGTTTGCAACCTAAGAACAGGCTAAGATGAGCGAGGGGGTATCCAAGGAGTTTAAAATGTTCTGCCACAGGCTTGTGTCTCTCTGTAGAGAATGTTAGATTGGTGTTCATTCATTTTTTTTATTCATTCTTTTGCCCTGTCTGTCCATTGTAGACAGCGGAGGGGCAGTGTGAGCAAGTGATCGCATATATGAAATAAGAAGAGTTGCAAGCGAATGAACCTCAAATTTTATAATCTGTCTTATTCAGTCTAGTAATTATATGGTCTGTATTGATTTGGGGACACAGAAGGCATCTGGGTCAGTTGCCAGACCTTGAATTCTGCATTTCTTTTTACAAGGTTCATAGATTTCATAGATTTCATAGAGATTAGGGCTGAAAGGGACCTCGGGAGATGATCGAGTCCAGCCCCCTGCCCAAAGGGAAAGAAGTCAGCTGGGGTCATAGGATCCCAGCAAGATAAGCATTCAATTTACTCTTGAAGGTGTTCAATGTAGGTGCTTGAACCATCACCGCTGGCAGACTGTTCCAGACCTTGGGGGCTCGGAGAGTAAAGAAATTCTTCCTTATGTCCAGCCTGAAACGGTCTTGCAGGAGTTTGTGACCGTTCGACCTCGTCATCCCTTGGGGCACTCTGGTGAACAAACGTTCCCCCAGATCCTGGTGGTCACCCCTGATAAACTTATAGGTGGCCATCAGATCACCCCTGAGCCTGCGCTTTTCCAGGCTAAAGAGTCCCATGGCTCTCAGCCTGTCATCGTAAGATCTGTTTTCCTGACCTCTGATCATGCGCGTGGCTCTCCTCTGGACTCTCTCAAGCTTCTCCACATCCTTTTTGAATTGTGGAGCCCAAAACTGGACGCAGTACTCCAGCTTCGGCCTCACCAAGGCCGAGTACAAGGGGAGAATGATGTCCCGGGATTTGCTCGAGAAGCATCTATGGATGCAAGCCAGTGTTTTGCTCACTTTACTAGCCGCCACATCACACTGAAGGCTCATGTTCATCTTGTGGTCAACCATGACCCCCAAGTCCCTTTCATCTGTAGAGCTAACCAGCGTAGCATTACCGAGCCTATATGCATGGTGCAGATTTTTCCTCCCAAGGTGGAGAACCTTGCATTGTTCAGTGTTAAACACTGTCAGGTTCTCATCCGCCCATTTGCTGAGCTTGTCCAGGTCAGCCTGGATCACCCGCCTATCTTCTGGCGTGGATGCTTTGCCCCAAAGTTTGGTGTCATCGGCGAACTTGGCCAGTCCACTCCTGACTCCAATGTCCACATCATTAATGAAGATGTTGAACAGGATGGGTCCCAGGACAGAGCCTTGAGGGACCCCACTGGTCACAGGGCACCACGATGAGAACTTCAAAATAATGTGTGAAGACTACCCACAGCTTTAGCCGAGCCTATGGAAAATATGTCCACCTCCTATTCTAGCAGCCTCAGGGTGCCCGTTGACTAACTCTGGGCTATATGTCTGCAAGACAACAGGATTTAATATATATTTCAATCAAGCATTTCCTATCAGCTGTTTTTGGAAGTCCTCCCTCTAGTTTCCCTGCACAAATGTTGGATGTCAAACCTATTTTAGGTACCTACTTCTCTCTCTTCACTGTATAGTGAATTCAGGCATCCAAATCCAGATCTGGATGCCCTGAAAAATACATCAAGGTCCTAAAGATTGTCTGTGATAAGAGAATCTGTTCTTTGTAATGGATCAGAGGCAAATCCATTTGTCATCCAAATGGAAGTCAAGCAAGGATGTGTCATCACCTCAGTTCTGTTCTACATTTTTTAACGTCACCCTTGTTATTGTTAAGGACTGCTTCCCTACCAAAATTGACACTGAATCCTGAATGGATGGAGAGCTTTTCAAATGTCAGGCATTTTCACTAGAAGACAAAAGTATTCAAAACAACTGTCCTTGACTTTCATTACACTGATGATTGTGGCCATCCTTGTTCACACTGAGGGAAAACTCCCAGAATGTGCTGGATCTCCTTGGAGAAGCTTAACAAACTTTGGGGCTCTCGTTTAACATTGAGAAGACATATCAGCCTGCTCCCGGCCATGAATGTGAACCTCCTCTTCAGATTACTTTCAAGGGAAAGACCTTGGAGGTACCTTAAAGGTAAGAACATTTCCCTTACCTTGGTAGCCACCCTTAAAGTGAACTCTGATGAAGAGATTCGGCACACAATCCCATGCACAAGCACCTCCTTTGGGAAATGGCTTTGGTACGTGTATGCTGTTATGGGTAACTTTGTGCGAGCAGAGCTAGGTATGTTTGGTCAGGCCCCCTGAAGTGACCACTTTTACTTTGCTGCTGGCTTTAGCTAAGGACCCACTGTTCAGGGGTCCTCACCTAAGCTGCAGCTGAGTTAAATCCATAACACCACCACCCTGGACTTGTAAGAGATGCAAAAGAAACAGCTAAAAAAATTAACTACTTCTTAGTTTTTTGCTGGTTTCAAGCTTCCAGTTTGCCAGGCTTCTCCAAGGCTTTACTTGCCCTATAGCCCATGGGTGACAAGTCCCTCCAGAGTCTGGGGGAGGTCCCCCAGTGGCCAATTGCCAATCGGGGAGGGGGGCCCCAGTAGCCGATCACAGCGCTGACGGCAAAACTGGAAGTGCCGTCCAGCACCAATCTCAGATAGGGTACTGACCAGGGTTTCACTCGGTGCCCCTACTCTCTGGCCAGCAAGGGCCAATCTCAGTGTGGGGGGGTGTGTGCCCCGCTGTTCCTCCCTATGCATCACCTATGCTGTATCCTTTTATCTTTCAGTGGCTTTGAGAGCCCACAGGGCTTGTACAAACAAACAAACAAACTAAAGAGAAGGAAGCTGTGGCTACTAGACCTCAGGTAACCCCAAGTTCTAGGCAACCTTGTTCTTTGCTGGTACAGCCCCTGAGGCCGTTTTTAGTGTCCTTTTATTCTCCCCCCTGTTGGTTCAGGTGTCTGGCCAGGTTCCTCACACCTGGGTTAGCTCCCTTGCTGGAAGGCTTCCTGCATCCTAGAACCTGGGTCCTGAGGCTTTTATGAGTCCCCCCAGCTCTGGAGTGGGTGTGGGGGAATGCTTTCACAGTGTGGGGCTGTTTGGGCCCCTATACACACAGAGGCCCTGTTACAGTATGTTTCTATTCATTGTAATCTCCAAAAGGACACCAAGGTCCAGGCCTGGAGAGATATCACTAACTAGACCTCTGGAAAATCTTCCCCCTCAAATGGGAAGATTGCCACACAAATGCCAGCATCCTTGATGAAACCAATGTTATTAGCATTGAGTTAGTGATCCTCAAACACCAGCTTCACTGGACTGGACACTGGGTGTGCATGCCCAATTCTTGACTCCCAAAACAACTGCTTTACTTCCAGTTTAATTGTGGGCTGAGATCTTGCATCAGCCAGAGGAAATGATACAAGGACACACTGAAGGCATACCTCAAGAAAACAGATCCCAACAAGAGCTGGAAGGAACTGGCTGCTAACAGATGCCAGTGGCACCACAACCTCAACCAAGCAGCAGCTTTCTTTGAGGAAAAGCATCTTGCCCTTGAAGTAGAAATGAGAGCAGAGGAAGGAAAAGGAGAAAAACCCTGGCCTATGGCATACTCTCCCCTGCAGAAAGACCTGCAACTTCTCCAGATGGTCTGTGGCTCAAGGATTGGACTCTTACCTCATCTCAAGACCCATCAATGAACCATGGTAGAGATCATCATCAAATCAAGGGATATCCACCATCACCACTGATGAAGTTAGGCATATAACTTAAGCTTGTGAATTCTGTTCCCACAGCCAGTGCCTGAATTTAGTGGTTCTCAGATGAACCATGGAAGTGCCACAGTTGGGCCACATATGTGGATACCTGGTAGAGGGAGTTGGCTGCACCCTGGTCTCAAAGGTTCCCAATGTGCCAGGATGCCTAATGCTAAGATATTTCCTTTAGCTTCTTGCACTTTGTGCTGAAAGGCCTGACTGAATAATTAGCTCAGGCACAGCTGCATACCAAAGTGACTATACTGTTGCCAGTTTGGAAAATACTAAATGGAGAGCAAATCTGGGTAATTCTGTATGGTCATGCCATGTGTCAATACAGAGGCACACTAAAGAAGATGCCTTCTGCTGTGTACTATTGCTAGTTCCAGCTAGGCTACTTCCAGTTTCGGAAGTCATATAGATCACAATGCAATTATTATCAGTGGGCTACAACAGCAGAAAGATTGATAGCCATTGTCTTAGTTGAGAACTACTATGAATAAGTTCCTTTGAGGATCTGTAAGATTGTGTTCCCTCCACACCTTTAATAAGGTGTGATTGCATCCATTGTATTATCCTACAATCATGCCCCCTGCCAGGCAGGAGGTGTGATTGCATGACTTGAGCATTAGATCCCATCCCACCTTTACCTGCACATGTAGAGGGGGTTTTAGTTTATTTCAGTGTTCACTAATAGGATGATTTGTACTTGCAGATGAGTAATATGTGTGGCTACAGATCACTGAATCAATTTCATGCTCCTGAGAGTTACTGCTGCAGGAGAAAAATCCACCTGGGAAGTCAGATGAATCAATGGCACAAAGAATTGTAACATAGCTGGGGAGAGAAAATAAAGTGCTTTGATGTTTGTTTTATTGGACAGAAAGTATTCTGTATTATGGGGACCTCTGCTTGTGGGATCAAACCTCAACTGTTGCAAAGCAGAATTTTGTGCATTTTACAGGAAAAGGCTACAGTTGTCTGAAACACCTTTCTGTCTCCTTTAATACTTTGAGTAGTGAGGCACCACCATCCAGTCCTCAAAGGCCACTGTAACTTCATTTGGCTTACAATGGCTATTATAATGACAAGGATTGATAGTGCTCCCATCAGACCTCTTTACACCTAATCAGTCCAAACCTGTCAGCTTCTCCATGGAAGACCAGAAGAGGTCAATGAAAGAAAATGATATTAGCTTTATTCCAACAGAGGATTCGTCCCTAACAAAGAAATCATAGCTGTTCATTATCATTCTGCATTCTCATGATGCTGTTAACACAAAGCTGGCTTTGTATCCTGCAGGATATAGTTTTATGAAAATAAAATTACAGAAAATTATATGAAATTAACATATTTAATTTGATGAAATTTGTGTCATGTAGCTATAAGAATGTGATCCATATTGCAAAGCCTTGATTACATTTTTGAAAAGTACTGGATTGATATTTTTGGAGACTGAAATACTGTTTCTGCACAGAATAAGTAGAGCATGAGCACCAACAGTATTTATTTCCACATTGTATTTTTACTATGCTTTGCTTTTTTGATGAGGGGCATGTGCATATCTGAGCTTTTAGCTCATTTGTCCTGACACTTTAGTGGCTATTCTGTGGTGGTTTCTCTGATGGACACCTGTCAATTAATAACTAGTCTGACAACACAACTCAGGTTATGGGGGCTACCAAACTGACTGCTATACTTGGTCACTAATAAGCAGCTTTGGATTTGAATGAATTGCACTTTTATATTAGTCAGACCCCATAATTCCCAATCCTGCGAACCATCCAGTCCTATATGATCATATTCCTATTAAAATTCAATATAAAGCTATTTTTTTCTAAAGCAATATGAACTATTTTCACAAACAGTCATCACAGAGTGAGTCAATGTTGTATAATAACCACTCCCTCAAAGTAGGCAAAAACCCAGAAGCAGCAGATGCTGTTATTAATAAAGCCTCGCAAAAAATGATCAGCTCTTGCTTCCCTTCCCCCCCCCCCTTTCTTTCTTTTTTTCTTTTTTTTTTTTTTTGGTAAAAAATAACTGCTTTCTACCTGAGAAACTTTGTTTTACAGAAGCAAACATTTTTGGACTAGGGCTGTTCTGTATTTTGTTCCCTTATCAGAGACAGAAAAATCCCTCTGTTTCAATTATTTTAAAATGAAAAAAAAGTGGGGGCAGGGAATCTATTTGTGACAAGAGCAAAACAATGGAGATAAAGATGCAGGCAACATGTACAAAAACAGGCAGGAGAGAGAAGTACTCTTTGGATGAAGTAGCTTAATGATTTGGACACTTACCCATGTTATGGGAATTCCCTGCTTGAAAGGGTTCCCTGGAGACTGTGCCCCAACCATTAAGCAAAAGAAAAAAAACAATTACAATCCTTTTTGGTGAAGCTATTTCATATAAGTGCAAAGGGACTGAGAGCCAGATGTCCCATCTCCCAGGTGAATGCCCTATCCACTATTCTCTGGCCCAAGTAATATGTAGTTATGTATACCAGGTGCAACAGCTTGAACAGGACAGATTGAAAGAAACTCATCTTAGATCACACTCTAGTCTGCTGGTTAGGGATTCTCTTGAGAGGAGGGCCAATCCTCGGAAGACACAAATCCCTGCTGTAGATCAAGAAGAGTGTGTATTTACATGCAACAACTGGGTGAGTATAACATAAAAAAACCCAAACAAACCCAGAAATGATTTAATTAATTTAACCCAAATTGACAAATAGCTTCAGGTTATTCAAAAAGAACCTGTTTTCATCAAAGAATTTATTTGCCAAAAAATTTTTTATGCCCATTTAAATAGCTGGCTACATCTACATAGAAGTATTAATAGGCTCAGTTCATAGGAGATAACAAATCCAAGAGATAAATAAGAAAGAAAATTCTTTCTTCTTACCCATGGTAAAAACATTCCAAATATCATCCTGTTTTAAATTTATTTTTCCTGGTATAAAATGCATAGGCGACTGCTAAGGGGTGCACGGGGATGCACATGCCCCTCTCCCCCCCCCCCCCCCCCGATAGCTGACACTGATACTATCAGTAGGGCTGGTGTCCACCTGACAGAGCCGCCACCACCAGTGGGTTCTGCGGGTGCATCCCAGATTCAGGAGGCACCAGTTATTTGTGATAAAATGTCTATATATTATTATATCGATAAGGTATATTGCCTATTTATATATAGACCCACATGGTGACAACCTATATCCCTGTATAAATATTATACAGAAAATGGAGTAGAAACTGAAGGTTTTGTTGAGGAGACAGGGATGGATCCAGGATTTTGTAAATGGGAGTGCAGGAGTAGTGATCTGCACTTCAACGGTGGCTATATATCTCCTGCTCTCTCAACCCACCAGCTAGTAAAGACAGCCAGGGATATATATATATTTTAAATTCTTATAATCAGGTAATAATTTTTTCTCTTCCTTCCTTTGTGTGCTCAGTGTAAATTCCCGTCCCTCCATTCCCATTCTTTCCCCCCTCCCCCCCGCCTCCAGTCTACTTTACTGTCTGACTTACTGTCCCCAGATGAACCAGGTATGGGGTAAGGAGAGGGGGGAGGCTCCAGAGCTGCTCCTGTCCTGGTCCAGCTAGGCTGCACACGACAGGGAACACCTGGGGGGAACCAGACATGGAGGGGGAACGTGCCCACTTCTGCAGCCATCCCTGGCTAAGCTCAGCTCCCTGCAGAGCCCAACTGGAGCAGGCAGGATGCGATTCCCTGGGGAGATGTAGATAGTGGCAGTGGTGGGTGGGGGTAGATGGGGAGGTGTGGCTGAGCACAGAGATAAAGGAAGGAGGGGGGATTCTTACCCAAAAGGGTTCTGTGCCTCTGCACCCCTTCTGGATCTGTCCCTGGTGGAGGGAGTGGGTGTGAAAGAAGTCTGAATGGGGAAGTTGTTCTCTGTGCAGGGAACAGTATGGCAGAATGCCTGAAAGTGAGAACATAAGAAGCACTTGAAGGCATCACAGAGATAGCAAGGAAGGATACCTGCTGAGAAACATGTTCCGAGACACAGGTTGATGTGAGCATGCAGAGCCTTAGAGGAGAGAATGAGAGTTTTGATATGGTTTCAGAGAGGAATTAAGTCTAGAGATTAGAAGAGAAAGTGATATAGTCTGATCAGTGGTCAAAGAAGATTGTGAAAAATAGCATGAGTACAGAAGGTTCTGCTTTCAAATGCCATCGTCCCTCCATACTTGTTTATCCACAGTTGTATATGTATACACATGTGCATTCACTTTTCAGTCTCTCACTTGGAGGTGAAAAGAACAGTGCACAGGATGAAAAAGAGGCATATGCATGTGCAAAAAAAATTATAAAAAAGTGTGCACACAAGGATCTCCATATAACTTTGCATGAACACAAGATGGATTCATAGACATTTGGGCTGGAAGGGACCCCAGAGGATCATCGAGTCCAGCCCCCTACCCCAGGGGCAGGAAGTCAGCAGGGATCATAGGATCCCAGCAAGATAAGCATCTAAATGTGTCTTGAAGGTGTTCAAATTGGGTGTTTGAACTGCCTCTGATGGCAGTCGATTCCAAACCTTGGGGGCTTGGATAGTAAAGAAGTTCTTCCTTATGCCCAGCCTGAAATGGTCACAGCAGAGTTTGTGACCATTCAATCTTGTCATACCTTGGGGCACTCTGGTGAGCAGACTTCCCCCAGATCCTGGTGAACATCCCTGATAAACTTGTAGGTGGCCACCAGATCACACCGAGCCTGCGCTTTTCCAGGCTGAAGAGTCCCATGGCTCTCAGCCTCTCATCATATCTCAGCCTCTCATCATATCTGTCTTCCATGACTTCTGATCATGTGCTTGGCTCTCCTCTGCACTCTCGCAAGCTTCTCCACATCCTGTTTGAATTGTGGAGCCCCAAACTGGATGCAGTACTCCAGTTGTGGCCTCACCAAGGCCAAGTACAATGGGAGAATGACGTCCCGGGATTTGCTTGAGAAGCATCTTTGGATGCAAGTCAGAGTTTTTCCCACCTTGCTAGCAAGACTCATGTCCATCTTGCGGTCAGTCATGACCCCCATGTCCCTTTCATCTGGAGGGCCAACCAGAGTAGCACTGCCAAGACTATAAGGATGCTGCAGGCTTTTCCTCCCAAGGTGGAGAACCTTGCATTTTTCAGTGTTAAACACCATTGGGTTCTCATCCGCCCATTTCATGAGCCAGTCAAGATCTGCCTGGATCACGCCCCTGTCCTCAGGTGTGGATGCTTTACCTCAGAGTTTGGTGTCATCGGTGAACTTGGCCAGCCTGCTCCTGATGCCAATGTCTACATCACTGATGAAGATTTATAGATCTGGGTTGGAAGGGACCTTGTAGATCTTCTAGTCTTACCCCCTGCCCTGGGCAGGAGAGAAAACTGGGCTCAAATGACCCCAGCCAGGTAGACATCTAGCCTCCTCTTAAAGACCCATCACCACTTCCCTTGAAAGTTGGTTCCAGATCCTAGCCACCCTGACTGTGAACTAGTGCCTTCTAATGTCTAGTTTAAACCTCGGCCATTATTCCTTGTTACTCCAGGAGGCACTCGGGGAATAAGGTCTCTCCCAAACCCTGCTGGTCCCCGTTAGTGAGTTTAGGGATGGCCACCAGGTCTCCCCTCAGCCTTCTCTTGTGAAGGCTGAGCAGGTTAAGTTTCTGTAGCCTCTCCTGGTAGGGTCTGCCCTGCTGTCCCCAGATCATGTGAGTGGCCCTCCTTTGGACCCTTTCAATGCTGTCCACATCCCTCCTGAAGAGTGGTGCCCAGAACTGGTCATAGTACTCCAGCTGTGGCCTGACCAGTGTCACATAGAGGGGAAGGATCACCTCCTTAGCCCTGCTTGCGATGCATCTGTGGATGCAGGACAAGGTACTACTGACTGTGACCTCGCATTGTTGGCCCAGGTTCATCTTGGAGTCAACAATGACTCCAAGATCTCTTACCGCCACCGTGCTTTTGAGAAGGGAGTTCCCCAGCTTATAGGTATGCTGCTGGTTCCTACTACCCAAGTGCAGCACCCTGCACTTGTCAGTATTGAATCTCATCCTATTTTCATTTGCCCACCTCTGTAACCTGTCCAGGTCCTGTTGTAATCTGTCCTTCCCTTCTAGGGTGCTCACCTCACCCCAAATCTTGGTGTCATCTGCAAACATAAAACAGGCTGTTCTTCACCCCATCATCTAAGTCACTAATAAAGAAAGAAATTGAACAGGGTGGGCCCAAGGACCAAGCCCTGGGGGACTCCACTTCCCTCCAGGTCAACAATGACCCATCCACCATGACTCTGAGTACAACCCCTCAGACAATTTGCAATCCATCTGACTGTGTAGGCATCAAAGCCACAGTTACCTAGCTTTGAATGAATGGGGTGGGAGACAGTGTCAAAGGCTTTTCTGGAGTCCAGAAAACTACATTCACCATGACACCTGAGTCCAATGATTTTGTGAGCTGATCGTAGAAGGCAATCAGGTTGGTCTGATAGGACCTGTCCCTAATTAAACCATGCTGGTTGCCCTTGAGCATCACCCCTGCTGGTTGCCATCACAGATGTGCTCCTTGATAATCTTCTCAAAGAGCTTCCCCAGGATTGAAGTTAGACTAATGGGCCTATAGTTGCCCAGGTCCTCCTCCTTCCCTTTTGTAAAGATAAGAACCACATTGGCCCTCTTCCAGTCATCCGGCACTTGGCCACAGCACCACAAGTGCTTGTAAAGCTGTGCCAGGGGCCCCTGTGATAACCCCTGCCAATTCCCTCAACACCCTGGGGTGGAAAGCATCTGGATCTGCTGATTTGAACACATCCAGTCTCTCCAGAAGTTCTCTAACCCAGTCCTCCCTGACCCTAGGCTTGGCAGAGTTTCTCCTGAATCCATCTTGAATCTTGGTAGGGGAGGCCTGGTCCCTGCACAAGAAAATAGAGGTGAAGAAATCATTAGAGGTCTACTTTCTCCTTTGGTGCAACCACCAGATTGCTAAGCATATCCTGCAGGGGCTTCTTCATACTCCCTATGTATTTAAAAAAGGACTTTTTGTTATCCTGATGCTAGCCCTAGTTCCATATCTGCCTTAGCTTTCCTAACAGCCCCCCTACAGAACCAAGCAGTGGAGGTATACTCCTCTTTGGTGATAGTCCCTCCCTTCCACTGGGTGTACACCTCCTTTTTGGCAATCAGGCATTCATGAATGCCCTTGGTGAGCCAGGGGGACTTTTGGGCACTCTTGCCCCCTTTGCTTCTTGTTGGCTTTGTTACCCCTTAGCTCTGAGTATTGTCTCCTTAAGGAATGACCACTCATTTTGGGCACCCAGTTCCCCTGCTCTCCAGGACCCTAGTGACTCTCCCACTAATCTCCGCAGCTCATTGAAGTTGGCCCTCTTAAAGTCTAAGGCTACTGCCTTGCTGCAGGCCCTTGACACCCTGCACTGGATGGTGAATTCCAGCAAGTGATAATTGCTATTGCCCAGGTGGTCAAGGACCTGGAGTCCCCTCACCAAGTTGTTGCCTGTGGCCAGGACCAGGTCCAGCAGGGTATTCCCCCTGATAGAACTGTGCACCTCTTGGGTTAAGTAGAGGTCCTGTATCTCAGCCAGGAACCTCCGTGAGTGGTCAGACCTGGCTGACTGCTCTTCCCAGCAGATATCTGGGTAATTTAGATCACCCATGACAACTATATTCCTTGCCTTAAGCACCTCTGCAAGCTGACCCAATAATTCACAGTTTAGCTCTTCCCCTTGGTTGGGAGGTCTGTAGTAGACCCCCACTGTTAAGTCCCTTTCCCTATGACCCCCCTGTATCCTGACCCAGAGCACTTCAGCCTGCCCCTCCTCTGACCCTGTCCTGCTGGTTGAGGATGTGTATTGCTCTTTGACGTAGAGCGCCACACCCCTGCCTTTCCTCGCTTTTCTATCCCACCTGTATAGCCTATAGCCTCTCATGTTGACCGCCCAGTCATGGAATGAATCCCACCAGGTTTCTGTGAGCCCTGCTATGTCTGGGTTTGAACTAGCTATCCAGAGGGCGAGTTCTTCTTGCTTGTTCCCCATACTATGAGCATTGGTGTAGAGGCATTTAAGGCCTTGAATTGGTGCATATGCCACTCCTCCCCCTTCCCCCCCAATTCTCAGGACTATCTGGATCCCTGCTGCTTACCTGGGTACTCCTTGTGCATGTCACCCATCTTGGTTGGGAGGTGTTCTCAAGTCCTCCTGTGGCCCCATCCCCCAGAAAAGCTAGTTTAAACCGCACCACACAAGATCAGCCAACCTGGAAGAGAAGACACACTTGCCTTTAGGAGAGAGGTGTAGCCCATCCCACCCAAGCAAGTCCCCTGCATGAAAGTATGGGTTGTTATAGGGGGACCCGAGGCCTCCCTGGT
Source organism: Crocodylus siamensis (assembly GCF_052110815.1). Classification (NCBI taxonomy): domain Eukaryota; kingdom Metazoa; phylum Chordata; order Crocodylia; family Crocodylidae; genus Crocodylus; species Crocodylus siamensis. Next base: position 214,059,983 of record NC_143396.1, on the reverse strand, counting down.
GGCACCAACTCCGTAACCGCTGGTTGACCTAGCCAATGCAGGCCTTGTGTCACCATCCACGTCTACTCCCTGGGAGAATAGAGGAGACTACCACCCATGTCCCTGTCTCCTTGATCTTGACCCTCAGGGCCTCAAAGTCCTTAATGATCCGGTCTGGGTTGCTTCTGGCCACATCATTTGTTCTCAGATGGATGAGAACCATGGGGTCTGAGTGTTGAATGTAGGCCAGGATCCTCTGTGATGTCCTGAATCCGAGCCTCAGGCATGAAGCAGACCTCTCATGCCATGAGCTCAGGTCAGTAGATGGGACCCTCCACTCCCCTTAGGACTGAGTCCCTGATGACGGGGACACAGCATTTCCTTCTGATGTTCCCTCTCTGCACAGTCTGTATTGTGTGTGGAGTGGCATCATCCCTGCTGGAGGCATCCCCTTTGCCCTTCTCCATCATGGCTGCCAGGGCCTCGTACCTGTTCCTCAGTTGTATCTGGGGAGCCTCCACCATGATAGCCCAAGCAGCCCTGGATCTGGTGGGTACCTTCTGCCATTCCTGTGTTGAACATGTCTCCTGGGGGGACCTTACACTGGACAACTGGTCCTTCAGTTAACAGAAATACAAATCAATTTTGCCTTCTGCAGCCCTGATCCCTTGCAGCCTGCTCACCTCAACCTGGAGCTCCTGTACCTGCTCCTCCAGAGCCCTAAGCCAGGCACAGGAGGGAAAAGCAAGGGAATCACCAGGCCTCACCCTCCCACTGGCTGCCAGGACCCCACCAAACCTTCCCCACAGACAGGGGGCTGCTGACCCTACCAGGAACTCCATCTGGGTGGAGGCCTCAGAAGAGCCCATGGCAGGTGGCACTGCCGGGGTGGGGCCCCTAGCAGCTGCACTCCACAGATGATAAATATAAGCCCTAGGACAGAGCCTTGAGGGTCACCAGTGGGGTCCACGCACCATGACAATTGACTTCCGTCAACCACCACCCTTTGGGTCCTATCGCAGAGTGAATTACCCAGCCAGCAGATTGTGGCATGGTCGAGCCTGGAATTAGCCAGTTTTGCCAAGAGGTGATCATGGGATACTAGATCAAAGGCTTTTTTAAAGTCAAGATATATGACAAACCCGTTCTGGGTATCCCTCAGGATATTGCCAGCAGCTAGTTTGTTAAGGATGGCCTTTCTAATAATTTTTTCCAAGACCTTCCCCAGGATAGAAGTCAGACTGATGAGCCTGCAGTTTGCCAGATCCACATTCCTCCCTTTCTTGAAGGTAGGCACCACACTGGTCTTCTTCCAATCTTCAGGCTTCACCAGAGCACCAGGAGTTCTGAAAGATCCATGCCAGGATCTACAATGCTACAATGCTTGCCAGCTCCTTGAGTATCCTTGGGTGTAAACCATCAGGGCTGGCTGACTTGAAGATATCGAGACTGTCAAGGTGCTCCTTCATGGGGTCAGCTTCAATTGAGGGCAAGGAATCTCCCTCACCCAGGCCTCCCTGACCCACAGTGGGCAGGGGCATCCCATGGGACTGGTGAAAAACTGATGCAAAGTACCCATTAAGCAAGTTTGCTTTCTCCTGGGCATCGGTTGTCAGTTGTTCCATCTCATTTAGCAGGGGTTCAATGGAGTTGGGCTCCAGGAAAAATCCCGCTGAGCTCCCCAAAGCCCCCCTCCCCAAAGCCCCCCTCAGCAACTCTGAGCAGCAGCGGAGCACCACACCAACCCCCAGCACAGCCGGAGGTAAGCAGGGCCTGTGGTGGGAGGGAGTTAACCCTATGCAGTGGAGAGGAGGTGGCTGAGTGAAGCCAAGGAGGGTTTTGGCCCACACCATCCCAGCCTCCAGGGAGCCACGTGACTGGAGTCTCACAAACAGGCTTTGCCAAAAGGTGCGCTTGTCTGCCTTACATGAGTTAGCATGGAGTTTGCGGAAGAGGGTGAGTGGGAGGGCACACGGCCCTGCCTGTGCACCCTAGGAAAGGCAGTCCCAGCTGCAGCCAGCCTCTCAGCAGCATCATGTGAATGGGCACGCGCTGCAACCCCAGGGTCCCCCTCTGGCACCTCAGAGGCCTCCACCCAGATGGAGCCCATGGTACCGGGCTCTGTGCAGACAGATCCTCTGGCTCTCAGCTGCGAGGGCTGCCCATCACTTTCAGGCTCTGGGATCCACGAGCATGGCCACCTCCCTTGTGAGGTATGTTCCTTCTTGGGGTCTGTGGGATGCCAGCTGAAGGAGCTCCAGGCCACAGTCCAGAGACTGCATGCCATCAGGGATGTTGAGCAAGAGGAGGGCCTGGCAGTAGGATTCTGTCCCTCTGGAGGTGGAAGGTAGAACAAGGTCTCCTTGCAGGACAAGGGAAGACTCGTGGACCTCCCATTCTGTCCAGCCAAGGGGATGGACCAAGGTGGTCAAGGGCCCCAAGGCCTGCTGCATCAAGGTCTCCACCCCACTAGAGCTTTGCAATAGGTATGAGCCTCTTGCAGTCCCAGCAGAGCCTGCCAAGCCGCCTGATCCCATAGGCAACACAAGCTCAACTGTAGCTATTGCACCTGCTCTCCCTAAGACAAAAAGCAAAGTGTTTGTCATGGGAGATTTTATCCTGAGGGGGACTGAGGGGGCAATCTTCTGCCCTGACCCCTTAGCCAAGGAAGTCTGCTGCTTCCTGGGAGCCCATATCAGAGACATTGCAGAGAGGATCCCTTGGCTCCTCTGACTGACCCACTGACCACTATTCTACGCTTCTTATCCATGTGGGCTCAGAGGAATCCTAGCTGGGTCATAAACTCCTACATGGATTTGGGAGTAGGGCTTAAGGGGTTGGGGATGCAGCTGGTGTTTTCCTCAATTGTCCCAGCTTTGGGCTATGGGCTGAGGAGGGAGAGGGGAAAATCAAGATAGTGAACCAAAGACTGTGGTGCTGGTGTCATCAGGAAGGCTTTGGCTTCCATGACCACAGTCTGCTGTTTGGTGAGAGAGGCAGTGATCTTCTGGGAAGGGACAACCTCCATCATTCTCTGCTGGGGAGGAGGCTCTTCTCAGCTCGACTGGCTAACCGGCTCCACCGAGCTTTAAAACTAAGCCCACTGGGGGGACTAGTGGGGAGGACTACCACCACTGCTGGCCTGCTGAGCAACCCTTGCAAAGCCAGTAGGCCAAGGTACTTGAGGTCACCCCTGCCCCAGCCCTTGAACAATGTGTAGGCAAGACAAGGGCCCCCAAGGGGACACTTGCATGCCTGTGCACAAATGCCAGGAGCTTGGGGAATAAAAACAGGAGGAACTTGTCCTCCTGCTAAAACACAAATAATTACAAATGTCATATGGATAACAGAGACCTGGTGGGACTCCAGCCATGACTGGGCCACAGGTATAGATGGCTATACCCTGTACAGCAGAGATTAAGTAGATAAAAGGGGTGGGGGTGTAGCTCTCTATGTTAAGGAGAGCTACACATCCCTGCAAGCCAACATTGGCACCCAAAGTGGATGACTGGAGACCCTCTGGGTTAAAATCCATGGGGAACCTGACACAGGGGACACAATGGTGGGAGTCTACTATAAACGCCCTACCTAGAATCAAGGCCTTGACCAGGAGTTTGCCAGGGAATTGGCTGAGGTCACACACTCCCAGTGCATGGTTATCATGGGAGACTTCAGCTACCCAGACATCTTGTGGGAAGAGTGCTCAGTCAAATCCAAACAGTCACAAAGCTTCCTCACATACGTGAATGAGCTCTGATGCAAGAAGTCAACAGGCCAATGAGAGGTAAAGCACAGCTTGACCTGGTACTGACAACTGGGGATGACCTAATCAGTGACCTAACAATCGATGGGAAACTGGGTGACACCGCGAGCCGATCACCTTCACCATCTGCTGTAAAGCTGGCAAGTCAGTCAGCAATACATAAGTCCTCGACTTCAGGAAAGCTGACTGACAAGCTCAGGAGGCTTGTCAGTGAGGCCCTAAGGGACCACAACCCAAAGAGGAGGGGAGTTCAGGAAAAGGGGTTGTTCCTCAAAGGAGCGATTCTGGAAGCACAAACTATGTTTATTCCATGTCAGAGGAAAGGCAGCAAACGGCCACAGCAGCCCCCTTGGCTCAGCAGGAAACTAGTGGACCTCCAGCATCTAAAAAGAAAGACCTAAACAGGATGGAGGACGGGATCCACCTCCAAGGAGGAATATTCTGCACTGATCCAGACCTGCAGGGAGTGAACAAGGAGAGCCAAGGCTGCAACTGAACTCCAACTAGCTACAAGTATCAAGGATAATAAAATGTGTTATTTTTTTTTGGGGGGGGGGGGGGGTGTTTTTGTTTTTTGTGGGGAGCCAGAGGAAAACCAAGGGCAACATTGGACTCCTGCTAAACCAGATGGGACAACTAACAACCAATGCCCAGGAAAAAGCCACCTTGCTAAATGGGTACTTTGCATCAGTCTTTCACAAGTCCTGTACGCTCTTACCTATTTCAGGATGGGGAGGCCTGGGTGAGGGAGATTCCTTACCCTCCATCAATGCTGACCTTGTGAAGGAACACCTTGAGAGGCTAGACACCTTCAAGTCAGCCGGCCCTGATAGTTTAAACCCCAGGGTAGTCAAGGAGCTAGCAAGCATCATAGCTCAGCCCCTGGCATGGATATTTGAGAACTCCTGATGTTCTGGTGAAGTGCCCAAAGGATTGGAAGAAGGCCAATGTGGTGCTTTTTTCAAGAAATGGAGGAAAGTGGATCTGGGAAATTACAGGCCCATCAGCCTGAGCTCTTTCCTGGGGAAGGTCTTGGGAGAAAAAAAACCCAAAGAGGCCGTCCTTAACAGGCTAGCTGACGGCAATATCCTGAGGGATACCTAGCATAGTTTTGTTGTGGGTAGGTCTTCCTTGACCAATCTTATTTCCTTTTACTACCAGGTGACCTATCTCCTGCACAAAGGGAGAGGAGATCAATGTCATATATCTCGACTTTAAAAGTTTTTTTTTTCCTGTTATCCCATGATCGCCTCTTGGCAAAACTGGCTAACTGCAACCTCGGATTCACCACGATCCGCTGCCTGGGAAGTTGGCTCCAGGGTCAGGCCCAGAGGGTGGTGGTTGATGGAAGTCAATCGTTGTGGTAAGCTGTGACCAGCGGGGTCCCTCAAGTCTCTGTCCTTGGACCAATATTATTCAACATCTTCATTAAAGATGTGGACCTTGAAGTCATAAGCAGACTGGCCAAGTTCACCGACAACACCAAACTTTGGGGTAAGCTATCCATGCCTGAGGACAGAAGGGTGATTCAGGATGACCTTGACAGACTCAAGAAATGGGCCAACAAGAACCTGATGGTGTTCAACACTGAAAAATGCAAGGTTCTCCACCTTGGAAAGAAAAACCTGCAAAATCCTTCTAAGCTTGGCAGTGCTTTGCTGGCTAGTACTACAACAAAAGGGACTTGGGGTTCATGATTGACCACAAAATGAACACAAGCCATCAATGTTCACTAGCTGCTGCTAGTAAAACAAGCAAAATGCTGGCTTGCATCCATAGATGATCTCAAGGAAATCCTAGGATGTCATTCTCCCATTGTACTTGGCCTTGGTGAGGCCGCAGCTGCAGTACTGTGTCCAGTTTTGGGCTCCACAATTCAAAAAAGGATGTGGCAAAGCTAGAGAGAGTTCAGAGAAGAGCCACATGCATGATCAGAGGCCAGGAAAACAGACCTGGGGATGAGAGGCTGAGAGCCATAGGATTCTTCAGCCTGCAAAATTGTAGGTTCAGGGGTGATCTGATGGCTGCCTATAAGTTTAGAAGGGGTGCTCACCAGGATCTGGGGGAACATTTGTTCACCAGAGCACCCCAAGTGATGACAATGCCAAATGGTCATAAAACTCCTCCAAAACTGTTTCAGGCTGGACCCAAGGAAGAACTCCTTTACTGTCTGAGCCCCCAGGGTCTGTAATAGCCTGCCATTGGAAGTGGTTCAAGCACCTACTTTAATCACCTTCAGGATAAATTTGGATGTTTATCTTGCTGGGCTCCTATGACTCCTGCTGACTTCCTACCCCTGGGGGAGGGGGCTGGACTCAATGATCTTACCAGGTCCCTTCCAGCCCTAATGTCTATGAAATAGTGTGAGGCTTGTTCAATATATGTATACGGAGAGTGCTGAGGTTGGAGCCTAAATGTGAGAACATTGAAAAGAAGAAAATGATACAGAAAGCAATCTATAATGCACTGCTCTTGGTTATAAATATGTCATCTTCTATATTATAAAATGTTTTATTGACCCCAGTCTTACCTTTAGGCTGTACTTTGATAAAGACAAGGACACTTAGCTTGTTTGAAACAGTTTACCAGCTGTACAGTGCCACATGTGCATATGTAGTTGAAATATGTGACTTGTACCTGCCTGTTGAGGACATTCAGCTATGGGGCATTCTACTAACAAGGGAGTGCTGTTAGTACAAGGAGCTTAAAACCCCCGATGAGAAAGCTTAAAAAGGAGACACCTTTGCGGGAACATCTGTAAGGAGAAAGGAAGTGAGCTGAAGAGTGTGCTGCATGGAAAGGCCAGGCTACTGTGCTGGGACAGGAGCCAAAGGGGCTATACTTCTAATGCCCAGAACAGGGTAAGAGGGGTTGGTTATGTATGTTGATTTGATTGTTTGTCCCTTAAATATTATATTTTATTTGTGAGGACTGGCTCAGAATTTCCTTAAGGAGTAAACTCACCTGCAGAAGCCAGGTGGCTTGGCAAGCCGCTAACAAGTCACTAAGAGAGAGAGGGTCAAGCTACAAAATGGAAACCCTGATTTTTGGCTCTTTCTTCCTCCTCTTCTAAATACCAGCCATGTTTGGATCCAGATCTTTTTATTTAAACACATGTGTAATAAATAAAAACACATTTCACAATGTCAGTAGGTCCCTAAAAAAACCAAAACAATAGTTACAAGTTTCTATGAATATTCACTATTCATTCTATCGAGGAAAAGCACACACCAAACGGAAGATGCTTCCTCAGCCTAAAGAAAGGTTTTTAAACCTGAAAGCTTGCTAAAAAAATTTTTTTCCAACTATTTAATTGGTCTAATAAAAGATATCAGATTTACCCAAAGAACTTAATCTGGCCACGTTTCCATGAAGATACTTAAACTAGGATAAAGAATAAGGGAAACAATCCCATTCATTTCAGTGGAGATTTCAGCCACCAAAAATAACAATTCTGTACCAATTCCTGAGTAATGAGTTAGAATTAGGGCTTCTAAACTCTTAAATAATATATTCTTCTTTTTCTATACTAAGATCAACCTCTGAAGCGTTTTCCACCTACCCTGGATCTAGAAGAAAGACCTCTTTCATTGATCAGTATGGGAGCAAAGTGTCAGCTAAACCATGGACTTCAGACCCTCTAAATTAATGTTTCAGATCACATATATTTTGCTCCAGGTGCTTGAGAGGCAGTTATACCTGGTTCATGTCTAGTATGCCTTCCTGGAATCAAACCTGTCACAGTGAATCTGGACTCACTTTTCCAACTTTTGTGATTTTAAACAATTGGCAGATTTTTAATATTACGTCATCACAAATAGATACTGTGACTTTAACTGCTAAAGAGCCTTATAGTTGAGGGACAAAAGTTACACACAAACTGGTTTAAGTGATCAGAAACTGGTTTAAACCTGTAACAGAAGAGAAGCTCAGTGCACATAAACCAGTTTCAAAATGGCTGAACCTGATTTAAGATAAACCTGGATGAATGATTTAATTGATTTGGATCAAACCAGTTCATGACACTTCTGTCCCAGATGCCTTCCTGGTTCAAGTTAAATCACAGTCCCCTAGAATCTCAGCATGCTTTCCAGCCTTAGGCCAGTCTGTGCTATCTGCTCCAGCAGAGCAGGGTTGGTCCCGCCCCTCTGCTCCCTAGTTGCAGCAGTGAGGGCTGGCTCACAAGGTGTGGGGGGGCAAGCCCAGCTGGGGATGCAGCCTAGTCTACATGGGCAGGAATGCCTCCCCACCCAGGCAAACCCCAGCTGGGGTCTGGGGCCAGGGATGGGGGTTAAACACCCCTTCCCCCATTCAAACTTACTGATGCCTGCAACTGTGGACTACAAATCCTAGAGGCACTTGGAAGTAGGAAGAGAAAGTGATGAGCAACCCTGCAGAGTCCTGCTGCTGTAATTCTGGATTGCAAATCCCAGAGACCTTGGGGGGAGGAGAAGGCAGCAGGAAGGGGAAGTAAACACACAGACAGAGAGCCAAGCTCTGTCACCCCTTGGATTCTGGCCTGACCCACTGCAGGCATGTGGCTGTATTTCTTGTATCAAAGGTAAATGTCTGTTCACTTCTGTTTCAATTTAATCTGTGCAGCTTAGACTAACCTGCAAAAACTATATTGATTCAGCCTTGCACTTTTCGACCGTCTGTATCTAGTATGAAGGGGGAAGAGACTGCAAATGGGGGTTTTCCCCGATATCACCTCCCTTGGCAGAAAAAACAGCACTGGCAAGACAGGCTCCAGCACAGCCATTCTGTACTTGCCTGAGCTTGCGGATCAGGGAGAGAAAGGGCAGATTCCAGAAGGAGAGTGGATGCAGCACTGTGACAACTCAGGGGACACGCAGGTAATACCACTCTCAAGATCTCACCCTGGTTAGGCAAGAAAGAGTCAAACCCTATAACACCTACCAGTGAGACACTAACCATAAAGCTCATTGCCAAGCTTCTTTCAACATGTTATTTCTAATGCTAGGAAAGTAGTGACAAATATAGCAGCATCAGGAAACATGCAAGTTCTTTAGGGTAAGAGCTTCATCCTTTCCTGTGAGTTTGTGCAGTACCTAGCAAAATGAGGCCTTTGTACACTACTCTAGACATTCAGCATTCATTATTCTAATTCATGTCATTTATCATTTTCATACACATCCAATTCTGTACTCAGGCACCCCAATTGGTGGTACATGATAGTGTGTGTGGTTTAGAAACAAAGATGGTAATAAGTTATTGCCTTCGGGATTAGGTGGGGAAGAATCATGTAAACTGTATTAACAGCAGAACTCAGTGGCTAAGAACTATTGATGAGCTAGGTCTAGTTAAAGGTTAGTAAGAATCTTTTGCCTTGAAACAGAAAAGAAAGGCAATTTGAAAACTTTGATGGAGCTGTCATGCTCTGAAAGGCAGAGACTACCCTGGGGACACAGATAATATTACTGAGTAAAACAAGCCCTCTTTGGTGAAGAAAGAATTCATTCTCTTAGAGGTGTAGGTGGGGGATAAAACATCTTTTAAGTGATTTTTCTAATGTGGTTATGTTGGCAGCAGTTCTCTTTTGGTCTTATCAAATATACATGGAACTAGGACATCATCACCATCATCATCAAGATGACAAGTTTATAATGAACTTTTCAACCGTGTCTAGTTTTTAACTAGGAAAAAGCCAACTCTTGTTGCTTAACTTCAGTTCACACCCCTTTGAATGTGACAGCTGGATCATTTTACTCGTATTTGAATAATGGACTATTTTCTCTCCTCTAGAGAGACTGAAAGATGAAAAAGGTATGAAATGTTGGTTGAATAGAAGTGTGGTAATTGTTGACAGAAGTGAACTTTTTAATGCTTACTACCAGTTCCTTTTGCTATGAAATAATTTCCTTTCTTTTTATTTTAATGAGCTATAGTCACATTTTCCCCACACCTCCTAAATTCTGACGGCTTTTATAAAAAATGAACCATAATCTAAATTCTAGTAAGGACATGTGCATTTGTATTTAAAACCTTGTTAATAAGATGATTGAGGAGTAAATTTCAGCAACATTTTTGGCTGAGTGTTTATTACTAAAAATCTGTATTTAGGCTGACCAAATTATTTTTGCCAATTTGTGTGGATTGTGACCAAATGTGTCATCAAAAATTAAATAAAAATTTAAACTAAAGTAAAATTTTGGAACTGTGTGGGAAGCAAAAGAAAAAAAAATCAAGTACATGCAAATTACATATTGGTGCCATGCACACATTACTTTGTAACTGTGTGGTTTTTCTGCTCTTTTTTCATCTCTTGGTTCTGCCTAAGGCTCTAATTTGTATTTTGCTAAAGAGATCTGATTCTTTGGAAAGGAGCAAGCACTGTTCCATTATATTATTCATTCTAAATTACATTAGAAATATCTAACAACATTACATCTAGCATAAACTGTTGCAGATCAAATTGGGGGGGGAGGCAGAAAGCCTTAAGACTTTAATACAACATTAAGTGTTTGATTGAAACAGGAATCAAAGCATGGTAATTCAGGAGCAAAGCTGTCATTCAGCTGTTAGCACCCAGCAGTGCCTACATCGAATTGCTGTCTATCCAACTTATCAGAGGGCATCTGGTTTTTGATCTGCATGTTGAATAACTATATATATTATTATCAGCAGACCAAACCCTATAGTGCTTATTTTTCACCCAATCTTTTTCATGGAAAATTGTCTTGGTTTTCATAGGAGTTTTGTTCAGCAGGGTAGGAACTAAGCACATAATTTTACTTTTTCTTTATATTATAAAAGAAATGAATGAATATGCAATGAAGATATTCAGGACCTTCATTTTACCTCACCCTTCAGTTGGGAAGGACAATGGCTTACAAGCAGAACTTCTTAAAATGAGGTTCACTAAAAGTGCTACAGTCAAATTATAGACCAGTATTTTAAATGTTATGTTGTGATAAGGTATTGATTTAAGAAATAGAGATTCAGAAATACAGTATGAGTCAGGGGCTTTGGACCCAAGTTTGGTGTAAGCTTCTGAGACATGTCAAGAAGCAAACTGCATTTACATTTTATGAAAAGGATGTGGACAGTGTTAGAACAGCTGGTTAGATAAGATAGTAACAGCTGCTGTGGAGTTGTGATAAAGTAACTTATTTTTTTCCTTTTACACAATATGCATAGTTATTCAATATACACCAATATAGTAGTTCTAATATAATTATATTAGACAGTGTTGCAGAATGAATATCTTTTTTATAATAAGACTGATATCTAATGAGCATTGGTTGAATTTATGAAATGATATAGTTAAGCAGTTTTCAAGGCTTCCAAGGCAGACCCCTGCAGTTAGAGGAAGATCTGTTGCCAAGACAACTGTAAGTACTATAGTAGTTTGGACAGGTTTTGCTTTGTTTTTAAATACAGAAATACAATCAAGGAGAACATCTATTTATATAATAAATAGCAAAATATATTTGGTATGAAATTCTGTGTGATCTACTTTGTATGTCAGATTTTAAATACGTGAAGTAAGCCTTTAAAGGGAAAATCTTAATAGAACTGGAGTAAGTGACCTCGCAACCACAAAGACAGGCACTTACAACATTAGTATAGTGTATGTTCTCCAGTATGTCTACCACCTAGTTTACCATGTGTCACAGGCACTTGCTTGCATGCCCACATGCCTCATGATACAACAGTGCCTAGGCTTAGCCTATCCTGTTGTTTCATTTAACTGTTATGTCACACTGATGACAGATTAAATAAAATTGCCAAATGACGCGGTCACTAACGCATTTGCAGAATAGTTTAAGGTATAGTGTGGCCCATTGTCTAAATACAAGGTATTGGGTATGATACATGTGGCAAAGTGTTCCTTCAGCTTCTTGATTTCTGTTCTTGAGTGTCCTCTAGATAGTCCACTTCCCAAAAATTGAAGTAACAATCTAAAGTGACCATATTGTTGAACACAAACAGGTCTGTCCTAACCTGTTCCTAAGACCCCAACACAACCTTATGAGGTTGTAACACCTCCTTCTGTTGTCTGCCTCTCTGCTCTTTTACCATGCTCCATCCAAATAGGCTTATTGTAAACTTATCAGTGATGTTAAATATTTCACCTGCAATTGTTTAGGTGTATTGTTGATCTGTATCTATGCCTTTGCTGTACCAAATCAGAGCTATTTCACTTACAAGGCCAAAAGCTGTAACCAAGCTGAATGTCCAGATGACATTTTAAAAATAATTTAGTTGCACTAAAGTTTTTCACTAATTTCTTCCTGTCATTCATGCCTGTCAACTTTATGTAGGCTGTCAAATATACTTCTAATCTTTCCCTTTTGGGTGGTGCAAACTATACATCAAAGTAGACAAAACTAACAAGTTGTGATGCAACCGTATCTCATGTCCAGGGCATAATTGTATGGCAAAATGAGCATGGCAAGTTTGAGTATGTAAAACATGTTTCCTTTTAAATGTAGCTTCTACAGTGCTAAATGTTGAATTACTAACAGCTAGCTTGTCAGTCATTCATGTCACCTTCTTTTTTTATTAATTTAATTGGCTAGGGAAAAAGCCTGAGCCTGAATTGGTTCGATCTTTGCAGGGAAACTTGCAAGGATGGAGATCCTACCACCTCTCTTGGTAACCTGTTCCAGTATTTTACAACCCTCCTGGTGAAGTGAGAAAATTCTTCCTAATATCTAATCTAAACTTCCTTTGCTGCAACTTGAGACTGTTGCTTCTTGTTCTGTCACCTGCCACCACTGAGAACAGTCTAGCTCCATCCTTTTTTGAACCCCACTTCAGGTAGTTGAGGGCTGCTATTAAGTCCCTTCTCAGTCTCCTCCTCTCTAGGCTAAATAAGCACAGTTCCTTCGGTCTTTCCTCATAAGTGATGTGCCCCAAGCCTCTCACCTACTAGATGCCAATTTGTCCACATCCTTTTTGTAGTGGGGGGCCAAAAATGGAACATGGTACTCCAGATATGGTCTTACCAGTGCTCAATACAAGGGAATACTTGCTTCCCTTGACCTACTGGCAACACACCTACCAATGCAGCCCAGTATGCCATTAGCCGTCTGGGCAACAAGGGCACACTTGATTCATATTCATCTTAGTGTCCACTGTAACCCCCAGGTCCTTTTCTGCAGAGCATCCTGTAATGGTGTATTGGATTACCTGATCCTAAATGCAGGATTTCTCACTTTTCCTTGTTGAACCTCACGAGGCTTCTTTTGGCCCAATCCTCCAATTTGTCTACAACACTCTGAATCCTAGTCCTACCCTCCAACATATCTACTACTCCCCCCAGCTTGGTGTCATCTTCAGACTTGATGAGGGTGCATTCTGTGTCATCTTCCAGGTTGTCGATGAAGACAATGAACAAAACTGGCCCCAGGACTGACCCCTGGGGCCATGAGTGACTAGTGTCTTCTGAATCTGGGGTGGGCAGGGGGATCTGCAGAAGCCACCAACCCTGCCGGGGAGGGCACAAGCCCTTCCAAAAGCATCAGTGTTGGCCATTGGGCAGGGCCAGTTTGCAACCGACGATACTGGTTGCAAACTGGACATCGACCCATTGTTTACTACTCTCTGGGTCTGATGCTCCAGCCAGTTTTCATCCACCTTAGCTTGCCTGTGAGACTGTTGTGGGAGACTGTATCAAATCCTTGCCAAAATCAAAGTACACCACATCCACTGGTCTCCCTGCATCCACAAAGCAAGTCATCTCATCATAAAAGGCAATCAGGTTGGTCAGGCATGACAGGCACCTGGTAAAACCATGCTGATTGTTTCTAATGACCTTTTTTTCTCCTCCAAGTGCTTAGAAATGGATTCCTTCAGGATCTGCTCCATGATTTTTCCAGATACTGGGCAACAGGTGAAGCTGTAGTTCCTTGGATCCTCCTTTTTCCCCTTTTCCAATCATCTGGGACCTCTTCTATTTGCCATGAGTTTTCAAAAATGATAGCCAATGGCTCTGAAATCACAAAGGCCAAATCCCTCAGCACCCTTGTGTTAGGTTGATAATACTTGGATCTTGGGGAGCACTGGATTTGCAGCTGAATAAAGGCATGACCTGTGGCCTAACAGAGCTGCTAACCACAAGGCAGAATGATATCTAAGCCAGCCATTTGCTTATGCTAAGTAACCATCTTAACGGTGTCAACCATTTTCTGAGGAAAAAGCAGTAAATGAATCTGTGTGTATGTGCTGTGAATGAGGTGACATTTTAGGAATGTGGAAGATGATACAATATGAGACAAAAACAGTCTGGAATGTGAAAAATAACATGTAATTGCTAACAGAATCTGAAATGAACATATGCAATAAAAGGTGAATGGTGATTGGTGCAGAAGCCTCCAGAAGCTTCCAGGTTTTGGCCAAAGTCCTCATATTAACCAAAGAACAGGATTCAAGGTCTTAGACATGCAGTCATAGCAAAATACATTTAAATAAATGAAATGCATAGGCAAGTCCATGCTAATTAAGTAAACAGAGGTGGAGCCTGAGATAGGAGGAGAAATGGGTGGAACATAAGGAGGGATGGGGGCAGAGTGAATGTTAATGAGTATAAACCAAAGTGTATGAATGTGGAAAAAACTATTGTTCAGTACAATTCCTTGGTTTGCTTTTTCTTTTTTTTTTTTGTGAGGAGGGTGGGGACCTTTGCCTGAAGCTGTCTCCATTCTAAATTACGTTATTGTGAGCAATGTGGGTAAGTAGTCTTTACTCCCTGCTTGCTCTGGATAATGAGTAACAGGATCCATGAGCAATTGGATCGTCATCTTCCTAGTCATTAGGCGCCACTGGAGTCGGGGTCTAACATCTTGGGTAGATCCCCATTTGGCCCCATGAACTTGTGAACATCTAGATTTTCTAAGTAGTCTGTAACCTGTTCTTTCACCACTAAATGCTGCCCACTTCCTCCCCAAACTGCTGCCCAGTGAAGCAGTCTGGGAGCTGATCTTGTCTGTGAAGACTAAGGCAAAAAAAGGCATTGAGCATTTCGGCCTTTTCTGCATCCCCCATTACAGGGTTGCCTCCTCCATTTCAGTGAGGGACCCACACATTGCCTAATCCTCCTTTTGCTACTGACATACTTCTAGAAACCCTTCTTGTTACCCTTCACATCCCTTGCTAAGTGCAACTCCAATTGAACTTTGGTTTTCCTGACTTTATCCCTACATGCCTGAGCATATTCTTTCCTAGTTATTTGTTCAAGTCTTCACTTCCACTTTTTGATTACAGCACATCAGCAGATTTGATTAATCGAGTCTGCTCCAGAGTGTGGTAATTACAGTGCTCCAGCAGACTCCAGCATTTTGTATTGGTGTCCCCATACTTAGAAAAGGTGGTGGGAGTGCTTTAACTAAAGCTCACTCAACAAACACTCCTGCTGCCATTTTTAAGCATGGAGATGCTGATAAATGAAATGCTTTGGATGCTCTAACTACAGTGGCTCTCAGAGTGCTTTTAAGGGCTGGAGCAGGCAGCTGGCAGGTGCCTAATTTAAGGTGGCCATTTTCAACCTTAGGCAAGGCAGGAAGAAGCACCAGTTGGTTGGTTGCACCTGAGGGAGCAACATCTCAGAAGTAAGAGCAGGAGCTATGGTGACAGCAGGAGGCTTCTGGTCCTGGGCATGGCCTGAAACTTCACCCTTCTGGGGAGGCCTACTAGGGCTGCCTGTGATGCGGCAGTACCATTCAAATACCAGGTCTACTCACCTCCCCAGTGAAAGATAGGTAGGGGTGCCTTAACCCCAGCCCCCACAACACTGTGGATAAGAGGGCCAGGAACAGATGTGGCCACCTGAGCCCCACAGAGGTGTAAGACCCTGGAGGCCCTAGTGTGAGAGAGCAGTCATGTGGTCCCCAGAGAGGGTGCAGTTGTGTAGTCCTAAGGAGTGCTCATGAGAGCAGAGGTGACCCACACAGAGTAGGGAGCATCTTTATGACCCAAAGGACTGTGTGTAATTCAGGTGTTGAATAGCACTGAAGGGATGACCTGAAGGGCACTGGTCAGGCCAATCCCTGAGTAATAATGTCAGTGATTACAATGAAGGCCCCAGTGAGAGGACATCATTGAAAGGCCCCAGTTGTAGGGCACAAATTGAAACCCCAAGTAGCACGTGGATAGGTCAAGGTAAGTCCATGGATGCCTGAGGTTACAGTTGGGCTGGAGATCAAGTATGTGGCTCAGCCAAAGAGTAGGGGCAAGCCATGATCCCAGTACATCCTCAGGCATGTCAAGGCCATGTGATTGGGTCAAAGGGACACCCCAGTAAGGCCTCAGATGCTGAGAGGCTGAGTTTGGGTCAAAGTGTAAGAATTTGTTTGGATGCCATCTGCGAGGCATGGGCCCCAGTGTAGGGAAGGTATGGAGCTGTGGATAGCCCCCTCTGGTATTGGGGCATATAGTGGGCAGTAGGGGGTGTATGAAGCAGTCCATATTCAATGCGGATTTGGCCTGAATTGGGGAACAGTGATTTGATTTGAATTGCTGTCCCAATCTGATTTGGCTGAATCTGAACATTCAATGCTGATTCAGAGAATCGGTGATTCCCCCTCCTCCCCATAGATGTAGCTTTAAATGGTTTTTCTACATGCCTCAAGGTAGCAGGTGCAGCTCATGAATGCTGCAATGGTGGAGCACATTGAGCATCCCACAGGAGCATTGGGTGGCCCCCACATGTGCTCAATGGCAAACCCAGAAGTGGGCCAGAAGTACTTCTGGGCCCATTGCTGAGCACACAGGGGACCCTCCTGGCTCAGCAATCAGCTGTGGGGGGACTCTGGGTGCCCCCCCCCCCAGACCCAGGAGGCACCAGTTGTCAAGATAGGGGAAGGTGAGGGAGGGTCCTCCATGGCGGACCTAGAAGTGGACCGGAAGTGCTTCTGATCCACTTCTGCATCCCTCCCCCCGCCCGCAAGTGTGCTGGGAACCCCGCAGTGTTCCTGTGGAATGTTCTATCTGCCCCACCATCTCAGGGTAAATAAGGATGGTTTGAAGAAAAAAAATACAAAGATAATTGAGAAAAGGTTGAGAAAGAACTCAGTACAACCAGACAGGCAGGTTTTGTTTATCCCTTCCCCTTCATATCTTCACTTTTCAACCGGAAAGATTAAGTCATTAAGCTGCTTCTATTGAGTTTCTGACAAACATTATGGATAGGATATTTCTTGGTGGATGGATGCCTGTTTCTTCTGAATGTAATAATAAGCAGAGTGGCTAAAGTGTTTTGCTACAGCTCCAGAAGCTGTTGTTTGAGACTTGTCCCAAAGGTCAGTTTCTAGTTAACCCAGCTGTAAATGGGTTTGGCTGGTTAGTCAAAGGCGTTAGTCATTTCCTTGTGTGAGATGATCTTCACATGTGAAATATGATTTTACCTAAAAGATGTAGAACAAAATGGGAATTTGAGAATGAGACATCTTCCTCAGGGTACTCACAAAGCAATATGAAGGCCAAATCAAGATAGCCAAAAGACTTATAGAAAGGGCAAAAAGGATTGGATACAATCTTCATCTGGCTTTGTTGGACCATTGCAATACCATTTCTCAGGGACTTCATAGTAGTCCAGCCCTTTGATGGGGCAAAGATCCAGGGCACTTCTTTTCCTGAGGGATATCCTGCTGCAGTTGGATGGATAGAAAGCATACAAACACAGAGTCTGCTAAGAGAATGACAACACAGACAAGCAGCATATTGCAACAGAGAGCTGAAAACCTGATGCTTCTCCACATAGGGGAGGCAATCTGGATTCAACCCTTCAGCAGATCACAGAAAGAAATGCCAAAAGGCTACTGTCCAAGCTGTCATGGGGCCAATGTCCTATGAAGTAGGTACTCTGAGAGTCACTGACATCAGGGAACCAGTATGCAGACTGAACATCACCCAGATGACATGGACCTGGCCTCAACCATCAGGTCAGAGGTAAGAGACTCAGATGCAACAACAACAACAACAACAAAATATGGGGTGGCCACCAGGAAGACAATCAATAGTTAACTGATTTAAAGTTTTACTCGAACGCTTCAGAGATTCATTTGCCTGTATGTAGTTTTGGTTTTTGTTACTGAAAAAGGATATTAAATGAAATGTAAAATGTCCCATAATTTATATCACAACACACTTTCACTGTAGCATAATATGACCTAGAATTTCTATTTATTTGTTCATTTATTTATTTGGTTTTAATGAGTAGCATTCACTTTTGCACATGCAGATCCCAAGTTCTCTGCCCTGGGTTATGTTGGATAATAATTTTAAAAGACATTTTTCTGTAGGGAATAAGAAAAAAAATAGCTCCAAGTACTTTGGAAAGTTTTAGTGTTTTGTTTCAAATGAATAATGGTCCCTGCAAAATCTCAGTTCTAAGTAGATCATTTATCTAAACTTCTGTAGTCTAGCAAATGGGCTGAAAAGGCTCTCCAAGGGAAGGATTTTATGGAAAGGATTTTATGCTAAGAGCATTCCTGCAGGTGGGCTGGTTGGAAATACCCCTAACACAACATTTATCAGGACACTTCTAGTTATTACTTAACTTTTTCAATCCCATCCGAAGTGTGGGATTAAATTCAAGTTTTAGCAAATATTTGAATTAATTCTTGTTTTAGCCAAAGTGCTTTATCTCCAAGGAAAAGTTCTGTCTGGGAGTCATTCTTTGCTACTTTTGCCATGCATACAGTTATCATTTACAATGATGAAAAATCAAACATCAGAACATGTAAAATGATGCAGAATATTATTATTCATCAGCTTATTTTATGTAGATTTCGAGGTTCTTTGCAAAGTTAGAAAAACTTATCACTCTTATTCTATAGGAGTAAAAGCATATAGATATTTTTTCTTCTTTAAGAGGTTATAGTTCTTTCTTCCTAAGTAGATACCCTACATGTTTAAATATTCTGATTAATATAATACTCTAGAAAAGATATACTCAAAATAAGAGACTTTTTTTTTTTTAATGACGGTGTTTGTTTCAATTTTGCAAAGGCATTTAGAAACCTAAATGCCTTTCAAAATTTAGACTTGTCTAGCCAAGAACAACAGGGCTGGAAATACAACCTAGATCTCCTTATTCCTGTCTCAGTGCTCAGTCAGTGAAATCACAGTTACCCATCTTCTTATTATAACCAGGATAGTTTTGACAATGAATTAGCAAAACCTTTCAGAATAGTTAATACTAAATGTAAGTGAATGTTTTTATTAACATTTCCACGTTTTTTTCCTCATGCTTTTCATCATGGAATGGGGTCCCCTGGGATAGCCGTGATACCCGTAGGGCTCCTTGACCATGCCAATCCTACCCCACAGGCACCCTCTGTCTCTCCTGCCATGTCTTGCTTTAACTATAATAGATGGGGAGGCTGTCCTTGAGATTGTATTGTTGGACATTGTCCTGATGGACCCCACTGAATCCTGTGGGTTCTTGGACCCCTTTTGGGCCCTGCTCCAAAATGGATGCCTCTCAGGACACCTTCAGCCTTATGGGCTAGATGCGTGGCTCCAAACTGCCCCTTTACCACACCCCAAGCCTTGCAGATGGCATTCACATAGTGTCCCTCCAAGGCCTTAGTTTCACTTGGCCTCTGGTAATCACTGGGCTCTCCACAGCCCTACCTCCCATGGCACCCTGCAGCACCAGGCTTCGCTCACCCCCTTTGTCACTGTGCCCACGCTGGGGTCTGTGCACCCCAGACACTGCTCCCACACTGGCATTGGGGTCCCCACACTGTAGTCAGCCCCCAATGAGGCCTCCTCCTTCCCCAATAGTCTTAACCCAGTCCTCTGGTTTACAAACAGAAATCAAAATACAAGTCCCTAGACTATAACGTAATGCAAGCAGCTCATGGTGTGCTCTGTCTTTGTACATGAATCACCCTTCACCCAGCACAAAATGCCTTGTAGACCAGGGTCTGGTGAGCTCCTGAAGTCCCTTTATCTTACTAGAAGCAGGAGACAGGCCATCAAGCCTCTTCACTTAGCTTCCTCTAGGAGAGCTCCTTCTCCCTTGGCTGCTGGCAGAGAACTCACTCTCTGGTCCCAGCCCTGGGGTTTATATATGCCCCAGGCCCTGCCTCTTCCAATCAGCGGACCGCCTATAGGTGCGGGTTAATTCCCTCATTCCTGCTGCCATGATAGCTTGCAGCTGAGGGGTTCCGGAGTGACTGCTAGGGCTTTCTCCCTAGTCAGTTTCAGTCCTTAAGGGAGCAGGCACTTTAGTGCCCTGCAACACTTTGTTCCCATAAGAAATGACAGAAGAGGTTTTTTTGTGCGGGGGGGGGGGGTTGTTTTAAGGTAAAACACCAAGAAAAAGGCAAAAGCTACACAAAAGACAGAATAAAAAAGAATCAAAATCTTTTATTCTCCATTTGCAGGTGATGATAATAACAGGAATGAAAAAAACTCAGATGATTTGTAAAATAGTAATTTCTCAGTTGAATAGCACTAGACCAGGATGGTGCTTAAGCCAGACGTCTATAACAAAGGCTACCTCTGAGTAAATGAAGAGGCTTTATTCTTGTTAGTGACAACTATACTTGCTAAGGAAGATTACTTCTCCATGGTTTTCTGCATTAACAGCCATGAATGATCACAAGGTGTGGAGGCCAATAAATAGGAAAGTGGCTATTTTGTAAACACTAGGGATGTAGAGTGTTCTCCCCTGTACAGCTATAGTTGTTTGAAAAATGTGTTTAATAAGGCCTCACACATTTTTAAAGTGGTTAGTGTTTTAAGGCTCTATTCAACTTCAAAGGTCCAAGCCACTGAACATAGTGGGAGGTAGTGTGTTCAGCTTTTTAAACCAAGCCATCAATCATTTTAGACTTTGTTTTAGAACAGTTGCTGGAAAACTGTACAATAATGCATTATGTTTCTGGTCCTGTTCGTCTCTCACAAAAATACATTTCTGTGTATGGGTTTACCTATATCACCTACTGAAGAGAATGTCAGGCTTGCTCAGGTGTATTTTATCATGTGTTCTCCCATATCCACTCTGGAGGTAATTTAAAATCTCACTTTGCTGTGTAAATTTGTTGTGAGTTGCCCCACATAATACAGCATGGCATATTTAGGTGTTTAGTTTTGAAGATCCCAGTATAAACAAAAGAAACAACCAACCAACCAAAGAGCAACAACAACCCAGTTCCTTGGCACCTGAAGTAGCAGACTGGCAGGTAGCTTGTGCACAGAACACTACGACACTAGATTGGAGATTTTGTAATCAAAATGTAAGAAAGAATAGAACAAAAAGTTTTCCACTACTTTTGCAGTGTGGAAAGGTTTATGTTTTCAAGTCCTTCCCCAATGAAACATATGCAGAAAATTGGATGGGGTATAAGTTGTTCTTTCTGAGATTTGATTATTTAACATACCATAATAAACAGTATACTGGGTCAGATGAATGGTCCACCTAGCTGAGTAACCTCTCTCCAACAGTGACAGGAGTGGATGATATAGAGGGAAAGCATTAAGCTGGATATCTATCCCCTATTCATTACCCTCCCTGGTGTCCAAAATTACTGGTGTAGAGATGCCAGAACAAACATCTCCAACTATTCTCTTTAATAGCCATTAATAGATCTATTTTCCATGAACTTATCCAGTCCCTTATTGAACCTGGCTATGCTGTCTGCTTCCACCACCTCCTGTGCCAATGAATTCCATAAGGTAAGTATGCATTGTGTAAAAAAATACTTTATCTTGTTAGCTTACTGATTTCAGCAGGTGACCCCTAGTATTCTGGGACATGATGAACAACTGTTCACTGTTCGCTTGGTCTACACCTTTCATGATTTTATAGATTTCTGTCATATACCTCCTCCAGCTTCTTCTTTACATACTGAAGAGTCCTAGCCTTTTTAGTGTCTCCAGGTATGAAAACTGCTACATGACCTTGATCATTTTTACCTTCTCTGTACCTTTTCTAATTCTACAACATCTTTTTTGAGATGTGGGGACAAGAGTTGCACCCAGTATTCAAGATGTGTATTCATCATGGATTGATGATGTTCCCTGTTTTGTTTTCAGTTCCCTTCATAACGATGCCCAACATTTTACTGGCTTTTTTTGGTCCCCACTGTACACCAAGCTGATGTTTGTACAAAGATTGCAAGGTCTTTTTCTGGAGTTGTAACAGCTAGTTCAGAACTCAGCATTGTGTGTTATAGCTGAGGTTATTTTTCACCAGATGCACCTTGCACTTGTTGACATTGAAGTTCACCTGCCATTATTTTGCCCAGTCACTTAGCTTAGTGAAAACTTTTTGCAGTTTTTCTCCATCTGCTTTGGACTTGACAACTGAGAATAATTTGGTATCATCTGCAAATTTGGAGATTTCACTGGGCACCCTTACTTCCAGGACATTGATGAAAATGTTGAAAAAATAGATGGGCTCCCATTACATATTCTTATACATAACCTTCCATCCTGAAAAGTGACCATTTTTCCCTACCCTTTGCTTCCTATCTTTTAACCACCTCTCAGTCCATAAAAGAACCTCCCTTCAAATCCTGTAGAAATGTAGTTTTTTAAAAGCCTTTGATGAGGGCCCTTGTTGAATGCTTTTTTGAAAGTCCAAATATTTTGTGAACTGGACCCCTATTGTCCACATTCTTGTTAACGCCCTTAAAGAACTCCAGCAAATTTGTAAGGCAGGACTTTCCTTTAAAAAAACCATGTTGACTTTTCCCCACAGTTTATATTTACCCATGTGATTGCTGATTTCATAGACATTAGGGCTGGAAGGGATCTCGGGAGATCATCGAGTCCAGCCCCCTGCCCAAAGGGCAGGAAGTCAGCTGGGGTCATAGGATCCCAGCAAGATAAGCATCCAATTTACTCTTGAAGGTGTTCAATGTAGGTGCTTGAACCACCTCCGCTGGCAGACTGTTCCAGACCTTGGGGGCTCGGACAGTAAAGAAATTCTTCCTTATGTCCAGCCTGAAACGGTCTTGCAGGAGTTTGTGACCGTTCGACCTCGTCATCCCTTGGGGCGCTCTGGTGAACAGACGTTCCCCAGATCCTGGTGGTCACCCCTGATAAACTTATAGGTGGCCATCAGATCACCCCTGAGCCTGCGCTTTTCCAGGCTAAAGAGTCCCATGGCTCCCAGCCTGTCATCGTAAGATCTGTTTTCCTGACCTCTGATCATGCGCGTGGCTCTCCTCTGGACTCTCTCAAGCTTCTCCACATCCTTTTTGAATTGTGGAGCCCAAAACTGGACGCAGTACTCCAGCTGCGGCCTCACCAAGGCCGAGTACAAGGGGAGAATGACATCCCGGGATTTGCTCGAGAAACATCTATGGATGCACGCCAGCATTTTGGTCGCTTTACTAGCCGCAGCATCGCATTGGAGGCTCAATTTTATTCTTTATTATAGAATCTGCCAACTTGCCAAAGAGTAAAATAAGACTTACTGGCCTCGAGTTCCCAGGATCACCTGTGGAGCCCTTTTTGAAGATGAGTGTTATGTTGACAGCTCACCAGTCCTCTGGCCACAGTTTACTCTGGAAGAAAAGAAAAAAAAGGGATTTGATAAAAGCCCTAGGCTCTGATTTGATAAAAGCCAATTTTTTAAGGTCTCAGGCTACTGAAATTTTTGCCCTTGAAGCAACTACACCAGGCTGCGACCTTAAACCTGGGGTTTAACCTACGTGGCAGAGATGCTCATTCTGGTCTGCCGCCTCCTCAGCAAACCACTAGGGCAGACACATCTGGCAGAACCCTCCAGCTGGGCCTAGCCACATGCCCACTCCCTGCCACTGGAGTGTCCTGTGAGGGTCAGGTGATCCCCTTACCATCTCCAATATAAGCCCCTGACCTGGCAGAGGAATTACCTAGGCAACAAGGTTCAACTTCTTATCTAGGCTGCTGCACCCTTGGCTTATGCTGCTAGGGGCTTCCTGATAGACTCAGGATATCTGACCTAGTTTGCCTATGGGCCCTGAGTTTGGCCTGACTCATTGGATACCTGACCTGCTTTTGGTTTGATTATCTGGATACCTGACCCAGCTAGCCTCCTGACCCTGTGCTTTGCCCAACCCTCTGTTTTGGTTGCCCCCAAAGAACCTTTTAGTTTCCCTACCTTGTGACCCAAGCACACTCCCCTTGGACCTTGGCTGCTCCTTCTGACCCTGAGGTAACCCCCAGGCCTAGCTGCCTATGACCTGGTATGACAAACAGCAAGCTGTGGGTGGTAAATAGGAATTTTTAGATGCCCTCAGAAGCTTTGTGGGAAAACTATTATTTTGCAATAGCAACATCATACCTATGACCAGTGCTGAGCTATAACAAATACAAGGGTTCCAATTTAATTGATATATGACCAGAATCAACCTTCCACTAAGATTGCTTCCAATAAATATGTGGAAGTTATGTTTTACAAAACAAGCAAGGCTTCTCTTTCAAGCTTATGACTTGTGGTGAATATATTTGTTTCAGTGCTAATGGAGTCCGCTATGCAATTTACACAGAGCCTTCTGGGGCGGGGGGGGTAGTCTCCTAGACTACCAATTTTAAGTTGTAACAAGTAATTCCCTGCCTCTGTTACATTGACTGCATTCTATAGGATGGCATAAACAGCGGTGACAGCCATCTCTTCCATAGTCTACTGTGTATCTCTTTGGTGGTATCAAGGACCAAGGTGTGCATACCACTTTCAGAATTGCTATTAGGATCAGACCTTTAAATTGGGCACATAAGATAAAAATTGGACTCCTGACAAAGTATACATAGTAGATCTACCTCCCCAAACTAGGCCACATGCTGAGTCTGTTCAGAGCACAGTTTTTTGGTTGCAACACACCCCCAGCTAAAATAGCTCTGAATAAAACTAAACAACTACCTGAGGCCAGGTGCAGACAAAACGAGAAGTGCATGGAAACGACACTTTAAGGTGGGCTAACTGCTTTTGCACCACTTTAATAGTGTTGGTGTTTTTATGCCTCGGTGATGCATTGCACATTAATTCCAGCCGCTGTAGGAAATTTGGCAGTGTAATGCACCTTAAATATTTTGGGGTGCAGCAAACTAAAATTCCTTCAAGGAGTATGAATCTTTGTATGAATCAAGTTCGTATCAACAGTGAGCCTGATCTCCTTTGAGGGGTTTTAGTTTGCTGCCCCTACAGCCACAGAGTGGCTGAGCTCTGTGCAGCTCCATGGCTCTGGAGGAAGCCCTGCTGGCAACCACAGCAGCCTGGGAAAGCAGCTCTGCCCAAGAAAAGCAGTGAGCCTGGTCTCCCTCTCCCACCCCCCGAACCTGCTTGCCTGAGCTGCATGGGGGCCTGGTGCTTCTCTCCATGGCTGCAGTGCTCCCGGGACTACCTGAGCCGAGTGCCTGAAGGTGGGTGCCGCCTGGGGGGGACCACCGCTACAGCAGAGGAAAGAACCAGCCCCCCCCGCTGCAGCCAGGGACCACTACACCCGCTAGCAGCTCGCCCTCCCCTCCCGGCCGGAGAGGCAGGTATGACAGCACGGTGTGTGCATAACGCCGGAGTTTAATCAGTCCTAAATTGAAGCGGTGTAGTTTAAAACCCACTACTTCAATTTAGGGCCACTGTTTCATCTACACATGCCCTGAGGCAGAGGCTGCTTCAGAGAAGCCTCTCTTCCTGGTAGTTCTTCCTCAAATCCTTCCTTAAATTATCTACCTGGAAGATAAATTCCCATGCCCCTAACCCAACCAAATTCATTTGGCCTTTATATGAACCAAGTTCTTATCTGGGAGTCACCTAACCTCCTCCCAGATGGATTGGATAATCTTCCCTGACAGACTCAAATACCCTTTTTTTAAGGTGCTCTACTTCATAACAGGGTAAAATTGGTTGTCAAAGGGCCAGACCACTTGGCTATATCGTGATATTCTTCTAATTCCCCACAAGACAGATTCCTATATGGATATTGTTACTTCCTTTTAGACAGTTTAAATTCGTAAGCAGCTTTGGAGTGCACTTGGGAACCCACAGAAAAATGAGGAGCAGTAAAAAATGCAGTTGTCACTGCTGCAACCCCAAATCTGCTATTCTTATTGTTCCTATTCTTGCTCCTCTGAAGAGTAGCCCCATCCCATTTCACCCTGAGCTCTACTAGAAATCTCACTGCCCTTGAATGTTTGGAGATGCCCAGCAGAACTCACCTCTGTGATGTACCAAAGGTTCTGCATACCTGGTGTGGTTTTATGTAATCGTGCTTCTTTCTTCCCATACCCCATTATACACATAAATGGTAATCATACTTGTTGTAAGAGGAGCCAAGTGCACTACTATGGAGTTGTCAGGATTTGGCTTTTTATAGCATATAACACTAACAATGTTTATGCCCAATCTTGCTGTTTAGATCTATGGAGTCTTGTTGATTTCAAATGTTCTCTTTATAGGTTTATGGTTGAGAGCTAGTCTCTTATATAGCATTTCAGTACTTTAAAATGTTGTATACAGATATCAGTCATGGATTGCTTGACTACAGTATTCAACTGATGGCCAAAGTGGGCTGAAAGATTAAGACAGTAGGCCTGACACATATATATGCATTTGACAAGGAGTAGAAACAAAAAAGATACACCCAGAATACAGATTCATAATGCTGCAAAATGTATTTTCCCCTCCCATTGTCTATAAATCCTATTTGTTCTGTTAAATTAAAATTAAATTGAATAAGAATGGGACACCCACTTACCCCAACATGGTGGCTTTTAAGAATGGGTGTGTCAAGCTATTACTCACTCATATAACTGTTTTTGTGCAATCCAGACTGAAAACTTCTCTTTATCACACAAAAAGATAATGCCAAAGGCTTAGAAGGTAACCTTTTAAAAAGGACATTCCACTGGTGTATATAAAGCTGCTGTGCTGGCAGTGATACAATATGTGCTTCCGTGATATAGAGAAGAAATGTGCCTGTTTGTTTCAGTATTTATATTTATACAGTCACTACTCAACCCTTAAGCTGTTCTTTGAGCTCATTTGAGATCTCCAACTGAAATAAATGTCACATGCTGCTGAATTATTATAAAAATAATTCCATATATTTACAAATATGACAACAAGCGGGTAACTCATATCAATTCTCCAAAGGATTGTCACACTTAGTGGAGATGCATTCTAACCAAGCCTTCTAACCAAGCATTTCCTAATAAGCTGGGATGACTTGCTGTATTGTTGCTAGCTGCCTGCCTATAAATATATGGATAAAGACCACTATCAAATATAGGGCTAATATTCCTAAGTAAATATCATTCTACTCTTTTTTTTTTCTTTTTTGCAGTCTTATTTTAAAACATCTTCCAGAGTGCAGTGGAATGTAAGTAGAGAAATGGATTGCACAAAAGTTGTTTAAAGTATAAATATATTTTGAAAAAGCTATGACGCTAGGATGAGGATATTTTTCCAAATGGAAAGACTTTTTTAACAGGCCATAGAAGTTATTCACAAATGTAGGAACCAAAAAAGAGGGGCATTTCCCCTTTGCAAAAAAAATCTGTACATAAGCAACTTGGGTATAGAGAAAATATTGAGGTATGGCTCAGACTTAGGCAACAATCTCTCCATGTGACAATGTTTTTTCACTGAAGTACAGCATTTAAAACTTTTTCTTGCACTAAAGAAAAAGGAGGGAGAGATGAGATAAGGTAGGAAATATCCCTGCCTCCCCGCAACGTGTGTGCATGTCCATGTGTGTGTGTTTGTATGTGTGATATATATTTTCTCCAGAATTCTTCCACATAGTTAAAGTTACATTTTTTCACAGAAAGAATAAATTATGAAAAGTCAAATGAAATAAGAAAAATTGCGTTTCACTGGGCTCTTTTTTAACATGAATCCCTCAATACTGTAAAGAATTTCTCTTAGACAATATCATAGACATAAGCACATAGTTAACTTTCATTGTACTCAAAGTCTGCTTTAAAATAATCTATGATTGTCTCAAAATTAATAATAAAACATTAGCTATCAGACAGCTTCTGTGAATAAGTTGAACTCTGTGTCAATGTGAGTATTCTATATTCAAACTTCACGTTTTTGGGAAGGGGGTGGTCATAGTTTTCTTCTATGTCTGTTTCATTAATGGATAAGATAGTGTATTGAAATAAGGTATTTGTGAAATATTATGTGGTATAAATTCAGAACATCCTTTGTAAATATTTTCCACATTTTGTCTGCAGATTATTTGTTTGTGAGATCATCTGACTGTATTCATACATCTTTGGGATCACTTTGGTTAATTGGAAATGAGTTTCCTGGCCTAAACTGAGTTCTCTATTTTACATCATTATTGAACAGTTTATTTTTGAGTAGTGATTAATATTCTATATGATGTATCTAAGTAAACAGATACGGATATTGAGAGTTATACATTACCAGCAGGGCTGAGGATGAGAAACAATTAGCCTTCTGCTTTAACAACCAAATAATACATATTTAGTAAGTAAATTCTCAACCTTCTTAGGTTAAATGCACCCTTCAGAAAATGCCAGTTCTTGCTTTCTCCTCATTTTTGGCTACAAAGAAATAATAGAGCAATTATGCTATTGTAAAGAACTCAGAAAGACCACAGTAGGTCAAAATGTTTTTGAAAATATGAATTCCCTTTTGAAATCTATGTGTATCTTGTGGAATATGTTTGCCCATCTAACAGAGTTAGCATAGCTTGGCACCCTGTGGCACCCTTGAAAGTATCTCAGGGCACCCAGGATGCCGTAGCATGCTGGTTAAGAATCACTAAATTCTGATAGCACATTTAAGGCCAATTAATCTTAGAGAGACAAGTAATAAGTAAAAATAGTAATTTAGTTACATAAAATATTGGATAAAGCCACTCTCACAATACATTATTGCTAAATACAATATTTATAAATATTCTTGAAAAAATCCGTAAGCAGCTGGACGCCTTAGCCAAAGATTAAGGAACCTAATGAAGAAGAAAATTTTCCTGTGTTTGAATAGGTTTGGCCTTGAAGAAACAGTGAGGAGACTTTGATTACTATGTATCAATATTCACAGAAAGTATCTGTGAAGGCCCTGTTCCAGCTACAGTAAGATGTCCAAAGAAAAAGGCATGTTCTAAAATTTGAAAATGTGATGTTTGGAACTAATAAATACCAAGGGGATTTCTCTCCTCCAAAAGGGTTATTAGCATGTGGAGGGTCACTAAGGTATGGTTCTTATTGCTTTAGATATTTTTGTTTAGAACCTTTGGAAGAAATGATGATTAATTTAGACAGGTGCAGGACATGTACTTAAAGTCGTATTATTCACACATTAGCTCTCATTAAGAGAAATTTCATAATGGGACATTACCATTCCATATGCTTCTTGCTGTCATACTCCATAATATTAGTAGTTATATTTGATGAAATTCAGAAATTCTTAACACGTATCAACCAAATGGACTAGGGGATCCTTCTTTCTTTCTCTCTAATACATCCATCAGTTTAATATCTTACAGCCATATTATAATCAAAAGAATTCAGAGACAGGAGAAAATTCTTCATTCTGGCTTAATCTCTTGTGAATTCCACCCTACTTACACCCTGGTTGACAGTCTATAGGCTTAAATGTGCAGGACCTTGTGACAGTGGATTGGTCATGGTGTTGCTTCTCCTACTTACCTCCATCCAGAAACCCAGTGGAAGAAAAAGCTAGGAAAGGATACCTTAGTATTTTGTACCATATGGTGCTGTGGAAGTGGTTCTGGTTGATGCATGAATCTGCCTGTGTATCTTCATACTCTCTGATAAGCGGATATGGCATGAATGACTTAAGTAATACAATTCAATGGAGTTGAAAATATCAATTTTAAATGATTTTCTTCTGTTGCAAAAATTGAGAACAAACAAAAAACCAAAACAAACAAGGAAAAAATGGATGATATGCAGTAGTAACATGTAGAGATAAAGAAGAGGATGTGAGCAGAAGCAAATGAAGGCCAGAAGAGAACTACGAGAGCCACTCACTGCACAGAAGCAGGAAAATAAGAACAATACATTGATACAGGTCTCAGGTAAGTTACTTTAACAAGCAACACGCTGACCCATTCCCATGGTAGAATGGAAGTGCTGAGTGTTTTGTAAGCTCTGTGTTAACAACTGTTATATCAAAAAGGTGAAATCATTCTTGGCAGAACTAAGCTGCCTTCATGTAGAAATAGCGAGGAACAAACTAATAAATAATATTGCTCATTGACCCTGAACTGTAGTAGTATAAAAAGAGTGAGGGAGTGAGTGAGTGAGTGTTGGGTGCAGGAGGGAGGGCAGGGGGAAATGTCAGGGGGTGGAGAAGAAATGTCATATGTAGTTATTAAGTAAATTCTACACTATTAAATGTTTAAACAATCCAATAGTTCAACTCCATTTCAGTCTTACTAAACAAAACTAAGATCCAGTCTATAGGCAGGCAGAATTTTCTCTCTTAACAGGGTTTCTGCTCACTAATTGAATATCTTTGGCCTCATTTAGATCAACATTTTAACTCTGTCTTACTAAGGAGCTTTGACTTTTTGTCTGGGTTACTCTCTTCTAGCTAATTTATATTGCAACTACACAATGTCCACTATAATTGCTGCTGCATTAAAAAGAGAAAGGAGACAGTACGTCATAAATATCCCTTTTCTCTGTACAAAAAGAAGCCTGGAGATACTGGTAACTCAGGGCTCCTTTTTTCCCCCTTCATTATAAAGGGACGTGTTCCTTTTTCAATGTCTGGCAAATAATAGCATCTGAAATAAAATACTTAATATATGAAATTGGATAATGCACTTAATGTGTTTCACTATTTAATTTCTTGGAGTATGACTAAATAATTTAACTTCTTTACTGTGGCATATGCTGTTTTGTAAGCTGGAAGGAGAAAGTAACTAACATGAATCCAGCTAGATTAAGTTTTCATAGATTTCATAGACATTAGGGCTGGAAGGACTGGAAGGGACCCCAGAAGATCATCGAGTCCAGCCCCCTGCCCAAAGGGCAGGAAGTCAGCTGGGGTCATAGGATCCCAGCAAGATAAGCATCCAATTTATTCCTGAAGATGTTCAATGTAGGTGCATGAACCACCTCCGATGACAGGCTGTTCTAGACCTTGGGGGCTCGGACAGTAGACAAATTCTTCCTCATGTCCAGCCTGAAACGGTCTTGCAGGAGTTGAATTCAGTAAGAACCTGCTTCTGAACCCAAGGACCCAAATATTTTGTAGGTGTCATGGAAATGGTAAAAAATGGATCTTTTCCTCCCGCATCAGCAAACACATCAGCAAAAGCATCACCTGTCAACCATGTTAAATAATTTATGTTAGATTATCTTGAAAGAAAAATCACAGCTCTTATCAGTGCAAGTACTTTCCAACCACACTTAATAAAGCACCAAAAACCTCATCAGCATCATGCCATAAAGTGAAAATGTCAGAATGATGATTTTTCAAGGAGCCTTGTTTTGAAGTATATGCATACAATTGTTGGCACTGGATTTATGACCCAGATACCTTGTTCTGGGTGGACCCAAACCCTCAGACCACCCACAACCTCTCCAGTTAATAATAGGCAAACAATTCTATATCTGCTAGTCCTACAGCTGTCACAGAGGGAAGGTACATCTGGCCAGTATACAAGCTTCACCCTGAGGTTCTTTTTTGAACGTTAGATGTCAGCAGCCTGGAGGTCAGAGGCCAAGGCCCCAGTGAGGTGGGTGTGACAGGCTGATGGTATGCCCTCTGTCTATGGTGGTCTCGAGTTCCCCTCTCAGGGACACTTTGCTGCTCTAAAATCTTTCCTTTTGTATTCTTTCTCTGCTCTGATGACTCTTCATTCCCAAACATCATTGATAGGTTTCCCTGAGGCCATCATACTGTCTATGTTCTGTCCTGTTAGCATATTCCTTTGTTTTCACAAACCCATCATGTGCATACATCTTATGTTGGTTATTTACTGGGCCTCCTAATTTGGTCTGTTTATCCAAACCAGAAATACCAAGTGCCCTGCAGCTGGGTACTGTGAGCTGATGCCAATGCTGCAGAGTCCCTTATCTCTGTTATGGAACAGTGTAGCATATGTCTTCATTTTCCCAGCCTGTGTGTCTGCTGGCTTCAGACACAGCGGACCTGGAAGGAAACTTTGTCACAAACAGGCTTTTAGAAGCCAGTTAATTCTTGCCATTCCCCTGGACCATTTCTCTAATGCACATCTTTACCTACCAGCCAGTTCCCAAAAGCAAGCCTCTCAACACCATTTTCTAGCCATCAACACTCTTCAAGGTAGGCCAGATTAGGATTTCATCCAGTCGTCTGCCATAGCCTATTTATCACGATCTCCCACTAGATGATCTAACAGATTTTCAGGTCTTAAATCCACGAATTATAAAAATTGTGATGTATTTAGATACTATATTAATGGCGGCATAATTACTTACATGCTACCAGGTACTGGTAGCAAATATCTTTTCTGTACTGATTTTGTGATCTAGTAAAGCAAGGGTTGTTTTTCCTGCTATTATTGTCATTCTTGTTAGTATTTTTAAATATGATGTGTTTCAAAAATTTAAAGAAACATTGTTTTCTTAATTTTAAAATTATTTGAACAGAAATGGGGAAAACTAAATACTGTGAGGAAGTAGTTGGTAGTTCAGGCAGGTATTATGACAGCTGAATTTTGTACCTGTATTTGGTATGATCTAAGGTAAATTATACATCATTGCTTTTTAAAACTTATAAGCAGTATTGTACTTTACTTCATGATGGCATCATAAGGCTTTTTAAAATTAAGGTTTATAATGCAATATCCTTGGATGATTGGAGATTGCTGAAATTAAAAATGGGGGTGGGGGTTGGAATGGAGAAGTCTCATTTAGCTCATGTACAGAGGAATTCTATTTACCTAGGTGTATTAAAAGTATCCTTATTTGGATCTCTAAACACTGAAAATTTGTATAGCTCATGGCTTCTGTTTTACCTTTACAGCTGACTGAAATTGGGATCCGCAAGAATTTCTGAGAATTTCAAAGCCAAATTTAAAAAGAAAAATCAAAGATGAGCCTCCCAATAAAGAAATCTATAAGCCTGTCTGTACATGCTGTACTTTTCTTCTTATAATTCTAGGTAGAGAACCCAGTGGGGGCAGATTTATGATTCTCAGAGCCTCAGAACATGCTACGGGCTTGCAGTTAAGGAGTCAAATTCATACTCATTTAAGTTACTCCAGTGGATAGTTTTAATTGACAGACCTCTGTGAAAAGATAAATGTGAAAAACAGACTTATTTTTGGTGCAGGTTTCTTAAAGACTTCCAGAAAAACATAATGATGAAAGAGATTCACTGTTATTTCCTCAACTGCTTTAAAAATAAACAAATATACACAGAATTAACATTTTTAAGCTACTGCATTAAGGTGAGATTGACTCATTAAGAAGCCATAATACAGCAGGGAAGCAGCCTGAAGCCAACAAAGGGCTGCACAGTAGGAGACTTTTACCAGCAAACAACAATTCACACCTGTTAATTACTGTGAATATACTTGCAGACAACACAAGACATGACATTTATTCATTGTTTAGAGACAATAATAATGCAGTGTCTGACAGTAGTGATATAAGATAAATGAAAAGCTTACCATGAAGCCATTCCTTGCTGATAATCATTGAATGCCTTTATAGCTTTCCCCAGAGGACCCATTAACACCTCTTGTGACCTAGAACTGTTCAAAATAACTGTTTGTGTGTGTGTAATTCTTTGAATGTATAAAGGCAAAATAATTATCAGGAAATAAAACAAAATAGGATTGGGTGGACTCCAAACAAAACTTTAAAATATTTTGGTGAATTAAAGTTTTAAAATATCACTTTGGGTGTATTAAAGGTTTTTTTTTCAAAATATTTGTCTTTGTAACATTGGAAGCAATTTCAAACTAAAAAAATGCTTTTCAATTTAAAAGTTTGAACACTTCGTTTTGATATTTTTAAACAAAACATTTAGACATTTTTATAATCCCAGCTCTGCCCCCACCACCTTTTTTGGCTGAAAAGTTTTGTTAAGTACTATCTATTTAGAGGCCTATAGAGGAAGACATTCATCTGGTGGAGTTTACTATCTTCTACAGGAACCTAAAGACCATAAAACGTATGGCTCCCAGTCTTGCATTCCTTGCAAATCTCCAACTCTACTGATTTCAGTAGGATGTGGACTTTGAACCACATGTTTTGTGTCTCAGTAGGATGTGCTAAGCAGTAGACTATGGGGCAGGCATAGCTAAAAAGCAACTCTGCTCCCTTACTTTTGAAATTGGCCCACAGAGCAGCCAGGAAGGAAAGAATCATAGGCCCTGGAGGACAATAAATAAGAGGGAGCTTAATTCTTTGTCTTAAAGAGACGGGAGGAGAAGAAGTTTTGGCCTCTTATCTGAAGGCTGTGCCCACAGTCTACCCAATGATCATTTAATGCCAAACACAGTGTGTACATTGATGTAAATGTGGAATAATGCCTTTACATAATGACATTATTATTTACTATTCTTTAGTTACAGATGACACGATCTGCCCAATGAAGATGTCATAATGGGAGAGAGAGAGTTAGCTTTGGCCTGTGGTACACCTAGTGTTCTTTAATCACATTAATCAGGAATAAAAATTATTAGTGTGCTCACTCTACCCTTCTGTGTCAAGTAGAAGCATGCTAAGAGGTATCACAGGAGAAGTGTGCTATCTGGAAAGATCTGAGAGTAGAAAGTATACAAAATGATGATCAATTCATGCCCTAAGTTATGAAGACCAGCAGTTTTTGCCATTTTATCCTAGCTACAGTGGTATCACAGCAGATGCAGTTCCTGTTCATATCCTAATTTCTTTTTAATGATCTAGTTAGTCCTAAATTCCATCCACTGGAGAGCAGGGTGGGGGGAAGGTGATGGGATGGGACTATTTTAATTTATATATTCCATTTCACCCATCTCTGGAACAAAAGTGGGAACACTTGTTAAGTAATTGTCAGTTTTGTCTCTTCCCAACTGTGCTAGAAAGAAATTATCACAATCCACAAAATAGGATATGCAACAATGAAAAAATACTGTTGTTTCAATCGCTAAAGATTTTAAATTTTGAATCAGTTTTAGGAAAAAAATGTTCATGCCCACCAAATGTTATTTCTTTCAATATACTTAAAGGTTAATGATCACTCCTTTCTATTAGAGGAATGTGTCAGCTGATACGAGTACCCTGCAGTAAAAAAGTTTAAAATTTCCTCATGATAAGCTTGATCTAGTCAATGAGTCTACTCAGATACTGTAATGTCAACTAGTTGTTTAAATGCATTGCACAATCAGAAAGAGAATATCCATCACATTGCAGAATTGACTCTCATATTTAGTGGCCATTCACAATTCCACATTCAGGAATCATTCTTGCAGCTTGAATGGCTTTTGTTGTGGATCACACTCTGTCTCACATGCTGCATCCTCAATTATATCAAGGAAGATTGAAAGGCTTGCACACTAACACACATTTTATATCTTTATTTGTGCTCCCAAAGGGAAGATCCCCCTGTTCCTCCAATATCCTCCTCTCCATCCCACTCCCTCCCCCCCTTGCCAATCTGTCTTCTGCAATAAACTATTTTCCCACAAATAACAAATGTAGTAAAAGCCTGGATGTTGAAGTTAGGGGAAAGTCTTTCATGGATTCACAGATTGTAAGGCTGGAAGGGACCTTGGAAGATCATTGGGTCCAGCCCCCTGCACCAAGTAGGAAAGATAACTGAAAGATAACTGGGGGTCAGGTGACCCCAGCAAGGTGACTGTCTAGTCTCCTTCTGAAGATTTCCAAGGTAGGTGATTGCACCACCTCTGGAGGAAGCTTATTCCACGGTCTGGAAACCCTGAGTGAGAAGTTTTTCTTAAGGTTGAGCCTGAATAGGTCTTCCAGGAGTTTGTGGCCATTACTCCTAGTTTTCCCCTTGGGTATCTTGGTGAACAGTTGCTCACCAATCCCTTGATGTACTCCCCCGGTGTAGAAGTAAGCTGCTACCAGGTCCCCTCTCAGCCTTCTTTTCTTCAGGCTGGAGTCCCAGATCCCTCAGCGTTTCTTGTATGGCTTGCCATGTAAGACTCTGATCATACAGATGGTTCTTCTTTGGACTCTCTCAAGCTTGTCCACATCCTTGTTAAAGTGCCCAGAACTGGATACAGTACTCCAGCTGCAGTCTCACCAGTGATGAGTAGAGCAGAATCACCTCCTTGGTTTTGCTGGAGATGAATTGATTGATGCATGCCAGAGTATTGTTTGCCTTACTAGCTACAGCATTGCATGGCTGGTCTACATTCATACTGTGCTCTATTATTACCCCAGGTCCCTTTCATTCACGGTGCTAGTCAGTTTGGTGCCACCAAGCCTGTGGGTGTATTGGGGGTTACTGGTCCCGAGGTGGAGCACTTTATATTTCTCAATGTTGAACTTCATCAGATTTCAATCCAACCAATTTGCTAGCCTGTCTAGGTCTACCTGTATCAGTAACCTATCTTCAAGCATGACCGTGCTTCCCCATAACTTGATATCATCCATGAACTTGGTCAGTGAGCTCTTCACCCCCACATGCAAATTGTTATTAAAGAGGTTGAAAAGTACTGGACCAAGTACCGACCGAACCCTGTGGGACACCGCTGCCCATTTCTCACCGGAATGACATAGATTTGTTCACTATGACTCTCTGGGTCCTATCCTGCAGCCAGTTTCTCACCCACCTAACTGTCTCAGAGTTACGCCCACAATTCTCCAATTTTCTCACAAGGACATTGTGGAATACTGGGTCAAAGGCCTTTTGGAAGTCTAGGTATACAGTGTCAACCTGCTCTCTTGTGTCTGGGTGGTGAGTTACCTGGTCATAGAAGGAGATGAGGTTGGTAAGGCAAGACCTGCCTGCAATGAAGCCATTCTGGCTGTCATTCAGCATCTTACCTTCTACAAGCTTCTTGCAGATAGACAACTTAATGAACTTTTCTAGGATTTTCCCTAGGATGGAAGTTAATTGGCCTATAGTTACCTGGGTCCTCCCTCCTGGCCTCCTCCTAACAAAATGAGAGTAGAAAAGCATACAGTGGATGCATCTCCGCACGGGATTAACACGTACAAATAAACTCTGGAGCATATTGCTCCAGAGTTTATTCATGTGCAGCATGTGAAGCCCAGTCACAGCAGCATGGGCTGGCAGGGGACTTGGTGGGGGCAGGGGTGGGGGTTCAGGCTGCCAGTCCAAGGCTGCTATAATGGGGTTTTATATGGTACAGAGGAGCTGGCTGAGGCAGAAGGATGCTTTAGTGTGGGGGCTGCCTGCTGGCTAGCCCCACTCTGTGCCTCAGCCAGCCAGGGCAGCATTTACATGTGTGCTGTTGTGCATGAAAAAACTCCACCACAGGTTAGGACTTGTGCTTACAAGTCCTAACCTGCTGCAGAATTTATTACTTTCTGCATCCTAATAGGGGTACACATATAGACAGTGAGATGTTTACTGAGAAGTTAATTAGTCAACTTCACATTAACGGTATCATGTAGATGCACCCAGAAAGACTCTCTAAGCACACGCACAGATCTACTCACACCCTTTTCATTTCAAATCAGACCTTTTAGTTAGTCCCCAAACTTGGGTAACAGTATTACAATTAAATGCTCAAGAATTGCAAAGATTTCCAAGAAGCTGACATGTAAATACTTACCTGTCAGGGGAGATACCATGAGGTGGCTTTCAGCCCAGGTGGTTTTACTTACCTGGCAGGGAAGATACCCTTTTTCTTGGCCTGAAATGCCTTGGTGTAGTTAGAGGGTGAAGGCCTGTCCCTTGAACTACAGGTAGTCTACAAATGCCTCCAAGTGGGAGGATCTTGGCTACACAGTTTATGGTAATAGGGGGTTGCTCTTGGGCTTTCCCTTTAGCTTGTTTCTTTGGCCTTTTGGCTAGGGGAAAGCAAATCTAGGTTTCTGAGCTTAGGACTTGTACATAGGATGCCTTCCTTGGATTTAGGAATTTCGTATCTGAAGCCTCAGGCTGAAGAGTTTGGGAAGGATATTTGCCAGTGGTTGTACCACACAGACTTGAAGGACTAAGTTCTTCTCAGTCATTAGAATTCAGAACTGATTTGGTTGATTTGGCCCAAGATATAAAATTAAAAACAAAACAAAGAACAGAAACTACATCGGGGCATCAAATTCATCCCCCCGTGGATCTGATGAGGGTCACTGGGATGGTCTACTGAGAAGTTGGGCTTCATTGGACCTAGGACACAGGGCCAGTCTAGCAGGTCACAGCATGCCAGCCTCCTGTGCCACATACAGAGCAAGCACTGGAGTGGGGCCAGTTCTTGTTGCACAAGGGGCAGGATGATGAACTGGCACCTGCTGCATGCAGCACTCCGCCAGATCAGCTCTGTGCCCTGGCTCCAGTTCAGCCCAAAGTGTCAAAGCTAGCATTCAAGGCCAGTCTGGTGTGGGCACTGAATGCAGTGCTTACCCCAGACTGACTCCCTGTGCTGCATGCAGTGTATGTAACTGATCAAGCCCAGGCACCAGCCCAGCTCTGTATACTGCAAATGGCTCACAGGGTCAGGCTGAAATCCAGATGCTAATTCAAACGGCCAGAATTTCACTCATTGAGCAACACATAGAGTACTATATATATTTAAGTAAGGTGTTTCTTGTTAAGAAGATATTTATTAGTATGTTACAGTAGTTCCCTAACATTTGAAGAATTTAGTTTGTTGATCCAGACAAGCTATACCTACTTCCTGTACTCATTAGGCTGTCAGAAGCTAATTCCTTTTTTTTTAAAGTCTGAAGGTTTTCCCTTTGTTTTCATTTCATGTCAGAAAATAATAATAGCTAGCTAGCTATAGCTAGCTATTGAGCTATCAGTCTATCAATCTATCTATCTATATTTGTGGGGGGGAGAAATTTAAAAAAGGAGGAAATTAATGAAGACACAAGTAAATAACCAGAATTCCTAATCACCTGGGTGCTTAGACACTCTCCAAGGATGAACATACAGGCTCAAATACTGACCAGCTCACCCACTCATTGTTTTCAAGAGTAATCTACATCAAATATCATGCTTCCTAGAATCCATATACTGCAAAGACATTTTCAGACTAATATCCAAACCACACCATCCATCATCTCCTTATCTATCGAATCTCATTAGTGTTTACTTTCTCTAACCCTTCAGTCTACTCTTTTCATATATTTTTCCAAAGAATCTAGTACTTTGAAAACTTAGTTACAATATTTTCAAGGCAAAATACATGCCTTATTTTCATAGCAGGTGTAAATGCTGCTTGTTGAAGCATCATTGGATAACAGATTACTGGAACAATGGGAGAGACTTGGTATCACTTAGTTGCATCCCAGTATCCAGCACACCCTAGAAGCCTGCAGTTTTTCACTAGCAGTCTTGCTGGTGTCTGAGCCCCGAGGGCACAAGCGGTTGGGTGATTGTGTATGAGTGTGTTGAGTTCTTTATGATGGAGCACTTTGCTTGGAAAAGCATATAAGTGGTCTATGTTTCACAATAGAAACTTAAGGGAGTACTGGGCTTCCTGAGGTTAAAACAGTTTAAAATATTTTTGAGCATTTTGCAAATTGTCACTTCTTCATCTCAATAGGGTGGAGAGAAAGCTGGATGGCCATCTGTCCCTTGTTTCAGCTGCCAGGGATCAGTCATGTGGCAGGGCTAAAGGAAAGAACATCTCAGTTACATTTAAAGGTACACTGGACATTTCACTGCAAGATTCATGCCAGTAACTGTGCATTTTAGGAAGCCATCTGTCTGGAAGGAAGAATCTGAGGACTGCTGGACTATTTTAGACTTAACTCTCCATGTTGAGCTGGGAATTCCCTAAGAGAGTTCTTTTGTGGATTTAAAAAAAAAAGGTAAACTTAACACAACTATCCATATGTTTACAAGTCTAACAAGAAGTGTAATGACCAAATTATCAGGTGAGAGAGTATTCACAAAACACCCTCAATGGGTAATCCCACACATGCATGCATGTCCGCTTGCAGCAGCTCAAATAGAAGCAGTGAAAATTTGTACCGGGGCTTTTTGCCTCAATGCACGTGCTTGGACATGGACTTTGTTGTGGAGCAAATTGTGTCACTTGGGGCAAAATAACTGCCTGGCTCCTCCTGGATCTGCAGCCAGCGGGGGCTAGAGCCCAGGGCCAGCACCTGTGCTGTCCCCAGCACTATAAAAAGCCAACCTAAGTAGCTCAGGGCTACTAGCTCTCAGGAGCTTCTGAGGGCCAGTCAATTGGTACCTGGGGACACTACCCTTTGTGCCAGCTGAACTGCTGAAGCAGCCCTGAGAGTTTCCTGCACCCTCTACCCACTGCAGCAGTCTGGCAGTGGAGGCTGCTGCCTGGCTGTGACCTGCTGCACACCTACCAGACCTGGATGGGGACTGCACAGCCAGTAGAGGCTTCTGTCTCTCTGGGCTAGCTGCCAGTGGACTGTGGCTGCAGAGGTAACCTCTGTGAAGCACTACTGCCACATGTATCCCCTGCCCAGCCGGCATTAGGGCTGTATGGGGCTTCAGATCGCGCTTTGGATCTGGGGCTGCTTCAGACACTTCAGCAGCATGCCCAGAGCAAAGCACAGGCCCATTTAAGCTGTCTGAAGTGGTTCGAAGCTTCCAAAGTGCTTTGGATGCTTTGGATGCTGAGAATGAAAGTTAGGAGATGGGGTAAGGGGGAGGGAGGGAGTGGGGGTGGGGGGCTGATGTGTTTAGCTAGCCATTGAGAAGGATTTCTATCTGGCTGCCTTTCCAGTGATAGTGTCTGGGGGGAGGGACCTAGAAATAGCATAAAAGCCTCTGTTTGGAGGTGTGCTGTGCCTTTGGCAAGCTTGTTCCCTCTCAGGAACTGCGTGAGAAAGGTACCCTAGCAGCTTCAAGCATCTCAGCTTGGTTACTTTACTCAATAGTTGAACTTGCCTCCTCCTTTTTGTTGTTAGAAAGGATTGGGTAGGATTTAACTTATTTTACCTTAGCTATTCAATTACTATTGTTTTAATTTATATATACATATATTTTTTTTGCAAACTTTGAAAAAAGAATGCTGTGTTTTCCCTGCCAGTGTGATCCATAACTGTGCAGGGAGGCACACAGATTACACACCTGCACATACATAGGCTCTGGAAAGTGGTTTGCATTGTAATTTGTTCCCTCTCAGGATCAGGCCTGAGAAACTGGAGGCAGAGTGTTTTTTGGTGAGGAATGTGCCCCCACAGTTAGTTGGGTTTTGTTGTCTTTGATAGAGTCTGGAGTACTGGAGATACTTGGGAGATTGTGTGTTTTGAGCCGTAGGAAGTTGGCTTCAGTTTTGGTGATGAGGTTAGGTGCTTGCTTGAATGTACAATCCACTTTTCAGAGCTGGGCCTATGAACTGCACTTCATCAGCCTCCTAGGTAGTAGGTACATAAACTCATGAACTCAGTATACACAGTGGATTCTGGCACACTGTGGCTGGCCAAGTGTCTGACACCCCAAGCACCTCTGCACTTTTATCTGCACTGCTACATCCCCCTTCCCCACCCCAGCCTGTCCCTCACCCCCTGATGCCTCCATTTCCAATGACTGGCTTTCTTGCCTGCATTGTGGGCCAGGCCTCTGGCTTCTTTACTATTCCTTCAATCCAGGACCAACTACAGGTGCTTCCTAAGCCTGACAAAGGGGCTTTCAATCCTAAAGCTTCCAAAGATACATTTTTTTAAGTAGTCCTTTTTTCCCCCCCCATAATACACGTATAGACATAAAAACACAAGATAAGCCATCACACACCATGAGTAACATCATATGTCCAACACAACATCTTTACTTCTTGCTGTCAATTCCTTTATAAAAAGAAAGGTTCTGTGACAATTCTGTTTGGATACCTTTGATTGTGTTGCTGATGAAACTGGTGTTGAGCGAGCTAAGTTATTTTACTTGTTGTCACATAAAGTGGTAGACTGGACATAAGGCTGTAGGGGAGGAGGAGGCCTCACTGAGGCACACTTCTGTGTTGTGCCGAGGCCCCAGTGTTAGGAAGGGTGCACCTTAACACACACACAGATTGTTACCCACCCATATCATGAGTTTTGTCTTTCATCAGCTTGAAGTGCAGGGCCGCAGAAGACAGTCTCCCCCAACGAGACACACAGAGCTGGCAGAATGTGTGGCCTGGCAGGGCCCAGCACCTAGGCCTGCAGTAGAGTCCACCCCCCTGTGACAGATGCGGTCACTCAAGCACCCACCCACATCACTTCAGAGCCGCTTCAGCTGGAGTGAAGTGGCAAACCAATCCAGAGCTCTGGATAGGATTGCTGACATCTAAAGTGTCCAGATCTGAAGCCAGAATGAATACCTGTATACCTGCGCAGGCCTAATGGGCAGCTATCGCCTGGAAGATATTCTGGGTGGGGTAGCATGTTTTAAACTGTCAAAGCATGTCCTCCTGGCCCCATTTGGCCAGGAGGTCAGCCACGGCCAGCTTGGTTCAAGGTGCCAGCTCTGAGCAGGCAGGGTCCTGCCACTGGCTTTCCTAGTAGGAATTCTGGTGTTCCCTATTGGAAAACTGAAAATTCCCTGATAAAAAAATCCTAAAGTCACTCTGTAAAATATCCCAAAATCCATGTTCCTCCACAAGTAAAACAAAAGACCACTATAAAGAAAGAGAGAGTGTGAAGTGAGACAGAGACAGCGATCAGTTGGACAATGTTTTATTGATATATCTACAATCTTAAAGAATGTCTCTTAACATAATAATAAAATGAACTCTAAATACATGTTTCATGAATTCATGATTACATTAATATATATTTTGCTGCTCTCCCACAGGGGCTACAGCCCCCACATAGGGGTTATGACCCCCAAACAGGGGATTGGGCTCCCACACAAGGGCTATAGCCCCCCAACAGGGGATACAGGACCCACACAGGGGCTAAAGCCCCCCAACAGGTAATATGGCCCTCATGCAAGTGCTATGGCCCCCAACAGGGGTTACGGCCCCCCAC
Organism: Crocodylus siamensis; assembly: GCF_052110815.1. Taxonomy (NCBI): domain Eukaryota; kingdom Metazoa; phylum Chordata; order Crocodylia; family Crocodylidae; genus Crocodylus; species Crocodylus siamensis. Next base: position 214,017,253 of record NC_143396.1, on the reverse strand, counting down.
TGGGGGTTCGGTCCCCACACAGGGGCTACATCCCCCCAACAGGGGTTACAGACCGCCAACAGGGACTATGGTCCCCAAACATGGGCTACAGCCCTCCAAAAAGTGGTTTGGTCACCACACAGGGGATATGGGTGGTCCCCCAGGGGCTACCACCCCCCTGCAAAGCCCACATGCCCCACCCCAGCCCCTCAATTGCTTCCCCGCCTGGCTCCATCCCCCTCCAGCTGCTGCAGCTCCCCAGTGGCTGGCCCACCCAGCCCCATTCCTTCAGACCTGACATAGGCTGCTTCACCCAGCTCCACCTCCCACTTGCACCTCCAGGCCCCCATGGCTGCCCCCCCAACCCGAGGCACCTTCACTTAAAAAAATGGGAGAAAATGAAAAAGAAAAAAACCCCTGTACTTACCCTAGAAGCAGGGCTGTGGGGGCTCTGGGGCCTCCTGGCAGAGCCCTCCCCCAGGCAGCACAGGGCAGTGGGGGGCAGGAGGGCCCAGGCAGGGGCTGCTGGGACTGTCTCTCTGCTCCACAGTATGCAGGTAGGACCCCAGTAAGCCAGATAGCAGCTGAACTGCTGGTAAATGCTGGGGGGTTTTTTCTGTTTTTTTTTAACTATGGAGATGCTGGGGTGGGGGTGGCCAGGGCTTGTGGGTGCTTGGGGAGATGGAGGGGATGGGACCAGGATGGGAAGTGATTGGGAGGTTGGGGAGCTGGCAGGGGGAGAGGTTGAGCATAGCAGGGATTGAAGGGGCTGACAGAGTGGGCAGGGCCAGCGGGGCCCCCCCATGGTCCCCTCCTCCAGCCCCCACAACCCCTTGGTTACTGGCACTGGAGCTGTGGTGCTGAACATGCAGTTTTTGGTTGCCCTGCTCTGCTTTTTTTTAACTTCAGTTTTTTTAGATCCCTGGATATCCAGGGGTCTAATTTTCTCCCTGCATTATAAGTATGCAGCAGGGGATACATTTTTTCATTCCCACATGTGTCTGTTGCCCCATTTCAAAGTGGTTTGTGATGGGGTAAGAGGCACATGCGCTTCTCTGGACATGCCCAAAGTGGCAAAACCAGGAAGAACCAGGCATCTCTTGGGAAATACAGTCCTTATGAAACAGCCAACATAATTTATAGGTCAATGTGAAATGTTTCTAGAGTAAAACACTGGACCGTAACATATTTAAATCATAGTAAGGTTCATTTCCATTCCTGGGATTTACCAGGCTTGTGAATGCCGCATGACCCAAGAGGCTGCGGGGGCACAGCAAGCTCCCACAGGTGGTGGCAGTGCTGTCAGCAGTGAAGTGTGGTAAGCAGGGAGTTTCTGCAAGCAGCCATGGCACTGTCGGTGGTAGGGGAGGAGGGGTGGTGAGCAGTGACTGCCCGCAGGTGCCGCCAGTGGTGTCGGTCCCGCATGTAACTCCTGCAGATCACCAATGGCCAGGCTCTTTCCTTTCTTCCCATCTTGTCTCTTCCTACTGTGCAGAATTGTTCCTTACATCTGGTTTGGTCCCACCTATGTGTCTGTTTCTTTCCCCGATCCCTGAAATAGCTTATGATGTGAGTTTTAGCATACTTATTATACCAGAAGAGAACTTTAGCATGATCAAGTGACTTGCTCAAAGTCACATAGAGAAACTGAAGGAGAATGAGGAAATGAACCTGCTTTTGCTTGTTCTGTTTCTAACCACAAGACCATCTTTTCTTTATTTTGAAGAATAACATGGTACAACAGAATTTTGAGAATTTTGTTGTACCATGTAGCTGCTGACATTTATTTTTTTAACTGAGTTCTATCTTTCAAGTTTATCTGTTGCAGAGCTTTATATTACTGCCCATAAACACTAACATCAATAACAATAGCAAAATCCCTAGATGAAATAACAAAGCATTTTTTCTCTGTCCCACTAAATAATTTCAACCTCAACAAACCTTCCAAATGGTGTTTGCTTCAGAAGAACACCAAGATGCTACACTACATATTAGATTAGGGAACATAAGCTCAATATTATTGCATTGCTAAGAAGCATTATATTTGATGACAGTTTTTGATAATGTAATATTATACTATATAATAAAACGTGATATCTTGACTTCTATTGGATGGTTTAGGTATTTGATGATGAATATGGGATTTTTGTAAGTCTGAATCCACCTTAAGTCCATAATGGCTGGAAGCTGCTATCATCATCTGACTGTCCCTTTGTGATGGGTTCATTTTGATTTGTTTTAAACAGATCATGACTCACCAAATACCATCACCACAGTGAATGGGTTATTGAAATGGACATGGAAAATAAACCACCCTCTTGGCCTGTATGTTAGTTATGCCTGTAGGAGAACACGGGGAAACTTTTATTTTTTGCTCCTATGCTTTGTAGCTAAATTAGATGCTTTCCATTTTGAGTTACCTGTGTGCCATTGTTGACTAACATGAGTTCTCTTACCAATTTGAAAAAAGAAAATTTTAACACATTACAATTGAGAATACAGTGATGGAGACATTCTGTCTTTTGAGCAAAACCTTTAATAATGAATACAACTAATGCATCAGAAGGTGAACAAGTGGAGCACCATATCTAGCCCATCAGTTTTAAGATTCACACATCACTATTTAAAAACCCTTTGGTAAACAAAAGCTTTAGTTTGTATTTGGTAGACAACAGAGATAAGCATGAATAAAAGTGTTAATATAAAATGAATTGTATAAGTGATATAAATAGGTTTCAGAAACTGGCACACAAAGTTTAAATGATATTGTTTCAGATGTTACTTTGCAGACTTCCATTACTGAGCATTTTGGACAGAAAAATACAGAGCAGATTCTCCATGGATTTTGTACACAGACTGATGGAATCAGTCAACGTGAGAGAATTGAAGTTTGAGAGCTTTGAAATAAAAAATAAAATGAAATATTTTATAGATACCAACACAGTGACAATTTTAACAACTCAGTCATTTCAGGTGGAAAAAATATATTTTTAATGTATTGGTAGTATTGAAGTGATATTGTTGTGATGTTGGGATCCAGAAAATGTGCAAGAAGCAAGAATTTGCATGTGTGATATCTTTTATTGGTCCAACTGAATAGGCTTAGACAAACTTCAGTGAATCACAGTACCCTTCATCAACCACAAAAATCCTAGCATCTCTTTTTTCATAAATGCACTCAGAACTGTATTTGTATGATGCTAATTTTATCATATCACCTTACTTTTGTCCAGAAATGTAAAAAGGATGCATATTCTCTTTTGTGGTGAGTTTTATTTGCTGTAGGAAAGAGTGAAATAATTTGGTGGGAGGGGTTAATATAATTTTGGTTTTCTGGCTTGATCTACATGAGCTCTAAGGGGCTGTATATTAACTAGAAATTGTCACAGCGTATTACATACTAGCAGAGTCAGTTGCTTTGTCTTTGTGTTATCTGAGATCTCTCCAACGTTGGGGAACTCCCAGCCTCAAGTTGTAGTTAAACTCTGTGGGATTTGCACTACCAGGATGGCACAAAGTCCTAGAATATGGAGTAAAAACTGACCCAAGGTTTCTAAACAAAAATTAACTTAGCTACAATGCTCACTCTGCATTTCTGTGTAATCCATATAGCAGCATAAATTATAAAACCTTGAAGCTACAAACCCTGAATTTGTAGTAATTTTATAAAGTAACTCCTAATCTATTATAGTTCCCATGCTTTACAGGGACATAATATGATTCCATAGCAACCTTCCACAGAGATTGTGATTTCTTTACTGAGCAGTAAGGCTCTGCTTCTTTTAAAGGATCTGCCACATGTAGAGCGTACCTTCACTGAACCATTCCATTTTTCAGCACGTAAGTCACAAAACTAGGTTTCCAGTTTTCCATGCATATGAAACGTGGAAAAAATTACATTTTGAGTTGTATTTTTGAGCACCTATATTTTACATTTAAGAAAAATCTTTAGGTGGTGTATAATCATAACTTTATCAATCTAAACACCTTGAGCTAAATTCACTTGTGATACAACTCAACTGAACAAAAGATAATTACACCAGAAATCAATTTAATTTACTAATGCATAAGGGTATATGTATGTGCATGTGTGTGGAAAGGGGGGTTGTCTTTGTAATCCCCGTGTCACTGTTGAATGGATGCAAAGTGAGAAGAGAAATTCCAACCATGGAAAAGTGCATCTGCCTGATCCATTAAGGATTAATTTAATTTTAATTATATGACATCATAACAAAGCCAAGGTCTCACGGGCAGTTGTAGGTGTTCCTTTATTTATTTTTTTGAACACTTCATAATGTTGCTATCAATTTGCTATCAATTTCACTCCCATGCAGTAGCAAAGCTAAAAACCATATGTCACAAAGACACACACCTACCAGATAATGGTTTCCCTCGTACTTTATTTCTCTGATCGCGTGATTTGACCGTGCTCAAAAAACTGTTGGGTTAGATTCTGTGTTTCTCCCCTTAAGCAATTTAGACACACTGTAGAATGTCAAAGCCATCTTCCAAATGTAATTTCATTGTAGTGGATGGTGCTGGATTGACAGTTCCAGACAAAACATTTATTTTTATTCAGTCAAAAATATAGTAGCTTTGCAAAATTTCCTCCCCATTTTACCCATGAGCTTTGATCTTGTTTAGGATGGACACTACAAAGACTGAAAAGAGAGTTCTGTTTTTTCATCCATTCAGTGATTTGTACCCTTGCCTCAACCTTATTATAATGATAGTGGAGTTTTTACTTGTGGATACCTGTTGACAAGAAACAGAATCTAAGCACAGGCTAATTTCATATAGGACCTGATATAAAGTCCATAGAAAGTAGATGGAAAACCCTCTTTTACTTCAATGAGCTTTGGATCAGGCTCATAAATCATCAACAATGCAGGCAATGGTAAACAGCAATCAGTCACTCCCCACCAGAGCAAAATTAGCTCTCTCACCTAGAGGTGAAACATTCCATAAACTATCAAGCAGATCCCCAAAGCCATTGTTGAGCCTTTTTTTTTTTTTTTTGGAAATTCTTAGCTTAGAAATATTTTTGCCCTTTCCACCTTATATATGCTCAATTTAGTTTAAACAACAAAAAAGTATTCATTTTTCCCCCTCTTGAGTTGCCAGCCTACTGTAGCTTAAAAAAATCAATTTTGTCCTTGTGTCCTTTTAGCTAATCCATCATTCATTACTAGTTTAGAATCTGCACTTGTTTTTTCACTAGTTGACTATTCTGATAGTGATGTACTGGAGGACAGAAAGAGGAGACAGGTTGATTTTCATAAGCTGTAGTCCTGAAAGTAAAGGAAGTTTGTTTTGTTTCTATAATAAACTGTTGCAAGTAAAAATGACATTGGAGTATAGAAAAATAAAGTACAAGCAATTCCAAAGTTTATCCCTCCAAGCTTTCTTCTTATCATTCTTGGGGAAGCCTTAAAAAATACACACACACACACACACACACACACACACACACACACACACACACACACACACGTGCACCCCTCCCCCCCTGATATATGAAAGTATAAGAGGGATAGATTTCCAGCTGGTATAAACAGGCATCATCCACTGACTGCAATAGAGATATTCTCATTTATATCAGCTGAAGATTGCATCCATAACATTTCTCATTCCTTGTTCATTGTGCTGTTAATAACTGAGATAAGTTTAATCTGGAGTCTACACTGGAAGATGTCCCCAGTGAAGAAAATTGCAGTAATGTATTGAACTATGATGGTGCTAAACTGAAGAGAGTAAGGAACTGTCAGGAGCCTGAACTGGTGAAAAATACAAATTATAATTGACCAGAAAGGGTATATGGCCATAGCATCTCCTAGTTTAAAGTTTCTCCTCAATTTACCTACCTACCTATTCTTTGAAGTTAAGTTCTGTATCACACCAAGTTCTTTGAAACCTGTCCTAGCTACTTTTATTTACAATGTAAAATGTAGTCGACATGGTTATCAGGGGTATGTACAAGTATTTGCCACACCCAGTCTACATTCATGACTTACTTTAAGATGCCTGACAAGGAATAGCATGTACAGCTGTTTGCCTGTTTTACTTGTGAAAGCTGTGAGAGGAAACTGATGTAAGTAACAGGCGGTGAGGGTATGGTCTTGGAAGGACTGGGGGGGAAGACTGGCACATCCATGCAGCAGGGTTGATTGGTCCATGTGAGATGAGAGTTGTCTTACTGGGGGAGACAGGAGGCTAAAAATAGTCCACCCAGGGTCATGGGGTGAGGAATAGCACATCTCTGGAGCTGGGGTGAGCAGCTGGACTCTTCAAACCCCAGAGTGGCAGTGCAAATGTGGCTTTCATGGGATCCGGTTAACCTTTTCCTATATTGGGTTAACCAGATGTTGCTCTCAGTTAGTGCACTTCCTCAGGTGAACTACCCTAGTCTGGGTTCACCATTTTTTTATTTTCTGAACAACTGTTCCATTAGGCATTTAGCTTTACCTAACCCTGGTTAGGTCAATCTAAATATGATGTCTGCATGTACCCCAAGCCAGGAGACTGATTCCATTAATATATTTATTAGAGCTCAAAAGATGTTTTGATGAAAAATTTTCATCAGAACAGATTTTCACCATAAACCTGCTTTAATAATAATAATAATAATAAAAGAATGTTGGTGCAATTTTAGGGACTTCAATGAAATTTCCTGCACAAAAAATGTTAAATAAAATAGTTGTTTCAGAAAAAACGTGAGATTTTATTATGAAATTCATTTTATGGACTTTTTCATTTTATCTACATTTAGATCATTTCATATTATATTGGTTTAGATACAAACTTCTACTACAGCATGTTAAAATAGTATAGTGTAATTATTTAAATATTCTCCTACTTTTGTTTTATTTTAGCATATTTTTTCAAAACACCTGTTTTCTTTCTGAATCAGATGAAAATAAATTTCAAAATGTTGATATGAAACAGAAACTGAAGCTTTTGGTCACCACTTATGCTTATTTCAATTTCTCCACCTCTATTAATTTTGAGGTGAGGGAAGAGCGGATACAGCCCTAGTGTTGGCTTATTGTTCATAGTTGAGTTGTGCTTGTTCATGCCAAGACTGGGGTTGGTGTAGTACAATGGTTTTAACATTTCCTAAAGTCAAAAAGCCCTTTCATTTAACTTCTTCTACCATGGAACCCTTGCCTCTGTAGACCATGTGAGCTGAGAGCTAGAATCAGGTGATACAGCCCAGCAATGGAGGTGCACTGCTCTTTGCCTGTTCTGCCATTACCCCAATCTCATTGTAAAACTCCTGATAGCCTAACATGGAACCTCAGGCTTCTGAAGAATACAGTTTGAAAACCACTGCTCTAACAGTCCCTATTTTTATAAAAAGATAAGGTTAAAAAAAACCACTTTGTTTACTTTATTTTGCTTTTTAGTTAGGTGAGTATGAAAGAGTTAGGAATAAATGGGGAAGAAAGTCCTCTTAGTATTTTTTACACCAAATCCATTTCTGGATTAGGTTCTCTCATCTCCATAAAATGCAGTTAATGAGGATTAATTTGCATACTGTGCTGAAATAATCATCTCAAGATGTTTATCCTATATAAGACTCTCCTTTTCATTCAGAAACGGACTCTGCTCTTTCTTTGGCTACTTTTCTGCTCTATTTGGAAAAGTTTTACCTGTTTTGCTCCTGAAGGCTCCCCTACATTAGGCAGCCTGCAACAGTGAGTTTGCTGTGAAGTAAATGGTAAGACAGTTCATCTTGTTATGTTTAATAAATTACAAATTCACTGAGTGAAAACCATTTGTTTCTACACTGACATAAGGTTAGTGCCCTAAATCATCAGTAATCATTTGTATCCATGCTGTTTTTTTCCATTCTGCTAGTTGAAAAAGTAATAGAAGGATATGGTGGGCAAGCTAAGAAGTACCTCTTTGATTTTTCCAGACTTACTAAGCTGCTGATGACAGCCCTTCTCTTTCATAAGGCACAGAGATTCTCAAATGTGGCTTTCAGATTGGGGAAAAGTCAGTAGTAGGTTCAAAATGAATTGTTCAAAGGGTTGGGGAATTTAGGCATCTTTGCTGCAAAAGGAGGTGGGGCCTGAACTCTGATGGTCAAACTAAGCTATTTTTTCAAATTTCCATTTAATTGGGAACCATCTGAACTTGCATGTGATTACTTGCACTGAGGATCTTCCAAAAATGGTCTCTGCTTTATCCATCATCTGTTTCTTTTCATTCAATGACAATATGATAAAAGAGGTGTGGAAGGGAGAGGATTTAAAAGCAATTCCTGGCAACTCAATTTTATGTGATATAGGAAGCTGTCTATAAAAAGAGTTGAGAAATCTTTGATGGGGATGGATATTTCCCCACTTCTTTCTGTCTAGTTATTTCCTAAAAATATACCATTAATAGTACAGAGCTTAAGAGAAAATCACTTTGCCATGAAAAGTGTCCATTATAGAGTGTCAGTGGATGTGATAACATGCATAATTTACCTAAGGGGAGTATGTAATTAGAAAATTAACCTTTTACATTTCTCTCTTTAATCAGCTGCGACACATGACTGGAGAATAACACATTAGCAGCTACGTTAATGTATTTAGATTTTAATTTCAGGAAACTCAGTATACCCAAACTAGGGAGAGAAGAGAATGTAATATTTGCCCTTTGAAAATACGGGATTTATATAGCCTTCATAGAAGTCAGCATGAACTTCCATTTTGTTCTTTTTTTTATTTTTACTTTTCCTTTCATCTCTCTAAACTTACGGCTATTGACATATACAACCTGAGGGATCTCAGTGCTCTCTGTATCTCTATTTCTACAACAGCTAGCTGTAGCATAAGCTTCCCCTTTTAGTCACTTTTAGAAACCAGTGCAATGGACAGAAAGTAGTTCAGGCTCTATGCCATAGTGACAGCCATCTTGGAAAGAAAAGGTGTTTCTTAGAACCAATTAGCACCACTTAGGGTGGTGGCAATTATGATGCTAGTGCTTTTCTGTTCAAAAATGTATTGATGTGACCAGTTCAGTTTTCATGTGATGAGCCATCTTTAAATTGTAATGACTTGTAGTCATGGCCTACAAAATTTGAAGGGATAGACAAAGTAAAAGTCAAACTTTCTATTTCCCACTGGCTTAATTAATCTTTCTTCCATTGTCAGTCCCATTGGAAAACTTATTTTCTGTGATGATAGGTAGAAGTACAGCAAGATGGCAGGAGACTTAAAAACCAATGACAGATTCACTGATAATTGAACTGATTATGTGATTATGCATGTGTCTTTCTACTGAGCAACCTTTCTTTTTTTCTCCTTCTTCATTCTGTCTGGTTAAACAAGATGGCTTTTACCATACTGCAGGCCTAAATACTTCCCATTTCAAGAAACCTGCATGCCATATTGCATGTCAAATCTGATACAGTTCCTTCAGCAAATGGAACAAAGTCACTGTGAAAAGCACCAATCATGAGGTAGATCAAATATGCAATAATTCCTAGTGGTTCGAAGGAACTCCCTTCTGATGCTTATGAGTCAGACTCACAACCCAGCCAGCAGGTAAGAGGACCAGACCAAAATAATTCACCATAATAATTAATATCATCAGTAACTGCTGAATCTCCTTTTTTGTCAAGAAATTGAGAATGTGGTGGTAAGCTGACTCCAACAGCAGTAAATCTGTTGCTAAGTCATGGACAAATCACTTAACCTGTATGATCCTCAGTTTTCCTATGTAAAATATCATAATAATAATAGTCCCTACCTTACAGGGCTGTTTCGGAGACTGAATTTATTAATGTTAAGAGCTCAGAAAACCGTAGTGATGAGTGTCATAGAAACAGCTATAGACAATTGGTCACAAAGATGGAAGATGACTTTGCCGCCAGTGTAATAAATGCCATATGTAACATTAAAGCCTCATGCTCGTTGCTTTCAAATTAGACCCAATCCTATTACTATATTTCCTGTAGATATAAAATAGATATGTCATTTTTCCAAGATCATTCTGTCTACCTGTCTGTTTCTCAATCTCTTGTTAGCATATTATATAAACTCTCTCTATGCAGTAAGTAATATCCTATATATTGTTGGGAGTCAGGGAGGAGGAGAGATTTTCAGTCATATATTTTTATCTGTGTTTTGTGCAATGACGTATTTTCTTGTTTAATTATTAAATTAAAACTAATCATGACTACAGCTCATAGACATAGCAAGGAGGAATTTGCAACAAAATGTACAAATATTTACTCAGGTGTTTGAAAAAATCGATCCTTTGATATGTGAAGAGTTCAGACTTCTGGAAATAATATAATATGTGGGACAAAAATATGAATTTAATGCATTATACATATCATTTGAAGAACACTGAAATGGTAGGGTAATAGAAATTGGAATCATAAACTTAAAAAATACAGAATGTACTATTTAAAGAAAGGACACTATTTCTTCTGACTAGTTACACAGCAACTTTTCAGATAAGATGAGTACAAATGTACTCTATGTAAAGTAGTTCATAAATGGAATTAATCTAATATAAATCATACTTTCTTCTACCTGTGAGGCTTTTTACCTAACATACAATCTAGCCTCCAAATGCAAAAATGCCCATTTAATTTTGTAGGGAAACTACTTCACTTCAGACCAGTGTTAGGCACCTAAATCACAGTCATGCCTAGACTGACCTCCTCCTTCTGGGAATCTCAAGCCCAACAGATGGTCCAAAATTTTGATTTCCACCATGGATTAAGGCTGAGCTAGCTGTATCAGAACCCAAGAGCAATTATTTAAATGCCTTATAAAACACATAAGTGGAAATTTAGAAATATAGCAGGGTTAGGTCCCTGCATGATTAGGTGGCAGCTCAGTGGGGCTTATTTACATAAAAGACAGGAATAAATAAATATTTGATTTAGGGATCTTTAGTGCCTGAATTCTCCTTATGAATCTATCCCTACCTGATCTTATTCTGTTTCTATGGAAGTTAATTTAAAAAATACAGTTAGTGTTGTTTAGGGGAAAATACATGGTTCTATGATATCATAAATTTTATTGGAAACATTGAATATTGTATTGAATTGTTTGTCGTTAAGTTAGAATCCTTTTTTAAAAATCTCTATTGGTGTTCTACATTGGGAACTGAACAATAACCAATTGTTAAAAAAAAAAATGTTGGGCTCAGTTTTTAAACTAGGATAACGTACCCCATACTCTAATAAGTTCCATGTGGGTAGTCCCAATGGCTGAAATGAAAAGGGGCCTACACAGGCGGCTGCCAACTTCAGCATGGATTTACCAAGATTATAGACATGCACAGGGGTCAGCTTACCTAGACTGTACTCTTGGATCTGAGCAAAAGTAATTTTCCCTTTCCATCAAATATTTTAAAGAATTCTTTGTCAGAATCTGGATAAAAATTTCAGTTCTCAAAAATATTGTGTGAACTGGTAAAATTTGTAATTAGCTACATTTTAATAATAAAAGCCAGGAACATGCAAATGCTTCAGTGGATTAGAAAATTCTTTACAGTTGAGAAAACTAGCTCTTAAGAAAAAAAAGAAAAGAAAAAAAACACCCTATCAATATTCATGAGATAGCTTTTTCCCGAAAAACGTTTTCAATTAAAACTCCTGACATCACTATTCCCAGTAAGTTCAGGGCCCAAAACATGATGTCACTCTCACAGATATTAATGTTCAGCCCACTTATACATAAACGGACACATTTACATTAAATGCTGTTATACAAACATTAACTAGATTTGCTTGTGCCATCCTGAAAACTCAGGATGAATATTTTTAAACTCTTGGCAGCATTACTTTAAGATCGGCAACCTTGATATTGCCATTATTCATATAATTGTGATAATTTAATAACTTCCCATTGCTCTTGCTTGATATTCATTCAATAATGTTTTCATTTTTTTTTCATCAAATCAAAGGCTGAATGTTTAGAAGGTTATTCTAAAGAGACACTGTCAGACCCATGTTCCTAATTATTAATTTTATTTTCCACTCTTCATTATATCGTGATATGCTCCTAAAAGCTTGAAAATAACATCTCTTCCCCTGCTAATATTTGTATTTTACTAATCATTGATTTTTAATATATAGTCCATCCCCCGTCCCCTGCTTCCCCTGCCAGCTTTACCCATGTGTCCTGGAGTACACACCAAACAAAAATCAGTTTATTATATTCTCTGAGATCTATTCTGATCTCAGTTATAGACTCTGAATTTTCACACTTGGAAATGGAATCAGAATCTGCAAGAGGCAATTTCTGGGTTCTGGTTTCTGCTCCTATTCTTTTTTTCTGGGTTTTTTTTTTTGGTCCAGTAACTGTTTGACATAATATCCATTGCACTCTTCAAGAAATTATGGGGTGATAAAACAGGAAGTAATTCACAAAGATATTATACAAAAGGTGCAATAACTTTGTGGCTGGTTCCTACCATGCCTTAAACTGAACACGTGGCCTCAGGAGCACCAGTGAGCTGAGCAACTGCCAGCCAGTCATTGGAGTCCTTGCTACTGACATTCTCATAGTTCAGAATGCCAGTCAACTGATTGGAGCCTGCACCCATGATAATACATCAGAGCCCTTGGCCCTGGTATGCTCCTGTGACTGTGAACATTGTTCAGCTGATCAGCCCAAGAAGGGCTGCGGTATGCTCTCAGAGCTGGCAACACTAGTCAGCTGATCAGTGCACTTAAGCCCTTACAGCTCCTGTGTTCCCAAGCCCATGAGCGCTGATTAACTGACCGGCACTTGTGACAGTCCCCCAGCCTGTTACTTGCCAATGCAGGGGGTCCCACATTTCCCCTTGCAATGAAACCGGGTACAGCTGGGGCCTGATCGCCAATCCCACAATTGTGCATCACTACAGTGATGTAGCTGCTAAAAATAACAGTGTGATGCCAGAGTGGTGCAGCAATGGCTGGTACTGCGCCATTGTTTAGTACTTCTGAAGCCACATAGTAAATGATGACAGCAACAACTGTGCCATGGGGGGCATATGTTAACGTGCCCATTGATCGGGTCCTATCACATTTTAACTGAATATCTGTCAGGGACCTCAGACAATTAGAAGGTGCAACAGGATCTAGCTCGTGAATGCTTTGTTGTTATTTGTCAATGGCAGAATAAAGAATATTTTTTAAAAGGTATAAAAAGGCCATGTCCCACTAGTTTATAGAAATTTAAAAGAGACCTAAAGCTTGGATCCAATCACTTGAGAGGCTGTCTTCTAAATTTAACATAATGGGCACAAAATAAATATCTATTTAGCTGGGGTCCAAATGGTTCTTTCCCTCAGAAAATTGTACATAGATTGTTAGAATCATATTCCATAATATACAAACCTTTTTTTTAGTAAAGGAGGCAGAAATATTGACACACATGATTGCCCAGGAAGTGGTTTTACAGACCAATTTCCTAATTATTGTGGCCTAAAAAGGATTTTGAAAGCTTTCAATAGAAGGGCTTTAGAATTTATAACTTTTCTTTTTCAACTATGGTAGGTTAAAAGACAGGCCTGCGTGTGCTGCCTTTATGTCTCCAATAAGCACAGCACTGAAACATATTCTTAACCTTAGACACGTTTAAACCCATCCTTACTTATTATACCACTTACCCAGATTCTTATAGTTAGTTCTTTGTTATATTGGAACCTTAAAGGGTTCCCTTTTGAAAGAACCTAACAGGTTACCATATAAAAGGGAACCTTTAAAGGCTCTGAATTAACAAAGAACAAACTATAAGTATCGCTATAAGTGATATAATAAGTAGAGATAAGTATAAACATATACCTAAGTTTAAGATTATTACTATATTGGGCCTAGTGAGTTTCCTAGAGAACTCAGTGGTCCAACACAATATAAATCATTTCTTTGCTATTCCAAGAACAGATTCAGGTAATGGGATAAGTATATGAAGTACCTGTTTTGACCATACTTAACATAATCCAGTCCATGGATGACATCTTGTTTTACAATTTCTCATTCTGGTTTTTAAAGTTGTGTTGTTTAAGATCATCTACTCTGAGGTCAGCAATGGAATGTCCAGGGAGATGAAAGTATTTTGCCATGAGCTTGTGCGTATTAGATAGACTGCTCTGTGCATCTCCTTTCATATTGTGGCAGGCTGGCCAGTGGGCTCACTGGGAGCCCAGACTGTTAGCTTGAGCCTGACTGGCCTGGGGTCCATTGGTGGAGACAGTTTTTCCTTCTCTAACAATCAGGGGAAGGCAGAGGGAAGGCAGTCCCACCTTGGACCAGGGGTGAGGTAAAAGAGAAGACCTGAAAGGGAACTAACATTTCAGGCTTTTCTATTGGTCCACTCCCAGTCGGGGGGTGGAGCCCCAAGAAAGAAAAAAAGCCAGCATGCTCAGCACAAGGACAGTTTTGACAAAGCACAACAAAGAAAAGTTGAGAAGAACTGATAGAGTTGACCAGCAAGGTGGAGCAGTGGCCCCCAAAGTGCCCTGAAGATGCCTTCACTGAACAGGGAGCTGCAAGTGCTGATGTCTCTGCCCTGCTGCAGAAGGAGCCATGGCGATGGTACACAGATAGGTGCATGGAGAGTTCGAGAGTGGATGGGACCTCAGCAGGTGCTTGAGGCAATGCAGGTCTCCAACCCAGCATGAGGCAGGAGATAGGCCATTGGTGCCCAGATATATTATTTTGTATCATTAAACCTATACATAGTTAAATATTACTGGGAGTCCTGGCTCTCTGCTCTGTAGGGAAAGGAGGTAAGCTGGCCTACAGCTAGGCAGCCATGCTTCCCATAGCATACCTGCACCCACTAACATCCCTTCGATTGAAGAGGGGGTACCTTTCCATGTACCACCCAGGTTACAACAGTATCTGATAAAGTGAGCTTGGGATCATGAAAGCTCATGGATCCTTGATTTTGTTCATCTATAAAGTGCATATCTACCCTGTCTTCTACTTGATATTTCAAAATTTGGTAGACAGTATTGCTTATTCAGAAACTAGATAATATTTATGTTCCAAAACAGTGGTTTCCTAGGGACTACTGTAGTGAATATAAAATAATTAGGATTACAACTTAGATTAAAAATATTACATTTGAATCTAAGGTGGCTGTCATGCCTCAGACTCTCTCCAATGGGAAATTTGGTGTTAAGTCTAAAGTTTTGCAAAACTAAAAAGCTGATAGAGTTGCCATTATTTACCACTGGTTGCTGACAAAATAAAGCACTAGCAGCACAGTTGTTTTCTTGTGAGAATGATGATAGCTTGATATCAAGACATGGCAGGTGAGAGAATGAGGGCAGATTTGGGGAGCTGGAATAGGAAAATGGGCATACTGTGCCCATAAGGGGAGCTGTAGCTGTCCTTGGAAGCACACTTTGTTACAATGACCCTCTGTCTTTTTTTAATGATCTTGATGCTCCACTATTTAAATTATCCTTTCTTCTGAAATGTTGCTGTCTGTTATCCATTCCTGGTAATGTTTCTAGTCTATTTTGCAGCCCTGCAAAGTGTTTTTAGTTCAAGCTAAAAAACAAAACTCAGGTGTGGAAGTGGCTGATTTCTGTTTTACAAATCTGAATAAGAGACATACATTTAACAATAATGACTACAGCACTAATAAAACTATAGCTTTCTTTTGTTTTTTGCCCAGTTTGCTGTGTTATTTTAAAGTTTATATGTCATCTAACCACAAACTATTGAATATTCTAATAAAGTTATAATTGTTTTTTGCTTTCATCTTCAATGGAATAATATAATTCTGGGCTTCTAGCATAATAATAATGCTTCTCGTTTCTCTTTAACTGGAGACAAATATGTTGATGTGTCCAATCATCTGAACCCTGCTTTTTCAAAATCCCAGACCTCCCCATGTCTCAGGGCCATATTCTAAGGACTGTTCTAAATTGGACCAATGAATAACAATCTGCACCCCAGGGTACTCAAGGAGCTGGCGAGCGTCATAGCCCAGCCCCTGGCACAGATCTTTGAAAACTCCTGGTGCTCTGATGTAGTGCCCGAAGACTGGAAGAAGGCCAATGTGGTGCCGATCTTCAAGAAAGGGAGGAGAGTGGATCCGGCTAACTACAGTCCCATTAGCCTGACTTCTATCCTGGGGAAGATCTTAGAAAAGTTTATTAAGGAGGCCATCCTTGAGGGACTGGCCCAGGCTAACATTCTAAGGGACAGCCAGCATGGGTTTCTTGCGGGTAGGTCTTGTTTGACCAATCTCATTTCCTTCTATGACCAGGTGACCTATCACCTGGACAAGGGAGAAGAGATCGATGTCATATATCTTGTCTTCAAAAAAGCCTTTGATCTGGTATCCCACGATCACCTCTTGGCCAAACTGGCCAGTTGTGGCCTTGGCTCCACCACGATCTGCTGGCTGGGAAACCGGCTCTGTGGTCGGACCCAGAGGGTTGTAATTGATGGCAGTCACTCATTGTGGTGCCCTGTGACCAGTGGGGTCCCTCAAGGCTCTGTCCTGGGACCCATCCTGTTCAACATCTTCATTAATGATGTGGACATTGGAGTCAGGAGTGTACTGGCCAAGTTCGCCGAAGACACCAAACTTTGGGGCAAAGCATCCACACCAGAAGATAGGCGGGTGATCCAGGCTGACCTGGACAAGCTCAGCAAATGGGCGGACGAGAACCTCATGGTGTTTAACACCGAAAAATGCAAGGTTCTCCACCTTGGGAGGAAAAACCTGCAGCTTCCTTATAGGCTTGGCAGTGCTATGTTGGATAGCACTACAGAAGAAAGAGACTTGGGGGTCATCATTGACCACAAGATGAACATGAGCCTCCAATGCAATGCTGTGGCTAGTAAAGCGACCAAAACGCTGGCTTGCATCCATAGATGCTTCTCGAGCAAATCCCGGGACGTCATTCTCCCTTTGTACTCGGCCTTGGTGAGGCCGCAGCTGAAGTACTGCATCCAGTTTTGGGCTCCACAATTCAAAAAGGATGTGGAGAAGCTTGAGAGAGTCCAGAGGAGAGCCACGCGCATGATCAGAGGTCAGGAAAACAGATCTTACGATGACAGGCTGAGAGCTATGGGACTCCTTAGCCTGGAAAAGCGTAGCCTCAGGGGTGATCTGATGGCCACCTATAAGTTTATCAGGGGTGACCACCAGGATCTGGGGGAACGTCTGTTCACCAGAGCGCCCCAAGGGATGATGAGGTCGAATGGTCACAAACTCTTGCAAGACCGTTTCAGGCTGGACATAAGGAAGAATTTCTTTACTGTCCGAGCCCCCAAGGTCTGGAACAGTCTGCCAGCGGAGGTGGTTCAAGCACCTACATTGAACACCTTCAAGAGTAAATTGGATGCTTATCTTGCTGGGATCCTATGACCCCAGCTGACTTCCTGCCCTTTGGGCAGGGGGCTGGACTCGATGATCTCCCGAGGTCCCTTCCAGCCCTAATGTCTATGAAATCTATGAAATAAAGACTCACAAGTAGCCACTTGACCAGCCAAGATCACATTAAAATCTGGCCCCATCCACTTCTGCTCTTGACATGATCTTTCCTTCTCCCCAGTACATCCCTGATAGACTTTTACTTAGGTGTGAGGAGAGACTAAAGGAACTTTCTACACTACATCTGGAATGCTGACTTTAGACAATACGAAGGCACTATTGTTCTGCTACTTTGGAACAATGGGTATTTAAGACCAAAGTTTTTGCACCCTAGGCAGTGACAATAGCTGGGCTGGTAGTGGTGGGCCACGAGCAGTCTTGCACTCCCTCTATGTTAGCATCTAGAGCTAGTGTCCTACTCACTGATCCCTAGTTACACTACTAATCAGGACAGATTAAGAAACTGTCCCATTGCCTATAATATTCCATATTGTGATCAGTGACAGAATGGATCTTTGAGTACTATACAAATAATCTGTAACAAAACCATATCTTTTTAAATAAAGAATGTGACTGTACCTATTAATCTGAACTATTTCTTGAAAAAATGTGGGCCTGTATTACCCTATCGTGAAGTCCAGTGCCTGTTGTATTACAGGTTTGCTACATAATATTGTTCAGTTTGGATATCCTTGTCCTTTTTTTCTAAGGTTGCTTGTAAGATAAGATTACAGTGAAGTGTTTTTCATTTAATTTCTGGCTATTCTAATTAAATTGAGCTCTTTACACAGTCAAAAGGAAGACATTTATGTGTCACGGTGTGTGTTCTGACAAACAGACTGCTTAGGGGAAAGGACTTGGGGTAATGAATTAGGGTTATTGTAACACAAATCACCAAAGAAACTGATAAAACTGAAGAACAGAAAAATCACAAAAAAATCTCTCTCCTCATGAATCCATATGCCTTTACTACAGCAAGAGATAATCACCATGGTAAAAGCTTTGGAGACACAATAAGGACTGAATAAGTCTTAGAAGATAAATTAAGAAAGTGAAATCCCATTATTACTGTGCAGATTACCATATCAGGAGGACTGAAGAAATTTGGACTTGCTAAATCTTAGTCAGTCAAACACAAGAAAATGATTTGCACTACATCATCAGTAACGGTAAACCCAGCAGAGTTTGATGTTAACTTTTGTCCACCCATTCTTTCTGAAGAAACTATGACTTTTTTATACATATGTAGTTCTTTCCCTTTGAAGCTGAGAATAACGAAAGTGATAAGGTGTTTTACATGGTTGATATTTCTAAGGTTGATATTTCATGCCCAAATTCTAAGGCTAAGTACAGACATCAAGCCCAAGGCTGAATCAATTCACTCTTGCAAGGTTACTCTAAGCTATATATATTGAACCAATAAGCAAGTGAACAGATATTCATTTTTTATTCCGGAAATAATTTATTCCTTTCTGCTTGGCTAGAGCAGACAGCTTAGGCCAAGGCTAGCCCACCCATTCTGCAAGGTAGGAGAGTTTGAGGGGGAGGTACAAAGCATCCTGGGATGCTGGTGACTGAGAGTTAACTTGAATCTGGAGGGAATCTGGGACAGAAGTTCAATAAACTGATTTAACGTAAATCATTGAATTCTGATAATACATCCACCTAGGTTTATCTTAAACTGGTTTCAGCCATTTTGAAAGTGGTTTATGTGCACTGAACTTTTGTTGTGTTACAGGTTTGAACTGGTTTCCAGTCACTTATGTAATTTCTGTCCTTAGCTTAAGGCATTGGAAGCCCATTTTATTTAAGACTGTAAGCAGAAATTATCTGTTTTGCAGTGGTATCTAAATATTTCTTGAAGAGTGCAAACACAAGACCTGTTGATTTTCAGCACTGATTTCAAGGGGCTTTGTTTTTGGGTGTGAATATAAGTTAATGTCTTGTGGTTGAAATTTCCGGGAATTTTTCATAGCTAGAAATTGTTCTGGAAGAAGAACTATACAGATATACTAGTCTGCAGCCACCCCCTTTCCCCTGCCTTTTCTGTATCGGGGTCACCCGGTTCTGCAGAAGGCATAGGGAGCAGCTGCTCTATTCCTCCTGGCACTGGGAGGAGTCAATCTTCTGCTCCCTATGCTTTCTCCAGACCAGGGTAATCCTAGTCCCACTTTTGGACTCTGCCTGGTCTGGGAGGAGTGGGGTGGCAGAAATGTACACACATTCATTTCGGTGTCAGGAACTGTCATGAAGGCAAGATCTTTCCTGTTGAATGAAGAGAATCTCTCTCTCAAATCAAGCTAAAAACTGATATGAATATAACCTAGGGAACAAAATTGAGGTTCTTCAGCTTTAAAGACAAAAGTTCTTGAAACTAAAGGAAAATTTCAGAACTCTGTGCGTTGTGGACACACACATACTCACCAATTCCTGAACAAGCTCCTAAGAACCCCAGCTGTCCAAAACTTCCAACACCCACAATAGCTGCATGTACTTTACAATGTCTTTACCAGGAGTGGTAACTTGTAGAGCATATAGCCTACTATTGTTACAAAATATGAGGAAAAGGAAGGACAGTCCATTGGACCTCCAAGTTCTTGAAGCTTAGATTTGGAGAGGGAGGCTGGTCTTTTAGAAAGAACTTGGATTTTATTCCCACTGACTATAGGCTTATACAGACTAGAAACTTGGCTAAATATGACATATCCTGGCTAAATTTCAGCACAGATTTATTACTAGACTGGCCTGTTTATATTAATCTCTGGTCCAAAACTATGTAGCTCCTTTCCACTTACTATAATAAATTATATAGCTTTCATAAATGGATGCCAAGTTCCATACCAGATAAATCTGCATGTTTGGGGTAGATTAAGTGACTGTAAATGTGAGACAAGAAAGCATACCGCCTCAGGAGCAGGCACATCTGTGAGAAAAATGTTAATTGTAAGGTACAATTACTGGTAATACTATATTTCCTATTTTGACTATTTTTGTTTGTGATTATCCAGTATTTGAGGGTTATTTCAAGGTCCATAGGCTATATTAAATGCCTTTTGGCATTACTGAGTGTGATTTATTGGTCCATTAATGCACATCTTCAGTGAGGCACTGTATAGCATGAGCAGTGAACCTTATTAAATATAAACAGAAAGCACAATTTTTCACTCTTTTGCATTAAGTGTAGCCATTATAACCCTGCAAATGAGTGAAAATTGAGAGCACAGCTAGACCACAGAATTTAGATCTGGATTTCAATAATTTGAAACACAAGAATATTCAGAGCTGGAGTTTCAGTTTGCATCTGAATCCAGATTTAGTAGACCCAACCATGTAGTAGTGGCTCACTAATATAGAATTCAGCATTGCCTGCATTCTGGAATGATCCTTTACTACATCAAATGCTTTCAGTCCTTATGATACTTATGCAGGCCATGTCTACACAAAATACTGACTGCACAGTAGCCTGACTGCTTAGTAGCGTCACATGGAAAAAAAATGACATGATGCTACTGTACACAGTGTGCAGTAGTATTAGGCTACTCTGCAGTAGTGTCACAAAAAAGGCTTTTGGTGCTACTGCACAGTAACTTGGGTTGCTGCACATTCATTTAGTATTTGCTTATGCAAGAAATAAACAAATACACAGTAAAGACTGCATGGTAGCATCTCACATAGATGTGGCCACTAAGTGATAAGCTCTTAAACATATACCAGACAGAAAGAATCAAAGAACTTCCTTGTAATGCAATTTCATTACTCTGGTAAAAAAGAAGTATTGATGCTCTTATTGTTTCACTGAGGGTATTTTTTCTTTCCCCTCTGCAGTTCCTGTCTCAACCCTGTATCTCACCTTCATTCAGAATGAAAAATGGAGCAACAACCATGCAACACTCTTTTTATGAGTTGCAAAACATCTGAGAATACAGAACCATCTGTTACTATCATGTAAAGAGGCCAAAAGCGCTAAAGGGGTGGCGGCGGGGGGGGAGGCTGGCACACTGACTGCATCAGCTGGACCAGAACTCTGCCAGACCTTTACCCCAGAGCCTCTGCCCACTGTGGAGAATTGGCCTCTGGCAGCAATATAAATGCCCTGCTGGCAATCTGCAGAACAACAATGAACAGATGCAGGGAACAAGGGTGGTAAAACAGGTTGAGCAATGAGTGATGGACTGATGTCTGTGTCATTAGGTCTTCCTGATAAATGGGCTGCATATTAATTGGTAGTCCAATTGGTAGTCCAACTAATTAATTCATTTAGTCTGGTTTCTGCAGAGATCAGGTCTGCTAATTATAATTACTGGAGCAGAATGATTCCTGAATAGATATATAAATAGTAGGTCTGTGCGAGTCTTTGGATCGTGCTTAAGATCCGGTGCCGCTTCAGAAGCTTTGGCATCCAAAGTGGCATGCCCAGATCGAAGTTTGGGCTCTGGAAAGCTATCCAAAGTGGTTCAGAGCAACGGAGTGCAGAGGTGAGGGGATGTGGAAGAGGGGGATCCACTTATCCATGCCAACACTCCCAGCACTGGCACCAGCACCAGCACCAGCCAGTCTTTTCCATGCCAGCCACTGCCAATGTGGGCCATAGGCATGGCTTCAATGCTGGGGTCCAAACGCACCAGACCCTAGCCTCAGGCAGGTAGCCCCGAGACTTGGGGGACTACCTATCTTGCTGAGGATGTGGAGCCACTGGGCTGCAACCCCTTGGCCTACTGGGCAAACCGCAGACAGATATGACAGGATCTGGCCACGGTTGCCCAGCAACACCTGTCCTGTCCACCAACTAGTGTTCCAAGCAGGAGGGTGTTCAGCATTGCTGGGGATTTTGTGACATCCCACTGTACCTGCTTGGATCCTACATTGGTGGAGCAGCTGGTGTTCCTAAAGGTGAACCTCCCACTGCTGGGGTTCCCCAAGCTCCACCTGCAGATGGACTGAGTGCCACCTTCCTCACTCCGTCTGCACCAATTTCCTTTTTTGAGTTTTTGAAAAGCCAAGTGATGCCCTGCTCTCAGCTGGAGGGGGCACTAATTGCATCACCAGCCAGCAGGGGAAGAACATGTCCCTCCTGAGCTCATTCCCCTGCCAGGATGAAGTTGGAGGTATGGGACTGGGGCTATAGGAAAGGAGGAGGCTCCAGGTCCTGGGCATGACCACTAAAACTGCATCCTGCCAGGGTAGGGAGGCCTGGTGGGACTGCTGGTGGCATGGCAGCCCCATAAATGCCAGAACCAATGATGCCCTGATAAAGGGCATGTAGGAGGCACCATAACCTCCAGTTAATGCACGCACAAAGTCCTGGCTGGGAAATGCCCAGACCTGTCACGTCTTTGACAGGCCTGATGCTTGCTGGTTGCAGTGAAGTTGTGAGGCTCCTAGTGAGCTCAGCTTAGCTTCCCAGGATGCCAGCTTTAGGGTTGAAAACCCATTTGTCAGGCTGAGGAAGTACCTGCAGTTGGTCCTGGATGGAAGGAATAGTAAAGAAGCCAGAGGCTGACCTGGCCTAAAATTCAGGCAAGAAAGCCAGTCAGTGAAAATGGAAATGGAAGCATCAGGTAGGGAGGGACAGGTTGGGGTGGGGGGTAGGGGGGACAGGGGGATTTAGCAGCACAGGAAGAAGTGCAGAGGTGCCTAGGGTATCAGATGTCCAGCAGGTCACAGTGTGCCAAAACTCCACTGTCTAATCTATATTAAGTTCATGAGTTTCTGTACCTACTACCAAGGAGGCTGATGAAGTGCAGTTCATAGGCCTGGCTCTGAGAAGTGGTTTGCATTGTAATTCATTCCCTCTCAGGATCAGGCCTGAGAGACTGGAGGCAGAGTGTGTTTTTGGTGAAGAATGTGCCCCCACAGGTAGTTGAGTTTTGTTGTCTTTAGTAAATTCTGATGTGCAGTTTGTGGGGGTACTGGGTATAGTTGGCAGGGTTTATGTTTTGAGCTGTAGGAAGTTGGCGTCAGTTCTGGTGATGAGGTTAGGTGCTTCTTTGAATGTATAAACTACTTTTCAGAGCTAACCCTATGAACTGCTTGTGCCCGCCAGGCTTTTTTCACTCCTGAGGGTACCTCCCTTCTGAGGTCACCGCACCCCAGGACCCTTGAGGGCAATGTGGGTGTTCTTTTGCCACGTCGCTGCCCCCGCTCTCACCTGCCAGGTCTTGGTGTACCATCAATGGGGGGCGTCATCCAGCGGGTCCCTTGTTGCCCGGGTCCGACCTGGCGGATGTACATGGGGCTCCAACCACCCCTGCACCTTGGCCTCATGCCACCTCCTGAAGCCAACCCTGAGGAGGATGTGCATGGCTCCTTTTGCCCGTCCGCCACCTTCCCTTATCCCTATCCCTTACACCTAATGGGTCGAGCCTCTATGGTTACAGATTTGGCTCCGGACCCTCTGTCCCTAGGACCTTTAGCTCTAATGGACCCGGGCGTCGGTGGTCCCGGCAGCGACCCCACCCCGATCAAGATCCTCCCTTGGAATCCTTGCCACCCTTGCACGCCTGGCATGCACCTGACTCCAGCGGGTCCTCTGTAGTGGCTCCTCCTTGCCACTGTCCCGTTTGGGCACTTCCCATCTGCTGCCGGCTCCTGGGAGCTGCTGCCGGCTCCCTCTCTCTGGCTCTCCCTGTTCCTGCTCCCCGTCCTTGCCTGGACACCATGGGGCCTCACCATCCTCTTCTGCCATCCACGGATCTCCCGCTTCGGGGCCATCTGCCCCTTCCGCTGCAGCTGCCACCGTTTTCATCTTCGTCGGCCGGCGTCTGGAGCTGACATCACTGGCCGGCCACAGCTGTATAAAAAGCCAGCTCATGAGCCTCACGGGTTTCACCGGTGCGTCGTCCCCTGCCGCAAGTGAGTTTCCTGTGTCACCCCGGTCTCCGGGACACTGCTCTTCATCAGCCTCCTAGATAGTAGGTACAGAAACTCATGGACTCAATATAGAAAGTGGATTTCTGGCACGCTGCAACCTGCCGGACATCTGACACTCCAGGCACTTCTGCCCTTTTACCTGCGCTGCTACATTCCCCATTCCCCCCTATGCTCCATCCAAACCTGTCCCTTACCCCTTGATGCCACCATGGCAGGCTTCATGGCCTGGCAGGGCCCAGCATCCAGTCCTGCACTACATTTCACGCCCCCCCGTGCCCCAAGACAGATGCAGTCACCCAAGTACCCACCCACATCATGAGTTTTGCCTGTCAGCAGCTTGGGGTAAAGTTCCCCCCAAACTCCTGCACCATTCTACTTGAAACTTGGCAGGCTTTGTGGCCTGAGCAGGGGCCAGCACTCCTGCAATTTTCATCCTGCTGCACCTTAACACACACAGAGTCATTTGTGTCATGAATTTTGCCTGCCAGCAGCTTGGGGTGCAGTTCCCCCAAACTCCTGCACCAATCTTCTTGAAACTTGGCATGCTTTGTTTCCCTAGCAGGAGGCTACCATTCCTGTAGTTTTCATCCCCCTGTGATGTAACATGTAGACATGACAGGAGTTTTGATTTCAAGAATTTGGGGTGCAGTTCCCCCCCAACCCCTATGCCATGTGAAGCAGCCAGATCCAAAGCCAGATTGGATCGATGCTGATTCATACAGGCCTAATAAATAGGTAATTCTGGATTTATCTAGAAACAAAGTGTGTTTTACATTTTTTTTTCTGAACTGCTCTTTCCCTTACATTTATTACACAATTTGGAAGATATTTTATAGAGTTTGTTGAAATGGTCACAATCCAAAACTACCTGAGGGCGAGGTCTACCAGAATGGTGCCTCCTAAGGGGAAGCATTGGATACACTAATGTTTGGAACATGTGAAACTTACATTGTTGAACATAATCCTGTTCTGTACAAGAGAATGGATCATAACTAGGTTTGCTTTCCTTATCTAGTATCTCTAACTTGAGGACATATAAATTGAAGAGGAGACAGGGTTTAAGGTCCACATCCTGCAATTGTAGCTCATGCAGAACCCAAAGAAACTCTGTGAAAGCAACTAAACATGTCTCCACAAAACTAATTACAAGATGGACTGATGAGTTATAGTGCTGCTTTGGGAAAATGTAAAAAAACCCTTGAGAATACCAAGAAGAGTATCAAACAAAATAACAGATTTTAGTTCCAGGGTTTCCTTTCTGAATAAAGTATGGGAAAATATTGTAGCTGACAATTTAGCCTTAATGGTACCTACACATATCCTCTGGGGTGGGGGAGTGAAGAGACACATTTTAATTTGAGTGGCTCTAGGGAGCCCAGAACATCTTGTGTATTCAGCATCCCAATTTTCAAAATGGCTGCAAGATGCTGACTACACAAGATGCTGCAGCATGCTGGAATATTCTGATTAAAACTCTCAAGCAGACTTGATTGATTGAGTCTACTCTGACTTATCGTAATCAGAATGCCTTGGAGTGCATGTAAAAGTGCCCAATGTTTCCATTATAGTTTTCTTCCTTTTTTTTTTCTAGTTATACATGATCATCCATACCAGAAATCAATCTCCTCTTTATATTAAACTAATTTGATACTAATTGTATGAGATACCAGACAAAATCAATGGAGAGGTAGGGTTTTTGTCATGTGTTCTAGATGACAGGCTATGGTATGACTTTTAAAGCAGCTCAGAGGAATATATGGGTGTAAGGCATACTTTGCATTTGGTTACCAACATGAAATGTAGGAACACAAAAGGTGAGAACCAGCTGAGGGGCCACTTAATGAGTTTTGGGGCAATGTCAAGGGTCACATTCATCTCTTCCCCCTCTCACCTTCTCTCTCTCATCCTCCTTCTCTGTCTCTCCCTCTGTCCATCTCTCCTTCCCTGTCCATGTCTCTGTCCCTCTATTCCTCTGTCTCTTTCTCTGTCTTCCTGTCCTTCCCTCCCTCCAGAACCCAACTGAAGCTGTAGTTCACTAAGAGCCTCAAGACCCAGCTATGGACCCAGGCTGTGTGGGCAGCTGCATCAGTTTCAGGCAGGTTCTGGAGGGAGAGGGAGCGCTGATCTGGAGAAGATGATCCATCTTTTACTCCAAATCTAATTTCTGCTGCCCATGGACAAGCTCATGTGTAGCAGGCAAACTGAGTTATGCTAAGGCTTTTAGCCATAGTCCAGGCCTTCTCATAACTAAGCAACACGGTTCAACAGAGCACCTTCTGTGACCCTGGGAGATGTGAGTGCTGTGATTGGGCACTAGGTGACAGGGGATTGGTGCACCATATAAGGAATGCAGGGGGTGCGCAGGACGATTCATTGGGGTGCGTGAAGAAAATATTAGAACTTCTATTTATATATATTTTTTATCTAAAAAAATAAGAACAAAATTAAGCTTTGCTAATATTTAATATATGGATTGACGCTGGCACCCTCACTCAATCTGTATGTCAGACGGTCACATGTCACATACAGTACGCAAGTAGTACATGTATATAATTTATAAATAAATAAATATACATATATTGGGGGTGCATGCTGAAAATTTTTTTACTGATAGGGGTGCGCGATCAAAGAAGTTTGGAGACCACTGAGCTAGAGGACTGGACAATTTGGGATGAGATAAATTACAAAATAGATGGACAAACAAAGGAACATATGTGTGTTCTGTGTTGACACTGGGTAGATGGGAACATCCTTCGACTTCTTGTTTGAATAATGAGGAATCCAGAAACAAACATCCCACACATGCAGCAGTGGATCTGAGGCTGGTACCACTGAAGGTCGCTGCTGTAACACCTGCAGGATCCACTTGCTAGGTCGTATTGCAAGGAAGAACACTTTTAATAAGCCCAGGGGTTACTATTAAAAGTTCACTTGATACCAAATTGGATGAGGGGCTGTGTCACTCTTTGGGGGTCTCTAGTAAAAGGAATCCTAGGGGCAACATAACCTAGCTACAGTGGTGTACAGAGGGAAACACATTGGACCAGGTATAGGCCTAAAGGAGGATACATTTCCATTGAAGCAAAAAGGAAACAAAGATGGCAACTTTGAATTTCAGTGTTTTAAGAACTGCTCTAAATATACCACATTAATGTGCTATTTTTTCTTCTGGGACTATAGCAAATAACTGACCCTAATGGCAGTCATCCTTAGGTTCAAAACGAATAAATGTGCAAGAAGTTTGGATGTCCGCATTTTAGTTTACCAACTTGAGATATCTAGTGCCTAATTTTCAGAGGTACAGAATATTCATAGTCAGTGGGATCTGTGAATGAATCATATGCCAATCAAATCTAAAGTGTTTTAAGTTGGGCAGAAAATAACTGAAGCACCCAGCATTAATAACTGCTTTGGACAATGTGAACCTTAATGTCAACCCCTAGTTAAGAGGAGTTATTTTTATCATCAGGAGTTTCTATCCCAGAATTCCAGTGATCAGCTTATCTTCAAAAAAAAAAGGCTATTTGAAAACAAAATCTGATAAACAGAAATAAAAATAGCTAAGAAAAGCAATCTCCTAAGACACCCAATTTAAAACTCTGCTTGGCTATTATAAATTGCAATGGAAACAAAATTATTCTTTGCTTAGAAGAAACAGCATGCAAGAACACTTCTGGTAGTATTATAACAATAACACTCCTCCGTGGGCACAGAAAGTTTGGTTGAAGCAGAATTCTTGTAAAAAGGAGGGGTGGGCATAGGAACTTGGAGGATTTAGCAAAGGGTTAATATCCCTTCTGTACTATAGAGCTGCTTTGAAAGGTGCCTCCATAGCCTAATGATGTTTTGGATGTGATATTTAAACTAGGGTTCTTGAAAAGATTGTGGATGTGTAGCTATGTGCATTAGTGGTCATTCAATCATTCTGAAGGGCAGAGGTGGGAAAGGGAGTTCAGTCCTATAGTTTAAAGGAAGAGCTCCACCCCCGGCCTCCCAGCTGGGGGAGTGTGGGGGCATGGATGAGTGGGTTTGTGGGCAACACTCTTCTGCCCATTCTGAGAACTCCTGGTCCAGCACTGGCACTATCCTGGACCCACTTTAGTGGCCTGAGCCTATGGGGTGACTGGGAGTGGTCCAGGACCATATATGCTTTAATTCCCTATTTAGGGAACTAATAACTGAGAGCTGAGAGCTCCCTGCATAGGGACAGTTCCCCACCCAGCCTTAGCTGACTGGGACAGGTCCCAGCCAGGCCCATGCTGCACAGGGAAGCACATGTAGCCTAGAGGTTACACACCCATACTGCTCAGTAAATATGGTGAATGAGGCTGATTTGAGAGTAAATTTGATACCTGCATGATGCTGTTTACTTACCTGATAAGTTACTGCTGAATAAAGCATGTGTAGATGACTGACTGTTCAGTAACACTGTGTGTTTGCAGTGATTTGGAATCAACTTTAATCCCAAGTCTGTCCACACATGGTGTTAATACACTTTAATGCCAGCATGTGTAGATGCCAGCCTATTCCTTTTTACTGTGCAGTAAATTTAAGCAGGCATAAATGCGCATGTAGATATGCCCACTGTGTCCCAGAAGGGTTTTTTTTTTACTTTAATGGGGGATTGCTCTAAGAAAGGAACATGACATCAAGGCTAGGAAGGCTATTGGCTATTACTATTCATGTAGCCAGGAAAAGTGAGAACTGAAATAAAGTAACTAATAAAACAAACCATGTGGGAGCTTGACAAAAAACAAGAGCTATTTATGGGACTCCCATCAGCAAACCTCAGATTCTGTAACAAACTATCTGAACCAGCTTTCTATCTAGTGCACATGGCTCCAAACCATTACTCAGGTAATCAGGATTATTAGAAAGAAATTGGCTATGAGACATGAGAACATAGAAACACTCTTTGCTTCTTTATGAGCTATTGAATGCATTCAAGATTTCTGACACTTCATGTCTATGACCTGGATTCATGGGTTTCTGGTTCTGCGTTCTGTATTGAGCACAGGCAGTGTAAGTGCTTTACATAATCTGTATTTTACATATGCATTTGGTTTCCTGAGACAAGTTGAAAACTAGTGATGCTATATATTCGTGTGTGTAGGTCTGCTTACATTTGGGGCATGTTCAAGTTTGTTTTTTTTTAACTTCCATTAGGGAATTTGTCCATTGCCAGAAATCAGTGCAGATGAATCAGTTCTTAAGACAGGCTAACTGGGAGCAGAGTCAAAATAGCAGCAGACCCTCATGCAGCACTTGCTCAACCACACCCATGACAATATGTAATAAGGCAAATTCAATCAGAAGCTTTTTTTGAGTGATTGGATTTATGCTACCTAGAGGGAGGGCATGGGTGGGTCTGGTGACAGAGGCTTTACTGACTAGTAAATTATCCCCAATAAATTTTATATTGTCATGAGATAAAAGCCCAGTCCTTAAAATTACTTCTACATCTCATACAGAGGGTCTCCATCCCCCTTATATTCTTATTTTAAAAATCTAAACCTTTGCATATGACATTCTATCAATGTCAGTAATTTCATACTATTTCTTCATTTTCTTCAATTTCACACTATTCATCACACCTGATGAAGAATGCCTTGCATTCCAAAGCTTGTCTAACTTTGTCTCAACCTGCAATTGGTCCAATAAAAGATAAAACCTCCCCAAACCTTTCCTCTGTAGAAT
Organism: Crocodylus siamensis; assembly: GCF_052110815.1. Lineage (NCBI taxonomy): Eukaryota > Metazoa > Chordata > Crocodylia > Crocodylidae > Crocodylus > Crocodylus siamensis. Next base: position 213,987,365 of record NC_143396.1, on the reverse strand, counting down.
TACAGGAATATTCTTTAAATTGAATCTCTCAGGCTACCTGTTATATTCCATACCTTATTACAAAGAAGGATGATACCAGCCCTTTTTTCCCCCTAGGATCATCCTAGGGGAAAAAAGGGAATTTAAAGGATACCAAAATAACACAATCGGATATGAAAACTACTTTTGGAAATCTGCTAAAAAAGTTACAAGACGAAGCACAACTATAGAGAATCTGAAGAAAAAAATAACAGCTTCTGTATTTATAGACTATACAAACGGTTTTAGACATTTTTACAGTATCATAATCCAGCAGATTCAGATCCATTCAGATTTCAGTCATCAGATTGAAATATATTTTGAAATCAAATCAATTTCAATTAAGTTTGATTTCAGAAGAAAACCAGAGAAAAGCATTTCAACCAAGTTAAATCACCTCATATCAACACTTTTGGAATTAAATGTTTTAAAACAACTTTTTGTCTTATATTATATTTAAAAATGACATATCAATGCTCAACCTTTTTCAAAATCCTTTAAATAGAATTTTAACATTTTTCATTTTCACTCCTATTTAAAGGAAAGCCAAACTGTTATACCTGGAAAGTCTCCACAAAAATCTATCCATTATGCCAGCACATTACAACCTTTTGATACCTGGAACAAACCTTTTTTCTGACACACTTCACTCTTACACCTGAAAAAGTTTATATGTTTTGAAACTATATGCGTTCATGAAAATATATATCATACTGCATTCCCAGGCCAGAGGCATTTATACCAGTGGTGAGTTATACTATTAAAATAATGACACCAAATACATCTTTCTTTAAGCAAAGAATTAGTATCTATAACAGTGGTTATCAATTTTCTTAGCCTCAACATACCCCTCCATAATTCCAAAAAGATTTGAAGGGGGAGCCTTGAGGCTAAAAAATGTTGAGAATTGTTTATTTAGCTGATGCCATGTAAGGGCAGTGGGGGGCAGGACCTCATCCTGCTTATTGGGCAACCCACAGCCAAGTGTGGCAGGATCTGGCCACAGTTGCTCAGAAACACCTGTTCTATCCACCAACCAGTGTTCCAAGCAAGAGGGTGTTCAGCAATTCTGGTGATGTTGTGATACCCCACCACACCTCCTTGGATCCTGGTTTGGTGGAGCAGCTGTTGTTCCTGAAAGTGAACCCCCCACTGCTGGAGTTCCCCAAGCTCCAAGTGCAGACAGATTGAGTGTCACCCTCCTCACTCTGCATCTATTTTCTTTTTTATTTTCTTTCATAGATTTCATAGACATTAGGGGTGGAAGGGACCTCAGAAGATCATCGAGTCCAGCCCCCTGACCTAGGGGAAGGAATTCACCTGGGGTCAAAGGCTCCCAGCAAGATAAATGTCCAAATATCTCTTAAAGGAGTCCAGAGCAGGTGCTTGCACCACCTCTGGAGGCAATGTGTTCCAGGCCTTGGCTCATACAGTTCTTCATTATGTCCAGCCTGAAATGGTCTTCGAGAAGTTTGTGACCATTTGACCTTGTCATCCCTTGGGGTGCTCTGGTGAACGGGTGTTCTCCCAGATCCTGACGTACACCCCTTATATACTTATAGGCAACAACCAGGTCCCCACTGAGCCTGTGTTTTTCCAAACTGAAGAGTCCCATGGCTCTCAGCCTGTCATCATAGGGCCTATTCTCCTGCCTTCTGATCATATGCATGGCCCTCCTTTGGACTCTCTCAAGCTTCTCCACATTCTTTGTAAATTTTGGAGCCCAGAATTGCATGCTGTACTCACCAAGGCTGCATACAGCAGGAGGATAACATCCTGGGATTTGCTTGACAAGCATCTATGGATGAAAGCTTTACCATCTGTGACAATGCATTAGTGACTCATACTCATCTTGTGGTAAATCCTGACCCCCCAAGCCCCTTTTGGCTGTATTACTAGCAAGCATAGCTTTGCTAAGCGTATAAGCGTGCTGTGGGGTTTTTTTTTTCCCAAGGTGGAGTACCTTGCATTTTTCGGTGTTGAACTGTATCAGGCTTTTGTCCACCCATTTTCTGAGCCTGTCTAGGTTGGTCTGGATCACCATCCTGTCCTCAGGTGTGGATGCTTTACCCCAAAGTTTGGTGTCATTGGCAAACTTGGCCAGTCTGCTTCTGATACCAAAGCCCATATCATTGATAAAGTTGTTAAAGAGTACAGACCTACGGATGGATCCTTCGGGGACCCACTAGTCATGGTGCACCATGATATTTTACTTCCATTGACTACCACTCTCTGGGTCTGACCTTAGATCCAATTCCCGAGGCACTGGACTGTGATGTAGCCAAGGCCACAGTTGGCCAATTTTTCCATGAGATGATCATAGGACACCAGATCAAAGGCTTTTTTAAAATCAAGTTATTTGACATCAATCTTGTTGCCGGCACAAGGTGCCCGAGGGAGGCAACAATTGGGTTCGTTGCCCGGTGTGCGTCGCGCCAAATAAACACACCAGGGGAGAAGCAGACAGAGTTTATTTGAGCTCAAGTAAAACGCACAGGGAGACTGTATTGTCTCAAATCCTGCACACCTAACCCTGCAACAGTGAGATCTTTATACCCCGGTCAGTTTCACTGTCAGTGATTTTCCACTAGCTGGCCCCACCTCTTTCTCCCCTTTCTCTCCTCCTCCTCCTCCTTTCTCTCTCTGAGTGGTGCCCTTGCATTCCACAGATAACAGTTTTAGCTCGCCTGCTTTCCAGAAGGAGAGGAGATTTGCAGGCGCCAGAGAGAAAGGGTTGCAAAGGTTGGGGAAGGGGGGGCTTTGGCTCTTGAGCCTGGAGTAGAAGGACTTCCTCGACACTCGTGGTCTTCCATCCCTCTGAGTTACCCAGGGTTATGCCCAGTGTCACCAACAATCTCTTCTCCCTTGTCCAAGTGATATGTCACCTGGTCATAGAAGGAGATGAGATTGGTCAGGCAAGACCTACTCACAGCAAACTCAGGACAGGTATCCCTCAGGTTGTTTCCATCAGTCAGTTTGTCAAGAATGGTCTCTTTGATAATTTTTTTCAACATATTCTCCAGGATAGCAGTCAGACTGATAGACCTATAGTTCCCCGGATCTACTTTCCTCCCTTTTTGAAGATAGGCACAACATTGACCTTCTTTCATATGTCAGGCACTTCACCTGAGTCCCGCAAGTTCTCAAAGATCCATGCCAGAGGCTGAGCTATGATGCCTGCCTGCCCCTTAAGTACACTGGGGTGTATACTGTCTGGGCCAGCTGAGTTGTAGATGTCCAGCCTCTCAAGGTGCTCCTTTACATGGTCTACATTGATGAAGACCATAGTCTACATCTCTCTCATCCTGGCCATCCCATACCATGTTGAGCAGGGCCATCCCTTGGGACTGGTGAAAAACCGACTCAAAATATCCATTAACAGGTTGGCTTTTTCCTGGATGTTGGTTGTCCATTGTCCCATATGGTTTAGCAGGGGTCCAATGTTAACCTAGCTTTTCCTCCGGCTCCCCACATATCTAAAAAAGGATGTTTTATTGTCTTTAATACATGTAGCCAGTTGGAGTTCAATCAGATCTTGAGGTGAACATTCAAACAAACAAAGTGGATCCGGCTAACTACACGCCCATTAGTCTGACTTCTATCCTGGGGAAGATCTTAGAAAAGTTTATTAAGGAGGCCATCCTTGAGGGACTGGCCCAGGCTAACATCCCAAGGGATAGCCAGCACGGGTTTGTTGTGGGTAGGTCTTGTTTGACCAATCTCATTTCCTTCTATGACCAGGTGATCTATCACCTGGACGAGGGAGATGAGATTGATGTCATGTATCTTGACTTCAAAAAAGCTTTTGATCTGGTATCCCATGATCACCTCTTGGCCAAACTGGCCAGTTGTGGCCTTCGGTTCCACCACGATCCGCTGGCTGGAAAATTCGCTCCGTGGTTGGACCCAGAGGGTTGTAATTAATGGCAGTCACTCATCGTGGTGCCCTGTGACCAGTGGGGTCCCTCAAGGCTCTGTCCTGGGACCCATCCTGTTCAACATCTTCATTAATGATGTGGACATTGGAGTCAGGAGTGGACTGGCCAAGTTCGCCGATGACACCAAACTTTGGGGCAAAGCATCCACACCAGAAGATAGGCGGGTGATCCAGGCTGACCTGGACAAGCTCAGTAAATGGGCAGACGAGAACCTCATGGTGTTTAACACCAAAAAATGCAAGGTTCTCCACCTTGGGAGGAAAAACCTGCAGCACCCTTATAGGCTTGGCAGTGCTATGTTGGATAGCACTACAGAAGAAAGAGACTTGGGGGTCATCATTGACCACAAGATGAACATGAGCCTCCAATGCGATGCTGCGGCTAATAAAGCGACCAAAACGCTGGCTTGCATCCATAGATGCTTCTCGAGCAAATCCCGGGACGTCATTCTCCCCTTGTACTCAGCCTTGGTGAGGCCGCAGCTGGAGTACTGTGTCCAGTTTTGGGCTCCACAATTCAAAAAGGATGTGGAGAAGCTTGAGAGAGTCCAGAGGAGAGCCACGCGCATGATCAGAGGTCAGGAAAACAGATCTTACGATGACAGGCTGAGAGCCATGGGACTCCTTAGCCTGGAAAAGTGTAGCCTCAGGGGTGATCTGATGGCCACCTATAAGTTTATCAGGGGTGACCACCAGGATCTGGGGGAACGTTTGTTCACCAGAGCGCCCCAAGGGATGATGAGGTCGAATGGTCACAAACTCCTGCAAGACCGCTTCAGGCTGGACATAAGGAAGAATTTCTTTACTGTCCGAGCCCCCAAGGTCTGGAAAAGTCTGCCAGTGGAGTTGGTTCAAGCACCTACATTGAACACCTTCAAGAGTAAATTGGATGCTTATCTTGCTGGGATCCTATGACCCCAGCTGACTTCCTTCCCTTTGGGCAGGGGGCTGGACTCAATGATCTCTTGAGGTCCCTTCCAGCCCTGATGTCTATGGAATCTATGAAATCTATGAAACCCCTGTACCACTCTGCCTGAAACCTGGCAGGCTTCATGCCCTCAAAAGGGGCTACCATCCCTGCTATTTTCCTCTGAATCAGCAAAACAATAACAACATTATAGGTATTTTAGTGATTCTCCATTATAGTCTATGGCCGAAGCTGTGAATCAGTGCTGAATCTCCGAATTTGAACTGGCCGAATTGAATTGGGACAGTGATTCGAATCACCGAATTGAATCACTTTCCCTTTGAGTTGGCCGAATCTGATTCCAAATCGAATACTTGCTGCTTTGCACAGGCCTAGTTTCTACCTCAGAAGACAGGGGAAGCTCATGCTGTTAAGGCTTCTCCTGCCAGGTCTGTTGCCAGCAATGGCAACCATCTCCATAGAGGTTGTCCCCGGAAACACAGGAGGAGTAAAAGGAATGAAGTGGGCATCAAAGTGTGGCTCCATTTGTGTGTTCCCTCACCTGCCCATTCCCTGAAGAGCACAATGTTGGGAACACAGGGGCCAGCAGGACAGGGGCTTCCTTGGGGGCAGGGAACACTGGGAAAAGACAGAAGCAGTGGCAGCAGTCCCAGAGGAGCAGACACAGGCACTGCTGGAGTAGGTGGGACAGTTCCAGGGTGCTAGATGGGGACAAGAGCATTTACATCCTTACATGGAGAGAACTTGTAGCATCCTTCTGTCACTCACATCACAAGTATGCCATGAACAACAGCCCTTGGGAATCACTGAACTATCCTCTGCACAGCTCTAGCATTAATGTAAATGTCAGTCACTGGGACTGGAAATAGGGAAACATATCTTTCTTCAGTGTTTGATTACTTCTCTTCTCTCTTACTGAAAACTATGCTGTGAAATTTCCATTGTATTCTAATTGTCAATGTAAAAAAAACCCAAAAACAACCCACCTTCTTAAAGCCTTTCTTTACATATACATGCACATACACACATTACTAAAACCATCCATTATTACAAAACTGTGAACTGTAAACATCAAACAGGGCACTCATCACTGCAATACCAAATTGAAAGTGAGGAAGGTTTGCTTTATTGTCTCTTGGATTTAAAATTGATTGAAATGCATACATAAATGGGAAAAGCTGTCAAAAACCAGTCAGTGGTATGTTGATAGCTCATCTGCTCATGCTGACCCAAAGCTTTAATGCAATTTTTTTGCAGATGAGAAATAGAACAGGCAGGTTTTGAACCTTCCCAGTGGGGGACTGTTCAGAATGCTGGCAGCTTGTTGAATGTTTTTTCCTTTATGTTTCATCCCCATTTGGTTTTGGTGCATCAAACACATATTTTCCTATCTGTAAAAGAAGAGAGTGCCCCTCAAAACACTGAGAGCCAAATGCACCACTGCCAGTTGACTTCAAAGGAAACACTCCAGTTCATTTTCATAGAGATTTTGACTCCCAGATCACAGGACCTTAAAGTGGTCTGGGAGACACAGGACAAAGGATATCTGGTCACCAATTAGGCTGCACAGACTAATTTCCTTTTCAATTATACTTAATTCACTGTAATGTCAGTGTTGTCATCAGACTTCATCAATGTTGTTACGGTTGTTTGGTGTTACTGGTAATGCCAGGCTCCTTCAGTTTGGATGGTCCTCATGTGCATGCTCAGGATATCATCTGTGATGTTGTGCCCCTAATTACCCTGCTTTTACAAGAAAGGGACTGCAGACTTCAGTTCTTAGTGACAAGGCCAGTTTTATTGTCTACAAACAAGCCCAGACATTAACAGCTGGTACATGGTGATAGCTGGTTTATTTGTAAGCATGGTACAGACATAAAATACATAATCCCTAAGCCCATTACAAAGTATTCAGGCTTCACATGTCCCTTTTGATACACCAGTCAAAATAACATCATGACACATCTTACTTCTCTCTAATACTAAAACATATTTAGATGACATCATCCACACCCCAGTTCTCAGCAGATAGTGCAACCTTCTAAACAGAAACATAAGCTAGCCTGAATTAAAAAACAACAACAACAAAAACCCCAAAAAACTGTGTAGAAAAACCTCTCCAAATTTGTTATGAAATAAACTAGCTGATATCAGCACTTTATTCCTCCTGCCTGGGATTGTTCTTCCTTAGGACCTTATTTTCAATATTCTTTTACTTTGGGATAAGCTATGCACATAAGATACTCCTAAGTAAAACATACCCCATTTTCAAAGGAAAATACAAGAGGCCAAACAGCCTCCTGTGAGAGTATTCACTGGATCTCAACCTAGAGCTTAATGAAGACTTTAGTTTCAGTCTCTTCAAGGGAAAATGATTCCAAATTCCTTACTATGTCTTCTCTGCCACTTCTGCTCAATACTGCCAGCACAGGATTCCCAAATACTTCATCCCTAACAATTATCAGTGGTAAGAAAATATGTTAGACAAGCTTTTGAGCACAAAGGAAGTACATTTTGATAATTTATCCATGTGCTCTGGGAGTGGGGGGGGGGAAGGGTGCTTTAATTAGAGTGGCTCTGAGAGCTTCTCTAAAGAGCCTGGAGTGTCCCCTGTGTCCCCACACTTCAAAATGGTGGTGGAGGTGCTTTATCTATTTTCCATGCTCCAGCAGACTCGATCAGTTGAGTCTGCTCCAATGCGCTGGAATTCCAGTATGTGGGAGCAGCCTCCTGACTTGTCTTTAGGTATCTTCTGTGCCTGAAAGCTTATCTGACATCTCTTCTGCTTATATAATTGGTCCATTAAAGGGCATTACCAAACAAAAAATCTTTGCCTCTTGTATATTTCCTGTGTGTGAACCATCACATCTACAAAATCAGTCCAACCCTATTCAATTTAGACTTTCTAAATAAATTTGCATTTTTCTGATTATTGCCAATTGTGGTGACTGTTTTTGTGGTGTGGATGCTTCCATCCCACTAAAATGGTATTCAAGAACATAGAACCATAGAAAAATAGGGTAGGAAAAGGCTTGAAGACAATCTAGTCCAAATCCCTGCTCAAAGCAGGATCATCCCTGTTAAACCATCCAAGCCAAGTGTTTTTCTGGTTTACTCTTGCAAATGTCCAGTAATGGAGATTCCATAACCTCTCTAGGTAATATTTTCCAGTGCTTAACCACCATCATAATTGGAAAGGTCTTCCTGTTACTGAATCAAAATTGCTGAGCTTTAACTGCTTTCTATCATTATCCTCCTTATAATAACCTTTCATGATTTGATGGATATATACAAGCATTACATTTAAATTGACCTAACCAAGGTTCAGTTGCTCTAAATACTCATGCATGCAAGTGTTCACAGTGTTTAGAATTGGGTTAAAAAAGGTGTGCTTGATCTAAATTAGTTCACCTCATCGGGTGAACTTAGATCAGAAATGGGTTATTCCAATTGATGAAGGGGTTAACCTAATCCAGTGAACACCTGTATGCATTCACAGAACAGCCCTAGGGCTAGGAAAGCCCAGTGACTCTCCTAACCTTAGGGCTGTTACATTTCTACTAGGGCTGTGCAAACAGCATCATTCCATTTTAGCTTGAGCTTCAAGGTTTCGACGGAACAGCATTCCATTTCAAATTTAATTTTGATTCAAAACAGCTGTTCCACTTTGCTTCATCGAAACAGTGAGGCTATTTTGACTCTGTTTCAACATTTTCCTAGATCAGGCTGGGGACAATGAGTCAGCCCAACTGGGCTGGCTTCCCATCCCCAGTACTAGATCAGGCTCCCCAGTCAGCCCAGCTGGGCGCTCCCAGCACCCCCCCCAGCCCAATCTAGTGCTGGGGATGGGAAGTCATCCCAGCTGGATTGACTCCCTTCCCCAGTTCAGTTGCAGCACTGGGGAGAGGTACTGAGCCTGGGCTCAGTTCCCTTCACCTCCACTGTTATTGGCTTCATGCAGCCCAGTGGCAGGAGACTGGGAGAGCCAGGAGAGCAGTCCCAGCTCTGCAGCCCTGGTTCTTCCCTGTCCCTCACCACTTCACTACTGGCTACTTTTAAACTCAAAATGTTTTAAAACTTTCAAAACATTTCAACTAGCCTCATTTTGTTTTGAGGCTATTTCAAAGCCATTCATTTCAATTTTGTTTCACTGTTTCGAGCTCAAAATGAGTCAAAACTGTGTTGAATCAAAAACAGCCAATAAAACTTCACACAGCCCTAATTTCTACCTTCCTGACCCCAACCAGGACATTTTTAGTCCCTTGACCCTCCCTCCCTTAAACATGAATTGTTCTTGAGAAATTATCAGCTCATTTTATTCAACTACTAGATCGTTCTGTTTTGATAACAATTTATAGTCACTAAAAAATTGAACTGGATTTAAACCTTGACTTTAAGATGAAGGCTTAGTTATTGACCCAAAACTAATCTCCACAAATATACAATCTTCACATACCAACCCCAACTGACACCTGGGCCACTTTTAAAAGAAGCTTGCAGACATTTTTTCCTTCACATTTCAGGTCAGGAATATACAGATTGAATATTTAGCTAGGTCCTCAAATGGTATAAACTTGTACTGCTCTATTCACATCAGTGATTTACAAAAAACTGATGATCTGGTCTAATCATTTGGGTGTTCTAAAAAGAAAGAGGTATTCAGTAAGGCAGTGTACTCACCAGATCACAGTTTCATAAAGAAAAAGTCACAAATACAGGTTTGGATTGTACCAAGGGGCAAAATAAGAGCTCCTTCAGTGATAATGAAACCCAGCTGGAGTGACTCCCTGCCCCAGCTCAGTTGCAGCACTGGGGAAAGGAACTGAGCCTGGGCTCAGTTCCCTTCCCCTGCACTGTTATTGGCTTCATGCAGCCCAGTGGCAGGAGACTGGGAGAGCCAGGAGAGCGGTAATGAGTATTAAGACATTTTCTTACAGTAGTCTTGAAACATGGAGCATTCCTGGTCAATAGTTTTCCATCTCATTACGGAAAATACTTCTGGGTAAACTCAGAGGAATACATTTCTAGTTGCTGTAATTTTATATCATATTCTTGGGTTTGTATACTGTTCTTTATACTATAATGTTGAATTTTACAATGTTATTACAAACTGCGTGGAATCTTTCTTTGATATATAAACATCATCATCATCAAGTTATGTATGTATGATGCTGAGAAACAATTACACTGGAACAAATTAGAAGCATGTCCACAAAGAGGTCCAAGTTATGCCTCTGTAAAACTGAAGTTCACACTGAAGCCTTCCAGTGATATTCAAAACTTGGAACCATGTAAGAATATAAGAAAAGTCATTATTGTATCAGTTTATCCAACTCAGTACCCTATTTCAATTAAGGCAGAGAATAGATGCTGAGAGGAAGGTGAACAGAGCACATCAATGATTTTCAGTGCATTGCATATTTCTCATTGCAGCCTTCACCATTCAGAGGTTTAGGAAGTTCAGATTTAGAAGCCATATACTAGGGCTGTGTGAAATGGCACCGTTCCATTTTGACTCGAGTTTCAACATTTCGACAGAACGGTGTTTAATTTTTAATTTTGTTTTGACTAGAAACTGCTGTTCCATTTCATTTTGTCAAAACAGTGACACTGTTTTGAGGATGTTTCAATGTTTTATCCATGGACTATAATGGGGAAGCTTAAAACAGCCTCTCTCATCTCATCCAGCAGGCAGATTGGGGGGCCACAACACTAGGAGTGCTGTGGGGGCTGTGCCAGTCCTCCTGGGGTTGCAGGCCCCCAAGCTGATGCCAGATGAGGGAGGGAAGCTGGGTGTTGCCTCCAGCACACTGATCACCCCAAGCAGCAGCACCCATCTTCTTTTATCCACAGGCAGATTGGGGGCTGCAACCCTGGGAGGGCTGAGGGAACTGTGCCATTGGGCTCAGTTCCCTTCTTCAGCCTGATCAACCTGGAGAAGGAAACAGAGCCTGATCACTCAGTTCCCTTCCCCAACACTGCAATCCATCAGGCTGGGGAAGGGAACTGAGCCCGATCACTCAGTTCCCCTGCCCAGCACTGTGATCGATCAGGCTGGGGAAGGGAATTCCGCCCAGATGAGCTGAGTTCCCCTTCCCAGTGCTATGATCAGGCAAAACTTTCAAAATGTTTTGACTGCCCTTGTTTTGTTTTGAGGATGTTTCAAAGTCCTTCATTTTATTTTGATTTCACTGTTTCAAGTTCAACATGAATTAAAACAGTGCCAAAATGAAACAGCTGGCAAAATTTTGCACAGCCTTACAGTATACCTATATACCATATTCTATACCTACAGATGGACCTTACCTCCAAGAATCAATCTTATCCTCTTTTAAACTGATTAAGCGATCAGCCTTCTCAAAATCTTGTAGCAAGTTGAGTACACACTGGGTGTTGTAGTTGCTGCATATTAATTTAATAAGCCTGAAAGCTTGCAATTAAAGATTTTTTTTTCAAAAATCTTGTGGGTCTAATAAAAGATAGTACCTCTAACCATAAGCCCTGCTTGCACATTAATTTAGTACTTGTATAACCAAGTTCTAAAAATTAATGTATAGGAATCAGCACCATTGCACAGTAGGACTGGCACATGGCTTTTAGTGATGCTAACTGTACAGTAGCCTAATATTACGGTGCAGTAGCATATTAGCATGGTTTTTGCATGCTACAGTGCACTAAAATTAGGCTACTGCACAGTTAGTGTCTCATGTAGATGCACACACTGTGTGGAGAAAAAGAAAATAAGTTAGCTTTGTTAGTTTTAAACTTACTACCTAATACAGCAATCTCAACCTTTTCCAACTCAAGGAACCCCTTGTTAGACTCATGGCACCCCTGAGAAATTTCCAGCTCCTCATTTTCATTAATCTTTCTGCATACAGAAGAAAAATAATAGAGGGACTCAAAAGGATCAGACCAGGCCAGAATGTTTTTGACAGTACATATTCCTGTTTGAAATCTCTGAGAATCATGTTTGCACATCTAATAGCACCATGGTTGAGAATCACTGACCTAATAGTTTCATTTTATGATCACTAGATCTAGTACTGTGAGAGATATTTAAAAATTAAATCTATATTTTCCTGCACCATTTTGTAAGTTTCTAACCTTTATTTTGTAAACCTCTATCATGTTCCCCTTAAGTGTCTGTTGTGTAAGCTGAAAAGTCCCATCTTATTTAGTCTCCCCTCGGAAGCAAGTCCTTTCATACCCCTGCTAATCCTTGTTGCCTTTTTTTTGTGCCTTTTTTATTTCTTTTATATATTTCTTCATATACGGAGACCAAGGCTATGCATTTTCAAGGTGTGGATGCAACATAAATGTTTGGCGGGACATAATGATACTTCTTGTTTTGTTGCCAATTTCCTTCTTAATTTAAGTTTAATAACAGTCCAAATTCACTTGCCAATTAAATTCCTATAGCCAGTAGGGCTGTGCGAAGCTTCGGTAGCTGATTTGATTCAGAGGAGATTCGACTCGATTCAGGGACTGAATCTGCAAGTCCAAATTGAATTGGGAGACCAATTAAAAGCTCCAAATCAATTCAGAGCATCTAATTGATTTGGAAAAGTTCCCAGCAGTACTGCACCCACATTCTATACAGCCTGTGCCAGCTGGCAAGCAGCAGCACAGCAGAGCCCCCGCTCCCAGAGCTGCCACACCTGCATGCCACACACCCCCATTCCAGCTGGCAAGTGGCAGCAGGGTAAAGCCCCTGCTCCCAGTGCTGAGGTGGGTGTAGTAGGGCTAGGAGTGGGGGCTATGCCCTGGTGCTGCAAGGAGTGAGCCATACCTGCATCACTCCCCAACCACAATGCTGGCTGGGTAAATGGTAGCAGGGAAGAGCCCCACAGCTCCCCCCACTGGTGCAGAAGCAGGCACAGCCAGAGGAGCTGCAGGAGAAGCCCCTCCACCTGGCTGCCCTGCCCAGCCCCAGCCTCCTGGCACTTTAAAAAAAAAGAAGCCCTGCACTCACTAACTGCAGCAGCCTATGGGGGCTCATGGCAGAGCCCCCTCACCCCGTGCAGCATAAGTCATTAGGGGGCAGTGGGGATGCCCCCCCCACACACTTGGCAGTCACATTTTGCGGATGCAGTGTGGCTTGGCAGGGTGCCATGTGCTGTCTGGGAGTTGGGGCCTCTGGGGCTGAGTGCTGCTGGGCTCTGGCTGACAGGTGGAGCTGCGCTAGCTCCCAGACAGCATGCAGTGCCCTGTCCAACCATGGTGCAGCCACATGATGCGACAGCTGCTGCATGGTGACTGTAGCAGAGCATTAGGGTGCTCGCTACTGGTGATGGTAATAAGGGCCCAGGTGCCAAATCTTCAGGGCAGCACAGGTGAGGGTTGCTGGGGCAACCAATTTGGTCAGCTGGTCAGAAGGGGGCAGGGCCTGGTCTTTATAAGCAGTCAGGCTGAGGTCAGAAGGCAGTTCCCCTCTGGCAGCCTGGGCAGTGGGAGCTCTGCTGCAGAACAGAACAGAACACAACAGGGCAGGGCAGGGCAGGGCAGGGCAGGGCGGCCTGACCACCCGAGCATCTGCATGATGGTACAGGGTGGAGAGAACCCTGACAGGGAGGTATAAAGGAGAGCCGGGGTGGTGCAGAGTTTATGTTATAGTCAGGAGGCTTATTTTACGTTGCAGCTGGTTGGCTCATGGCTTTGTATTTTCCATTCGGTTGTGTGTGTAATACCGGAGGACCAGGAGAGGCTGGAGGGGTTGGAGGAGGCCTCAGGGGAGCTCCACAGTAGTGGTGGAGTTTCCTGGCACTGAAGAGGGTGCTGCATTTTGGGGGTCACATAGACCCTGGCCCCAGTGTGGGCCATGTCAGATGAGCCCAGTGGGGTGTAGGCAGAAGCCTGAGTAGGGCTTAAGACCCATGAGGAAGGGGTCTGGGGCCAGGTAAGGCCAAGGCTGCCTGAGCCCTGAGCACAAGAAGCGTGAGCAAGGCCCCAGTGCGGGTGGGGAGCACAAGAAGCGTAAGCAAGGCCCCAGTACGGGTGAGCATGAGGCACAGGCCCCGGTTGGGGGGTGAGAGAGTGAGATAGACCCTGGTGTGGGCAAGCACGAGTAGAGCCCTAGGGAGGGACATACAAGCAAGAAGCCCAGTGAGGGTATAACGTTCAGGGAGCGCTGACCCCAGTCCCATAACAAGGGGTCTTGAAGGCCAGGTAAGGCTGAGGCTGCCTGAGCCTGAGCGTAAGGAGCCCGAGTTGGGAGTGAGACCCAGAAGGAGGGTCAGGGGGCCAGGCACGGCTACGGCCACCTGAGCCCCAACCACGAGAAGCGCGGGAGACGAAGCCCCGGTGCGGGCAACGTGACCACGGGAAGCGTGGGAGATGAAGCCCCGGTGCGGGCGACATGAGCACAGGGAATACGGGGCAGACCCCTGTGGAATTGAGCAGGCAGAGAGCATGGGACGGCCCCGATAGGGGTGAATGCTGTGAGGTGAGCATATTAAGACACCCGGTGAGGGCAAGCACAAGATTAGAGATGCCCGGTGAAGGCGAGCCTATCGAGAGGCCCCAGAAGGGGGTGAGCTTCTTAAGGAGCCCCAAAAGGGGTGAGCCTATTGGGAAGCCCCTGGAGAGGGCGCATACATCAAAAGGCCCCTGGAGAGGGCATGTACATTGAGAGGCCCCAGTGAGGGCAAGCACAGGAATTGGGAGCCCAGTGCGGGTAAGCATCCGAGTAGATGTCTGGTGAGGGCAAGCGTACCAGTAGATGCCCAGTGAGGGCGAGCACATGAGTAAGGAGCCCGGTGAGGGTGAACATATGAGTAGAGGCCTCAGACAGGGCCACTAAGGAAAGAGCATAGATGAGATAATGTCTGGAACAACTGAGAAGCTTGGGGTGTGGTATTGGGGGTGGAAGGAACCATGCAATGCCCACAGGGTAGGGGGGTACCAGAATCTATTCCTATAGAGCAGGGACCAGAATGGTAAGAGCACCGGGTCCAAGGGGTCATGTTAAGGCAGACTCCCATTAATATTATACAACCATCAAAGTTGTGGTGGGTGAGAACAAGGGTGCTGAATGGACAACTTGGCACAGTAGGGGTGCCAGGAGAGATCATGGCCACTTCTGGGTCCCCGTCCCGTGACAGTGACCAAGCAGGGGGCTGATCCCTGCTGCCTCATGCTCCATGGGGAGGCTCTGCCATGAGCACCCAGAGACCCTGATTGCTGTCTCTTCATCCAGTGAATGCAGGGCTTTATTTAAGTCCTGGGAGGCTGGAGCTGGGTGCGGGATGGGGCTGGGCAGGGCAGCCATGGGGACTTCTCGCACAGCTCCTCCAACCTGGAAAGTGGCAGGTACAGCTCAAGGAGCTGTAGGAGAACCTGCAGCTGCTTGGCTGTGCCTGCCTCTCCCTGGCCGATCTGAATGACCAAATCTCTCCGAATCAGTGCCGAATCTTCCAAAGCTGATTCGATTCAGGACAGTGACCTGAATCTCTGAATCAAATCACTGTGCTCCAAATTGGCTGAATATGAATTGAATACTTCCTTATTCACAGAGCCCTAATAGCCAATTAAATGCCAAATCAAAAATCCTGAAACTCAGGATGCATAGTCTGTGGTATCCATTAGAGCTGTGGAAAGCTTTGACTTAATATTCAATGTGACAAATATTCGACATATTCAACCTTGAAAAGTGAAAGTAGAGTCGAATAGCAGCTGGTTGAATAGCTGTCGAATCGAATACTGGAAGTCGAACATTAACAGTGCAAGTCGAATATTAACAGCGCGAGTCAAATATTTGACTTGCCTATCCTGGATTCCCTGTGGGGGCGGGGGAGGAAAGTAAGGGGAGGGAGGGGGAGAGGGGGAAGGAGTGCTTTCATGACTGACACATGTGGCTTTCCAGTAACCTGTAAGTATTCTCTGCAGTCCCTTCCAATCCCAGTGCTCTGGGGGAGGGCCAGAGAAAATGCATAAAAGGCAGCAGTTTTTCAGTTCCCCTGCTTTCTGCCTTGGGGTCAGTTTCTGAGCTGCTGGTGTTCTCCAGCACCTCTGAGTCAGACCACGATGGCTGGAAGCCCCGATCTTCAACAGGTTCCTTGCTTGCAATGCTAGCAACAGGGATTTCTGAGAACTTGGTGCTTTTATTTTATAACTACTTTTCATATTAGTTTACGCTTATATTGGATAGGGTTAGTAGTAGCCTAGGATCTATTCTATATATAGGAATTTAGTTTATATATATTTTTTATACATCATTCATTCTTTCCACCACACCAATGCTTCTCAATATATTATCTACACACATAAACACATTTACATAACATCCAGAAATCTAATCCACAGCACACAGGACACTTAGAAGTTCCAGTTTACATATGAAGAAACACATTATGAAGCGGGGTGGAAAGGCATGTGGCCACACTGGCCAGCCTGCACGAAGGGGAGCAAGGGAGGTTGCAAGTGGGAGAGCTGCAGTTTCTCCCTCCACCAAACTCAGATGCAGCCTCTTTCTTCCCACTACAAGGGATGAGGCTGCTACAAGCAGTAAAGAGAAGGGAGCAGCAGTGCCACCAGAGCCACAGCCTGTGCCTGAGACTCTCTCATGTCCAGACACAGCAGCCACAACCTCTCCCACCATAACTGCAACCAGCACAGCAGTTCACTCCACCCCTGTGTTACTGCCTATGCTGAGCCTCCCAGCACCAGAAAAAGAGTTGGTGCTGGATCTGGATCTCAGTGCCCTGGAAAGGGAAGTTCTGGGGAAGGAGGGTGAATCAGTTGAGTTTGTGCTTGACACCCTTCAGGTTTTTTCCTTTCAAGCCATGAGGTTTTTCCCAGAAGGCACTTCAGAAGGTGCCTCTGTACAGGTGAAGGCAAGTGGCTCAGCTGAGTCTGCTCTTTCTCTTGCTGTGCCTCTGACTGCTGAAGAGGGGGAGAGTTCAGCAGCATCCACAGATGCATCTGCATGCCAGAGGGAAAGGCCTAGTACTAGCATGGTCTGGGATCATTATATGCTGGCAGATGATCCCGCATTTGCTATCTGTGTGCACTGCTGAGCCAAAATCAGCTGAGGCAAGAGAACAAAGCACATGACCACCTCAGGGATGCTGAATCATCTCTGCAGGTACCACCCCTTTGCCACAGGAATGGCCCCTGCTCACTCCACAGCCCCCATCCCCCCACAGCAGAGGCAGGGCACCCTGAAACATTGGGGGCAAAAGGGACCAGTTGCAAATGCGAGCAAGGTCACCCAGACCATTGGGGAGAAGCTTGCTCTGGATGGCCAGCCCTTCACCTTTGTTGAGCAGTCAGGGTTCAGGTGGCTCCTGGCACTGCTGGCTCCATCCTACCAGGTGTCTGCATGCACCACCTTCAGCAGGACAGTGATGCCCTCCCTATACAAAGCATCCAGGGAGCACTTGAGGGAGGAGCTGGACAAGGCAGGTCTGCAGGTGATCGTAGACTTCACCTTGGACATCTGGAGTAGCTGGGGTGGAGATCATGCATACCTCTCCCTCACAGGGCACTGGTGTGGCCAGTCAGGTAGTCAGTGGGCTCTCCTTCATGCCAAGCTGATGGATGAGTCCCACACAGCAGCAGAGATGGTAGGGGCCATGAACTGCATGGTGCAGGGGTAGCTGGGCGTTGGGCAGGCTGAGCTCACCCGTGGCTTCATGGTCACCAACAATGGGGCCAATATGGTCGAGGCCAGTCCGTGATGCCAACTTTGCTGCTATTCACTGTGTGGCACACAATTTACATCTGATTGTGAGAGATGCTTTGGAGGGGGACAGGGCTGCCAGTGATGACACTAGCAACACCAGCAGGCTTGTTTCCAGATGCAGGAAGGTGGCAGGCTACCTCCACTGGAGCATCAAGGGGGACAAGATGCTGCAGGACAAACAAGCAGAGCTGAATGTCCCTCAGTGCAGAATCACGGAAGATGTGGAGACGCGGTGGAACTCCACATACCTGATGCCTGAGCGGCTGGTGGAGCAACAGAAGGCCATCCATGAGCTGGCCTTGCTTGGGTAGATTGGGATCAGTGGCCCCCTGACCAAAGCTGAATGGGATGCCATCTTCCAGATTTTGCTGGTCCTCAAGCACTTCCTCAAGGCCACTGAGACCCTCAATGCTGCTGATGCCTTCCTCCACCAGGTGGTCCCCATAGTGAAGGAGCTCTGCAGCCAAATGGAGAGCTTCCTGGGGGCCAAAGTTCCTGTCGGGGCAGGCCGCTTTCACCAGATGTGCAGGCACTGGTGAGGCAGCTGAAGGAGGCCCTTAGGAAAAGATTTGAACCCTTGGGGTCCAACACAGTGCATATGCTGGCCGCCATCTGTGACCCAAGGGTGAAGGGCACCGTATGTGGAAGCGACACACTGAGTCACTGGAGGGATGTACTTATTAAGAAAGTGACAGAGGCAGAATGGTGGAGACGGGGGGAAGTCTCCTAAACCCTCACTGCCTAAACCCAGCCTGCCATCCATGAGCCAGTCTTCCCCTCCACCACAGCTGCTGCCAATATGGGCTAAGGCCATGGCAAATATTAAGGGGTCCAGACCCACCAGACTCCAGGATCAGGCAGACAGCCCTCACACCATGGTGTCTGCCTATCTTGCCGAGCCTGTGGAGCCCCTGGACTGTGATTCCTATGAAAGTTGGCAGGCTTTGTGGGCTCCTCAGGGGCTAGCAAGCCTGCAGTTTTGAGTTCTCTGTGGCTTTTCACACAGAAGTCATAGGAGGTTTTCTCTTAAGAATTTGGGGTGCTGTGTCTCCGAATCCCCTGAATCTATCTTGTTGAAAGTTGGCAGGCTTTGTACGCTCCTCAGGAGCTACCATTCCTGCAAGTTTTATAAAGATCAGACAAAAAATGCCAAAGTTATAGCCTGCTTCAACCTTCCCCATTATAGCCTATGGGGAAGTCGAAGCAGCTTGAATATTCGACTGAGCTTTGACCTCAACTCAAAGCAGACGGTAAATTGAAGTGGGACCCGGTTTAATATTTGGCATGGCTGTCGAATTAAATATTACCTGCTCTGCACAGCCCTAGCATCCATTTCTTAACAATTTAACTTGTCTGGCATGTATTCAGATTCCCCCATAAGTTTGACTGTTGCTGCATACTGAGCTCAAGATTTCAGTGAGCTGTCTATAGTTACTCCAAGGCTAAATGCAGACATTTGGAGGGGGGCAAGTAGGAGATAGGGGAACATTAGTTTGTTTTTTAAATGGCTTCCTGATGGGAACTTGGGATGGCGGGGGACTGTAGGTGCATTTAGGTGTGGGGGCAGAGGGCAAGCAGCTTTTGGAGGGGAATTGGGGATCTGCAGAGCAATGGAGGGCAGGCAGGATCTGTAGGAGGGATCAGGAGGGCAGGTAGGGTCTGTAGGTGGTTGGATTTGGTGAGATCAGGGGAAATTGCAAAGTCTACGGAAGAGCCAGCGGGGGGAGCAGGGGCTATTTTTACCTCCCCGTGAGACCCCGTGGTAAACCAACAACCTCATCCCGCCTTCTCCTCCCCCCACCAGGACTTACCTGATTCATTCTAGCAGTGGTAAGCACTGATAAACTGGCAGCATCTAGAGCAATGTGCAGGATGAGGGATAAAGGGGAGGCTTGTTTGGGAGAAAGGTAGTGGTCATGGACCAGGGGACTAAAAATAGCCTAGTGACAGGCAGGAGAGTGTGAAAACCACAGTCCCAGGGATCAGGCTGTTGGCTGAGCTTTCCAGGCCCTGGGGCTCTGCAAGTAACTGTACAGAAGTCCCATGCCCTGGTCTAACCTAGGTTGATGAAGTTTGTTACAACATTGATCCAGGTCTATCTTAGACCAAATTCCACAACTTTTAGACCATGCTGTGTGTGCAGAGCTTCTGCACTGTTACAGGCTTAGGATGACTTCAGGTCACTGAGACCGGGTCTGAGTGCAAGTTCTGCACCTGGAGTGAACTAAATTACATCAAGTGGCCATTTTGAACCCAACCTAACATTTCCCTAACCCTCCCCTTGCCCAAATGTCTGTACTTTGCCCAAGATCTTTTCCCTGTGTGGAAACATGTAATGTAGAGCCTGTCATCATAAAAGCTTATTTAGGTTTATTTTTTCTGCATGTGAATTTTATTTGTAGTTTCAGTGCCCATTCACTCAATTTTGTGAGGGGTTTTTTATTTATTTATTTATTTTAAATAGTTCTTCACAGTCTGCCTTGGTCTTTATCATTCTGAATAACTTTGTGTCGTCTGCAAACTTGGACATTTCACTACTTTCCAGGGGGCTTATATTAAACAGTACATATTAAACCCAACATAGTTCCCTAGGGGACCCACCATTTACTGCTTCCCATTCTGAATGCTGAACATTTAAACCCACTCTTTGTTTTCTACTCTTAAACAAGTTTCTGATCCAATAGAACTTCCCTGTAATCCTGTGACAAACCTGTTTCAAGAGCCTTTGATGCAGAACTTTGTCAAAGTATATCTGGACTTCCAAAAAGCCTCTCTCAGATGGCTCACCCCACTCCCCAGTCTTGCTGACAGCCTCAAAGAACTTTAATAGGTTGCTTAAATATAACCTCCCTTTAGAAAAGCCACAGTGATTTCTCCCCAGAAACTCCTGTTTGTCCATGATCTGAACAGTCCTTTTTATTAATTTTTCCTTCTACCAATTTGCCAGGAACAGAAGTTAGACTCACTGACCTGTAGTTCTGTCTGAGGATAATCCAGCAAATCAAGCCCCACTGTGTACTATTCAAAAGGAATATAAGGGAAGCTATAGAAGGCAAAGCACCATGGTAGTGATTCCCATGACATCCACTCTATTCTCTCTGTGCAGGAAGAAAGGAAGAATTTTTTATGGGGATATGAGAAGTCAAACATTACTTAAAGCTGCAACAGGATGGCTTCAGCCCTCAGACAGCAGCAAGATCTAGGGATTGCTTCCCAACCTGAAATGTCACTGGGCAAAGTTTAGCTATATTAAAGACTGGTTTTTAATTTGGAACTGAATTTCATAGCTTTCCTGTCATGTGCATGCTACTGATGGCTGTTAACTTCTTTTAACCCATATTTTTTTTATGTTGGGGGGTGGGAAATAATCTTCCCTAAGATATTTAAAAAAATACATGTTTAAAATTAATAAAGATGACTTTCATACATTAAAATTTTGTCACAGATATCACTCACATAACAAAGAATGGATAGAAGCAGCTACAGTGAGCACAATTAAGTTGATACACTTTAAGGAGATTAGACTGCAAAGAGCATATTGTATGCACGCAAGCATAAGGGGGGGAGGTTCTCTGAAAGCAGTTTTATGCTAAGAACTTCAGTGCTGAAATTTGGCACCCAGAAAATTCATAGGTTTGTCTAGTCTGTTTAAAAAGTTTATCTTAGTATTGTCAATGAAGCACTACATTATGAAACTTAAGCCGAACTTTTCAATATCCAATTAGTGTCTAATGTTATAAAGAGAAGACAGACAGAAGTGCAGAGTTGGGAAAAAAAGGTATGTATGGCTCCGATGTCTTGGTCAAGTAAGCAGCAACAGTCCATTTCTAAGTCCAAGGCTGTAAGAAAGCTATTGTTGAAAACATAATAGGTGCTCTGTTTGCCTACATAGTCACTGCAGTCCCAAAAGATCAAAAAAATCCTCTTACTTTGTTAAATGCTTTTTTTGAGATGCCCTGAGATGAAAGGCACTATGGGAAACTGTAACTCTTTTCTTTTCTGCATATTTCTGGTACAAGGATAAATAATTAAGAAAGTGTTTTCTTCTATCAATGTCAAACAGCTATGAACTTGCAGGTTTAAGGGAATTTTTATATATTAGATTTTGTAAAAGTGCCAGGCTGAGTTGACAGTTCTGGAGAACCCAGTCTCCATGGGGATGGCATAGACAGTGACAATTTAAGTTTTCCACCACCTCTGCCCAAATTGGTTCATCTATAACCTAGAAGACGACTTTTAGGTGTATAAGGGCAGTTCAGTCTCAATTAATCATTCTGTTTTTGGCCTCTTTGCTAAGGCTGCCAGCCAGGCTGCCCATCATTTGGCATTGTAGTTCCTACTACAAGCTGAACTGAGAATACTAAATAATTTCATCTCAGCCATTAAAGAACCATCAGATAGAAGAAACACTCAGTAGTTCTAAAATTTGTCCTATGTGTGAATTAGCAACCACGGGCCCATCTATTCTATGAAGTTTACAGTTTGGTCATTTATAGTGCAGTTTATAGCTGTTTACAGCCTAGTTGAGTATCAGGTTATATAACAAGGGTATAACACAAATTGCTCCAGCCTGTGTAAATGGTAGCATTGGAAATTCTAGTACAAATAGTTATCCCTACTTCTGGCAACTCTTTTGAGAGAGACTAAATAATAAATCCCTTCAGTCCTTTGTTAATTAGCTTTGCATCTTAAAAAACTCTCACAATAAGATTTCCAGAGTTATTAACACATGTAGAACTCTATTCCATAGACAATGGTTTTTTATTTAAAAATTCCCCACAATAGATAAGTTATAAGTCACCAAAATCTCTTCTACAGGATTTGCTCTTGAAGGCAATATTTACAATGCACATGTAAACCTATTCAGTATGACCAAAAATAGATATAAATCCTCCCCAGATAATGTTTTTTTCAGTCCCATAAGTAATGTAGTTGTAGCTTTTTTGCTGGTCATGTAGCCATTGTTAGCCATGGAAAAATTCCTTCAGTATAAATAGGCTTCTGGCAGTATCGCTGAGACATTTTGCTATTCCTGTTATAGACAATAACTATAGGGAGTTTTATATTTGCCATGAGGATGGAGGGAATACTTTAATTAGAGCATCTATGAAAGCCAATCTAAGTACCAACGGTGTCTCATCTATTAGTGTCCCCACACTTCAAAATGGCAGTGCAGACTTTAGTTAAAGCACCCCCGCCACCATTTTGAAGTGTAAGGATGCTGATAAATGGAGACATGGAGGATGCTGGAGGTACGCTAATTAGCAAATTCCAACAGACAGCACATCAAAGCATCCTCCCCACATGTCTACAGGCATCCATATACTTTTCTGGAGGACCCATGAAAATGGAAAATTAAGACTGGTTAATTTACTGGATGAATTAGGCTCTTACATTCTTTCCTTACCACAGGAAAATAATTAATCTCCATTGAGAGTGTGAAGAGCAGGGGTCTGGATTCTCTCTGTTTAAAAGTCACAAATTCGTGGGGGGGTTGCAAATTCTCTGATTTGAAAACCCCCAAATCTATGTTTTTCCATGGTTAAAATGAAATGGCACTATATGCATAGGTCTCAGTTGAACAAAATGTTTTATTGATGTTTGCAATTTTAAAGCAATTTGGAAGCCTACCAGTCCCTCAATCACTACAGTAAAATAAATTCTAAATACCTAAAATTTTGGCATTTGAGTTTTGGGTCTTTTATCATGGAAAAAAAAAAAAAAAATCATAGCTTCCCTTGCCACCTTAACTTATCAGATGTGGGTCCAGCTGTGGCTGTCCCTCCTTCCGCCACTGCTTTCTTGCACTGAGCAGCTCTGATAAGCCGGTGCCCTGCCCATGCCATTGACCCAAGCCACAGTACCCTGGACCCTGCTGGTGCCCCTCACTCTTGGCCCACCTACCCCTGCTGGTGCTCCTCACCTCCCACCCACAGACCCGTGGCCCTACTGGTGCCTCTTGCTACCCACCCATAGTCCTGCCAGAGGGGGCCTCCAACTGCTACAACGGTGGGGACAGAGACCAAAGACCCAACTGCCACCCATGTGAAGCAGCAACTGCTGTGGCCAGAGCCTCCAGCAGTGCCCAAGCCCCAGTTGTCACCCATGGGAAGTGGCAGTTGCTGCAGGAAAGAGGAACCCAAAGCCCAGTTTCTTCTCCCCTGTGGGCAGCATGCTTAGAGTGAAGCCCATGTGGGGGCAGATCTGGGCTGGCAGCTGTGGGCTTGGGGCTCCCTGCCCCGCTTCCCTCCCCCCAGGGGCCTCTGCACACAGCAGGTGAGGCCCCATGTGGTAGGGCAGAGCACAGCAGGGCAGGGAGGCTTGGTGCCACCACTAGGAGCCCCATGCTGCCATGTTGAGGCACCCCCTGCCCACCCAGCAGCAGCAGGGGGCACAACTCTGTGCTACTGCCCCCATTGCAGCCAGGCAGGCAGGGGGCACCCCACCATGGTGAAGCAGGACTCCTGGCAGCAGTAACCAAGACTTCCTGCTTGCTCTGCCACACTGGGTCCTGCCCACTGAGCCACAAAAGCCCCAGGGTGGGGGAAGGAAAGCAGGACAGGGAGTCCTGAGACTTGGGAGGCAGCTTGCCCACATACCCACCCTGCACACAAATTTGGGGTGTACCCCTATATCTCCCCCAGGAGCATGCACAGTGGTAGGGAGCCAGCTCCGTTCTCCCCCCCCGACTTCCCACTGGATGAACCATCCATGGCTCTGTTGCAGTCCCTGCCTGCGCATTCCAGGCCTGGGCTCCAAGCCCATCCCCAGCTCTGCCCAACTTCCTCCCTCACTATGGGGGCCTCAATCCTGGCCCCCACCCCAGACTTAGCTGCAGGGAGCTGTGAGAGCTGCTTGCATGCTGCCGACTGCCACATGCATGTGTGTGCAAACATGCAGGTGGAGCCCCCTGCCTGATAGCCCACTTCCCACTCTCTCAAGCCTCTTGCAGGCTGGAACTCTGCCAGCCTGCAAAGGGAAACCCACTGTTTCCTGCATTTCTCTCCTTTAAAAGGAGAAAAATCAGGGTTTTTCACCTTAAAAAGAGAAAATCTGGGTTTTTCTCTTTAAAAACGAAATTCACATTTTACCTTGTTTTTCCATGGTAAACCATCCCTGGTTATCAAACATTAATTGTTGGGAATATTTAAAGGAGAAAATGGGCTGTCCATTTTATTTTAATTTCAGAAAACTAACAACAGATTTGAACATTCATGGCTGCCTATGTAACAAAAAACTGCAGGTAAAGAATTAAAAAAAAAAACCCCTGTAATACAATGGCTTACTTAAGAATGTAATTTGTTTATCATCTTTTTACCTAAATCTCAGTAATGTAGTACTAGCTCATACAGGAAAGTGGGTTGTTTCACTCAGTCATTTGAAGCTGACATACTGTTTACAATTAATGAAACCAAGGAAACTGGAAAAGATACATCTTTCTGCTTAATGAAGGACTCCTGCTGGTGTGTCAATTTGTTTGCCTGTGTATTTTCAACTCCAAAGTGTATTCTAGCTCTGAACCTCCAGCTGACAGTAAGATTCTCAGCAACAACTGTTTGTAAGGTTTTTTATGATTTTCAAACTACAGAGATCCATTAGTCTGTAAATTAAGTGAAGAGATTTTTTTGATTTTTACTAATTTTAATTCCTAAAAGCTATTTCTGTCTCCTTGTCTTTAGTTGGATTGAATGTTCTCCTGATGAAAGGCCTATTTAGCAAGCACAATAAATGTCAAGTAGTATCAAAGAACCAATTTGCAGCAGCTGTATATATTGTTCAGAAATACCCTTAGGAATATCTGCTTGCATCATCTGAGAGAAAGATTTCCTCTTTCACAGCACCTATTTCTGAGCACAAAGTCCAGGTGAGAGCTCTTCGGCCACTTATGAAACTGCAGCATACAGTACAAAAATGAATTTTTTTTTCTGACAAAGGTTCTCAAAGTCTATGGTATATCTATGACATATTTCCATTAATTTCCTGTAATCTAAAAAGTAGGTTAAGCATAATTATCAAAGTCAAATTTAATGATTAAAAAAATAAGTCATATGACCAGTTATATGCTGGTGCTTTTGGTGGAGCGGGGCGGGAAGGGGGGATAGTTCAAACTATACCAATGGTCTGTTTCAGATAAATAAACTACTTAGGATTTCTTTTTTTTTAAAAAAATTCCATCCTGTAAATCAAGTTTTTTTATGATGGATTAAATGAAACATTATTATGAAATACATTGACAGAGGAAAAAAAAAAAAAAGGAAATTATCTTGTTATTAATCTTCTGTGTTTCTAAACCTTTACTGAGAATTATATGCTGGAACCTGAAAAGCTTATTTTTTCTAATCAATTCTGCTTCCCCTTCCCCCACCCTGAGTTATTGAGGCTGGCTCCTCCATGTGGATCCCAGCAGCAGTGAACTGCTGCATATACCACTCTCAGTCTAGGTCTTGGTGGCTTAAAGTAAGCTGTCTAGTAGGGGTGTGCAAAGTGGGACATATTCGATTCGGATTTGGACTGATTTGGGGGACAGTTATTTGATTTGTTGATTCAGATCACTATCAGAATTTGATTCAGTCAAATCCGAATCTGAAGATTCGATGCTCATTCAGAGAATCAGTGATTCAGCCATAGACACAGCTTTAAATGTTTTTTCTACATACCTCAAGGTATTAGGCATGGCTTGTGAATGCTGAGATGGTGGGGCAGATGGAGTGTCCCAAAGGATCATGGGGGGTGCCCCCCCATGCTTGGCAGTGGGCCGGCAAGTACTTCCTGTCCACTTTGAGGTCTGCTGCCAAGTGCATGTGGGACCCCCCCATGCTTCCTGGCTCAACAGTTGCCCACAGGAAGGCCCTGGGTGCCCTCTGGACCCAGGAGACACCAGTCACCAAGCCGGGGTGGGGGGTTCCCTCCACATGTTCTGCAGCAGACCCAGAAGTAGACCATAAGTGCTTCTAATCCACTTCTGGGTTTGCCATCAAGTGCGCTGGGGAACACCCCCCTCCCCCCCGCTCCCTTGGGTTGCTGCATCCACCTCACAAAAATCTCCACCAGATTGGACCTGAAACTGAAGCTTCATACAGTCCTACTGTCTACACCTAGATCAAGTGTAGAGATCGCTTGTTTGAACCCACTATCTTCAGAATTGGAAGCAGTATAACTGCATTGGTACTGTATTATACTTGGGCTAATAGATCTGTTTCTCAGCACAGATACTTGGTCCAGGTGCTGGGCTATATCACTCATAGTTTTGGAGCTAGCACATGCAAAGTTATTTTAGGTTTCTCTATAGGGCACTGCCTTGAGTTATATAGATAAAGAAATCCTTTGACATCATAGGGTACTTTGTCTTGGGGTGTTTCAAATGGATGGCTGCTTTAGAGCCCCAGATCCTAAAAGCCCTGAATCGCAGAGCCATTAAAAAAAAAAAAAAAAAAAAAAAAAGCTCCAAAGCTAACTTCTCCAGAGCTGAAAGACCTGGATTTATAACATGGAGACAGTTTGCCGAGCAGGATTTCAAGGAACTGGCAAAGGCATGCTGCAGGGAAATCAGATGCATTTCTGACAGACACCTGCCTGAGTTCTGTCAGAAGCTTCATCCAAATTGGCATGTTACCACAAAACATTTAGATTTTGATGAACTGGCATTTTCCAACTGAAAGATGTTGTTTCATCAGAAGATTTCCAACCAGTTCTAACAAAAATTAAGTTAACTAAACAATGAATGCATGCTATTGACAATGTTAGCTTTACAACAGTTTTTGACAAATGTTATAAGGTAGGACATTCTTTCTCTGTCTTTCCTAGTGAACATTTTATAGTAATTTATTGCTAGCACTGCCTACCCTGCACTTCAGTTGCTCAGCACTTAAAATTTTTCAAGACATCACGGAAAGAATCAGTGCTTCAACAAATACAGACTATATAAACACTTATAAACACTTCAAGACCTTAGTCAAATGAACAGTGTCACTGATTTCTATAGCAGTGCTCACATGACTGAATCACATGACTGTGGCATACACTTGCAAGCCTATGGAGCACGTTAGTAAAACTTAAAAAAATTAGATTACTACATTTCATACTTCTAGTTTTTGCAAAGTTGATCCAAATAGGTGAGGTCAAAAGTAATTAGTACCATAGTTCATGAAAAAAAGTTTCCAATAAATCCTCACTAATAATTTGACACAATTCCCATTTTCAATGAAAATGCTAAACTTTTTTTTTGGAAGTTGGATTTTTGCATTTTCAAACTGGATTCCAGTCTCTCTCTTTTGTTTTGTTTTCCTTTCCCCTTGTACAGTTTCTGGCCCTTTTGCCAGTAAAAAAAAAGTTAAAATGAGGAAAAAAAGGGAAGAAAGGGTAAAAAAATTCCCAGATCAAATTAAAATGAACTTCCTTTTAAGATTCAAAATATTAAAAAAACCTTAAAAAGAATAATCTGTTTTTTGCTTTTTATTGAAAAGTCAAGAAATGTCTTCACAAAAATGTTTTTGAATAAATACCCCTTTCTTACTACCGTTCAGGGGTAAACATTGTAGCTGTGTTGTCTAAAAGCAAAGGCAATTAGTGTAGTAGAGGCAATATATTTTATTAGACCAATGAGATAGTTTAAAAAAACCCTGAAACATGGAAGATATTTAATTAGCCATTTTGAAATGAAAACTTCATAATTTTACAAGAAAGAAGCAAAATTCAATACCTTGAGACCTGGAAGTTAACACCTCTGCTCCGAACCTTTGTTTTGAGCCAAATTTACATACTTTCAGAGCAGCTTCACCACAACAGAACTTCCTTGCTGAGGAGAACCATTTCATTACGAGTCTCCCTATGAAATATGAAACACCTTAACAAGAAAGAAGCAAAATTCATCCTCCTGCTTGCTATTAGACTCCTTTGAAGTAAATAGACTGTTCCCACATTTATCCAACCCTACCTTGCATAAAATGAAGTTTTCCATCCTGGAGAACTTATACCACCCTCCAGCTTTCCTGTGCAATATGAAGTTTCACTTCTACCTGGGACAAATTTTACAATCTTTACCTTCTCCTTTGCCTGAGGAAGGGCACATAAGCTTGAAAGCTTGCAAAGAATTTTTTTTTTTTTTTGCAGCTATCTATTTGGTTTAATAAAAGATATCTCCTCTACCAGCTGATTGCTTTTTTACTAGCATCATTCCAATTTGATTAAATAAAATCTCCAAAGATTGTTCAGAATATTTTTTAAAGAAAAAAAAATGGTTTCCATTTGGAATTCCATTTTGATAACATGGATTTTTACACTAAATAATGGAATTACTTCTATTTTGCAAAATGTTAATAAAAGTGACATTTTTCATATTTGTTGCATATCTCAGAAATTAAATTTTATTAATGTAGTAACTTCTAAAAACTCCCATATGGAAAACAGCTCCTTTGTAAGAGGCATTTTAAAAACAACAACATTAATATAGTCCGTGCCCCAGAGAGCTCACTGCTTAGCACACAAACATATAATTGAGAATAAATACATAAATGGTATAGGAAGGATGGGAAAGAGAGAAGGCAACAGCAGGGAATTATAGTAGTCACATGGGGCAGGATTTTAAAAAGTAGGTAAGTGTCTCAGGAATGTGAGATCTGTTCCAAGTCACTAGGGCTTGTACTTCTGACACATTTAGGTACTTTTTAAAAATTATTCCATGAAGTCGTAGACATGTTACTGGAATTTAATATAAATAAAGGGGCTTAAGGAAGCCACGGGTTTAGATTCACTAGAATTGTATTGGAGTTATTGGGATTTTACTTTCTAAATTATTTGCCAGTTTCTTTCATACGGGTATGTATTCTTTGAACTAGAGAATGATAAGAATAGGCATTTCTTTATGCACATGTGAACATATATAACCTAAGGGGTGGCATCAATTAAATGCAGCTTCTCAACATCCTACTATGTGTTATTTTTCAGTCAT
Source organism: Crocodylus siamensis (assembly GCF_052110815.1). Classification (NCBI taxonomy): domain Eukaryota; kingdom Metazoa; phylum Chordata; order Crocodylia; family Crocodylidae; genus Crocodylus; species Crocodylus siamensis. The sequence continues at coordinate 213,957,850 of NC_143396.1, read as the reverse complement.
TGCAGTCAAAATGCCTAACTTTAATTATGTATAAATTTTATTTTAACTCTTTTTTACAATTCCAAATTAATATATGTTGGAATAAGCTTAGTTTACAAATACAGAATGAAAGGGAATAAGGAGAAATACTGTATATAATGTTCAGTGTCAACTGGATCACCAGCTTTCAACACATCGAATAGGTCATTTGCAATGATGTCAAATACTGAACAAAATGCACAAACTACATATATTGCAGCAGATGGATTGGGAAATCACACTCTATTTTTAACCAGACCTTCTGCAAATAAAAGCAAAATTGCCAGACAAAGAAATATATTGAACTAAACAGGGAAATTGATGAAGGAGCAATTCTAAATAAAGCAAAAAACAAAAAAACAAAAAAAACAAAAAAAAACAAAAAAAAACAAATCACAACAATAGAAGTCTTTATATCAGAGTTTAAACCAGGCTTTAGCTGGGAAGGAAGTTGAACAAAATTTCTAGATAATGGGTGCTTGTACACATTACAGGGGTTTAGTCCTTAGGGTTGCATTCTATGCCCCTTAAATTGAAATGGTGGGTTTTTAACTGAAACTCACTGTTTCAATTTAGGGGTTATATTTTTTCATCACTGTAACAGTGAGGGGTCTAATCCTTTATTTTTCCCAGTAGACCCTGCCTGCAGCAGAGGGGTTAGCTGCCAGCTGACCAAGCAGTCCTTGAGTTCCAAAGAGCCCCTGTCCTTCCCTCCACAGCAGTGGTGCCCCCAGGGGCCACCCAGGTGGGCTTCTAACAGACTGAGTGCTTCCCCAGCTCAGAGGCAGTACTCAGCACAATCCAACTGTTCCCCAACTCCAAGTTGAGGCAGTACCTGGCCTACTAGCAGCCCACCCGAACAGCCCCTGGGTGCGTCACAACCATGGAAGGAAGAACCAGGTCCTCTTGCACCTAAGGGGCCACTTAACCCACTGACAGATCACCGCCTACCCTCCCACCCATGGAAGAGGTGAGCAGGCTCTGCTAGAAAATACAACCTTCAAGCCCCTCACTGCATCTGCTGGAGACAGAAGTGGCAAGGGGCAAGATCCTTTTGTTCTGTGGAAACTTCCCACCTCTTCAGCCACTGGAGGGGCAAGCTAATAGCTACAATGTATTACTGCAAACTATACTGCATCAGGATGTAGTTTAGTTTGAAAGAATATAAACTCATTTCAACCCCCAAAACTCTTGCACATGTACAGTGTGATGTCATTAAGCCACACAAAGTGACATTTTTGTCATGCATATATGGTAATGGCATCACATATACAAGCGTCCAACACCATATATCCCCCTCCTCCACACTCACCCCCTCCTTCCCACCAAGCTTTAAGAACATTTGAATCTTGGTTTGTACTTAGTTTCATAGATTCTAGGGTCAGGAGGAACATAAGTAGATCATCTAGTCCGACCCCCTGCCATGGCAGGAAAGAGTACTGGAGTCAAACGACCCCAGCAAGGTGTACATCTAGCCTCCTCTTAAAAACTCCCAGGGTAGGAGCCAGCACCACTTTGCTTGGAAGGTGGTTCCAGATCCTAGCCGCCCTGACCATGAAGTAGTGCCTCCTGATATTTAGCTTAAGTCTACCCTCTGCCAGCTTGTGACCATTATTCCTGGTCACTCCTGGCAGTGCTTGGGTGAACAGTGACTTCCCCAATGCCTGCTGGTCCCCCCTGACTAGTTTGTAACAGGCCACTAGATCCCCCCTCAGCCTTCTCTTGTGGAGGCTGAACAGGTTCAGGTCCCATGGCCTCTCCTCATAAGGCCTGCCCTGCTGCCCCCTGATCATGAGAGTGGCCCTCCTCTGGACTCTCTCCATGTTGTCCACATCCCTCTTGAAGTGTGGCACCCAGAACTGGATGCAGTACTCCAGCTGCAGCCTGACCAGTGCTGCATAGAGGGGGAGGATCACCTCCTTGGACCTGCTTGAGATGCATCTGTGGATGCATGACAAAATACGGTTGGCCTTCCTGACTGAATCCCCACACTGCCAGCCCATGTTCATCTTGGAGTCAATGATGACTCCAAGATCCTTTTCCGCCTCTGTACTGACAAGAATGGAGTTCCCCAACCTGTAGGTATGGTGCCGGTTGTTCTTCCCCAGGTGCATCACTTTGTCTGTGTTGAATCCCATCCTAGTCTCATCCACCCACCCCTTTAACCTGTCTAGGTCCAATTGCAGCCTATTCCTCCCTTCTAGTGTGCCCACATTCCCCCACATCTTTTTGTCAACAGCAAATTTGAGCAGGATGCTTTTTACCCCCTCATCCAAGTCGCTGATGAAGATGTTGAACAGTGCGGGCCCAAGTACCAAGCCCTGCAGAACCCCACTGCCCACATCCCTCCAGGTTGAAAATGGCCCATCCACAACCACTGTCTGGGTGCGGCCCTCCAGCCAGTTGGCAACCCAATTGACTGTGTGGGTGTCAACACCACAGTCCCCCAGTTTCTTAATGAGAACAGGGTGAGAGATAGTGTTGAAGGCCTTCCGAAAGTCCAGGAAGACTATATCCACTGCTACCCCTGCATCTAATTATTTGGTGATCTTGTCATAGAAGGCCACCAGGTTGGTCTGACTTTGTGCCCCAAGATCTAGCTGATGTTTGAAAATGCTTATGGAACTTTTGATGCCTAAGGGCATGTGTAGACAAAATGGGGGCCCTAGATTAAAGTGGTGGGTTTTAAAAAACACCACTTAATTTTAGGGCTGACTAATGTCCCCCCTGTGTCATGCACACACCCCACTGACTTACCTGCCTCTCTGGCATGGAGGGGAGGGTGAGCTGCTGGTGGGCAGAGCGGTCCCTGGACTGCCGGGGGGATGGTGCTTCCCTCCATGGGAATGGTGGGCCCCCCAGGCTGTACCCACCTGCAGGGACCTGGCTGGGGTGGTCCCAGGGGGCACCGCAGTTGTGGAGGGAAGCACTGGGACCCCGCAGAGCTCAGGCAGGCAAGCAGGCTCCAGCAGAAGAGGGGAAAAAGATCAGGCTCACTGCTTTTCCTGGGTGGAGCCCGCTTTCCTGGACTGCTGCTCAGCTGCCTAAAAGGCTTCTTGCAGAGCTGTAGAGCTGCATGGAGCCCCGTGCTTTGTTCCTCAGCTGTAGGGGCAGCAAACAAAGTTTTAGTTTTCTGCACTCCAAGTCATTTAAGGCACATTATGTCACCAAATTTCCTACAGCCACTGGAATTAATGCACAATACACCACTGGCGCGTGCAAACACTAACACCATTAAAGCAGTGCAAAAGCATTTATCCCACTTTAAAGTGTTGTGTATATACACCTCTTGTTTGGTCTACAAATGGCCTTCTAAAAAAGATTTTAGTGACAAAAGTATCTGAATTCAGCTTGGAATGGAATAGTACAATGGCATTCCGTGCTCCACCAATCCCCATTACAAATGTTAAATTCTGTTATATTATTCAATAATCACTCAGAATTGACAGATCTGACAGAGGTATTTTTCAATTAAGGCACTGAGTTTTAACTTATCCAAATTGTTTAACATGAGCTTCTGAGTAACATAGCAAATGGATACAACTGGTTCATGCCAGAGCCTCTTAAAGGCACATCTAAAAGGACTTGCCTGGAATAGTTTAGACAGGGATGATTCTGATCTGAGCAGGGCAGATTGTACCAGATGACCTCTTGAGGTCCTTTCCAGTCCTGTTTCTGTATACTACCTTCCTTTAGGCATGCAGATTTTCTTAAGTTATAAATACAAATACATTACACAAAATGAAAATAATGATCATTTCAGAAGGCCAGGAGCTTATAGATATCTATTCAGGTTATCCCAATCACAGTGGCTAAGAAAGCAAACTGGAAACGCTAACTCCACCCCAATTTTTCCAAAATGTCACAATGTTAGATTTTATGATGACTTTTAAATACTTTCTTTATGATTGGTGTGACAGAAACAGAATAGGGAGGGACCTCAACATCTTCTAGGTCAATCCCACAGTTCAGCAGTACCTCCTCTCCAAGCAAAAAGCAAAGCAAAGCAAAGGAAAAAAAAACAGAATTTTCAAACCTCAACAGAATTTGGCAGCTCAGTTACTGTTTCTTTTTTCTTTCCTACAACCTATGGATGGGTGTTTTCTATCTTTGGTCTCCACTCAACTGCACTGTTCCAAGTAATTTGATAACTGAACTTCAGGATAGTGTTCACAGGAAGGTCAAAAAGAAACCTTTGAAGCAAAATGAAACGTGGGGATAAAAAGGCTTCATACAGAGCTACTGAAAAGAGCATTTGTTCTACAGTTTTGCTTGTCCAAAAAACATGTTTCTTCTGTAACAGAATGCAAACACTGGATATACTACATATCACTGTGTCCTTATAGATGCTAATTTTAGAACAAAATACATTAATCCTGAGGTTTTCTATGCTTTCACTGTATGAACCTAGGTGCTTCCTTAGTAAATTAGGTTGTCTGTTTTCCTTTTCTGATTTTAGGGGGGCTGATTTACAATTCTCCTCTCTGTATTTGTAGAAGGTCCAAAGAGTTCTTTTCAACTAAAGGCAGAGTGAACATCCGCCATCAGCTACTAGTGCCTCAGTTCCAAATCAAATATTTAGAGATTGAAATAAGTCCATAAGAGCAGAAATGACAAACTATGCTGAAGTGACAGAACAGTTTCATTGAATTAATCAATTCTACATCTCGGGGGGGGGGGGGGGGAAGGTGTAATGATCAAATTCAGAGATGTAAAAGTAGGATACTAAACTCATAGAAACTATTCAACCTCTTTTCTAATGATTTAATTCTGCTGCTGTGTTATTATTAATATTGTTATTGCTGCTGAATTTAAGATCCTTATTAATACATCTGCTAAAGTGAAATAATTGCTTTGTGTATTTTTACTTTTGAATCAAGCAGGGAAGGTCAAATTAACATATGAAAACATGCAGTGCTGACACATGTTAATTACCATTTTGTACTTGCTATAAATAGTTTCTACTTCCATTAACATTTCATTGATGTCAGTCCTTCTAATGAGAATAAGAGACTAGCAATAGTGTAAACCAATGTGAGCATTCATGAGCAGACAATAAAGTAGTGGAACTATTGTACACCATATTATGCAAGATCCCTATACACAAACTAGTGAGTAATTTATTCTGAGTTTAACTCTTCCTACCTTTCTTATGAGTAACTGCTTATTCCAGGTCAGATTGGGAACTCTTTACAGGAGTAATGGCATTCTCCAGTCTACAGCTGTTCCAGGTTTGAGCCCTCATTATTCTGAGACCTTATCATTCAACTCTAAAGAGTTTTCACTGATCCACTGGGTTTATCTTCCCAATGCCCCCCCAGATAGAGTGTAATAGCTGTTTCAGTGTTTCTCCTCATTTCATGTTCAAGGGCTCACAACAAACAAGTTAGCTCATACTTCATAAATGTGGATAGCACACCACGATTTTCTCTCCCTGAGAGCTGTTTCTCTGGATTATGAACAGATTTGATAGCCTTTTTAAAGAATTTAATTCTGATTCTCAGTGTAAATACATATGACTATCTTTAAACTAGGCTTCCTTAAAAAAAGAAAAAACTAGGCTTGACTTAAAAAACCCTCCAACTAAACAAAAAAAGATCAGAAAGAAAAAAAAGAACACATAATTTAGGGACCCTTCCATTGGCATTTGAAGATAGTGCTTTAACCATGGTGTCAAGATTATGTCTGCAAATATGGGAGCTAAAAACTTAAAGAAAAAAGAAAATAAGCTGAGAGTCTCTATAAAACACAATGCTCCATAAATACAATCCACCCCTTCAAAAAACCCAAACCAGTAGACCATACTCTCCATCATACTCTAGAGTTTCATTTACCATCACAAACAATACTTTAAATGAACTACTTAAGTATAGCAGATGGAGCAGGTTTTAATGCCTACTCTGGCAAATGGTAGACAGAGAAATACAGTCATGTGCGGTAGTCTGAAGTCGCACAAAAATAGGGTAGATTTGAACCTTATAGACTAACCAACATATATATATATAGGAATCCACATCAGATACACTGATGAAATGAGCTTCAGTTCATGCTCTACATATATCTACTTTGGTTAGTCTACAAGGTGCTAATCTACCCTGCCTTCTAAATGGTAGACAGACATTAGTGTTACCCAATGAAGTTATTGTTGTCCATACTCCTCTATCTAGTGGCCAGAATGGTTGTGACACCCCTTATGTCTATGTTTCTAAATATTAACCATAGCTTAGTCTCAAATATCAAAATTCTATCTACTATACCACATGATTAGAGAGGTCTTATGCTGATCTTACAGTTAGGCTCTGTGAGATTGCACAATGGGCATTTATACACATGCTCCAGGAGGCAGGTTAGGGGGTGCTTTAGTTAGAAAAGCTCCAAGAGCTTCTCTAATTACAGAACCCAGAACATCACTTGTATAAGTGTCCCCATGCTGAAAAATGGTGGCAGGGGTGTTTTAACTAAAGTTCATTGAATAGGGATACTGATACACATGACACTGGAGTCTGCTAGAGTAATTACAGTGTATTGGAGCAGCCTTGATGCAGAACTTTTTATATGGACAGACCTAGATCTAAAATGGCTGCCGTAATCAGGCACCTGCCAGCTGCTGCCTTCTGGCCCTTAAAGTGGCAGGCACCAATAGTGCCCTGCCACAGCACCCAATATGGCTAAAAAGCTATGGCTAGCTAAAAGTGGGGGAAGGGAAAGCTACCCTCCAGGGTTCCTGCTAGGACTACCCCTCTCCTTCAGGAGGATGAGATGACCATGGAATATTGGGGACAGACCAGAGGACTTTCAATAGGGAGAAGCATCACTCTTAAATAAAGACAAGAGGTTGTTTTCTGGTAACTTGTCTTTCCTTTTTTTGCTTTTAAAATGGTGACAGTCTGATAGTGATAAGGAATCACTTGGGTGACATTAAGTCAAGTCAGCTTGAGCTGGAAGGAGCAGGAGGATTCGGATTATCATTCAGTTAGTTTGGTTGGTGTGTTGATAGTCTGGTTGCTCACCAAACTGTCTCAGAGGTGAAGAAAAGGACTTTAACCCAGAAAACAGTCAGACTGTGGACAGAAGTTCCATGTACCAGGACTCAGAACCTAAAACTCAACAAGTTTGTATTATATGATCATCAGTGATTGCAAAAAAAAAAAAACACACACACAACAGGTATAAAAAAGGTCAGGAAGGAACTATTAATTAGGTCAAAGAGCATTCATCTGTACAATTACATACTAGGAACTGGAAACATTGAATTACTACTGGTGATGGTATATCTATAATTTACCAAAGCGATATTCTCTTTATACTTCCCCTAGCATTGCCTGAAGGCTTCCCTTGCTGAAATAATTTATTGTTGAGGGGGTGCCCATTTCTGCATTTACTTTCTTCCTAAAATGTAATCTTCCTGGCCAGACCACAAAACATTGTTTAAGAAGGGTGTACTAGAACCTAGGACTACCTCAATGAACTCTGGGAAACCTCTGCCTGAGAGCCCTCCTATTCAAGAAAATGGAGTTCAATTTCTGATGTTGTCATAATTTTCTTGTGCTAATGTATCTGTGTGTACCCTATCTTTAAATTGAGCTAATAATACTTCATTTTTTCCACACTCTGTCTGTCTTGTCTATTTAGATTGAAAGTCTTTGAAGCTGACTCTATATGTTTGTTTGTACAACCATAAGGGCCTCATCTCGGCTGCCATGATTAAATACAAATAGTAATAAACTGAAAAGAAATATAAACCTCTGGATTTCAGAGTTGAAAATTGCTCTTTGAACTACATACAACATAATCAATGTGCAGTTATTTTAAACGCATGCATTAAAACGTTAGCTACTGTGTAAATCAGGATATGCCCAAAGAATATTTCATCAAGAAGGGCTAGTGTAAAGATCTGTTTAATCTTCATACATTCTCATGGGGTAATTTCCTACCCAAGACATATATTTTGTGCAGTATCTTAAAGTTAATTAATTCTAAAAAAAAAAAAAAAAAAATATCTTTTGAAAATATTGTCACTTGCACTGCAGTGTACAATATCCCCACAGAACAGCCAGATTACATGAATGGTTTGCTCTCTGTGGATGAAAAACTGCTCAGGGTAACATGTTACCCCAGGTGTGATTGTGTTTTTCCACATGGGGTTACAATTTACCCTAAGCCCATGTTAATGCAATGCAATTTCTATATAAATGACAGGCCTAAACCTTTTTGGCCACTGAAAGGCCAGCATTCATTCACGCCTCATTCATGTCTACTTCAGGTATTCATGGTAACTAATGAATGGCCACCCTCCACTCTGCTTTTGCAGAAGATGTGGTAATCCCTTTTGCTAACCACTTTGTTTGCAGGATACAAGGTCATCAAAACACCCTGCCGTTTGCCAAAAAAAGCAACAAACCCACCCTTTTCCACACCCAAATCCACCTCTGTTCTCTTTTCTCATGGCAAAACTCTGCCTCCCTTGCCCCTTTCATAACATACAAGCTAGCTTGCCCTGCCTTTGTTGGAAGTGAGGACAAGGAGCAAAGGGACAGCAGAGAAGAAATAGAACAACATCACGCTGCAATACAGTGTACGCTATGGACTCCCCTTCAACGGTAAGGGCTTAACACCCCTCTGCTCTCAATAAGCCCCTGCATGTGTGGTTTCCAAAGAGCATTCACCCACATTTGGCTTGCCTGAAAAGGGTGGATGCTGATATCTGGCTTCTGTGCTCAGGAGGAAAGGATGCTACCTGCGCTGCCATAGGGCAGGGCAGAATTGCTTCTGTGACAGCATAGGTGTACAGACCTGTCTTTGATTGTTATTTATATGCATTCAGGAGGAATCGTGTTTTTCTTTTTTTTCCTGCAGTCCAGGATGAGAAGGCAGCACATATTCAGTGCTGAAGCTTGTCTTGCACAGATAACTGGGGGTGACAGTGGCACATCCACTGATGAAATCTTATCCCAGGCCAGTGAAGATGCTGTCTTTGTTCCAGACATGGGAGATTGTTTAGAGCAAGATGACCATGTGTCTATGGAAGCTTCATCCAGCTCAGATGAGGAAGAGTTAGCACCACAAGCAGAAGTAATGCCAACACTTCCAGTGGAAAGGGAAGAGGACCAGCATGGGGCCACCATGGAAGACAGAGGAGAGCTTCAGCAGGACATGGAGCAGAACCACTGCCACCACCCCCAGAAAACATTGCAGATGATCACACCTTTAGAGGAAGGAATGGCAGAGTGTGGGGAAAAAAGTCCACAGCCAATACAGCATTAGAGAACAGCCAAGGACATAGTATATGAAAGTGGTGGGCCAACAAGAGAAAATAATAAAAGACACAGTGATGGAAATGTTCCACCTGTTTCTCTCACAAAATATCCTGACTTATCATAAAAGAAACAAACAGAAAAGCAGAAAGAAGATTCAGGGGGTGGAATGATAGCCACCCTGAAAAATAGAAAGAAGTGGAAAAAGCTGGATGAAACAGAGCTGAAAGCCTACATTGGGCTCCTTCTGATGAGTGGTCTATACCATGGTGGTCATGAGGCACTGGAGAAGTTATGGGAGCTACCCACTGGGCATCCTTGCTTCTGTGCCACCAGGAGTTTAAAATGATTCCATCAAATCACCAACTACCTGAGATTTGAAAACAAATTGACACATGAGGAAAGGAGAGTTGTGGACAAGCTTGCTGCCTTCAGGGATATTTGGTCACAATTTGTGGAGCAGCTCAGGAAATAGTTCATTCCAGGAATACACCTGACAGTTGATTAGCAGCTCATTGCATCCAGGTGTCACTGTCCCTTCAGACAGTATATGCCCAGCAAGCCTGCCAAATATAGCTTGAAAATGTGGTGGTGCTGTGATGCAGCTACATCATTCCCCCTGTCTGGAGACATGAACCTGGGAAAGGAACCAGAAGCTCCATGCCAAGGTAATCTTGGGACCCAGGTCATTGAAAAACTGGTTCATCCCTGGTACAAGATAGGAAAGAATATTGTGGGTGACAATTTCTTCACTAGTACTGACTTGGCAGAAAAACTGCTACTGCAAGACTTGACCTATGTGGGTACAATTCAGAAAAACAAGGCCAATATCCCAAACAAAATGCAGCAAATCAAAGGGAAACTTTTTCATCCATTTTTGCTTTTGGTGGGGAACTCGCCCTAGTTTCCCATGTTCCAAAGAAGTCCAAAGTTGTGCTGCTGCTGTCAGCATGACCTGTCAATGGGTAGAGAGCAAAGAAAGCCAGACATCTTCCATGACTACAATAAAAACAAGGGTGGGGTGGACAGCCTTGACCACTTAGTCCATATATGACCACATGCAGACGGAAAATGAACAGGTGGCCAATGACACTATTTTTCAATATGCTGGATATGGCTGCCATTGCCAGCCTCACCATTTGGCTAGGCTACAATGCAAATTTGGAAGCTAAGATCACATTTAATAAAATGGCTCTTTTTTTTGCTGGAGCTTAGAGAACACTTGATCAATGGACAAATAAACCAAAAAATGATGCGGGGTGCAGGACAGAGACACAGCTTATGCGGTGGCGTTAGCTCTCGCAACTGCTTGCACCCTGGGGGGGGAGGGGTGTTTGCCCCTGGATCTGCCCAGTGCAGGGTGGGTGGCAGCTGTGGGGGTGAAGCTGAAGCAGGTGCTACGCAGTGCTGTAGCCACCCCAAATTTTGCCGCAGCTCTGCTCCCAGCCCCACACAACCCCACCTTTTCATTCATTTTTTACTTTTGATGGGGAACTCACCCTAATTTCCTATATCCCATAGAAGTCCAAAGTTGTGCTGTTGCTGTCAAGCATCACCATGACCTGTCAGTGGGTAGGGAGCAAAGAAAGCTAGACATCACCCATGACTATTGTGAGGGCGTGGGGGCTGGGAGTAGCCGTGAACTGCCTAGCGCCCCCTACCGTCACTCAAGGCTGTACTCAGCACCCTCAGATTCTCACCCACCACGACTTTGATCTTAAATGAGTTTTAAATGGGAGGCTGCCTTTATCTCCCTGGTGAACGGTACGTAATGGTCCTGCCCCTACTCCAAATGGGGTGCTTCTGTGCACCCCTCCCTTAAGGGGTATACGTGAGACATTGTGCAGTCCCTTGCCTTCTGGTGCTCTCTCTAGCACCCCGGGCTCATCACCCGCCTGGTGTCCCTGGGCCTGGCTCTCCGCCGCCGCCCCGTCTCCGGAGCCCCTTGGGCCTGGCTCTCTGCTGCCGCGCCGTCTCCGGCGCCCCTTGGGCCTGGCTCTCTGCTGCCGCGCCATCTCCGGCGCCCCTTGGGCCTGGCTCTCTGCTGCCGCCCCATCTCCGGCGCCCCTTGGGCCTGGCTCTCTGCTGCCGCCCCATCTCCGGCGCCTCAATCGCCCACCTCTGGGCTTTTGTGCCCTTCTCAGGGCCTCTACCGTGCTTCCGGTGCCTCTCGCCCCTCTCGGGTCTTTGCCGCCCTATCCGTGGCCGTTGCCCCCCTTCTGGGGCCACGCCTGCACTCCTCGCATGCGCTCTCTGCCCCCTTGCCATCTCTAGGGCCCATGCCGCGCTCTCCGTGGCCGTTGCCCTGCCTCTGGGCCAGCGCTGCGCTCTTTGCACGCGCTGTCTGCCCCCCTCTGGGGCCTTGCCCTTTCTAGGGCCCATGCCACACTCCCCGCAGCGGCTGCCCTCCTACTGGGCCTATACTGCGCTCCTCGCGCTTGGGGCTCAGGTGGCCGCAGCCGTGCCTGGCCCCCTTGACCCTTCTCTGGGTCCTTTGCCCCACTGCGCAAACACTGCACCTCTCTCTGGCACAAACACCGTGCCTCTCCAGTGCAAACTGTAGTGCTCCACTGGCACTGTGCCCCTACTGGGCACTGGGAACCCCCAGGCTGCTGGGGATCCCCCTGAGGCCTCCTCACTCCCCTACAGCCTCACCCGGTCCTCCGGTGTAACTATAACCAAAATGCCAGCCACCTGGCTTCAACATAAAACACAGAGCCTCCTGCTCATAACATAAACACTGAGCGCCCCCCCAGGGCCTCCAACCATACCTCTCGTCAAGGTGCTCTCATCGCCAGCATCATTGCAGCCAGTCAGCACCACAATGCTGCCACTACCAATTCAGGCTGCTCTGCTCAGCTCAGCTCAGCTCAGCTCAGCCGCAGAGCTCGAGCTCCTGCTCCTGCTCCTGCTCCTGCTCCTGCTCCTGCTCCTGCTCCTGCTCCTGCTCCTGCTCCTGCTCCTGCTCCTCCTGCTCCTGCTCCTGCTCCTGCTCCTGCTCCTGCTCCTGCCAGAAGGGAACTGCTAGTCAGGCTCTGGCCTGGGCTATTTATAAAGGCCCGGCCCTGCCCCCTTCTGGTCACCTGACCGGCTGCTTGCCCTAGCAACCCGCAGCTGCACTGCCCTGTTGATTGGCAGCTCTGACAATCAGCACCTGAGCTGCCCTGGTGACTGACAGCTCACCTTATCTCCTTCTTAGGCACGGAGCACCCCAGTGCCTCCGTGACAACTATAATAAAAACAAGGGTGGGGGGAACAGCCTTGACCACTTAGTCCATATGACCACCTGCAGATGGAAAATCAACAGGTGGTCAATGACACTCATTTTCCATATGCTGGATGTGGCTGCCATTGCCCGCCTCATCATTTGTTTAGGCCACGATGCAAAGTTGAAGCAAAAATCACATTTAAGATAATGGCACTTTTTTTAGCAGGAGCTTAGAGAATAATTGATCGATGGACAAATAAAATGAAGAACGATGGATACACATAATCTAAGTCTATCAAGTCTGGTATGCCTGCCCTCAATTACAAATTGCAACAACACACCCTAGTAGAACCTTCTGTAAGCATGAGTGGACAATGTGCTTTTTGTCCAAGGACGGATGACTGCAAAACCTGGAAACAATTCAAAGATTATAAGTCATTTGCTTGTGTGCAACACAGTACATCACTGCAGCTTTGTGAGGAATGAAATATTTAGTTAAAACAGTTAGGAAATATTTTGGAAGTCCTTGTTAGTTTGAAACCAGCGTGGACCCTTTTTTTAGAGTTCACATTTTGAAACTCTAAAAAAAGTTTAAATTTTGTTCATAGTTCTAGTTAAATAATATTTTGGGTTCAAATAATCATAAATACTCTTTTAAACAATCTGTATGCTTAATACATAGTTTTTGGTATACTTATACTCTTGTCACTGGTTCCATTTTGTTCATGTGGGTGGGGTAACAAGTTATCCCATGAGAACAACAGCCGTTACAATTTCATGAGAACAGATGAGTGTTAAGACACATTGATGCAGAGAGGGTAAGGACTTAATGGAACTAAGATGTTGCATTTTAACCCCTGTGATAAACGATAGAAAGAACAAGTAAAAGCCCTTATAAGATTTGAAATTGGACATTTCTCTACGTCCATGCTAATCTTCTCTACTGGAAAGAGACTGGCCTAGTGCCAGGTGCTGGGTTGAAATGTGTTGACTCAGGAGTTCCCAACTTGTTTAATCAAAATATAAAGGTAAGTTAAAAACCTTGTCTCAGAGGAAGGCAATAAAATGTGCAGGTCCCCTCAGCATCTTGCTGTCAAATTGCTTACGTGCCAAATATGTCCACCATGCACATAAAAGTAATTAAATTTGATGATCCTTTCCTTTTTCATATCCTTGTGTGATGAGGTAGTTAGCAGAAATCACAGAATAGTTGGAATCTGACAGGGCCATGCCATGAGCACTTCTGCTATGGCCTCAGGCTTGTGGCCTCTGAACTGTGCACCTTACCACTGATTCCACCCCAGGCCTTTTAATGCAGCCACTGGGCTGTCAACTAAGTGCCTTACCACCCATGCCCCTTTAGTGATGAAGAACACAAAAGGAAAGCAGTCTCTGGAGGGTGAAGCTATGCAAAGTTACACAAAGAACAGAAAAGAATGAGAATTAAAACAAGACAGATTTTAAAAGACCATGTGTTAACAATGGGTATAGTATAAATACTTTAATCTCTTTATTTCTAGATAAGGAATACATTATGGTCTGTTGCAAAGATTTCAATGGGATGTATGTATTAGTCATGAATAATGAAGCTATGACAGAATTATGGGGCTGGCTCAAATGAATGACAATACCATCATAATGCCACATCTCACAATTCTTTGTTCTTTGGGCTCCCAATCTTAAATGAATGCTGTGATCCCCTGAGCTATTGAGTAAAAGGGATTCTACCCGTATGCATTTAGCCATCCAATTCTTCTTTCTTTTTTTTTTTTCAGTGTCTGGTGCAAAGTGGTACATCAAATAGAATGCTACATTCCATACAAACCGTCTTTGGTTTTTGGTTCAAGAACAATAAAAAATACATTAAAAATCAGTTTCCTGTAACCAATTTTTAATATTATTTTTGGTATAGCTGCAAGACTAAAATCTCAATGATTTGTACATCCCCTCCTGATCAATCACACTTTAAACCACTAACCAGTGTCAGAGTGAGTAAAGCTCACCTTGTTCCTTACATCAGTGTAATGTTAAAATGGGAATTTTACCATTGGTAAGGGGGAGAAGCAGAATTTATCTGACAGAAGCTTCTGAAAATTCTGGGATATTAAAAACAGGCTTGGAGAAAATGGATTACAGGAAAGACCTCTAGTGAAATGATAAAGGTGAATGATAAATGTAGCTTAACACTTGCCTCTGGAATTTATCACAAGGATATCACCACTGCATCTGAAGAATTTCTGTGACACTGCATTACATTACCTGCAATGTTAGTATTAGCATTTAACATTGACATTAAAGGACAGCTCAAAAGATGCAATTGGTTTCAGGACTATGGTTCTAGGCTATGAACTGCCATAAGTGACAGTCATACAATATTTGGGAAAGATGCTGATCCTCATTAAGGTTCAGAAGAGCACAAGAAGGAATTAAGCTGTAAATAATCAGCCCCTCCTAGCCTTCCATAAAAGGGAGTGTTTTGGAGCCATTCAGGGGTGAAGGTCAAAGGATTCTGAATACTGGCAACACTCATCAGCATAATGCCTCCCTAGGCATTTTATGGAAAATATCAGCATAAATGAAAGTATCAAGCACAACTTCATACATTTTAACTTGCATTAATTAAAACCAACAATTAAAAAAATAACTGCAAGCTATTTTTCTTCTATCATTTTTTAAAAGCATTAGAGCTATGCAAAGAAAGGTAATTCATTTTTATGGAGAATTTCAAAATAATACAACTTGGGTTTATTCCAATTTGGAATGAATGGCAATTTTTTTGAAATTCTCTGTGAATGAAAATACCCCAGAGTACATGATTTGGAGGCAGTCTGGCTACCCTGTGATGGAGACTCTGGAAATCTCTTTGCTTAGGTTACTAAGATAACATGAATAAGAAGGTTTATAAACTGGACTTCCAACCAGGGCTTTGAGTTTCCTACCATATTTGCTGTCTGCAAATAGTCTGTTGGGGACCTAAGGAGCCAAGAAATCCAAGGAATCCCAGATGAGCTGAATGTCTCAGGAATTGAGAATTCATGCTGTAATGGCTTTCAGACTCCCAGTTCTCCACCACCATTTTGGCAGGCTAAAGGGAAACCAGAATTCTCAGAAGCCTAAAAAGCCTGAAAGTACCCCGACAGGGTAGTCTACCTGAGAATATGAAGAGGAAACGGGCGCTTGAAAGGCTAATCTTCAGCATTTTATCAAGAAAACTAAGGAGGAACCAAGAAACTTAGTCTCAGCTCTCCATCAGCCTCTAGGATAGACTACTAGATGTAGGGACCTGGAATCCCAGGATGCCCAACAGCTTGCCAGATAAGCAAGCTTTTGCCTAGGAAGAATTTGGCAAGAAACTAGGTATGCTTCTGATTGAAACTTGTCTGCTTTCAGTCATGAAAAGCAAATTGTCTCCGCAGTCCATTTTGGTTTCTACTAACTGCGACAGAGGAAAAAATTATATTGCAGAATTTCTGACCACAGTAACCTCTAAATCCTATTCTAGTTAACAACAGCCATTTTAATTGCTAGGTTCTCACATACGTAAAAAGGCAGTCTTCACAATTTCTATATTATCTGTATTTGTTGCAGCTGTTAATGCAAAATTCTCTTCAACAAGAAGCAAAAATATAGTAGAAAAAGTCTCTTATGGACACTTTTCTGTACAGTGCACAATTCTGTTTCCCCCCATCTGTCATAAGATAATGATGTATGTAGTAAATTATGAGATAAGTATGAGGGTTACTCATGCTGAACCATTATACGTATATAGGACTTCTGTCACGGATGATTGAAATGACAGTAAAGAGTTTCAGTCCACTCTTCCAAGAATCACAAGCCATTATTTTTATGTGCCAAATAATGTTGCAACCTTTTTAGATATCAATTTCTTAGACAGGTGAATTGGTTGACCGAGAAAATCAGTTTGAGGAAGATGCAAGGCTTTGCACCTTGGCCCTTTTACAGAAACTTTTAAGCAGTTGTACTTAAACACACAGAAAGGAGAGAGGGCATTGTAAGAAGAAGCAGGCTTCTTTTAGAGGGGGACCAAACTAGTGACACACTCTTTGGATAGAAAAAAAAGAGATTATGTTATGTTTTAAGATGTCCTGGGTCCCTTCTGGCCTTTTCCCATAAGAGGGAAGTCTATCTATATTTGTTTTTAGTGAAACTATGCTTAGAAGACAATAAATATGCATTTAAACTCTTGTTCTGAGAACACGTTAAGGCCCCTGGCAGACATTAAAATGATTTATGAGGAACTGTATGCTTAATCTCAAAAGTTGTGCATCCTGCCATACTAGATGTGCATGGTAATGCATGCAATTTTTGGTATCAGGCACAAAATTCCTCAGATACCAGTTACATGACTGCAAAGTGAGAAGCCCAACATGGGGGACCCAGCTCCCTATGCCTGATGTCCTGCACATTGTAAGCATCAGTGCAGCCCAGCATTGGGCAGCTACTTCCCTAATGCCAGGCTTTACTAGTACACATTTGAAAGTGCAGGGATCAGTCCTCTGTCCTGGATTTGGGACCCAAGGCTATCTCCAGAGATCAAGTGGGGTTCTGGTTCCTGGTATATGGCTGGGAAGTGGAGAGTTCCCCAGTCCCTAGCTGCTCACCCCAATTCTGTACATGCAGTCAGAAACCAGGGAACTCTCCAAAGCTCAACTGCATGTCCCCTAGCCCTACAGCTTCTGTTTTGAGGTGTGTGCATCTGGGCATAAGATGCACCAGACAGGTCACTATGGACCCAAGATCAGGTTGTGCAGTCTGGGTTTAAATGAATCCATAGGAGGCGAGCCAACACAATGCAGCCCAATGCTGCATACCACATGTCCAAATTAGGGGACAATACAATGTAACCCCAAAGAAGATCAGCATTAAACATGGAACATCTTTGTGACTTGTTTGCCAAACATGTGGCATGTTGCAGTTTACATTGGGATTAACTCATTAATCATGACAAACTTAACATCTGCTGAGGGCCTAACATTTTGTTCTGTCTGCTAATATACATACATATAAATAAGGCAATAATTGTTCACCATATAACTGGTCAAAGGTTCCCAAATGGAAGAGAGGTACCCAATCAAATACACTGCTTTGACAAAATACTCTACACATCCTGCTCCCTGAAATGAGTAACTTTAATTTCCCTGATTTATGTTTTTTCTTTCTGGGGAATCGGAGGGGGAAAGTTCTTTTGTTTTTGCAGTGGTTTGGGTAACTGTGCATACACTTTTAGAAACTGTAGGCCCCTTCTCTTTTGTTATTAGTTTTTGAGACCAGATTGAGCAGGTTCAGTGGGACAACTGCAAAATTCCACCACAAGCCTGTGAAGGGCAAAAGATCCAATATAATCAGAGAAACCAAAAGGAGGAGTTAGGCCCACAGCTATGACCAACACATTTGCAGACACCTCACATACACACTGTCTTATATTTTCATGACGCAATTGTTTGAGAAACAATGGAAACATTGTTTTAAAGCTTAACAATTCAAGGACTGCGTTGGATTAATTAAGATCATCCTAAAGAAAAAGTAGTAAGCTAAAGAGCTATTAACAAGAATTTTTTGTTTGGAGAATGTTCATGTAAGATAGTGTTTCTATCAACACCTATCCCAATATTTGTTTATCCACCATGCAGAGTCTCCAGTAGATGATACTTCCATACAATCTTTTTCACTGACACATTTTTTCATTTGTTATTCTTTAGTACAATATGTCTATCTTAATATTGCAATTTTTTTAATGCAGACAGAATATCCGTTTCTGATAACGCAACTGGCTAATGGATTCTGCAAGAAAAATGTGTATAAAATGTCAACAATTGATAAATACTGGAAATATTCAAAGGGACAGTCTCAGAGTCCTGATATACATCAGTTAATATCTCCCACTGGATATGAAAGGCCATTACTTTTAGGAAATCAGGCTATCTGTGTGTGTTCAATTGACAACACCACCTTGGCAGTTTAGTTCTCACTTTGAATGGGTTCTAATTTTTCCCCATTACAAGTGTGAAATATGAGTCTGAATCAGACTGAATAAGATATTTTTGCTGAAGAGCACAGTTCATCTTACAGGTACATCTTCTTCCTTTTGTGCTGTATATGGGCACATCACTCTTGGCCTCAGGGACAGGAACAAACTAGTAACTGACAGATTGGTTCAGGAATAAATAAGATCTGTTTCCTCTCAAAACCATGATGCCTGTTCACAGTATCAAGCTACTTACATACTTGCCCACCCACTTGGGTTTTATACTAGATAATAATTATTTTACTTAAAATTGAAGTAGGACACAAGCAAAGAAGGAAGATGTAGTATTTTTCTGTTTGCTATCTATTGCTGAAATGTCTTTTTCCCCCCAAAATGATCCAATTAGTTCTAGCCTATCCATGATGCAAAGTTCTATAACATTGGCATAGAATATTTACAAGCACAAATACAGGCTGAAGAATGATTGGCTACTACAGTACTGCAGGAAAGGACCTCGGGGTTACAGTGGACCATAAAGTGAATATGAGCCTATAGTATATTCCTGTTGCAGCAAAAGGGCCAATAACATATTGGGCGGTAATAAAAAGAATGTCACTTGCAAATCAAGGGAAGTTATTTTCATACTGAATGTGGCACTGGTGAAGCTTCTCCTGACATTTTAATTATGCCCCCTCCCCTTTAAGAAATGTGGACAGATTAAAAAGAGTTCAGAAAATAGCAACAAACATTCTATGAGAGGACTGGGCAACATGACTTGTGAGGATAGACTGAAAGAATATGGATTAACATATTTACTCAAATTTAAGATTTTTTCCCCCTTCCTTTCTAATAAATATGGGGAGAAAATCCATCATCTTTGATTTGCATACAACGTCGGGGTGGGGGGCAGACAGTTGCTGACTCTGGGCCAGTCAGACCCACAGCATCTTCCTGCCCCACCTTCACACGCCCTCTGCAGGTTCTACCCCCTCTTCCCATCTCTGCCCCCTCCTCCCCTTAATGTAAGACATAGCTTGGCTCTGGCTTGGGCTGGATTCCTTCCTAGGCATGGACTATATGGAAATTTCCACATGCTGAACTCCATAGCCTGGAAAGGAATCGAGCCTAAGCAGTGTCTGACAGTAAGCAGGGGAAGGGAAGAGGCAGACACTGTGGGAAGTGGGTGGAGAAGAAGAAAATGTGGGGAGAGGAGAAGGGCAGAGATTGTGGGGAGAAGGGAAAGAGTATGGGGAGCTGGAGAGTGGAGAGACACAAATGGCAGGGTAGCAGGAAGACTACATAAGAAAGAAAGGGGATGGGGGGACAGGGTAAGGGAGCTACTCAACACGCCCAGCCAGTGCTTTCCCTGCTGTAGCAGTGGGAAGGCAGTGAACTTAAATCAACCCTCCAATAATTGGAATTGATATCTGAAAATCATAACTAATGTATATATTTTCTATATATGCAATCTAGTTATTAGGGGATTTTCCTAAATTTATGGTCATCTTAGACTTGGGTAAATGCTGTATTTAGTCTGGGGAAGACACAGGGACATTGGCAACAGTCTTCAAATACCTGAAGGATGATTAAGAATGGAGACCATTCTCTGTGGAGTCAGGGGTCTGGACAACAACACTGATTTTAAATTGCGGCAAAGGAAATTTAGCTTGAATATTAAGAACTTTCTCACTACAAGGATGGTTAAGGATTGGAACAGGCACAACCTGAGACGTTATGAAATCTCCATCCATGAATGTTTTTAGGGGTCCTGCTACACATTTAAATTAAAGCTGGACAAAAGCCATCTATAGGGTTGTTACATATTTCCAAGCACTAAATTTATAGTTGGTTAGCTCTTTTTATAGGTGGATAGTCATTTTTATCACGTGATAATTACTTTTTACATGTGGCCATTCTAAATTTATTGCACAATTACCAGTTAATTGTGTGATAATCCCTGTGCACATATGGCTAGTCTAAATGTATTGTGTGATTAACCAGTTAACTGCATAATATATAAGGTGTAGCAGGGGCCTAAGAGCAGGTTAGACAAACACTTAACTGGGATGGTTTAGTTAGGGACAATCCAGCAATGACTAGTGGGTTGGACTAGATAACCTCCTGAGGTCTTTTCTAACCCTATTATTCTATCATCTGTTCTCTGTCCCTATCAGACACAAGAAGAGTAGTCTTAGATTTCAGCAAGGAAAATTTAGGGGGGATATTAGAAAGTACTTTTTCACTGTGAGGGGTGGTTTAGCATTGGAACAGGTGCTACCCACAGAGATTGTGAAATCTCTAGCCTTGGATGTTTCTTAGAGCAAGTTATTCAAACACCTGGATGTTTTAGTCAGAGATGATCCTGCCTTCATCAGGCGTTTAGACTAGATTAGCTCCTGAGATCCTTTCCAGCCCTAGTTTTTTATGATTTTTTCCGATGTTTGATATTATAAGTTCTGAAGAAGGAGTTTTAAAGTAGCAACTTTCTATTATGGTGCTCAGGTATTTGTTGGATTCTACAATGATGATATGAATTGTTTCAAACCCGTCTCCCTATTATATCAAGTCAGCATGTATTATTCTATTTAAATCACTTCATACTACTGAAAGCCATGTAAACTTTCCATCTGTGAGTTAAAAATAATACTTTACTGTCTTCATTTCTCCCTCCCCACCCCCCCAGTCACTTCAAAGCAACAAAGCTGTTATTCCTCTTGGAAACAGAACATAGCCTCTTTATGAACAATAACAAACGGTCGATAGTGTCCAAAGTTAAAGGAGATTAGCTCTGGGTTGGAGTTTGCTTTCATAACCGGAGGTGCTGGGAAGGAGTGTGGGAGGTAGAAAGGAAGGGAAAGAATGGGACTTGCAGAACATTACAATTCCTATCGCTAAAGTGTCTTGCTTTCAACCATGATTAGGATAGTAAGCTCCAAAAGAAGCTTTTAATTAGATCAACAGCCTGTGAACGATGGGAAAACAGTGAACAGCAGTGCCTGGCAAGTTTAAAATACAACATAGGGCTCTCAAGCAAGAGGGGAAAAAATCTTCCTTAAAAAGTCTAACAATTACAGTGAAAGAATATTTTTTAGCTGTTATGTGAATCTAATAGTCTCAAACTTTTTAAAAGCAACATTCAGTGATGTTAAAGATATAAATAGAATTTTTCCCCAGACATACTGAACTTCTGAGCTAAAGGATAAAGGCTGAGAGGTTGGAATAGCAGGGGTTTTCAATAGCAGGGTTGTATGTCTGCTGGACATTATGACACAGCATGAAATGATGGGTGCCTCCAGCTGTATCAGCCCAGTTAATGCCACCAGATCTCTTAAGCTCAGCAGCATTAGACTGAATCAGTTGAATAAAACCCCAAAAGTGTAACTGAAAGTGATGCTGCTGATTCAGACTGTGATTAGCTAAGTCAGTCCTGATCCAGTTCCCAAGTTCCCCAGCATGATGCTCGGCAGGACTGTAGTCTGGAATAAGGCCATGTTTTGATGAGTTGTGCAGCTAGTGTCCTTACAAACCACATTCCTTAAATACCCCCTTAAATTCATTGGAACATTTATTCCAATGAAGATGTGTACAGTTAAGTTGGATTTAATTGGCCCCGTGTGGGACCTTCATCTCTCCCACTGTACATAACTCTAGGATAGGTTACCTTTAAAGCCAATTTCCACTGCTCTGTGAATTAGTTCTTAATGAGTGTATATAAGCATGATAGGAATGAAGTGTTAAAGGGAACTGTTGAAGCAGGAAGGGGAAGTAATGAGCAACCCTGCAAAGTCCCACTATTGTGATGCTGGACTGAAAATCCAAGGGACCTTGTGGGCAGAAGGAAGAGGAAGTTCCAGAGAACTGTGCTCTAGCACCCCTCCACTCCCCACCTTCTGGTCTGAGCCACTGCAGGCATGTGGCTGCATTTCCTGAATCAAAGATACATGCGTGTCCAGTTGTTTCTCAGTTTAATCTTTGTAGGTTAGACTAACCTGCAAAGACTGAATCGATTCAGCCTCAGGCTTTTTGACTGTCTATACTTAGCCATAGTGCACATGCTTTTATACTTTAAGCTAAATTCCCACCCAAGTCACGGTAAATCCTACAGGAAGAGGACACAAAAAGTCCAGCTCATGAATAGCGTGAGAGCTGAAATGCTTTGGATCGTCTTCCCTGTAACAAACATAATTTTCAAGAACTGCTTGAATGGGTTGAGTTGATATATTTGATCCTTGGGAATTCTTTAAAACTGAGGTCACGATTAAATAGACATGCTTTCTACTTTTTGAAGGTTTGCTTTAGTTTCTGAAGTGATTTATAGCACTTCAGAGTAAATACACCCCAGTGCCAGTGCTTTATGCTTTTGGAAATAATGGAATTGTCAAAGTCCTTCTATCTGTACCTTCATGGGGTGCAGAAGTGGGGGGGAGGTGTCAGGTTCACAATGTTTATACTAGCGCAATACAAGTAACTAGGTATCACTGAGTGTGTTACTAGTAAGTCCCTGAATTTATGACTTTAAACAAAGTTTATGAGTTAAACAAAATTCCTTAATGCTGGTTGACCTGGTACATTGTCTGTTCAATGGCAGAGAGAAAAAGGAATAGAGTTCTTACTAATTTATTCTTTTGTAGGTTTTTTGGTCATTTGTTTGATTTATTCTATAAAGTATGACTATTGTATTTATCTTACAAAAATATTTTCATAATAAGCATTTTTTGTTTTTTTATCACAAAAACAATCACTTTGTAGAACAACCATCACCTAAGATTTCAAAGATATCACTATGCTTTGCACTATGGGTACAATATTAGGACAGCAGAGAGAGAATTTAGATCCATTTGCTCTTAGTACATAGACCCTGGGCTTTTGAGCTAAAGGAAAAATTCCTTTAGCTAACACCAGCATAGACGCTACAACACAGAGTCTAGCAATTCTGATTTTTTCCAACAGAGGATAATATTTTACATAATATAACACTGCAGCACAGTGGTTTTCAAACTGTGGTCTGTGGATGCTGTAGGGTTTGCAGACTATGGCTAAGGTGTGCAAAAGGTGACTATGATCAATCAAAAGTGTGTCAACACTTCCACTTACAATTCAAGGGGATCTGTCCCTCTGTTTGAAATTTCCAAAAGGATACGCACCTTCATTCAATTTTTTTTAGGTGTCTACAAATGAAAAAAGGCTGAACGCCACTGCTGTAGCATACTCACTTTTCAGACCTTTAGGTGTTGGGACAAAAATATGCCATCACTCAGATAAGAATGATTGATTCTTAGCCCAGGATTTTGCAATGTCTCTTCCAGTGGCATAACTAAGGAGGGTCTACCAGAACAGTTGCCCTAGATACCAACTTAGTAGGACAGTGAGGGCAGACAAAAAACCCAGCAACCAAACAATCACGCGGGTGGTACAGCAGCAACCAAAAGTCACCACTTTCCCTGTATATAGTAGCTACCCCAGGCTTCTGGCTATGCTGTTATGCCTTTGGTC
This sequence comes from Crocodylus siamensis, assembly GCF_052110815.1. Lineage (NCBI taxonomy): Eukaryota > Metazoa > Chordata > Crocodylia > Crocodylidae > Crocodylus > Crocodylus siamensis. The sequence continues at coordinate 213,933,891 of NC_143396.1, read as the reverse complement.
CCTATACCTCAGTGGTTTAACAGCTCCAGTCAGATGTCTTTCAAGTAAATGATCTGTAAAATGCAAATGGTGCTTGAAGAAAGAAAAAAGAAATAATATCAAAGGTTTGGAATTACCTCAGAATTCCAATGAGGAACCTGGTTTTCTAAACAGTAACCAGGTTCTCTTTTGGCTTCAGACAAGTAAAAGAAAAGATTTGAATAACCGATTCATTCAAATCTCTTGAAGCAGGAGAGATGTTTAAAGAATGACCATCAACAGTGAAATATTTTACCAAGTAAAGAAATTGGTACTATATGTGCTGTACTAGCCCACCCATGAAGGATATTCGGTGCAGAAATAAGTCTAAATCAACCTCTTAAAAATACTGTCAAATCAACTGAATTTTTTTTTTATTCCTGTGATTATCAAATAAATCAAATAAAACTTGTGTTTAACAATACTTAGCACTGTCACACGAATACTATACTTACAACCTGCTCAAATGTAGTGTTTGCGCATATATGAAAATAGATCCTCACTGAGGTTCCAACACCACTAACACACATTACATTTAAGTTGCAATTAACAGGTTAATCACACTTTAAATAGTAAATTCAAAGTATGATAATACAGTAAACAGGGGACAAAGTCATTCCACATATGATGTGTGACAACTTTGCAGCTTGTTTGTATCATGGCTTAAACTGAACATGTTGCAGGTTGGGGCTGGCTAACAATAGGTCCCAACACTCAGCTGAGTATCAGGATCCAGAATAGAGCAACCCCTAATAGTACTAGAGGCAGAACCAGTTCCTGGACACCAAATCCTTGCCTGATCTCTGGAGGCAGATGGTGGGAAGTGATGTCTATATCAGTGGGTACCTTATGCACAAATGGTTTTCTTTGCCATTTCTGGCTTCTGGGAACTCCAGGTCCAAGGAACCTCTCCCTGATCCATGATCCTAAAATCACATGTCCTCCCAGGCACATGAGGGATGGCAAGGGGGACAACTGTTGGAAGTGCAGATCACATCACATCACATCACACCTTTATAAGAACATGCATGAGCAGACCAACTGACAGTTGTGTAGTGGTACAGTTAGATATCTGCCGAAATTGAAATAGAGTAAGTATATAACTTACTCTAAATCAAATGTTGGTATTTTAGATGAAAATCAATCCTGATTCTGATAAACCTTTGTTTTTTACTGTAAAAAGCTAAAATAAAAAACAACATTTGCAAAATTAAACCATGGGCTCTGGGTTTAATCAAAATATATCAAACAAAAGTCAGCAGCTTAGTAAGAAAGTGACTACCTTAAGCACTCCTAATTGGCCCCCAAATCAGACAGATGACTGTTCTCCATGCCTGAAATAGCAGCTGACATGGGGTAATAGCTTTACTTATTAAGAGTCTAGGCTTCATGTAGAGGTGATTAATGAATGATTAATAAGTATTTTGTTAAGTAGCAGGAGGTATTCATAACAGAAGGAGAACTGGAGTTTGTGTAACCTTCACAAAATGGTCTAATGTACAATAGGAAAATGAGTGACATTACATTCAATCAAGAAAACAAGAAACATTTATACATAGTAAGGTTAGAAAAGCCCCACTAATGTTATGGTGACAAGATCATCTCATGTGACTGGTATAAGTCATTAACTTCCGTGCAGTTAGGACTGTATTAAGTCCTATTTTATATCTGAGTGAATCGCATCTTCGAGAAAAGTATCCAGTCTTAACTGAAAGATTTCAAGGGGTAGAAAGACTACAATTTCCTTTGAAAGTTTGTCCCAATGGTTAATTATCTTTACTGTTAATTTTTACTTGAATTTGTTTGGCTTTAAAAATCAGCTTCTGCTCCTATGCCTTCCTCTTCTAGGTAAAAAAAAAAGAGGCATTCCATCATTGAGATAGTATGAATTAATGAACAAACTTATCCTGTAGGAAGAGTGATTATTACCCAAGAGGTACTTAGAGGTCTTGATTAATATTTCATAACTATTATATACACCACATAAACTAGGGGAGAACCAATGATAAAATGAAACATATCATATACCTTTGGCTAAATCCTAGACCAGGAATTCTCAACCAGGATGGCAGGTACCCTGGGATGCCACAAGATCCTTTGAAGGATTCCACACATGGGCAGATCTAGGATTTTGAAGAGGGGGTGCATATGGGGTGGTGACTCAGCACATAACACAACACACATTTTTCTCTAATTAAGAATAAACTCAAAGCTTTACTGAAAAGCTAGGGGCCTAGGGCTATATTATTCAGTTTAATATAGAAGCAAAAAAAGCATAAACTTATTGGAATGTACATTAATTTTATATATAAAATTGTATTTTATATATAATACACAACAAATATAATAAACAACAAACTAGGAAAAGTACTCAAAAGACTCTGCTTCATTAGTCCTGTAGTCATTAGAATTTTATATATATATATTTTTTTTTTCAGATTCATAAGACAAAATCTAGCCTTTTTGAGTATATTGACAGTGCATCCAATACTTCACTGAAAGATATTTTCACACCTTAATTAATGTTTTCAGAGAGAGTCAAAACCAGTCTACAGGTCTGTGAAATAGGAGCTACATTACGAGGAGCAGCTAAGAGACAGCAGAATTGCAGAAGAAGAAATAGCTTAATTAGTGGAACATTCAGACTGTTCAGAAGGAGTAAGGGTTGTTACCACATGCAGAGAGAAAAGTTTAGAAGGAAGCAGGTAAATTATAATGAGCCATGAAGTCAATTGATTCCCTCAGTGCTGCCTGAATACAACTATGCCCTCTATTATTATGGTTATTATTTCTGTAGAATGCCAATAATATACTTAGTGATGCACAGAAACATGCAACTGTGTTTACTTTATTACCTGTGAGTAGATAGGGTACATAGCGAGTGTATATACTGGGGGGGGAAGTCAAATGTAAAAAAAAATATTCAGTCTGGAAGTAAGTACTCTTAAAACATACTAAGAATAGGTATGCACTGGTTAATGTGACTTACAAAAAGAAAAAATCATAGTAACATATAACTGAACATGAAAGCTACCAATATGACTTACCCAGTGAATTTTGTAGGCTTTTATTTCCCTAAAAACTAGGAAATACAAGTAAATTGTGATCAAGGTACTCGAAGTATCTTGCAGTTTTTTAAAATCTACAAATTGATATCAATTTTCTCATATTTACTCATTATGCCAAATTAGCAAAACATTTACTTACAAGTATCTCTTCTTACACCATTAATTTATCAATTATTTGAAAAGTATCAAAATCTTACTTGGAATTTGAACCCCATTATAATTGGGGTTTAGTTCTGTAAGTTGCATAGTACTGTTTTTCTGCTCTGCAACTATATACATTTTATTCCTGCTTTTATAAGGAGGGTTTAAAATATATACCCAGGTATAGAATTTGTCAGGGAAAGTGAAAAGAAAACAGGGAGAGAGAGTTTTAATAAAATATGCTGAAGAACCATACAGCAGTTACCTGAAGTTCTGTGCCAAGGAAGCAGGGATAGAAGGGTGGTAGAGGGAAGAGGAGAATTATGCAAGTTTTCTTGGGTGGATTTAAATTATTGTCACACTTTTGCACAAAGCACATCTGTGTTCTTCCTAATTAGGATCCAGGGTGAAAGGTGAGCATTGCATTTCCTATTTGATTACCTCTGTTCCAGGGCAAAAACAAAGGTGTTGTCAACTCCAGTATTGTGCTGTATCAAGTAGCAAGAAAATATTGATATACAGAAGCATCCAATAAAGCTGGATGGAAAACGATTCCTGCACCCCATGGAAAAACATTGAATTTTCAGTGAAAAATTGAACAATGAAATAGTTTTGATGAAAACAGACACATTAGGCTAAGTATAGTCAAAAGGCCTGAGGCTGAATCAATTCAATCTTCACAGGCTGGTCTAAGATTGTACATTGAACCAATGAGCAAGCAAAAAGACACTTACTTTTGATTCTGGAAATGCAGCCATGTGGCTTCAGTGGCCCAGGTCAGAATCTGGGAGCACGAAAGCATGCTCAACCGAAGCATATAGCTTGGGCCAAGATTAGCCCACCCAAAAAGAGGAGATTTGTGGGGATGCTGGGGGACTGAGTTAACTTGAAACTGGAAGGGATCTGTGACAGAAGTTAAATAAACTGATTTAATCTAAATCAGTTAATTCTGATACTACATCCATCCAAGTTTATCTTAAACCAGTTTTGGCCATTTTGAAAGTGGTTTATGTGCACTGAATTTCTGTTGTGTTAACAATTTGAATTGATTTCCAATCACTTATGCTGGTTTATGTGTAATTTCTGTCCCTAGCCTTAGAATCTGAAATGCTACTGCATGTCTCATAGGAATAAGAGAGTGCATTCCTGCTTCTTTTGTAAGGAGTTTAGGTGCATACATTGGCCAGCACCTCCAGCAATACAATACAGTCTTACTTCCTGGGTAATCATATAGATGCAGTGCATTTTGAAAGATGAAGTCTCATCAGGGAAAACAAATCCATAAAGCTCAGTTTTAACAAGAGGTGTAGCCCCCATAAGACATCAATGAAGTATTAAATAACCAAAAGAAGCAAGCTCTTCAGCTCTTAGGCATTCCATTTTCTTTTAATGAAAAACCTACATTTATCAAAGACAAGTAGGTAATTTTGAAATATATATAGCGAGAGCCAAATGGGTTCAATGGAAAACTGTTGACTTGTTCTAGTTCATAATTCCCTTTCTGCTGTACTTTCTGTGTGTAATTATTAACCACTTTTATACTAATGGAAAGTAAACACAAGGGAATGAGGCATGAGACTGGGTTGTATATATTCTTAAATCTGAAATAATACTTGCAGAATATTAGTGCTGGTATTAGCTTAGCTCTATCCAATATCCATTACAGATGGTCATGAGCCTCAACATTTGGATACAGATACATACTTCAATAATGTTCTGAGGCAAGTGGGTCACAGACATCTGCACAGAATGTGGATCTTGACTTTAATTACTCTACATTTCATACTGGATGTTCTGATTCAAAATTTGCTTCAGTCCCACCTCTAGAAAAACACACATATTGGAACAGGGGTCAGCAGCCCTTTTCAGGATCTAAGTCAGATTCATTCAGTTCAGTCAGAGGTGGGCAAGCACACAGGAGGCAGGCACAAGGATCCAGTGTCTGCTACCACAGATTTTCCCTGCAGTGGCACAGGGAGCAGGTCTGCAGCTGGCATGCTTTGCAACAGCAGCATAGGGCTTCAGCAACAGTCACTTTCCCCTGCTGCCACAGTGATGAGTGCCAGCTGTGGCTGTGGACACTCTCCCTGTGCTGCCATAGGGAATTATGGCAGCAGCAGCAGGTGCTTTCTCTGTGTAGTTGTGAGGCAAAGAGGTGATGGCAGCTGGGTCATAGTGCTTGTGCCTGAGCACCTTGGACCTAAACTGTGTCAATCCAGCGGCTGAATCCCTATGTCCATGGATTGGATCAAATGGCTCTGCTGGGTGGATCCAGCCAACAAGCTACAGGTTGCCAACCCATTTTAGAACGTAAGTGCCATACTGGGGGAGACCAATGGCCCATCTAGCCCTGTCTCCAACAGTGACAGGAGTAGAGGCTTTAGAGCATGGTTGAACAAAATATTGCCTGTGGGCCAGATCCAGCCCACCAGCTAATTGGATCTGGTCCATGGGCAGGTATCCACCAATTAATTGCACCTGTCTTGTGGCTCCCCCTGCTGCACTCTGCATGGGACTGAGTACCACTTTCTCACACCCAGGCCATTGTGAGCTGCATTCTCAACTTTGCCTGCTGGAGGGCCCCAGCCCTGCCCAGTATGCACAGCTTCCCAGCAGGGCTGCTACTCTTGCTGCTGGAGCCACCCAGGGAACTGCTTGGCTCCCTCTGCTTCTAGTGACAAGGACTCCTATCCCTGCTGCAGCGCTCTGGGCAGCAAGTAGGAAAGGGAAGCTGTATCTGGGTGACTCCCACCCCAGTGCATGGCTCTTCAGTTTCAGCTTCTGGTCATCTTCCACCCACTAGCCCAGTACGATCAGTAGTGACCTGCGGAAGGCCGAGTGTGTGGAAGGTGGCTCCACCATGAAACTGCATGCACTGGCTGGGGCTGGGGCTGGGGTGGGGGTGGGTGCAGGCAGGAACATGGGGCAGGCTGCCCTAAGTGGGAGCAGGTGGGGCTCAGCCCCATGCAGAGCACTAGCAACCAGCTGCAGGACAGAAAGGAGGGAACTGCACCTGCACCACCCAGGCAAGCTTTGCTGCACACATCCCCTGCACCTCCCTCCACTCTCATCCACCCCCAGTGAGCTCCCAGGACCTAGCTATCAAGCATCCCCTCCCACACACACACCCCCAACCCGCCTCACACACCTACTCATACCCCCGCATACACCCCCTACACCACACATACACCCACCCCACTCCTTCACACACACCCCTACTCTCCCACACACAATATACAAGAGTAAGATTTTATTTTGAACTATTATACAATCACCTCTTTATACACTACTCAAACACACAATAATCAGGACAAAAATATTTTTTGAAATAAAATTAAAATATGTTATAGAAGCTCTTTGATTTTTAGTGTATGTTTTGTTTTGTATCTATACTTGGTTGAAATTATTTCTTCTGAAAGATATTATGTGTTTAGCCCTCAACTTGACTGCTTTTGCACTGTTCTCAGGGAGGCCTAACACCCCTGAAAACCCCACTGATTGGTTGAAGGTGATGGAGCAGATTGTTAGAGGGATTACAACCCCTCACTACTTGATAGTTTGTATCTGTGCATCATGGCTTGGGGAGAACTTCTGGGGCCCCAGAAGCAGGCTATGCACCATGAAGGTGGGCCCTGTGGACAGACTGTATTTCCCAGTCAAAGGATGGACATTCTGATGTCAGGGACCATGTGATTGGGACAGGGGATTTTGGAACCAACATGGCAGTGAGTGGAGCAAGATTTGGTGTCAGGTGGGTAGGCCTTCTTATGTCATGGGCCATGTGATAAGGTGGGACTTTCATTTCCAAGACTGCAGTCCCCCCTCCCAAAAAGAGTACTTCTGGGGCAAGGAGTGGCGGGGAGGGGAGGACTGTCAGTTGCAACAGTCAGGACTTCCAGTCCCAAGAGGGCACCCATGGGGTGGGGCACCCGACAATGGGCAGGGTTTAGCAATTTAACAAGAGGTGAACCCTTGCAGCCCTCAAAAGCTCACCAAAACTTATTAGGAAGGCAGATCTAGAGTGAGCTATCTGCTCTCATACCCTTTCTGGCATCCAGCATCATTGGTTTAAAGATGCCAGAATCACACTATCGATGACCCATTTTTCAGAAGTGCAAAACACCTATGCATTAATGTGACCTACAAATCTTAAAAGAAACCCCAACCAAACAAAAAAGAGGGACTTTTTCTTTTCTCTTCTCTGTTTGTATTCCTTTTTCTTCTTTTTTTCTTTTTGATGTTTTCCAATGATTACATAGAGACTTTGTTTTGATTTAATAGAAGAACTGTGAAAGTAATACATTCACTATAAGTTTCAATTTTTACTCACCCTAAGGATACTGTTTCTTAACAAACAGTTTAAAGGGTGCACAGATTCTGCCAAGAAAAGTGTGAAGAATTTTTTTAAAGGAAACCTGAGGAGAATGTGTGCAGTTTCATAAGGTGAATAAATAAAATAAGTAGTAGTCACAGAGTCTAATTCTGTTCAGTTTTGATTTTCTCAACAAACAAAAGTGTCAATATGGTGTCAAAGGTGTTGATACAATACCAAGGTCTAAGTAAAACATTACCACTATGCAGAATAATAAAGAATTTTACTTTGGATTTTTCAATGATAAAAAACCACAATTTATGGCATTCAAAGGGTTGTCATAGAGAAAATGTATATTTTGTAGACACACTAGAAACACTAGTCTATGCAAGATACAACACTCAATACATTACAGGACAGTTGATTATTTAATGGATTTTGATTGAGCAGACAGTTTTTGGTGATCATAAATACAGAGGCAACATGACTTTCTTGCATGTCAGCCATGAGATTGCTACTGCTTTAATCCTAAATTCTGTTCTAAGCATGGGAAAGAGAAAATGAGGACAAATGCTTGCAAAGCAATGTAGGGCAATGAGAAGTAACTTCCAAATAAAGTGGTATTTGCTTCTATGTTACATGCAAGTGTGGTCCGAAATAGGGACCAAATGCTAGATGAGGCCGTGAGAAGCCGCTTTTACTTTGGAAAGGTGGCAGAAAGAACAACATCTGAATAATGTTCATCTCAAACTTAAAGTGTTATTTCTGAGTCTTTACAAGACAAATAAAACAAGAAACACTGTAAGATCACTGAAGTGCCCTGGAATCTGTGTTCAAGAACATTAAAAAGATTACTTAGTCAGAGTATACTAGAATAACTCTTAAGAAAATGTATCATTCAACACTTCAATCAAGGCCTCTCTTCTGTCTCTCAACTTCATCCTCACACATACCTACATCTTCTTAAAATTCTGCTAAATACAAGATTTGTACATCCAACAATGTAGCAATCCTTGTTATGCTAGCATCTGCCTTTATATCACATCAGTTCCAAAACTTCCTGGATTAAGAGATGATCCTGAATTAATTGTGATTTCTCTGACACCAAGGAAACATCAGGTTCTTTGACTGAAAAATAGAAGAAGACTCAGTGGAAAAACTATGAAACTATGAGATTGCCCATTCTCTATTAGAGACTGTGTAGTTAAGGATTACCCAGATTCTAATATTTGCAATTTTGATGGCGTTTTACATACATTTTTTACATGACACACAAAATTATTTTGTCCCTGCTAAAACACCATCATATGTAGGCTCCAAATAAAATGTCACCTCCATAATTTGGGAAATACCACAGTCCAACAGATCTTCTATGGTTATAGGTTAGGGGCTGACCCTCTCGGCAGCACAGAGGCTGAGAGGGATCTTCGAGTCAGGATTGACTCCAGGATGAATATGAGTTGCCAATGCCATGAAGCAATAGGCAGAGCCAACCGCACCCTGTCATGCATCAACAGGGGCATCACTAACAGGTCCAGAGAGGTCTTGCTCCCCCTCTATGCGGCGCTGGTCAGGCCGCAGCTGGAGTACTGTGTCCAGTTCTGGGCGTCGCACTTCAAGAAGGATGTGGAGAACCTGGAGAGGGTCCAGATGAGGCCACTTGTATGGTTGAGGACCTCTGTGGCCAGCCCTACGAGAAGAGGCTGAGGGACCTGAATCTCTTTAGTCTCCACAAGAGGAGACTGAGGGGGGATCTTCTGGCTGTCTACAACTTTATCAGGGGCCACCAGCAGGGACTCGGGGAAAGTCTGTTCACCAGGGCCCCCTTTGGAGTTACCAGGAATAATGACCACAAGCTGAGGGAGGATAGGTTTAGGTTAGATATTAGGAAGAACTACTTCACTGTAAGGGTGGCCAGAGCCTGAAATGGGCTTCCCAGAGAGGTGGTGCTCTCACCTTCCCTGGAAATCTTCAAGAGGAGACTGGGTAGGCACCTGGCTGGGGTCTTATGACCCCTGTCACCCCCAGTGCTCCTTCCTGCCCATGGCGGGGGGTCGGACTTGATGATCTGTCTAGGTCCCTTCCGACTCATTGATTCTATGATCCTATGATTCTCTTCATTTGGCATTATAATAAATCTCAGATACAAAAAGTGCTCAGAAAAATAAATACAAAAAAAAAATTAATGAGAAAGAGGTAAGTAGGTTTATTTCAGATCTCGTGCAGCTGCAATGTATGGGTGGCCCAGATGATATCCCTTGAATCATACTGAAAGTTGTCATCATAAAGCAGCCTGTTGAAGTCAGAATAAACTTTTGATTGGCTAAGGATATGGAGTAGAGGGGATAATTTCAAAATTGATCTGAATCTTCAGACTGATTTAGTTTGCTGTTTGGAATTAAGCTAAAATGTTATTCTCTCTGCCACTTTCCCAAAGTAAAACCTGCTTCTCATGTAGCGCTCGGTCCATCCAGGCAACCTCAGAAACCAGCTTCTTCCAGCACTTCTCCATTGATCATTTCTCACCAACTCACGTGTTACCTGCTGGCATAATATGTACCTTTTACAATGAAGCATGGTTTCAACCTGTTCATTTAGATTAAAATTGCCTTCAGTTTCCCTGAATAATTATTTCCACACATCAAAGGCGGGAGAAAGAAACACACACACAACAAAAACAACAATCACTCAAGGTTTGCTCACTTTTTACTACTCAATAACAGAAAAGGTCCTGTTTTGCCCTGCAGTTTTACACTCTCTACCACTGTTTGCAGCATTTGTTACCTGACCTTACTGGATACCTATTCATGTGCTCTGGGGTGGGAGGATGTTTTAATTACAGCAGCTCTAAGGAGTTGCTTTAATTAAAACACCCACAGCATCTCATGTATTCAGCATCCCACATTACAAAATAGCAGTGGGGTGCTTTAACTACAGCTCATTCAACAAACTTTAATTAAAGTGCCCCACTGCCATCTTGAAACTTGGGATGCTAAATGCATGAGATTCTGCAGCATGCTGGAGCATTCTGATTAACTGAGTCTGCTCCAACACACACATAATGCATCGGAGTGTGTGGAAAAATACCCATTGATACTGGATACCCAAGTAAGCTTCAATCAGAAAAGGATGCTTTAAGTTTACCATCATAAAGGCTGTTACTTTGGGTCACTCAACACATGTAAGTAAAGGCACGAAAGGATCTAATGTGTGATCCACATGGTTGTGCATCTGCCATGTCACACACACGGCAGGAGGCATGACTGTGGGATCATGCAATTAGATCCCATTGTGCCTTATTGCCAGTGCAGGGGGATCCAGATCCCAGCCTCCTACTGAACCAGCAGAAAGCAAGCTCCTGCAGCTGGGAGCCCACTCAGCTGAGGGGCTCCCAGTTGTGGGGCCATCCAATGTACTCCTGGGCCTGTGAGATACAGCTCCTGTGATCTCCCAGCTCCAGCAGTGTGTCAAGCTCCCAAGGCTGGGAGATCAGAGCCCCAGGAGTGCATGAAACCCTAGAGCTTAGGTGGCAAGTCTCTGACTCTGACAGGCTGACCCACTTCCTCAGAGCCCTTTATCTAACCAGGCAGAACAATATCACATTTACAGAGGAATCAATCATTTTACCACTACTTCTCAGTAATTCAAACAATAATGCACACATCTCTGATATGTCTGTCAGTATAACAAAATAGTTTCCAAATCTATTAATCCTCACAACCCTTTCTTGGGTTGATTCATATACTTATACCCATATTATTGATGGGGACTCTGTGGCACAGAAAAATTATATAGCTATATTATATAACAATTATATATGTTTCATAGGACCAAGAAGGCAAATGAATTGTCTGAGCATCAAATTCCATTTATGCAGTCCGTCTCTTGGTTGCCAGTTTAAGACTGATTTATAAGGCCACCAGGGGGCTATCTGAGATCTTCAATTGGCTCTACCATGCACTACATACTTATTATTAATTCATTCATTTATATTAACACAGTGTCTGGCAACTTCAATCACAGTGCAAGGCCCAACTGTGGCAGATACAGTACAACCATAGTGTAAAAATGGTTCCTGGACTACGAGTTTGCAATCTGTCTGTCTGTAATTAGGTCTCAGAGACCTTTTGAGGATTCAGTCTTTCACAAAATATTTCTATTAAGGCTATCCAAGACCAGAATTTGGAGGAATGGAAAGATTCATGTTTTGTAGAGCACAAAGAATATACAGTATGCATTGCTTTTCAAAACTGTTGCTTAATACATTTTGGATGAGCAGCCAGTACTGAAAGAGAGTACTCCAAAATGTTATTGCTTTCATTATAAATTGATGTATGGAAAGAAAAGTGACTTTTAAGTGACCCACTCTTCCTCTTTAAAGATTTGAAAACCTGATCTTGCAAATAAGAATATGTTTTGGGCATGAGAAACAGATATTATGAAGAACATTTGTGAACTCTCACTGTCCCAAATTTAAAGTCTCACTTCTGTGACAACAAACAGTAAGAAAATACTCCCTTCATTGTCTTCTCTGACGTTTCAGAGTTTTGGGGAGGGGGGTGTCTTCAACACAATTTCAAGGTAAAATTGTTGGGCAAAATTTCAAAGAATTCATTATGCAGTGGGATAAAACTGAATTTTTAGAATGGTCTCTCTAAAGTCTACGGTCTACAAAATGTCAGGCTATTGCCCTAAAACCTATGAACCTGTAGGTCCTTAGTTGTTTTGTGAGGACATTAGGGATCTCACACTTCTTTTAATGACTAAGTTTTTCGGGGTGTTCCTTACAAGAATATTTTTCTTACTAATACCAGTTGGAGAGGATCTTGCATACTGGCCAGTTCTACTAAAATAATAAAAAGAACATATAAGGATAGAAGGTAGGGCGGTGCAAAGCTTCAGTCCCTGATTCAATCTGGTTGAGATTCAGCCTGATTCGGTGGCTGACTCTCCAAATACAAATTGAAACAGAGGGCCCTTTAATCTCTTCATATAGATTCGGAACCCTCTGAATTGATTCAAAGAGATTCAGACAGATTCAGTAATCCGGAAGTAGATACAGCTTTTAATGTTTTTTCTACATACCTCTAGGTAGCAGGGGCTCTGAACACTGCGGTACTGGGGCAGATGCAGTGTCCCACAGAAGCACAGGAGGCTCTCCAGCATGCTCGGCAGCAGACCTGGAAGTGGACCAGAAGGACCCGTGGCCCACTTCCTGGTTCACCAGGGAGCATTCAAGGCCCCCCCCAATACCCCCGTTGCTCAGCCACTGGTGCCTCCCAGGTCTTGGGGGGCACCCAGGGTCCCCCTGCAGCTGACTGCTGAGTCAGGGGAGTGGGGGGGGGGGCCTGTGCATTCCCTGGCAGACCCAGAAGTGGACAGGAAGTACTTCTGGTTTCACTTCCAGGTTCACTGCCGAGCATGCTGGAGAGTCCCCTGTGCTCCTGTGGGACACTCAATGTGCCCTAGCATCACAGCAATCATGAGCCGTGCTGCTACCTCAAGGTATGTAGAAAAAAACTTTAAAAACCATGCTTGTGTCAAAATTGTTGATTCACTGAATCAGCATCGAATCTTCAGGTTCTGATTCAGCTGAATCAAATCAGGGACGGTGATCTGAATCAATGAATCAAATCACTGTCCCTGATTCAGGCTGAATCTGAATCCAAATCGAATAGGTCCTGTTCCACACAGCCCTAATAGAAGCTGCCCTAACAACTAACATTACAGAACAATAACTTCAGCAGCATCAACAAGTAGGAACAAAATTAATATTTTATTATACAACCTAGCATCTCAGTTAGGCAAGTACAAGGATGCATTATTTTTGCCTTGCTTTATCATTCAGTTGAGGGATGAGCAAAGCTTTTCTACAAATCTGTTTTTCAAGAGAAAGCTGGGTTTTTAGAAAACATTTATTTTCACAAAAATGTTTGCTTTCTCTGAAAAGGCTTGATCTTTTCTTATTTTTAAAAAAATCAAGCAACCATAAAAAATCAGTTTCTGGGAGAAAACTAGAAATTTGCAGTTGAAAATCCAAATTGTTTCTTAAGAAATACCATTATTAGAAGCTTGAGAAATACCTGATAGAATTAATTCAGAAGTTGTATTTCTTTGTTGTCTCCTATAACCTGGGATCCTCAGGCAAATTACATCTTCCACTCTGGCTATGAAATATTTCCAGGTCATTATGGAGTTTCAGCAAGATCAGAAACTATGGTATATCCCAGACCTTAAAAGAGAAGAGAAACACAAAACATCTAAACTTACTAATACTATTATTGAGGTCTAGGGCAACATTTTCAAATAGATATTTTAGGTTTGGTCTGCAAAAAGTGAACCAAAACAAAACAATTTAATTTCTGAAAAAGTCAAATATTTTCTTGACCTAAAAAAATACGCCTCTTTCTCAGCTATCTTCAAACATGCTATCCATGATAGGTAAATAGGTACAGTCTTTTTAATTCCACAATCATGAGTCAGCCCATTCAGTTTCTGCCTAAGTACGTTAATATACCATGTTATCATATACAACGTATGGTTCTCTTTTCCATGACACTTATAGCCCTATGTAAAGATGTATAAATTAGAGCAGATTCAGGCAATGAGAACTTGATCAATGGTGGTTGTGTGTACCCAGGCATGATAGGTTCTTACTATTATCTGTGAAATGACAAAGTCAGTTTCAAGATATTGAGACAGCTGTGGCTCAGAATATGTTAGCACACAACTTACAGTATGATATCCTGACGTAAACAGGCTTAAGCTAAACATCATATCTGGATTTCCAGTAAAGCACAGAGACCATACACTGACCAGAAAGATTTATGGGTCAGACATCTTTTATATCCAGTAATCCAATAATTTTAAAAACATCACAACAATATTTGATAATTATTCCTCCATAGCAACATCACTAAAATAAGAAAGACAAGAAAGAAACAACAACTTTTGTAACTCCTTCAGAAATTCCTCCACCCCCAATCCTATGATCATCACTGGGTGCATCTACATGTGTGTTTTAATGTATATTAGCCTATTTTAAAGCATATTCAAGCATTAAAAAATACACTTTTGCTAATGTGCATTAAAATAGGCTAATGAGTCTTTTCCTAGTACCTCACAATGGAGGTACTAAATTTAATGTCCATTCAGCAAAAGCTCATTAATTAATCTGTAGACATGCCCACTGGCAGTTTTCCTCTTTCTGCATAAGCCAAGCATGGGGCATAAAGCTGCTATAGGTAATAAGGGGTTAACTAATGGAATTCATTCTCTATGATTCTCAATTCCACTTCCACAAATCTGTGCAAGCTCACTGGTCCTAATTGATTTATTGATTTATTCATAATGAGAAAACAGTGTGCATAAAGCAGATGCTAAACATAACGAGCCATAACTTTAAACCCAAATGGGATCAGTAGCATGGCTAACAGAAAATTATTACTGTAATTTAATAAGTTTTTAAAGGTGCCATGGTATTAGGAATTGGTTCTTTCATTAATAAACTCTGCAATGCATGAAGATAACAGAGCCAGTTTCTTCCCCTAAAGTCTTCTGTGGGAGTTGGAGGGAAAGGATTTTTTTTCTGGGGGAGAGTGTAAGTGCTGATACCCATGAAGTTTTTATGGTATATTCAAAGGAAACTGCTAAACCTTTCAATAATATAGTGTATGGAGTATCAAAAATGCACTGTAGCAGGATTAACCCTATTGAATATTTTCAATTTCAGAAATGCCACTGTGGAAGTGGATCTGGTGAGAGTCAGCAGCACATGAAATGGATTTTTTCTGTAGTTACAGGGAGCTACTTTGCACTATTAGGATACATTTTATGTCAAGTAGGAGCCACTTTTGTTATGACAATCTTCCACACGCAGGGAGAAGAGGGACTCAGACATTTTTTTTCCTTCATTGTATCAATCTCAGTAGAGAAAAGGATGATTTTGTGTAGAGATGGGATTGACCTCATCTCTCTAAAGTTCTGGTACACTCCAATCCAACTTTTCCAGTGGCCCCTGAAAGAGATGCCAGGCACAGAACTTGATATGCAATTCAAATTCCCACCTAACTTAGGAGCATCAGAAAGCAGGCTTGGTTTGGATTTATTTCTTTTAAAATGCATTTTTTTTCAATTTAGTAATAATAATAATAACAAAAGAAGATGAAGAATGTGTTCCATTTCAGCCATAGTGTAGGTTAGGCAAAAAGGTAGACGAAAAATAAGATTAAATCTTTTAATGCTCACCTGAGGAACATTGCATAGAGAAATATGGGAAACCAGGGGAACTCATATACTGTTATATCATTGATCTAAGATGGGGTTCAGAGCCTAGGGCAAGGTTAGAAAGCTTGTTTATAATGTTTAAAGACAGGTCAGAATTATTCTTTAGCAATCACTCTTAAATAAGCTGCTGGCTTTTATTCTTCCTCTTTCAGTTTTCACATTTTTTCTTGGTCATACAAAAAAAAAACCCCTTGTGTAAATTACCAGCACTTACCAGTACCTCTTCATTCTTCTCAGAATTGGCTGCTATACAAATATATTTATGTCTTTAAACTCAATGATCCTCTCATTTCAAACAGACATTTCAGAGGTCTAGACAACACTATGTGTGTTGGGTCTCTTGATTTCTATACAGAGATAGAAAGATAGTGGAAATGCATGCTATACTGTACCTCTTAGCAAGGAAGTATTTTGCCATATCTGGATATTCAGAATAAATGGTCACCAACTGATGCTTATTGTGACTTGGAATACATGATTCAAAATACTAATGTGATTTGACTGCTTAGAAAGTCATTTCAGCTATATACATTTTTGTACCGATATAACCATATTCTGGTCTGATGTAACCATATTCACGGCTGCTCAGCTGGCAGGCCAGCATCCAGCTGCCTGCGTGTTACCCTGTGGCTCCGAGGCGCCTAGCCTGGGCACTGCTTCTTTGCATCTCTCCCCACCCAAGCTCCAGCTGTTACCACTGCCACCAGAGATTCCTGAGTGCACCTATTTCAGAGCACAGTTCAGTGGCAAAGGTAAAAAAGACTAGGACCCGGCAGCTCAGGAAAAGCCGGGAACCAGACCCACTGCTTGGCACCGAATGTCATGCTTGGCATGAAATGTCTTGGGGGCACTGTCACAGAACATCAGGGTCACACCTGCCATGCGATATGGCACAGGGAGTCACATGGCACAACAGAACACTCAGAGCACAGGGGCGCTAGCACGGTGTGATGGGAGGAGGGGGTGACATGGCATAGGATGACATGCAGCCTCTCCCTGGTGGGAGGGGTGGCCTATGTGGCATGCTGCTCCTAGCCACTAAGGCTAAGTACAGAGATTCAGGAGCTTAAAACAGGTTCAGAATGGCTGGCCAATTTAAATTTAGCTCATCCTCAAGTCAACCTTACACTTATAGACCTGGTCTCAGTGACCAGCAATCAATCTAAACCTGTAACTGAACAGAAGTTCAATGCACACAAATCAGTCTAAAAATTGCTGAACCCAGTTTAAGATAAACCTGTATTTATGTAGTATCAGACTTATTTGAGTTAGGTCAAACTGGTGCATGGAACTTCTCTCCACTTCCCCTTCACAGCCCTAGGGCTGGGAAAACCCAGCAACTGGCCCCAGCCCCAGGGCTGCTCTTTTCACTCCCCTCCTGCACTGGGGTATTTTTTGCCCCTCAGTCCTTGACCAGGCAGCCCCCTTAACCTCCATCCCACAAGCTGCTCTGGGTGCAGTTGCTTTTATTAGTTTTTGCCACTGTTGGAGCTAAGCTAATAAGTTCTGGTGAGCAAAAGGGCAGATAGGATGGTGGTGTAGGTTCACAGGGGGCACTCTCTGTGGGTTTCACCTGCCCCCCATCCTACCCAGAGGTCGCACCAGCCCCCCCCACCTCACCGATGTGTTGTACTTGCCCCCTACCCCCGAATAAACTCCCAATCCTCTGCAACTTGCTGGACACCAAACCCCTCCTTCAGCTACACCACCCCTCCATCCTGACTTACCTGATATTGGGCAGCCATTTTGAATGTCCCTGAATGTCTGTACTTTACCTAAGAAGTTGGACAGTCCTGATACAAGTTAATGGATGCCAATAATAAATTGTTTAGGTCAATATCATGGATTTTTTTACTCTAAAAATAAACAAAACAGAAGAACGAGGAAGACAATGGTTTGCTAGTGTAAATTCACATCACATGCTATCTAGTGTACATCTTCAGAGAATTTGTCTCATATAAAGCAGATTTTTAAAAACATTTGAATAACACCCCCCCCGCCACTTTTTTTTCCCCTCTTTCCATACATCTTGAAACCGGTATGCCTTCATTTTGCTCATCTTAGAAATCTTCAAATTGTTGAGGTAAAAGGCATACCTGACCATAGCTATGCAATGAATTGTAAAATGTATTTTTAAAATAAAATTTTCATATTGGTATTGAGTCTTCAGCTGGTTGCATGCACCATCATGTTTTAAAGGTGACATAATCCGAGATTGTGAGTATCTGACAGCCAAGCAAGAAAACTTCAAATAATTTTTGTATCCTTTATCAATGCCTGGCTAACACTTATTAAAAGGACTTTAGGACTTAACATAAAGCATCTGTCTTTCAGAAAGGTAAATCTGGACAGCCAACAGACTTCCAGAACTAGAAGTAGTTTACATCATTTCCAGTTTTGTTCATATATTTGCCATATTACAGTATGGAGGACAAGCTAATTAGATCTGCTATGAGATGAAGCTAATTTGCTTTGCCTAAAGTGCTATGTGAACCAACTGGGAAGCTGCTCTCTGCAGAACTAAGTAGCTCCAATCAAAATTAATTAGTATAGTTGCTCTTACATGAATAGCAAACCAATCAGCTTGCCTGGCAACAGTGTTGCATGAATACTGCTATATTGCTTCTGGTTCATGGACTTAGCTTGGGGTTACCTCCCAACTTGGAAGCAACCTAACCCCTTTCCTGTGGCATTATGCAGTGTTAGGCTGTTGCATCTCATCAGTCATAAAAACTGCTATGGATTCATGACCAGTTTTTCACATTTGAGATAGAAGTTTCATTTCTTGGGGTCCTTCGGGGCACAAGCGCCAAACTCTGACTGTCCCAGAAAATCCAAGACAATTTATTGCTTTAATTGGCTAGAGGTCCTGATTTTTAATAGCTTCTATGTTACATTGTTCTCACTTGGTCAGGGGAAATGAAAAACATGTTACTTTGTGATAGCAAGGGAGTCCTTCCCTCAATGCCCCCATCCAACCTAAACAATTTGAATAAATCTATACGATGAAGTTTTGTACTTCACTATGCAACAATTTAATAATTGCAAATAGTGGGTGACACAAAATAAGGATTGTCATATTATTGCCGTGTTATGTTACATATAACACATACCTTTTCCTCAAAAACTGGGATGCATGTATTAAACAAGGGAGCTTGTTTTCTAACTGGGATACAAGCAACCTGTTTGACTCCTGTGCCATAGCGTAGCAGCTATTGTATTATTATTCAGGTAGCTGAAACAACTGAGCAATGTATCTAATGGTTCGTTCGTCTTCACTCCAGAAACATTAATGGTCATCTCTGCTTTTTAATGATCCTGATGTTCTACTAACCAAACAAAGCTTTCTTAGGGCAATTTTGTTGTCTGATAATTATAGTTTCTCTCTATAATTATTTTAGGTAGCGACATCACACACACACACTTACAAAAATAGTCATACAATAAATATTATGGATTCTTTACACAAATATAAAAGTAATTTATACTGCTATAGTTTATTTCCTAAAACAAAGATAGTTGTGCTCCTAAAAAAGCATCCTTATACCAACATAATTGTATCTTTACTGAATGTGTGTTAGGGGGATTATGCCATTTTAAATATTTTGATTTAAAAAATATACCACCATATAAAATGATACAAAACTCAGCACATAATGTATCAGTGCAGTTAAAGTGATACAAAAAGCACTTCAGTTACAAAAGTTGCCGAGATTGTTGTAAATACTTTAGGAATTCCTTAACTCATGAGACAAAATAAAACTTGCCTTATTTTTAGGGGACTGATGGCTCACAGCTTCCAGTTAGGTTAATGGAAAATGTGAAAATTTAGCCATTACTGGAATCAGAACACAACATCTTTTCTTTTTTTTAAGGAAGAAAAATAAACATAAATGAAGTCCTAGTCTTCTAGCCTCATCCCATTCCTTTTCCTTCTCACAGTGAAATGGAACTTGCCATGCCAGATCAGGCAGCTGATTCATCATATATGGTATCCTCCCTGCAGCATAGCCTAATACCTGATGCTGTGTAGAATACAATTTTCCCTTCAAATATGCCAAAACACAAACAAATACTCTAATGAGCATCTATGCCAATTTTTTGATGACATTTAAATACATGTTCTCTCTAAATAAATAAACAAATAAACAAACCCACAAATATATGAAATAGAGTGATGGATGCTAATTTTCCTACTCTCACTGATCTGCCTACACCCATAATATCAGATTTGATTACTCTGATTTGAACATACATAAATTAAAAATTGTATTAAACTTAGATTTACTGAATCCTTTTAAGATTGGGAATCACTGAATCCTTGTAACAAACATTTCTACAATTTGCATTAAAAATGTGTGCTTCAGCATCTGAAGCAGCATGTCCAGATCAATGTGCTGGCTTCTTTAGGCTTTCTGAAGTGGTTTGGCGCTTCCAAAACTCTTCAGAAAAGTTTTGAAGCCACCATGGAGATCTGGCCATAGAGTATGATGGGGAATCAATCAAATATCTATAACTTTGTTGTTTTTTGTCTGATTTAGATAAAACCTGCAGAGATGATAGCTTCTGTTGAGCACATGAAGTATATCAGCTTCAAGAAGATTGGTGCAGGAGTTTGGGGGAAACTGCACCCCAAATTCCTGAAGGCAAAACTCATGTCACGTGTGTGTGTTAAGCCATAGTGGAGTCAATACTGCAGGAAAAGTTGCCCCTGGTGATGCCATAAAGCCTGTCAAGTTTCAAGAAGATTGGTGCAGGGGTTTGGGGGGAACTGCACCCCAAATTCCTGAAAGCAAAACTCATGTCACATGTATATGTTACACCACCGGGGGGGGGGGGTGAAAATGGCAGGGGTGGTTACCTCTGCTGAGGCCATGAAGCCTACCAAGTTTCAAGGTGATAGGTGCAGGGCTTTGGGAGGAACTGCACCTCAAGCTGTTGACAGGCAAAACTCATGACATAGATAACCCGGTATGTGGTTAAGATGCAGTGGGGTGAAAACTGCAGGGGTGGTGGCCCTTGGTGAGGCCACAAAGCATGCCAAGTTTCAAGGAGATAAGTACAGGGTTTTGGGTGGAACTGCACATTAACACACACAGGGTCATCAGCGTCACGGGTTTTGCCTGTCAGCAGCTTGAGGTGCAGTTCTCCCCAAACCCCTGTATCTATCACCTTGAAACTTGGAAAGATATGTGGCCTCACCAAGGGCCACCACCCCTGCAGTTTTCACCCCCATGTGGCTTAACAGATATATGTGACATGAGGTTGGTTTTCAAGAATTTGGGGTGAAGTTCCCCCCTGAACCGCTATACCAATCTTCTTGAAACATGGCAGGCTTCATTCTCTCAGCAGAGGATACCATCCCTGCAAGTTTCATCCAAATCAGAGAAAAAACAACAACATGTCAAACCAGAGTTGGCAAGCCAAGCTCACGGTATTGGTCAGTGTGGGATGGCCGGGTGGTGGCAATTGGACATGGAACAGGCGGGATTTTTGGCGTGGAGTTCTGAGGCACAGAAGCGTAGTGGTTTCAAAACAGATAGAGATTTATTTGACTTACGCTTTTGATGGCGTAGGAAGTAAAAACTTCAATTACAGTTAATAAGTTAAAAACAATAAACAATGGAGGGGTCTGTTGGCCCACGGGGTTCTCAAGTGAGCCCTTGCTTTCTAGCCGGAGTTAGGTGCGGCTGCCCAACTTGATAGTCCCAGGGCTGGTCAACAGCTCATATAGGGGTCAACAGACAAATGATAACTGTAACGTGTCATGACGCCAGTCCAGTGATGGACTACAAGTGGTCGATAAATGAAGCCAAGGTCGAGAGCTGGGATGTGATACAGCGGAGGTACAATTGGGTAAGTAGGGATGAGCCGAGTCATGGTTGATGATGGATGCCGAGGTCAGTCAAAAGCCAGGTACGCAGAAATCGGAATCAGTATTAAAGCCGTAGGGATGATCAAAATCAAGGTCGAGGTCAAAGCCAAAACAGTCCAGTAACCAAAGGAGGAGAGATGAAATCAAAGGGTGAAATCACTGGGTGAGGTTATGAAGAGAACCGGGGGATCGAATCCCAATATCTCTCTCTGCCTCACGGTCCCTGCTGAAAGCAGCCTCCGCTTACAGATAGAGCACGGTCTCTCTTCACTCTCTCACCAACGACGTCCACACAACCCACCCCAAAGGTTGGGGCTCACGCACTAATATTGCAGCCCCTTGGCCAATCAGGCAGCTTAGCCGTTAGAACTCTCTGGATGGTGACATCATGCTCTTAGGGAACTGAGCATGTGTAAGTTTGAGCTCTGTGTGGTAACTGGGCATGCGCAGGACTGAAAGTAGGTCACGGTTGACTGACAGTTCTAAGGGTCGAGCAGGGGGCAAGCTCTGACTGTACTGTGGAATTTTCCACTCCCTTAGGCTGTCTGCGCATGTCAAACTTAACTTCTTGTATTGGCAGCACTTATATTTAAAAATTTACTTTGACACAAAGTTGATATTTCATTGATTCCCCATTATACCCTGTGGCCAGATCTCCGAAGTGGCTCCGAAGCTTAGGAGCCGCTTCGGCCAGATCACCAGTCCTCCTCCTGTAGGGCAGGGCCCCCCAAATCCCGGGCAGGCCCCCCCGGCCTGAGAAGCCAGCGTTCCCCGACGGCAGGCCCACTGCGCATGCGCGTAGTTTAAAAGGGCCCGCCAAACAGGGGGGAAAAAAACCAAAAAACAAAAAAACCCCACACTCAGGTAGGCTCTGGAGCAGTGAGAGATGCGCGGGTGAAGCCCGCTGCGCCCCCGCTCCCCCGAAGCCCCCCAGACACCCCCTCAGCAGCCGCCGAGCCCCCTGCCGACCCCCAGCACAGCCGGAGGTAAGCGGGCTCGTGGTGGGAAGGGGTTAACTCCTCGCTTGCTAGGAGGAGGCTGCTGCCTGGTGCTGGGCCGGGTCAAGCCGTCGCCCAGGCCCCTACTTGGCCCAGCCCCCCAGGGAGCCCCGCGACCGGAGCCGTGCGAACAGGCTGTGTAAACAGGTGCTTGAGTTAGCGCGGAGTTCGTGCAGGGGAGGGCGTGGGAGGGCACGAGACCCTGCCTGTGACCCCCCCCAGCCATAGCCAGCCCCAGCCGTAGCCAGCCTACCAGAGGCATGACACGGATGGGCACGCACCGCACACCGAGGGTCCCCTTGGGCTCTACGGCCTCTCCACTGGGCACCTCAGAGACGGCCACCCAGACAGAGCCCATGGTTCCGGGCTCCACGCAGACGGAGCCCCTGGCTCTTGGCTGCGGGGGCTGCCTGTCCCTTTTTCAGGCTCTGGGGCCCGGGAGCATGGCCACCTCCCCTTGCGGGGTCTTCTCCCTACTGGGGTCTCTGGCGCGCCAGCTGGAGGAGCTCCAGGCCACAGTCCAAAGACAGCGTGCCATCAGGGACTGTGAGCAGGAGATAGACTCCTACTGCCAGGCCCTTCTCCCCCGGGAGCCGCAGGGGAGAGCTCCGTCTCCCTCCGTGACTAAGGAGGACTCTGGGACCTCCCACTCTGCCCAGTCAAAGGGCATGGACCAAGGTGGTCAAGGGCCCCAAGGCCCGCCGCACCAAGGCCCCTGCCCCGCCGGAGTTTAGCAACAGGTTCGCACCTCTTGCAGCCCCAGCAGAGCCCACGCAGTTGCCAGCTCCCACAGGCAACCCAGGCTCGACCGCAACTACTGGCCCCGCTCTCCCCAAGACAAAGCATAAGGTGTTTGTTGTGGGAGACTCCATCCTGCGGGGCACTGAGGGGGCAATCTGCCACCCCGACCCCTTAGCCCGGGAAGCCTGCTGCTTCCCGAGGGCCCGCATCTGAGACATTGAGGAGAGAATCCCGCAGCTCCTCCAGCCCACAGACCACTACCCCATGCTCCTGATTCATGTGGGCACCAATGACACGGCTCGGAGCACCCCCAGCCAGGTCATGAGGCGCTACAGGGAGTTGGGAGCGGGGCTTAGGGGTCTGGGAGCTCAGGTGGTGTTTTCGTCGATCCTCCCAGTCTCGGGCTATGGGCTGAGGAGCGAGAGGAGGATCCATGCGGTGAACCAAAGACTGCGGCACTGGTGTTATCGGGAAGGCTTTGGCTTCCATGACCACAGCCCGCTCTTTGAAGAGAGAGGCAGCGAGCTGCTGGGAAGAGATGGCCTCCACCTCTCTCCCCTGGGGAGGAGGCTCTTCTCAGCCAGGCTGGCTGACCTGCTCCACCGGGCTTTAAACTAAGCCCGCTGGGGGATGGGGGGACTACTGCCCCTGCTGGCCCGCTGAACGGCCCTTGCAAAGCCAGCGGACCAAGGCACTTAAAGGGGCACTTAAGGGAGCCCACCCCTGCCCCAGCCCTGGCACAATCTGTAGGCAAGGCAAGAGCCCCCAAGGGCACACTTGCCTGCCTGTACACTAATGCCAGGAGCCTGGGCAACAAGAAGGACGAGCTCGTCTTCCTGCTCAGTGCAAAGAAATATGATGTCACTGGGATAACGGAGACCTGGTGGGACTCCACCCATGACTGGACCACGGTGATAGAGGGCTATACCCTGTACAGGAGGGATCGTGTTGACAAAAGGGGCGGGGGTGTAGCTCTCTATGTGAAGGAAAGCTACATGTCCCTGCAAGCTGATGTTGGCGACCAGCATGGACAGCTAGAGACCCTCTGGGTAAAAATTCATGGGGAATTCGGCACAGGGGACACAACGGTGGGAGTCTACTACAGACCTCCCACTCAAAGTCCTGAGCTTGACCAGGAGTTCGCCCACGAACTGACTGAGGCCGCTTGCTCCAGGACCTTGGTTGTCATGGGTGACTTCAATTACCCGGACATCTCATGGGAAGATCACTCAGCTAAATCTGAGCGGGCGCAAAGCTTTTTCTCATGCGTGGATGACCTCTACCTGACTCAAGAAGTCTATGGGCCAATGAGAGGCTAAGCGCTGCTTGACCTGGTACTGGCTACGGGGGATGACCTAATCGGCGACCTAGTGATTGATGGGAAGTTGGGTGACAGCGACCACGAGCTGATCACCTTCACCATCCACCGAAAAGCTGGTAAGTCAGTCAGCAACACAGAAGTCCTTGACTTCAGAAAAGCTGACTTTGACAAGCTCAAGAGGCTAGTCAGTCAGGCCCTCAGGGACCATGACCCCAGGGAGTTGGGAGTTCGAGAAGAGTGGTTGCTTCTCAAGGAAGCGATCCTCAGTGCACAAGCTAAATCTATTCCAACACGGAGGAAAGGCAGCAAGAAGGCACAGCAGCCCCCTTGGCTCTCCAGAGACCTAGCGGACCTACTGTGGCTAAAAAGGAAAGCCTACAAAGGATGGAGGACGGGATTCACCTCCAAGGAGGATTACTCCGCGCTGGTCCGGTCCTGCAGGGAGCAAACCAGGAAAGCCAAGGCTGCAACTGAACTCCAACTAGCTTCAGGCATCAAGGACAACAAAAAGTCCTTTTGCAGATATGTGGGGAGCCGGAGGAAAAGCAAGGGCAATGTTGGACCCCTGCTAAACCAGATGGGGCAACTGACAACTAACGCCCAGGAAAAAGCCAACCTATTAAATAGGTACTTTGCGTCAGTCTTTCATCAGTCACACGGGATGCCCATGCCTGCTATGGGACAGGGAAATCTGGGTGAGGGGGATCCCCTACCCTCCATCAATGCTGACCTCGTGAAGGAACACCTTGAGAAGCTGGATACCTTCAAGTCAGCTGGCCCTGACAACCTGCACCCCAGGGTACTCAAGGAGCTGGCGAGCGTCATAGCCCAGCCCCTGGCACAGATCTTTGAAAACTCCTGGCGCTCTGGTGTAGTGCCCGAAGACTGGAAGAAGGCCAATGTGGTGCCGATCTTCAAGAAAGGGAGGAGAGTGGATCCGGCTAACTACAGGCCCTTTAGCCTGACTTCTATCCTGGGGAAGATCTTAGAAAAGTTTATTAAGGAGGCCATCCTTGAGGGACTGGCCCAGGCTAACATTCTAAGGGACAGCCAGCATGGGTTTGTTGCGGGTAGGTCTTGTTTGACCAATCTCATTTCCTTCTATGACCAGGTGACCTATCACCTGGACAAGGGAGAAGAGATTGATGTCATATATCTTGACTTCAAAAAAGCTTTTCATCTGGTATCCCATGATCACCTCTTGACCAAACTGCCCAGTTGTGGCTTTGGCTCCACCATGATCTGCTGGCTGGGAAATTGGCTTTGTGGTCGGACCCAGAGGGTTGTGATTGATGGCAGTCACTCATCGTGGTGCCCTGTGACCAGTGGGGTCCCTCAAGGCTCTGTCCTGGGACCCATACTGTTCAACATCTTCATTAACGATGTGGACATTGGAGTCAGGAGTGGACTGGCCAAGTTTGCCGATGACACCAAACTTTGAGGCAAAGCATCCACGCCAGAAGATAGGCGGATGATCCAGCCTGACCTGGACAAGCTCAGCAAATGGGCAGATGAGAACCTCATGGTGTTTAACACCGAAAAATGCAAGGTTCTCCACCTTGGGAGGAAAAACCTGCAGCACCCTTATAGGCTCGGCAGTGCTACGTTGGTTAGCACTACAGAAGAAAAAGACTTGGGGGTCATCATTGACCACAAGATGAACATGAGCCTCCAATGCGATGCTGCAGCTAGTAAAGCGACCAAAATGCTGGCGTGCATCCATAGATGCTTCTCAAGCAAATCCCGGGACGTCATTCTCCCCTTGTACTCGGCCTTGGTGAGGCCGCAGCTGGAGTACTGCGTCCAGTTTTGGGCTCCACAATTCAAAAAGGATGTGGAGAAGCTTGATAGAGTCCAGAGGAGAGCCACGCGCATGATCAGAGGTCAGGAAAACAGATCTTACGATGACAGGCTGAGAGCTATGGGACTCTTTAGCCTGGAAAAGCGCAGGCTCAGGGGTGATCTGATGGCCACCTATAAGTTTATCAGGGGTGACCACCAGGATCTGGGGGAACGTCTGTTCACCAGAGCGCCCCAAGGGATGACGAGGTCGAACGGTCACAAACTCCTGCAAGACCGTTTCAGGCTGGACATAAGGAAGAATTTCTGTACTGTCCGACCCCCAAGGTCTGGAACAGTCTGCCAATGGAGGTGGTTCAAGCACCTACATTGAACACCTTCAAGAGTAAATTGGATGCTTATCTTGCTGGGATCCTATGACCCCAGCTGACTTCCTGCCCTTTGGGCAGGGGGCTGGACTCGATGATCTCCCGAGGTCCCTTCCAGCCCTAATGTCTATGAAATCTATGAAAGTGGCAACCCGGTCTGGAGCTCCAGACTGGATCACTGGCATCTGAAGCGGCTGGATCCGAAGCCAGATTGAATAGCTGTCTACTCGCACATGTATGTATATGACCTGCAACTTCATATACATACATACACACCCCACCTCCACCGAGAGATATATAGATATATTTCTAATTGCACCCGTCGGGCCTCAATCATTCGGTCCTGCGCCGCTTGGTTCTGGATATGTAGGGCGATTCTTCACTGCGTCCCTACGGTCTCAGGGTATCAATGTCTCTCCCTGGGTGGTCTTACCCCCAATCCCGCCTGCCACAACTTTGACGACTCTCTCAGTGCGGGGGTCCAGCCACTGGGGGTCGTCTATCCACTAGGGCGGTGGTTTTCCTCAAGGCTCCAGCTTCCCCTGTACCTTGCCCTGAACCCAGCCACGACAGAGTGCCAATGTTCCTTTGCGGCCTACCCTCCCTTTACAGGATCCTATCCCAGGTTTCGCTCGAGACTTAAGCTACCCATTATATATAGGCCTACATGCCTGTCTAGGTCCTCTATCTAGCAGAACCTTCCTTATTGCTGGGAGAGCCCTCAGCTTTCTGTTGTCCTATGTCCTGCCCTTCCCAAAAGCGGAAACAGCAAACAGAAAATAAAAAGGAAACTAATAACAAAAGCTATCTACAACTCCCATGATCCTCTAATTACTACCATCAGGCAGCTTAGTAATAGCGTGCCCAAAATCGTGTGGTCCCACCACAGGCTATTCCCTCGGTGCCACCTTCTTCCCCTTTTCCTTCTCTCCTAGTGCAAAATACATTAAACGGCCCCTCAACGTCCCTTCCAGCTCGGACTATTGATTTTCCTCTGAAGGGTTATCTCGGGTCTTCAATTCTATTCTTGGCAGCCTCAGTTGTTGTCATGGCTGTTCGCCTCACACTTGGGAAGATCCCAGGGGCTGGGCTATACCTGTGAGGATCCTACTTGACCCGGTGCCTTGCGTCCCTTGGATCCCTCTTTTCCCCAGGGTTCTCCTCCCCAGGGTACTTTACTTGCCTTTCTGGTCTCTGGAGCTTCTTCCCTGGGTTCCTATTTTGACATGCAGCCTGGGCACCTCCTTTTCCCCTGTCTGGCAGCGGCGTCTCTCTCTTGAAGATCTTTGGGGCAACCTCCTGCCCTGTGGGAGGCATTCTTGCCTGCTCCCTCCTCTGAGAGGGATTCTGGGGATACTTCCCCTGCGCTCCTTCTCAGCCTCCTCTCCCCTTCTGCCTCACTGGCCACCCTTCTTATTTCCTCGTGCCGGCTCTCCTCCCTCCTCTCCCCAGCTGGCCACACTTTTAAAAAGACATGGCTAACAAGCCACGTGGGTCCCGCTGCCGCTTCCGGTCCCACCGCGGTTCCTGCTGCAGATAAGGAGTTTTCATTTGTTTTTCCCTTTGTTGTGTCTCCCCTGGGGTATGCTGGCTCCCAGGGGCCCTCCTTGACCCTTCGGGGTCCATCTCTTGTATTTTCCCCAGGACACTAATATATGTATAATGTATAAGATGTCTAATCATAATGTATAAGATGTCTAAGATGTCTAAGATTTCTAAAAATGTATAAGATATCTACTTATAGATGTGATAGTTATCTATCGTTAGTTGGTAGCAATAATTAGTCAATTTAAGGATGATTTTTATGACAGCTCATTGATGGCTCTTGAGGTGACTTAAGAGTCCAATCTTTGAGTGAAGGATCTGCCTGCAGAATTTGGAGGTCATTCCACAAGGGAGACCAGCCCATAGGCCTAGCTTTCTTTCTTTTTCCTTCCTCTGCTCCCTCTTCTCTGCTTTGAGGGCAACATGCTTTATATCAAAAGAGGTAGCTGCGTGGTTGAGGTTTTGGTGCCATAAGAGTAAGCTTTTTGAGAGAATTATCCTGGCGCATTTCCACAAGGGGCCAGCGGGGGAGGTTATGCTTAGGGGCAAGCTACACGGATTCTTTAGAGGCAGGTCCTGTCAGACCAACCTGGTGGCCTTCTATGATCAGGTCACAAAATCCTTAAATGCAGGGCTAGCAATGGACATAGTCTTCCTGGACTTTAGGAAGGCCTTCGACACCGTCTCTCACCCCATTCTCATTAAAAAACTGGGGGACTGTGGTGTTGACACCTACACAGTCAAATGGCCACCAACTGGCTGGAGGGCCACACCCAGACAGTGGTAGTGGATGGGGCAGTGGGGTCCCTCAGGGCTCAGTCCTCGGGCCCGCACTGTTCAACATCTTCTTCATTGACTTGGATGAGAGGGTAAAAAGCACCCTGTTCAAATTTGCTGATGATGCTAAGATGTGGGGAGATGTGGGCATGCTAGATGGGAGGAATAGGCTGAAATCAGACCTAGACAGGTTACAGAGATGAGAACAGGATTGGTTTCAACACTGACAAGGTCAAAGTGATGCACCTGGGGAGGAAGAACCAGCAGCATACCTACAGGCTGGGGAACTTCCTCCTCATCAGAGCAGAGGCTGAAAAGGATCTTGGAATCACTATTGATGCCAAGATGAACATGGGCTGGCAGTGTAGGGATGCAGTCAAGAAGGCCAACCATACCTTGTCATGCACCCACAGATGCATCTCAAGCAGGTCCAAGGAGGTGATCCTCCCCCTCTATGCGACACTGGTCAGGCCGCAGCTGGAGTACTGTGTCCGGTTCTGGGTGCCGTACTTCAAGGGGGATGTCGACAACATGGGGGCAGCAGGGCAGGCCCTACGAAGAGAGGCTGTGGGACCAGAACCTGTTCAGCCTCCACAAGAGAAGGCTGAGGGGGGATCTAGTGGCCTGTTACAAACTAGTCAGAGGGAACCAGCAGGCATTGGGGGAGTCCCTGTTCCCCCGAACGCTACCAGGAGTGACTAGAAATAATGGTCACAAGCTGGCAGAGGGTAAATTCAAACTAGACATCAGGACACGCTACTTCACTGTCAGGGTGGCTAGGATCGAGAACCAACTTCCAAGAGAAGTGGTGCTGGCTCCTACCCTGGGGGTCTTTAAGAGGAGGCTAGACAAACACCTTGCTGAGGTTGTCTGAACCCAGTACTCTTTCCTGCCATGGAAAGGGGTCTTACTTGATGGGTCAAGGGACCTCTACTCAGGTCCCTTCCAACCCTACCAACTATGAAACAATCAACTATGAGTTGGTTGGTTCCTGCTTGTTCTTGATGTCAACATCTATTTTCTTGACGTATGATTTCAATGTGTCCTTGTAGTATTTTCTCTGGCCGCTGCAAGTTCTCAGGCTATTACTAAGCTAGGAATAGAACATTTGTTTTGGGAGTTGAGATTCAGGCATCTGCACACAATGTCTGGTCCAGCAAAGTTGGTGCTTGAGGATCACCAACTCAATCCTAGTAATGCTGGCTTGAGCAAGGACGCTGGTGATTGTGCAGTGATCTTCTCATTTGATGTGGAGAATTTTCTGGAGGCATTGTTGGTGGTACTTCTCCAGGTTCTTGAGATGACAATGGTAAGTGACCCACATTTCACATCCATAGAGGAGAGTAGAGATGATGACTGCAGTGTCCTGGATCTTGGTGTCTTTCTGGAGATTGCAATGAAGAAAAACAGACCATAGACATTTCTCAAAGGAGGTGCTCATGAATGAGAGCCCGTGCTGGATCTACTCATCAATGTTCACTTTCTTAGAGAAGTAGCTACTGAGGTAAGATTCAGCACAGTCCATATGGATGGCAGTTTCAAACCCCTTCCAGAGAAACCCCTTCCAGAGTTCCTCCGTGTTGCTGTCATTCTTCATTTGTGGACAGGGCTGAGTGCTTTCCATGGAGATGCTGTTGGAGATGTGTATCCTTACACATCTTTGGGTTTTGAAGAGATTTGGTGTTGAGAGTCTTTCACAATGTTTTGGGCTGTTTTTGGTGTTTTGGAGCAAGCCAGATGTTCAGAAGGGATCTGACAAAAGGGATCTGTCCAGCAGTCATTGGCTCTGCATGGCTCACATGATACAGAAATTTATTAAACCATGGGCTCTAACTATACCATAGCCAATAAAGATATATATCTATCACATATGTAATATCTAAATCTATCTCTATGTCTCTCTCTCACACACGCACACATGCACACGCGCGCACACACACACACGTGCTGCCCTCATATTTTATTTCCAAAATACTGAAGACCAACAAAATATAGAAAATCTTCCACAGAAATGAATGAATTGCACGCAGACATGAAATACACTTTCATATAGTTCCCTTCAATTCAGCTTTCTGTCAGTATTTTACTGCCAGGGTGCAACACTGATATATGCCAGAGAATCAGTATTGATTTTAGTGTAGATACACTATTGCAGAAGTGCAGTAATACAACTGGGTATCAGACCCATCACAATGCACGTCCTATTCATGAAACAAATTTGTTCTAAAGTAGAAAACTCAGAAGTGCTGTTGGCTGGAGATCTTAAAATAAGTAGAAAATGACAAGTTACCATGTATAATAGACAAAG
The DNA here is from genome assembly GCF_052110815.1 of Crocodylus siamensis. Lineage (NCBI taxonomy): Eukaryota > Metazoa > Chordata > Crocodylia > Crocodylidae > Crocodylus > Crocodylus siamensis. Next base: position 213,902,333 of record NC_143396.1, on the reverse strand, counting down.
GTATTAGCTGAATTACATTCCAACTGAATGTACATCTGACCCAACATGACCCTCTCCACTCCGATAATGTCTTTCAAATGTGTTAGATAGTTAAGCAAGTAGTGCCCACGGGCTGGATCGAGCCTGTGGAGCCAAATGATCTGGCCCATGGGTCACTGGATCAACCCCACATGCTGTGCATCCTGCATTCTTCAAAAAGGGTTGGATTGGGGTGCATGTTGCCTGAAGCACCCCACTGGACTGGCCCCAGTGTCTGGCTCTGCTGCATGTGCTATCCATGGTGAGTTGGCTGAACCCAGCACTGCATATTACACAAGGAGTCTGGGTTATGGGCTGCATGTGGCACCATGGACCAACTGCCTTTTCTGCCTAAAGCACTGGGTCCAGCCTTTAAGTGTTGAGAAGCACAGGTCCCATGCCAGCCCTACCTGCCACCTGTTACACTGAGCCCAAGGGCTAAAGTGTGGAAAGGGATGAGATAACAAGAGATAGTCATAGAGCTTTTGATGGAGAATTCAAATGAATTTTAATCAGTAGGGCCTGATGAACTTCATCCCAGTTCAGGGATCTAGCAGAGGATCTCAGAGCCCTTGGCAATGATATTCATTAAGCCATGGGAGACAGGTGAGGTACCAGAGGACTTGAAAAGGGCTAACTATGTCCATCTTTAAAAGAGACAACAAGAAGGACCTAGGGAAATATAGATTGGTTAGTCTTGCCTCAAAATCCAGGAAGTTACTAGAGTATATCCTAAGAAAGTCCATTTGCAAGTATCCAAAGAAGGAAAGGGTGACAACAAGAAGCCAGTTTGAGTTTATGAAGAACAAATTGTTTCAAACAAATTTAATCTCCTTTGACAAGCTAATGACTTTGGCAGATGAAGGGAATGCTGTGGATATAGTTTAATTGGACTTTAGAAGGGCTTTTGATAAGTCCTGCATATGACTCTGTCATAAATTGTAGAAACATGGGATAGACTAAACTACTTCAAGTTGGATAGACAACTGGCTCAATTGCCACAAGCAAAGGGAAGTTATAAATAGATGCATGTCAAAATGGCAGGAGGTTTTGAGTGGACTGCCACGGGGGTCTGTCCTGACCAGTGCTGTTCAACCTTTAATCCTTCTGAACTGTGCTCCTGTCTTCCATGGTGTTTGCAGTCCTTCTCAGTTTTGTGTCATCTACAGGCTTGCTCAGGAAGTTTTCTATGCCAGAATCCAAATGTTGAGCAAGTCTGTAGAGGAGACAAAACTGGAAGGACTTCAAACACCATGGAGGACAGGAGTTCAATTCAGAAGGATCTCAAAAGATTGGAAAGCTGGGGTGGAGATAACAAGATGATATTTAATACTGGTAAATGCAAGGTGCTGTACCTCAAAAAGAATAATTATAAATACAAATACAAAATAGGTAACACCTGGCTGGATGGCAGCACTACAATGAAGGATCTGGGAGCTTGCTTCTTGACAGATAATAGACTCAACGTGAGATTACAGTGTGATGCAGCCACACAAAAGGAAAATATGGTTTGGGGATGTATCAACAGAAGCATTAGATACAAGACATGGGAACTGGCAGTACCTCTCTACTTGGCATTAGTTAAGCCTCATCTAAAGTACTGTGTGCAATTTTGGGCTCCACATTTTTTAAAGGATGTGGGTCCAGAGGCAGGTGACAATAATTAGAGAGGGTTCAGAAGTGGATGGCAATAATAAAGGAAGGCAAATCATACAGGGAAAAAGTTAAGTAAGCTAGGCATTTTCAGCTTGTGGAAAAGGTGCTTAACAGGGGACATAATATCAGTCTCCAAATACTTGAAGGGCTGCCATAAGTAGGAGGAAAAACAGTTTTCTCTCACTGCAGAGAGTAGGACATAAACCAATGGTTTGAAACTGGCTCAAAGTAGATTTAGATTAGGTATCAGGAACACTTTCTTCACTGTTATAATAGTGAGGCAGTGGAATAGACTGCCTATTAGACCTGTGCAAAGCAGCCAATATTCAATTTGGATTCGGTCGATTCGGGGGACACTGATTTGATTTGGTGATTCGGATCACTGTCCCGAATCAATACCCAAATTGCAGAAGATTCAACACTGATTTGGTGTGATTTAGCCATAGACTATAATGGGGAAGCACTACAATACCTATAACTTTGTCATTTTTTTGAGGAATTGGATGAAAACAGCAGGATGAAAATAGCCCCTTCTATTGTTTGAAAATAGCCTCTTCTGAGGGCATGAAGCCTGCTGGGTTTCAAAGAAATAGGTGCAGGTCAGGGTCTTCTGTGAAAGTGCACCTCAAACTGTTGAAAGCAAAACTCATGTACATGTATGTGTTAACTGGGTTTCTGATTGTAGCTGTGTTGCTTTAAGGCACAGGTAGGCAAGGTTCTTTGAGTAACCCCCATCTTGGTAAGCTTTTGGATTTAAAAACCCTTTGTCAGGCTGAGGAAGCATGTGCAGTTGGTGTGTGCACTGTTCCTGGATGGAACAAATAGTAAAGAAGCCAGAGACTGGGTTGCAGGGAAGAAAGTCAGTAAGTAAAAATCTAAATTGAGAGGCATCAGGGGGTGAGAGACAGGATGAGAGTGGGGAGGGGGATGTAGTAGCCAGGTAAAAGTGGAGAGGTACCTGGGGAGTCAGATGTCAGTCAGGTTATAGTGTGTCATAAATCCAATATCTATATTGAGTCCATGTGTTTTTTATATCCAGCAGATTTATGAAGTGAAGTTTGTATAAAAAAAGGATTTTTATAAATTCAAACAAGTACCGAACCTCTCTAAGCTCATTACCAGAAGCAAACTTCCTGCAGCCCAAAATACACTGAATGGATCGAGACCATGCCATGCAAAACCTGCCAACCTATCTCCATTACCCCCACAATTACTACACCCCACAACAGAGCCATCAGCATTCCTGGGTCTTACAGCTGCACCTCCAGAAATGTAATATATCTCATCCAGTGCACCAAATGCCCTGATGGGAGAGCAAACAGCAACTGCACACCAGAATGACTGCACACTAGACATCTATCAAAGACAAGAATACCCAATTACCAGTGGGGGCACATTTCTCACAAGAAAACCACTCTCTCTCCAATGTCTCAGTCTTGATACTCAAAGGGAATTTACCATCTCAGTTGCTACATGGGTCCAAGAGGGAATCCACCCTTCCCCTCCCCACCCTGATGCTACATTTCAGGGTTTAGGGGAGTTATTTGTTTTTTTTAAGCCTTCCTCAGAAGCACAGAATGAAACCAAGGCTGGAGATTTTGGCTGGAGTATCAAATCAGCCATGTTACAACTGTACAGAATTTTACAGTTACAAACCTCAAGCCATTTGGAACTGACCTTAGATAATCAGACTGCAGCCAAATCTTTTTTTTTTTCCTTCTTTTCTTCCTCCTTTTTTTTTAAGAACCAACTTGTTTTAATCATTTTAGTCTCTCTGGTCCAATTTCAATTAAGGTCTAAAGGTTAAACCTTAACTAACCCTATGAGCTATCCATCCCCTAGATAACAGCTAGTGTAACTCTGTACTTCTCAATTAAATAATTGTATTGTGGGCCTCTTGGATGGAGTGAATTTATTGTTATAACATGACTCATACTGCAGAGTCTATTTAAAAGAAAAGTTATTAAAGGAACAATTATGTTAAAAGAATCAGGTTTCTTCATCAAATCAAATATGCATTAATGCAGTGAATCCCACTTAACAACCAATGAATAGGGAGAAAAAATAAGCACAATGAATTCATATAGATCATTTTGGGGATGAAGGTTTCTTTTTCCCCCTGTGTCTCTGGGCTCAAACTGAGAGCTTGTGAAGTGAATACATCTTCATAAAGTCAGTGTAATTGATCTACTATATCAGTTTTGACTGAAACTTCTTAGGCTTCTTCTAAACTTAAGACAGAGGGGAAAAAAAAGCCAAAATTGCCAAAGTTCAGAGGTTTCAACCCAAACCCACCATTTACCTGAGAACTGACCAAAGCATGATTTATACTTGTTTAAGACTCAGCCTCAGCCTGAAGCACAAAACTTCTGAAAGAAAATACAGTGAGCACGTTGATGAACATAGCCTGAATATCAGGTAAAGGTCATTAACCAAGTTAGTTAAAATGCAGATCTGTCCTGTCTTCTGTCTGACTTCCAAGTAAATCAGAAGCCTGAGCTCACCTCATCAGATGTATTTATTTAGTATATGTGTTTCAGCATATTGTTTCACCCATCTTAAGGTGATGTCAAAACCAGTGTGAAGAGCTCTAAGGCCACCAGGTAGCATGGTAAATGGACATGAGTCAACAATGTGGGACATGGTTTAAACTTGTCCACAAGGGTATTTGTTGTCATTGTGAAGGTCCCACAGCTTTAGGTTTGAGGCAAAGTGACACTGTCCAGTTCAAAAACAGTTGAGAAGTGCCCAATAACATCATGGCCACTTAAATCTTGGTTGACTGTAGGGTCAGAGATAGTATGATTAATTGGTGCTTCACCAGATATGTGTGAATGAATAATTCAGTGAGCTCAGACACCATTAGCCTATGCCAGGGGTTGTCAACCAGGGTATATATACCCCTGGGGATACTTGAACTGATCCTAGGAGTATGCAGGGGCGTGTGGGGACAGAGCACCCCACCTGCCAGGAGCAGGGCCAGGGTGGGGTGAGGGCAGCAGCGACACTCTGTGGGGTGTGGAAGCTCACATGTGGTAGCCGTTGCTGGCCCAGTGAGGTTCCCTACCCTGCAGAGGGGTGCCACTACCCTTATTCCACCCCAGTAAACTTCCCTACCCCACCCCTGTTCCTGAGAGGTGTCAGCGCTCCATCCCTGCCTGCCTGAGCACAATCCCCACCTCCCTGATCAGTGTCTGTCTGCCGGGGGTACTTATGCTAAAAAAGGTTGAAAGCCCCTGGCCTATGCTATATATTTCTGATTTAGTTAGTCTGCAAGGTGCAAATCTATCCTGCCTTCTGCTTAAATATCAGGTACCATTGTGAACACTAGGGTTGCATGAAACATCACCATTTCATTTTGACTCCAATTTTACCATTTCAAAGGGACGGTGTTTTATTTTGATGTTTTGAAGCACTATTCCATTTTGTTTCATGGAAACCATTTCACTGTTTCAACACATTTCAACATTTTGCCCATAGGCTATAATGGGGAATCACAACAATGCCTATACCTTTGTCACTTCTTGCCTGATTTGAATTAAAACAGCATGTATGATAGCCCCTTCTGAGGCCACAAAGCTTGTTAAGTTTCAAGGAGATAGGTGCAGGGGTTTCTGGGAAACTGCACCTCAGGTTGCTGACAAGCAAAAATCATGATGTGTGACTGTGCATGTGTGATAAGACACAGCAGGGTAAAAACAACAGACACGATAGCCTCTTCTGAGGCCATGGAGCCTGCCAGGTTTCAAGGAGATAGGTGCAGGGGTTTCTGGGAAACTGCAACTCAAGCCGCTAACAAGCAAAACTCATTATGTGTGACTGTGTGGGTTAAGGTGCACCCTCACTGGTACTGGATCCTCTATATGACATGGTAGTTTGCTCCAATGAGGTCTCCTCCTACCCTACAGCCTCAACCCAGTCCATGACTTTAAATAACCACAGGTCAGTAAGAAGCACAGTAGCACTAGCATCTCAGGCAGCCAAACTGTCACAGACTAGAGCCTTTCTTTCCTTTCCTGCAGGAGCTTCTTCTCCAGCAGTTGCCACAGAACTCTCCCTGCACGCTCCAGCCCGGGGCTTGGATGTGCCCAGGGCCCTACCTCCTTCTGGTCAGCTGAAGGGGCTAGGGGTGTAGGTTGTAGCCATGTTAGTCAAAGGTAATGGCACTGGCAAACAAGGTTCTTTGGGTCAATCTGATATTTTTTAGTAGACCAACTGAACAGTTGGAGAAATATATCTTAGCAAGGTTTCTGGTTGAAAACCTCTTTGTCAGGCTGAGGAAGCACCCGCAGTTTGTGTATGTGTGTGCTGTTCCTGGATGGAAGGAATAATAAAGAAGTCAGAGACTGTCATGCATGCAGGCAAGAAATCCAATCAGTGAAAATGGAAATGTAGTCATCAGGGGGTGAAGGACAGGCTGGGGTTGGGGGGAGGTGGATGTAGCAGGGCAGGAGGGTAGGTGAAAGTGGAGAGGTACCTGGGGAGTCAGATGTCCAGCAGGTTGCAGTGTGTCAGAATTCTAATGTCTATGTTGAGTCCACAAGTTTCTGTACCAAGGATGTTGATGAAATACTGTTCATAGGTTCATCTGTGAAAAGTGGCTTGTACATTCAAACAAGCACTGAACCTTGCTAGCCTCATCACCAGAAGCCAACTTCTTACAGCTCAAAACACACCAAATGGATCCAGACCATGCTATGACAACATGTAAAACCTACCAACAATATCACAAGTATGGAGATATCTTCACAATACATATCTCCATCAGGAGATGGAAATTACACAGGAGACACCAAGCAACAACTGCACACCAGAATGAGCGCACACCAAAAATTTATCAAAGACAAGAATAGCCAACTACCTGTCTACAATTTCTCAGGCCAGAGCCTCAAAGGGAATTTACAAACCACTTTTCACAGACGAGCCTATGAACTCCATTTTCATCTGCCTCCATGGGCAGATGAGAATAGAATGGGGTTCATTGTAGACAAATGCAGGGTGCTGCAGCTTGAGAGAAGGAATCCACAGTATACATACAGGCTGGGGAGTTCCCCTCTTGAAAGCACAGAGGCAGAAAGTCATCTTGGAGTCATTATTGACTCCAAGATGAACATGAGCCACCAATGCCAGACCGCAGCCAGCAAGGCCAGCCATACCTTGTCATGCATCCAAAGGTGCATCTCAAGCCAGTCCAGAGAGGTGATACTCTCCCTCTATGCGACATTAGCCAGGCCACAGTTTGAGTACTGCATCCGGTACTGGGCGCTGCACTTCAAAAGGGATGTGGCCAGCCTGGAGAGGGTTCAAAGGAGGGCCACCCGCTTGGTGAGAGGGCAGCAGGACAGGCACTAGGAGGAGAGACTGAGGCACGTGAACCTGTTCAGCCTCAGCAAGAGGAGGCTGAGGGGAACCTGGTGGCTGCCTACAAACTCATCAGGGGAGATCAACAGCAAATAGGTAGAGCCCTTTTATCCCCAGCACCACCTGGGGTGACAAGGAATAATGGAAATAAGCTGATGCATAATATGTTTAGGTTAGAACTCAGAAGGCAATATTTTACAGTTAGGGTGGCTAAAATCTGGAACCAACTTCCTAGGGAAGTGGCCCTTGCCCCTATCTTGAACAAATTCAAGAGGAGGTTGGATGATTACCTGTCTGGGGTCTTGTGAACCCAGCATTCATTCCTGCCTGTTGCAGAGGGTCAGGCTAGATGAATTGTTCAGGTTCCTTCTGATCCTAGCTACTATGAAACTATGGACACCATGCCTTTAGCCCACATTGGCAGTCCCTATGGTAGGGGAAGATACTGGCTGGTGGATGATGCACTTGCATGGGACAGTGGATCCCCCTGTTCCACGTCCTCCCACTTCCATCTTTCTGCCTCCCTGACTCTGCTTACCAGCACCTCCATCCAGTGATCCAGGGTTTGGCTGCTGCATACACTCCCCTTCATCCTCGGGTCACACATGGCAGCTAGCACATGAACCGTACTGGACCACAAGAGATCAAGTTATTTCCTAATGCCCTCTTTCAGCCACCTCACCAGTGCCTGCACATCTGGTGATAGCAACTTGCCTCAGCCAGAAACATTGATCCCATGGAACTTCTCCATTTGGCTCTGAAGGTCCTCACTACAGGGATCACTTGACTAAGAAGGGCATCACCAGTGCAAAGATTCTTGGTGGCTTCAAGGAAGGGCTTGAGGACCAGCAAGATCTGGGAGAAGTTGTCTCACTCAGCTCTGTTAAGGGGGCCACTGATTCCAATCTTCCTGAGCAATCCACTAGCCTCTCAAGTATTAGGTATGTGGAGTTCTATTGAGTCCTCCACATCCTCATGAATTTGTGCTGCAGGATTGTGCTGCAAAAAAGCTGTCCCACAGCATCTTGTCCATCTTGGTGCTCTGGTGGAAGTAGCTTGCCACATTTCTGAATCTCAAAATGAGCTTGCTGGTGGTGCTGACAACATCAATGGAAGGCCTGCCCCCCTCAAAAGTGTGTCTGACAATGAGGTGGAACTTTTGTGCCACACAGTGGATGCCAAGAAAGTTGGCATCATGGACCACCTTGACCATATTTGCTCAATTGTCAGTGACCATGAACCTGCGGGTGAGCCCGTGCTACCCAATGAACCACCTCTGCACCAAGTGGTTCATGGCCCCCATGATTTTGGTTGCCATGTGGGACTCATACCTTACCTCAGTGTGAAGGAAAGGCCACCAATAGCCTGACTGGTCACACCAGTGCCCTGTGAGGGAGAGGTATGCATGAGCTCTGCCCTGGATGCTCCAGATGCCCGATGTGAAGTGTAAGGCCACCTGCGGACTTGCCTTGCACTCCTCCTCCCTCATATACTCCCTGCATGCCTCATACAGGAAGGGTACCAGTATCTTGCTGAAGGTGGTGCATGCAGGCACTTGGTATGATGTGGCCACAAGCTCCATGAGCTGCCTGAACCCTGGCCACTCAACAAAGGAGAAGGGCTGGCCATCCACAGCAAGCCCAATGCTCTGGGTGACCTCACTTGCCTTTGCAATGTGCCCTCCTGTCTGTCTTCCCCCCCTGTTCTAGGGTAGCCTGACTCTGCTTCAGGGGGATGGGGGCTTTGGAGTGAGAGGGGGACTTCTTTTTGGGCACACCCCCAGTGGTGCCAGGCTGAGAAGGAGCAAGGGCAATGGGGTGGTGCCTGCAGAGATGCATCAGCATCCCTATGGTGCTCTTGTGTTTAGTTCCCTTGCCCTATCTGGTTTTGGCTCACCAGTGCAGGCAGATAGTGTATATGGCATCACCTGCCAGCTCAAAATGAACCTGGACCACACTACCCACTTGTTTCTCAGGTGAAAGTGCATGTGTGGATGCTGCAATTTTCCCCTCCTCAGCAGGCAGAGGCACAGCAACAGGACTCAGCTGAGCCGCTTTCTTCCACAACCTCTACCTCAGCCTCCTTTGAAGTGCCTTCTGGGGAGGGAAACCCGGCTCTAGGGGAAACTTAAGGGATGTGGAGCACAAACTCAGACGATTCTCCCTCCTTCCCCAGAATCTCCCTTGCTAGGGCACTGAGATCCAGATCCAGCTCTTCCTCTGGCACTGGAAGGCTCAGCATGGGAAGTGAAATGAGGGTGGAGGAGACTCTCATCCTGCTTATTCTCATGGTGGTAGTGGTGGGGCGTAATGGCTGATGCTCTTGGAGAGAATGCAGACTCAGGCACAGGCATTGGCACTGCACCCCTCTCCTTGCTGCCTGTAGAACTGGAAGCCTCATGCCTGCTTGTTGTAGGAAAGAGGCTGTGTCTCACTTTGCAAGTGGGGCAGGGAAGGGATCTTACAGCTCTCCCTCTATCCCCTCTTTCGCCCCTCCCTGAAGGTTTGCCAGCTGCTTTTCCAGCATTCTTCATGGTGTGTTTTATAATGTCCTTGCCTTGGTATGCTGGAAAATTTGTGTGTTCTTCTGTAAAGTAATCTGATATATGTAATATATGTAGATAAGTGTATATGTATTTGCATTTATGTAACATATGTATGTATATTTATGTATTATGTAATAAATAAAATATATAAATGTATGTAGTATGTGTTCCTGAATAAATTCTATATTATAATATGCAATATATGCTGTGCTTTCCTGCACAGTGAATGGAACGCACACTGTGATAAAAAGCACAGATTTCTTTTCTGGAGGAAAAGAATCAAAATAGACTAACAAAAACAAAAAGAGGATTTTGGGGGAGGAATAAATAGAAAGGAAAGGAATGAATAACATAATAAAATAAAAGGGTATAGAAAGCAAGAAGTATTGAATCCCACTTGCTAGGAGCAGGTTAGCAAGTAGGAAATAATAGCCATTGTCTGATGCTGCTGAGCTGCTGGTAGATACAGCTCAGTAACTAACTCCAAGGCAGACAGCAGCTCAGTTTGAACAATGCTGCTTTGTATGCTGTTTTTCCATCCTTCCCCCAGAGCACTGGGGCCTCAGGGAAGGATCACAGTCACTGGCCAGCTACACAGTCAATATCAGAGCAGTCCTTCCCCCCTCTTCCCCTTCCCTCTCCTTACTTTCTATTTCCCTGCAGGCAAGCCCAGCTTCAGCTTCAAAACTTAAAATGTTTTGAAACTTTCAAAATGTTTTGACTCTCCTTTTTTCATTCTGAAGCTGTTTTGGAGCCTTTCGTTTTGTTTTGATTTCACTGTTTCGAGCTCGAAATAAGACAAGACAGCATCAAAACAAAACACCCAGCAAAATTTTGCCCAGCCCTAGTGGACACTACATAATTTGGAGCTATTAATGAGCTATAAAATGAATAACAATATTTGTATCCTCCACTGGAGGGTGGAGGAAAAAAGTTCACATTTGTGGGTATCTGAGACTTAACCCTTTAATATTTGTACTAAGGATTGTCTGCAGGCTTCTTGTGCGTGGCTAAACTCAGGGAGTATACATAGAAAATAATTCCACGGAATTACCACATATTTACGTTATATCGATCCCTGACTTTGAGTTGATCATCAGGAGGGTGAGATTATTTTTATTTCTTAGCATTATTTCTCTGCATGAAGAAGCCATTAAATGATTGCACAGGACTGGATGCATTTTCTGGGTTTTCTTTTTTTTTTTAAGATATAGAATTTATGGTGACCAGTGGGTTTTAACCGTGGCTGTTGTTGGTGAAGAACTGGTGTGCTCTGCCTGCACCCCTAAACTTTGTAATATTGTCACAAACGTAATAAAGATCTGCTCCAATGAAAGCAGTTTCAAGTGTGAGGCATTCACTTCCCATTTGTCCATTTCTGAATGGCAAATAGACCAAGTTTATTTGAATTCTTTTTGATGAGCATGATCTCTGTCCTTTCTCCTAACAATTGGGAAGGAGAGATAATGGTATTTCTCCCTTATTCAGTTTCAGTTCTCCCATTTCTGTATGTGAAATTGCTATGCAGGCCCTGGGCATTGGGACTGAGCTCTGATCTGCCTTTTGCAGGAATGTTTGAAGTCAGTGCTCCCTATCTAGTGACCTTTCCTCAAGGTTAGGAGGAGAACCTATTTTCAGGAACTAGCCATTCATATGTCCTTCTCCCTATTCCAGATCATCTGTTGTAAAGCTTTGGTTTTGTATTTAGGGCTACTGTAGAGGAAGGAGAAGAGAAATGTGGCTGCAGAGCCTGAGAAGCCTTTAACATCCCAGGGGTCTCCAGCTGCTATTTGACCCCATGTCCCTGGTCACAGTCTTTTCCTCTGGTTGCTATGCAGGAGGGAGGAGAAAATGGTCTTTTCACAGTTTTTTAACTGCATTTACCAGTGTGCAAAATCCTTTTGTGTGCACCTCTTTCAATAACTCAATTTTACTACAGCCAGGACAATTTAAGTCATGGCTAGAATTAGAGACACTTCCTTTCATTATCAGATTGGAAAGGGAGTGGGATGACGCATCTCTTTGCAAGTGTGCTCAGTCTGTATAGGGACTATTATTAGTGCAGCTATGTAGATCTTTCCCTTCAGAAGAGTTGAATTGGATCCTCAGCCAAAAATCAAGACCTTTTCTGTTGAGAAATACCATCAAAATATTACTCAGACACACATGGGCCTGAATGGAAACTGCAATGTTTCCACTGTTTAAGAAGAATTAAAGAGTCTAGAAATTACCTGAGAGACAAAAGGATTAATGATAATAATAGTAATAAAAGAAAAGGTCACTGAAGAAAGGTAACAGTAAAGAGAAAACAAGAACACCTTTAATTTAAAAAAAATTCAAACGTGTATATAGCTTGATGGTTGTTGATAAGACAATTCACTATTAAACCAGCCAGATAGTTCTGGTAAATATATCTATCCATTAGCATTTGAAAAAAAATAAAGAAGAGTCTGACTAAATTTCCTTCAGAAATCACCTTTTTCTGTTTGAGACTTTCGCACAAGGGAAAAATGGATAGGATGTTTAATACAAGTAACATTACATGAATAAATACATGCATATACATACATTGCCACGAAAGCTAGGGAAACAAAAGGCTGGTGTGTAATCACAAGCTGCTAAGACTGATGTCCTGCTGGCTACAAAATTAATTCCTTCCCTAGTTCATCAAGTCTTGAAAGTGACTGTGCCAACAGAAACATTTACTGGCATCCAGTACTAATGTTCTTCAGTAGATACTAAGTGAGCAGGCTTGCTGCTTTGGCCACACATTTTGTAATACTATTCTGAGCCTAACCAGGGAATGTCACTCCCTGAGGTCTAGAATAAGGAGAAAATTAGATTTTTGAAATAGTGCTTATAGGAGATAAGCACATAGGGGTTTTTTTTGTTTGTTTTGTTTTAATAAAATTTGTTGCAAGTATGAATGGATTCATACTGATGCCTCAACAGACAGAAATTCTCTGTTTATCTGCAAAACATATAAACAACGATAGATTTACATAGGCAGGAATTTACATTTGAAGTAAGTGGTCAAATTACTTACTGCTGGAGTAGGGAACATTTTTGCCCGGAGTGCTGAAAAAACTGTAATATCTACCTTATGCTGGAGTGCCAGAAAAAAAAAAAAAACAGGGCAGGGGGTATATGGCAGGATGCACTGCATATGAATTTAGTTAATAATCATAAATGTTGTTTTTGTTTTTTAGCAGTAAATAAATACCAGGTTTTCTAAAAATTCTACATTTGGTGACAATAAATAAAACTTCATATACTACCTTTGTGGTTTTGTATTCTTTTTTAAAGCATTTTGGGATGAAAGAAAAAAAAGGAAAAGAGGGAGGTAAAAGGAACAGGGGGGCATGGGAAAGTAAAAGCGAAGAAAGAAACTATGAGGAGCAGCTGCCCTCCCCCCCGCAATGTAGATGTGTGGGTGAGCGGCACAGGCACTAGGCCCACAAGGCAGTGGCAGCAGCAGCTGCTGGTGTCCCTTCCCCACCACCCAAGAATGCAGAAAGATGGTTGGGTACAGAGGTGGTGCCAGGGGAGGCTTACTATATGGGGTGGTGGCTGGTCTCAGGCTACTTGCCACAACTCCAAATCCAGCCCTGGCCAGCAGCACAATGCAAGCTGCTTGGAGCCCTGCCAGCAGCCTTGGTGGAAATGGGGGGGTGGGGAATGCTCCCCCTCCCAAGAGCTGCACATGGTTAGGGATAGGGGTGGCACCAGCCTCTTTCTGGTGGGGGTGTGCTGGGAGTGGGAGTGGAGTGGACTCAGCCAGACAAGGAAGGTGGCGGGGACCTGGGGTGGGGGGGGGGAAAGGCAGCATTAGAAGGGGTCGCTATAGCCCCCAAACCATCATCTCTGATTAGGAACCTACCAATTTAATGGAGGGAGGGAGTGGGCTGTGCAGCAACACCTTCAATCTTGTAAGTTTCCCTGTGCACCCCACAACCATTGATTTGTGGAGGGGCCCCACTGCTCACTGCTTGCTCCTGATCCACAGGGAGGCAAAAATCATTTAAAATATGATGCCATATTTGCTTTTCACTGCCAATTGACCCTGGGGCTCTGGCAGCCTCACTGTGTGTTGCTGTCTGTCCAGGAGACAGAAAAAACATCATATTTACAATCGTGGTTTTTGCCTCCCTGATGATCAGAAGTGAGCAGCGAGCAGTGGGGTGAGGGGTGTGCAGGGGAACCTGCAAAATTGGTGGTAGTGGGGTGTGTGGCGGCCTCTTGGATTTTGCAGGGTCAGCTGAACCATAGACATGGGGGAAGGGTCAGCAGAAGATAGGCAGCATCCCTGCTGGGTTCTCCTCACCCCGCCACCAGTGCCTGCCACAGCATCGGGAGCTGTCGCTGCTCCAGAGAGCTCAGAGCACCAACTTGAATAATTAAAAAAAAACAATGATTTTCCTTGGCACACCTGGTGTGCCAAGGAAAATGTCTCCATGTGCTGCTAATTGGCACATGTTCTGGGAGTTGCCTATCCCTGACTTAATGTTTCTCAGTCTGGTTCCTAGGTGTCCATAAAGCAACAGAGGAATCTACATAAAAGGTCATATAAATGGCATTAGGTGTTCTGAAGTTAGGCACCCAAAATCAGTAGCTGCTTTTAAGGCTTGGACTCCATCTATTCCTCTGTCCTGAATACACAGAAATAGACTCATCGTCCATCTAGTTTAATAGCACACCTCCAATCATGATCAGTGCCAAATACTTCAGAGCAAAGTGCAGGAAAACAGGCAGCCAGCAGTTGTTGAATAATCTGTTCATAGGGAAACTTTCTTCCTAACCTCAGTCAGGTAGCCGGCTTGTCCCAGAGCAAGAATAACTTATGTTGCTTTCAAATGTGTTGTTTTTAAGCATTATTTCTGTTACTGTGATGTTATTACTAACTACATGTGGTCTTACTGATGACTAATGGCAATGAGCTTCCTAACCTAATTGTCACGTCAAAAAGTATTTCCTACAATCAGTTTTAAATTAGCTGCCTTTCAATTTCATCAAATATTCATGTGTTCTAGGAAGTGATAAATAGAAAATCTTTTGCTTTTTTTTTTATAAATTTCTAAACATGCACTTACAAAATTATCTCCTCTCTAACAAACCATTCTAATATTTTCACTCTCTCTTCATACTGAACAATGTCCATGCCCAAAATTGTTCTTACAACCAAACCCAAGTATAGTCATATTTTAGGATGTCCAAATAAATTATAACAACCACTTTGCCCTTATTCATTTTTTTATTGAAATCTTCAAACAATTCTAATATGTTATTAGAGACAGATGACTTTCCTTTGTAGAAACTGTGCAGATGACTCCCTACCATGTTGTCATCATCCAGGTATTTTATAAGGTTTTATTTCAAATCATAATTTCAATCAAATGCCTGTACGAAAAGCTGGCTTACCAAGATTAGTTCCTTGCATAATTTAGACATAGTATTTTCTTTCCTCCAGTCATTGTATAAACAACCTTTTTAATGAGGCATTTTGCCATTTTTTAAACCTATTCAGATAAATCATTATTAAACTCTTTCAGACTTCTTCAGTGTGTTGTATCTGCTTTTGACGATTTGATTTTTCTTAAGTTAAATTTAGTGACTTTTCTTTTCACATCACAATCTAGTTAGAATTTTATTACCTGAAAAAGTATGGAATAAATATTTTCCCAGCATCTTCTATAGTAAAACCGTGGCAAAGGCCTTAATTACCTTTCCTGGAATGTTCTTTTCCAGCCACAACCAACTGTTCACTTCTACTGGTGGAAATTTAAGGAGCATTTCCCCATCTTTCAATTCTTCCTCGTCTCTGGGAAGAGTCAAGTGGCAGGGGATTGTACACTTGTTCCATCCTTACTGAAGAAGGAAGATCTTTCTGCCGCTGGAGACATTTTTTCCTGCAGGAGAAACTCGGTGAACACTTGTACACTCATGGTTTCTATTTGGAAAGCAGTGATTTTCCCTGTAGAAATGTAATACATCTACATGGCTTTTATTAACTGATCTTCTCCCTGATGTGTCAGAGACGCTGATTCTGTACTGATGACAAAAAGGTTCAGTGTCCTGCTTTCAGAAGGGCCAAGTAATAGATACTTTATGACTATCATGCCAGCAAGGAAAAGAGGAGGGAGATGGACAGACAGTTCAGGAGATAAGGGAAAAAAAGTTTTATAGTGTTCTCAAAACAAATCTATTCAGAAATTTATAGTTGACCACTTGTTAGTGATCAAGATGCTTGCTTTTATCTATTTGCCATACAGATGACAATGAACTACCTCCAAACAGACACTTAGTAACTGTATAAATTAATAATTTGTCACAAAGTCATCCATTTTTTATACAGTCTATCCAGACCTACTTATAATTTGACTCAAAAACCTCCTGCAGTGAAGGACTTCAAAAGGTGTTCACTGAATTTTGTGTCCATTTTAAAAAGAACAGCTGAAGATACTGTCATTTAATCCAACTATGTTCCTTAAGTGATGTTTTCATAATGTTCTTGCCTATGAAAGTTGCCTATAGCAAGTGTCTGTACGTTCCCCTGTTAATCCACTTCAGATTGGTCCCTTGTCCTCCATGTTCTAGTACCATGTTCATCCATGCAAAGCTGATTTTTTTTTCTTTTAATAAATCACACTTGAAAAAAATCCTCTCCCCTTAAGCAGCATGTAAAAAATTCATAGACAGAATGAGACTGACTGGTTATTTTTTCATGATCTGGGGCCCTAAGTATATTATGGAACATCAAAGTATTTCTAAAGCCCTTAAATATTGCAACAATACAATATATATATTTAAAGCCCGTTAGATATTTTTTAACAACATGAATCTGTTGATATTCAGCCAAAAGAACAAAATATTTCCCCCATGGGAGGAAGAGAGAGTGTGTGAGTGGTTATGAAGGGATAGTTATATTTCTGAGGGCATAACAATACAGCCATCTCATGAGATAAATATTTTTGAATGTATTTACATAGCCTGGAATTTGTAAAGGAGCTTAAGGAAACGAAACATCCAACTTCCACTGGATTTGGGTACCACATTCCATTAGGCTCCTTTGAAAATCATGAATGTCACGCCTTTAAATTCAATATGTATAAATTTTGACAAAGCGATATAAAAACTTCTAAGGACTTATTTACTTAAAGCCACTTTTGAGATGAGAGGAAGGAACAACAGCACAACTGTTAGGTGAGAAGAATGTATAGGTACATATGAAACCTGAGCACTTCTGTGTTTAATGTACTTATCATACAACCAGTATCACATAACCAGTGGGTGGTAGAGAAATTCTATCATCCTTATTTTCAGAGAAAAACTATGAGGTACAGATATACTAAATCCTAGAACTTCAGAAGTACCTAACTTCCATTGATTTCAGTGTTTTTGCATAAATTCAAAGTTAATACAGTGTAGGTGTAAATCTCCTAAATCAGAATGATAGCAATTCACTTCCTGAGGTATGCATATTGGTACAATGAACAAAACACCAGTTATTCATTTCAGTGGGAGTTACGTTTCTGAAGATTTTTGCTTGTGAAGATCTATCCCCAAGATTGTCACATAAGATCTCTTGCAGAGCAAGGCTTCTGAATTCTTGCTAGTGTCCTACTCAACACTGGACCATCCTTTGCTTCTCATAATAATTATGTAGCCTAATAAAGCCATACAGGATTTTGAGTCATAATTACTGAAGATGGAATTTGAACAGAATATACATGCTACTGCCTATATTCACTCACAGAAGACCGCAGGACGCGAGTTAAAGTTGCCAAGACTAAAAGTGTAGAACACTTTACTGATTTCTTGGATTTTGGATAGATACTGAGGGCAGACTACCTCTATTCATCCAGTCAACAAAACAAAATGCCCTCCGACTTCTTCGAAGTGTCTCTACAAACACCGCAGCATCTTCAGCAGCCTTGCTTGTTACTGACCCAGACCATAGAAGCATTTCTTGCTTTCCATTGTGCTGCTTATTAATCCTCCATGTTATTTTGTGCTCCTCAAAGCCATTGGTTCTCTGATATCCATTCTAGTCTATATATCTCCCTATGAGCGATTCCTCAGACATCCTCTTCCAACCTGTGCTTTCCAATCCCTAATCTTATTTAGCCACATCTTTAATTCCTGGCTCTCTTCTTTTTCCTTGCCTCTACCTACTATCATTTTCTGAGGCACATTTCATTTTCATAATAAGAACTCACCTAGCTCCGATCTCTCTTACTTCCTTTTATTAATATTTCTCATTTGGCTTCCAGCTTTGTTCCAACTTCCAGCTCATCTTGGTCAACCTGATCTTTTTAAACACTCATTTATTCTTGATCTGTGTAGACCTAAGTCTCCAACATCTTGCCCTTTCTACTATGATGTATATGCCTGACAGCAAACTGCCACTGGTCTTATCTGGTTGTTTTACAGCCACTCTGCAGCACCTACTGCCTGTGCAGATGATGCAAGTCAAAGCAGTGGAAAAAAAATCACTGTATTCTGATTATGATCCTCCTCTTCCCTATTGCATTATTCACTTCTTTTAAAATTTTCTGTGCCTCAACTTTGCTGCAAGCTGTATGGCAGCTGGAGGGAAGCACAGGTTACAGGAAGGGAGGTGAAATAAACCTCTAATTTCTCTGCTGCTCTTAATAATCTCTTTTGCCCTTTTTTCTTGATGCTACAGCAGCTTTAAAATACTTTTATTTTCTTGCTGTGCGACTTCTGGACACAGTACCATTTTACTCACCGGTAAAACTCAGGCAATCCTGATAGGATCTAGGACAGATGTTTTATCTCAAATCTTCTACTACCTAAAATGAAGCCAAAGCCCCTGGCATTTGTTAATTATATTGAAATTTCTCATAAGTATTGAGTGACTGGATTATAGGAACTTACTCATAACTCCATATAACATCTGGATAATTACGATTGTGCAGCGTATTATCATCATCAAGGAGTAATCCATTATAGAAATTTATAGTTGTGTGTGCTGTATAAATGTAGAAGTATAATTAAAAATGACAATGCAATTTGGCTGTCCAGGTTGTAAAAGGGGTGAAAGAACACTCAGTAAAAATCATGAATCATTCATTTAAGAGGAAAAGAGCAAAAGCAGCAAGAGAGTCTTTGACTTGTTCTCATTTGTAAAGAAGAAAATAGAATGGATTCATTATAGCCTGAACTCTTACAGGCACATACGTGTGTGTGTGTGTGTGTGTGTGTTTTCTTGCTGCTTTGTTCTTTTCCACTCCTTTCCATATATATACTCTGTGTGTGTGTGGCATTGGTGAAAATCCTCAGGACTATTTTTGTGTCTTTGTTTCTTTCTTTGTTTTTCTTTCCTGTTTTCTGTTTCCTTGATCAAATGAATTTGCTGCAGAATGACTGATGGAAAACTATGCAGTATATAAAAAACTGGCCAGGAAGACTGGCTCATAGGATTCCAATAAACCAAGTGAAAGTCTCCAGGAAATAATTTGCATTATCTTTACAAAATGTCTAGGTCACTGTGAATGGGATCAGTACAGACTAGATAAACAGACATTTATTTTTCCTATATATCAATACACTATTGTTATATTTTATCATGAAAAGATGCAATCTTTTTTTTTTCTGACACTGAATAATCTGACTGTTGTCTCAGCATTTATATCCACATTGCAATTAGAATGAGCCTGACTATATTTTATAAAGTTTGAGTCTTAGAGATGCACTTTGATCTGGTTTATATTTTATAAATCTAGTTTATATAGCTATCTTGATTTCTTTCTCATCATGAACATCCTGTAATGTCACTAAAACAACGTTGTTGTTTTTTAGCAGAAAAAATTATTCAACAATATTATATTTATTCCTGCTTCAGCTGTGTACAATGACACAGTGACTTATAAAACTCTCAATTTAGCAGTTCTCTTGTCCTTTACAGCAGTCTCAGTGGACAGATCAAGGATCTAAAAATAATCCATTTTCATCCATGAAAGACCTCCCCCCACAACACACTTCACCTTCAAGGATGTTGGCAGCAAGTGAAAGGAGCTGCTTTCAAAAGACTACACATATATTTCACAGCTGTAAGGTATGCACTGAGCCATTTCTAGATGAGACGCACTTAAACCAGACCTTAAGTTTAATTAAGGATATACATACCAACTGTGTGGCTCACATATTAACTGTTTTTATGATAGTTATAAGTGAATGACCTAAAACTATTTTAAATACATAACCCTTCCCCATCCTTGCTTGGTTTGTAAAATGTGGACTTGCAAACCCTCTGAGAGGCTTCACTGTGCTGAAAGCAGGAGTAGCACAATCTCAACACACGAGAACTAAAAAAATCTTCACGAAAACTTCAGTTTGAGATTCCAGTGATTAAAAAGATCAGGTTTATTCTCAACCATGAACTCCCCATTCCTTACTTCCCATGGTTCATAGAAATCCTGGTTTATGATTTAGCCAAGATTTAATTCACCTTGATCCAAAAGTGATAAGGATTTTGCTTATTTGGAACAGTTCTTTCAATAGAAAGTGGAAGCTAGCATAGGAGATTACTAAAACAAGTTAAGAGATGAAAACCAGTTTCACATTCTGTTTCAAGTAGGGTATTCACTGATACATCCCCAGAATACAGGGCACCCCCTTGGTGGGGTGCAGGACCACCAGCCCCCTTGGCCAATCAGCGGTGAGGGATGGGGACACTGCCTCATCAGCCAATCAGCAACAAGTGGAGGGGCCACCAAAAAAGGTCACCTTCCTCCATCCCTGGCTGGCTCAGAACCCTGCTTGTCTTGGCTGTGCACTGCCCTCTAGGCATAGCCAACAGAATCACGAGGACAAATGATTGACATGTATTTCCACTGATAAATGGAAAAACAGGACTTTTTACAGTCTGTTCCTCATTCAAAAACAGGAGACAAAGGGTTTAAAAACAGAACCAATAACTACCCCCTTTATACAGAAAGAGTGGGGCAGCTTATTAATTACACTCCAAAATGATCTAAACAGGGTCTGCTTGGGATTAGTAATATATATAAAATTAGCATAGTTACATCAAGGCAAATGGCTTAAAGAGATATTTGAGCTTGTATAGAAATCCTGGCTCCAGACCCTCCTTGCACTTCAGAATAGGTTGTATTTGGACAACCTAAAAAGGGCTTGAGCTACAAATGGGGAAATGGTTTCTCCAATGGGAAAAAAATCAAGTCAAAGAAGAAGAATTTTAAAGTATTAGACATTTGGTTAATAAAAACAGCAACTCTAGTTAAGCCAGATGGGATTAAAAACAATATTAGAAATACTTATGCCTCAGTGCCTAACGGCCCCAGGTTGGCATAGTATTACAGAAAACAACACCCCTCCCCCACTCTTATACAAAAAATTGAGCTATTTAGAGATCTTAACACTTTCCTATTAACAACCTAACATTGGCCACAAGAGGAGACTTTCATATGTATTTTCATGCTATATACTTTCATCTGACATTACCTGTGTTCTAATGCAGTGCATGGGTCATACACCTAGAAATACCTAATTCATTAATAGGAGATTCTAGTAAATGGAAATAATCTATTCCAGTAAATGGAAATAATTACTAATTTGCAGAAACAACTTCCCATCACTTTGCAGTTCACACAGTTATTCCCTTTGGATTCTCTTATTTTGGTTTTGTGTTCTGTTAAACCAAATTTATGCTTAAACTTAGATACACTTTGAGAGTGAATTCACTTTTTCTAAAAAACAGGAAACATAAACCTTGCTGGAAATCAAATGGCAATGGAAAACATTTATCTATTAAACAGTAGGGACCAGAAGGCATTGAACTAAAAGATAATATAAACTCAATTTTTGTGATCACATGATCATAGCATAACAGTAGTTGCATAGATCCTATGGCTTTTATAACTTCTTCCAATTGCAATAGAGTCAAGGGGCCAACAATGTAAACACAGGTTTGAGCTGCTTTTGGATGTGCCACCCATGCCTCTCTATGCAGTGCCACCCTTGACTCTGAAAGACGCCCACATTCACCTGCATCCTTGTCCAGGTTTGGAAGGTTAAATCAGTTTTTCAATCTCTTTAAATTCATGCCATTGTTTAAATAGAAAAAATAAATCTTCTATGCAACACCAGAAGATTTATTCTGTACAATCTTATTAATATTCAGTAATCATACTAATTAGTACTATTGGCAAACATCTGGAACTTCCCACTTGGAATTTCTAGCTGCACATGTAGAAGACATTTTATAATTTGTTGGGGAGTCCTTGGACTTCATCTGATGTTCTGACACACCACCTCAGTGATGCATGGGAATAATGCACCACAAAGGAGGGTTTTCTTATGGAAACACTTATTGCCAGAGAATATCAATGTCTTACTAACTGCAGGAATACTGTAACTAGAATCTGCCTGGAACAACTGTTATGAATAAAATTAGCATAGTTTAAAATTCACATCTAAATACAGGAATGTATGTCTATTTATTATATTTTGGCTTTTGTGTTTTTCCCCTCTTTCCTAAATATATCGGGGACTGAACCGGTTAAGGTCTATCCGGCTTCACCTTTGACTTTGGAAACATCTATTCAGTATGCACGAGCAATCTGAACACTGGGAATTTAAGAGACTGAAGCATTTGCAGGTCTCTCCACAGCTATTCACAAATACAACACTTAATAGAAGAGCTGTGCAGACAAAAGACATAAAGATGAGCAGTAAGGACCCACCTATATGTTATACTTAAGGCATGATTAACCAGTTAATCACATCTTAAGTTGTGACCCAGCTACATGTTCACCAACTACTGGTGTGATAAACAAGCAATAAGCTATGAAGTTATTCCACAAACAATGTGTAATAAGTGAGTAGCTTGTTCGTATTACAGTGTTGGTTGATGGGGCTTCCAGCCACAAGGGCTGGAACCTGGCCACACATTCAATTGAGGGGCTCTCAGCCACTGCCAGCCTCACAGCTGACAAGTCTCCGACTAGCAGTAGGGCTGGTACTGGCCCTGCTGCAAGCCCCACTTCAAGGCCTGCAGCAGGGTGAACACTGCTGCAAGCCCTGTTAGGTGCAGGGCTTGCAACCACAGGAACTGGTGCAAGTAGAGCATAGGAGGAGGCATGGCAGGCATATGTGGCATGCCAGGAGGTGCAGGTGTGTCAATCATGCATTAGATTTAATTGCATCTTTATCTGCACATGTAGGAGGGACCCTATAGGAACAGGTATGTACAAACCTACAGTTACAAAGGAGGTATACCTAGCTTCCCTTCTCTTGTAACTGGATGACAAAGCATAAACACATCATCTCTGAGGTTGTTGTTGCTTGTTTTGATCAATAAGCTATTTGACTACAGAGCAAGGTTCAAGCACTAGCAAACTCTGAAGTCCTCTCTCAGTTTTTAGATCTCCCATAGCAGAATTTCAACCATTGGTATGAAGACCAGTCAGCACACAGAAAAAGAGTGCTCCTTCTGCCTACCCCCCAAAATGGAACTCCAGGGAGCTTTGGGGAGGGAGTGGGGCTGCCTTCCCTCATACAAACATCTGTCCATTCTTTCAATTTACACAAGCAGTATTTTCCTTCACTTCACATAAAACACTTGGTTAGTAGGGGTGTGCGAAACAGGCCATTTTCGATTCAGAGTTGGCCCAAATTGGGTACAGTGATTAAATTCATTGATTTGGATTACAGTCCCCAATTCGATTCGGCTGAAGCTGAATCTGAAGATTCAGTGCTGACTCAGAGAATCAGCGATTCAGACATAGACACAGCTTTAAATGTTTTTTCTATATACCTCAAGGTACCAGGCACAGTTTGTGAACATCGCAATGCTGGGGCAGAAGGACCATCCTGCAGGAGTGTGTGTGTGGGGGGGGGGGGGGGGGGGGGGGGGGGGGAGGGCTGAGTGCTTATTGGTGAAGCCAGAAGTGGATCAGAAGTACTTCCAGTCCACTTCTGGGTCCGCTGGGGAGCATGCTGGGGAGGCCCCCATCCCCCTCAGCTCAGTGATCAGCCACAGGAAGACCCCAGGTTTCCCCCCAGACCCAGAAGGCACCAGTTGCCAAGCTGGGAAGGGGTATGGGGGGGATGCGCGCTCCCCAGAGGACCCAGAAATGGACCAAAAGTGCTTCTGGTTCACTTCTGGGTCCGCTGCTGAGCTGTGGGATGCTCCATCTGCACCAGCATCACATCATTCACAAGCCACCTGCTACCTTGAGGTATGTAGAAAAAATTTTTAAAGCTGTGGCTATATGTGAATCTTTCCACATCTCTCCAAATTGATCCGGAGGGTTCTGATTTGATTTGGAGAGATTAAAGGGTCTCCTGATTTGATTCAGATTCAGAGTTTTGGCCACTAAATCGGGCTGAATCTCCACCGAACTGTATCAGGAACCAAAGCTTCACACAGCACTAATAGTTAGCTTCCAAACCTCATAGACCCCCTAGCATCTTTGCACATTCCTGGGGATCAACAAGAAACAGGGACCATCTGTATAAAGAATAGGGAAGTAATGTCCTGATGGAGCTTCTGAACATATTACATTTCTACCCAGAGCTCTAAGGGACTGGGGGGAATGAAAATAAGTATTGCCTTCAGACACCCTCCTCCATTGTCTATAGTCTACTAGCACCTTCTCAGCAAGCTTAGATCTGTAGAGAGTAGCCTCCACTACATCAAAAGGACAAAATGTGGAAAGATGAATGCAAGCAGCTTAGCCTGCTTTCTTTCTGGGTTGCAGAGATCTATGTAGGGTCATGACATATACATATACTTCACACATATACTTAGGGCGCATGACTGGATTTTCAACAGTCATTTAAGAAAATGCTTGATTTGACAAATATTCCTAGACTGAGATTTTAGCAATGTACCACTGAAAATATTGATGTTTTAAAATGATACATATTCACAGAAGCTAAGTAAAAAGGAAGCTTGCCTTTTTATCCATCTTTTTGTCTCCTACTTTTATATAGAGAATTTTACCTAACTGCAAAGAGATTAGGTTATAGCTACAGTTTTGTCTTGCAAAAAAAATTAAATTTACTCCTATCTTAAAGGATACAAATATGTACTTTACTCAGTATCATTCCATGTATTTTCCTCTACAGGAAAAAGTAAGCAGGTCACTTTCTTGTCTTAAACAGGTAAGTTAACTTTGTACTCAGGCCATTTCTTCTACACCAATGCCACCTTGGAAACCAAAACTTCTCTTGATGTTAGAAGAGGAACAATTTAGCTCTGGCTTCTTTCCTTAGCAATGATTCCTGGACTTCCTTAACCCTGTCTGGCTGCACCCTTGTTAGCTGGTCATTGCTTCCAGATTCCTCCTAGTCTGGCATCCAGTGGCTATTTTCCACTGACTACCTGCAGCTGCAGTCTGAGCCTTTGAGGGACCAGACTTCTCCCTACAACCAAGTAGAACTGTTTATAATGTATTGTGTACACATCACAGGAATCCCTAACGATTCAAATCCATATACGACTTTCCTTTCTCTATATTCTCCACAGAATATTGCATGAAAACAGTGGTTTTTGGAAATAAACTGGATTTTATTTCAAAATGCTATTTGAAACCATTTTTATTTGGAAAAAAGACCCTATTTGATGAAAATGATATTTCATGCAAAAATTGCAAACAGATTCTACTTAGGAGAAAAAAACCTTACTTTTTCTTTCTTATCATTTTGTGTGGATATTTTTGTTAATCTGAAATAACAGGCCTTAATAGAAGAAAGAACAACACATGTTTTCAATGAGGCTGTGTAAGTAGCAGAATAGTTATCATCCCTTTATAAAAATGGCTTACAAAGGTTTTGTCAAAATAAAGGTCTAATACCAGAGGTCTGTAGTGAATCACTACATTTGGTTTAAAAATACAGTCAGATACCTCAGAAATCATACTAGATGGGCCTCTATTTTGTTGGATATTCCAAAGCACATCAGTCTGAGGCATCATAACAATGACTCAGACAGACTACAGAGAATCCAAAAAAAATGTTGTAGTAGTAGTAGTATACATATTTGAGTTGTTATTACTAGTATTATTGTTTTATATTAGTATAGCACCTAGAAGCACTCAGACATGTAATAAAGCAAAGTTCCTATAACAAGATTTTATCATTATGCTGTAAGCACTGTTTTACATTTGTTTCCTAAGCTAACTCAAAAATTCCATATTCCAAGTTACAATAACAGTTGATCATTTTATATTCAGCAGCTCTCATGCCTTTTCATGATACAAAATCATAAGCCATGAAACCAGAGCAATCCAATTCTCCAAGTAATATGCTTTATAGCACCCTTGTGTTCTGAGAAACAGTTTCCCAGTGCAATATACAAGGTTGCTCCAACTTTGTTCAAGTAATGGATGAAAAGACAACCTGACAGGAACTTAAACTTCACAAACAATTTGATGCCATTTTGTGTCCCAAGCGGCAAAGAAAAAGGGGAGCAGGGGTGGCGACAAGGAAGTAGTAAATCTTTGCACACATAGGCTTTCTATCAAATCTTTTACTGGAAATGAGCTCACATGCCCATACTGCTTTGCCCATTTGAAACAATAAAAGTTAGGATCTACCAACTCCAAATAATGCAGATTTCTACAGAGCTTCCCAAATCTTGAGTATTTGCTTAAGATACATAACTATGCCACATACTTTCTCCGTCCTTATACAGCTGCCTACACCACTTTTAGAGTGAACTGTCTATCAGAGGAGCTCTTTACACTAAAACATCAAATTACAGATTCAGTTTGTGTTTAATGCAGTCACCCTATGGAGACTATAAGTCCATGGTGTATCCATTGTATCCTAAGATCTATTCCCACCATAACTTCCTATTAAAAATTAGGATTGCCATTGTAAGAAACAAAAAAAGCCACCTTTTAGCCACCATGTTATCTTATGATTTTACACATTAAAAGAGCCACCTGTAGTGGGAAGTCTGGCAGAAGACAGCTAACGCAAGCAAAAGTTTCATTGGTGGCCTAAACTTACTCTTGATCCCTTAAGGTGAGATCTATAATGCAGGATTGAGGCAACTGGATGGGCTGGATTATCAGAAGTTTGTTCTGCTGTTGCTTGTGCAATAACAATTGTGCGAATCAAGCTAAAGGCCCATCTGAATTTAGGGGCCCAGACCAGTATCATTAGGCATTCCAGCTTATCTAGCCAGGTGCCTAGAAGGAATTGGATATGACTAATACCACTTGAGGCCTCTTTACTCCCCCCTCCTTACTCCTACCACCTCCCTCAGTCCAAATGACCAAAAGCCTGTTTACAACTAGGTTCTCTGGGGAGGCTTCTGTCACATGTCCAAATTTGTGCAACTGAAGCCACAGCAAGAGACATTAGCTATTACTGCTCCTCCCATGTTGTGAATAAACAGTAATTTCACCTCCATGTCTGTTCATCTGACACATTTCTCAAGCAATACAATAATATACTTACAGGAAAGCAAAATGGCGGGGGGGTTTGTTTCGTTTTTACATATTGTTCTATTTTTCAGTATAATGATTGGTAGTCCCCTTAAGGGCCATTGCCAGAGTCTTTGGTTACAAACTCTCATGTAATGTTCCTGATATTTAAAGAGTCTTAAAGCTCATTGCTTGGGGTCCAATAGCAGTGTAGTTAAGGCATCTTGCTGTAGCTCTAGAAGCATAAAACTCAGTCCACATTTCAGCTCTCCCTAGCAAGCCAGCTGTAAATGACAGCCAGCCATTCAGGCTGGGGAACAAGATGCAGCAGAATGTGCATGCTGGCCACATCACTCCCTTTTGTGTTTTTGATGTGGCATGTTTTAACTATATGATGTGTTTTCTAGAGTCAGGTGGATCACAATGATTGTGGTTATTTCCCCTTCCATTACAGCCCTGTCTGGGTATTATGGTTTCTCTTAAAGCAACAATCTGTTTTTTTTTTCCTTGCACTACTATATTTTAAATAAATAAATAAATAAATAAAAATACCTTAGTTGAACTAGAAGGAAGCAGGAATGATGAAAGGAATACTGCTCCAATAAATCAAGTTATAAACTGCAACTAGCTACAACAGTAAGCTATACAGAAGGAAAATCAGGAAGATAAGAATTATGTTAATACATGTGTAACCCTGGCATTACTCCAAGAGGTACCCCCTCTCCAATTGAAGGAATCAAAACAGGTGCACAAGTGCTGTGGGAGGTGTAGGGACTCTCCTCCCCCTACAGAGCAGAGCCAGACCACCAATGGGGACTTAACCATATACCTTTTAATACTGGGAACATAACAGGCATAAATCAGAGGGTATAGTGGACACTACAATGCCCCAAGGAGGCAGAATTCAACCAAGGTTAGACACTTACAATCATTGACAAAACAGAGTTAACAAAATATAAAACACAAACAGCAGAACAAACAATACGGGTTAGTGAAATATACAAAGGGCACAAAATGCAAAATGTCAAATGACAAGGAAACATAGGGCCTTGGTACCTGGAGGGGGAGAAAACACAATGGCCCTTTTCCACGGCAAGAAGATTTGCTTCTTGTTACCTCACTCACCCCAAGTCACCTCAGCTGGCACTTAAACACAGATCTCCCACATGGTAGGCATGATCACGACCACACAGCCACCACTGGTGGCACTGTGTTTGCCTGCTAGGGGTCTCGACCTTCCCAGAGCCTGGCCTCAAGTCGAGCTGCCCAGCCTCTGATTGGAGGAGAAGGAAGCAGAGCTGGGAACCCCTCAGGTCGCTGCTCAGATCCTTCCTGGAGCTGGGGAGCCTCTCCTGCTGGCTGCAGCCTCTTGTAGGGGATCCTGGAGCCCAGTGGGGAGCCTCTCCTGCCGGCTGCATGCCATGCTGCTGAGGGCCCTACTCCTGCCTGCAGGTCCTGCTCTTTCAGGGCACTGCTCCTGCTCCATGAAGCTCCTTTCTTGTTGTCTCTCACTGGTCTCTCCCCTGAGTCAGCCCACTCTGCCCCTTTTATCCCCCTCCAGGTAACCCAAGGGGCCAATCGGGACATGGGGGGGGGGAGGGGAGTCTCCAGGGCCTGATTGGTGAGGAAAGGGAATCCCAAGTCCTCCGATCATCTTTTGCCCTTTCAAAACCCCTGGGCCAGGTCACTGCCAGCCAGTCCATCACACATGAAATAGGAATAAAAACAAAAGCTGGTAATCTGGAGACTGGAAACAAGCCTGACTTCTTACTGTAGGATTTAGAATTCACAGTCAGGCTTCACACTAGCAAGAAGACTGCCAAATTAAAGGGACAGTAACATGTATGGGAACAAAATTGCTGGGTATTTTGCTACATAATCAGAGGATTGACCTTGAGCCCTGCTCAAGATTCATGCTAAAGTTCATGCCACTCCTTTGTGTGCTGATTGGTTACCTAAACTACTGTACCTTAACTACTCTAGGCTTGAATGAGCCTTCAACTTTGACTTCAACCTCTTTGAATAAAACATCCTGGAAGCCTATGGACTCAGTAGCTAGGAAATAGAGTTGTAGAGTGGTTTTACCTTTTTCAGAGTCAGTCCAGTTATTTATTAAGGTAATATTTATCCACAAATAGCACAAAATCCCTACAGGCTCCCATGAAAATCATTACCATGCAATGTGATGAAGACATGATGACAATACACACTGAAATTCCCTGATGATATTTCATGATGCCTTGTTACCCAAGGTCAAACTGAAATACTCAATGCATCTACACATTGCTGCATAGCAACATTGTTACTGCACTGTGCTCTAGTACTTCCTTTTGGGAAACAAAGTACTAAAGTACAGTGCAGTAATCACCTGTACTGCACTATATGTGTAACACAGTTAATTTTAGCAGCTCTTTTGCTGTAGCGACACACAATAACAGGTGAGTGCACTGCTATGGAAAAGTAGCTGCTGGTCATATGCAGACATCTGTAGATGCTACATCACCATAGTGCAACCATATGGTGATGTAGTGTCACATGTAGATGCACCCACTGTTAAATATGTTGGGACATGTAGAACATGAAAATTAGAAGGCCTTCTGAGTTCCCCATTAAGTAGTCACATTTGTTATTTGCATTAATTAGTGTCCAGAGGCTTCAACACAGTTTAGTCCCCCAGTGACTCTCTGTGAGAGTCCATGATCTCTCACAAGAGAGCGCTTATAATCTGAGCAAAGACAAGAGGTGTAGAAACACAAATGCAGTAGAAGGAAAGGGCTGATAGTAATAGAAATATAAAGTAACCTATACTGTTTAGTTCCCTGACCCCACATGGTGCCATCTATTCAACTATACTACAAAGAACTTTGGCATAGTAGACTTTTATATAACATCTCTTTGCTACTAATGTTGTTTATTTGCACTGATACTAAAAATTGTTTCTAGTACAGAGTAAATAGTAAATGACATGTACACTGAGGCAAATAGTTTTTGTAGAGAACATATAATTCATTCAATAGGTAATTTTCAGTGCTTTGAATCTTTGCAAATTAACTCGACATTTTACCAATATAGGGTTTTCCTTCCTGACAACTTTTCAACTTTTATTTGTAATCACCATATATATATATATATATATATATATATATATATATATGCATACTAACATTCAAAGCCTATTGTGCTTTTTGCATCAAATATAGTGTCCTTTTGTTCTCTCTAAGCTTTTTAGTTTTCTGTATTCTATAGGGGAAACATTTCTTTGAAGCATCCTTTCACTGATTGTTAATAATTGACACACACATCTTTGCACCTGTGGCTTTCAGTGAGGCTGCAGATGAAACTGGCATGACAGAACCTGAAAACAGCAATCATTAGAATAACATTATACATTTGTTTCCTTTGTCTTTGTCTAAATGCACCTATTCACAACTATGGAAGACATTATATTTTCACTGGACATAATATATTAATAAGCAAATCATGCATATATATTTAAGTCATTTGAGTTCCCCGTAGCATGAAATCTGCAAAACATGAGAAAATGAGAAAACACTAAAAAGGAAGAGGATGAGCCCTATAATTGTATAGTTTGAAATATAATTTCATTAAAGTTTGAATTTGGCAGCTTTAGCATTTTTTATCTAAAAATTCAAAGAAACTAAATAATAATATGATGAATTTATGTGGTGCCTTTTATCCCAGAAGAACCTAATGTGATTTTTTTTTTAATGGATCTTTAAAAAAATGGACACACTGCTTCATTCATCACTAAAAATAAACATATTTGGGATCAAACACTATACAACAAGACTACCTAGCATTTTAGGGAAGGAATTTTAAAAAAAATACTATAATCAGTTGAAGCAGTGAAGCAGAATGTGTTTACTCAAAGAATACTAGGTTAACAACTATACTTCTGCAAAAAATGCCATGGATGTTCAATTGAAACAAAGTTCACAGCATCAGCTGTATTTCTCATTTGAAAAATGGTATTACCAACAGTGCAATCATTCAGTAATGACATAAATGTTGATGCTCCAGGGGGCTTCCCATCCAAAAAAAAATACTTAACCTTGTTAAGATATAGGAGGAGTATCGCAGACTCAGAGGACTGGAAAAATTGCCACCAAAATCAAAGGAAGGCCTTACCTTCACTTCAGTGGTACATTTTCTGGCTGAACTGGGGTAGCTTCAGGAAAACTAAACTATTACAAAGTTGGTAATGGTCTTTGAAATGTTTTTTTACCTATCCTCCCAAATTTAAAATATGTCATACATATAAAATTACATTCAAAGAATATTGTTGTTGTAGGAAAAACAAAGTTAT
Organism: Crocodylus siamensis; assembly: GCF_052110815.1. Lineage (NCBI taxonomy): Eukaryota > Metazoa > Chordata > Crocodylia > Crocodylidae > Crocodylus > Crocodylus siamensis. The sequence goes on along the minus strand of NC_143396.1, from coordinate 213,871,006 downwards.
TTTTTTTTACTAAAAGTACTTTTTACTCAAAAGTAGGCAATGCCAAAATTAATGTTGCCTACCCAGTTATGGTATGTATGTGCATTATAATTAAATAATTATTAGTATGAACACTGTGAATTCTGTAGGAATATCCAGTTCGTATATAGGACAGTGCTCAAGGAATTAAGAAGGATTAAATTGTAAATGAAGCTCATTCTTTCCCATATTTTGTCTGCGATCACAACAGAAAAACCCCAGATTAATGCCAAGTAAATGCATGGAACTAAACAAAATGAACAAAACATCTCTATTATTTCCTCAGATACCAGTGGGCAAACCACTGGGAAGTTGGAAGCTGGATTCCCATTCCACCGTGATAACAGTGCTATGTGCCAGTTCTCACTGTTTTATGCTGAAAATTGTGTAAGATTCCAGCTACAATTGATAAGGAATAAAATTTTAAATTTTGTGAATGAGGAAAGGACCTACTCCCTTCATAGTACGAAGACATAATGGCAACATTTAACTGACTCACATTTCATATTTTCTGTAGGATTACCTGTATGGGAGGAGGCATGCATGCTCAGTATACTTTTAAATAATATATATAAAATATACATCATCCTCATCTTTTAGTGGTACATACAGTAATTTACCACTCCCGAAAGGCATGGAACCTGGTTTACGTAACTGGGGTAGGGAGAGGGGCTGGTATGTCTGGGGGGGGGGGGGGCTAGATGGTCCACAGAGGGTGAAATGGTTGACAGGTGTGGGATGGAGGCCAGGTCTGCAGAGGGGGTGGGGCTGGAGGGTCCACCAGAGGGGCTACCTGGTAAGAGTTGGTGGCAGGAGGAATAGCACAGTCCTGAAACTATGGTTAGTGGCTGGCTTTCCCAGCCCTGCAAATGTGCTGTGAATGCATTTTAGGCCTTTGGGAGACTGGGGTAAGCTTTTCCTGTTTTGCTTAGTGTACTACCTAAAGTGCGCTAATTTAGATCGAGTGTTCCCTTTTGTGGCTGAATTAACCTCTCTGAACACTGGAATGACCAGGCATTTAGAATGACCTAACCCTGGTTAGGTACATACCTTATGGTATGTAGTTAAGGTACATATGTTAAGAATCCAGCAACTTTCTTTTATGAAATGAGTCTCCTTTTCTTACTTACAGGAATTCACTGCCATTAATTTATTCTACTGGATAGTTAGAAATTGTCAAGAAAAAACACTAATCTGAACCACAGGAGTGACAGGACCCCCTATGTTAGAGCAAGGGAAATCATTTGGAATCTTTTATCTTTGTTCCAGGGTAAATAATGTGTAGATCTCTCTAAGGGCTGAATGCATTTTGTGTTCCATCTACACAAGGGACAGCTACAATATACAATGTATCAAGAGGGAAATCCTACTAACCTCTTGTAACAGTTTTCCCTAACACTTGCTCCCTTAAGAACCTACATTCTTTTCTTAATCTTGTCATGAATCAGACATGCCTTACAGAATTATGTGTTCTTGCTTGTCCTACATAGTGCAGTACCATTGCAGGATTATAGAAACCCCAATTAACTTTGTATGGAACTGTATGTTTATTCTTTCATTGCCATTTATTATAATTAATTGTTTGTTAAACACTTTTTAAAAAAGTTCTATTTTATTTGCTTTAAGTAAAAAAAGTCACTGCTGCAATTACCAACTCTATAATTACTTTACAATGTGATGGTAATAAAATTAAATTGCTTGAGAAATTTTAGCATACATTCTAGTTTTATGCAATAATTACTTAGATCAAAATAATTGATTAATCTAAGTGATTCTTTGCTAGATAATTCAGTAGACTTTGAATAATGTTTCAAATTGTGGAATTAGTGCAGTAATAAATTTGTCATTCCCATAAGTATAGTTTAAAATTTAGGATATAGAAAGAAATTAATTGTTTATCTGAGAGTGTGTTTTATCAGCTTGGTAGTGAATGGAAGTCATTACCATCTGATTGCTGTTGGATTATGTATGAAAACTGAGTTGCTTTTCCCGTTTCAGATATGGAAAACAGGAGACATTATCATAGAATCGTATCTTTTTCCCATTGCAGAAGTGAGCTAAGATTGGATAGGCATGCAATAGAAGACTCCTGGTAAAAGAAGCTGGATCTTCAGTTTTCTGTTTGCTGTATATTTCCCCTCCTTCCCACCCCTCTGCCCCTATTCTCAATAGTCATTGGTACCAGAAACATGGTCACACAAAAGATGTTTCCCTTCATCCATCCATAAAAACATAGGTAATTTCCATATATTATAGCAGCCTAAAGAGCTGCACTGCTATATTTGTACTGCTTCCTGAACTACAGTGATGAATCCTCACCTCTAGGTCAGATTTTAATCCCAGAAGTTCATGATTAATTTAAAAGAATACTGAATCGTAATTAGCATTTCTTTTCAAACTCTCATAAAAGAAACAGAATAAAATGTGCCATAAAGGCTAAATATTTTCCAAATCAGTAATGAGGTGAATTTATAGATAGAATTAACATCATATAAACCACCACCCCTACGTCCCAAACAAACAAACAAAGAAACAAAAACCCAAGTTTGTAAGCAATTATAAGTAAAATGAATATTTTTGGTTACCCATTCTTTATGAAGCCATCTTATATTAGAATCATAGGGCTGGAACGGACTCCAAAGGATCATCAGGTCCATCCCCTGAATGAGCAGGAAAGACATCTGGGGTCAGATGATCCCAGCCAGGTGACAGTCCAGTCTTCTCTTGAAGACCTCTAGGGTAGATGATTGCACCACTTCTGGGGGGAGCACGTTCCATAGTCTGGACACCCTAGTTGTAAAGAAGTTTTTCCTAATGTTCAGTCTGAAAGTATCTTCCAGGAATTTGTGGTTGTTGTTTCTAGTTTTCCCTCAGGGTGCCCTGGTGAACAATTGTTCACTGAGCCCCTGATGTACACCTCTGATATAATGGTAAGCTGCAATCAGGTCTCCTCTCAGGCTTCTTTTCTTTAGGTGGAAGAATCTGAAATCTCCCAGCCTCTCCTCATATGTCTTGCCATGCAAGTCTCTCATCATACAGGTGGCCCTTCTCTGGACCCTCTCGAGCTTTAGCCCATCCCTGTTGAAGTTCAAAGCCCAGAACTGGACACAATACTCCAGCTGTGGCTGCACCAGTGTTGAGTAAAGTGGGAGAATCACTTCTTTGGGTTTACTGGAGATGCATTGATTGATGCATGCCAGAGTTTATTGGCCCTAGCAGCTACTGTGTCACACTGCCGGCTCACATTCATGCTGGGGTCTTTTGTTACCTTCAGATCCCTTTCATTTTAGTGCTATTCACATTAGTGATGCCCAGCCTGCAGGTGTCTGGGGGTGGGGAGGGGGGTCCTTCCCAGATGCAGCACTTTGCATTTCTCTATGTTGAACCTCATCTGGTTCCATTCTGTCCAATATGCCAGCCTGTTTGGTCTTCTTGTATCTGCAGCCTATCTGCAGGTGTGTCTGCACAACCCCATATCTTGGTGTTATCCACAAACTTAGCCAATGGGCTTTTCACACCCTTACCTTTGAAACAGGCTTGAAACAAAATGAGGCTAGTCAAAACATTCCAAAAGTCAAAACGTTTCAACCATAGTGCTGGGGATGGGAAGTCAGTCCAGCTGGGCTGAGTTTCTATCCCCAGTGCCAAAATCACACTGGGGAAACTCAGCCCAGCTAGGCTGCATTCCCATCCCTGGTGCCACCATTGAACTGGGCAAATGAACTCAGCCCAGCTCCCATCCCCATCACTAGATCAGGCCAGTCCAGCTGGGCTACAAGCTGTTTTTTGTTGGAGCCATTGGCCTGTAAGGAGGTGTACTTCTCCTTTACATAGAGGGCACCATCCCCACCTCCCTTCCCTACCCATTCCCTTCTGTGAAGGACGAAGCCCTTTATGGCTATGCTCTAGTCATGAGAGGAGTCCCAACAGGTCTCCGTGATCCCTACTAGATCATAGTGCCCAGTGGAAAGCAGGAGGACTAGTTCCTCCTGCTTGTTCCCCATGTTTCTGGCATTGGTGTACAGGCACCTAAGTCCTTCTACTGAACTCACTGGCCACCTGTTGCACTGAAGGGGAGCTGTTTTCTCAGCTCCCATAAGAGTGGCTTGCTTGGTTTCATTGTCGATGGAGTTTTCCTGTATATTGGTCCCCAGGTGGGCTCCAGTTAGCATTTCCCCATCCCCCTGTGATCTTAGTTTAAAGCTCATATTTATGTATTAGAATTCTTATAACTCTTTAATTGTTCAAAGCTCCACACAAAATTTAGCATAAATGTTTATCAGTCTGAGTCTCATGAAGGAATGTGTTATTCATGTTTTCTCTTCCTTTTTGCTATTCCCTAATTATAAGTTTCAGTTACCCTTACAATAAGAGTGGATAATTTTCTTGGTATTCTGCCCCTTTCTGCATATTTCTAATAACCCATTCGATCACAAAGCAGAAATAATATCATATGATTTAGACAAGGAAACACATAATAGAAAAGTGCAGTAAATGGCAAGTCATAATATCAAACACTTCATGAAATCCAAAAAGGCCAAAAAACGTTCACACACGCTATCTAGAAAAGTACTTAAGAAAAATGAAGGCATGAATATAAATCAGGAAAGGCTTGCAATCACTTCTTGGACAGAATAAATGCTGATTTTACCATATTCCTACTCGTAAACAATATTTGAACTGGTTTTATTTGTTAGAATAGTACGATAAAAGCACATTTGTTTGTACAGAATCCCCTATATGGATAAACAGAAAAGTCCATTTCCAAGATTGTCAACACCTTTTCAGAGTGTTAAATTCATTTTTAAAGTACAGTTAAATTATAAAATACATATTTACATAAGAAATGTGTTACGTGTTTGGGCTGATTATTGTCACTATATATTTTGTAAAGGATAGTGTGAATAAATTTGACTGCATGTATTTGATTGAGGGTGAAGTCCCAAGGGATAGCTGTGTTATTCATGAATAAATAAATCATTGATCTAACACTCCTGGCTGTAAAGTGATGACCTGGAGTCAGAATCAGTGTCAGCTTATGTTCCCAGTTTTTTGACTAGGGCTCGTTCCTTCATACTGCAAGAAATCATGGTTCAAATTAAAAACACCCTAGAGTGATAAAAGAGATTATAAAAATGCAAATGGTCTGTTCAAATAAATGAAATTCATAAATTACTATGCAAGGAAAGGGCAGAAAAGAGAGCTAGCATTCATTCCTGCCCTGAGCACTTGCCTAGAACACAGGTTCTATGATTAGTTTTGTCACTAGTTTACTTTTTTACCATAATCAAGTCACCAAGGTTCTGATTCAAAGAAACTTGTACTCAGCTCAAGCTATAGAGATATGACACTTCTGAATTCAGGGGGAAAACCTGTACCACAGAAGTCAAAAAGAATTTACTATTGACTTCACTGGGGCCATTATTTCACTCCATGACTTGTATCTCTGTGTGATTCACTTAACCTACGCATCAATTAAGTAACACCATTTTCAGATGCTATATTTATTGTAGGGGTGTGTGAACCGGGCAGTATTTGTTTCAGATTCAGCCCAATTCAGGGGACAGTGATTTGATTAGCTGATTTGGATTACTGTCCCAATCTGATCTGGCCAAAGTTGAATCTGAAGATTTGATTCTGTTGTGGGGAATCAGCAATTCAGCCATAGACACAGCTTTATATGTTTTTCGTGTACCTTGAGGTACCAGGCATGGCTTGTGAATGCTGAGATTCTGGGGTGGGTGGAACATCCCATGGGAGAGTGGGGGGATCCACCACCAAGCACATGGGGAACACCTCCCATGCCTCCCTGGCTTGACAATTGGCTGTGGGGGGACCCCAGGTACACCCCCAGACCCAGGAGGCACCAGTCGCCAAGCCGAGGGGTGGCAGGTTCCCCCAATACGCACTGTGGCAGAGCCAGAACTGGATGGGGAGTACTTCTTGTCCACTTCTGGGTCCACCACCAAGTGCATGGAGTATACTTCCCCCCCCCCCGCCACTCCCATGGGACACCCCATCTGCCCCACCATCTCAGCATTCATGAGCCATGCCTGGTGCCTTGAGGTATGTAGAAATAATATATAAAGCTGTGTCTATGGCCAAATTGTCTGTTTATGCCTTACAGTGTAGCGCTTCAAAGTACTGTGAAAAATGCATGCCTGAACATGGCCTAGGATTCCTAATCCCAAAGGCTATCACACTAAAGACAGAGAGCTGGATCTGAATTTCAAACATCCTAACATTCTCAGGTACCTAAATTGGTCAGCCCACTGTAAACACATGATTCATTAGCAAAATTCCAATTTGGACAAAGTTCTAATCTTCACAAAGTTTCATTGTGTTTGATTCAAGAGACTGGCAACCTTTTGAATTGTAAACTTAATTAATTAATGTTTGAGATCCTAATCTAAGAAGACATTGCCTCATTTTCATTAATAAAAGAAAAGATCACTCCTTTCAAACTCATGCAAACTGTATACTGTGTTCATTCTCTTCTTCCCCTTTTGCTTCCTCCTAATCCTCTTTCTGGAAAGTGCATTTTTTCCATGTGTCAGTACAATTCCCTGATAAAATCTTGACTCCTTCAGTAATGAGAAAGCAGGGTGACCCCTGCTAATTCTTTAGCCCTGAAGCTTTTGTTTCTGTACAAAAGAATTCTTGGAATTGTAGCAAGAAGTATATTTATTATTATATTTTGTACTGTTACCAGTACTAGTAGTACTGGAACCAAATATTTCAAAATGGTTTGGTAGAAAATCTATTGCAAGTTTTTCACAAGGCCCAATGTACTTTAGAGCAGTATGTGATAGTTATATGTTTGATATAGTTTTTGTGTTTTTCCCTATGTGTGTCTAACTAGGCCATCATAAATATTTGATATCTTGACATTAAGGTCCACTTTTGCCATCCTCTCGACTAGATTATTTCTATTTATGGTACTCTACCTTAAACTGATCCGTATATGTATATATGACTGATCAGTTACCGCAAGAATAATTTGAGCAGTTCACAAAGAACTGTAACAGGCAACAAAGAGGACATAATAGAAAATACACTGCTATACCTATATTCTGTTAACTCGAAATAGATATTTACACTCAGACTGTCTTTCTGCTGAGCTCTGGCACGTACATGGTATAGTAAAGCCTATTTTATTCATATCACTTGACAGTTAAAACTCATCTCTTTTGTTGCATGTATACTCAGGCTGACAGAGGACAGATAAAGATGTTCCCAAGATCTGATCTACAATAACACCACTTACTTTAAATGACGTAATTGTAGATTTGGTGCTGGGAACCTGATCCAAATAAGTCAGGATGAGGGGGAGGAGTAGGTAGGATTGGGGGAGCTAGTGGGTCTATGGCAAATGGGCTAGTGAGATCATGGGGCTTGCAGGTCTGTGGGGAGGGTTGATGGAATCCAGAGGTGGTTTGGTGGGATGGGTCTGGGGGTACCTAGTAACATTAACCTGCTAGTGTGTTGGCAGGATTTAGGGGTCTAGTGGGTCTGGGGGGGGGGGTAGTTAGCAGGATCAGCAGGTTAGCAAGTCCACAGAGAAGTCTGTGGAATTTAGGTGTAGTTTGGCAGCATAGGCAGGGCTATTGGGTCCATGCTGGTGGTTGTCTGTCTGGGGATGGGTGGATCAGAGGGCTAAAGATAGCTTGGTCAGGGTAGGAAGGGGATGGAAAGTAGGAAAAGTGCAGACCCAGGCCTGGGGTGAGCAGCTGGGAAATCCCTGCCCCAGGGCTTCACTGCAGACATTCCCAGGACCCGAACCATTATCACAAGGCTCACTTTAAGCCACGTGATTACAGACCAGGTCCCATGTGTGCACATGTTTTCCAGTGCCAGAAATTGAGATAGGAGTGTGATCTAAGTAAGTCAGGGTGTATGGAGGAGGTTAGCAGGTCCAGGGGGAGCTGGCAAGTCCACAGGGGATCTAATAGGTCTGAAGCAGGGGGAGGGACATTGTCTGTCTGGTGCAGTGCTGGTACACATTAGCCCAATCTACATTGTTCACCTCCTAGATAAACTAAAGTTAGATCAGGCTGGCCATTTTTGGCCTGATCTAACCTTCCCAATTATTTGTAAAGATCAGCACTTAGATCAGCTTTACCCTACTTAGGCAGACCTAAGTGTACAGTCTGCACATCGGTAAACTGTATCAGATTGGGCTGCTATTTTTTGCCCAATCGAATCTCATGTAACTTGTATACAGTTCAAAACTTAGGTAGGTTGACCTAACCCTAGTTAGGTCAATTTAAGTGTAACATATTGAGAAGTTATCTCTGTAACTGTTGTGAGGGGAAATAAATCTTCAGAGATTTGGAGTATGCACTGTTTCAGTTTATAAATTAGTTTTAGTATGCAGTGTAGAAATGGGAGCTCTCCACTTGAATTTTGAGAAGAACATGGAGGAATCTGGGTTCCATTAGTAACAATAATTCCTTGTACTCTTCTAGAAGATGTAAGTGAGCTTTGCATTAAATCATAAAAATTGTTAATATTCTCAGGAAAAAGAATATTAAGTAGAGGTAAAGGACATTTAAAGGACTCACTGGAAATTTTAGGGCAAAATACACTACAGAGATGATGCAATGATATGACACCAAGCATTATAAAATCAAAATATTCAGAGCTAAGAGTGGTGTCACATGTTCACTTGCAACAGTTGCAAATCAACGAAATGTTGTGAAGTATTAAAATTAGTACCTGTTTGGAGATAACTCTTGGCTGAAAATGAACAACTTTACAATGTCACAAAAACATTTAACAAGTTTTAAACTACTTGGATGTGCATCTGTTTACATTTTAACTGCACTGTTAAGATGAATATGTGAGACCACCCTAAGTTTTTACTTCCAAGAAATCCAAACATGTTGAAGTATCAAAATAAACACTGAGGGCATCCAAATAACATTAACACTACCCTAAGTGTAGTAACCATATTATGACACCAGGTAACATGGCAGCTGATTATGATAAAATAATTTGAGTGTTCATACTCTTAAACAAGATTAAATTGCTATTTAAAGACACATTCGTATAGAATTAAACTTGTGACAAGGGTGATGTTTTTTAATCATTTACTTTGATGATGTTATTGTAGGATGGTATGATATATGCACTATGCCTGAAGTCATTTGTGTACGTGTACATGAATACATGTGTGTGTCTTTAAGATCTACATGTGGATTTCAGCTGTATGTACAATTTTGCTATATTATCACTTCAGGGTTTTTTTTTTCAAATATCACTAAAGATTTTATCACCGAGTCAGCACATTATAAATAAAGTGATTTATATAGAGAAGTTCTAATTTATAAATCTTGTCAGGAAATCTGATCAATTAGGCTTTGATTTACAAACCACCATTTTCAAGAGTGGGTTTAGTTAGCTGATAGCTAAAATATTTGTTTGATTTATAGGGAGTGTACATTCAGATTAAATGGGAATATAGACAAGAGCGAAGCACTCTTGTCCCAAGAATTGTGTTCATTTGCAGTGGGCTTCCATGTATTGCTGATTTATCAAAAATTCAGTTGAATTATCAGCCATTCTTCCAAAAAAGGGAGGAAATCAGTTTCTTTATGTTTGTCTTATAAAAATTACAACATTAAAAATAATCTAGGTAGAACTTGAGAACTGAGTACTGACCAGACTAACATGTATTCCAGGGCTTCAGGAAAGGCCACTCCCAGAATTACCTGTAGGAAACTTCACCTCACCATGAAATTAAATTTTAAAAAAGCAGTGGCATCCCATAACAGAAGTAATGATCAACACAATGTCACTTAGCATCAGTCTGCAACAATTCTTGTTAGGTCAAAGTCTGTTAAACACCTAATATTCCTTGCTGATATCCCATTAAAAAAATGACCCAGTATATCACTATTTGCTAAATTAATTGTAATATGATCTAAAGTTAGTATAGCCAAAGGGGAAAACGTGAAGAATACATGCACGGATTTCATAGTTTTAAAAATGGGGCTTTACATGCTTTCTATTTCTGCGACAGGCCCTCTAGTTCTTCAAAACTCAGGGATTGTTGGTTCAGTTGTAAAATATACATGCTTTCACTAGAATTTTTTTTCCAGTCAGTCTATCCAAGTTATTTTATGTGTTTAGAAGGACTTCTAATATTTCTTTCTTCCAACATAAAAACATGCAAATCCCTAGTCCCTAATTTGCCTCCAGGATGTGACCTTTTATATCATTAGTGAATGAACAAATAATTCATTCATGCTTCTAGCAGTAACATATTTACGTAGCGCCTGTCTTCCTACATCTCCTGTCGAATACTGGGGTGGGTTTTTTCCTGTCTTTATGTTTAGTCTTTATTTTCCTGTCTTTTATAAAACTAAACTGCTTCAAGCAATCATTAAGGCAAGAGCTATAAAGCACTCAGACTAAAACATTATCAGCAAGTCTCTTGCAGGGAAAAATTATACCTCTTCATTCTACCCGAATTCTCTGAGCACAGCAACAGAATATTGGATGACCAGAAGAAACTGGCAATGCTAGATCAATCTCAATTAAACTGGCAGATGTTCATCATTTATCAGTATCAGTCCTTTTCTTGGCTCTAAACATTTATTTCATATTAATAATTCTAACTATTCTGCCTATTCACTCATATGAAGAAATACTTCCTTGAATCTGTATCTCTGAACTCAGTAAAAAGTTTTGCCATTCACTTCAGTGGCATCATCATGACTGAGCATTACACAAGTATAAATTATGCACATTATCTTAGTGAGAAACAAATCTATATTACAAATACAAAAGATAAGCATTCTGGAAGGCTGTTTATATATAGTCCAGATATTTGGAAGACCATGGGTAGCATGCTCCAGAAGCAAAAATGTAAACAAATGAAAACTGAAAACAGAAGCAAAGATTCCTGTTAGGATCATTGTTAGAGTATATATAGGATACCAGTGTATGGTAAATATATAAGCTGGGACAATTTGCCAAGAGCAATAGAGAGAACAGTCAGAGAATAGTTTGTTCTAAAAAATATTGAATAATTGAACAGCTTCACAGTCATAATGAAAGCAATTTCTAAAACCTTCTAAGCTATTGTTATATAACAGCCAAGAAAGTTAAGTAGCATGATTCATATAATTGCTAATATTACAGCCAAGCTATTTAGGAACAGAAATGCCACGTGAAGGAGAAAAGAAAAATAACTGTACATTATGCATTCTTCCTCCTCCACAACCCCCATGCTCCTACTATTTGTAAAAGCTATATACGGGAGAGTTTGCATCCAGTGTCAAAAGAAGATCGTTTTATGATTCACTTAGCTGTCTAACATCTGGGCCAAGCTGGGCCATGACGGGTCATTTTTATGAAAGATGTGATAGGGTTTTTTCACTGATTCAGACCCTACCAATAGGAAGGTCAGTTCCTCAGGGTAGCAATGGAGGAACATTAATTATTCCTTGTATTGAACAGTGGCCTAATTCTCGGAGGAAAGCCTGCAATTCAGTGGACTCTGGCCATGGTTTAAGGGCTCACAGAAAGTCAAAAGATAGAGAATAGTTGGCTTCATCCCAGTGGTGATGTATTAAAATGATTTTCAAATAGCAGCAAATAGAAAAATAAAAAGGGGGAAAAAACCCTACACAGTGCTCCTTTTAATAAAGCCAGTCATAATTATAGTTATACCAGTGCTATAAACCCAGTATTTTAATAGAGCCAATACAAACACATATGAGAGATAAAAGTGAGTTAAGAATTTTGCCTAAAATTAAGTTATTCAAAGATCCAAAATTTCTACTCTCTCACAATTTCATAGTTAGTAGGGTCAGAAGGGACCTGAGCAGATCATTAAGTCCGACCCCCTGCCATAGTAGGAAAGAGCACTGGGGTCAAACGACCCCAGCAAGGTGATTACATAGCCTTGTCTTAAAGACCCCCAGGCAGCACCTCGCTTGGAAGTTGGTTCCAGAACCCAGTCGCCCTGACAGTGAAGTAGCGCCTCCTGATGTCTAATCTGAATTTACCCTCTGCCAGCTTGTGACCGTTATTTCTAGTCACTCCTGGTAGTGCTTGGGGGAACAGGGACTCCCCCAGTGCCTGCTGGTCCCCTCTGACTAGTTTGTAACAGGCAACTAGATCTCCCCTCAGCCTTCTCTTGTGGAGGCTGAACAGGTTCAGGTCCCGTAGCCTAACCTGCTGCCCCCTGATCATGTGAGTGGCCCTCCTCTGGACCCACTCCATGTTGTCCACATCCCTCTTGAAGTACAGTGCCCAGAACTGGACACAGTACTCCAGCTGCAGCCTGACCAATGCTGCATAGAGTATCACCTCCCTGGATCTGCTCGAGATGCATCTGTGGATGCATGACAAGGTACGGTTGGCCTTCCTGACTGCATTCCCACACTGCCGGCCCATGTTCATCTTGGCATCAATGATGACTCCAAGATCCTTTTCTGCCTCTGCACTAACGAGAAGGGAGTTCCCCAGCTTGTAGGTATGGTCCTCGCTAGGTGCCTCACCTTGCACTTGTCGGTGTTGAATCCCATCCTATTCTGGTCTGCCCACCTCTGTAACCTGTCTAGGTTCGATTGTAGCCTATTCCTTCCTTCTAGCATGCCCACATCCCCCCACATCTGTCATCAGCAAATTTGAACAGGGTGCTTTTCACCCCCTTGTCCAAATCACTGAGGAAGATGTTGAACAGTGCAGGCCTCAGGACCGAGCCCTGGGGGACCCCACTGCCCACATCCCTCCATGTCGAAAATGACCCATCCACCACTACTCTCTGGGGGTGGCCCTTCAGCCAGTTGGCGACCCATTTGACTGTGTAGTGTCGACACCACAGTCCCCCAGTTTCTTAATGAGAACGGGATGAGAGATAGTGTCAAAGGCCTTCCGAAAGTCCAGAAAAACTACGTCCACTGCTACCCCTGCATCTAAGGATTTTGTGACCTGGCTGTAGAAGGCCACCAGCTGTCCTGTCCCTCCTGTACAGCCTATAATCCTTGATATTCACCACCTAGTCATGCGTTTGGTCTCACCACATTTCAGTGAGCCCCACTCACTGGTTGGTGTCAGCTAGCAGGTAAGTTCCTCCTGCTTGTTTCCCATACTATGAGCATTTTTGTAGAGGCATTTGAGGCCTCCTGTGGATGTGTACACTGGCCCCCTACTTCCAGCATTACCCAGGCCCATATTGCTTATCTGTGTATATGTTCTGCTCGTCGGTCTAGGCTGGGCTGTACTTGTGAGTGCTGCTTGGTTTAGCGGTCCAAGGCTTCCTCCTGCCTCGTCTTCCCCTTCCCCCGATGAGCCTAGTTTAAAGCCCACTGGAGGAGATCCACGAACCTAGAAAAGAATACACGCTTACCTTTAGGGGAAAGATGGAGCCCATCCCACCCGAGCATGTCTCTCATCATGATGTGCAAGTTGTTGTCAAGGAAGTGAAAGCCCACCTCAAGATACCATTCCCGGAGCTGCCAGTTGGTCTCAAATTGGATCTTCATGTACCTCGCTGAAGTTGTTTTCTTGAACTTCTATGTCAGTGGTGGGTACTATTCTTTTTTATCATTTTCACTTCATCCACTAGGCTGCTAGCAAGCAGTCCTTGTATATTCTTTCTGTGTACAGGCTCCATGTGGCAAAGTGGGGCTCCCTACCTAGCCACACTGCTAGGTTCCCCACTGGCTTTTGGGCACACCACCCACCTGACTCACCTGCCATGACTTGTTCTTAATTAAGATGTTAATTAAGGCGGGAGGCTTCCTATTCGTGCCCTGATGCCAGGAGGCATTATCTGCAGCTCCGTGCCTCCCCTACACCGCAGCCAATGCCTTGCAGATGGCATCCACTGATGTTAATCTCACCAGCCCCACACTGGGCCCCATAATCCTCCAGTTCAGACCCCTGTAAGATCCCTCCATTCCAGCAGCGTACCCTACCTTCATTTGGGCTGCCTAGCTCCTGAAACTATTTCCTGTCTTGGGCGTGATCTCCCCGGGACCTTTTCCCACACAGGCCCTGGCCTCACCTCCAAGGCCAGTCAGAACCCCAGGCCTTCAGCTCTGGGCATCCCTCGCAGTGGGCCCCTGGCCCTTTTGATCTTTCTGGTCCTGGCCCCAGCACTGACCAGTTAAGGATACTCCAAATCAGGACTCTAAGCCTTTAGACCCACTCTCGCTGCTGGGTCTGCCTTCTGGCCCTGCTAGGTATAACCCACCTTGTTGTGGGAGCTAGGGTAACTCACACCACAGCTGGTGTTCCAGGGTCTACAGGGACTCTTACTCTCCCCCTGGAGCAGCAGGTCATTGTGCTCACTATAGGTCTTGCTTTTGACTCACATTAGGCCTCTCAGCAGTGGAGGACTTACCGGGGTCAGGACTCACCCCTCTCTCTTGCTCCTACTCCCCTGCAGTGGGGCACCACACCACTCCCTCACTCAGGGCTCCACATTGCCCTCTTCACTCGGGGCTACTCATTTCTTCCCCCCTCACTTGGGACCTTGGGGTTTCCCTCCCTGGTGGGCTTAGGTGGCCATAGCCATGCCTGGCCCCAACTACTTTTCTACAGGGTCTTGTGCCCCACAGGGCTCAGGTGGTCTCAGCTGTGCCTGGCCCCAACTTCTGATGTTACTGGACCCACCCAAGGTGAGGGCTAGGGTTAAGGCACCCTTACCTGCCTTTCACCAGGGTGATAACTGGCCTGGCATTTCCTGGGGGCTCCTGTACCACTGAGAGTCCCACCAGGCCACCCACTCCTGGCAGGGTGCAGTTTTAGGTCATGCCCAGGACCTGGAGCCTCTAATCCATCCCCTACAGTTCCTGCCCTTACCTCCAGGATGATACATGAAGACTTACAGCCAGGTAATGTTGCTGCCTGGCTTACCAGCAGGGAACTGATCTGTTTATATAGGAGGTCAGGGATCTAAAATAGCTGCCACAATCAAGCACCTGCCGGCTGCTTAGCTCAGATCTTAAAGTGGCAGGCACCAACAGTGCCCTGCCACACACCTGCCCCATTAAAATGGTATGTGGGGGACATTTCCCCTGCTGCTTCTCCAAAGCAGGCTCCCCTCAGAGCATGTGAGAGTCCTCAAGTGGCGAGCACCCCCAAGGTGCTCTTCCACACACCATTCCCCTTAGAATGAGATCTGGGGGTGCTTCACTTGCCTGTCTTCCCTGCTGGGCTCTACCCCAGCCTACTGCAGCCCCTGCCACATGTTAAGCACCCCAAAGGTACTCCGCCACACTCTTCTGTGGACAGGCCCTGAGCAGGAGATGTAACATAATGAAGGTTTTTGTATATTTTCACCATCTTTTCTACATCATTCTGCACAAAGTTCAGCCACAATATGGCCACTAACATACAACTTCAGGGCTAAGAAATTGTGGATGGGAAAAGATCTTATGAAAGATCCATGATAAGACTCACCATATATAAATAATACAGAAAGAAATCATAACATGGATAGTTTAGATTGTATTACTCCTAAAACACTGGGTCAACATTACCGTATCCTTTGTGTAGACTTTGAAAAGGTTGCTTTTTTCACAGTGATAACCCCTTACCTATATATTTAATTAAATACAAATTTGCATGGTACTTCTAATCTAAGAACATGATAGCATGTTCCAAACAACAAATAATTAGGAAATCATTCAATTTCACCCAGTATAATAAATAAGTATTATTTTAGCCATTTTACAGATGGGAAGACAAAGGCATATATATAGGTTCAGTGTAGGACTGCAAATACTGATAAAGTAAGCCCTCTGCTTCCAAAAAATTGTGCTATACATCTCTGATTTAGTTAATCTGTGAAAATGAAAATCTACCCATCCTTCTGGTGTATTTCATAATAACACAGATAACTACAACTCTCTTTTTCAATTTATTCACCAAGCCAACAAACAATAGCAATAACAAATATCAATATGAGATTGGGTAAAATAGATTCAAGTTATTTTGGGAGTTTTTTCTCACAAAAACGGAAATCTGAAAATATTTTTTAGTTGAACAAATGCTTCATTTGACCTGAAACATTTCTGATTTGTAATAAGAAGAAAGGAAATTGAAAGCCAGACTCAAAGGTGCCAATAAATGAAATCCAGAGGTCATATACTCACACAATATTTGAAAATTTAGGTTCAAATCCCTCTGATGTCTGAAGGGAGTTGAATCTGCTGCAGATACCTCCTAGGGGAGCAGCCTAACCAAAAGACTAAATGGTAGTTTTTTTCAATTTAAATTAATACAAAAGTATTTTTTACAATGTGGAGCAGCATCAACAGTAGAATATAGAACAATTCAGCACTGAATGATCTACAATGGTCCTTCTCAACTGGTTGCACATCCTTAGTGGTTACACATGGAGTTTCAGGGGCATTAGTCAACCATTTTGCATATTTCTATGGAACCATTTAGCATGTTGTTGAGCAATTCCACTATTCTCATATTGAACCTCCCAAAAAATGAAGTCTACTTTCTGAAGTACTTCAGGCAGACTAATTACCTCTTCAAAATTATTTTGCATTTTAGTTAGCTCAGCACAGAAAGGGACGAGCATGCATATACAGGTTTACAATATACTGTGTGCAGAGATAGTTTGTGTAACTATACATGGTACTGTCTTATACTAAGACAACTATGCTTTATGACTTTTGGTTCCAACTCTACTACTACCAATTCTGGCTATACTATTTCTGGTTTTTAAAGCTGCACAGATCCCTTTGCAGTTGCTAAAATGGATTACAGATTCACAAATATTAATAAGTGCTACACAATAACTTTGTAGGTGGGGCATTCTCCTGCGAGGAAGGTGGTATCTGTTTGAATCCCTTCAGGAAAGGAAAGGTTTAAACTTGGGTTTGCATAAGTTATGGAAGTTCCCTACCCCTGTGAGTAAAAAGGAAATAACCCACTCCTGCCTCCCCCTGCTTCTCTTCCTCTAGCAATTTTCTGAATCTGGTCCTTTATTTCTGGGATTTTTATAAAAGTGCTCCAAACTGAAATGTTTTAGAACTTTCATACAGCCCACTTGGGAAAATTAGAAATATTGTTCACGACATTGTGCCTGAGATTATTTGGCATATTTTGCCCAAGTTTCTGATTAGGTTTGGCAGCCCCAAAAGTATATTTTTTAGCAAATGATTTGCCAAAAAAATTCTGTAGTTGAATAAGAACAAGGCATGTATATAGAATGAGAACTAAGCAAATGCTGCAAAATGTTCATGATCAACATACATCCAAATTCAAAACAGCTGTATGGTTTAACCAGGACCATGACCGTTTGTTTCTTTTTACACTTTTTTTTTTCTAAATGAGTATTTTTCAAATAAATGTTTAAGAAAGAGTATTTGCCTTGAGTGAGATTCCCTCTGGTGCAGAAAGCCAACACAAGGCCCATATACTACTCAAGTCTTATTTGAGCTCTACTCTGATATCTTGGTTGACAGCTGATATCTGGTGCCTTGGCGGACCAAGGCACTTAAAGGGGCACTTAAGGGAGCCCACCCCTGCCCCAGCCCTGGCACAATCTGTGGGCAAGGCAAGAGCCCCCAAGGGCACACTTGCCTGCCTGTACACTAATGCCAGGAGCCTGGGCAACAAGCAGGACGAGCTCGTCCTCCTGCTCAGTGCAAAGAAATATGATGTCACTGGGATAACGGAGACCTGGTGGGACTCCACCCATGACTGGACCACGAGGATAGAGGGCTATACCCTGTACAGGAGGGATCGTGTTGACAAAAGGGGCGGGGGTGTAGCTCTCTATGTGAAGGAAAGCTACATGTCCCTGCAAGCTGATGTTGGCGACCAGCATGGACAGCTAGAGACCCTCTGGGAAAAATTCGTGGGGAATTCGGCACAGGGGACACAACAGTGGGAGTCTACTACAGACCTCCCACTCAAAGTCCCGAGCTTGACCAGGAGTTTGCCCGGGAACTGACTGAGGCCGCTTGCTCCAGGACCTTGGTTGTCATGGGTGACTTCAATTACCCGGACATCTCGTGGGAAGATCACTCACCTAAATCTGAGCAGGCACAAAGCTTTCTCTCATGCGTGGATGACCTCTACCTGACTCAAGAAGTCTATGGGCCAACAAGAGGCAAAGCGCTGCTTGACCTGGTACTGGCTATGGGGGACGACCTAATCGGCAACCTAGTGATTGATGGGAAGTTGGTTGACAGCGACCACGAGCTGATCACCTTCACCACCCGCCGTAAAGCTGGCAAGTCAGTCAGCAACACAGAAGTCCTTGACTTCAGAAAAGCCGACTTTGACAAGCTCAAGAGGCTAGTCAGTCAGGCCCTCAGGGACCATGACCCCAGGGAGTTGGGAGTTCGAGAAGAGTGGTTGCTTCTCAAGGAAGTGATCCTCAGTGCACAAGCTAAATCTATTCCAACACGGAAGAAAGGCAGCAAGAAGGTACAGCAGCCCCCCTGGCTCTCCAGAGACCTAGCGGACCTACTGTGGCTAAAAAGGAAAGCCTACAAAGGTTGGAGGATGGGATTCACCTCCAAGGAGGATTACTCCGCGCTGGTCCGGTCCTGCAGGGAGCAAACCAGGAAAGCCAAGGCTGCAACTGAACTCCAACTAGCTTCAGGCATCAAGGACAACAAAAAGTCCTTTTGCAGATATGTGGGGAGCCGGAGGAAAAGCAAGGGCAATGTTGGACCCCTGCTAAACCAGATGGGGCAACTGACAACTGACGCCCAGGAAAAAGCCAACCTATTAAATAGGTACTTTGCGTCAGTCTTTCATCAGTCACACGGGATGCCCATGCCTGCTATGGGACAGGGAAATCTGGGTGAGGGGGATCCCCTACCCTCCATCAATGCTGACCTCGTGAAGGAACACCTTGAGAAGCTGGATACCTTCAAGTCAGCTGGCCCTGACAACCTGCACCCCAGGGTACTCAAGGAGCTGGCGAGCGTCATAGCCCAGCCCCTGGCACGGATCTTTGAAAACTCCTGGCGCTCTGGTGTAGTGCCCGAAGACTGGAAGAAGGCCAATGTGGTACCGATCTTCAAAAAAGGGAGGAGAGTGGATCCGGCTAACTACATGCCCATTAGCCTGGCTTCTATCCTGAGGAAGATCTTAGAAAAGTTTATTAAGGAGGCCATCCTTGAGGGACTGGCCCAGGCTAACATTCTAAGGGATAGCCAGCATGGGTTTGTTGCGGGTAGGTCTTGTTTGACCAATCTCATTTCCTTCTACGACCAGGTGACCTATCACCTGGACGAGGGAGAAGAGATTGATGTCATATATCTTGACTTCAAAAAAGCTTTTGATCTGGTATCCCATGATCACCTCTTGGCCAAACTGGCCGGTTGTGGCTTTGGCTCCACCACGATCCGCTGGCTGGGAAATTGGCTTCATGGTCGGACCCAGAGGGTTGTGATTGATGGCAGTCACTCATCGTGGTGCCCTGTGACCAGTGGGGTCCCTCAAGGCTCTGTCCTGGGACCCATACTGTTCAACATCTTCATTAATGATGTGGACATTGGAGTCAGGAGTGGACTGGCCAAGTTCGTCGATGACACGAAACTTTGGGGCAAAGCATCCACGCCAGAAGATAGGCGGGTGATCCAGGCTGACCTGGACAAGCTCAGCAAATGGGCAGACGAGAACCTCATGGTGTTTAACACCGATAAATGCAAGGTTCTCCACCTTGGGAGGAAAAACCTGCAGCACCCTTATAGGCTCAGCAGTGCTACGTTGGTTAGCACTACAGAAGAAAAAGACTTGGGGGTCATCATTGACCACAAGATGAACATGAGCCTCCAATGCGATGCTGCAGCTAGTAAAGCAACCAAAATGCTGGCGTGCATCCATAGATGCTTCTCAAGCAAATCCCGGGACGTCATTCTCCCCTTGTACTCGGCCTTAGTGAGGCCGCAGCTGGAGTACTGCGTCCAGTTTTGGGCTCCACAATTCAAAAAGGATGTGGAGAAGCTTGAGAGAGTCCAGACGAGAGCCACGCGCATGATCAGAGGTCAGGAAAACAGATCTTACGATGACAGGCTGAGAGCCATGGGACTCTTTAGCCTGGAAAAGCGTAGGCTCAGGGGTGATCTGATGGCCACCTACAAGTTTATCAGGGGTGACCACCAGGATCTGGGGGAACGTCTGTTCACCAGAGCGCCCCATGGGATGACGAGGTTGAACGGTCACAAACTCCTGCAAGACCGTTTCAGGCTGGACATAAGGAAGAATTTCTTTACTGTCCGAGCCCCCAAGCTCTGGAACAGTCTGCCAGCGGAGGTGGTTCAAGCACCTACACTGAACACCTTCAAGAGTAAATTGGATGCTTATCTTGCTGGGATCCTATGACCCCAGCTGACTTCCTGCCCTTTGGGCAGGGGGCTGGACTCGATGATCTCCCAAGGTCCCTTCCAGCCCTAATGTCTATGAAATCTATGAAATCTATGACAGGGAATAGGCTTGTAATGGGTTATTATCTGTCTGGTCTTTTTACCTTCTTTACAAGAAATTCTGTTTTATTTAAGCAATAGGATTCATTCATTCAGAGAACAGGAGTTGGCAATGAAGACAGTCAAAATACAATATTCATGAACGAGTTTTATGTAACTCACGGTTACTTTGTATAATATAGTTTTTAATTACAACTAGTAATAGAATGAAATAATCAGACTTTTTTCAGTAATGTATGAGAGGAAGGAAGACTAACGAAATTAAACAGATAAATTATATTTTTTGAATATTTTGGTAGCCTCTAAATTGTTTCCAGAACTTCCATCTAACATTTCGCCACTCCAGCCATAAGACTACAACACTTTTCTAATGTGTTCACGTGGCCCGTACAGACTGAAATATAACCAAAATGAAATAGGCATGCTCCTCACCCAGGAAAGTCCACTGTAATATTCTCCATACAACTTAAGTAGTCAAATTACCCTGGGAAGTAGTGTAATGTAATACAGATAATGATAAAAACAAAATTACACATGATTATCTCATTTCCAGTGACAGACTGCCTTTTTATTTTTAAGAAGGAAGGATACTAGACAAAAGAAAATAAAACTTACATGAAACATACTGCAAGTCATCAGCTAAACAAAAGAAAAGCTTTGACATCAGGAAAACTAATGGGATTACACTGTGCCTCTAGTGTACTGTATATATGACCAAAACATATGTAACAGGTTATGGTCTTTCTCATTAGTAAGCTTCCTGTCACAACTAGGATATGCTAAAGAAAGAAAATAAAAGACTGTGTTACAGTTTGTCATCTGCTTATTCTGCCAAAAATCCTTAGTGTGCTGAATTTCATAGAATATTTTACATACCATAAAACAGAAAGAGAGTGAGAGAGATTTCTCTTACTTCTCTCATTTCAAGGGCAATCATCCATTTTAGTCCTAAAGTTTCTAATTTCCACATAAATGGTGGGTCATCTCGTTTTTATGATTGAATGGTATTGACACCAGAAATACAATTATCCAAATGGTGCTATTGATAATGTCATCTGTACTGAAGGGATGAATCTTACAGCATTCCAGTTTTCCCACCTGAGTAACCTGTGTGCCCCAAATTTGGTTCTTTGTCCTATATTGCATCAAACAATACCAGTTTTTTAAGCTGAAATCAAACCTGAGAAAGAGAGTGAGAAAAAGAGAGACAACACCACTCTGCAGGCGTGGATCCTGGTTTTGGCAAAGGCAGGTGGAGGAGCAGCCACTCATGCTACATGGGCTGTACCCCTGCTCCCAACCTCCTCCCACCAACACATCAATTCAGGCAGATAGTACTATAGAAGCCTCTGGGAACTTTTTAATGTTCCCAAAGCACACAACTCAGAAGCATGTCTCCTCCTATACCCTTGTGTCCCATCCTTCAGGCACTGCTGATTTCCCTGATGTTCCAGGAACAGGGGATGTTTAGAGTTGCTCCTGTTTGCTCCAACTGGGCTGCATGTGGAATGTGGGGACTTAGCTGGAAACAGCAGTAGTAGAAATAGGGAGGTAATGGATTCCCCCGTGGAGCAGGCATGGGAAGCTTCCCTAGGTGATCCCAACCTCTGAACATCTCAGCAGAAGGAAGCAGGCGCAGTTTTAAGATTCTCCTGCCCCTGAGGGGCATTAAAAAATTAGACATTTGTGGTGTTGACACCTACACAGTCAGATGGGTCGCAATTTGGTTGGAGGGCTATACCCAGAGAGTGGTGGTGGATGGGTCATTTTCGACCTGGAGAGATGTGGGCAGTGGGGTTCCCCAGGGCTCGGTCCTTGGACCTGCACTGTTCAACATCTTCATTGGTGATTTGGATGAGGGGGTGAAAAGTACCTTGTTCAAGTTCTCAGTTGACACTAAGATGTGGGGAGAAGTGTGCATGCTACAAGAGAGGGACAGGTTACAACTAGATGTCAACATGTTACAGAGGTGGGCAGATGAGAATAAGATGGGTTTCAATATGGACAAGTGCAAGGTGTTGCACCTGGGGAGGAAGAACCAGCAGCATACCTACAGGCTGGGGAACTCCTTTCTCATCAGCACAGAGGCAGAGAGGGATCTTGGAATCACTACTGATTTCAAGATGAACATGGGCTGACAGTGTGGGGACACGGTCAGGAATGCTAACCACACTTTGTCATGCATCCATAGATGCATCATGAGCAGATCCAACGAGGTGATCCTCCCCTTCTATGTGACATTGGTCAGACCGCGGTTGGAGTACTGCATCCAGTTCTGGGCACCGTACTTCAGGAGGGATGTGGACAGCATTGAGAGGCTCCAGAGGATGGCCACTCACATAATTAGGGGGCAGCAGGGCAGGCCCTATAAGGAGAGGATATGGGACCTGAACCTGTTCAGCCTCCACAAAAGAAGGCTCAGAGGGGATTTGGTGGCCACCTATAAACTTGCCAAGGGGGACAAGCAGGCACTGGGAGAGTCCCTGTTCCCCTGAGCGCTACTGGGGGTAACAAGGAACAACAGCCATAAGTTGACTGAGAGTAGATTCAGGCTAGATATCAGGAGCCACTACTTTACTGTCAGGGCGGCTAGGAACTGGTACCAACTTCCAAGGGAAGTGGTGCTTGCCCCTACCCTGGGGGTCTACAAAAAGAGGCTAGACAGCCACCTACTTGGAGTCATTTGACCCCAGCATCCTTTTCTGCCCTGGCAGAGGGTCAGACTAGATGATCTGCACAGGTCCTTTTGGACCCTACCAACTATGAAACTATGACTGTGGGGATAGCAAAAGTGACTGGAGAAGGAGGAGAGGACAGAAAGTAAGTGGAGGGGGTATGGCTTAGCACGGAGGAGAAGAGGGAATTCTGTTTTGGGGACTTAAAGTCCTCAGAAGCTCTAGAAGCACAGTCCAGTTCAAAAGGGAGTTGTAGCCATGTTAATCCACCCTGCTCTGGATCCGTTCTTGCCACTGTGTACTTAAAACAAAATTCTCTGGTAAGGTTCTTGGCATAGTCTGACTTACATATCTGGAAATCCAACAGGACTTCTTGTGTATATTAGGAGATCCAGCCACTAGAATCTAGCCATCTACATATCTAAGAATTCAATAATTTGATGTTTAAGATAACATATTTTAATTTGCACGCAATACCTGAACTAAAATTATGAGATTATATCCATGAATTCATTTAGGGGGCTGGTCCTGTAGGGTGATATCAGTAGCATACAAATCTCCAAAGCACAATTTAACTTTCCAAACAACCACCAAGTCTATTCAGATCTTAATTTAAAGGCTCCTCCCATTTTTGATTATGCCCCTTTTCCTTTATTCTGAAGCTTCAAATTGCC
This sequence comes from Crocodylus siamensis, assembly GCF_052110815.1. Classification (NCBI taxonomy): domain Eukaryota; kingdom Metazoa; phylum Chordata; order Crocodylia; family Crocodylidae; genus Crocodylus; species Crocodylus siamensis. The sequence goes on along the minus strand of NC_143396.1, from coordinate 213,847,213 downwards.
AGTTTTCTTTATGAATTAATTAAAATCCTTCTCTTCATTCAGAATACTTCTTGGATCATGCTTACAAAATAGAGCCTTTTAATAATGACTTTCCATTTACACTTCGCACATACCATTTTAATTAATCAAACAAGTATAAAATAGTGTGTGCATTTCCAACCTTCTTACAGAGTATCATATAACTGTCCTTTTGGTTTGATTTAATCGGACAGAATGTTCCCTGTTAACTTTAATGACTAATAAACAACATTAATAAACAAAGTAATTAAGTGTTAAGATGTTGACTTCGTTTAGTTTTGGAAAATAACCAAATATAAAATGATACACTGAAAACTGCATGGGTCTTAATCCTAAATATAATAAGGAAACTATTGTTCCACAGGATAGGATAGGATAGGATAGGATAGCAAGTTCCCTAGGAGAAAATTCTGAAATCCCTACTCTGTTCTCAATTTTGACATGAGCACAATTCACACTCTTAAGTCATGGGGTATGGCAAAGATAGGCAAACAGTAGAGAACAATTTAATAGTTCTGTTCATCCTAGATTTTCCTTGTTTGTGAACCAACCAGTGTTCCTGTTTTCCTTACTTGCCAGATAATTTCTCTGAAAAATTCACATTTGTGTCGTAAGCAGTTTGTGGAGAGCATTTAATCATCCCTGCTCTAAAAGCAAGCTTCTTTGATTGAAGATATAGATCTCATGCCCTTGTTTTCCTTCCCTGGTTGGGTTAACTTAATGCATTTTTCTCTAGTGAACACTGATTATGATGCATTTAAAACTAATTTTTTTTTTATGAACAGCGTACAATATTTGCTTATAATGTGTTGTTTCCAGCAAATTTTCTACCAGTAAAATAAACTATTAAAATTGCTAAAATAAACACAAAAGGATATATTTCAGCCATTGACAGAAGGCTGACAGGAGCTACTCTGAATCTTATTTTAATAATTTAGGTGGAAATTATGGGGTGTTCACATCTCTTAATTCTTTTTTTTTGATCAACAAATTTGGCCTAATAGATGGGATACTTAATATTATGACTTTCAGTATGTAACAAACAATGAAATCTCCTAACCTGAGAGAACAAGGTCCCAAGGTGAACTCAGCCAAGCAGCAACACGGCTCATCAAAGACCATGCAACACAGGCAAATGAAGCCCTCTCCAGAGTCAGCCATTTTGGAAAAGGGAAAGGCCCCCCAGAGAGCATGTTGAAGCCTGCTGTGGAGTCAGCCATCTTGGGGGAAAGAAAGAGCTGTTGGAGAAGTCCTGGGGGCTGAGAGAAAGCTTGGGCATGGCTTCCTGTCCCCAGAGCTGCCAGAGCCTGAGGAAAGCACAGGCTGGGGGGTTAGGAAGTCCAGCTACAAAGCCTCTCCTGCTCTTTTTCCCCTGGGAGCCCTGCCCAGCCGCTCAGAGGAGCATTCAGCCCTTCTGGAGACCTCCCAGTAAGGGGGACTCTTCTTCAACCCCGCTGTGTGGTGTGAGGTGCACTAGGAAGAAAGGGGGACAGGTGAGAGATTGATCCAGCTCACTGTGAGTTCTTGGTGGGAGGCAGAGCTAGGGGACATTAGCCCTTCACATAGGACAGGGCCCCTGTGAGAAAGAATTAAGACCCAAGGGAGGGGGCGAACTTTGACTGCCTGGCAAACAGGTGTTGGCAGGGGAGAGTGCCAGAGTTCCAGCCCAGACCCTGCTTCCTGTTGTGTTAGCTTACCCTGCCCAGACCCTCATCCCCTATGTTGCAGGAATTTCTCCGAGGGAGCACCTGCCTGCAGCACAGCGACCCCAAGGACACCTCTTGTGAGACCCTCAGAGCAGGGACCTGCCCATGCTTCCTGCAGGAGATGCCACGGAAGCAGCTCCACCTTCCTGGGCATCCAGTCCAGGCTACCTGTGTGCTCGCATCATCTGATGCCATCAACATGTACAATGTTATTGACCGAGGGTGTGAATAAGTTTTTGACAGTTTATCAGTTGTGTATGAAATAGTTTTGTTTTCTTTAACCTTTGGGAAATAAAGCGTACATAGTTGTAAATTGTGTGAAGGTCCAGGGACACTAGGTGTCTTCCTGTGAGAGGAACCTCCCTCACTCCAAGAGGGCTGGCAGTTCCAGTCTGTGGGCACCTCCAGGGATCTGGAGTTGGATTGTAGCTTTGCTGGTATCCCTACAGCCAGGGTTTCAAGTACATCCTTCTATTTAACTATAAATGGTTATTTTTACTTTTATCTGGTTTCTTTCTATTTTTGGCTTCAGCTGTAATTTCAACACTTACATTACAAAATGTCAACACTTGAAAGAGTGTAGGGGGGAGGAGGGGGGTTGTTTACCGGCACTCAGTATAATTAGTCCTAGTTTTGTGGGGGGGGAAATGCGGACCTTTATTTTGTATTAATGTATGTCTTTCACCATTGAGCTTGTGTGATTGTGTGTGTTTGTTTGTTTTTTAAAATAACAGAAAAGGAATGAATGTTCACAGTTGTCATGGATCTATAGCATTAAAAATGGCACAGGTGCTGGCAGTGTATACTCAGTAAGAGTTCCTGCTAAAGGACAGTAATTTGTATTAAATGAGTGTGGAGAAGGATGACATGAATGTGTAGTATTCTGGAATAACACTTTTTATTCATCTCAGGCCTGGGTTGAAAGCTAAGCTAAGTATCATAACAGAAATCTTGAATGTCGTGTGATCATCCTGCTCTTACAAATAATACCAGTAAAAAAATAAAAACATTGAGGAGGATCAGTCATAGAACCCAGAAGCATTTGTTTTTCCCCCACCTGTATGACTCCAAGGATGCCTTTCCTAAGGTCTGCACACCCTGTCTTTCCCCTTGGTCCTTCAGAAAAGCTGCCAGCCCCTGTCATCCTTTTGATAAATAGAAAGCAGCTGGTGTCCCAAGGATGGCTATTAATCTCCTCACAAGATGAAAGTAAGTAGAGAAGCTGAGCAATGTTTTGTAATTACTGATTCATGCACTCCCTTCCTGGGGATAAAAGAAGCTTAAAACTGCTCCTACTTCGAAGATGGATTAGTTTTGATATGTCATCACTCTAAGAAATTAGAATAAACCATATTGTAACACAACTTTAGTCAAAGCTGCTTATTTAGGATGACTGTTACATGGAAATGTGAATTTGACTACACTTCTGCTTGTCTGTATCAGAAGATGAATAGACTAGATGGATGGAAGACAGATTTGGGATGTAGGTCTGGTTAAGGAAGGTATATATTTTTCCTTAAAAAGTTCATTTTAGGAAGTATGAAAATGGGTATTGAAATTTAAGATTTTATATTCAGCACTGATAATACCGCAATTGTTCTTTTTCTTGATCAGCTAGGAAATTTGTTTGAAAGATTAACATAAAATGTACATTTCACTGGCGTAAGGGTTTATCATATGGAACATTAGTAGATTTGGTACAATTCATAAAATTTCACAAGATTTATTTTCTCCAATTGTGGCATAAATTTGGAATACACTTCAGCACATACTTAACTTTATGCATGCCCTTTAACAACCTTTCTGGAGAGAGATGCTTTCATGAATCCAAACCCATATAGTATTTGGGCTACAAAAAAGTTTCTGGTGATGAAAGCTTGTATCATGTTTCAATTGAAAATGTGTGTCAGTGAAAAAATGATCCTTATCAAAACTTTGTTTGTCACACAATTCTTAACATATGTTAAATTTGTGTGTTATTAAAGTTAGAACATGTTCTCAGCAGTTTACAGTAATGTTTATTATGATCTCTAACATGCACACCTCTCTGACTGTGTCCCAGCCCTGGCACTACACTTTTTTTTTAAAGTTATCTATACATTTTAAAAAAATCCAAAATTATTGCTCAGTATTGCAAGCTTTTTTTATATACAAAAGATGCTTCCTCTGTCCAAAGAAGAGCAACAGAATTAGACTTTAAATTGCAGGCTTAGCTTCACACTTGAGCAACCACCAACCTTCTTAGGTGTGCAATTCCAACATTTAAACTTGCCTTGTTACACCTTATGCCTGGGATGGGCAAAGTCTGGCTCATGGTCCAGATCAGACCCATGCCAGACGATTTCCCAGCAGCTCTGTGGTAGCAGTTCCTGGTTGCCACTGCTGGACCCAGTCCCACTGCTTGGGCACCCTGGGCTGTCTGCCCCACACCTACTGCTAGGTAGGGGACCCACGTGGGCACAGTGCATGGCCAGGCAGCTGAGATGGGGCTCTGGCTGAGGAAGGTAGGACTAGGGAGATCCCAGGATTTTGTAGTAGTGACAGCATGGGGTGGGACTGACGCAGAGCCATGATCTGCTCTTACAGACCCCTGCAATGAACACAGCAAGTTCCATAGTCATTGATGTGCAGGGGGTGGATCACAGGTCTGCCCCAGCCCTGCCTTGTACTGTCACCACTGCAAGCTCCCCACTTGGTCACGTGCCCAGCCCATGTGGCTCCTGGCTTGTCTCCAGAGAGTCCCCAGGTGCATGGAAGGAAGTCAGTGCATGACAGCACTGGGCTGAGCTGGGCTGGGGCAGAGTCCTGGTTCTGTGGCCCTGTGCTGTCATGCTCCAGGGCATGAGTGACTGGTGCGTCCCAAGTGTGTGTGTGTGTGTGGGGGGGGGGGGGGTCCCCCAGAGGTTGATTGCTAACCAGTGGCTGATCACTGAGACCAAAATCACCAGCAGTGAAACTGGAAGTGCACTTCCGCTCGCACTTCAGTTGTGCGGCTGGTGTTTCCAGGAGGTGCATGGGCAATCTCAGTGTGTACATGTGCACCTCAGTGGGTACATGCACCCCCCTATGCATTGCCAATGCCCCAGGCGTCTCCATGAAGACTAGCCAGGAGCCTCATGGGCAGGGGTTACTGGAAAATGGAGTTCAGCCACCATTTGTCTCACTATCCTTCACTTTCACACCTGTGACTTGCCACTAGAGGCCTGGTAAGCTAGGGCAGGCTTCTATCCCTGCTCTACCAGCAGGGGTGTAAGAGATCCTGGGATGCTGGAGGATTTAAACTTGAACAGCCTGTATGTGGGGACTGACCACACCTTAATGGAATAGAAGCTGGGTAGTGTGGATCAGAGATAATCCTCCCCTAGAGTGGCATAAGTTGGAACTGCATAACAAGTGCTTAAAACCACTTTAAGATGTTAACATGAAGATAATCCAAAGGTTAAGAGCTCTAGGAACTGCCCAAAATTACCAAGAAACAAAGCCCATAAATCCTGCTAAGCTTTATCTCTATAGGTACTCAGTATCGTTGGAAAATGATTCGTTCTTTCTGCTACTCTGCTTCTAGAGGACTGGTTAGGACCTATTACCATTGAACAGCTTGGTAATTAAGTTAAATCTACACCCTGACAGGATTTACAAACTAAGTTTTCTCCTTTTTATCTCATCTGCCAGCCCTTATCTGGTCAGCATCTTGTCTGCTGGCCCTGATCTGGTCAGCATCCTGATAGCATTCCTACCTTCCCCACCCAAAAAAACCCAACAAGGTGGAAAGGATGCTGTCATTCCTTAAATCCAATAATCCAGTAGTTAAAGCCCTGTGTTAAGACATGGGAAACATGGATTTGCATCACTCTTTATGATGCCGAGCAGGATTTAAAACAAGGTCATTCACATTCAAGAAGGGAGTATCCTAAAAACTCGGTTATAGGTACTCTGAGAAATTCTCCCATAGAAGAACATAAAATTATTAAAATATTAATTGAACTAGTTATAAGCCTGAAACTCTTATTGAGTGGGCTTACCACTTTCTCAGACCCAAGATTTAAGTATTCAAATCCTATAAATTGTTCAGATAGAAGCTGCTTTGCAAAAATAAATATAGTGGGTATAATTGCAGATCCATTGAAGTAAATGGCAAGGCTTCCATTAGCTGCATGTATTTTGTCCATGATATTTATTGCTAATACACTGTGATAAAAACAATGTAAAAAAGCAAATGAGCCTGTGTATCTGATTCCAATTTTATTATACAAATACATTTTGTCATTAAAATATTTCAGTAAAAGACAATTATATGGTTTTACTCAGTATATTGTGGATCGTCCTTTATTTTAGGATGACACTTGCAGTGTTAATTCATTATTGTTTTCTCCATAAAGATTTAATTATTCCAAACTGCCACCATGTTCCCTTAATTTTGAAATGGCACAATTCTTGTTTCTTCCCCTCTAGTTGTCCAGCAGTAAAGAGAATGAACCTTTCACACTAAATGGAATGAAAAGTATGTCATCAACATGAACAACAAGTGTATGGGAAGTAAAACTTCTCAGAAACTTATGATGAAATAGGGTTTTTGTTTGTTTGTTTTAAATTGAAAAATTCCAGTTTGCCAAATAAAAAGCTGTCATGGAAACATAAGTTTAGTTGAAATGTTCATCTGAAAGATTCATCAGGCCCAGGATGGCATTATTCAGGGAGAGAAGGAAAGAGAGGAAGGGAAGAGAAAAGCAGACCAGCCAACTCACCATCCAGCACTTCAAGCACTCATCTAATGTATAAAAACCCAGGTTCAAGTTTCATTTATTCCGATCATGGACTTAAATCTAAATTTTAACATTGCAGATAAATGCTGTAACCATTGTGGTCCATCAATGTATGCCTTTGTTTGACAAGTCTTGGTTTCTTCCCAAAGCAAAATGGGAAAATGTTAGCAATTTAAAACATTTTCATAGGATAGGGCAATTATTCCTAACCAGCTCAGGAAGGAACACAGATCCAGGAGAAAGAAAATGTAATCTGGATACCTTGAAAGGTAGCACAAAGGAGGAGAGTCTGAGGGTGAAGTAATACCTTAAACTGTAAGACTTCTGTGCTGTAGCTTGCTAAAGCAGACTCCTATCCTCCAACACTTGTTAAGGCCACTAACCCAGTTATTACTAATCAAGGCCAGCTGACTCTCAGCCTCTTCTCTCTGATTGGTTCTGGAGCTGCTTTTAAGGAAATTCCCCAGCACCTGAGCTTTTCTGAATATCACACTGGTCTTCAGTCTCTGCCCAAACAAAATCTTCTACCTCCCCGGTTCCCAACCCTGCCTTTGGCTTGCTCCTAGATTTCAGCCTCTGGATTTTCCCTGCAGATATGCTTCCTGATTCTTGGCCCTGGTTTGACTTACTCTTGGACTTCACCCTGTGGATTTGCCTTTGGACTTGTAGGTTACTGATTCCTGGCGTATGACCCTGACTTAGAATTTTGGCTTCTGAACCTTATCCCTGCGGCCCACAGATCTATGCTTGGCTCTTCCTTGGCTGACCTGGTGGACTATGACATACACTTAGACCATACCAAATCTGTGGAATGTTACATCATGTTAAAATTAAAACATGTTGTCAGCAATCTTATGTTAAGGATTAAAACCATTTCTTGCCTGCAGTGCTCTGACTTGCCACTGGATGGCTGGCAAACAAGGATGTGGAGCTTGCACACCTGGACTCTGTCTCTTCTATGGGTGGGGTGGGGTGGTTCTGGGAGCAGTACATCCTGGGATGCTGGAAGACTGAAAATTGTTCATGTATCTCTGTGGAGCAGACTGAGGTTACCTTAATAGGAGTTAGATAGCGCAGTGTGAAGAAGAGGAAAGAGAGAGACTTATGGACAGCAGAAAGGAGGCAGAAAAACAGAGAGAAATGCCTTGAGAGTCGTGGTTCCAGAGCAGCTGCTCCAGGAGGCTAGAGGTTCCCTGGGAAGCTGGAAGGGAAGCACACAGGGAGCTTGGAGCTGAGGAGTGGGGATCAGCATCCCAAGATCCAAGAGGCCAAGTGGGATGTCCCCAGTGGTGGTGAGGCAGCAGACCACTGGCAGCAAAGCTCAAAAGAGCTTAATTAGGCCAAGAGACACCAGTCAGAGAGATGCCACAGAGCAGAACAGTGTTCATGCTGGGGCAGTGATGCCATGAAAGGGCCAGCTGGAAGAAAAAGCACTGAGCCCCTATCCTTAGGGTACAGATTTTATATTACTTTTGTTTTACTTTTATTTGTGGCTGTGCTACCTGTCATGCCCTCACCTCTACAGGCCGGCAGACTGTGGAATTAGGTGCACAGAAACCCCAACCTGAACAACTTAAAGGGAAAAATTCACAGACAAATCAGTATTCCCAGGACAGGAGATATCAGCCTGGATGGGGTTCTGTTCTTTTTTGTTTGCTTACTTTACTTTGTTTTATTGTTGTTATTAGCAGGTTTAATCATCGGGAGGAGAGAATATACAAAAAAGCTCTCCTCTAACAATCCGTGGGGCTTTCCTGAGACTGAAGTCCAGTAGTCTGCATCAATTTAACTGCATTGAGACAGTTGTCTAGATGCACACGAACCTGAAAAAGAAACGGCACCAGTTTAAACCGATGTAAACAAATGGTGGCATAACATCTGAGTGGTGCTAAGCTAGAGGGTAGGGGAGGTTGGAGCCCCAGAATAGACCTATGTCAAGCAATCATCATCTAGTGACTGTGAGGATTGTCACCTGATTGATATCATCCTAAAACATCAAGACTTGATAGGCAAGAGTCGGGACCACCACTACAGAAAACAGGCAAGTGATCGCATGACCAAAGTTCAGGGTCAAGAAGGTACCTGTGGCCGTACCTATACCTTCAACTGGACCAAGCCCTAACACGTAGCTCAGAGTTAATCCTCTTCTGAAGTGGCATAACTTTATGACACTTAGAAGGCACTTAGCGCAAGTTAAAAACTTCAATACTCAAGTTCTCCTGTTTTATAGATAAATTCATCCTTAGACAGAATTTCTTGGTTCTATTTCTTTCATTGCTGTTAACTTACTTTCATTTCTTTTCTTCTTGCTTTTACTTTTGTCTATACACAGAAGTTGACATTTTAAGCACAGGCTTAAAATCCAGTTTAGTTAAACTGAGGTAGGCTTGTTTATATTTTTGTTATTTCAGCTTAGTTATTAGCTGATACAAACATAAATTGATAACTATTCTTCAACAGGGCTGTTAAAAAGGAATAAGACAAAATCAGTTTAAAAGCCTTTTTTTTTTTGTGAAACTTGTGTAACTTTATATATATAACAGGTTGTATGTGCACACATTTAAAGTGAGGATAAAAATAACTGGCCAAATTCCCGTTAACTTAACTGGTTCAAAATTATTTATAATTTATAGCAGTGTAAGATGGAGCAAAACTGCATCCATTGTCTTTAGTCATCTTATCTCAAAGTATTTTTAAAAATAATATTCTGTGACTTTTTTATTTGTTTTCTAGTACTGTGTACTAACGTCCTAATAATGTTTATAGAAATGTCTTATTACTATGGAGCAGCCACTTCCCTGCCCAGAAGCAGCATGCTTAGTACAGGGGCAGCATGTGCCAGCTTTTTCCCTGCTTGCTCTGCCTCCCTGTACTATAGCTGCTCCAGCCCATGCCCCTGGCAGTGATGACCAGCACCCCGGCCTCTTACTGGCTGCCACGCTGGCCCTGATGACCCACTGGACTGAATGCTGCTGCCTGTTTCACAGCCATCTCATCCAACTGGGCTCTCCCCGGCACAGTGACCACCTGCCTGGCTGCAGTGCTCCATCCCAGGGCTGCCACCATCATGCAGCTTCCTCCATCAGAGACACCAAGGAGGGGCTTCTGGATACCACTGCTGGGGCTGCCATTGCCCTCCTAGGCCTCCAGCCTGACCACCTCTCGGGCAGCCATGTCAGCTAGAACTGGTGGCAGCATATCATCAAGCACACCTGGGACAATAAGCAGTGGATGGAGGTGCTCCCCATGACTCAAGCCACCTTCTGGGACCTTGTGGAGCAGCTCTAGCCACACCTGGAGTGGCGGGACACTGGCATGCAGCTGCCCCTCCCCATGGACACCTGGCTGGCCCTCATCCTGCTCAAGCTGGCCGCACCCGCCAGCCTACAGTATGTCAGCCACCTGTTTGGTGTGGGAAAGGCCACCACTGGGGAGACCATTCTGGAAATGTGTGATGCCCTCCAGGACATGTTGGCAGCCACCGTGCTCTGTGTGCATGACCCCTGGTGGTGGTGACAGCATTCCATGCCCTGGGATTCCCTCAGTACATAGGGGCCCAAGTTGGGACCCACATCCCTGTCACCTGCCTGCCCCGCAGAGATCTCCTCTATTACAGCCCGAGAGGCTTTCACTCTGTGGTGCTGCAGGCATCATGGACCACCTGGGCAGCCAGTGCCCATGACACCCATGTCTTCCAGAACTCTGGCCTGCCAGGCCTAGTGGAAACAACTGCTTTGCAGACCTAAACCAGCCACCTGTACCCCTTCCAGGCCCACTTTAACTGCTGTCTGGACTGGACCCATGCCCTGGTGGAGTGTGTCTTCAGCCACCTCAAGGACTGGTAGCGCTCCTTCACTGCCTGCCTTGAAGTCTCCAAGGACAGCTTGTCTTAGGTCATCATCACAGCCTGTGTTCTGCATATCATCTGTGAGGCTTGGGAGGAGCTTTTCTGTGAGGTCTGGCTGGGGGAGGCACAGTGTGAAGAGGCTGGCTGGAAAAAGGAGCAGCATTTGCGGAGGCAATGACAGCAGCACCCCATTCCTCTCCCCTTGCCAATACCCCAGGAGAGCCATGCATTAACCAATGGAGGCCAGGCAACTGGGTGTGAGAGGCCCTGGATGACCACCTACTCTAGCACTACCCACTCTGCCTAGCCTGAATCACCACCTACAGACCCCCAGGCCTCCTGCCCATGCTTACTGCACACAAGTCTTACAAGAACAAGGTTTTATTTCCTTCACATCAGGCAGAGCACCCCTCTCCTCTTCCCAACAAACAGAACTCCCCTCAACAAACACAGCCCCTCCATCACCCACCCTACCTATCAACAATAAAAAAATTTCTTCCCCCAAAAAACTATTTACAATGTCCTTTATGGGCTCTCCCTCTGTCCTCCTCTGACAGAGCTGGCACATCCATAGGACCCCAGCTGTGGACAGTGGTGATCTTGAGGCTGCATGCTGCTGCCAAAGGAGTCCTGTCCCCTGCGTGCAGCTGTGAGCCCTGTAGATCCATAAGACAGAAGCTGTTTGTAAGAGTTTGCAATATTTCTCAGATAAGATGCTGTGTACCAGGAGCTGTGCGCTGCCTGGCCTCAGATTGGGGGTTGGGCATGCATGGGTGCCCAGGGGCCATGATAAGTTGGGTGAGCTGGCCTGAGCCCCAGAGACTACAGGCTGAGCCTCCCCATCCCCACTTACTCCTCAGGGGCCTTGATGTGGCACTGTTGCACCAACTGGTCATGCCCACGCTTCCACACCCAGCCTGACAGTACCTCATAGATATAGGCATTGGACTGGCACTGCACCTCCCCTTCGTCCTGCAGCACCACAGGCTCACCAGTCTCCTCCTCGGTCCTGTTGGGGCCCTGGGTGGAGGGCATAGGTGTGGTCATGGGCCTTGGTGAGAAGGATGAGGCCATTGTGGGTCCCATGCCAGCTCTCTGGGCCCCTGCATGGATGTCCCTGAGCTCCTGGACCTGGACAGATGCCTTCTCCACCCAGCACAGGGACACAGCACAGGGAAGGTAGCCATGTGGCAGAGGCAATGCCTTGCAGCATCTTCAGGTGCAGGGCAGGGTGCTGGGTTTGGGCTATGGGTAGGCAGAGCTGGCCTTGCTGGCCAAAAGGTGCCTGCATCTGGCCTGGGGGATTACAGGCCTGGATAGAGGATGCAGTAGCCTGCAGCACATTGCTGGTCTAATTGGCACTGTCCTGGTAGCCATGTGGTACTGCAGTGCCACACACAGGTGCTGAGGTGCAGGCAGGCTTGCGTGGCTAGCCTGAGGCCTGCCCAAAGGGACACAGGGGCCTAGAGTGCCCCCAGGCTCCCTGCTGGTGTTCCCAGGACTCCTAGTGCCTTCAAGCTTTTAAAGCCTTAGGCAGGGGCTGCCATAGAGTCAGCCCAGCCCTGGAGCAGGAGAGCTTCCCAGCCCAGAGCCCTAAGGCTAGCCTGAGGCCAGCCCCCTAGTGACAGGGCAGACCTGGGAGGAAATTTGTTCCTGCATGGGTGACTGGTGCCTCCTGAGTCGGGTGGGGGGGGGGGGCACTTACCCCGCAGCAGCCTGTCAGCGACCGGGGGAGGGGGTGGCCCCCCCTCCGCTCATCATGGAAGCAGCGTGTCTGACCAAGGAGCTGACTCTAAGAGGGAACGCTGCCTGGAAGTGACAGTCGCAGGGACATGCCCAAAGTGCTGACACTTCTCCTGGTGCCCCCACTCCCCAGCCAGCGGTCTCAGGGGGTCACCAGTGTGGTGACTTTGAGGCTGCATGCCAGCTGCCAAAGGATGCCTGTCCCCCCCCACCCCCCCCACTGCCTATGTGGGGAATGCTGCTGTGAAGGAGGTGCATCAGCACTCTCAGAGGGTGCACGTGCACCCCCTACATGTTGTCACTATGCTGCTTGGTCATGGCTACATGTGCATTACTGTGCACTAACTAATCCCATGTAAATTTGCTCCCTGCATTTGCAGGGAGCAAATTTATGCAGGATTAAGGGTTTTTACTGTGTAGTAAGTGTGCACATGTGTAGACCCAAGGTGGTTGAAAGACCCTCTCTCTCTGTCTTTCTCATATCCATACATATTTTTACCCATCATTTCATCCTTGTTGAAACTGGCATGCCTCTTTTCTACTTTGTATTCTATCACTGTAACATCTCCCTTTAGCCTTTTTTCCCCTGCTTTCTTCCCCCTCCCTGCTTTGCTTTACTTCACTGCTTTGCATTTTGTCTTTCTAATTTCTACCTATTTACCTTCTCACTGATATCCTGCCACACTTTTCGCTTCTCTCATTTCTTGGAGTCTTAGAGCAGCAGAGACTCCCTATGCCTGAAGAAGAGTAACTGCGCCTGACAGCTTGCCAATAACTTTTTTTCCAACTACTCAATTGGTCTAATAAAAGATATCATATCTACTCAAAGAACCTGGCCTTTATATATTGTATGCACTAGTTAATCTAAACTAGTTATGGTCACATCTACATGAGCAGCAGACTGTGTTCCTGCACATTTAGTGGCAGACTGTACAGTTGTTACTGTGCAGTACCATGACTGCAGTTTTTTTCAGATGCTACTACACAGTAGAAAATTTCTACCATGCAGTAGCATCACCATACAGTTAGTTCACACCAACACTACTGCATGGTAGCGTTGAACTACCATGCAGTAGCTTGTTGCTGCTGCACAGTAGCATCTAATATAGATGCACCTAATGTGCTTTAGAAATTTTACACATTTTAATTCAGTCGTCAGGTTGTATGATTTCCTCCTTTCTTCCTCTCCCCTTCATTCTGGTACATTCAAAGCAAAGTAGAGATCTAAAAGGTTTTAAGCATTGCTAAATCAAAGCAAGCACCTACATGAGACATCAGTACTGCTACAAGGTGACAGGAAGTATAAAACATTCAAAGTTCTGTAAATATTTTAAATGTTTCTGAAGATTCTGCAAACAGATGATACAAATGTTAAAAATACTGAAAGTCAATTAGGAAAAGACTTTGGGCTGTCACCATTAAATAAACTGTTGCTTCCAGTACACCTCCCTTGGAAGTACTAGAATAATACTCAACTGTATTTAACTTAAACTTCCCAAAAATAAACTTCTATTCTTTCCTTTTGGAACTTTACAGTCTTGATATTTGAATAAAATACAAATGGACTGAAACAACTGTGCTCAAAGAAAACAAAGAAGTAAAGGAAAGTGGAGATAATGCTGATCAAATCCCTGAGAGACAGTAATACAGAAAAAGGAAGAGTCTTCTTAAAGTTGGCCATGGATATTTTGCAAAAAAAATGGCACTTATACAAAAAAAAAAGGATACTGATATCAGATAAGTGAAGGGAGGTTGTGGGGGGCAGGGGGCACACTTTCTAATGCATGAGTAATGGAATAGTTGCCAAAAAAGAAGCACATGTAATGGGAATACAGATTCTTAAAAGATTAACACTGGAGGCATAACTGGATCCATGAGCATCCTGGCCAGTAGCAGTGCATGGGGCAGTGTCAGTGATTGCTTTGCCAGCAGTATAGCAGCAGACAGTCCAGCAGCAGAACTGGTATTTTTGTTTCATCACCCCCTCCAAGCCATTAACTGGCTCTCCCCATTCATTATGCCCTTCAGCACAGGGGACAAAAATACCAGCTGTGAAAGCCTGTTACTCTACAGAGTTCAAACAAACAGCCAGCAGGAGGGATGTCTTCCATAAGTCAGATGAAGATGGAAACAGAAGGCAGCCAAACTATTTATTTCCCAATATCAGACTGATAGAATATATTCTGTGGTTGATAATCCCACCCTCCATTCATGGATAGGTTTGGCTGGTGGACCTGCATAACTGTAAGTGACTCTTTCACAAACTTCCCCACACCGTTACAGACAGAAACTTTAAAATGCAACTGAGTATCATGCCAGTCCTCCATAGCCCCTAAATTGTCTCTCCACATATTTTCTTCACCTGCTCCCTGTAGAGAAATTTTGCTAATTCCCCTGTTTCCTATGCATTACTTAACTGCAGCTGTATTACAAGATATGCTCCTTAGAGGAGTGAGTTCATATTTAATGGTCATTTGTTCCAACCAACTGCTCTGATTTTGAGTGGTTTTTTAAATAGTCTGCACAAATTTGGGAATGGTAGATCTATACTAGTGACTGGATTAAAAATTTGTAATTATTTCAGGGGGTTTTTTTTATAGGCATGCTTTCGGCTTGCAAACTGGGTTAGACAGTATTTAATTCAAGTAAGATCCAGATTTGATAGTCATTACACACCCCTCTGTTCTTCTACTTCCTGTTGGACTGAAAACACCATCTGATGGGGAGGGAGGGGAAGAAGAAGGGTGTAGAATCAATCTCATAATTTCAACTGATGCACAACCAATGGGTATATCAGAAATCTGATAATGAAACCTAGCCTCATGACTCTACTAGCCATGTTTTGTAAACCCAAAATGTTCAGATATGTTTAAAAGTTCCAAATCTGAACTTTTGGGTCATCATGAAGCCACCATTCCAAACATTCAGATCCTTTCATGGCTACATAATACATTTTTAAAGATGTTTTGAAATCAGATGCTTTTAGTTTCTATTTGAAGCACCAATAAGACTCTACATTATTTCACTCAACATACTGTGTATATGTCAAGTAAATTATACAGCAAAAGTAAAGGTACTCCTTTTCCTTGAAATCAGATTTCCATTATTAAGCTGACCTTTAAATGTACCATTTTGTTAGGTAAACATCATTATATGAAATTAGTCACAGCTTTCTTGTTTTTGTGCAAGCAAATCTTGATTACTGGCCTTTCTATAAGTCTGATACTCAGTTTAATAATTCATGCTTCTCTGCTTATCAGCTTTAGAAATCAAAACGGTGCATTCTGCTATAAATCATTCCCACTGCTGCATTTCATTTTAATGTACGGCAGAAAAACACTAACATAATTGGTGCAATCTGTTATTTACAGATTTGTTGCAAAAGACACAGGTGGCAACTATTTTTTGTGCTATAAGGAAAAAAGACCTCTTTCACAATTTGAGTAAAGTTTTAGAAAATGTAGGTATGTTAGAGTAGAAGTCATCAATTTTCACCTGCAGTAAACTTTGATTGTGTTTATGACTCACACGTGTCTTTCTTAATTACTCTCAGATGGGATCTCATTCAATTTGTATCCAGGTTACAATAAAGTAATTCTACAGTTAAATATGGTTATTACAAAAAATGACTCTAAAAATAGTATGATATTCCATATTTTTCTCTCACTGCCTTACCCTACATACAAGTATGCTCACTTTACAAGTCAAATTGTGAGGTTATTTATTTATTTATTTTATTGTTATTTTATTATAAGTGCTGCAGAGTCACTTATGGGATCTGAAATTGCATTTTTTGTTTCCCTCATACAAAATCAATGGTAAATGCAGAACTTACTTCAAAATGAGTTAATGGTGAGTGAATTTGAATCAAATTCAGATCACTCCCTCAGCTATTTTATTCAGGGTTCGGTCTTGGTTAGCTACATAACAGACCCAAAATGAATAAATGACTTGACCCACTCAGTACCGTAAGCAGATATAACTTAAAAACAAACAGATATATACTAGGACCAGGTTATTTTTACAATTCCTATTGGACATGGCCAGGTTAAATAGAGTGACAAAATGTTTAATGTGTATATATTCAGGGATAGAGAAAAATGATGAAAAGTTGATATAAAAATATAATTTGACTATCTATAGAGCAGGTGTAATTGGAGAACGTTTTCATGAATAATTATTCATTGAATTTTTATAACAAACATTTGACTAGTTTTAGTGCTGGTTATCATATAACCAAACTAATGGGCCAGTCTGCCAATCCTTAGTATTTCCCTGGGTTACAGTTACATTATAACTTCATTGGGAGTTAGAGCCAAGTAAGCTTTGAATCAAAACTGCAGGATTTGGCTATAATAAATGCTAATGATTCTGGAAAGCATGAGACAGACTTTTTAATTTTTTTAAATGGCTGCAATCCATCTATAAACATAATTCATCTCTAGCAGAATTATTTAGAGTGGCACAAGGGGATGAAAATAAGAGTGACAGGGTGAAATTAAGATGGACAAAATTGAAACCGAGTATCAGGCCAACACTTGCTGATAACAAACTATATTTAAATGATTACCGAGTTGCTTCACCAGGGAAGTAGGGTAAGTCACACTGTTTGGCACATTTAATGTTAATAATAATAATGTTGGATAAAAATGTGCAATATGGCATTACAAGAAAATGAATACATAAATATGGACTGTGTCCTTTTTTCCCTTTTTCTAGTCTCTGTTATGCTGTTTTGTTACAATACATCCAATTTATTAATGTTGATCTATATAACCAGCTGTGTGATAGCCTTTCAAAAAGAACCTCTGAAATTCAAACCTACATATTAGCGTCTGGGTACAGATCAAGGTTTCAAAAACATTTTAAGTCACAGCAGACTAGAAATGCTTGTCTCTCTCTCTCTATTTTTTTTTTCCTTATGAGAACTGAGTAAGACCTTACACGGAGAGAACCTGACAGGAAACTAATCAAAACAGAAACAACCTCCTCCAACACAAGAAAGCCAGAAACAGGTTGACTTCATGGCACAGTGCTAGTAAATAGTCTCAGAAAAGCATCCTTTGTGCCTGTTGAGGGTCTTGATGCTGCCATTCCCAATGCCAAACCTGCTGCTATCATTATATCATCTGTCATTAGTACTGCTTCACACCCTTGCCTAACAAGCCAAGGGAATATAGTCTAGATTGTCTTCATGCCAAGAGAAGGAATAAAGCGATCTTGGGAACCAAATGATGGAACTATGAGTGCAGAAGCACAATAAACCCTGCCAATTACTTTTTGGAACCAGGGTCTTGTAGGTCATGCTGGAATATTGATCAATACATATTGCTCACACAAAAGCTTTGCTAAAGCACTGGCCATAGTAGGCCTGAACAGCAGCCCTGACTGATGCATGAATTCCTTACATAAGTAAAACTTGCCATGTGAGTCAGATGGGCATTCCTACCATAATGTGGGAAGGAGGAGATGGCTGTACAAGGTGTAGGATTATCTGGTGCCTGCATGGTAAATCTAGAACAGGAACATCCAGATTAGGATGTCAAACAAGCCCATGGTACAGGACAGTTTGAGACACTCAAGATGCTGATGGAATGCAATAGGTAATTTGTTTTGACCATTGTATAAAAGGAGGGCTGGAACACATGGGAACACTGTAGTGGCTTAGGGAAGCGTGTGTGGCATTATGCTCCTTGTTACAGGTACAAATGCCTTAACTCCTTGGCTGCTGTACTTGTTCGGCCAAAACACATTAGGGATGCACTTGCACAAAATAAATCTGGTCGAATCTTTGCCACTGAACTGAGCTTGTGGTTGCTCTTTAAGACAAATTTGATGTTGGGATCTCCTGACTGCAACTTTTTCAGTTCCTGAGACTTCAGTATTAACAACCCATCAGTAACACTTGATGAGGAAAACAGCAACAATGACATTTATAATACTCATTGACAGGTCTGAGAAGAAGAATTCAACAAAAGCATGAAGGCACAAATCTGGAACAAACTTGGAACTTGATGACAGACATGGAGATTATCAGAGGGTACATGTACACATGCACTTTACTGTGGAGTAAACTAATTAGCTCCAAAGTAAAGCAGTACAGTCTACACATGTTCTGGTATTAGGATACAGTAAACTAATTAACTCTGCCATGGCATAGTACCATCAGGGACAGCACTATGTTACAGTGGAGTAATTAGCTGCACTGAAAAGCTCATGCAAATGACTGGGAGCATAAATTAACCCCAGTCTGCTCCACCCCAGGGGCTTGCTCTGCCCCACTTCAGATTGCTTATGTCTTGGGTGGATGTGAAGATGCCACACCCAGGAACAGTTGACTCCAGCTCAAACTGCTCCAGAGTTTATTATGTTGCATTTATTGCACATGTAAATGCACCCAGAGGGTCACACCTGAGGCTTTAAGCAGGATCACTGAGGGAATGTTAGTATAAGCTTACAATGGCAATTTTCTTAGAATTGCCTCAAAGAACAAGACCAGCTGACAGAGAGGAAAGGAGCAGTGTCTGATAAAATAATCAATAGAATAATATAATATAATATAATATAATATAATATAATATAATATAATGCTGTTGACTATTTTATCAGACACTGCTCCTTTCCTCTCTGTCAGCTGGTCTTGTTCTTTTGAGGAAATTCTTCCACCCTTGGATAACAGCTACTTTTGAGATGGCATAAGGTAGCTGAAGTACACAAAAACACTCAGGTATTTAGGGCAAAATTATTTATTTATTTTTAGAAGCTTAGGGTTGGGAAAAGGAGCCAAACTGGTACTCCCAGAATCTAAGGAAGTGTATAGGCCAGAGTAAGAGCTCTCAACATAGCTCCAGGGGTATGAATTCCCACCCTACTCCTGACTTTTGCCAAAAGCTGTCATCTGTTACCTTACCTCTAAATAGGTACTTGGTCATTCAGACTAGGAAATTAAAGGTAGGAACCGGTCAGACCAGGGCCTTTTCTTTTCTTTTTTTTAAGAAATGAGACACTGGGGCTGGGTGGACCAGCCATGGACGGGGCTGAGAGAGTGGCCAAGGGATGGGGCCTGTTTGAATCGGAGATTCGACTGATTTGGCAATGGCCAAATCAGATTCAGCCAAATAGATTCAGGACAATGATTCAGATCACCAAATCAAATCACTGTCCCCTGAATCAGCTGAATCCAAATCCAGAGTGAATACTGGCCACTTTGCTCAGGCCTACTAATGACCTTGCAAGAAAAGGCTATGTATCCCATTATCTAGTCCTTGAACTGTTCAGTATGTTATTATATTCCCATTATTTGGTTTTAAATATGCCTCATATTAAGTTCTATGTGTGTGCATCCATGCACACACACACACACATGCATATATGTATAACACACATAGAGATATACACAAAGATATATAATTGTTATACTCCATTATCTTTACTATCATATTTTACCTGAAAGCACTTTATGTAAAGATACATATTACATAAAAATCACTTCTTCCCCACTTGGATAACATCTGTTTTTGAGATGGCATAAGGTAGCTAAAGTACACAAAAACACTTGGGTATTTAGGATTAAAAAACAACAAAAAGTAATACATTATCAGTTTCATGTATAGTAGAGAGATTTTCCAAAGGAAACGTATGTTAGTACTTGGTTAGGAGATCAGGTTTAAAATCCCTCCAGGTTTTCATGACTGTGCATAATCAAGATTGTTTAATGTTTCATCTGAAAATCTATACTTCTAGCTGTTCAGTATCCTTTAGCAGCGCTCTGAAGCACTGGCACAGTGACACTCCAAATAGAAGGATGCCAATATCTGAATTACTGGCATCAACATTTTCTTATGTTAAGGCAGCAATTGGAGTTTTCCCTTTCAAGTAAGGATATAGCTTAATCCTTCTTAGTTTATGGATGTGACAAAATTATAACATATTATGGTCAATACCAATGATGTTCCTTTTGTTAAAAATTTAGATGATTGAAAAATACATTGTTCAAAATAGGTCTTCCTGGAAACTCGTTTTGTTGCCTTTATTCTTATTACATATTATTACAGTTTTGAATAAAAAATAAAGACACCAGTCATTCATGCTTCACTGAAGGATAAAACTCAGTCTGTACCTCAGTCTGCTTGCACTTGCCATCCGCACCATCTTTGGAAATGAATTTTTTCAGGACTATGAGGAGTTTGCCTGATTTCAGGCATGCCTGAAAACAAGAATTAATTTTACATCTTAATTTTTTAAGCTTTTTCTAAGTGTGATATCAGTTTCTGACAATAATGGTTTACATTTGCTTGTTCCCCCCATACTTTTGTTTGTCAGACCCTTTTGGAGTTACGATCACTCTGGACTGTACACCAAATGTATAACCTATTATGAAGTAACATTTTCTGTGGATGAAAACTATTAACACGTTTTGACTCTAAAATAATCTCAATTCAGTGGTAGTTGTAAGGGTGAGCATTTGGATTGGCAGATGGAGTGGCAAAGATTTTGCCTAAGGTGGTAAACGCAGAACACCAACCAACCATTTCTCTTCTACAACTATTTGTTGTAGGAAGATACTAACAATACTTGTTGCTGTTTACATCAAACAGCATTTTATCAACATATTACTCTTCATAATTAAGGCAGAGACAACATTACCAACAAAAAAAAAATGACTACAGAAGACTGTATGTTCCTCCTTTACAGACAAATTTTTGGCCTGAATCAGCATTGGCACTCATAGGATTCTCAGGTTAGGAGCTAGAAGTTGCCAAACTTCTGTTTACTGCCTTATTAATTAAAACTAGTTATAAGTAAATTTAATCAGCATGGTGGCAAAACTGATGGTAGGTATTGGAACTTGGATTATACAAAGATTCTCACCAAGGGTACCATTTTTTGACACCATTGAACTAATAAGAACTCATCTAACATTTTCTAATGTAGTAGTGTATTTACTATACTGATATTCATGGCAGTAAAAGGGAGAGTGAGGGAAACCCTCTGCAGAATACAGTAAGGCATGTTTACTATCATTGCTTAATGCAGCTTCTTGTTTTTCTGTCTCTTAAATGCTAGCGTATAAACTACCAGTCTTTGAAATCATAAAATCCAGTTTTTACAATAGCACTTTGTTACATTTTATGAATTGAGAAGAAAGTAATTTTATATAAAACAGCAAAGCTGCTTGTGCCAACAACATCCAAACAGTAAAAGCAAATGTTTCCAAACCTGATTTATACTCTCACCATTAGAGAACTGGCCCAAGAATGACCAGGACTTTTCACCTGTGTTATTAGTGTTGTATTTGATTGTGTTTATACCACTCTACAGACATCACTAATTAATGTTTCCTAAGAATTTACAAATAATAGTGAATATTGAAGTGGGTTATTCTTTTCAATAATATTTTATGATGGCTGTTCTTCATAAGAATACCTTTTTCCACATTCCAATATGGAAGTGTCCTAGTTCTGAACCAAAAAATCCAGGGACGTCATTGAACACACACAAACACACACATACTGTGACAGAGTAGAAGAAGGAAAAGAAGAATTGTACCTGCAGAACCAGTGGGGAGTGTTGAAACAGCACCAAGAAATGATGCCGAGTGAGATAACTAATGCTGAGGAATCCCCAATGCCAGCATGGTCATGCTTCATAAGCTTATGCCAATGTCACTTGATGGGGAGGAACCCTGTGCCCAGGTTCAAAGCATCCCAATCTGTGAAGCAGGATGGATCAGAAGTGAGGTTTGTCAGCTCTGGGAGGGGTGAATGGTGGGAAGCACCCTTTTGGCAGCAAGCCCATTGAGATGGCTCAGAGGAGCTGAGCTGCTTACCTACAGAATTGTCCTGGCAGTTGAGAGCAGACAACTGGGGCCTGACCAAGGATGAGGAACCTGAAAGAGAAGATAGAGATGTGAGTCAAGAGGAGTTGTGAGTACAGTGGGGCAAGAGTAGATGATGCTGAACCAGCCTGGCCATGGATCCTAAGGTTAGGAGGGTCTCACAAAACAAGGACCATGTGCTCCAACTCTGGGCCAAAAGACTGTAAGGTTGAACTAAGATCTGTAGTAATCCTTGAGTTGTGTATGGTTTTGTTTTATCCATTATCTACCTCAGAAGGCACTACAAGAGAATATTGTCTTCATGCCTCTGACCATCTATTTAAGACCTCAGAGGTTGGCATAAGGCAAGGTGCAGGGGAGGTGGAGCCCCAGAAGACAGCACCAGGGGTGGATTAAGGTCATCATGCATGAGGTTTAAGAACTTCCTCCAATTTATATTTAAGAAAAAGTCATGGCAGAAAAGAGCAGCTGGCATTACTCCAGTTCCAGTTATATAAGGCTAAGGGTAAGCTGTCTGCCTGTAGGGGAACTGAGACTAAAAGGGATCAAGTTGAAAAGTCGAAGCACACCTCACAAGATAGGCACAGGTGCTTTCAGACACACACACACAAATTGATATCCCATAGTTTCCTCTTTAAAATATTTAAATTATTCAGTAAATGGCAGGAATAAAATTAAGTGATTTGGGCAATCAGTCATACAAGACAAAATAATTCAGTCAAACTGATTATGAATGGTTTTTAACTGAACTAACTGATGAATATGCTAGTGTGCTTTTCCTATCAAACATTATTTTTAATTTAAATATTTTTTTTCCTAGAAAAAAGAAGCATTATGACCAAAAATTTTCATTTTGGCTGAAGATTTTCAATTATATTTATATAGGTTTTTTATTTATTTAAATAAATAAAAAAAAGTCTTGTTTTGGGAGAAAACTTTTTTCAGTTAAAACAGGCAATGTTTTACATGCACCAAAAGTTTAAAACAAAATATTTTTTAAAATCCCACAAGTTTTTAAAACAAAATATTTAAACTAAACACAGCTTTGTTAGTTGTGTTTATTTTTTCTTTAAATTAAAACAGTTTTGGAAATACTTTACATTCACACAAAGACTAAAAAATAGTTTAATGTGTACTAATTCTTTTATGTGCACATGGGCTGTTCACAATGCAATCCCAAAGGCTCAGTATTATGGAATGTATTTATTCAGAACCATCAAGTTTGTGGAAGTAATGAGTGAATGTTTCCTACAAAAATCAGGCCCCACCATATAACAAATATTGTAATATACTTTCATAGGGATATGTCAAAAGGAAGAGTTTATTACACTTGACTTTTTTATAGGCATTTTCCCCAGATCAGATGGAAAATAACTTCTGAGCATTTTAACTGACTGGGAGATAGAAAAAAGGTATTGTGCGTTTGATCCCTGGCTATAGGCTTTATAAGATTATACCATGAAAATTCACTACACACCTACTTATGCTGTTGCTGCTCTCTGCACTTTCAGCAAGCTTCAACCTCTTGTGATCAATGTCTTTGGAAGGCAGCCAACAGAAGAGCAGAATCAGAGACTTCGACACATACGCACACACAAGTATGTAGGTGCACATACATATATATGCCACAGTGTCATTCAGACAGCAGTTCTGAGAGAGAAGGACTCATCTTGTTCAAATTTACTTCAGTGGAGACAATATTGCAAAGATCTGCTGATAGCTGTAACCCAGTCTCAAAGTATCGTTGCATCATTGAAAACCCAAGATGATATTTTGTTTGCTTGATGATGATGATGATTATGATAGACTCAGTCTGCAAAATGTAATATCCTGTATTTTTATCTTCTTTCTCTTCCTTCGTCTATGATATGAAAAGTTTTTTTTCCCCCTCTGATACTTTTGCAAAGTTAAACTGAAGTCAGAGCATTCTTTTAACTTGGCAAAGAAAAGTAGAAACACAGAGTAAGTAAATATTTTGTTCTGAGTGATAACCAGAGATCCTAGAAATGCATTTGCCATGGGAAAATGTGGAATTTGTGTTTTTATAGAGAATCTTTAGAATCTCTGGGGGGAAAAAAATAAATAACACTTACTGAAAATAAAAGGCTGGATCCCCCAGTGGGATCCAGTGGTTTTCATAGTGGTTGCAGCAGCCTGCAATCAAGTCTGCTAGAGTGTATTAACAAGGTCCAGAAACCTCTGTGTCACATCTATTCAGCATCCCTGCACTTCAAAATGGTGGCAGGGGCTCCCAAATGAGCTTTAGTTTAAGTGTGCCTGCCGCAATTTTGACATGGAATGCATGTGACGCTCCAAGCATTTAATTAGAGCAGCTCTTAGAGCTGCTCAAATTAACCTCCCCCCAGCATGTGTATAGACTCCCAATGAGCCTAAAACAACAATGTTTTCATGACTCTTTACACATTCTAAAAGCCAGGCTCCCTTTTAAGAACAAATCTATGCCTCCAACTTCCTTGATGTGTAGATCAAGGCAGAGATATTCAGTTAGCCCTTGTAATTTAAATTTATACATGCATCCTGAATACGTACAAACTCTATATGAGTTTATGTGCCAGTACATTTAAGTACAGCCTATCCCTGTGCTACAAAACAGAATCAGTTATGTTGACACTAGATGGTCCTCCAAGACAACTGATCAGAAGTGTTATATGAGTGCTTTGACCACTAGGTTATGGAATCAGGATCCTTCTTGTGTTCTGTTTTCTTGGTCCTATGAATCTTACATTAATTTTGGCTGCCCAGTAGCCCAACTTCAACAGGAAGTGCCCTATAGCCTGTTGTTGGGGCACTCTCCTGAGAGATAGGAAATGTGGGTTCAAATCCCCATCAGACTGTGAAGGGCTGAGAAACTTTCTGGATGAGTGCTTTGGCTCCAAGTTAATATGTAACAGTGCTATCACCACCATTTCCCCACATATTAGAAACAAACAAACACCTGGAACTGCATGCTTGGAAATGCCATAACCCGTCCTTTTTTGTGTTAGCAGTGTTCAAAGCCTGCCTACTGGATCAGTAACCTCAGAAAATGTAGATGTCACTGTTTTGTTTCTGGATCTCAGTGGCCTTTTACAAGAGCAAGGTGCCCAACTTCTCAGGTGAGACCACATGGCTTGGCACAGCCTATGCTTCAGGGCGCTCTCAGGACTACAAGGCTAGTGAGTTTCAGGTACTTTCAGGGTCAGGTAGCTATAAAGTTGATATTTTTTTTATAACAATGTTGTACTTACAGACCTAAAACAAGTTTTATGTGGACTTTAGGTATCTAAATGCTTTCATGGTTCTAGCCTGAAAGGAATAAGATGGGTCTGGTGGACTGAGAAAGGTTTGTGACCAGTAGATCTCTGCCATGACTCCACCAGTGACCTTGGAGGGGAATATTCTGTGTCTTATAATTGGTGATAATGGTACTGACTCACCTGACCAAAGTAATAAGAGTTAGTGTAATTGATTAAAAACACTTTTTGTGGTCCTGCAAGGTCCTGAATGCCTCCTGTGAGAAATGGGGAGCTAAAAAATTAACAAAGATAAAAATAATAAAGTACATGGTGATATCTTAAAAGGAACTGGGATTAAACCACTGCAGTGTGCTCTGCATAGGTCACACTGAGTTGGTGCAGAAAACAGCAGCTTGCTTATTAAATGAAGTTCCTTGCTGTGAGCACATTAAACTAGGGCTCCATGATCTCCCCTGGCTTCCTGCTGGTTATTGGGTTTTGCATTTAAGGAGATGGCATTAATCCCCTATAAGGCTTAATAACTGTGCTTGAATAAAACACCTTTCTCTCGTGCTGAGGTGCTGCAGCAGCAATGCAGAATCTACATCGTAGATACTCCAAACATGCAGCTGGCAGGGGACCCTTCAATGAAGACTCCAAGACCTCTGGTCTGAAATAGTGACTTCCAGACCATGATACAAGGCTCCTCTCTTTCTCAGCATTAGGGAAAGAAGGTGAAAGGTAAGGGGACTAAGATGCATGCACCACATAGGGGGAGTGGTTGCAGAAAGTAATTTGATTATTTTAGCCTCGTTTCTGAAGGTTAATGGATCTAATCACATTTAAAGATACATTACAAACACTTAGGATCATCCATGTGGAGGATTTAACCATGGTGTACATATCTAAATTATCAAATAATTTTCCCCAGTTTACAAGATTAACTGTCAAAGATATGTCTGCTTCTCCTGAACATATGATACACAAGGTAGTCTAAGGAAGACTTCACCTAAATTTCATGTGGTTAGCCAGGAAAAGCTGGTCCAATAATCCATGCACTTTTTATCTTTAACATAAGATTTTCCTAGGGAGGGGTGGGAGAAATCAAGCTAAATTAATCCATGCATGAATACACACTAGGCAGACAGCATCTTGGGCTTCACTTGCTAATTCTTCCTGCAGTTCATTAGTTGTTTGTTGAAGAACCAGCTACATGCTGAAGGAGCATCTTCTTACTAGAAAGCTGCCACTAGGGGTTACTTGGAAATTACAAGGCAGAAAGAAACAGATTACACAGTCTAAGCACCCTGGAATGCAGTTTATTCTTCTATGGTGGCTGTTTAAAATTATATAGTTTTTCAAGAGAAAGGGTTTTTTGGTCACATCTTCTTGAGAAATGGCAAGTTTGGACATTTATGGTGCAGGGAGGGGTGAAGATTTAGCAAAACAGCAGACAGTGCTAGTTACTTCTAAAGAAAAGAGAATACTCCCTATTCAAATACTCCCTATTCAAGGAATACTCCTTTTCTATCCCTATTGAAAAGAGAATACTCCCTATTCAAATACTCCCTATTCAAATCTCTGAGGGAGCTGGGGGAGTGGAGGGAGGGAATCATTCAGGGCACTTTTAAGAGCATTAAGCATGATACTGGACTAGAACATCAGTCTAATTTTAATTTAAAAGTATTTTTTTATTATTTGGATTCAGGTGGCTCCTTGGAGGGCCCATCAAGAGGAATGCTAGGCACTGTACAGACAGACGTACAGTAGAAAAGACAATTCCTGCCAGATGAGCACACAGTTAACTTAAATGACAAGACAGATGAACAGAAACATACAGGCAATTAATAAGTTCTTGTCAGAAGCTCAGACCACCAGTTTAGAACCACTTCAAGATCTGCTGTGGAAGAAGATCTGCCAGCATCTGTTGGTTTGCTGCCACTATAATTTAAGGATAACAATATGAAACTTACAGGGGTGTAGGTTGTAGCCATTTTGGTCTACGGACATAGGCAGACAAGGTTCTTTGGGCAAATTTGATATTTTTTATTAGATCAACTTAAATAGTTGGAGAACTATTATTAAGCAAGCTTTCAGGTTCAAAAACCCTTCGTCAGGCTAAGGAAGTTTCAGCAGTTGGTGTGTGCTCTTTCTGGATGGAATGAAAAGTAAAGAAGCCAGAGCCTGGGTTGGTATGCATACAAGACAGGGATCAGTGAAAATGTAGATTGAGAGTCAATGAGTGAGAGACAGGCTGGGGGGGGCGGGGGGGGGGGGAGAGAGAATGGGGAGAGATACCCGGGGAGTTAGATGTCAGGCAGGTTATGTGCCATAAATCCAATATCTATATTTAGTCCATGATTTTTAGTATCTAGTAGGCTGATGAAGTGGAGTTCATAGGCTTGTCTCTGGGAAGTATTTTGTAAGTTTCCTTTGAGGATCAGTACTGAGAGATTGGGGAGAGAGTGGTTTTCTTGTGAGAAATGTGCCCCCACCAGTAATTGGGTATTCCTGTCCTCGCTAAATTTCTGGTGTGCATTCATTCTGGTGCACAGTTGTTGTTTGGTCTCTTTTACATATTTTCCATTAGGGCATTTGGTGCACTGGATGAGATATATTACATTTCTGGAGGTACAGCTGTAAGACCCAGGGATGCTGATGACTCTGTTGTGGGGTGTAGTAATTGTGGGGGTGGTGGAGATGTGTTGGCAGGTTTTGCATTTCTTGTCATGGCACGGACTGGATCCATTAGGTGTGTTCTGAGCTGGAGGACGTTTGCTTCTGGTGATGAGGTTAACGAGGTTCAATGCTTGTTTGAAGGTTAGGATGGGTGGTTCTGGCAAGATCTTTTTAAGAATAGGGTCTCTTTCTAGTACAGGTTGCAATTGTTTGAGGATTTTCCATGCGGGTTCCAGGGAGGGGTGGTATGTAATAACCAGCGGTGTGCGATTTGTGGGGGGGTTTCTTCTGTACTGCAGCAGTACTGCATGTGGTATCCAGGTGGCTCTTTCAAACGTGTGATCTATCTCTCCACAGGAGTGTCTTTGTTGAGTGAAAGCCTTTTTAAGATTGGTGAGATGGCAATCCTGGGTGTTCTCTTCAGTAAAAATTCAGTGTTATGTGAGGGACTGGCTGTATATCATAGCTTTTTTGGTGCGTTTAGGGTTGTCACGGAGTCACAGAGGGGCTCCGTGATTGTGAGGGTGATTGGCAGGGCTGCCAATCACCCAGGCAGCCCAGGTGCCTGGCTGCCAGGGGCAACCAGGTGGTCACATGACCGGAAGGGGGCAGGGCCAGGCCTTTATAACCAGCTCAGGCCAGAGCCTGAGACACAGTTCCCTTCTGGCTGCTGCAGGAGCAGGAGCTCTGCGGCTGAGCTGAGCGGCCTGGGTTAGTGGCTGCTATTTCATCGCGCTAACCGGCTGCAATGATGCAGGGAACAGCATCGCCCTGACTGGAGGTAGGATTGCGGGCCCTGGTGGGGCTTGGAGTTATTAGGCGTGTGGAGCCTTTGCTTATGTTATAGCCAGATGGCTTGAGTATTAAGTTACAGTTAACCGGAGGACCGGGTGAGGCTGTAGGGGAGCGAGGAGGCCTCAGGGGAGCTCCCCAACAGCTTGGGGGTCCCCAGTGCCCAGTTGAGGCACAGTGCCAGGGGCACTAGTGTCGGTGCGGCTGGGCATTATATTGCGCCAGACAGGTGCAGTGTGCGGGGTTACAGACCCCAGCCCATAAGGGCGGTGTTTAGCCCCGGAGCGGGGCAGGGACAGGGCGCAAGAGGCGCGGAGTCAGCCCCGGGAGGGCAAAGCCCCGGAGCGGGGCAGTGACAGAGCGCAAGAGGCGCGGAAGTTAGCCCTGCGAGGGCAAGGCCCCGAGAGTGGGGCAGAGACAGGGCGCCGGGGGCGCGGCGTGTCAGGCCCCGCGAGGGGGGAAGGCCCAAGAGTGGGGCAGAGACAGGGCGCAGGGAGCGCGTGGTGTGTCGGCCCCTGAGGGGGGAAGGCCCCAGAGAGGGGCCGAATAGCGCAGGCGCGGTAGCTAGCCACCCGAGGGCAAGGCCCCAGACTAGGGCGGCGAATAGCCAGGCCGGCTAGCCACCCGAGGGCGCCGAGACTAGGGCGGCGATAGCGCCGGCCCAAGGGCGCCGAGGCTAGGGCGGCGATAGAGCTAAGGCTAGCGCGCCAGGCGAGAGAGAGCCGGCCCGAGAGCGCCGAGACTAGGGCGGTGAGAGAGAAGGCTAGAACCCGGCCCGAGAGCGCCGAGACTAGGGCGGCGAGAGTGAGCCGGCCCGAAGGCGCCGAGGCTAGGGCGGCGATAGAGGCGAGATCTGGGAGAGGGAGCGTGCCGGCCCAAGGGCGCCGAGGCTAGGGCAGCGAGAGTGCTCCAGACTCAGACCGAGCCGGCGATTAGCCAGGCATCGGCTAGAACCCGGCCCAGGGGGGGCTGGTAGTGAGCGGCGCTGGTGGAGCCGACACAGGAGGCGCCAGCAAGTGGCTGGGCGCCAGCATGATAGGTCCAGGGCGTGGGGAACGGGCCAGAGATTGGGGCCCGACCCAAGGCGGCGCCAGGTGGGCGAAGAGCCCCGGTGCCCGAGAGTGAGACCAAGGGCACCCGAGGGGCGAGGGACCATACAAGCGTCCCCCGGAATAGCTGCGAGGCTTGGGGCATGCTAAGGGGGAGGCTTGGAGGCACGCATTGCCCTTAAGGCAGGACGCTTATCAAATACCCGTCTGGAATAGGGACGAACAACTAGACCGTCCATTAGGGAAACTGGCAGCCTCCACATTATATATCTTACCATCAAAGTCGTGGCGGGCGAGGTTCTGAGGGTGCTACGTCACCCTAACGTGACGGTAGGGGGCGCTAGGGGGTTCACGGCCGCCCCTAGTCGCCGCTCCCTCACAAGGGTGATTGCTGGTTCTGTGCAGATATGTATGTTGGTCTGTGGGTTTCTTGTATTACATGGTCTGTATTTTAACATTCTGGATACTTATCATTGTGTCTAAAAAGGAGATGTTGGTGCTGGAGTATTCTAGAGAAAGTTAGATGGAGGGATGGTGATTGCTGAATTTCTGATGGAACTCAATCAGAGATTGCAGGTTTTCAGTCCAAATGATGAAGATGTCATCAATATATCTTAAGTATAACAAGGGTTTGATGGTGCAGTTCTTGAGGAAGTCTTCTTTCAGGTGGCTCATAAAAAGGTTAGCATACTGTGGGGCCATTTTGGTGCCTATTGCTGTTTCCATTATCTGGAGGAAGTGTTGGTTATTAAAAGTGAAACTGTTGTGTGTGAGGATGAAGTTTATAATGTCAGTAATATCTTTGGGTCCGTATTCTGAGTTGTAATTTTGTTCCTGTAGATATGTAAGGCAAGCTTGGATGCCATCCTGGTGTAGAATGTTGGTATATAGGCTATGAAGGTGGCTAGAAGGGTGTTGCTGGGAAGGTGGTCTGTGTTTTTAAGTTTCCGTAGAAAGTCTGTAGAGTCTTGGACAAAACTTGCTCTGTGGGTGATGAGCAGATTTAGGATTGATTCAACAAAACCTGATATTTCCCCAATTATGGTCCCATGGTTGGATATGATAGGTCTGCCAGGGTTCTCTTGTTTGTGGATTTTAGGAAGCATGTAAAAAGTCCCTGGGTTAGGTAGTGGGGGGATCAAGGTCTGTAGTTTTTCTTGTAGTCTTGATGGAAATGATTTGATGGTATTGTTGAGTTTCTTGGTGAAAAGCGGAGTAGGATCTTCTTGTAGTTCTTTGTAGTAGGTGGTGTCAGAGAGCTGTCCGTTGGCTTCCTTTATGTAGTCTTCATGGTTTAGGATGACTATGGCTCCTTCTTTAGCTGCTGGTTTTATTACTATTTGGTGGTTAGATCTTAGAGATTCTATGGCTTTTTTCTCTGGTAGAGAGAGGTTGTTATGGTGACTTTTCTGTCTAGTAGCATTGGCCTGTAGCCCCATTCTGTCTACCTGGCTTAGTATGCCCTGCCCACATGGGTCACAGGCTGGTCTCCATGGAGACTCCAGGATCACTGGGCAGTGCAGGGCCGGGGCATGGGGCAGAGCCGTGATCCACTTCCAGCATATTCCTGCCCACAGAACAACCTCCTAATACAGGGGCGTGCAGGAAACAGATCACAGCCTCCAGCACTGGCCCTGTGCTGTCACTGCGCAGTGATCCCAATCCCAGCCCCAGACCTAGCCCTGCCTGTCTGTCCCACTCCTGGATGTGGCTCCCCTGCCCACCCTCAGCCCCATCCCCTCCACCCAGGGGAGTTCAGGGCAGAGCCACTTATAAAGTTTTGGTGAGCTGTTGGCAGGCAGGGCATGTGTGCGTGTGGTGGGGAAGCTCCCTAAGTGGCCCTCTTGCCCAAGTAATTTCCCTCCCCTGCTTTAGCAGATGACTGATCAAGGGGGTACTATATCTCCTGTCTTGCATACAATATTTTTGTTAATACAGGTAAAAAACATGAACATATGCATGTTTCTTTTTCCCATTTATGTTTTAAAGTAATTTTATGAACCACCACAACCCCAGATCTTTCTTTCTAGTATAACTACTTATCCAGCTATTGTTCATTCTGTGGTTGATGTCTCTTTATATGACCAGGGTCACCAGCCCTAAACAACTATTCCCATTCAACAGGCTAGGGAAGCTACACCCACACTCAAAATGAGGATGATGATAGTGGTGATGGTGATATAAAAATACAAATAAAAAACAATTTGTATCAACAAAAGCAACATTTGAACCCATACACTCAGAGAAGAGTCAATAATGGTATCACCATTTATTACCATCAACACTTATCCACCTCTTCACAACTAGAGTTGTGGCTGCCAACAGCATAATTAGAGCAGATCAACTTCTATATGCCATCTCTAAGGCAGGTACAAGTCCAGGTAAAGGCATGATAGAATATAATGTGCAATCCACACAATCACACATCCTGCTATGCCACAATATGCATGGAGGTGTGATTGAGTGATCATGCATTAGATCCTATCCCTCTTTATTGCCAGTGTTGGTACCTGATCCTTGGCTCCCCTGATATTAGCAAGAAGCCAGTTCCATGACTGGGAGCCCCTCTGCTAATGGGGCTCCCAGCCACAGGGACCATGTACAAGAAACTGACATGACTCTTGGTCCTGGCTGCACTCCACCCGTAGCTGTGGCTGACAGTCCCAGACCTGAAGCTGCACCACGTGCCAAACCAGGACCATGAGTCCTTTCACCTCAGCCCTGGAACCAAGTGTAAAATCTAGGACCAATATTTCTATCTCCTTCAAGACTGAGCCCCAGCAGCCATGAAGCGCTGCTGCAATCTCCCAGCCTTAAGAGTGCATGGGGCACCATGTGGCTGGGAGATCACAGCAGCTTTGATCTCCCAGCCACTGTGTGGAGCAGCCTCAAAGCTGGAAGATAAAAGAGATTGTAAGATTGTGCCCCCAGGAGCTGGGAGACTGCAGCAGCTGCAGTCTCCTAACTGCAGACTGCCCACACGTGCAAATTAAAGCTGGAGAGAAGCCAGCTATAACATCATTACACATGTTCAAGCAATAACTTTATAGCTGGTTGGACCTTTTTAAAGCACCATAGTTAATTTGCACATGGAGCCAGTCTAAATTTATTGCAGTTAACATGTAGAGGGGACCTAGTAGCTCATCATCACACAACAGAAGATTAGTACTGATTGGTCTTACAATCTTTTTGCTGTTTCTTAACTATTATCTGTCATCAGCTCTGGTCCTCTGGGCCATTGTCTTCCATACACTCTATCCTTCTCAGCCCCAGTCCTAGTCTTCAGCACTGCAGAGCCTCCATAGCCTCCGGCACTCACTAAGCTTCTCAGACCTACTAGACACATTTCTCTGGGATAACTACAGTTAGCTCTCCATTCTCACTAGGCACTCCCATCTAACTTGAGAGCTCCAGTTTCTCACAAGCCAGACTGCAGCTAACTCTTTGCAGCTATTATAGTCCATGGTGTGGGTGGAGCTAGAAGTGCTTTATCTTTCAAATTTTATAGGGTCCTACACTTGGGCTACATGCATAATGAGGATGCCATGTTTCTTACTAACCCTTGTTTTGGAGCAGATCCTAATTGCCTCCAAATTTCTTTTCTGTTGTAGTATGATTTTGCTACATCCATTATTAGGGAATACTTCTAATAGAAATTATCTACATTTGGTTAATCAGCAGGGCAGTCAATATAAATTGGTGAATCATGTTTAGTTAAATTAAAATAGATTGGGTTTCAGATAGACCCAAATTCCCCTTATTTGCTGGACTTCAGTGTGCAAAGATATTCATGATGGGAAGCATTTTCTCCTGGGTGAAAACTATCCATGGACTTGACTGGACTTTAGATGATGTTCCAAGTCAATTTGAATTACTTGTGTAAGAAAAACTTTGCAAAATGATGCAAATCCATCCTGAACAGTTTAACTTTCCAGGACTAAAATAGCCCTAGTATTACATGAATACTTACTGCTTTGAAAGTAGTAGTGGTTCATCCCAATTCTTTCCATCAGTACAATTATGTTAAATAAAGCCATCTTTGTTGATAAGGAAGAAAATATTTTTTAAAATATATTAATTTATGGAAACTAGCAGTAAGATATATACACAATATAATGAAGTATGCCAAAATAGAAAAGCTAATGTCAATCAGCCTTGAAAAGAATAGATATGGGTAACAAGAGAAATTACTCTAAGAAATAAAAAACATTATGGTCTGGGAGGGGAAAAAAAAGCTCCTCCCAACCAAAAGTCATAAATAATCACCATGTCCAATAATCTAATCATAAACTCTGTTATGACACTTCAGTCTCCCACTAGGAGGTAGGAAATACTTTTTTTCATTTCCATTCAAATGGTAAACAGTCCGTTGCTTTTCACCCTGAGAGTAAAAATCCAATTCTAAATAAAATATTCAAATTTCACAGCACAGCCAAATAGCATGTGACACAGGAGTAGGCCTGGGATACAGCAGAGGTAGAACAAATGTAGGAGACAATGAGAAAGACCCAAAGAAACTATACGAGAGTGATACTGAATTCCTGCAATGTCTCATAAAAGCAAATTAAGTAGGGTGCAACTTAAGACTCCCTCTTGCTAAATCATCCTTCCCTGGGGATCATATTATCCTCTAGGCAACTTTAAACTATCTCTCTTCAGTCCCTGTGATCTTGTCAGTGCAAGTACTTACATAGGGATGAACTTGACCCTTAATTTTAATCTCCTCATCAGATACAACTGAGACCTTCTCCCCTCTCCTCTTCAAGACCTAGTGCTTTAACTGATATATCTTTTTTCATGGTATATAGTTCTATAGCCATGTCTGCACAATGAGCATAAAAAGTTCCAGAGTATATCCACTCATATGTATCCTACATTGTCTGCTGTGCTAACCTTGGCATACCAGTTATTTAAAACCATGTAGGATCCACACAATTAATGGTGCTATATGAGAGAAAAACAGATAATAAAGATAATTTCATTCTTTTTCACACCCAGTAACAGTATCATCTCTCCTCTGAGGGTCTTGAAGTACTTTACAAGTATTTATTAGATAACTGATTATACAACATCCCTGTGGGGCAGGTAAGTATTATAATATTTATATAACAATTGGGTAAGGTGAAATATAGCAGCTAGGTATCTGGTCCTAAGAACCTTTATCATGTAGCCCAAAGAAAGTTTCCAACCTGCACCACCTCAAGAGAGTACAAGTGGTGCTGTATCTAAGGGTGCCTACTGAGGCACCCTGTTGTCGCTGAAGCAAAGTGCAGCTCTTTCCAAATCATAGGCTACTGCTCTAGCTAGTGAATAGAGGAAGTACAGTCAAGACTTGCCTTTCCCTACCTGCTTGCCCCCTGAGGGGACTATGTGACTTGGGTAGGGTTTTTTGTAGAGGGGAACTAATAATGGCTCATGGGAGAACACTAGTTTTGTTTAGAGGTAAACAATGGCTCATATGCTAGATAATAGGAACTGATCACTCCTGGCCATGGATGGCATTACTCTGAGGGAGCTCCCAATACAGACAGGCAGATTCAGTGTTCTGAATACCAACAGAGGAGTCATTACTAGCATAATTGGTCTAATAAATGCTGAGCTGGGTGTGTGTAGATATGGGTTGATTTAGCATTTGGAGCAAGGATTCCCCATCATGCAGTGCTCCCTTGCTTTTCTTATCCCAGAATTCAGTGCTGTCCTTGCCTTGGAATCTCTGTTCTCCATCCTGAATGCTAATGAAGGTGCATGCCTGTTCCATCTCCCATTTAAATGAGTTGTCATCTGGTACCATTGCAGATGCAAATGCGACCAGGGGAGTTGCTTCATTCTTGTTACCCTTTTCTGGAGGGCTTTAGGTGTGTCTCGCATTGCATCTTCCTTGTCTTTTGTAAGTCCTTCTAATCAGTTCAGGCAGAGGTGGGGAGGGGGAGAGTTCTTTGTGAGTCAGACAGGCTGCGTCCTGTGCCAGGGTTCCCCAAGAACACAGAGCTGAGAAGTAACAAGTCCCCCCATTGATGGGGTGCTTGCATTGAGTGAGTATACCCATCACATCCTTACTCCATGGTACAGGGTCTGATCTTCAATCCATTGTAGTCACCGCATCAGTCACTTGATTCAGCAACCCAGCAGAACCAGACCAATTGCTAGTATAATTTGGAAACCTATGATCACCACAATGGGGTAAAGCATGATATTTGAAAGATTTGTTGCACTGGAGCTCCACCCAAGCAAAAGCTTCCACCAGGAATGATGGCCTGTGTTTTTAACTGTAGCTGCCAGCTTAGAGATCTCCTGGTTGTTGTGTTGAATCTCAAGTTTGCCATTCTCTCCCGAAGTTCTAAGTCTTTGCAGTTCAGCTTGTAAGGCAGGATGAGTCAATAATTTCATAATCACAGTGAGACCCATTCCCAGTGAAATGAGGGAAACCTCTTCGTGGAGCTCAGGGTAGGCATTCAATGTTGCATGGTCCATATAGGCATTGTAAACCTAAGATCACAAGTAACAATGGTGGTTACATTACAGAAACAGTGATTACTATAAGGCACCATGGGTTGAATTCAATATCCATTAATCAATACAATATCACATCTGGTTCTCATGCACACACATGCTTTACCAACACAGACAATAACAGATTCCCTTTCCTGGATAACATCAAAGGAACAGTGAGACTGATTCCCAGGTTGTGGGAAACATTCATTATGTTCAGCCAATGCTTGGTCTTCACATATGTAACCCAAACCTTCTTTTCTTCTACACCCTCTTACATTCACTGTATTCCACACATTATCTTTCTGCCAGGACCAAGTGTTATGATCTCTGGAGTACATTACTGAGTTATCATCAATCTGTAATTCCATTGTAACTACTGGGTGGATTATTCTAATTTCCTTACCTGCAACAGTTATCAAGAATAACTGCAAGCTCTGCTGGTGGTGATTGTATGAGCTGAGAGGTAACATTGCAGACCATTTTTCCAGTCTATCCAGGTCATTCTGGATCTTAACTCTGCTCTTCATAGTATTTGCAACTCCACCCAATTTGATGTCTGCAAATTTGCTATCTGCAATCTGCAAATTTGTTAAGCATATACTAAATCCCACCGTCCAAATAATTAATGAAGATATTAAACTATATCAAACCAGGACAGACCCCTGTTCATCGAGTACAATGTTATATATCCATCTTACAGTGCTTTTATCCAGTCTGTATTTCCATAGCTTGCTTATGAGAATATCAAGACATTTGATACTGTACCCCATGTGAAAGTCAAGGTATATCACATCACTACTACCCTTCACCCACTTAGCCTTTTACCTTTTCATAGAAGGAAATCAGGTTGGTCAGGCACAACTTGCCCTGGGTGAGTCCATGCGGTCTGTTCCTGATCATATTATTCTTCTCTAAGTGTGTCACAATAGATTCCTACAGGATCTGCTTCATGATTTTTCCAGGTGTCAAAATCAAATTCCCTGAATCTTCCTTCTTCCTTTACTTAAAGGAACACTATATTTTCCCTTTCCCAGTCATGCAGGATCTCACCCAACCTCCACAAGTTCTCAAAAAGGATATCCAATTGTTCTGAAATGACCTCAGCCAAAGTCTTCAGTACCCTAGGGTGCATCCCATCCATCCCTGCCAATTTATATGCATCTAGCTTCTCTGAGTAATTCCAGATCTTTTCATCACATATAACACATATGTGATGTTCTAAAAACTTGCACATTTCATATGCACAGGATATGATCTTCCACTAAATTTTTAACTATGACATTAGATTACACAAAACAGGACTTCTTAAAAAAATCCAATTTGAAATATGCAAAGTGATTACTGTTCATAACTAGAGTTGGGAAATAGACAGCTTTCCAACCTTAGTTCATAAGGAAATCTAGAAAGTGTAAGGCCAATTTACTCAACCTAGAACAGACAAAAGCTGAATGGTTAAAGCACTTTTGTGAAATGTAGTTAGCAAGGGCAGAATCCTCTTTCACTTTATGCATCCAACTGACAGTTATTGGGTTTTTTGCACATAGTTACACACCCTATTCTACATATAATTCAGATGCATAAGTGTCCGTACAGATACTAATTAAAGCTATACAGTTAAAGGCTAGTTAATCTCTCATTTTAACATGAAGTTTTCCCTTCTTAAATTTGATATATATATATCTGTGCGAGCTGTCTGTTCATGTATATATATATTTTCCATACTTGTGTAACAGCTGAAAAGCTGACCTGGCTTCAAGCTGACTGCGTGAGCCATGCTTAAGAACTCTGCATGAAAAAGGCAGCAAAAAGTTTGCAGAGAGTGCAATAGCTTTTCCAAACAGGAGGGTATGCCATGCACGGTGCATGCTTTTTATTGGAAAGTTTGAACTGTGACTAAAGCCCCCAATGAAAATCAAGAGCTCTGATTGGCTGCTATTGAGCCATAAAAAGCTGAGGAAGAAAAAAGGAGGGAGAAGCAGGAGAGGAGTCAACTCCAGCCTGGAGAGAAGGGGCAGAGACTCAGCCCCCCAGGCAGGGAAAATGGAGCTGAAACTTGCCCATGGAGCAGACATCAGGACTGGGGAGAGCCTGTGTCATCCCAGGAGAAGCTGATTCCTCAATGAGGGAGACAGCCCGAAGAGGGAATGGGCTGAGAGGACATAGACCCACATGGCTGTGTGAGGGGACACCTAATCCCATAGTGTTTGCAGAAGGTGTATTTCCAGAAGGAAACAAAAGGGAGCCTATTGCCTGCAGCAGCTGTCCCAAAAGTGTTACCAGGAAGGATCAAAGGAGTCCATATTCCCCAGAGCAGCAGAAGCCATGCCTCCTCCATCTAGTGGCTGATCATAGTTATGAAGCCATGCCACTTATTGTATGGGAGATGGATTGTGATCTCAGGTGAATCAACTGGGTTATGGGTGGGGGCGGAGGGAGACTGTTTAAAGGGTTATAATCAGGCAAATGAAATTATTGAGGTTGTATAACACAAACGGGCCCATCCAGCATGTTGGAATTCTCCACCTAATATTGCATTTGCCATTTTTTCCCAAATTGTTGGTTTTATTATTAACTATTGTTATAATATTTTTTCTTTCATTTACATATTTCTTTTCTGTATATAGATTGTTATATGTAATAAAGAAACAAGGTGTTCATTGGGTTTGGAGTGAATTCCAGGGGATGGGGGGTGAGGGACACACCTATCCATGGGACACTTCAGTCAGCATATCTCCCTGAGAGTGCTCCTAGGGCTACTGGCACCCTGAGAACCTGAAATCCAGCATATCACCCAACCTAGCATGGCAGCATGGGTTACACCTGGATTGACAATACATATATACAAACACACACACACACTTAGTCTTACACAATGTTTTGAAACAAATTAGCATGTTTTGCTCAAAAAAGAATATTTTGCTCAAAAGATTCTACCTGTTTGTCATTCAGATAATATTGTATTCTCATCAGCATTAGCCTACTTCCCTTCCTTCATTTATCTGTACCCATCCATCTGCTATGTCATGCCTTTATCTAAGCCATGCATATTCTGCAAACATTTAGTCACTGCATGAATAGTCAGTTCTCCAATATGTAAAATGCTTAAACTGATATAAACCAGTGCCTAAATTAATATAAAACCAGTAAGTTGATCAAAATTTGGGATTTAAAGTTCTAAGAACATGAGGGCCAGATTTTCATTTTTGCAAGAATCACTTTGAATGTCTGAGAAACTATTGTTCATTCATGTTAAGGCCTCTTTGCATGTCAGGTATGATATAAAATATTCTCAGAGCAGAAAAAAATATTCACAGAGGCCATGTCTAAACAAAACACTACTGTACAGTCATTACTACATATTTATTTAGTACTTGTATAAGTATAAATAAGTACTAAATGAATGCACAGTAACCTGAATTACTGTGCAATAGCTCTGATAATTGCCTTGTATGGTTGTGCTACTGCACAGTAACCTAATAGTACTGCATAGTAGCATTGCATCATGGTTTTTGCAATGTGATACTACTGTGCAGTACTAGCAGGTTACTGCGCAGTCAGCATCTCATGCAGATGTTGCCAGAATGTTACAACTTGAGCTAAAGGACTGTCTTCGATCTGTAAACTGTAGTAAACTCATACTATCAGGTATGGACTAGGATATGTAACACACTGGAAATTGCTGTATTTGAAGGATCAGGGTTTCAGACTATAGAATTTTAAGGGCAAACAATATTTCCTATTGTGAATTTGCCCAATAGGGCACTGATCCTAAATGGAACACCTGAGAGGTACCTTAAGTAGTAACTTGTAACATGAATTTGCTCTTACTATAATACTTAACAGTGCAATTTACACCACTGAATGTGTAATATTTTTTTCAAATTCTAGTAGGTACCAGAATACAGTGTCTCATCCTAAATTCTACCTTTACTTACAAAAAGCAGTCCATATAAACTTTTTAAGTACCTAGAGTTGCAAATGTGAGGATATCCTGTTGGTGGATGGATGGATTTATTTAAACATATAGTGCTGCAATCCTTGAAACAAACTTATCAGTTACTTTATTTATTTAACCAAGTGTGGGTATTCAGCCATTTGAATGTCACATTCAAATAAATTTTCACATTTTATGTTGAAATAAAAGAGAACTTTAACAGAAAACCTACGTTAACGCAATGGTCTTGTTGCACCCCTAATGCCGGTGCACCCTTGACCTGCGAGCCTGGGTTGGCATGACCGGCTTGGCGCGAGGAGGGAGATTTATAACCGGACAGGTAGGTGATAATGATGAGCAGGAGTCAGAGGGTTTAAATACAGCGTATTTGGTTATGGAAAAGGTTTATTTTACTTACGCTACTGATGTGCTGCAGTTTAGGCAGAGGAGTTGATTTATTCAGTTACAGCATGCAGATATCATTTTACCCAGCATTTACAGGGTGGGTAAGAGAGTTGCTTGTTACAAATTCCGAGCGATTCACATAAGCCATTGCAGTCTGCAGATTACCAAGAGCTCTTGATAAGAAAGATTACGACAGAGATAAAGAGATATACGGCGATACGCCAGAAAGATATGTAGGCGGAGAGATGCATGATCTGTTCTTCTTGAGTGTATACACAGTTCTCCACTTTGGGCGGAAGTTCTTTCAAAGTTATATTTGCCAAAGGTGACCAATCACAATACGCTAGTCATAAATAATTAATGAGTTGGCACTTATGCTTTCTTTGTTTGCTCAGGTTTCAGAAAAAGGGGGGTGTTATTTTTACTTGGGTGGTACTGGTCCTGTTTGGTCACAGGATGGTGCGCATAGTATATTATTTAATTTTTACAACTTTACTAAAGTCAGCTAATCTTGTTACTATAGGTACTTTATCTTTCGTGCTGGGCTGTCAAGGTCAGTTTGTCTCTCTCGTATGGGAACTCAAGTGATTTGAAATGAGGCACAGATAGGGGTGTGTATATGCAGCACTGTTACAACAGAGGGATAAATTACGATCACAGAGTTTGTTGTGTTAGCTTCTGACCTTGTGCCATCTGACCGTTTGCCATAGGCATCTGAAATCAAAGACTTTGATCTTTGACAGCTCTAATTGAGATTTCAGGCTCACGAAGGTTAAAATCTATGATTCTGTGTCTCTGTTCTGCCCTCTCCTCCTGTCACTCAAAATGAGAGCAAATATACATAGCAAAATACTTTGCTTTACCTTATATTTTGCTGGACTCAGGAATAACCCCACAGTGTTTGATAATGCTAAAGCAATGTTATAGCCATGACAGTCCAAGAAATACACAAAAGACAAGGATTTTTTGGGGGTGATATATTTTATTGGACCAACAGCATGGATAGGAGAGATTTGGACAGACCTGAATAAGAGTGCCCATACATGCAGTTTG
Source organism: Crocodylus siamensis (assembly GCF_052110815.1). Lineage (NCBI taxonomy): Eukaryota > Metazoa > Chordata > Crocodylia > Crocodylidae > Crocodylus > Crocodylus siamensis. Next base: position 213,805,658 of record NC_143396.1, on the reverse strand, counting down.
TTCAATAAAAGATACCACCCAAAACCGTAATGAGGCTTGTGGTATGGAAACAACTCTTCATTACATACAGGAACTTACATACAGAACTAGTCACAGTAAGATGTAACAGTTCTTACTACTTGCCAGGATCTTGTGGTTGACCTACTCCTGTTCTACCATCTCAAAATTCTTACTGGCCTCACCCAAACTGTCTCCTGGTATGCCACACTTCCTGGATACTTTCTTTGTTCCCCAGGACTTAGTCTGTCATAAAGCTCTCTGGACAGCCTGCAGTACAAACCTTACAGGTGAGATTTTATGTTGCATTTATAAGAAGAAATGCGACACATCTTGCAGCCAGTTTCTGCCACTGGGCAGACTGCCTGAGCCTGCTACAGAGTTTTCTTTTTTTCCTTAATCTAACTTAATTTCCTTGGAAGCATAGCTCCTATGGGGTCCTAATTATTTTCTCTTGTTTCATCTCTTTTCTTTTCCTTCCCAGGTCCTCAGTGGGTGCATTTACATGAGATGCCACATCACTATAGCAATGCACTAGGACAACATAGCATCAGGAGGCACAAACGGTTACCCTGCAAGTACATCATCATAGTGACATTCTCCCTCTCTATAGTGCATTGCAACAGTGGTGTAGCAGCTAAAAATAACCATGTGCTGCCAGCACAGCACAGTAACCTTATGTTCTCAAAGTCATAATTCTCAATACTTGAAGTCGGCAATACAGGAAATATGAGTACATTTATTTGTTTTACATTTGAAGGCGCTCTGTATGTCTTGAAGTTTTTTATTCGTTCTTTTAATAAAATAAGAATTTAAATTGCTCAAGCTGGTTGAAGGAAATACAGAAAGTGCAGTGTCTAAGTTATTAACAGCAGTGTTGCCTCAAATAAAATAGTTTTCATAGCTTTCAAGGAGGTGTGAACAGGATCTTTAAATGTTATATAATACTGATAGTTTGTGTATGGACCTTGAAAACTCATACAACAAAGTGGAAAAAGAAAACCTCAACTCAATATATGTAAGTCAAAATATATTATGTGTATATATTTCTATGACAGGTTAAATTCTAACTTTTATATTGTCTCAAGATAATACAAAGAAAAGAGTATGTATTCCAGCTGCATTGTTTGGCAGTTTTCCAGCTCTTTTATATTGCCTAGCATAAACCAGCCAGGAAGCAGCCTAAAGGGAGGTCTAAGAATGTTCTCTGTTCAGTTGGCTTTATGGTACTTTTGTTCCATCCTGTTCCATATGAGATAGGCAAGGTGTGGGGAAGGAACAAGAAGGGACTAGACAGAGTACTATGTTATCCACCAAATCATTGGCTTGTGAACCATTTGTCAACAGGCAGCATAACTTTAGCTCATCCCAGTTTTGCTTGAAAACTGCTGGATGCTGTATTGGCCCTCAACTAGTCCAGGAATAGTATTCATACTATAGAATAGACTCAGCCAGTCTTAAAAGAGCTCTTATCAGGACCAATTAGTTTGCACTAAACTCAAGGCTGTCATGGCTAGACTGATTCTCATACCTGAACTAGGTCATTTAAAAATAGATCAAGTATCTATATTGTATGCTTCAATGAGCAGGAGAGAAACACTTCAAGGGTAGGATTACACAATGTGAGCCACCTTCCCATGCCTATTGTTCTGGATGAAAACTGGGGTCAGCAGAGGATCTGGCTCAACATCTTAAAGTTTTTAGTTACTTCAACAAGAGTAAGATAGTACTAACAGTAAAGCAAGTACATGTGGGGTTTGAATGCCAGAGATCCTCACTTCATTCAGAGAATCTATCTAAATTAAATCTCTTATTCTGGCGGCCAGATCTGTCAGCCAGCCTACATCAGGGCTGGGCAATTATTTTGGGTGGAGAGCAGCTTAATGAGTTTCGGTGAGCTCTCAAGGGCCACATAGATAGTCCCACCCCTTGACAACTGCCCCCTCCCCCTTGTCACCATCTTGGGACCGGAAGTCCCACCTCTTAACCCCTGACCTTTGCCACCAGAAGTCCTTCCCCTTGCCCCCTGGAAATACTCCTTTTTGGACTGGGGGAAGGGATTGCCATATTGGAACCAGAAAAAATCCCCCAAATCATACACTAAGAGTCAAACACCTACTATAACATATTTTAATTTTATTACAAAAAATATTTTCTTATGATTTGTGTTTGTGTACTGTATATATATGTGATTGCAAAATAATTCAAAAATACATTCTTAGTTTTATATATTGTGGGGGAAGGGTGTGTACATGTGGTATGTATGTGGTGCATGGGGGTGACTGGTGTGTGAATGGTATGTGTGTATGGTATATGTAATATATGTGCTGGGGTGGGGTTTGGTATGTGTATAAGATTATGAACTTCTGGTAACCCTGCAGCCTTCAGGCAAAGAAATGTAGAGGGCTTTGTGGAAAAGATACTGTGCTATGCACAAAAATCCATTATGACCTGTGTGCTTTGTGGAAATTACTTGTGTGTCATGTGGATGTTACCTGTGTGTTGTGTGAAAATCTGGAGTGCCGTGTGCAGAGCAGGTATAAAAAAGGAACCCTCACCTCAGAGTTGGGGAGTGTCTGGCGCATCTGGGAAGTGTGAGGGAACGCCTGAGAGGTGGTGAGTGAATCTAGAGTGTCTGGGAGATGAGAGTGCCTGTGAGGTAGTGTCTGAGAGGTGGGTGTCTGAAAGACTGAAGGAGCCTGCACACCTGAGTGAGAGAGGATGTGAAATGGGAAAGCAAGTGTGTCTACCTGGAAGATAGTTGGTGACCAAAATTTTCCAACATTGGTAAGAGTTTGGATTAACATTACTGGATGTGAATATGTGTGGATCAATATAGAGACAGGAGAATACTTGAGTGTCATCCTGGCTTGTTTTGTTCTAACCACAGTTGTACGACCTTGTAGTCTCCCTAGGTAAATATAACTGATCCTTCCCTTTGATATATATTTGTATATGTCTGTAGGTATCCCTGTATATAGGAATGTAAACAGTAGGAACTATATGTATATATACTTAGTATAGTAAGTTGTTTTGGAGTACTGGTAGATTTTGTATTTTCTAGTTGTTACTTGTTGTGCTTAATAAACCATTTTTAATTTGTTAAAGTTTTAACCCATGTCTGAGTACTGCATTGGGGTCCAAGTATCCAGATAAGAGATGCTGGAGTTTGGATCTGCCCCTCAGTTCTCTTGCCCATTGAACTATTATTAGGTACAATTATGAGGCAACCATTTGCTTGCTTATTGTCTTACTGTTTTGAGTGTACTGCTGTTCCCTATTGATTTTTACTATAGTTTTGCCTAGTAGTTATAGGTAGTTCTGTTCACACCAGAGGTGGAACTGTAGTGCTGCAGGTGTTGCAGACTGCCTGCTTTCTGCTTATTGTCCTAATTCTAGTGGGCATGCTACATTTTGCCTATAGCTTTGTACTATTGTTTTACTTTGGAGGTAAAGGTAGTTATATTCTCACCAGAAGTGACACCATGGTGCTACTGGTGTTACTTATTGCTTGCCTATTGTTTTGATAGTTGGTGTTTGTTGATTACTGTTTTCTTGTTTCTTATTAATTTACTATTGTTCTTCTTGTTACCTATCTATAAGTACTTTTTTTTTTATTGTGTGCTTATTTTTTTTAATGGTTGTTTGATATGGCTGCCAAGGCTAGCACTGGAGGCCAGACTGAGGATACAACAGTGGGATCCAATGGGCATATTGAATTTTTTTAGACATGGGTCTCAGAATAAATAGTATTGAAGAATACATGGACCTGTCCAATGGACAAGTGCCGTGTATGGCAGGAAGGGGAGTTAGGCTATTGTCCCAAAGTATACTGAACCTTTTGTGCTAAGTGGCAGGAGTGGTTGTAGGTGCGAAAGCGTAGCTGCAAAGCCATAAAGAAGGCACTAGTAATGGGGCTACTTGAGGTGGTGCATAAATTAACAGAGAAGTGTCACTATCTCCAGCAAAAGGAGAGAGCTATTAAGAACCTGCTTGCAAATATGATAGAGTAAAATGAACAGTGTGTCTGAGCCTTGGAAAATCAGATCAGTCAACAGAATGGAGATTCCAGGAGAGATGTGAACAGAATTAGAGAGCTAGAGGGGCATGTTAAAGAGCTAGAAAATGAAGTGGACAGCCTTACTGTTGAATGTGATGAATGGAGAGGGAAAGTTGAAGATGTGAAGAAGGCCTTCTGCATTCTAAAGAAGGAAGTGGAGGTGCATACAGAAAATTAGGTTGTTAGAACCAGGTACAAGAAGAAAATTAGGTTGTTAGAACATAAGGTTAAGGTTCTGATGGGCAGTAAACTGCTGAAGGTTCCAACCAGAAATATGCCTGTGTAGCAGGATGGTTATGATAGTGAGTCAGAATCCAGTGGCTTGGACTCAACACTGAGTCAAAGTAGTAGCTCAGGTAGCACTAAGACCTGGAAGAGAAAAAAACATTGTATTATCATAGAAGGAAAGGTAGCCCCTATGGCACCTATTCACGTTAAGGAAACTTTATTGGCTAATGGTAGAAAACAAACTGAGAGAACTTTGGTGACATCTAATCCAGAAGAATTATGAGCTCTGGGTAAACGTATTGGGCCACTGTCTAAAGAAATATGTGTTGACTAGATTATGGAGATAGGACTGTGTGGTGATGGCAATCAGTATTCTCTTATAGATATTGTATATCTGGCACAGCAGTGCATGTTCCAAGGAGATTTTGCAGTGTTACCCCTTAAGAAGAGGTCTCGCAATGTACAAAGAAGTGATGATTTGTAAGATGGTATTTTGAATTTGTTCTTCCTGGGTAAACCTGTGGAAATATTATATTTTGAATGCCAGCACACAGTGAGAAAGCATATGTTACATTCAGAGAAAGTGTGTGTTATATGTAGTGGTGAGCTGGAACAAGCAGAACATGGACTTTGATAGTCCAGAGTTTATTAAAGATTTAGTCAAAGAATTTAATAAATGTATCAGGAACTTGCTTAAGCTCTTCTCAGAAGGGATCATCTTGTGATGAAGTGCAGGATATGACTGTGGAAGCCTTCCAAGTTTTGGAGGCAAAGCCCATATATAAGAAAGAGGAACCGAAGAGACATAGGGTGTCCAAGGTGAAAGGATGCAACTCAGGTCAGGATAAGTATCAGAGAGGATGATACAAGAGATAGAAGTTCCAGCCCGCCTTTGTTGTTAGAGAGATACCTGCAAAAGAAAGAAAGCTTCTCATGGAAAAGGTAACCTTTTGAGAGGATAACCAAGAAAATAAGAGTAGCAAAGGATCTGACAATCATGACTATTCAAAGGCTGATGGTCATTATACAAAGAACCAGTCTCATGGCTCCCAGGAGAGGAGTGCTGTAAGTGGTAACTGTAGAGTGCCCAAGCCATTCAGGGACTCATGGAGAGAGGCCCTGCAGTATGAAGATAAGGTGACCATAGACGGGGTCAGCAATGTTAGGTTGCCGGAGTTGGTCCTGGATCAGGAATGGAAAAAGGAGCAGCTGAGGAGGCAACAGCAAGATGGCTCCCCTCTGCCCTCCACTGTTATGTCTCTACCTCCAACTACAACAGCCAAGCATTTCTGCTTACCCACTATGGCACCTGAACTAATTCAGCTAATTGGATTACCCTTTACATTGTGAAGAAAAAGTGCCTCATTTAAGTTATGACTAGTGGGGCCATCCAGTCATGACCATGGTTTTTGTGGACTGGAAAGAAATGCTGAGGCACAAGGTCACAATGTTAGTTGACATGGGTGCTGCATTTTCCATAGTTTCAGTGGAAAGTGTTGTGTTCCACATTTAGGTACCAAAGACAGTCAGAATCTTAGAAGGATTCAGTGGAGTGGAATCCTGAACTGAGTTTTCCAAACTGAACTCTATAAGATGGGATATAAATTGGGAAGGGTATAATTTAGTTTAATGAAATTGGCTGGGGTTGGAATCCTGGGTTCTGATGTCTTGGGAAAGTTGGGAGGCAACAATTAACTACCCAAATTATTGTACACAGTTCTTGAATGATCCTGTGACACTGAGAGAGGTAGAAGAGATCCCAGTGAGACATCGTTGCGTTGCTATTAAGGCAAAGGAATTGCTGCAGTTATCGACTGCAGTTATCTATGAGGACATTGTACAAATGGCCAGAAAAATTCCCAACCCGTGGGTCGAACACAAGCTTGAATGCAATAAGTGGAAGCATCAACTGTCATCTCAGGTCCAGATCTGCTTCTGCAGAAACAATACTGTTTCCCAAAGAAAGCCGAGACCAGCATCTGACAAACTGTAACACCATTGCTTGAACATGAAGTAATTGTAGCAACCCCGTCTTCCTGTAACTCACCGATATGGCCTGTATGGAAAGCTGATGGAGTTTCATGGAGATTAACCATTGATTATCATGCCCTTAATAAAGTAACACCCATGTTAGCTCCACTCATGTCAAAGTATCAGGAGATCATTGCATTAATCGCTCATAGGACAAGATGGTTTACCATACTCAACCTGGGTAATGCATTCTTTGCCCTCACTTTGAAAGAGAAATCATGGTATAAATTCACCTTCAATAATTAGCAATTTACCTTTAAATGACTACCTCAATGTTTCCATGACTCACCAGTATATAGTCATACATTTGTGATGGAAATGTGGAAAGCCCTGAGTACGGAAGATGCTGAGTATGTGGTATCCTATGTTGATGGTATTCTGATTACTGTTAATACAATGAATGAATGTCTACATTGGATGGAGTGTTACAAATATTCAGGTCAATGGGACTTAAGATGAATCTGGCTAAAGTGTAGTTAGTGCAACCCATCGTGCAATATTTTGGTCTGGAACTGAACCAAAATGGGAGGTGCCCTGACAAAAATTGCATGGAGTTTATTGAGAAGTTGTCTGTGCCCCAGGATGAGAGCACCCTATGCTCATTCCTAGGCCTGATGGGAGTCTTCCGTGATTTTATTTAGGATTTTGCTTTAAGAACTGCACCCCTATAGAACTTGTTGTGTAAAGAAGTGGTGTGGCAGTGGGGAAAAAAAAGAGCATGATGCTGTCAATCAAGTAAAGGACAGTATCATATCAGCACCTACACTTTTGTAACTGGACATTTCAAAACTTTTTATCTTGAACTAGCCACAACATCTAAGAGTACTGGGGCTGTGTTATTGCAGGACTTAGGGTCCAGGAAGTGCCCAGTAACTTATGCATCTCAGGTTCTCTTGAATGTGGAACAACAATACAATCCTTGTGAATGAGAGATATTAGCCTTGGTATGGGCAATACAAAAATGGGAATATTTAACAGGCATGGCACCCATAATTCAGAAATACATCCTTAATGGAAAAATTCAAAAGACTGGAGTGTCAAGCCTGAGAATAGTCCAGCGGACCTTGGCTTTGTTAAACAGAAATGTTACACCTCAGATTGTGCATAACATGCCAATGTTTACCGTATGGCCTAATTATTGAACGACAGAGTTCAGATAAACATGAGTGTTCTATCAAAATGCCGACTCCAATATCATCATCATTATTTAAAATTGGTATAGAATGTTCTAATGAGGTCATTGATGAGTAAAAGTGCATTTGGTTTATGGATGGTAGTGCTTATTATATTAATGGGAAACACCATGTGGGGTATGCTGCTGTTATGGTGGAACATTGCAGGGTTGAAAGAATTGTGAATGGATGATGTTTCTACCAATATGCTTAAGTAGCTGAAATTGTTGGCATTATTGCAGCTTTAGAACCCACCCTCACTGTTGATACTATTGCACTTTACTCATATTCTCAGTGGGTACTACAGGCACTCATAGATTGGCTACCTGTATGGAAATCACAAGAATACTGTACAGCTGATGGAAAACCAGTTAAGTATGATGCATTTTTTAGATATGTATACTGGCTAGCAGCACAGCAAGAGTTTCTTGTTAACATTGGCAAGGTCAAGGCCATTCCAAGGGCACCACGTTCTCCATATATAATAGTAAGGCAGATCAGGCTTTGAAAGCTGGAGCTCTTATGACCAATGAATGGAGACTGTCCAACAGAGTAGAGATTGCTCCCATGTTGAAGGTCATGCCCACAGTATCTCCTGGTTCTGCAGATTTAAGAATCAGCAGAATTGATTGGATTTAAGAATCAGGACTTATCCTTGCAAAAGCTAGTTCAAATTGGTAAATACCAAGATTGGCATGTCTGGCAGGGACCATTACACCTCAAACTACCTCAAACAGAGGACCATTCTTTTCCAGTGTGGGTTGTCCCAGATGTAGTCCACACCAGCTTTATACAAGTTGCACATGATAATGGTCCTTTTGATACCAGGAAACTTTGGAGTGCCTAGAACAAATAGTATGGTGGTCATCAATGTGATCTGATGTAAAATATGTTATTGATAATTGTTTAACATATGCAAGCAATAATTCTGATAATTGTCTGCATTAGGGACCTTTGTGACACCAGAGAGTTGTTGGTCCCTGGTCACAAATCCAAATGGATTTTATTGGTCCATTGCTGCAGGCACATAACGGAAACAAATCATTGATAGTTTTTCTAAGTGGGTGGAAGCATTCCCTGCTAGGAATTGTACAGTGCTAACAACAGCCCAGGTTATGATCAATCAACTATTTACTTGCTGGGGTACTCCGTACACCACTGATTCTTATCACCGTCCCCATTTTGTGGGAGAGGTAATGAAAAAGACGCGTGGAGCTTTTAATATTTGGAAACATTTGCACATCACAATTCATCCACAATCATTCAGTCTGACTGAATGAACCACAAGAACATTGAGATTAGCACGGAGGAAAATTTTCAAGAGACAGGAAAATATCAGAACATTAAATTACCCTGATACTAATGGCACTAGGAGGAACCATAGTCTCACATGGATTCACCCCACATCAAGTATTAACAGGAGTATTAATAGGTGAATGCTAGAGACTTGGTTCATCAATAATGACTTGCCCTGTGAATTTCAGCCAACAGTGTGCACTGAAGCACTGGCTCCAACTGTGCACTGGCTCCAGCAATTAATGGAAAATATTGGAGAGATGCAAATCACTGTTGCTAAGTATCTTTGGGCAAATAAAATTAACATGAGGAAACACTTTGGACCATTCAGAAGTACAGAATGTGATGTGGGTTCTAGGGCTGTGTGAAGATTTGGGTGATGATTCAATTCCGAGGAGATTAGGCCAGATTTGGTGGCTGAATCTTCAAATCTGAATTGAATCAGGGACCAATTAAAAGGTCTGAATTGATGTGAAGCTTTCCGAATCTTTGATTCGGACAGTCCCTAGTATCTGAAGTGGGGAAATACAGCTGGACTCAGACCTTGTAAGTAGGGGGTGGGGGAGGAGGGGCTGGAGGAGGGGAAAGGGGACCATGGGGACATGCCAGGCCCCATCTCCTGCCTGGACCCCAACCCACGCCCACTCTCCCAGCTGCCCATGACTGCCTCGCCCACCCCAGCTCCCAGTACTTTAAAAAAAAGTCCCAACTCACCAGGTGCTGCTGGGTGTGTGTGGGGGGGTGATCCCTGCTGTCCCCCGCTGTTCCACTCTTCATGGGTGCCTCAAGGAATAGCCCCCCATGTAGTGCAGGGCAGTGGGGGGCAGTGGGGATCACACCCCGCCAGCAGGAATAGTGAGTTGGGTCTTTTTTTTTTTTTTTAAGTGTCAGGAGCTGGGGTGGACGGGGCAGCAATTGCCTGGCTGGGAGGGTGGGCGGGGGATGGGTAATTCTGATTCAGATGGGATGGGTAATTTGGAGATTCAGATGCTGCCAAATCTCTGAATCAGATTTGGCCAAATCAATTCAGAACAGTGATTCAAATCTCCAAATCGAATCACTGTCCCCCAAAATTGGCTAAATCTAAATCCAAAGTGAATACTAGCTGCTTTGCACAAATATGGTACCAAAGCTACGGTTAGACATTTTGTACAAAAAGGAGTTTACCCCCTCTATGGGAACGTCTTTGCCTCCGTCTTCCTAAGTAGGGATGAGAACAGCCACCTCCCTGCTGGGCCCCACTCGGGCCCCGGGGGAGGCACACCTGGGCCACGGGTTAGCGAGGATTTAGTTAGAGAGCTTCTGGAGGGGTTGGACGTATTCAAGTCAGCCGGTCCAGATGATCTCCATCCTAGAGTTCTAAAGGAACTGGCTGAGGTCATTGCAAGTCCCCTGGCATGGCTTTACAAGCACTCGTGGTGCTCTGGTGAGGTACCGGAGGACTGGAAGAGGGCCAACGTGGTTCCCATCTTCAAAAAAGGCAGGAAGGAGGACCCGGGAAATTATAGGCCAGTTAGTCTTACCTCGATCCTAGGCAAGCTGTTTGAGAAAATTATGCTGGCACACATCCAGGAGGGGCCAGCAGGAGACTGCATGCTTAGGGGCAACCAACACGGGTTCATCAGTGGCAGGTCCTGTCAGACCAACCTGGTGGCCTTTTATGATCAGATCACCAGATCATTAGATGCAGGGGTAGCAGTGGATATAGTCTTCCTGGACTTCTGGAAGGCTTTGACACTGTCTCTCACCCCGTTCTCATTAAGAAACTGGGGGGCTGTGGTGTAGACACCCACACAGTCAAATGGGTCGCCAGCTGGCTGGAGGGCCGCACCCAGAGAGTGGTGGTGGATGGGTCCTTCTCAACCTGGAAGGACGTGGGCAGTGGGGTTCCACAGGGCTCGGTCCTTGGGCCCGCACTGTTCAACATCTTCATCAGTGATTTGGATGAGGGGGTAAAAAGCACCCTGTTCAAATTTGCTGATGACACTAAGATGTGGGGGGACGTGGGCACACTGGAAGGATGCAACAGGCTACAATCAGACCTAGACAGGTTACAAGGGTAGGCGGATGAAAATAGGATGGGTTTCAATTCAGACAAGTGCAAGGTGATGCACCTTGGGAGGAATAACCAGCACCATACCTACAGGTTAGGTAACTCCCCTCTTGTCAGCACAGAGGCAGAAAAGGATCTTGGGGTCATCATTGACTCCAAGATGAACATGGGCCAGCAGTGTTGGGAGGCAGTTAGGAAGGCCAACCGCACCTTGTCATGCATCCACAGATGCATCTCGAGCAAGTCCAAAGAGGTGATTCTCCCCCTCTATGTGGCACTGGTCAGGCCACAGTTGGAGTACTGCGTCCAGTTCTGGGCACCACACTTCAAGAGGGATGTCGACAGCATGGAGAGGGTGCAGAGGAGGGCCACTCGTATGATCAGGGGACAACAGGGCAGGCCCTATGAGGAGAGGCTACAGGACTTGAACCTGTTCAGCCTCCACAAGAGAAGGCTGAGGGGGGATCTTGTGGCCTGTTATAAACTAGTCGGGGGGATCAGCAGGGATTGGGGAACCGTTATTCCTGGTCACTCCTGGCGGTGCTTAGGGGAACAGGGACTTCCCCTGAGCACCGCCAGGAGCAACCAGGAATAATGGTCACAAGTTGGCAGAGGTTAGATATCAGGAGGCACTACTTCACAGTCAGGGCGGCTAGGGTCTGGAACCAACTTCCAAGAGAAGTGGTGCAGGCTCCTACCCTGGGGGTTTTTAGGAGGAGGTTAGATGAACATCTTGCTGGGGTCGTTTGACCCCAGTATTCTTTCCTGCCATGGCAGGGGGTCAGACTAGATGATCTGCTCAGGTCCCTTCTGACCCTAGAAACTATGAAACTATGACTATTGCATACAAAACTGGCTCCACAGTATACCTATTAGAGCACCAGAAGCATAAAAGGATAATTCAGAAATGGTACCACTGTTCACAATTAAAAGACTGGAGAGAAGATATAAATAGGGCTGTGTCACAGGACACTTAGGTGCCTGCTTCCGGAAGAGCAGAAACTGACTGGGAAGAGCCCAAAGAGCTAGACAGGACCCCAGGTGCAGGTTGCTATGGCAGCTAGCTAATGAGGAAATTAGGCTGCACCCGGTCAGCTGGCCAGAAGGGGCAGGGCCCTGGGCCCATATAAATCCCAGGACGGGGACTAGGGAGGTCAGTTCCCTGCTGGCAGCCAAGGGAGAAGGAGCCCTCCTAGAGGTCTGACTAGGTTCTTCTCTGGGTAATTTAAAGGAGCCAAACACACTTTATGTAGTTTGTGTTATGTTATAGCCCAGGGGCTTATGTTTTGTTTGCCTTTTTATGAGACTGGTGGTTTGGGTGAGGCTATTTGGGGAAGGAGGAGGCCTCATTGCAACATGGGGCCCACTGCAGCATGGGGACCCCGGTGCCAGAGGGGGTGTGGCATTTAGGGTGCAGAGGCCCCAGCCCCAAAGAGGGTGTGAGAGTTGGGCTGCAGGGAGCCCAGCACTGAGGGAAGCAGAGACAGGGCTGCGGAGAGCCCAGCACCGAGGGATGCAGAGACAGGGCTGCAGGGAGCCCAGCGAGGACATGGGGCCAAATTTTAATGAGGCCTAGGCAAGACAACACCAGTACTATCTGCAAGGCTTGCGGTGGTAAAGGGGTGGTTGGAACCACGCATATAACCCATAAGGCTGGGGACCCACTGGGCCCTGGGAAGTCCATCAGGACCATGTCCAACCAGATGTGAAGGCAGCCTCCCTACATTACATTTTACATAAAGACATGGCGGGCAAGAATAAAGGGTACCCATCGGCTCAAACTGGCACGGTCAAGGAGCCTTAGGCAATCACAGCCATCCTTAGGGACCCCATCCCATGACAGGCTGATTTTAATAAGAGTTAACTGTCTTATGGTCACGGTACTCTAATCACCAATTATAATGTGTCCAACTTTGATTGTCTCACAGAATGAGAATACTTTTGATCACCACGACATTAATGGTGGCATCAACACCGAGAAGTTCCAGAAGAGTCACAGACTCTGCAATAGAGATATAGCAAGAGGCATTAGTGTTGACGTTTACCATCACAGCAAATATCTGAACTATGTCAAAAATCCCCTGGGGCATCTCACAAAAAGGGAGTATTAGTGGGCAGTATCCTAATTGGACTGCTGGTTGTATATGTCTAGTTATAATACCTAATCATACCGCTATTTTTATAACGTGTCTATTTTGACAATAGAGTAGGGTTGGGCAAAATTTTGCCAGGTGTTTCATTTTGACTCATTTCCAGCTCAAAACAGAAAAAGCAAAATGAAAGGCTTCAGAACAGTCTCAAAATGAAACAACGGCAGTTTCAAAACTGGGCTTGCTTGCAGGGAAACAGAAAATAAGGAAAGGGAGGGGGGAAAGAGGGGAAGGACTGCTCTCATATTGACTGTGTAGCTGACCAGTGACAGTGATCCTTCCCTGAGGTCCCTTTCAATCCCAGTGCTCTGGGGGAAAGATGGAAAAACAGCATAAAACATAGGGCTGTGCGAAACAGCACTATTTCATTTTGACTTCCATTTCACTGTTTTGATGGGACAGTCTTTCATTTCGAGTTTTGTTTCATTGAAACTGTCAGGCTGTTTCAACGCTGTTTTAATGTTTTGCCCATAAGCTATAATAGGAAAGCACAACATTGCCTATAATTTTTTCCTTTTCTGGCAGATTTTGATGAAAAAGGTAGAAATGGTAGCCACTTCCGAGTGCATTACTCTTGCCAGGTTTCAAGGAGATAGATGTAAGCGTTTCTGGGAAACTGCACTTCAAGTTGGTGACAACAAAACTCATGCCACGTATACGTGTTAAGGCACAGTAGTGTGAAAACTGCAGGCATGGTAGCCCCTGCTGAGGCCATGAATCCTGCCTGGTTTCAGGGAAATGGGTATAGAGGTTACAGTCCAAGACACACACCGGATGGATCCAGGCCATGCCATGACAAAACACACAACACTTGACAACAATATCTCCAGTATGGATATATCTTCACAATACAATACATATCTCCATCAAAAATACATAGGAGACATCAAGCAACAACTGTGCACCAGATTGAGCACACACCAAACTTCTGTCAAAGACAAGAACACCACCTATCTTCAAACTGCCTGGCCTGATCCTCCAAGGGAATTTACAAAACACTTTTCACAGATGAGCCTAAGAACTGCATCTCATCGACCTCATGGATACAGAAACTCACGGACTCAATATAGACATTGGATTTATGACACACTACAACCTGCCATACATCTGACTCCCCAGGTACCTGTCCATTTTTACCTCCTATATCCATCTTACCTCCATCCTAGCCTGTCCCTCACCCCCTGATGCTTCCATTTCCATTTTCACTGACTGGCTTTCTTGCCTGAATTGCATGCCAGCTTCTGGCTTCTTTATTATTCCTTCCAGGAAGAGCACACAGACAAATAAACTGCAGGTGCTTCCTCAGCCTGAGGAAGGGTTTTTCAAACCAAAACCTTGCTAAGATATATTTCTCCAACTATTCAGTTGGTCTACTAAAAGATACCAGAGTGACCCAAAGAACCCTGTCTGCCAGTGCCAAGTCCTTAGGCCTACACAGCTACAACATACACCCCTATCAGCTGACTGGAAGAAGGCAGGGCCCTGGGCACTAGGTCTATGTGAAGCAGCTAGTATTCACTTTGGATTCAGATTCAGCCAATTCGGGGGACAATGATTTGAAGCACTGTCCTGTTTCGAGTCATCCAAATCTGATTCAGAGATTCAGCTGCTGCCAAATCTCCGAATCACTCAGGCCAGGCCCATCCCTTGCCCACTGTCCCAGTCTAGCAATGGCTGCCTCACCCACCATAGTGCCTGACTCCTTGGGAAAAAAATGCCCCCACTCACTAGGTGGTGTCAGGCAAGGGACAACCCCACTGCCCTCCACTGCCCCATGTTGTGTGGGGGAGCTTAGCATGAGACCTCCAACTCCTCCCTTGCTCCCCCAGCCTCCCCCATTGGTGCCCTGCCTGGGCCAGCTCTGGCCTTTTTAGGAAAAAAAAAAAAAAGAGAAAATCCCTGGACTCTCTATTCCTTCTGGCAAGGGGCAATCCTCATTGCCCCCCACTGCCCCATGCCACATGGGGGCTCTGCATGAGCCCCCTGAAGCCCCGACATCATTGCAGGAGGGGTGAGTCCCAGGTTTTTTCTTGTTTTCTTTTCCTCTTAAAGGGCCGGAACTGGCCCAAGCGGTGCACCCAAGTAGGGACTGGGGGACTGAGGGGGGACAGGTCTAGGGGCTCATGGCAGAGCCTCTCATGCAGTGTGGTGCAGTGGGGGGAAACGGGGATAGCTTCCCCACAAGGCAGCACCTAGTGAGTGGTTTTTGGTTTTTTTAAGTACTGAGCTGGGGTGGGCAGGGCAGCCATGGTGGGTGGGGCTGAGGGAGTGGGAGGTCAGGGTCTGGCAGGCGTCTCCTCATGGACCCCTCCCACCTCCCCCAGCCCCAGGCCCTACTTACCAGCTCACAGTTGGCTGCAGCTCCCTGCTGCAGCCACCAGGGACTGCCCGAATCATCAAAGCTCTCTGAATGTTCAAAAAAGACTCGGAGAGCTTGGAATTTATTCAGACCTTTTAATTGGTCCCCTGATTTGATTCAGATTCAGAGGTTCAGCCACCAAATCAGGCCAAATCTCCTCCAAATTGAATCACCACATGAAACTTTGCACAGCTCTATTGGGCATATCTAATCCCCAGAGCTGGGGCTGGCAGGGAGAGTTCTCTGGCAGCTGGTGGAGAAGAAGCTGCTGCAGGAGTGGAAAGAAAGGCTCTGTCACAGTTTTGCTGCCTGAGATGCTGCTGCTGCTACTGTGCTACAGTACTTACCTGTTGTTATTTAAAGTGATGGACTGGTCTGAGATGTAGGGGAGGAGGAGGCTTCATTGGGGCACACTACCGTGTTGTGTAGAGGCACCAGTGCCAGTAAGGGTGCACCTTAACACATACATAGTCACTCATGTCATGAATTTTGCTTGTCAGCTGCTTGTGGTGCAGTTTCCCAGAAATGCCTATACCTATCTCTTTGAAACCTGGCAGGCTTCATGGCCTCAGCAGGGATACCATGCCTGCAGCTTTCACCCTGTTGCATCTTAACACACATGACATGAATTTTGCTTGTCAATAGCTTGAGGTCCAGTTTCCCAGAAACCTCTGCATCTATCTCTTTGAAAATAGGAAAGCTTTGTGGCCTCAGCACGGGCTACCTTGCTTGCTGTTTGTACCCCTCTGTGCCTTCACACTTAGAAGTGACATGAGTTTTGCTTTCAATTCTTTGAGTTGCAGTTTTCCAGAAGCCCCTATACCTATCTCCTTGAAACTTGACAGGCTTTGTAGCCTCAGCAGGGGCTACCATGCCTATTGCTTTCATGTGAATCAGGCAAGAAGTGACAAAGTTATAGGCAGTTTTTTGATTCACCATATAGCTTATAGGCAAAACATTGAGACACAGCAAAACAGTTTTGATGAAATGAAACAGAACAGTGCTTTGAAACAAAATGAAAAGTCAAAATGAAACACTGTTCCTTTGAAATGGAGAAACGGAAGCTGAAACGAAATGGTGCTATTTCACACAGCCTTACAATAGAGAGGAAAGATCTAACAGTGTGTGTGTGTGTGTGTGTGTGTGTGTGTGTGTGTGTGTGTGTACACCCCCTGGTACCAACTCAAGTGCTAGTAGGTGGTATAATTTATCCAATGTAAATGGCATAAAGTGGGAAAATACTTATATTTGTACATGGTCATTTGTAGTTATTAAGTCCATTCTTGTTACTTGTGGTAACCCTGAATATAAAGACTTGGCAGCAATTGCTGTTCAAGTAATTGCAGAAGCTAAAGGTACAAATGTCCCTACCACCATATCTAATTGTATGCAGTGATTTGTACAATGAAACATCATAGATCGACAACCTAGTAAGATATTTGTTAAATATCAGAAAAGGGATGACTCACTGTTAATCAAATTTATTGATCCTTTACATCACCATTACCCAGTCAATATAATAAATTAGGGTAAAGAAACACCATTGGGTAATTTAAAGCATATCAAAAGTTGGATTAACTATACTTCCAGCAAAACCTCTGTCCCCAGTGATGAACATGAATTGAAGGGAGCTGGGGTACTGAAACAAATTTATTCCATACTGGATGGTGGTGGCTACTAGTGCCAAATCAATGTGCGTGTTTTTTTGGAGAATCTTGTACCAACTATTTTTGAGGCTGGATTATTTTATATACAGTTGAATAGGCTTCAGTTAGTAATCTCAGAACCAGTGTATGCCACCCAGCATACTGAATTTCAGCTAAACTATGCCAGTGTAACTGCTAACCTTTTATAACAATGCTTACTGAAGGACGGTTCCATTGAGCATCAGCAATGCAAAAATCTTGGCAACATCATAGAGACACAAGATACATGGGGACCATTCTTGGTGGTATAGGCACTGGCTTAGGAGTAATAAACTCCATTAATGCAAAGTGGTTATGAATAGACTCGCCAAAGCCACTAGACAATTAAAAGAGGTTAAGCAACCTATTACAATATCAATGTCAGAAATAGGACACCAGGTTATGAATGCTGGAGAAATGTTACCAAAAAGGCATCAAATAAATCAATTAGAACAGCTATTATTAATAAATGCTATAGAAAAAGTACAAAATGATACAGGAGTAGCAATATCATGCTCACAATCACAAGTGTGGGTACAGATAATAGTAAGTGGAATAGTATGTCAGGGATATTCATGAGTCATTCCCATAGAATTTGAATAATTAATAAACAAAGTTGCCACTAGCAAGGCAGTAATCTAAAGGAACTGGTGGAAGGTAACATACTTCCATTACAATTACCAAAGAGACACAATATTGGCTACCATAGGCATGATAATGGATGCAAAAATTGAAATTAACTATCTAGTTATAGTGTTAGAAAGAAGAATTAACCAATCATTACTTATGACAGAGATCCAGACATGCTGGATTAAGCAAGAAAAAAGAGTATTAGTCAAGCAGAATTCCTACCTGTGAGTGTGGAACATTGCTCAGTAATGAAGAACATGGTTTCATACACAAAGGAGGACATCCTTATAATAGGGATCCAGGTTTAAATTCCAGCAAAGGAGCCAAGTAAGGTTCCGTTCTAGCGAGTCTGGTAAATATGAATCAGATACAAGAATATACATGGTAGATGAGCAATATGTTTGTATACATACTTGGTGTAAGTATATGATTATTAATAACTGGCTTAGGATTGATATACTATGGCACAACAGAATGTTTTGTATGTGTCATGTTACTCTTATATTAGGATGTGATGTGAACTTCAAGGTGCCATATACTTATAACATTACTATGGTCCAAAATTTTACTGTTTATGAAAGAATTAAACCAATACATATTGGCATGGACCGATCAGTTTTGAGAAAATTAATAATACATGATGGAATGAGGCAAATACTAATTGTGAACACTGAAAAGGCACAAAAATTGTAATTCAAGGTCACCCATAACAACAAAGAAATTATCCAAATCCTGAAAATTTGGCCCCAACTGCCTTGTGTCAATGGTGGGAAACATGTTTAGGGTGGACACCTTCAACCTCAAGTGTTTGGAACCTGGCCTTACATCCCATCCTTGTAGTTCTGATTGGACAAGTATGATTGGACAAGTATGAATGGCTGGGATGCTGGTGTATATGTGGAGAATGAAGAGGAGGCTAAAGTGTATGATAAACATGACCCATGTATGTGTGCAACCCTATAATGTGAAAGAATCAATATGTGTGAGTATGAGGGAGTTAATTCCAGAAAGTAGGATATCAGCAAAGAAAGTATCTGAAGGATCTGATTACAACAATGTATCAATCAATGATATAAGAATGTTAAGCTTTTTCCTGTATGGTTAGTTAATGTAAGATGTTGCAATGGTAAGCCTGGCCCTTCCAATAATGTTTCCTGAGTTGCCATAATGTCTAGGTCCCAGGATGTCTTTGCCTGATAAGATGAAAGGGAAGTCAAGGCCTTGGGAAAACCCACCCTCAAGTAAACAAAAGTGATACTGAAACCACTGAGATCGGTTTGATATTAAGGAGGGGACTGTATGGCTATGAGCATCGTATGAACTTTTGGCAACCCCGCTGCCTGCAGGTAAAGAAAAGTAGAAGGTTGTGTGGAAAAGACAGTGTGCTGTGCACAAAAATCCATTATGTGCCATATGGAAGTTACCCATTTGTGTTGTGTGAAAATCTGGAGTGCCGTGTGCAGAACAGGTATAAAAAGGAACCCTCACCTCAGAGTCAGGGAGCGTCTGGTGCATCTGGGGAGTGTTAGGAAGTGCCTGAGAGGTTGCTGTGTACCTGACAGGTGTGTGAGTGAGTCTAGAGTGTCAGGGAGACCAGAGTGCCTGTGAGGTAGTGCCTGAGAGGTGGGTGTCTGAAAGACTGAGAGAGCCTGCGCACCCGAGTGAGAAAGCTTGTGAGGCTGGTGACCAAAATTTTCCAACATTGATAAGAGTGTCGATTAATATTACTGGATGTGAAAACTATGTCATCAATATAGAGACAGGAGAAAACTTGAGGGTCGCCCTGGCTTGTTTTTATCTAACCCCAGTTGCATGACCTCATAGTCTCCCTAGGTAAATATAACCCATCCTTCCCTTTGTTATATATTTGTATATGTAATGTAATGTAAAAAATAGGAATTTATGTATATATACTTAGTATAGTAAGTGGTTTTGGAATAGTGATAGATTTTGTATTTTCTTATTACTTGTGTTTAATAAACTATTTTTAATCTGTTAAAATGCCTGAGTAGTACATTGGGATCTGAGTATCCAGATGAGAGATGCTGGAGCTTGAATCTGCTCCTCAGTTCTCCAGCCCATTGAACTATTAGTTGGTTGGTGGTTTTGTTAGTCTGAGTAGTGTCTGAGGCTAACAGATTTAGTGTTCCTAGGTGAGCTAAGCTCCTTGAATACTTAGATGGATAGATCTAACCTAACATGTGTGTGGTATGTGTGTGGTGTGTGTTTGTGGTGTGTGTGTGGGAGGGTGCATGTATGGTATATGTGATGTCTGTGTATGTAGTGTGTGTGTATCTGTGTATGGTGGATATATATGTTGGGGTGTGGAGGTGTGCGGGTGTGTATGTGGTAGGATGTGGGGTGTGGGGGGGCTGTGAGAGGATGTGGCTGCGTGTGGGGAGCATACAGTATGACAGTGGTTGTGTATATGTGGAGGGTTGTGGGGACGAGGTGTGGGTGAGGGAGGTTGGCAGCATGTGGGGACACCCCCCCCCACACACTCCCCCTAGGGCACAGCAGCAGGGGGGCACTCAAGGCGCCCTGCGGGGCATGGCTCCAGCCAGTGCTGCACATCACAGTGAGGGGCACTGTCTCCGTGTGGCTTCCTGTATTGCCAGCACTCCCTGCCACTCATGAGCATCCCCTGCACTAGCACAGCAGGGAGGGAAGCCCCATGTGCTGGAGCCAGGTATCTTCCCTGCCAGGGCTGCACAGCACCAGAGAGAAGCCTCAGGTGCTGGAGCTAGCTGCCTTCCCCACAAGGGCTGTGCTACAGGGGAGGGAAGCAGGTGGGGTGCTCAGGGTGCAGGCATCCAGTGGGGCATGATTGTAGCCAACACTTCACATTGCAGTGAAGAGTGCAGCCTCCATGCAGCTGCCTGTATTGCTGGTATTCTCTGCCACTTACACACAGTCCCTGAACTAGCATAGCAGGGAGGGAAGGCTTATGTGCTGGAACCAGGTGTTTTCCCTGCCAGGGAAGATAAACCAGACTCCCCCAGCATCCTGGCCTGCTCTCTAGGCTGGGCGGGGCTCTCTGCTCCATAGCAGAGCTGGCCTCTCCCCTCTGCTCCCTGGCTGGAACTCCAGCAGACACTGCAGGCTGCTGCCTGCACCCACTACCACCACTCCCTGCTAAGCAGGAATTTTCCCCTCCCCTCTGCTTTGCTGAGAGGTGTCTGTGTATTTGCTAGTGGATCACATGCTGGCTATAGCCCATGTTGTGACAGATGGACAAAGGCAGAATCAACAGGTAGCTGCTAATGTCCATCTGTTGTTTTCTTAATGGAGTGATAAACACTGAGTTAGGGGTAATAAACACTGTTAGCATTTCCCTTCTGGGCTAATCAGGGCCTCCTGCTGGGGCCTGGCCATGCCCCATTCAGCTTAGTGCTATGGAAGGGAAGGGAGAGCTGCTCTAGTGCCCCCTGGCTTTTAGCCTGAGCTACTGCAGGCATGTGCTTGCATGTCTGGGGTGTTTGTACAGTGACAAACTGATTTAGCCTGGCCAGGTTGGACTAACCTGCAAAAATAGAATCAATTCAGGGTCAGGATTTTTGAATGTCTGTCCCTAGCCCTAATGAATGAAGCACATTATCTTTTAGTATCTGTATTTTAGTGAAGTACTAAGAGCAACAAGAGTACTAAATGACTAAAGAAAGTTGGCAGCTACTGGCAAAACTGTGCCTGGAATAGGAGATCAGATAATATTTGTAATCAGATAATACTCCTCAAAGTAGGAGATCAGATAATATGCTGGTAACCATACAAGAATGACACATAGATGACACCAGGGATCTAAGGATCATTGGTAATTTCCATGTTATAGCAGTCAAGAATTCCACCCATGTGGAGAGAGGAGGCTATCAGGAGCTGGAATCTGTCACTTATATACAAAAACAATGTTTTTCTTATGCTTAACCAGGAATTAATTAAGTTGTTTTTGCATTTCTTAGGCAAAACACATGAGCCTTTTTGTAGCCACACAAAACTCTGCATTCAGTTGCTTAACTGTAGGCAGGCTGAGCATAATCACTGAAACTGGGATTTGGCTAGGACAAATGGGTGAGCATTCCTAGTTCTTGCAAAGACTAAACTAAGATCCTTACTGTGTTGCACTGGGAAATATCGGATAACACATTATTGAGTTCTCTGTAGTGACTACTTGAAGGACTCTATATTGTGGGTCCAGAGACTAAGTGGGCTGTGTTTCCAATATCCCTTCTGACTAGCAGTAGACAGAATAAACAGGGACAGAAGGGGAAAATACTTTGATTCTGTTTCACTTCGAGCCTTCAGTGCACTGACTATTAGTACTGACCAGGCTCAAGGAAGGAGGTAAATTTTTATGACTGCCTTACAGTACTTCCCCTGTGAAATATGGAAGAGCTGGGAAGGAAATGCAACTTTGAGTCACAGTTCCATTTTAGACTTTTTATTGAGGAATCCCTTTATTCGTGATGTTCCTAATGATCCACTTGAGGTTTACAAGAAATAAGGATTTTATATATGTGTGTGTGTGTGTGTGTATAATATGTATGTGTGTGTGTATATAATATGTACATATGTATTATGATATATATATAAGATGTATGTATGTATATACATATAATATGTATGTGTATGTGTATATATATATAATATGTATGTATGTATATATGTTTATGTATATGTATGTGTGTGTGTATGTACACACACATATGTATATATGTATGTATGTATGTGCCTTCATATATATATGTATATCTTCTTAAAAATACCCGTGTCTCCTAGAGAAAAGTAAGAAGAGCAGGTCTTACTTGTTTCCCGTCTTTGGCAATTATAAGTCAATTATACATTTCAAGTTTGTTAGAAATGAATTAAAAAGATTATCAGATATTTCTCCTTATTTCTTATCCTAAATGTGCAGAGAATCAATAACAAGGATGCAGGGTTGATACATTATTTAAGTAACAATAAAGGAGGCAATGAGCTGTTCCTTTCACCACCTTTGGTTAAAACACGATGCCTTTCGTTTATGACTAAGGTGCACTTTTGCCCATATTAAATGGCTCTTGTCTCACTTTTATTGCAGTCATTTATTTTTTATAATTACATATGTTAAACAATGAAAATAAAGTCCTCAGAAACCTTTCGTCCTAAAGGAATTACTTTTACACCATATTGCTGCCAGATTTTCAAAGGGCACTCGGTCATTTCTATCACAACCTTCAGCAGTTTGATACAGTAATAAACTTACAGCATTTGGAGAGATGGGCTATTGCATCAGTGTATACATGCAGCAGGAATATACTTCCTATCATGGGTAATTTACTTTATTCTTACACTGCTACAGCTACACCAGTATTATGTAACAATGCAGACATATCACTCTAATGTTGTCCTATTGCATTAGTTCATTAAGATTAAATCTGGCTGGTATATATAGTATGAAAGAAAGGCAAAAAGAGTTATGCAAGATGTGACTGAGCTGATTCAGAGTTCCTTTTTCTAGGCTGAGACTATGACACTAACTACAGTTCAGTGTAATGTAGCAATACTCAAGCTAGCTTCATAAATATGGCAGACAGGACAGTATCCCCTTAGGGCTTTTTGGAGCTAATCAACATGTCAGCTGATAATGTCCCTCCATTCCTTCCTTGGAAAAAGCTGTTTAAGAAGAGCTTGAACTAATGAGGCTTTTCTTTTCCTGATGGGCTGTTAAACAATGTGTTATCATCCCCCTGCTGGCTTCCTCGCCTGTCAGGTTTGCAGACAGCATGAAGAAGCAGGGAGAGGGAGATTAAAAAGCTCAGTATCATCAAAACATGCATGCAATGCAAGTAGTCCTCCCTCCAACTCCTTGCTTTGCCTCCAAGTGCTAGTTGGGGGCTGGGGCTGGCAACACTCCCACCCCTTGAGCAGCAAGTAGAAAAAAGCCTTGGACTGTATAGGCAGACTGGGGGTTTAAACCCCTCCCTAGTCAAATCATCCTGCCAGGGCTTGGCCACAACTCCCCCCAGCTTAGCACTGTAGAAGGGAAAAGAGGGTTACTCTAGCACCCCCTGGCTTCTACTTGAGCCACTGAAGGCACGTGCCTGCATTTTCTCAGTTCAGAGGGAATGACTGTATATTTGCAAATCAGTTCATCCTAGACTAACCTGCAAAAATTGAATAGATTTAGTCTAAGGTTATTTGAATGTCTGTCCCTAGGCCCCAGCCTTATTACAAGTTAAAGGAGAAAAAGTTTGAAGAAATACTTTACTATTTGCAGCATAGCAGTGACTCTGACTGAACAAGTTGTCTACTACCAAGTTTCCTAACTTAGCCCTCATTTGGATCTCTCAATTTTTGTCAAACTGCACTAGTGAAAATATTCACAAAACCAGAAAGATGCTAAATCTGACTATTTAAGTTCCAGCTGCTAAACTTTACAGAGGCTTTTGTTTACAGTATGCTACAGAATTTTATTTTTTCCTTGCTCCCAAACACCAATATATAATTGGACTTAGATTGTTTTTTACTAATTACCCAGACACCTCTAGCATGACAGCCCCTCTGCACAATGTGCAATTTGCATTAATTTGTAAAGCATTCAAAATGCTTTACTTTTATCCAAGTACCAGGGACAATAATAACAATGCTGAAACAGACAAGTTATTTAGAAAAAAAATAGTAGTTCATAAAAATGAAAAAGTTGGTTTGAGCTATAACCATCATGTTTTTAATACCAATGCTTCTTCAGGTAGAGAAAGGATTCTAAATTACAGCTATAATTGGCAAAAATTTGCATCTCTCAATTGAAAAGCTAAGGAGCATTGTGGACGTGTCACACATTTACTTGCAACAGTTGCAAATCATTGGAATGTTGTGATGGACTAAAGTTAGTATGTATTAGGGTGGTGTCACATGTTTAAGTACACTAGTTACAAATCATTATGTAGTAATCTATTAAACTGAATGCCTATTAGGAGATAATCCTCACCTGAAAGGGAAGAAATTTGCAGTGCTAAGTGTGTTGTAGGATGTTACCTTTTCCCATCTGTCAGATGCACTTAAGATGGAAGTATCTGCACTTTAAGATAAGAAAAGACAAGTAAAGCAACTCTTTGTCCTCTGAGCATCTCAAAGTTATGCCTTTTCAGACAAGGATTATCTCCAACTAATGTCCAGTAGCTTATGTTGCAGTAGCATTAGTCTGCTCTGTGGAGCCAATACCAGCAATTTGCTGCCTTCTGTTATCCAAATATGCACCACCTAACTTTTCTTAAGAGTCATTACATGATAATTATAAGTTGTAACACCATAAGGGGGCACTTAACACCTTCTAAACTGCTTGAATGTGTGGTTGCTTAAGTTTTATGTGCACATAGGGCACATCTATATATTGTCCTACATTGCTGTAGCAATGCACTACATTGTTGTACGGTGCACTAGTGACACAGTGATCACTCAAATCTACACATGAACATCAGCAAGTACTTTACCATAGCAGCATGCTCCCCCATTTTAGCACACTGCTACAGCGAAGTAGCGGTAACATCTAAACATGCACTGCACACATGGCACAGTATGGGTGGTTACTATGCCATGCTTTAGTACTTCCTTTTGGAAGTGTGGTGCTGTAGCATGTCACTATACAGCAACGTGTAGACACACCCTTAGTAAAGGTTAAGTTGAATGTTCTACATCAGCACGCTTGGTCAAACCGAAAAAAAATCAGTTCTCTGACTCAGAAGCAACAGGATAGGTCAATAAAAGAGCTAAAACTCTTTGTCTAAATGTTTATTTTTTACAGTTCTTTTTCTTTATACATCCTTGTGCAACCTTTTGACAGTTTCCCACCCTTTCTGTCTATGCATCTCTTAATTGTCTAGTTTCTTGAAATTCAATAAAAGATTTTCTCTTCCATCCATTTACCATTTGGAATCATAGGATCATAGGAAAGCAGGGCTGGAAGGGACCTCATCAAGTCACCTAGTCCAGCCCCTAGTCAAGATAGGATCAACTCTGACTAGACCATGTCCTTATAACCGTCTCTTGAAAACTCCCAAAGATAGCAATTTCACAATTTCTCTAGGTAGTCCGCTTGACTACCTCATAGAAAATACCTTCTAATTTCCAACCTAAATTTCCCCTGTTGAAACCTGAGTCGATTGTTCCTAGTTCTGTCCGCTATGGTCAGGAGAAAAGCACATCTCTTTTCCCTCTGTAATCACCCTTCAGGTATTTAAAGTCTGTTATCATTCTCCCCGCGATCTTTTCTTCTCCAAACTAAATAAATCTAGCTCTTTCAGCCTTTCGTCAAAAGTCTGGTCTCCCAGGCACTGGATCATTTTTGTCACTGGCTGCTGGACTCTTTTCAAACTGTCCACATCATTCTTAAAGTATGGAGCCCAAACCTGGATACTTTTTTCCAAGTGAGGCCTCGGCAGTGTTGAGTAGAGCAGAAGTATTTCCCTGGATTTGCAAGATACACTACAATTAATAAAACCCAGCTTTTTTTTGTAACAAGACCACACTGTTGGATGATATTCCCCTTATGGCCCACCATAACCTTGAAGTCTGTCTCTGAAGTATTGCACCCCAGCCAGTCACTCCCCAGTTGGCACTGGTACATCCAGTTATTCCATCACAAGTGCAGGACTTTGCAATGTATTAATGATTCTGGGATTGAGGACCAGAACCCAATACTCCTTTTTGGATGAGTGATTTCCTCTCTGAGCTATAATTCTTCTTGGGTATCTCCATCTGGCACATGAATCTTGCACTTTTGCCCAACAAGAAACTCAGCTTCAACAGTAGTGGTGCACTAGCTCTTACGATGATGAGTTAGTGCGTACATGCAGGAGGAGTAGATTTCTTTTTCAAAAGGCAGAATAGTTATTTAGAATTAAAGTACAAATTCCATAATTGTTGCTTTATTCTAGCTAACCTTATTATATCAGCTACTCTTACTGATAGAAATTATTGTTTGCAATACTACTGTATAGTTAAGTTAAGAAAGGGCTTATTTCCATACGTAACAAATCCTCTGTTTTCAAACACTTACAGCTATAGCAAAAATAGGTCTTTCAGGTATAAATTGGCTCCCATTGGTCTGAAATATATTTCTATGCCATATCTTGCAAATCATAGTTCCATTACGTTTCTTATAGGGATGTTAAAAAAAAAATGAATAGGGTCAAATGGAAACCTAGCAGACAGAGCTGCAACTCCAGTG
The DNA here is from genome assembly GCF_052110815.1 of Crocodylus siamensis. Taxonomy (NCBI): domain Eukaryota; kingdom Metazoa; phylum Chordata; order Crocodylia; family Crocodylidae; genus Crocodylus; species Crocodylus siamensis. Next base: position 213,778,795 of record NC_143396.1, on the reverse strand, counting down.
ACTCTACTTTAGTTGTGCCAACATAAAGAAACAATGAATTAATCCACTGAGTTTAAGATTGGATTGTGTTTGGTAATTAGTAAATAGCTTTTATCAACAATTAGAATTTATAGTTATCAAACCCGACACTTCACTCAGTCTAAGTGGATTATAAATGCAATAAGAGGGGCATTATCAGAGGTCACAGTGATGCAGACTGGACTTTTGCAAAAAAATTGTGTCCAAGGCATTGTTTGTCAGATGATCTTAAGGCACTTCACAGTTATTTAAAAAAAAAATGAAGGCTCACACAACAAAGTTTTGGGGAAGGACCTGTTTATTCTTATGGAAGGTTAGGGAGACAGAGACATTGTATAACATCTTCTAGCTTACTTATGTGAACAAAAACAAAAAACAACAACAAAAAATCCCACAATTTGATTTGATACTTCTGCAAATCTTTAGTCTAAGGTGCCAAAATATGGATACAAGAGAGTACTGTATTTACTAGAATCCAAGATAACTCTGAATTTAAGATGACCCCCCCCGCCGCCACATCTTAAAATCATCTTAAATTCATCCTTCCAACTACTGTGGTGAGGAAAGCAAGGGGGGTAAGGAGGGGAGTAGGCAATGGGGAGTCAAGCAGCTTGACCCCTGCCTCTTGCCCTGCTTCCTGACCCCAGTTGCTTGACCCATTTGACCTATTACCTTCTACCTGTGCCCTCTGGCTACTTCTTCCCCCTCATGCCTATACCCTTTGGTACCAGGCACTGCCTGGTCCTCTGCCTGGCCCCTTCCCTGCCTGTTCCCTTGATGCCTCTGCCTCTGCAGGCTCTGCTTTTCCTGCTTCTCTGCCACCTCTGGATCCTGTCTCTCCCCTCTGCCACCTTTCCCTACCATACATCCTTTTAGCTGTTGCTTGCCCCCTTCCCACTGCTTGCCCTTGCTCCAGAACAGCCCCATCCCACTCCAGCCTAGGGCTCTGGAGTCTGGCCAGAGCTGCTGCTGGCACATCAGCTGATACTGGGCCAGGCTGGGACTGGAGCACACACATGCTCCACAGCCCAGACTGGAGTGGGGACAGAGCTGTACTGGAAACAAAGCAAGGATAAACAGCTAGAGTTAGAACATCAGGCTGAGTAGGGGATAGACTGTGAGAGGTGAGAAGGTAGGGGAGCAGGAGAGGGTGGCAGGCAGCAGCTGCAGCTCTGACCCCTACCCCGGGATGGGGATGGAGCCAGAGCCACAGCAGCTGCCTGCCCCATACCTCAACTGCTGCCTTGTATTCACAACCAAAACAAGGGGCTTTTCCTCCCATGTTAAATGGAGAAAAGCATCTCATCTTGGATTCAAGTAAATATGGTAAATTTAGGTTCCTGAAAATTTTGGCATGAATGATGTCGCTAGCCTTGGCCATTTTCAAGAGGCCTAGGCCAAGCTGCAGAAGTGCTGTTAAGCAGAAGGCCCCAAAACCTGTTTATGAGGGACTGTGGTATAAACCTTTTCAGATGTGATAAATAACTTGATTAGCAAGTAAAGGCAGCCATGAAATGCAATTAAACAAAGCACAAGGTCTGAAAGAAAATAAGGAAAAATCATACATTAAATAATTCATACACACTATATCATAGTCTTATCTTAAAATATTGGTAGGAGTGATTAATATAACTAAATGTATTAGGTATTATTTTGTTATATATAGTTTTGTTTTGCTATAATAGATATATTTGTGTTAAAATGCTTAAATAATTTGTCAGAACAAAAACAGCCATGTCAGACAAAAACTGTAAACTAAGAAGAAACAAGCCATCCTTAAACAATGTTTCACAATGGGAGGAAAACAAGATAAATAGACTCTTTCTTTCCCAAGGATATAAATCCTAACTAATTAACACCTTCTAAGTTCACAAAAAATCTGATTAACACCTTTCAAGTCCAAAAGTTTCAGTGAAACAAAGATATTTAAAGAAGGCAAGCAAGAAAGATTGTTCTTTTGCAATCTATGGATTGCTTTCCAAACCAAGCCCCTAATAAACTTTGCATAATATTCAGAAAAAGATGTAAAGTCTAGTCTAGGTGCCTATCTAGTTTAAAATTGGTATTTGTAGGATAATCACTGTAATATAACCATTGGTCTTTTTCTTATTTCACTTATAACATGGGAACACAGTATTAATTTCCCTTTGACAGGTGGATCAGATCCTATCATTTTTAACCATCTGTTTGACTTTTCTTATTTTGTTTTTATTAGTCTCATCATAGGTTTGAGAGAGATGAGTATTAATGTTTTGCTCCATACTGGCAGTATGCTATTCTGAAATATTTTCATTTATAATTATGATAATATAAATTTAATATAATTATATAAGGTCCCTTCTACACATGCAGGTAAAGGTGCGATGGGATCTAATGGCAATTCGCACAGTCATGCCTCCTGATATGTCACATATGCCCATTGTCACTTATTGCCAATCCAAGGCTCCCCCTGCACCAGCAAGTAGCAGGCTCCCACGTCTGGGATCCCCATGAACCCCAACTGACTGATTCCCAGCTGCAGAGGTGTCCCATGCATCTCCAGTGCAGGGAGACTGCAATCCTCCAGCCCTGGGGATGTGTGAAACCCCCAGGGCCAGAAGATCACTGCAGGGCATCCCCCCACCCTGGGGGACATTAAGTCCCCAAGGACAGAGGATCACTGCAGGGATGACCCCCACCTCAGGACATGGGAAACCCCTGGGGCTGAAGAATCACAGGGGTTTTCCTGTAATTCAGGGGGCATACCTATGGTGCTCACCCCAGGGTTTCATGCACCCCCAGGGACCAGGTAATCACCGCAGCGGTGATCCTGCCACCCCTTGGGTTTGCCTGGAGGCATGCTGTGGGGACACAGTGTCCACAGCTGTGGCACTCTGCAGGGTCTCCCAGCAGTTGCAGGACTCCCAGCTCTGACTGGGCAAAGTGTACACCTCTGGCTGGGAGCCCTATTTGTTGATGGTACTCCCAGCTGCAGGGGAGACCCTGCTACATGTGGAAATTAAAGTTTGATAGCAACCAGCTATAAAGATAGCACACATTTTCAAGGTCTAACTTTATAGCTGAATGGAGCTTTGTATTGTGTGATTGCTACTTTGCACATGTAGGTGGTTTCAAGGTATTTGTGCAATTAACCAGTTAATTGAGGAATGCCTGTAAAGTGTATAGAGGGCACAAGTGTACTGTATAAGTATACAATGTATTTTTTCTTCATACAGTTTAATCATATCAAATGAAAGCATTTTCTCCTAAACAGTTGTTTGTCATATATTCTGAATATTTTTATAGGACACAAAAACAAACACTGTGTTCCATTGCATTATATAATATTTAAAATCAAATATTGAATTATTTCTTAGTTCCTCTCCTAAGCTATTGTGTTCAATTGCTGTGAACTTCTAATTACTTCTGCACTTACTAAATAATGAACCCAATCTATACAATTGTTTCTATTTTATATTAATTACTTGTATTGCAGTACAGCCTATAAGCTTCAAGAAGGATCAGACCCCATTGTATTATGTATTGGCAAATACTATAAAAGGAAAATTGCTGTCTTGAAGAGTTTGTAACGTCATACCAGATAAGATGTAATGGTAGATATAACAAACACTAGTTTATATTTCATACAGAGTTAGTTGTTAATGTTAGTTGTTGTTGCCTACCACTAACATTTATCAAGTCTTCTGTTGTCAAGTATTAACCATTTAAGTTGAGGGGTAAGGACATTCTCTCTGCCTGCCCTAGAGTGATATTTTTTCTAATGAAAAATTGCTCAGCAATTTCTGCAAATGAAATTAGATAAGTTTTTGAATGTAAGGCATTCTTTGTCAGGTCTCTGATTACAGAAAGCCAGGCACAGCATTATTGTTAGCTGTTCCTGGTAATGTAGCTCCTGTTCCACAACCCTGCAATTGCTGTGGCTGGCTCCTGTGACCAAAAACCTGACAAAGAATGTATCACATACAAACTACATAGTTGGCCCAATAAAAGATACCACCCTAAGAAATTCCTGTCTCCTACAAAACCCTTTGTGGGATGAAAGGTTCTATAACAGTAAGATATTATTATCCCAAACTCATTATATTAAATATTACAAGGACAAGTAGAAACCTCTTTAATCAGCATTTAATCCATGATCTTTTATTATTGACAAATCTTCATCTTGGGAAGGGCATTAGTGCAAGGCTTAACATGCAAACATTACAGATCAATGGATTAGCCTTTCAGGAGAAGGACTAATTATTTTAATGAGAACATTCTAATTAGGCAGGTTTGAACTGATGATTAAGGAATCTTGCATGTTTGGAATTTTAATACGAATGTCATTGAGTAAACATAAGAATGCATATGGGATTCATGGTGTTTCCACTGAAGAACTATGTTCATCTTTTTAGGTGAAAAATAATAATGATAAAAACATGTAAAAGACTTACAATAACCTGGATTCTAAATGAGAGTTACTGAGATTATAACTTGACTGTCTCAGTGTAGAAGACTCAGGGATTGCATCCAATATTCTGTTTGTGTACTAAGATTTATTAATAATGCAATTGTAATAGAAAGCAAGCTTTTCATATTAAAAAGAGACATCTAAAATTAAATTATGCCATGTATTTGTTGGATCATTTTGGTAATGTAATTTCACTCTATTTAGAAAAATTATATTTGCAGAATACTTTCAGAAGTGAGATACAAAAAGACTTTATTTTATTTACTTTTAGACACAAGATGAAAAAAGGGGAGAGGAGCTGGCTGAAATATAATTGAATATTTGTTCATAATTATCCAAAATAATCCAATAATAACATATAATAATATTACAGTTATTCATATATAACACATGGGCTTTGAATTCTGTTTTAAGTGATGCTTTTTTTAAAAGTCATTTTTTCCCTCTTTTTAGGTGTGGTGTAATGTAATATAATGTAATCTAAGTGGTTCCACAAAATAACACCTGGTAATCCAATGAGTATTCCATCTTTCCGTGTTTGCATTTTGCATTAGGCTACATATTTATTTGATTTTTCTATTATTGCTTACATGACACTCTGGAATCCTGCCCATCTGCTAAAGCAAAATATACAATCACAAGAGTGGTAGGTAGATGCTGAAAAGCCAAATTAACATGGATAACTATAGTTATCCTCAAGTAACCTTCAGTCTGGATACTTTCTGAGGGATAACAGGAAGAATCATACAATCAAGGCTGTGGAAATTATTTTCCTGTCTTATTAATATTTTTATAATTTTGGAAGATTTATTTTGTTATCCTTTAGTATCCTAAACATCCTGTCAATTTTTTTCAGCAACATGAATGGCAGAAATGCCATGCCTTCTAAGCCAGAATACCAATAGCTTGCTAGGCCGTTCAGCTAGATTGTGGGGGATCTAGGTCCAAGTTCCTGCTCCATTTCAAGCAGAACAGGGACTTGAAATGAATCCCCCATGTCCTAGATGAGTGACCTAGAGAAGAGGCTATTGATTTTTCCCTATTTAGGGGAGGGGGTCTTTGTCACATTTTGGCCAGAACTTCTACTGTGAACTCAAAGCCCCTGCTGATGAAACTTTGATCCAGCTCAATATTTTTCTGTAAACAATTCCAGTCTCAACTAATTGACAGTGTCAAATGAAAAATACATAAATATATTAAAATGTTTTGCTGAAAAATATTTGACCAGCTCTAAATAGTATTTCACATCAATACAGTGTTATATTATATCTAAAGTCTTACCTCCCATGAGTGTGCACTCAGGCAGCAGATCCTACTGCAGTGGCTCCTACTTTAGCAGCATGGGCTTAGGCTGCTGCAGCTGAGGAACAAACTCATCACACACCAGTTGCAGCACCCTTGTAGCAAGGGCTCCCTGTAGACACTGTTGATACCACATTTACTTCCTCTTCACTGTCCCCAGATTCAGTATTGAGCATGGTGCTGTGACTGCCATGGTAGAGACAGCCCAGGGGAAGGGGGTCATTCTAGAACTCCATTTTAAGTGTACAACCAGGGCTGATGCCCCACTTGCTTCCCCTAGTTATGCTACTGGATAAAATCTTGTTAGGAAAAGGTAATGCAGTATTCAGTAGTAATGTCTGAAACACAACTGTAATGCTAAATGCATTTTTTGAAGCTGAAAATGAGTCTTCAGTTGAATTCTGGACTACATTATGAACTGTCACAGAAAGCTCGTCTAACATAACACCCTGGCTCCTGATCACAAGGTAAACAAATACTATTCACTCCTATATGTTTTCTTATTATTGTGGCAACATGTAGCAGGCTGGGAGAAAAGTAGTTTTCAGAATGGTTATCCTGCTTTTATTGGTATTGCTAATAATTAATACTAACGGGCAGTATTTATGAACATTTTTCATCCTATCACTGCCCTGTTTTGTATTTCTTCCTTTTGCTTGCCAAATTCACCAGTTTAATTTTTAACACAATACATTCTTGTTTTTGATTTCCACAGGACTGGATATTACATATTTCTGAAAGTGACCCAGTTCTGAGATACTGATTCACTGTTGATTGCCATATCAGCTAATTGCCAATTTAAAAACTTAAGGTAATCAAATTTTCCCCTAACAGGCAATGTCTCAGACTACTCAGTTTAATTTGATTTCAAGTAGAGCAGTTGCAGCAAGTTCCTAAAAAAAAGGTCAGGTCTGCTCATTTAGAAATATAGAAAACCTGCTGAAAATTGTCATCTTGTTTTGAAAAGCTTGTTCTATAATGCAACAACTCTGAACAAGTCAAAAGTAATTAACAGAAAGCAATATTAGTTTATCAGTCCAGATCTAGAAAAGCTAAGATTTATTTAATGACTGTCCTTAAGACTCTTTATTAATTTTAATTATTAATACTTCAAGTGGTAGCTTTGCATGCAGGATTCAATAGCCTTTGTCAAGTTGGGATTTCTGCCAATTTCTTTGCTAATTTGTGAGGGCCTTCAGTGCTGCTGCATAATGAAAGAGTTTAGCAATTCTTAAATTTAAAACATTCCAAAAGTGTTTTTAGTTTAGGGTCATCTTTCTATTTTCAGGAATCCACCCCATTTCTTCAGTGCTTCCATTGTTTCATCGAATCAAACAACAGAGACAGATTTCTCCTTGCCTTTCCCTCTGCACAATGCAGTGCCTTTAAAATTGTCTTTGAAAAAAAGTTATTTAAAATTACTGAGATCAATAAGGACAGTGATATGTTGAAGTGATTACTACTGATTTTCTGGGAAAAAGAAATGCAGTAGGTATCATTTATCTGGATTTCAGTAAAGCATTTGATATGGTGTCACATAAATTATTAGAGAATCTGAAGAAGATAGGAATTAACAGAAAAATTGTAAAGTGGCCAGGAACTGACTAAAAAGGAGATGGCAGTGGGTAGCATTAAAAAGGAAAATACCAGGATGAAGAAGATAACTAATGGAGTTCCTCAAGGATTGATGCCGAGACTAATTTAGTTTAATGGTTTTATTAATGGTTTTAGAAAAAAAATAGTAGGAGTATACTGATTACACAATTTGCAGAGTACACAACACAACAAGATGTCATCAGTAAAGAGGAGGATAAGATCTTATACGTAAAGATTTGGAGGACACTGGAAACCAGAGCAATAGAAATACAGTGAAATTTAAGAGTACAAACTGTCAGATCATGCATTTAGGGACTAATGATAAGACTTTATGAGAATACATTAGTTGGAAATGAGTGAAGATGATGAACTAGATATAGTTCATGCATATCTGAGTTGTATGTACAGAGCCAGCAAAGTGACACGACAAACATAACATGAAAAAGGCAAATAAGATCCTAGAATGTAAAAAGAGATGTATATCCTACCAATATAGGGAGGTATTAATACCATGCAAGACAAAACTGATTACTATATTACTGCATTCGGTTCCAATCGCCCATATTCAAGATAAATTTATTCAAACTGGACCAGGTGCAGAGAAAGAATAGTAATTTGACTGAGGGAATGGAAAGCCTATCAGATGAGGGGAGACTAGATGATATCATATTGTTTAATTTAAAAAAAATGAAGGCTGGGAGAGGACAAGATTGCTATTTATAAGTATATGTGGAAGGTAAACTCCAGGAAAGGAGCAGAACTATATAGACTAAAACAAAATGATGGTACAAAGATAAATGGATAAAAAGTTGCCATGAATAATTTTAAGGTTGACATTAGAAGAAGGTTACTAAATGTTACATAAGTGGATTTCTGAAACAGTCATCCAATCAGAGTAGTTGGGACCCTCCCCCCCCCAAAAAAAAATGCTAAAAAGCAAGTGACTTTTAAGATAGGGCTCAGAAAGTTTCTGCAAAGATGACTCAGTGGGCCAATCTAGTTTCCTATGTTCTGCATTTCTCAGAGGGGTAGCATTTGGGCTGTTTGGAAGATTTTTTTTTTCAAAGATAAGTGGTGATATTTTAAGAGATAATGCCACCTTAAAGTCTGGAATAACCACAGTGTTTAGCCTTACATGGGGGATGCCTCACAGATTCTCAGCCCTATCATTTTGCATTGTAGATGGAAGATATTATGCTTAGTAGTATAAAGAATAAAGAACCTGGTGTCACAAAATTGTAATTTGTCCTCATTTCCTTGTCACTTGTTAAGGGGTGAGTTTGATTAAAGATAAAGCACAGCTTTAAGATTGGTAAAACTATGTTGGACAATTAATAAGGGTAGGCAAAGAAAAGTTTAGAGATGCTCAGCCAGTTTGATGTCAGTTATACTGAGGTTTTTTTATCAGAGTACCGGTAATGATTTACCATATTTCACAATGTATAAATTGGGTTATGAAACCCAATTTTGGCCTCTCATAATGCAACCTTGACTTATACACCATACCACCTTCCCCTGTGAGAGGCACTGGGCATAGTGCTCAGCTGGCACAGCTCAGGAAGAGCTGCTTTCAGGGGATGGGGCTGAATCAGCCAAGCACCAAGCCTAGCACCACTTGCAGGGGATGGAGACAGGGCTGGGTTCAGCACTTGGGACTCAGCTGGAGTGGCCTCATCTGCTGTGAATAGTGCTGCCCGGGCCACACAAGTGCCACTTACAGGGAATGAGGCCATGCCAAATGAATGCTGAGCCCAGCCCTGGCCCAGACCCTAGCTCCATCCCTATCCACTGCGAGTGGTATGTTTTTAGTTGATTCCCGAGCCGAGCACTACTTACAATGGATGTGGACAGGGACGGGCTTGGCGCTCAGCTGGCATGGCCCAATCTCCTGTAAGCAGTGCTGGACTCACAGGGTGCATGCACATAAGCACACATGTGCCTCTTCCTCTGCCTCAAACCTCTTTGAGGCGGGGCAACAGGCACATGCAGGAACAAGTCTGCAGCATAGGGAGAAAATTAGAGCCCTGGATATCCAGGGGTCTATAAAAAGCAGGACAGGGCATGGTCCCTGACCATGCTCTGAGACAGCTAGAGGCTCTGGCTGCCAGAGCGTCTCTATGGTTGCCCCTCACCCTGGTGCTGAAACACACGGCCAGCCAGGCCATGTGTTTCAGCACCAGGGCTCTGGTGCCGGTAAGGGGTTGCGGGGGCTGGAGGAGGGGGAAAGGATGGTGGGGTGGACACGCGATGGCCCTGCCCACTCCCCCAGCCCCCCAACCCCTTCCAGCCCCACCCAAGGCCCCCAAGCCCCCCTCCCCCTGTCTGGGCTGGCCCCTCCCCCCACCAGTCTCCCTCCCCTGCTGGGGCTGGTCCCTCCCTCTGCCAGCCTCCCAAGTCCCCAACCCCTTCCGCAGCAAGGCCCTCCCCCCACCAGCCCACCCTGAGGCCCCCAACCCCTGCCCTGTCTGGCTCCATTCCCCAGGCCCCCCAACCCTGCTCCCCCCACCACATACTTTAACAAAAAACCAAAAAAACCTGGCACTTAGTGGCAGTTGAAGCTGCCATGTGGCTGCCTGGGGCCCCATCTGCACAGCGCGGGGCAGGGTGACAGCCCCAGTGGCCCCAGCATGGGCCCTGCTGCCCTTCCACTGTCCTGTGCTGCCTTGGGGACCAGGAGGCTCTGGCCCCCCGCCCCTTCCCCCCCACTTCTAAGGTAAGCAGAGCCTTTTTTTCCCCATTTTTTTCTGTTCCTTTTCTGGGTTTTTGTTTTAAGTGATAGTGCCTGGGTTTGCAGGGGTAGCTTTGGGAGCCATGGGGTGCAAGTTGGGGGTTGGGTCTGGGGGAGTGGGAGGGTAGGGCTGGGGGGCAGCCATTGGGTGGCTGCAGCAGCTGGTGGGGGATGGGGCCAGGTGGGGCAGCAATTGGGGGGCTCGGGTGGGGCATGTGGGCCTTGCAGGGGGTGGTAGCCCATGTGGGGGCCATTTGGCCCCCATTGGGGGGCCATAACCCTTGTGTGGGGGATGAACTCCCTGTTGGGGGACCGTACCCCTTGTGAGAGTGCTGAACCCTCTGTTGGGGGTCTGAATCCCCATTTTGGGGGATGAATCCCATTTTGGGGTGCCAAACCCTTTGTGTGGGAGATGAATCCCCTGTTGGGGGGATGAACCCTGTATTGGGGGGATGTAGCCCCTCTGTGGGGGACGAACCCTCTGTTGGGGGGGCTGAACGCCTTGTGTAGGGCTTGAACCCCCTGTTGGGGGGCTGTAGCCCTTGTGTAGGGGCCCAACCCCTTATGTGGGGGCCTCACCCTGTGGGAGGGCAGCAAAATATATATTCATGAATTTATGAAACCTGTATTTCAGGTTCACTTTATTATTATGATAAGAGACTTGCTTTAACACTGTAGATATATCAATAAAACATCGTCTAACTGATCTCTGTCTCATTCTCTCTCTCTCTTTATAGTAGTCTTTTGTTTTACTTGTGGAGGAACATGGATTTGGGGGTTTTTTACAGCATGACTTTCGGATTTTTTTTTATCAGGGCTTTTTCAGTTTTCCAATAGGGAACACCAGAATTCCTGCTAGGGAGGCCAGTGGCAGGACCCTGCCTGTGTAGAGTTGGCACCTTAGACCCAGCTGGCTGTTGCTGAACTCCTGGCCAAATGAGGCCAGGAGGACATGCTTTGGCAGTTCAAAGCAGGCCACCACACCTGGAACACCTTCCAGGTGAAGGTGTCCAGGCAGGGGGCACAAATAGTAGTAATGCTGCACAAAGGCCAACCCTGCAACCACAGTCCACTGACAGCTGGCTGAGAGGGGCACATGCCTCTACTGGCTGTGCAGTCCTCGTCTGAGTTTGGCAGGTGCACAACAGGTCACAGTCAGGCAGCAGCCCCACTGCCTGAACTGCTGCAGTGGATAGGGGGTGCAGGGAACTCTCAGGGCTCCTTTCAGCAGTTCAGCTGGCACAAGGGATAGTGTCTCCAGCTACCAATTGGCTGGGCTCCGGAAGATCCTGAGAGCTAGTAACCCTGAGCTACTTGCCAGGGTGGCTTTTTATACTGCTGGGGCCAGGACAGGACAGCTTTTTATACTGCTGAAGATAGCACAGATGCTGGCCCCAGGCTCTAGCTACCCCTGGCTGGAGACCCGGGAGGAGCCAGGCAGGGTTATTTTGCACAGGGTTATATGTGGCACAATTTGCTCCACAACGAAGTGCATGTCCGAGCATGTGCACTGAAGCAAAAAGCCCTGACTCAAATTTTCACCATTTCTATTTGAGCTGCTGCAAGAGCACGTGCTTGCATGTGTGGATGCACCCACAGGGGATGGGGGCACACCAGCCAAGTGCTGAGCCTGGCCCTGTCTGCAGCAAGCTATGCTGCCAAGTGCTGAGCCCAATGCTGTTCACAGGGACAGGGCTGGGCTCAGCACTCAGCAGCACACTCACAAAGGACAAGGCTGGGCTCAGGGCTTAGCTGGCATGGCCCAGGGAGTGCTGCTCACAGGAGATAGGGCCATGCCAGCCGATCACTTAGCCAAGCCCCAATTTATACACTGTGCTTACGAAAATCCTAACTTTCCTAACTTTCAAACCAAGGTCAACCTATATATCATGTTAACCTATACACAGTGAAATATAGTAAGCACAATCATTTCTAAAAATATCATCAGAATCAAGCCATTTAATCTTGGTGGGGGGGGTAGGAAAGAAGGCATCAGAAAAGAAATAAATATCTCTTAAGATTTTTTCTTTTATGTCTTTTTTTACATAGATTTTTTTAAATATTGGACCTATATTCAGAAAGGCTGTAGCAGACAGACAAAGTTAAGTCATATTTACACAATACCATCCATAAGGACAACTTGGGTGTGATCAAGGGTATTCTGTTAGAAACAACTTTAGGAAAATAGCATATTCTTCATAAAAAATAGACATACAGGAGTTCCCTGAACAAAAATAGAATGTTGACTGTAAGCATAAAATGTGTTTTCCAGATTAATGCACAACAACACAGGAGATATTTATCTAGCAACAAAAGAATTCATAGATATAAAAATACCATGGGGAAAAAGCCCCATAGGAGAGAGAGATTCTCATCAGAAAAGCAGAAGAGTAAACATAAAGTTTTGCATGCCATTATTCTGTATCAGTAAGCACAGCTAGCAATTTAATGACAAAGTGTTTACACAACCATTGAACTAAACCCACTTAAGCTATATCTTTTAGAAGCTTACAGGTTAAATAGAACACAAATCTCTGTCCATATTTGTATCTTTAAATATATTCAGAAGGGTGAAATAAATATCTGTGCAGAAGACCAATCAGACCCATGCACGATTTAAGATGCACTGAGGCCTTCATGACAGAGGTAATGTATGATAGACTACAAGCTGCTCCACTGAACAGGAGTGAGTTTCATCCACAAAGCCAAGCTCTTATTTAGGCAAGCTTCAAATGGAGCAAATTCTGATATACTTCTTCGGCACCTCCCCATGAGTGCCCATGTTCAGTTTGTGGCAGTTCAAAGCAGTTTGAGGCACTGCAAACTGCACATGATGCACATGGAAGCATTCACTGTGAAAGTAATTTGCAGCATGCTGAGGTTTTTTTGAAATCCTAGTGGTAAAAAAAATGGCATTAAAAAAAGCAGTGTGGTGCATGTGGCAGCCATGTGTGCCATCAGAAAGGGAGCCTGGCCAGCTAGAGCCATGCTCTGGCTGTTGGCCAGACTCCAAGTGCCTAAATTGCCGCAGTTGCTGCCCCAGGAAGCCTCCAGGATCCCAGGTAAGGCTTCTGGGGCTAGCCCAGGTGCTGGCCCCCACCTCCCCCACCCTATCTGGGTTAACTTGACATCCATTGGAACATGTATGCAGGGGCAAGCCCAAGGGTAAATAGCAGTGGCACAAATATTATGCACTGCTACTATTTGTCCCACAGAAAATGTGTGCCCCTGCAGGGATGCATTCATGGGAACACCTCCCTTATGTGCTGCATGAAGAACAAAATCAATATTGAGTAAAATATGAATAAGATACCAAACTGGGTAGGACAATTGGCTCAAATAAAATCAGTTCAGGTATCTCACTTGACTAAAGATGGAGCAAAAACAGAAAAGCTCTAATGTTAATAAACTAAGCGATCAGTTATAAGGTGACAGTTATTCTGATTTATGGTATAGCACTGCAAATATTTACCCCATACTAGCATTGCAATTAATAAATAATTTCCCATTAAATGTTTAATTATAATATTGCATATAATTATTATAATTACTTTATCTTATTTTGTACTCAGTCTGTAAGTTCTTGATACTCTTGATGGACCTAAGTTAAAATTTCATTTCAGAAATATATCTGTTGAGACATCTGTAAAGTTTTTCACCTGTGATCTAGACCACATTTATTTGATGGTTCTATTTCAGTTTATGGTCTAATATATATTTTTCTCATGTTAAAGGAATACTAGATGCTTTACTAATATGGTACAGGGCGAGCACTATATAAAGCAAAAGCAAATATGATTACTGGAATGTGCACTAATTTGCTAAATTATATACAAAATAAAAAAAACCCCATAACAAACTAGGAAAAAACAGTGAAAATAGTCAAAAGTTATTCATATAACAAAATCTAGCCTTTTTGAGCATCCTGACAGTACCTTCAATATTACATTGTTAAGTTTCTACACCTGAGTTAAGGTTTTTAGTAGGCCTATGTGAAGCAGTTAGTATTCACTTCAGATTCAGATTCAACCAATTCGGGGGACAGTGATTTGATTCGGTGATTCGCATCACTGACCCAAATCATTTTGGCAGAATCTAATTTGGAGATTTGGCTGCCTCCGAATTGGCCGAAACTCTAAATTGAACAGGCTCCATTCCCTTCCCAATCTCCCTGCCACATCAATGGCTGCCCTGCCTGGCCTCAGCATCCAGGCTCTTAAATTTAAAAAAAAGGCCCCACACTCACGGGTTCCTGCAACATGGTGGGGGGAAACCCGCTGCCCCCCCCACTACCCTGCACTGCATGAAGGGCTCTGTTACAAGCCTTCAGAGACACTGATAGTCATTGAAGCAGCTAGTGAGTACAGGGCTTTTTTTTTTTTAAGCGCCAGGATGCTGGGGCTGGGCGGGGGCAGCCATTGATGGAGATGGGAGAGCGGGTGTGGGTTGGGGGTGCTCAGGGGGATTGGGGAAGCAGGCAGGAGATGAGGCCTGGTGGGGTTCCCCCCATTGCCCCTTCCTTTTTTTGCTAGCCCCCCGCAACTATTTACTGTCATGAAGTCTAGGTCTAGCTCCCTGCAACGGCAAGTGGGGACTTCATGAATTGCTGAATCTTGATTCAGAGGCTCTGAATTGATTCAGACCTTTTTATCTGTCTCTTGATTTGATTCAAATTTGGAGATTCAGCTGCCAAATAGGGCTGAATCTCCTCTGGGTTGAATGAGAACCCAAAGCTTTGCACAGCCCTAGTTTTTAGCTAAGGCTAAAACAGTTTTCAGTGCAATGAAATAGGAGAAAGAGATTAACAAGAATGGCTAACAGATAGCAACATTGCAGAAGAAAGGATAGTTTGAATAGTGGAACATTAAGACCATTAAAAATGATAAAGCATCATTAAGACCTGCAGAGTTGAGAGAGAGAAGCAGGAATCAGGGAAATATTGAGAGATAATGAGACATGAAGTTAATTGACTCTCTTAGCATTGCATGAATAGAATTGGCCTGCCCCTCCCAGGCAATTGTTAAAAAAGTTTGGGTGGATTACCAATGAAAGGAGAATGGGGTGGTGTACAAGTGCACCACTACACCTTCCCTCACCCTTCCTGTCCCCCAGATCCATCCCTGGTTTCCATTTACAGAATTACTGCATGGTTATTTGTAATTTTTTACATAATGGGGGCATCCATAATTTTTGAATATGTGCTAAGCAAGCAGGAGAGAAATGAATCCATGAGCAGAACAAATCTGTGCACTTTATATTAATGGAGCAATTATTTATTACTCGTTAAAAAGCTATTAGTAAAACATTGTTGTTATTTATGATAAGTAATAAGCAGCACGCTGGTAAAACATTTGGCAAAAGGAATTAGTAAATAATAATATTTATTAGTTGAAGAGGAATCTGAATTCATCTAAGAAAGGGGTGTTGATCCATATGCTGCAGCATAGAAACATTTTGTATGTGTGCTCAGAGCAGTGACAATCAAAAATACCCACTTTTATTAATCTGTTATTTATTAAAATTAAAGCATTTGCATGCATCTTTGTATGCCTCTTCCCTTCATAGCTGATATTATAGTTCTACTGTGTCTGCCATTTGGGTAAGCATGCTGTCTTTTAACTCCTACACAACAGTGAGCACTTTTGATTATTCTACTCCATCCAGCTAAACCCAGCTCTATGCCTCCATTTAGTAATTGTGAAAGAACGTTTCCCCACTATTTCATAAATCTTGTTAAGGTCACTTTTATTAAGTATCTTTTGGGAAATTGTAAAAACTCCAAGTTTCTGATTTACTTGAATATACCACAAAACAGGAGAATTTGGAATATTTTCCATAGCAGAATACACGTTTCCCTGCAAAAAAATACCCTCTTACCAGTAGTGCTAGTTCATGTCACTGAGGATTACATAAACTGGGGATCTCCCCTCCCATTTAGCTGTATAGGAAAGGTCAACTTGTCAACCACTATGAATCCAGTTCATACCATGTCTAAGGTTCAGTTGTGTAAACTTTCATAGCTTTGCCTTCTCAAGGGACTATTAAGACTGAGAGCCAACAACAGAGAATCAGTACAGGTTTGTACTGAAAAGGTTTATGGCAGGGCCTGCCCTGAGTGGTAGCAAGGTAACTACTCCTAGTAGATCTTGGTACCCATCATCAGGGGCTCAGAAAAAGTCCACAGGCATGGTTTGGGAGCAGACTAGGCCTAGAAAGGCAATTCCCATAGCTGTACAGTGACTCAGTGTAGCAGAATGGACCTCATTTTGCCTTCTGGGGGAGCTGGTGCAATAATGCAAACTCATCTGTGTAAATTGCCTGACAGGGCCAATAGTCCAGAGTACCTTGGAACAATCATTATTAGATTTGCTTACAGCTCAGCAATGAGAGCTACCTGCTTTAGGGTTGGAGCCCACTTGACACAATGGAATTATCTGAACAATACAATGACACCAAATTATGGGGGAGTGTAATCATCACGCTTGAAGATAGGCTACAGATACAGGCGGACCTAGACCGGCTAACTAGTTGAGTGAATCAGAACCTGATGAAGTTCAATGTTGAGAAATGTAAAGTGCTCCACCTCGGGGTGAGCAACCCCCAACACACCTATAGGTATGGTGGCAGCAAACTGACTAGCACCATGAATGAAAGGGACGTGGGGGTAAAAATAGATCACAGTATGAATATGAGCCAGCGAGGCAAATAACACTCTGGCATGCATCAATCAATGCATCTCCAGCAAAACCAAGGAGGTGATTCTTCTGCTCTACTTGGGACTGGTGAGACTGCAGCCAGAGTCCTGCATCCAGTTCTGGGCAACACACTTTAACAAAGATGTGGACAAGCTTGAGAGAGTCCAAAGAAGAGCCACCCATATGATCAGCATCTTAAAAGGCAAGCCATATGAAGAAAGGCTGAGGGATCTGGGGCTCTTCAGCATGAAAAAAAGAAGGCTGAGAGGGGACCTGGTAGCCGCTTACCACTATGCTAGGGGAGTACATCAAGGGCTCAATGAGCAACAGTTCACCTGGGCACCTGAGGGGAAGACCAGGAGTAATGGCCACACACTCCTGGAAGATTGATTCAGGCTCACCATTAGGAAAAAATTCTTCACAGCCAGAGTGCCCAGGCTGTGGAATAAACTCCTTCCAGAGGTGGTGCAATCACCTACCCTGGAAATCTTCAAGAGACAGTCACCTTGCTGACTTCCAGCTATCTTTCTGGCTTGGTGCAGGGGGCTGGACCCAAAGGTCTTCCAAGGTCCCTTCTAGCCTTATCTATGAATCTACTAATGTATTAACTGATCACTATGGGTGCCTGTACATGAACAGGGAGACTGCTCTGACACACTGTAATTACAGTATGTCAGAGAAGACTTGATTAATTGAGTCTGCTGGAGCATGGCAATTACCACATCCAGCCATCCTCCATGTCTTGTATAGCAGCATCCCCATGCTTCAAAATGGCAGCAGGGGTGCTCTAGCTAAAGCTCATTCAATGAGCTTTAAAGTGCCCCTGCTGCCATTTTGAAGTGCAAGGATGCTGATACATGGGATACTGTATGCCTTTTAATTAGAGCAGTTCTTTGAGCTGCTCTAATTAAAATGCCCCCTCTCCAACCTCTGGAGTACAGGTAAAAATGCCCTTTGATTTACAACAGGGTGGGGATTTACTGGTCCCCATGAAGATATAATAAAAGCACATGGGTAATGGAATGTGGAACTGTCCTGCAATAAATATCTTACTTCTTTTACTACACAATATCATCTGCCCTCATTTCTACATGTTGTCTTGAAGAAATGTGGCATGTAAATTTGCAATCATTCTTTGGATTTAAATAAGCAGTATTCTTCAGGCTCTTTTATGGATCTGTCTATTTGACTCAACATCTTGGCCACCCCCAAGAAAATCTTCTTTTTATCATTTCAACTAAGGATTCTCATATTTAGCCATGTCAGCAATACCTAAGAATGTTATTTCTCTTGTTTCCATTTCATAGCACTTATCTAGATAGAAAGAGGGAGAAAGTGGTAAAATGTGATATAGTTAAAGATAATGAGGCGTAATTATAATCAGAGAAAACAGTTGAAGACACATTTTATGGCCATAACTTGTCTTGTTAAATTAATTAATCTAAATGAAAAAGCAATTCCATGTCAACCCTAAGACTGCAATACAGAATTTTTCACACAATATTTTGCAATTATTATATCTGATGATCTACTCTTAAAATTTACTATTTTGTGGCATGTGATGGTGTGGGGGGTGGGGTACGGCTTCACTGTACCCTCCACCTCCCACGTCGGGACTCTTCCCAGTATCTAAGGGTCACTCACCTGAGGGCTGCACGCATCCGGTTCACCTGCCATGACTTTGGTTGTAATCCGGTTCAGTGTTATCTGTCTGGTACATGCCAGTCCAAAAGTGGGACTCCTTGGCTCTCGAGGTCCCATGTCGATGAGGGCTCTTCCACCCCTACACCCTCGCCCGTTCCACCGGGTGGTGGCCACCTATCTAGGTTGGCCACCTAATAAGGTATTTCTCAAATTAGTCCAAAAAAGGAAAACCACCAAAGAGTCAACACAAACAGGTATGGCCAGGGATTCTTCACAGCTTGGGGCCAGCTTCAATCCTCCTCGGACATCCTCCACTCTTTCCCTGTACGCTGTGGGGTTGAAACCCCTTTTCCAACTCCCAAGGAGTTCTTCGGTACCCCCCCTAGGGCTCCTCGCGACCCCTTGGTCCTTTACTAAGGGAGCAGCAATCTCACAGTCCGTGCCTGCCCCTCTATTATAGTCTATACGGTAGCTCCCGGTGGTTTCCTACCATCTGCGGCCTCGCTGGGCTGGTTGTCTGGGTTCACAAAATCCCACAGGGGCTTACCCTTGCGCCAGAAAGTCCGGCCATGCTTCAGGATGGGGCGCCTCCGCCTGAGCGTGCTCCTGCCGGTGTCCGCTTCCCCGCTGGACTCTTCCGGTTCCGCTGCCTCACGCCCTGGCGCCGGAGTCTCCTTTATGTTGGCCCTTGCCATCCGGGCCCCACCTTCTCCCATGCACCTGGGGAAGGTTAGTTTGCGCCCTGCATTCTGGGATTGAGTGCAGGGACCTAGCGCAATTGCACTGGGGCAGGAAGCCTCGGAGCCCGCTCGCTCTTTCACTCCCTCACAGATGGCAACGTCAATTTTGTAAAAAAATTAAAGGGGAATGTCAGCTTAAAAAAAGATTTGATGACCATAAGAAAGACTGTTAGTTGGTTTTAATGGAGTATGAACTATACTTGGAAAACCATGCATAGTGGATGCTAGAAACAGACAGAAGTGGTAAGAAAATACTGCACACATCCTGGTCCGGTAGAGGACAAAAAGGATATAAAATTGTAAGCTTTAATGCCAATTCTGAATTTTGAAACTATGAGTTATGAATACCTTAGTGGTATTATGTATGTCTTTCTTTTTCTGAGGAGTGAGGTTGGGTGTGGGGCTCCAACAAAAATTGCTGAAATGCCAACTGAGTCAGCAACCAGGAAACTAGGCCTGTTTCCAGTGAAACTTCGGCAGAAGTTGTCAAAATGAAACTGTCTCCAAAAAATGTTTCAATATACTGCATTATATGCATGAAAAACTTTGCTTCCAGAGAATTTCTGACCATCTCTAATAATAATTCAGATAATCACTAGGCTTGTGGTCTCCATGCTGTTGTCCATTGTACTGATCCTGCAAAGATACAAAAGGTCACAAGCTGTTCTAACATTTGTTTTTTCTTTCACTATTTTTTGTCATCTTCACAGTTTCTACTGGTGCTCTCTGCATTGAATAGCTTATGACCTTTCTTTTTTATCGCTTGAAATGTATGTAGTGCATATTTGATGCTATATAAATGACGTAGTTAATATAAGTGTAAAACTTTACTACTATCATCACATTATTGTTTGACTTGGAAAGTCAGAGGTGGGAGTGGGGAAGCAAAAGAAAGAACAACTGGAATATTGTGTTGCAACTGAATAAACATACCCCCAACATGCTTCCTACTTCACATTCAGAGTATTAAGTGAGTTTACCTGTACATGAAACAGTGCAACACGATATCTAATACAAAGAACAGCATTCCAAACTGCAGGTAAAATCCAATTGTTTATCAAAATAGTTTTAATGCATGACCATTTGTAGAAAACTATATACCATAGCCTTAGTTTTATAAGTAACAGATGAACTTTTCAGAATGAAATATACATGATCAGATTATAAGATTTTAGACCACGGCAGAGTTTTATGCAGTATTTCTAAGGCATCACTGTCATGAGTGCTACATTTTTTTTTCTTTTTACATTTTTTCTTATGGTCCTGTCAACAGAGCTGAGCCCACTGAGCTATAGGAAAGTAAGTTATATTTCTTTCTAGTTTACACAGCATTTGTACAAGCTCCCTTTGAAGAAGGTAGTTTTGTTTAGGCTAGCTTAAGGCAAAGTTTAAAGATAATTGTGTTGTATAACTATAAGTATGTAATGGGAGAAATTAGTCTTTCGAATTTTTATTACTGATGATGGCTAATCAGGAAGGAAGCTACAGTGATTTTTTTTCAGGACATAGATTGAATCTGCATAGCTGGCAGTTGCAAAACAACCTTGTACTTTTAAATTAGGAACATTTGACTGCAAATTACTTACAGTCAATAAAAAAGGAAGCAAAGTCATTTTTTACAGAGTGATTTTTCAGAACAGAATAGTGCAATCAACTTGATCATCTGTGTGGAGCTTAAACTCTTCTATCAACATTCTGTCTTCTATCAACATTAAACAATTGATATTTTGGCTTGATCTGTATTAAGGAAGGGCTTTTTTTCCCCCAAAACAAAATGGTTGTATGCACTGTAGAGCCAGGAAGGGACAGTTATGAAAGATTGATCCAAAGATTACTAAAGTCTATGGAATAATCCTATTGGCTTCAAAAGCCTTTGCATTATTTTCTTGTTTATTTATACTAAAGTTAAGATCCATTCAGGTTTGGGGCCTCATGGAGTGACGTAGTGAATACACATAAAAATAAAAGGCAGTTACAAACCCAAAGAGTTTACTGTCAATTAAATACATAACTATATATTTTTTTTTCAGATGAAGGTTACGTATGATTGGAATCACCTCAAATTAGCTGCACTTTTAATTATATTTACTAAATGTGACAAGTTCACAGAACCCAAGGCTCTTAATCTCATCTGAATGAGTTACATCTCTCCAGAGAAATTATAGGCAAGGAAAGTATTTCTTCAATAGAGCCACATTGTAATTCACCCTCTCCCCTCCCATCTGGCTGTCAACATGAAATTTGCCTTTCTGTTGTATAAACAATGAAATAACCCCAAATAAAAGTACAATAATTCAATTAAACTGCGGGGGGGATGTTGTTTGGGGTTTTTTGCAAATGTAGTTTCATGAATTACCTCCTGTCTAGGTTCTAAATGTACAACATGACACAACTTGGAAGAAAGATCTAATCATTGATTCTTGGCTTGTGTTATCTGGCTGCTGCAAAAAGAAGTATGTTTTCAGCAGGCAGGACCTGACAGGAATACATAAGCAGTGTTGGCAAGTGAGCTTGTACTTGGCCTTTACCAGTTGGTGCATCAAGCTGAGGGATGGCCAAAACTAAAAACAAAATAAAATGTACTGCTACCATACGCGTGTGTGTGTGTGTGTGTATGTGTGTGTGGGGGGGGTACACACAGATACACACACAAGAAGGAAACATTGAAGTGGAACTGGAGTACAGAGAGTAAAATAAAGTAGAAAATATAAATAGTGTCAATAGCAAACAGAGTTGAACTCTAAGGCCATGTTCAGACATACATGGATGTTTGGTTCCCCAGGGACAACTAGTGGTGGCACACCTTGTGCTGCCACTAGTTATCCTTGGGGAACGCCTGTGCCACATGCAGCCTGATGTGCAACAAGTTACCCCAGATGGGATAGGGAAGGCTAGGGCAGCACTGGGCTGGTTCCACCAGTCTGACCTGGGGGCCCCTGGAGCTGCAGCTGTGTTGTTCATACCACGAGGAGCCTGGCCCGCAGCAATGTTCCCTCTAAGGAGCAGCAGTCCGTGAGCATGCCACCTTGGTCCAGTGTGGGAACTTACCAAAGGGGGCTGGGGGCCGGAGGCTGGGCCAGGGGCCAGAGATGGGGCCAGGAGCCAGGGGCTGGGGCCAGGGGCCAGAGATGGGGCCAGGAGCCAGGGGCTGGAGGCTGGGGCTGGGGCCAGGGGCCAGGGACCAGAGGCTGGAGCTGGGGGCCACAGGCTGAAGCCGGGGGCCAGGGTCTGGAGCTGGAAGCCAGGGGCCAGGGGCTGGAGCCAGGAGCTGGTGGCTGGAGGCTGGGGCCAAGGGCCAGGGGCTGGAGCTGGAGCCTGGCATGGGCTCCCCGGCTCCAGGGAAGTGCTCCATTCTGCTGCATCAGGGCCAGGGAGAGGAGCACTTCCCTGGAGCCAGAAGAGCTGGTTCCAGCCTCCCATGCCAGCCTCCATTCCTGCCTTACCTTACCTCGGGGAGGAGCCACTGCCTTCCCCAGTGAGGCTTTGCCCGCTCTGGAACACTGCTCTGTTCCCCAGCCCTGTTGCCACATGCCTCCTCGCACCCCAAGGCCATGCGGAGGAGAGGAGCAGTATCCCAGAGCCGGCGGAACCTCACCAGGGCAGGCAGCGGCTCCTCCCCAAGATGATTCAAGGCAGGGATGGAGGTTGGAGTGGGGGGCTGGTGTGGGCTATGCCGACTCCAGGAAAGTGCTTCACACCCCAGCTCTGATGCGGGACAGCGGAGCACTTCTCCAGAGCTGGCAGAGCCCATCCCAGGCTCACACCCCAGTCTCTCCTGGTGTGCGGCTTTGAAAAGGCTGTGCATGGCCACACTTTTAGTTGTGCATGGCCATGCATACGCACACCCTAGAGGGAACCTTGGCCAGCAATAGAGCATGGCTCCAGCCAATCAGGCTCCAGCTTTGGGTGGCTTATGCCACTGGTGTGTTTCCTTTTTTTTTTCCAGTTTTTTTTTTGACCCCTGGATAAACAGGGACTAAACAAACCCTCCATGCTGCCCCCATTGCAGCGTGGAGAACACCTGACGCGCAGTATGTAGCACTGCAGATGTATCTGTGATGACAGATATTGTATGGTCATGCTTGTCTGGACACTGCCTAAGGGTTCACCCCAAAAAGTGCATGAGTGAAGTTTGCAGCGCCTCACACCTGTTTGAGGCACCACAAACTGCATGTGTCACACATGTACCCATTCACCATGCTATTTTGCAACACAGTGGGTTTTTTTAAAGACAGGAGATCCCAGTGTCAAAAAAAAAATGCCACTATAAAGGCAGCATGGTGCACACAGCAGCACCACACACTGCCAGAAACAGAGCCTGGCCAGCCAGGGCTCCAAGCAGCTGGCTCAATTTTGCTTCTGCCCTGGGAGACTTCAGCACCCCAGGTAAGGCTGCTGGGACCAGCACTGGTATTGACCCCAGTATCCTCTACCCCACTCGTGTCAATGTGCTGTGCACCAGAACTTGCATGCAGGGACATGCCCTGGGATAAATAGCAGCAACACAAAAATGTGCCGCTGCTATTTGTTCCACAGGAAATGCTTACCCCTGCATGTACACACTCATCAGGATGCACCGTAACATTCTGTTCTTCCTTTCATCTTCACTCATTTCAACATGACTTATACAACTATAGTCGCGGAGAGCTTGTCTCAGTTAGCATCAGAGTCCTTTGCTTTCCTAAAAGGATGTAGTTTCCTGATTGACTCAAATGCAGTCTATTTTTTCCTTTTGGCCAGGAAAGTTGTGCAATACAGAGGAAATAGGAGAGAATGCATTAATCACAGATGATTCTGCAGCCTAAGAAACTGAGAATGGGAAGCACTTTTTTACTACTTTGATTTTGAAGCAACCTAGTCTTTAGATAGCTCTTGCAAAAAGGAGAAGATTATGTGCTAAAGAACAGCAGTTGTAGTATACGAAAAACACTCCTTGGGTATTTTTCTCAGAAGTGTCACTGAGTTCAGTGTTATAAGGGTTTTGTTTGGGTTTTTTGTTGTTAATCAGTAATTTTAAGGGTCTCTTATTAACTTTTCCATTGAATAAATGTACACATTGGTTAATTCATTTAACAAAGTCATTTAACATTGAAATAGGCTACCTAGAGAAGTGCTGGAATCTCCATTCTTGGAGATTTTTCAGAACAAGTTAGACAGATGCTTGGCTGGGATGGTTTAAGTAAGGATCATCCAGGGTGCTGACTAGGTAACCTTATGAGATCTACTTCAGTCCTACTTTCATTTGATGCTATGGACCTCATTGTGCTTCATGTTTACTTATTTGTAAGATGGATACAATAGTTCTACCTACTTCATAGGGAACTTTATGGTTTGATTAAATTAATTTTTACCAAGAAATTTGAGGTCTGCAGATGAATTGCAATATGTAAATATGTTTGAACATAGCATGTTAAGCTGAAATTAAAACAGGGACCTTATTATGAGTGAGTTTTGTGTGGGTGTAGGGCAGGGATGGGCAATTATTTTGGCTGCAAAGCCACTTAATGAATTCTGGGGTCCTGAGGGTCACATCCATCTGTCTCTTTTTCTCATATCTTTTCTCTCTGTCTCTCCTTTCTCTCTCTTCTCGCTCCCTCTGTCTGTCTCTCCGTCTCAGTCTCCTAGCATAGGGCAATAGTTTGTAGTATATTACTTCAGGTTTTATAGTTTCTGTCATGAAGATTCTCTTCCCAAATAGTTTTAATTATAAATAATGCAAGACAGAAGGTAGTAAAAATTACAGAAAAAATGTCCTGAAATTATTGTAATTCAAGCACTTTAGAGCATTCTCCACAGTGCTTACATTTCAAACTTCTATTTAGACACCTATCACCCATTGATTTCAATTGGAGTTAGCTGCTTAACTAGAAATTAGGTACATAAATAACTTGTGAGATCTGTGTTGTTGGTTATAAGGCTTGTCTACATGGGAATATTCAGAACAGTTATTGAAATGACTTAAAACAGATTAGCTAAACTGCATTAATATCTTGTATGAACACACTTACTTAGAATTCACTTGATTTAAGATAAACTGCATTAAGCTATTTAGTTCATAATAAGGATGTCAACATGTTTTAAATAATTGTCTTATAACCTTATCTGCTCTGATCTTAGTAAACAGGATGCACACTTTGCAAAACTAGAATAGAGTTTCTTACACTTACAGTAAAATCCCCAAACTGTAGCCATCCAAATCAACATGAGACTTGTATCTCACTCTGATCTGCTTCAAAACCAACCCTATGACAAGAGCAAAATCTCTGCTCATTATCTCCATCTCCCAGCTTGAACACCTTATCATTCATGACCTCCAGCCCCTCTTAGAAAATGATGACCATTTCAAGGTTAGCCTTGGTGGACAATTGTATGCTTGTTTATAAGTAAGCACTAACATCTCATCCTCACTCCAGCACTGGTGAGACTGCTGCTGGAATACTGTGTCCAGTTCTGGGTGCCACATTTCAACAAGAACCCATATATCCCACAACCCCCCACCCACATATCCTCATGTCCTCCACAAACCTCACCCCAACAAACCCTACACCCACCAAGTCCCCCAACCTCCCACAAACCATACACCCACCCCGCCACACCCCTTCCCCCCCAAACCTTACATCCCCCCCACAAATTTCACATCCTACATGCCCACTCAGCCGAATGGGATGGGACAGGATCTGCTGGCAAAAGCCGTGACTGCAGGGGCAACTGCCACACCACAGCCTTGCTCCATATCCACACCAGTACTGGGACATGTGGCCTTAACCTGGGGGTGGCTCCTGGTCCCAGGAACCAGTTGGACAGTGTGATGGGCTGCGGAGAGGGGTGGAGATGACAGCAGGGTGTGTGTGTGTGAGAGAGAGAGATGGTGGTCAGGGCTGGAGGAGCACTCCATGTAGGAAAGGCTGCCAGAGCCAGGCTTAGAGCCCCCCCTACCCCTGCTCCCCTAGAGCAGCCTGTGCAGGGGGAGGCCAGCCTGGAAGGGAAGGGGCTTACCCAGCCTCAGTCAAGGACTTTCCAGGAATGGACTGGGGATCATTGGGGTCTGGGTACAGGAAGTATCTGGCATAAGAACAGCCTGTGTGGGCTGGCACTGCTCACAGCTACAGGGACAGCAAGGGCTGGCACTGCTCACAGCCACAAAGCTGCAGGGGCCACTTTAGGTTAGGACTGCTTCAGCAGTCCAGCTGGCAAAAGGGGCTAGTATCTATCCCCAGATACCAACTGGCCCCTACTGGCTAGTGTCCCTAGATACCAACTATCAACTCTTTTTGACCTCTGAATATCCAGGGGCTAAAAAAAAACCTGCAGGAAAAGAAACCAAAATGGAGCAGCACTCACATGGACAGCGTTCCCTTGCAGCATGGAGAAAAGCTGACTGTATGGTATGTGGTGCTGTAGACGTGCTCGCGGCACCACATACCACATGGTTGTGCTTCTCTGGATGTGCCATAATGTGCCACCTTGCCCTGCCTCCCATTTCACAAGTGAGGATGTCAGAGGAGGAAAATGTAAGATGATATGTTGAAATTCACAAAGAAATCTGTGCCTGAGCCACAAATAAAAGACAGATCTTCAAAGCCCCAATGCAATGCTTTGACCATTTGTAGTAAGAGATGATAACATCACAAGAACCAAGACCAAAGACGTCACATTGAGAAATCTCATTAGAGAGACCACTAAACTGAAAAATAGGGATAAAGTCTGGCCTTTTTTTTTGCTTTAGGTTTCTTTCCTCTCTTTCTCCTCCAACACCTTTTCTTTATATATCCATTTATGTTATTGACCACAATTGAGACAATATTTTAAAGTATGCTCTCCAGTAGGCCAGTATATGATAGCTAGTTCTTGCAACACATTGAGACTTGTAATACACATGCTGTTTTCATATTGTCATAACAACATTACTTTTTTCAAAAGTTTCATTACTGTTGAGATTTTTCTCCATTTTCCTTTAACAAAAGTAGCTCAGAGGCAAAAATTATGTTAAAAGCATTAAAATGATGCACTGTGCTAAATGGAACTTCCTCAAAATTATTTTCAAAGCTCTGTAAAGCTAGTGTAGTACTTAAACATTAGAGACGGTACATATCATCTTTTGTTTTTAACTTAGCCTTTCAAGTAGTTACCACTCTAAGTATATGCTTTTCTTTCTGCAGGTCTTTGGAAACAACTTCTTGGCTACATTTCAAATGTCATTTAGCTCTTCAAAAGAGCTTATTTAGCATGTTGTCCTGCATCATTTGAGGAGCTGCCAACCTCACCATATTCTATTTCCAAGCAAAACATTTCTTTTAAAAAATCAGATTTCTCGTCTCCCATTATCATACATTAGAGAGTGCTTCACTGAAACTGTGTACAAGTTTGCTACTAAGCAGCATTCAACACAAAACAGTTACTTCATTTTGTTAAGAAGAGGTTTTCTGGATACCATGCTGAGGAATATTTTAATAAATAAATATGTAGTGGGTACAAATCTTTTGGCATTTGAGAAATTAAGTTGTATTCAGAACAAGGTTAGGTGTTGGAAATCAACCTGGTGGTGCAGAGGGGACATGAAGATAGGTGGGGCCCTGAGCCCCAGTCCCAGTGAGCATTGGTGATGTGGGGCTCCATCCTGGTGTGTGACAGCCAGACAAACCTGCGCAGACCTGGTTTGGGCCTGAGACATCTGATTTGGCCCAGTTCTGAATACAGCTTACTTTGACCTACCCCCGCTGTTCATCTGGCCTGTGAGGCCAAAATATTGAGCGTTGCTATACTAATCAATTATAGTTCGGCCTGCTTCTCACCTCATTTACATCTGAGAACATCTGGCTCTTTATAACTTTGAATGGTTTATTATAATCACCCCTTTAAAAAAGGACAAGAGAACACTCATTATAGATGCACCCATTAACATCCTGTCAGAATTCAACTTCACATGTTTGAGTAATTTGCGCTGATATTTCCATATCTCATTCTATTTGAACAGTTTTAAAGAGAATCACTTATTACTGTAGATTGTGCCTGTATGAATTCTGCACTGATAACTAGAAGTAATGAACAGACCATCTCCATGGTATATAGGCACATTAAAATCAGTGACTGTTCCAGAAGACAGTAAGGTAACAAATGATGCATCTATCATTTAAAAAGGTATTATAGGTGTTCCTGGGAATTAAAAAGGAGTGGGCTTGACTGTAGCAAAATAAATTGGTTAAAACAATGATTAAAGTAAGAACTTAAGACAGTTACAAGAACATAATTGTCTAGGGAAAATCCAGGATAGTGTCTGTAAGGAAAAACTATACTGCTTTACTGTAAAAGTATTTTGAGACCATATCTATGACACAGTGGATAAAGGAGAGAACAATGGACCTTCAAATACCTTTGAAAATATTCTCAGCAAGTGATTGTTAAGGAACTAACGTTAAGAGGTACATTTCGTGCATAAGTTAGAAACAGGCTGAGACATAAAACAGAGAGAAACAAATATAAATTTTCAGCTTTGGATTGAACCCAGTGGGTTCTATGCTAGGAGCTGTGTTATTGAATATATTAGTGAACTGAATATAATAATAATCCAGGGGAGAAAGATGGTGGAAAAACCTGTGGGGTTGGGGTTGATACAGGTTGAGGAAAACTACAAGGAACTTCAAACAGTTTAATGGTCACCAAGTGACAGATTTTCAGCACTGACAAAAAAAAGAAAACATACACTGGCCAGAATCATTGTTTATACCTGTTTCTAAGTTCTATATAGACTTTAGCACAGTACAAACTTCTGTTCAATGTTAACCATTGTCAAAAAGGAAACAAATTTTTATTTTGTAGAAATACATGGGAGACAAGATGCATGAGCTGAAGGTTATGTCTTGAGTCTCCTGTCACATCATTTACATATATTTCATTTTTCACCTTTCATAACTGTTGCTCCCTGCTCGATTAGGAACAGTATTTAAAGGTCTGTTTTTTGGGGGAATTGACTTATAGGTATAGATATGTGCATTATAAGGGGTCAAGATAGGCAGCAGGCGTTAATTGAATTTCTAAGGAGCTTGGGAAACACACACACAGCTTCTCATGGCCCTGGAAGTAGATGGTCTGTCTAACAGAACAAGGCCAATGGATGAATGCAGCCTTAAAATTGAAGGGGGGCATGGCATAACATGAGATTATAGCTTTCAAGACAGATGCATTGTCTATCACAACAAGGATACATAGCCTGGGAAGCGAAGAAAGTATGTACCATACTATCCTATAACACATGATAAGTGACACCAGCGACAAAGGCTCAGAAAGAAGGGGGGCCTAAGTCCTGTTTTGGGGGGAATAGACCAAATTAGGACAAACCCCAGAAGGCTATGTGGAGGTTTGGCCACAGAGAAACAGCCAGCCAGAGATACTCATGGATGAAGAGTCATCACGAGTCATCAAGGGGAAGGAGAATACAAAAGCAGAGACTTTAGAGTAACAGAGTCCCTCCCTTTGTCTTATCCATCCCTCCTGACCCTCCCTTTGTCCCATCCCTTGTTTTCTTCCTTGAGAGGGGTCCCCATCCCCATCCTTGACCCCTGGGAAGGGTCCCTGAGGTCACCATGAACCAAGGGCATACTGGCAGCCCATCTCACGCACCCCACTAGAGGGGGCCTGTGGGCCTCAGCATCCCACCTCCAAACTGCTGACACCTAAGAGAAAGAGCCTCAGGGAAAAGCCTGCATCCTAACCAGATGTACTTTGATGACAGCCCTAGGATTGGTAGATATATAATTGTTTGATGGTTTGTATTGTTGCTTTATTGTTCTTACTCTGTATCAATAAATTCACCTATTATCAACTGGCAGGTGTTATGGTCAGTCTGAGGGTTGTGCCCGCCCGGAACAAAGGTAAAGGTGCTGGGTCCAAATCCAGTGTCAACACTCCCAACTGCATACAAATCTCTGATTCTGTTTTTCAAAGGGGTACACAGCTACTCTGCCTTCTACTTGTCTTCAGCCTAGCATGGCTAGCTATCTTTCTCTTACTTCACTGTATTCATTTTCATTATTTCTAAATAAGTAAAATAAGAGGACGATCAGTTCTCAAATAGTAAAATAAGAAGACGATCAGACATTGCTTCCTAAAAATAACTAGGAACCCCTATTTGTTTGCAGATAACCCCATTTAGAAACTGGAACAAATCACAAGCACCAAGTGAAGCCATTCATTTTTGCTTAAAACCTTTTTATGGTTTCAGTACAATTTCAGTGTGATCTGCAGCACAAAATGTCATGCTGGGTTGCAGGTGGCCAGATCTGGGGACCACCCAGGGTAAGGAGAAGTGGCTAAGATCCAAAAGAAGCATGCAGAGTCCAAGTGTAGGAAAGTCAGGATGGGGAATTGAGTCAGAGATCCAGAAGGTTGGGCAGAGCACGGGGTCAGGAGGCTAGCTGGGTCAGATATCCAGAAGATCAAACCAGAGACAGGTCAGGGAGCCAAAGCATCAGGGCAAACTTAGGGTCCCTGGGCAAGATGGATCAGGTAGCTGAAAAATCTGTCAGGCAGCAGCCTAAGCACAAAGATGAGCTTTATTGCCAAGGTACTTCCTCTTTTGGGTCAGAGGTTTATATTGGACAGGTGAAGGGTCAGCTGACCACTCCATTGGCAGGGATTGGGTGTGTGGATAGGTCCAAATGGAGGCTTCCGGCCACTTGATTTTGTGTCTGCCTGTTAGCGAGGAGGTGGCAGATTGGGAAGAGCAGCTATGTCTGGTAGACCCAGCCCTCAGGTTCAAGGATGTGTCCTGATGTGAAAAAAAAACAAAACTTTTTTATCATTGGAAAATGGGGCTCATGATAGAAATGGCCTTGAAATTTGAATGAACTATTCCACATTTTGTTCTGAAAATATTCAGACATCTAAAACTTTTTGTATCGTTTTTTCCTTTCTTTCTGAGTAAATCTATTTACTGATTTTGACTCAAACACAGAAATAGATTTGATCACTCCAAAACTGCATTTTTAGCAAACAAACTATTCATAGAAACATTTTTACCTAGTTCTCAAACAAAATGCATATATGTTCCAGGACTGTTAAGCCCACCCTTTTCACAAGCTATGAACCACTCATTCTTTATTTCCTTTTTTATTTTCTCTATAAAAGACTTTACTATCCTAAACAGCAAGACATTTTTTATGGATAAAGGAAGAAGTAGAAGTGGTAAGAAAAATGAAGCCTGTGCAGGAAGTACAAATAAGCTGTGAGCAAGTGATGTGCCTGCTCTATGCATGAATATGGACTCAGGTTTTGTCTGCTGACTATATCTGCTGTATACTAAGGCAGGGAGACATATTTCTGTAGGCAAGATTAAGAGAAGGAAAGAACAGAGCACACACTTTTTAGAGGGCTGTATAGAAGCAGATGCAAGGTGATGCAGGGTTTACTTTTAAAACCTGAAAGATAAGATTAAAGCACTTGGAGTTATTACAAAAGTTGAACTTTCTGAAGTAATGTTAACTAGAAAAAATTGAAAAGAAGGCAAATAAAATTTCTTCTGAAGTACAGACATATATAACTTTTACAAGGAATAAATATATTACCTTGTTGCTATCTTTAAGGTCTATTTTGCCCTCTTGAAAATCTGGGATTTATATTACACAGAGAAGAAATTAATTTTTAAATGCTTGGAGAGTGAATCTGGAGCAGTAATTCATAACCACTTGCATGAGTGGTAACAGTGGCCAGACTTTTATGACCAGTACTTGAGGCAGCCCAACTCTGCAGAAATAAAAATGAATCTTTGTGATGAATTTGGGTGCAACCCCACTCCCCTTTGAGGGGGCTCTGGTTTATTCCTAATTTCAGGCCATGAATCATAGGATTGGGATTTACCACCGCTCAAATTCTCTTGCAAGTAAGTGTGTGAATAAATGAAGAGTCAGCATACACCCTTCATCTAGTACAAAGCTTGGCTTAAACTGGTGAACCGGTACAGATGGTAATGACAGCACTAATGCTATCGATCAGCAACAGTGTTTAAAATCTCAGCATGGTTAATACATTAAATCTGTCATGAAAGGAATTTGTAAGCAAGTAAACAGGACCATCAAAGGGAACAGGGGCAAGGGCTGAAAGAAATCCAGAAAGGGAGAGTATGGAACTTTTTTTCTTGTTATGATTCTGCACATATTACTGTAATGGCCAGTGCTAGTGCTACTGTTATGCTAATCTAGAGCAGAGATTATATGACTGGAAATAACTGTGCCAAGTTTCCTTTCATACTGGAAAACATAAGAATTGTCTCCATGTAAGAGGACCAGGAAGATTCCATGGTAGAAGTATACTATCTCAAGCCTCTTCTCAATTTGAAACTGGAAAATCTCTCTAAAGATCCAGTAGGTTTAATGACTTCTAGATGGAGCATGTCAGCCACAAATTTAGGAAAATAAAATATGTTAATAAAGGACTTTCCAACCATCCAAGCAAAAAAAGCCTCTACTAAGAACAAAGAAAAGGATATTCTGGAAGAATCAGGACAAAGGCAGGATGTAAAGGAGTAGCTGGGGCTCTAAGACTTGAAAGACTAAAAATTGGTGGGAAAGAACCACATTGGCACTATTGAAGTTGCTTCACATTATAGTTAACAAATTATGAATGATATTAGGAACTGAAAAAATGTGATAAAGGACAGGATTTCATAGATTTCATAGACATTTGGGCTGGAAGGGACCCTGGAAAATCATCAAGTCCAGCCCCCTGCCCCATGGGCAGGAAGTCAGCAAGGATCATAGGATCCCAGCAAGATAAGCATCCAAATGTGTCTTGAAGGCATTCAAAGTGGGTGCTTGAACCGCCTCTGAAGGCAGTCTATTCCCTGGGGGCTCGTACAGTAAAGGAGTTCTTCCTTATGTCCAGCCTGAATCAGTCATGGCGGAGTTTATGACCATTTGATCTTGTCATCTCTTGGGGTGCTCTGGTAAACAGACATTCCCCCCAATTCTGATAAACACCCTGATAAACTTATAGGTGGCCACCAGATCACCCCTGAGCCTGCGCTTTTCCAGGCTGAAGAGCCCCATGGCTGTCAGCCTCTCATCATAAGGTCTGTTCTCCTGACCGCTGATCATGCGCGTGGCTCTCCTCTGCATTCTCTCAAGCTTCTCCACATCCTTTTTGAATTGTGCAGCCCAAAACTGAATGCAGTACTCCAGCTACGGCCTCACTAAGGCCGGGTACAATGGGAGAATGATGTTCTGGGATTTGCTTGAGAAGCATCTATGGATGTAAGCCAGTGTTTTGCTCGCTTTACTAGCCACAGCATCACATTAAAACTCAAGTTCATCTTGTGGTCAATCATGACCGCCAAGTCCCTTTCATCTGTGGATGAACCAGTGGAGCACTGCCGAGCCTATAAGCATGCTGCAGGTTTTTCCTCCCAAGGTGGAAAACCTTGCATTTTTCAGTGTTGAACACCATCAGGTTCTCACCCACCCATTTCATGAGCCTGTCAAGATCTGCCTGGATCACCCTCCTGTCCTCAGGTGTGGATGCTTTACCGCACAGTTTGATGTCATCAGCAAACTTGCCCAGTCTGCTTCTGACAGCAATGTCTACATCATTGATGAAGATGTTAAACAGTATAGACCCTAGGACAGAGGCTTGAGGGACCCCACTGGTGACCACACACTGAGACAATTGGCTTCCATCAACCACCACCCTCTGGGTCCTACCACAGAGGCAATTCCCCAGCCGGTGGATTGTGGTGAGGTCGAGGCAGCAGTTAGGCAGTTTTCCCAAGAAGCGATCATGGGATACCAGACGTTCTTCCTTATGTTCAGCCTGAATCAGTCATGGCAGAGTTTGTGATTGTTCCATCTTGTCATCCTTTGGGGCGCTCTGCTGACCAGATGTTCCCCCAGATCCTGATGAGCACCCGTGACAAACTTATAGGTGGCCACCAGATCACCCCTGAGCCTGCGCTTTTCCAGGCTGAAGAGTCCCATGGCTCTCAGCCTGTCATCATAAGGTCTGTTTTCTTTACCCCCAAGTCACTTTCATCTGTAGTCCTAACCAGCGTAGCATTGCCGAGCCTATAAGGATGCTGCAGATTTTTTCTCCCAAGAGGGAGAACCTTGCATTTTTCAGTATTAAACACCATCAGGTTTTTATCCACCCACTTCATAAGCCTGTCAAGATCTGCCTGAATCACCCCCTGTCCTCAGGTTTACCCCAGGCTTTACCCCAGAGTTTGGTGTCATCGGCAAACTTGGCGAGCCCACTGCTGACACCAACATCTACATCCATTGATGAAGATGTTAAAAAGTATAGGTCCTAGGACAGAGGCTTGAGGGACCCCAATGGTGACCGCACACCAAGATGATTGGCTTCCATCAACCACCACCCTCTGGGTCCTATCACAGAGCCAAATCCCCACCCAACAGATCATGGTGAGGTCAAGGCCACAGTTAGCCAGTTTTGCCAAGAGGTAATCATGGGATACCAGATCGAAGGCTTTTTTAAAGTCAAGATATAAGACATCAATATCTTCCCCTTGTCCAGGTGATAGGTCACCTGGTCGTAAAAGGAAATGAGATTGCTCAAGCAAGATGAACCTGCAACAAATCCATGCTGGGTATCCCTCAGGATATTGTTGTCAGCTAGTCTGTTAAGGATGGCCTCTTTGATAATCTTTTCCAAGACCTTCCCCAGGATAAAGGTCAGGCTGGTGGGCCTGTAGCTTGCTGGATCCACTTTCCTCCCTTTCTTGAAGAAAAGCACCACATCGGCCTTCTTCCAATCTTTGGGCACTTCACTAAAGCACCAGGAGTTCTCAAAGAACTGTGTCAGGGGCTGAGCTATGATGCTTGCCAGCTTCTTGAGTACCCTTGGGTGTAAACCGTCAGGGCCGGCTTACTTGAAGGTATCCAGCCTGTCAAGGTGTTCCTTCACAAGGTCAGCTTCGATGGAGGGCAAGGAATCTCCATCACCCAGGCATCCCTGACCATAGTGGGCGGGGCGTCCCATGGGACTGGTGAAAAACTGACACAAAGTACCCATTTAGCAAGTTTGCTTTTTCATGGGCATTGGTTGTCAGAAGAATCAGGACAACAATAGGATGTAAAGGAGTAGCTGGGGCTCTAAGACTTGAAAGACTAAAAACTGGTGGGAAAGAACCACATTGACACTATTGATGTTGCTTCACATTATATTTAACAAATTATGAATGATATTAGGAACTGAAAAAATGTGATAAAGGACAGGATTTCATAGATTTCTTAGACATTTGGGCTGGAAGGGACCCTGAAAGATCATCAAGTCCAGCCCCCTGCCCCATGGGCAGGAAGTCAGCAGGGATCATGGGATCCCAGCAAGATAAGCATCCAAATATGTCTTGAAGGTGTTCAAAGTGGGTGCTTGAACCGCCTCTGATGGCAGTCGATTCCAAACCTTGGGGGCTCGTACAGTAAAGAAGTTCGTCCTTATGTCCAGCCTGAATCAGTCATGGCGGTGTTTGTGACCATTTGATCTTGTCATCCCTTGAGGTGCTCTGGTAAACAGGCATTCCCCCCTATCCTGATAAGCACCCCAATAAACTTATAGGTGGCCACCAGATCACCCGTAAGCCTGTGCTTTTTCAGGCTGAAGAGTCCCATGGCTCTCAGCCTCTCGTCATAAGGTCTGTTTTCCTGACCTCTGATCATGTGCGTGGCTCTCCTCTGCACTCTCTCACACATCTCCACATCCTTTTTGAATTGTAGAGCCCAAAACTAGATGCAATACTCCAGCTGCGGCCTCAGCAGGGCCGGGTACAATGTGAGAATGATATCCCGGCATTTCCTTGAGAAGCATCTATGGATGCAAGCAGTGTTTTGCTCGCTTTACTAGCCACAGCATCACATTGAAGACGTATGTTCATTTTGTGGTCAATCATGACCCCCAAGTCCCTTTCATCTGTAGTGCTAACCAGTGTAGCACTGCCGAACCTATAAGCATGCTGCAGGTTTTTCCTCCCAAGGTGGAGAACCTTGCATTTTTCAGTGTTGAACTCATCAGGTTCTCATCTGCCCATTTCATGAGCCTGTCAAGATCTGCCTGGATCACCCTCCTATCCTCAGGTGTGGATGCTTTACCCCAGAGTTTGGTGTCATTGGCAAACTTGGCCAGTCTGCTTCTTACACCAATGTCTACAACATTGATGAAGATGTTAAACAGTATAGACCCTGGGACAGAGGCCTGTGGTCACCAGTAGGATCCCTCATACTGAGACGATTGGTTTCTATCAACCACCAGCCTCTGGGTCCTACTGGAGAGCCAATTCCCCAGCGAGTGGATTGTGGTGAGGTCGAGGCAGCAGTTAAGCAGTTTTCCCAAAAAGTGAACATGGGATACCAGATTGAAGGCTTTTTTGAAGTCAAAATATACGACATTAATTTCTTCCCCCTTGTCCAGGTGATAGGTCAACTGGTCATAAAAGGAAATGAGATTGGTCAAGCAAGACCTACTCACATCAAACCCATGCTGGGTATCTCTCAGGATATTGCTGTCACCTAGTCTGTTAAGGATGGCCTATTTCATGATCTTTTCCAAGATCTTCCCCAACATAGAGGTCAGGCTGATGGGCCTGTAATTTGCCAGATCTACTTTCCTCCCTTTCTTGAAGATAGGTACCACATTGGCCTTCTTCCAATCTTTGGGCACTTCACCAGAGCACCAGGAGTTCTCAAAGTTCTGTGCCGGGGTGAGCTATGATGCCAGCTCCTTGAGTACCCTTGGGTGTAAACTGTCAGGGCCGGCTTACTCGAAGGTATCCAGCCTGTCAAGGTGTTCCTTTATGAGGTCAGCTTCAATGAAAGGCAAGGAATTTCCCTCACCCGGGCCTCCCTGACCCACAGTGGGCAGCGGCATCCCATGGGACTGGTAAAAAACTGACACAAACTACCCATTAAGTAAGTTTGCTTTTTCATGAGCATCGGTTGTCAGTTGTCCCATCTGGTTTAGCAGGGGTCCAACGTTGCCCTTGCTTTTCCTCCAGCTCCCCACATATCTAAAAAAGGGCTTTTTATTATCCTTGATATTTGTAGCTAGCTGGAGTTCCATTGCAGCCTTGACTTTCCTGGTTTCTTTTCTGCAGGTCTGGATGAGAGCAAAGTATTCCTCCTTGGTGGTGGTTCCAATCCTCCTTTACAGGTCTTCCTTTTAAGATGCAGAAGGTCCGCCAGTTCCCTGGAGAGCCAAGGGGGATGCTGTTCCCTTTCGTTGCTTTTCCTCCAAGATGGGATGGACTTTGCTTGCACATCCAGGATTGCTTCCTTGAGAAGCAACCACTCATCCTGAACTACCCTCCCCTTGGATGTCCAAGTGTTCTTCTTTTAGATACATCCTTTTTTAATCAAATAAAAAATAGTTTTGGGGGTAAAATGTTTATCAAGTGAGCAGCATTGTGTAAAAGTTTTACTCATTCCATTTTTTTTTTATTGGGAGATTTGGATGGCCTCAATCTTAGTAGGAAGGGGCCTAAGCTTCTAAGAGGCAAGCTGGTCAGACTAGTCAAGAAGACTTTCAACTGAGAAAAAGAGAGGCTGAAAAGGGTGAACAAATGAAAGCTTAGTTAAAAAAAATAAAATAAAATGCTAAGATCTAAACTAAGACACCAGGGTATTCAAAAAGAAGAAATTCATTAAGTGTCTCTATGCTTGTGCTTGGAGTCTGGGTAATAACAAGGGGAATTTGAACAGTTCTTTTACAAGCATAAATTCATTCTGCTTCATATTACTGAAACCTCTGGGAAGATTACCTTAATTGAAATGTTAAAATTAATTGTTATAACCGATTTAGAACGTACTGAGTGGGCAGAAGGGAAGGGGGTCAGCGCTTTACGTCAGAAATGTCATTTTCTGTTTCCAAGTCAAAGACAATTTAAAAAAAAAGGATAATCTTGAATGTCTTTGAATCTAACATCTTAACAGAGGAAGCAATAGATATGGTATTAGCAGGGCCAGATTAACCCTTTAGTGGGCCCTAGGCAAAAAAACTTGTGGGCCCTGGGCTGGTCAAGGCCCCACTTCCCACCCCAGTGCTGCCACCCATGGGGAGCAGGGCTTGGAGCTGCCATTAGGAAGCAGCTGCTGCAGCAGTGAGGCCAATACAGGGGAAGGGAAGGGAAGGCATGTGCCTAGTTTGCCTATGCATTAATCCAACCTTAGGTATTAGTGGGTATCTGCTCAAGACAATAAATTCATACTGTCAACCTCAATGACTGTGTCTTCTTAAACAAATATCTTTAAGGGCAGGGAAGGAACTTGTGTTATCACAGGCCATAACTACATGAGATGTTTTCTGTGCAGTAGCTCATTACTACTGCACAGAAGCTCATTAGTATTGCACAGTAGCATGGTGGGGCATGAACTGTGATGCAATTTTACTGTGCAGTAGTAATGAGCTATTGCTCCATCAGTGTCACCACAAAGCTATGTGGGGATGCTACTCTGCAGTAATGTTGGTTACTGCACAGTAATTTAGTATTTGGGTAGGCAAGTACTAAATGACCATGCAGCAACAAGTGTGGAGTCAGCATCTCATATAGACATGGACACAGAAAACTTCAAATTTAGTAACATATGCTGGAGGTTGCATGCTGCCTGTACTAAAATGCCCTTGAAATTTCTAAAAGTTACAGATGACAATTTAATATTATCAAAAGGTGTCATACCAAACATAGGAAAATTCAATATTAGAATTCATGGTGACAGATAAAGAGGAATTGAACACACATCAAAAATATCTATCCTGTATTTGGGATGGAATAACTGCATGTACAAATACAGACTGGGGAAGGACTGGCTAGGCTGTAGCACTACAGAAAAGGACTTGGTGGTTATATTACCCAGGGGTGGCCAACCTGCAGTTCTAGAGCCATATGCACCTCTTCAGAAGTTAATATGCATCTCCTTGAATATTTGCACAAGCACATGGTGACCAGCTTCCATTGGTCATCACAGTACCATTGGAAGCCGGTCACTGTGTACTTGTGCAAAGATTCAAGGAGATGCATATTAACTTCTGAAGAGCCACATGTGGCTCTGAAGCCACAGGTTGGCCACCCCCTGTAGTAGACCATAAGCTGAACAGAAGCCCACAGTGTGCTCTTGTTGCAAAAAAGCCAACCGCATCCTGGGTTGTATTAACAGAAGTGTCTTTTACAAATCAAGAAAAACAATTCTTCCATTCTGTTAATCTGGAATACTGTGTCCAGTTCTGGCCCTACATTTCAAGAAGCATGTGAACAGCTTGGAAAGACTAATCAAGTCCCTAAAAATTATTAGGGTCCTGGGAGGCAAGATTTATGTGGAAATCTTGAAAGAACTAGAGTTACTTAATTTAGAGAAGAATGTGAGGGGAAATTATATGTTATTGTTTAAAGACTCATAAATTATATTAGCCTTCATATACCTGAAAGGTAATTACAGAGAGGATAGAGATAGGTTTTTTCCCAATACCACAGAGAACACTACTAGAAACAATGGATTCAAGCTTCAACAGGGGAAATTTAGGTTGAAATTTGAAGGAACTTTTTGACTATGAGGGTAGTCAAGCATTGTAACAGACTAGCTAGGTAAACTGTGGAATCTCCATTCTTGGAAGATTTCCAGAGCAGATTAGAGAGACACTTGTCTGGGATGGTCTAGTCAGTGGTGATCATACCTTGAGCAGTGGGCTGGATGACATGACCTTTTGAGTCCTTTCAGCAGCAGTTTCCTATGATCCTATTACCTGTATTACCTTTATAAACCTTACATCCTTTAAAGCCTTATGTCCCTTAAGGCCTTCAACCAAGTTAAAATCCTTCTGGCACTTGAAATGAAGCACTCCATCATAGGCCTGGGAGCAATGTGGTCATAGTATATTATTGCTACAAGGAATCTTAATAATGGCATTGGGCCATTGTTAGAGGGAAATGATAGAATTGTCAATGTGAGCACTGAAATGTACAGTAAAAGTTTCTGTTTTGTGTTTGAGGAAAAAGCCAGATTATGTAGTCATATCAAACAACATTATGACAATATATATATATTTTTATTCCAACAGTGAATAAGGAAGAAATTAAGCACAAGACACAAAAGTCAGACAACCTTAAAAGAGTAGATCTGGCTAAATTGTATCAAAGAGTTTTAAAAGAACTGGATGAAGAGCTTTCTGGATCTTAATGATATTCTCAGTAATTATATATCCATCAACTTTAATAGTAATCCCTAAAAAGTAATGAGATAGGTGATAAAGGACACAATAAATAAATAAGGCTAATATATTTCAGGATGAATATCATGGATTTATGAAAAATAGATTTTGCCAAACTAACATTTTTTTCAGTTTACAAATAGAGTTCTGAAAAATATTTATGTATAACAGTGAAAAATGTGTGTTAGTATTTTTTCATACTTTTCCATCCTGCATCTGGAATATATTTTCAGGCAAAAATTGATTTTTTTTTTGAGAGACCCAAAATGGACTTTTCTCAGCTTACCAGTTGCCTGCCCACAAAGCTAGTGTCAATTTTATTTTCTCCCTGCGGGGTCTAAAGTGAAATACACAAAAGACTTTCAGGCAGGCAGGGGAAGTCATCATTTTGATTCTTTAGTCAGAAAATAAAAAATTAGGGAAGGTGGGATTTCATATTTTTAAGGAAATTTTCTATTGAAAAATGATTAAAAAAGAATAATTATTCAGCTCTAGTTACAGTTTGTTTAGTAAAAGTAAGAGTGGTGAGATAATATCCACAGACTTGTATAAAACATGAGACTTGGTGTTGTTCAATATTTTGACTATCAACATTGAATGTAAAAATAAATTATTAACCGGACAAAAGGTATCTACTCAAATATAACTGTACATGGCTAATTATTATGCAGAGTACACTGGTTCCCCCAGAGAATGGGTGTGGGATTGTGTTACTATGGGACCAGGGAAAGGTTAACCTGACTCTTGGTGGAGACATCTCACACCACTTGTCAGAGTGGCATTTTCTCCCCTACCATCTCCCGTCCAACCTACCTCCATTCTACCAAGTGGCAGGGGCTCATATGCCATGTAGCTGCCCATGCCACTTGTGGCACACAAGCTATGGGTTGGCCAACCTTGGACCAGTTGATGGTTAGTACTTGGCTAATCCTAAATATTCAGGTCCAGTTTCTACACAGTAACATAAGGTATGGTTTTACTCCTGTGTACATCTGTATATTACAATTCACAATCTAAATTATACATGTAAGTACTCAATAGCAAAGAAGTGCTAAAAACTGCAAAAGCTCTTCACTGTAAAAACGAGTAATTGAACATGCAACTGTTCTAATATGTCTATGATCTTGGGTGTGGAGGGTTTTTTTCAGTTGATCATTAATTCAGAAAAATAAAGAACGATAACATCTTTTGGCATATTTTAATCCTGTATTTAAAAAAAAAATAGAGGAAGGGCAAGGGGAAGGGAAAGGGAAAAGGGAAGGAGAGGAGAGGAAACCCTTCTTCCCCTCCCCTGTCTCTAGCTTTCAGAATTGTTTGGAGCATATGTCTAATTACTCCTCTACATAAAAGAGAAGACATTTGTTTTGCCATATTTGCAGTACTACTTTACCTCCAAATCACATATTTAATCACAGAAATGATAAGCTACAATGCATGTTATGTTTCTTTCTCCCCACACCTAACAGAAATAATTCTCATTCTTCCATTAGATCTGATCTGCTTAGTGATCAGCCATTTGCTAGTTTCCTTGAATTATTCTTTCATTTAAGCACTGAAAGCTTTGTTTGTTTTTTGCCACTTTATTTCTTCATTCAGTCAGTAAAGATTTTAAGGAACAAAAAAGACTCTAGAGAAATTTTAAATATATACTCTCTCTGTGATTAATTTCCATTATAAAATGTGTCAGATAAATGTATTTCTGTAATGTTTATGCAGTAGTTTGAAAATGTAAAGAGCTATGTATTTGCTAGGTATTATTAATATTGAAAGAGCCCATTTACTTCTTCATAGAAAATAAGTGGAAGGCAGTTACAGTTTTAATATCATCCAGAGGATATATACTTAGCCTGTCTACAAAGGACCAGCAAAAGAACTGTCACCCTTT
Source organism: Crocodylus siamensis (assembly GCF_052110815.1). Classification (NCBI taxonomy): domain Eukaryota; kingdom Metazoa; phylum Chordata; order Crocodylia; family Crocodylidae; genus Crocodylus; species Crocodylus siamensis. The sequence goes on along the minus strand of NC_143396.1, from coordinate 213,736,542 downwards.
TCATTTCAGGACTAAGTGATCTCTAGGGTCCCATATCTGCCTTGATGTAAGCATGTATGTAATGACATGCATGAAGAACTGTTTTGATGTGCAGACAGTTCAGACAATTTCAGGAAATTTGGGTGTCTTCTGGGTACATATAGGAAGAAAACACAGAAACCTTATGTCTGGAGGTTCAAAGCATCCTTGAGTTTGATAAACAGTGGTTTAAATGACTCTTGGAACAAGAATCATCAAAGTAAAGCCAACTTTTCTGACTGTTCCTAATATGCAGAGGGGGAAACACAGTCTATTTAATAACAGTGGTTTTCAGAAATGAATAACAGCTCCATCTTACTATTATTAAATTTCTTATCAAAATTTGGTGATTTCACAATTGGGTGCTAAAGGATCCCAATGCATTCAGAATATATTTTAGAGAAATATAGCAATTATAATCTAAAATATTCTGTATTTTTGTCTGCAAAAATAGAAAAGACAGATATATCATGTGCCGGTATTGCAAAATAGTCAGCAACACTTTGTAATAAATAGGTTAACCATTATTAATACTTTTAGTGTTCATTATAACAACATTAATCATGATGCATTAATCTGGTATTAATGAGACTGCAATATGTATTGTCAATTTATTTGTAAATTTAGCTTTTGATGACGACAGCATATTGTATCTCTCACAATACCAGCCTTGCTTCCTACCTTACTTTACATTGGCTGTCACCCTTCATGCTGCAACTGATGGCCATGTGAGATGTTTTATCTGACTGATTTCAGTGTCATCTGGTATCTGCCTCTCTATTTAGTGAAAAATGGATCAGGTCAGTCAGTTTCATAGATTCCTCACTGTTTTGGTTCCATTCCCAGTGAACAGATTGCAATGTACAGGCTAGCATTTTGGTATGTCACTGACTTTTGCTGGATATAAGTAAAGATTCACTAGTGTTCCTGATGACAGTTCCTTTCTCAATGAGATTGAGAAAAATACCAAGCAAAGCAGACATAATTCCTCACATATTGTTAGTAATTTATACTCCCCTTCACCTGCTCTGGTAGAGATTTATAGTTTTGGAATACAAGTTCATGAATTCTGTTACCCAAGTTGCATGTGTGTTGTGTAAATTGTTGATGCCATGGATTCATTGCAAATCAACAACTTCTGCACTGCCAATCATCATTTAATTCAAATGGAAATGGAAAATTAGTTACCATCTAGCTACCCCCTGCATAGAACATGGCAACTACTGAACAGCTTTGCTATTATGTAGCATAATAAATGTTAACAGCGACAGGATTAAAACCCATATATCCTGGACACCAACTCAATAACTATATCACAATGCCATTCTTTGTGCTCAGACCCAACATTACATTTTTTTTCATAAAAAATAATAAAGCGGGTGTAAGATAAGCATTTGGCTTCCGGTGAATTTTAATATGCAAATCCTTACACAGTTAAAAACAGGTTTGTCAAATGTTTCAAAATCTTATTGCCGTAAATTCCATTGGTACAACACTTACTTTATCATGTCTATTATTTTAGTACTAGACACCAGGTGGCGATATATTAAAATGTATACATGTACAAATATGCATTTTATTGTAGTTTCCTAAGTCGACACCAGATGGTAATACATACCAGAACAGATACAAAACATTACAACCTATGCCTGTGCTTCTAAGATCAAAAGCCATTATGATGGAGGCAAAAGCTCATCTGTTCTTGTAGTACTGCACTGTGTATTACATGCTAAATTTTTGTCTGAAGGGGGAAAAATATTGAAAAAATTACATTCTTTGTAACAATGTGGAAAGTGCCTTAAACCCATTTTACATCTTAGTAGCTCATACAAAAAGGTACAGCTGTGCCTTTTTATAGTGCTTACCACTCTTTTCCTAGCCAATATAAGGAACAGTCCTATACCATAAACACAATATGAGAGAATTTGTAGGTACTTGAATGGAAAGGATCAGGTTTCCTTGCTCACATAAACTACGCCAAATGTTTCCAATTAATTTTGTCTCTGAAGAAGCTGGAAATACATCTTTATCTGATGGGAATATATAAAACTTCTCATATGATATGAAAAGTCTACTAACTACAACAGTGGAAGCTATGCATATATGAAATAAATATTGGTATCAAACATTCTGCTTGCTTTCCTCCAAAACTGGTTAAAGGTTTTGTAATTAAAAAATAATCACTTATGTCAGAGCCTCAATGAATGAAGCTTCAATTAACAACAGGCAGCTCTAATCAATCATCTTTCTTGGAGTAATTAAAATTCTTTTCATTTATGTCAAGCAGTTGCCAGGTGGGAATATCAGACCTCTTTAACAGTACAATTAAAAATAAAGAATGAAAAATGTTCATTGGCAGCTGTTTCTGGCAGTCATGCCCAAAAGCTGGTTGAAAGAGATGTACTAGTTGAGGGATGTGTGCTTAGGTAGTAACTGGAGTCACCACAACTGCCCTTTTCAGGCAATGTAATAATGTCAAGCAAAGTTGAGAGAGAGTGAAGCTAGAGACTGGACAGCATGGAGGGTGAATTTATAAACCTTAATCTGGAACATCATGGTTTCAAATCTAAACCTTGTAGACTATTTTATAATGTGCTTCTACTGTCATACAAATAAGGAAAATGTACAAGGAGACATTTGTACCTTTGTAAAAACGTTAAGTTCAAATATATTTTATGGAAGTTCTAATGATACTAATATATGGATTTTTACTTTAATAACTCCATCTTTCTTTTATCTTTAAGCATTTCAGTTCCAAAGTTCCCGAGTTCATGGTGAGAGTTACAATGATTTCTGTTCTATGTTCAGAATGTCTCTTATCTGCTGATGAGCACAGGCAAAGCTAGTTCAAGTTTATATCTCATCACAATCACAGTTGTCTAGTCCTTAATTTCAAAGGCTCCGCATTCTAGTTGAAAAGTATTAAAACAATGTCTTGATTACCTTGTAAATATGCCATTGAACAGTACACAGATGTCTACTCAACAATGTTAAGAATGTCCAAAGAGTACTCATTGGCAATCTATCAGACCTTTACCGTGACAAGTGGTTGTAAAAGGGAATTCCCTGAGTTCATAAGTGAACAGCAATCACAACACTGCTTTTTAAACTAACTCTAGAAAATGAAAAGTGATTCCGTCAAAGAAGTTTCCATTAATCACACCCAATTTTGTGTGTGTGTGTGTTTGTACAGTAGATGTGACAATCATTGATTACTTATCAAAAGAACAGACTAATTTGCTGAGGACAGTGAAGAAAATCATTACCAAGTTGGAAGCATTATTAGAGTCTCCTTGAAAAGTACCATTTAAAAATTGAGCAAGTCTACAGAGATTGTATAGATTTTTACTTTATCTGGTAGTTTCAGCAATATGCTCTGCAAAGTTACTGCCATTACATGGTCATGGTATATGACTGAATTTTAAAAAACCACTACTAATATGAACCAGTTATTTCATGTTGCCCTTATTTGAACTGCTATTAGCTGTCTTCATAGACTTCATAGACATCAGGGCTGGAAGGGACCTCGGGAGATCATCGAGTCCAGCCCCCTGCCCAAAGGGCAGGAAGTCAGCTGGGGTCACAGGATCCCAGCAAGATAAGCATCCAATTTACTCTTGAAGGTGTTCAATGTAGGCGCTTGAACCACCTCCGCTGGCAGACTGTTCCAGACCTTGGGGGCTTGGACAGTAAAGAAATTCTTCCTTATGTCCAGCCTGAAACGGTCTTGCAGGAGTTTGTGACCGTTCGACCTCGTCATCCCTAGGGGCGCTCTGGTGAACAAACGTTCCCCCAGATCCTGGTGGTCACCCCTGATAAACTTATAGGTAGCCATCAGATCACCCCTGAGCCTGCGCTTTTTAGGCTAAAGAGTCCCATGTCTCTCAGCCTATCATCGTAAGATCTGTTTTCCTGACCTCTGATCATGTGCGTGGTTCTCCTCTGGACTCTTCCAAGCTTCTCCACATCCTTTTTGAATTGTGGAGCCCAAAACTGGACGCAGTACTCCAGCTGCGGCCTCACCAAGGCCGAGTACAAGGGGAGAATGACGTCCCGGGATTTGCTCGAGAAGCATCTATGGATGCAAGCCAGCGTTTTGGTCGCTTTATTAGCTGCAGCATCGCATTGCAGGCTCATGTTCATCTTGTGGTCAATGATGACCCCCAAGTCTCTTTCTTCTGTAGTGCTATCCAACGTAGCACTGCCAAGCCTATAAGGATGCTGCAGGTTTTTCCTCCCAAGGTGGAGAACTTTGCATTTTTCGGTGTTAAACACCATCAGGTTCTCATCTGCCCATTTGCTGAGCTTGTCCAGGTCAGCCTGGATCACCCGCCTATCTTCTGGCGTGGATGCTTTGCCCCAAAGTTTGGTGTCATCGGCGAACTTGGCCAGTCCACTCCTGACTCCAATGTCCATATCATTAATGAAAATGTTGAACAGTATGGGTCCCAGGACAGAGCCTTGAGGGACCCCACTGGTCACAGGGCACCACGATGAGTGACTGCCATCAATTACAACCCTCTGGGTCTGACCACGGAGCCAATTTCCCAGCCAGCAGATCGTGGTGGAGCCAAGGCCACAACTGGGCAGTTTGGCCAAGAGGTGATCATAGGATACCAGATCAAAGCTTTTTTGAAGTCAAGATATATGACATCAATCTCTTCTCTCTCGTCCAGGTGATAGGTCACCTGGTCGTAGAAGGAAATGAGATTGGTCAAACAAGACCTACTTGCAACAAACTCGTGCTGGCTATCCCTTAGAATGTTAGCCTGGGCCAGTCCCTCAAGGATGGCCTCCTTAATAAACTTTTCTAAGATCTTCCCCAGGATAGAAGAAAGGCTAATGGGCCTGTAGTTAGCCGGATCCACTCTCCTCCCTTTCTTGAAGATCGGCACCACATTGGCCTTCTTCCAGTCTTCGGGCACTACACCAGAGCGCCAGGAGTTTTCAAAGATCCGTGCCGGGGCTGGGCTATGACGCTCACCAGCTCCGGCTGACTTGAAGATATCCAGCTTCTCAAGATGTTCCTTCACGAGGTCAGCATTTATGGAGGGTAGGGGATCCCCATCACCCGGATCTCCCTGTCCCATAGCAGGCATGGGCGTCCCATGGGACTGATGAAAGACTGACGCAAAGTACCTATTTAATAGGTTGGCTTTTTCCTGGGCGTCAGTTGTCAGTTGCCCCATTTGGTTTAGCAGGGGTCCAACGTTGCCCTTGCTTTTCCTCCAGCTCCCCACATACCTGAAAAAGGACTTTTTGTTGTCCTTGATGCTTGAAGTTAGTTGGAGTTCAGTTGCAGCCTTGGCTTTCCTGGTTTGCTCGCTGCAGGACCGGGCCAGTGCAGAATAATCCTCCTTGGAGGTGAATCCTGTCCTCCATCCTTTGTAGGCTTTCCTTTTTAGCTGCAGGAGGTCCGCTAGGTCCCTGGAGAGCCAGGAGGGCTGCTGTGCCTTCTTGCTGCCTTTCCTCTGTGTTGGAATAGATTTAGCCTGTGCATTGAGGATCACTTCCTTGAGAAGCAACCACTCTTCTTGAACTCCCATCTCCCTGGGGTCATGGTCCCTAAGCGGCCTGACCGACACGCCTCTTGAGCTTGTCAAAGTTGGCTTTTCTGAAGTCAAGGACTTCTGTGTTGCTGACTGACTTGCCAGCTTTACGGCGGATGGTGAAGGTGATCTTGTGGTCGCTGTCACCCAGCTTCCCATCGATCAATAGGTCGCCAATTAGGTCGTCCCCCGTAGCCAGTACCAGGTCGAGCAGCGCTTTGCCTCTCGTTGGCCCATAGACTTCTTGAGTCAGGTAGAGGTCATCCACGCACAAGAGAAAGCTTTGGAACTGCTCAGATTTTGCTGAGTGATCTTCCCACGAGATGTCCGAGGTAATTGAAGTCACCCATGACAACCAAGGTCCTGGAGAGAGTGGCCTCAGTCAGTTCACCAGGCGAACTCCTGGTCAAGCTCAGGACTTTGAGTGGGAGGTCTGTAGTAGAATCCCACCGTTGTGTTCCCTGTGCCGTATTCCCCATGAATTTTTACCCAGAGGGTCTCTAGCTGTCCATGCCGGTTGCCAACATCAGCTTGCAGGGACATGTAGCTTTCCTTCACAGAGAGAGCTACACCCCTGCCCCTTTTGTCAACATGATCCCTCCTGTACAGGGTATAGCCCTCTATACCCGTGGTCCAGTCATGGGTGGAGTCCCACTAGGTCATTATCCCAATGACATCATAATTCTTTGCACTGAGCAGGAGGACGAGCTCGTCTTGCTTGTTGCCCAGGCTCCTGGCATTAGTGTACAGGCAGGCAAGTGTGCCCTTGGGGGCTCTTGCCTTGTCCACAGATTGTGCCAGGGCTGGGGCAGGGGTGGGCTCCCTTAACTGCCTTGGTCTGCTGGCTTTGCAAGGGTTGCTCAGTGGGCCAGCAGTGGCAGTAGTCTGTTCTAAAGGAACTGGCCGAGGTCATTGCAAGTCCCCTGGCACAACTTTACGAGCACTCGTGGTGCTCTAGTGAGGCACCGGAGGACTGGAAGAGGGCCAACATGGTCCCCATCTTCAAAAAAGGCAGGAAGGAAGGCCCGGGAAACTATAGGCCGGTTAGTCTCACCTCGATCCTAGGCAAGCTGTTCGAAAAAATTATGCTGGCACACATCCAGGAGGGGCCAGCAGGAGACTGCATGCTTAGGGGCAACCAACACGGGTTCATCAGTGGCAGGTCATGTCAGACCAACCTGGTGGCCTTTTATGATCACATCACCAGATCATTAGATGCAGGGGTAGCAGTGGATATAGTCTTCCTGGACTTCTGGAAGGCTTTTGACACTGTCTCTCACCCTGTTCTCATTAAGAAACTTGGGGGCTGTGGTGTAGACACCCACACAGTCAAATGGGTCACCAACTGGCTGGAGGGTCGCACCCAGAGGGTGGTAGTAGATGGGTCCTTCTCAACCTGGAAGGACGTGGGCAGTGGGGTTCCGCAGGGCTCGGTCCTCGGGCCCGCACTGTTCAACATCTTCATCAGCGATTTGGACGAGGGGGTAAAAAGCACCCTGTTCAAATTTGCTGATGACACTAAGATGTGGGGGGACGTGGGAACATTGGAAGGATGCAACAGGCTACAATCTGACCTAGACAGGTTACAAGGGTGGGCGGACGAGAATAGGATGGGTTTCAACACAGACAAGTGCAAGGTGATGCAACTCGGGAGGAACAACTGGCACCATACCTACAGGTTGGGGAACTCCCCTCTCGTCAGCACGGAGGCGGAAAGGGATCTGGGGGTCATCATTGACTCCAAGATGAACATGGGCCGGCAGTGTGGAGAGGCAGTAAGGAAGGCCAACCGCACCTTGGCATGCATCCACAGATGCATCTCGAGCAGGTCCAAGGAGGTGATCCTTCCCCTCTATGCGGCATTGGTCAGGCCGCAGCTGGAATACTACGTCCAGTTCTGGGTGCCGCACTTCAAGAGGGATGTCAACGGCATCGAGAGGGTCCAGAGGAGGGCCACTCGTATGATCAGGGGATAACAGAGGAGGCCCTATGAGGACAGGCTGCAGGACCTGAACCTGTTCAGCCTCCACAAGAGAAGGCTGAGGGGGGATCTTGTGGCCTGTTATAAACTAGTCAGGGGGGATCAGCAGGCATTGGGGAAGTCACTGTTTCCCCGAGCACCACCAGGAGTGACCAGGAATAATGGTCACAAGCTGGCAGAGGGTAGGTTTAGGTTAGATATCAGAAGGCGCTACTTCACGGTCAGGGCGGCTAGGGTCTGGAACCAGCTTCCAAGAGAAGTGGTGCAGGCTCCTACCCTGGGGGTGTTTAAGAGGAGGTTAGATGAACATCTAGCTGGGGTCATTTGACCCCAGTACTCTTTCCTGCCATGGCAGGGGGTCAGACTAGATGATCTGCTCAGGTCCCTTCCGACCCTACAAACTATGAAACTATGAAACTATGAATAGTAGTTTACAAGACCACAGGAAACCACCAAGATAAATCTGAAAGAATGCATTAAGTATTGCAGCACCCCTGTATTTTTTAAAATAGTATGCAGCTACAATATGAATATCATAAAATTTAAAGTACATAGGTTGTCCAGATCCAGAGTGCTATTTGGGACTCATTATGAAAAATATGTCCTAACAGGAATTCAAGGTTTCAAGGTACTGCATGAAGACTTAGGGTAGAAACAAATGTTGTTTGATGTCTCATTTGTGCCACCATAAAAATATTTATGGTGGCACAAATGCTGAGCAAATAGACAGTGATACCCTTTGTTGCACAAAATGAAATGATAATCAGTGGTACAACAAAAAGTGGTAATAGACTCTGCTCCTTTATTGTGATGGACATCTATTACCTCTGTGGTGTTATGCCTGCTCAGTCAGATCCATTTCTCTGCAATGCTCCTACTTCCCCAAATCAGCCAGATCTGTTCCCTGGTTCTGACTGGGTGGGGAAAAGTCTTTCCCCATTCAGCCAAACCCACTTCCCCACAGTCTCTCAGCCTCAGGTCTGGCTAGTCAGGGAAGAATCCTTTCCCATTCATCCAGATCCCACTCCCTCTTCATGGTGCGAGACAAGGCAAAATGTGATCTCCCCACTTTTCTTGTCAGCCAGACCCACATCCCAGGTCTGGTTTTGCAGAGAAGGACATTTCCCTGCCCAGCCAGATCCAGGGGAAGTGGAGTTTTTCCCTACAATCTTGGGGAGTTCACATTGCCCCTTGTCCTGCACAATCAAGGTCAGGACCAGGGACAAGGTGTGTTTCATCCAGTGAAGGGATCAGCTGTGCTGCAAAATACTGTGGCACAGTTGATATGCTTCATTCAGAGAGATCTTTTTTTAGTCTTAGGTCCTGGACACATTTTTATTGGGATTTGTTACATCAGTTTACTATCCTAATATAAATTACACCAGAAGCTGGAGCAGACTAAGAACAAGCTGTTCCAAGGTTGCTTCTCACAACAGGAGCAATTACAGTGCTTTACCACTAGGTGGTAGGAGAATATGCAATAGCCTGCCTTCCTATACCCAGCCACCGCTTTAGGAAGGAAACAGACACAAAGAACTGACACTGGTGTAACTTACAATAATGTAGTTTAACCCTGTATTTACCTAAGTTAAAAGTACACAAGATTCAGTAAATTTTACAAGTGTAAAGGTTTGCATTGTGTGTCTTCGCATTTATATGGTTGTAAAGGCTGATTATGCAGGTATAAACGTGTTATGTTTCCAATTCCCACTAAAGTAGTTAAAAGGTGTGCATCTAACCTTGAATCCACTAAGTGTCCAGTCCATCTCTACCTTATCCCTTCTCTGTCTTGCAAGAATGGTATCATAGAGATTTTAAGAAGCGATGTTCCATTTTGCATTCATATATGCATCCCTGGACAAAATTGGGGCACATTCTATAGTACCAATGAAATCTCCACCAGCAAATAGGATAGCTTCCTCTTGTGAATGGTAATCATGAATTTCTGTGGGAGCAGGAATATATATAGGAAATGAGAAATCAAATTAAAATCCCTTTGAAGAGTTACTACACATTAGGGATCACCAAACTTTATAGAGTGGTATACTGAAATAATGCAGCTCAGCCTAAAGTAGGTTGGTGCTTCTAACCCAGTCACACTCCATTTTCCCCAGCCCCAAATTTCTTTTGATTCATGTGCAACTTGGATGTCATTTATGGAAGAATTTCTCTTCCCTCCCACCCCCACCTCTCCAATGCCGATGCTGACAAATTGCTCCACTGCCAACATTTCATCAACATCCTGGCTTTTTAGGTCAGATGAAGTCACTTGCCCTCCTGGATTTGGCTCACAGGCTGTAAGGGTTACCCATTTCTGCTACATATCCATTGATTTTAGTGATTTCCCTACAACAATTACTCCACCTTCTCCTGCTCTCTCTTACTGCCTATCAAAAAACAATACAATTGGGTGGGGGTCAGGGAGGGGATCACTAAAGGTCAATAAATTCTCATTGTTTTCATGTTTTTTTTGCTTATCGTTTCCTCTGTTTGCCTATACAGACCCCTCTTTTTCAAGCTTCTCCTTATCCTGAGTAGAATTTTTACAAGATACAATGGCAATAGTCAGATCAATGCTCAGAGCTGCTGTCAGATATTAGATTGAGTGGCTGGTAGTATAGTTTTTGTATGGAACCAAAATACACTGCCGTAACACTGCATGACTGCCTGCTTGTTTTACAGATCTATCATAAGAATATATTCTTTTTCAGCACCCAGGGGTCCTAAATCCCAGAGTGGTGCTGTAATAATACTAAACCTTTGAGGCACTAATCTGAGCTCTGGTCCATCCATTTCTCACCATTCTGCTTCCACACAGGTGGATTTCTCTAGATGGGATTTCCTGTGGGGCCTTGGAATTCTCCACATGGTGACAGAACCTCTCCCTCCTCTATGGCTCTAGAACTGTGTGCTGGGGCTGTATTGCTGGTGAGATTACCGGTAGTAAAGTACTCTGTAAAGGCTTAGTCACATGAAACACTTAGCATTTGTATAAAGTTAGAATGCATCCTAAGCAGTCACACAGTACTGCTTACTATGATCTCAGCCCACTGGACAAAGCTGGAGCAATCTGTGCCTTCTCTCTCCCACCTCATGGACACTGAACCCAACACTAGGCTCCATCCACAGCTGGATCTGCAACCCCCAAACCTGGACACTGCACCCACCTGCTCTTGGCAACCTGGGGTAAATTGAGTCTCTGCTGTTAGCAGAGGGAGGCACAGGGAATCAAGCCTGGGAGAGGATGTCACTTCTGTGACATCTACACTTGTGACATCTGCATCTGCAACTGGATATGCAAGAAATCTGACTCTCTGGTGTTGGCAGTCTTGAACCAATGCTGGTGCATTGCTGGGGGGGATTGTCAATCCCAGCTCTGGCACTGCACAGGAGTCTCAAACTGGCTTGGTGTGATGCCAGCATCAGAGTTTGAACTTGTATTAGCTCTATGGAGCAGCCCTATGATAGCCTATCATGTGTTACTTAAAACAATCCAGAGATACTCTTCCTGCAAAATATCATAACTTTGATACAACATAAACACGCTTGGCCTGTGTTTTATTGCTTCAACATGCAGATGATCCCATTTTAAGTTCAGTTAACATGCCCTAAGAATAACATGCAGCATGGCTCTAATTCGGCTACTCTAGGCTGTTGAACAAGTTCATTGAGAAATGCTTCACACAGTATGATCTTGAATGGATGGTGAGATTTTTCTGAATAATATCACGGGTCTGAGACACCCAGCAGACTGCTCCAAAATTCAGACATTTTAAAAGTGAACCCACCCACATTTTATGGGTGATATGAACCCACCTTCAACCAATTCTTACTGCTGCAGCTGAATCTCTAGTCCTTGAAAGAAAATATGGGTTTTGGTCCCTGCAATTTTTCTTCTTTCTATTTCAGGAAATACTTCTGCCCTTAGAAATATCATGAAACAACAAAAAAGTGTATTGGAAAGGTGATTGGTTTTACCTTTCTAAGGAGTTAAATAATGCACCTAAATTAATCAGCTACCACAGTCTGTTGAATACAGCATGCTTTTGGAAGAAAAGCCTTGAGCCAGGACACTTTGGGTATGTATACACATATTACATTGACTTAAAATAAGTTGACTTAAGCCACATTGGAGCATACACATGTACAGCTCCTTGATGTAGTGGCAGCAATCTTGTGAGCTAAATCAACTTAATTAATGTGACTCAAGACAATACACCTTGGAGGTGTACTATCTTGTGCTGTATTTAAGTTGACTCTGCTCCATATCCGTGTGTATGCTCTGACAGTTAAGTCAACTTTAAAAGTTTAAGTCAGCTTAACTGTCAGAAAGTTAGCATGTGTGTACATGCCCTTTGTGCCCAGAAGTCTATCTCAATATCTCTTCTAATTATACAGTTGGTCTAATAAACAATATCACAAAAACCTGGGGGAAAAAAACAAAGAAAAAAATGAGGAAGAAACAAGGATGTCTAGATTCACAATGTAAAGCAAACACAAAAAAGGTTAAAACCTATTTCTTTAAATACAACATTGCCCATCAAATTGTTGTCTTTTAGGGATCATTAGGGAGTGTTTATGTCCAGAAAGTCAAGTTCTCCAGCAAACATAATTAAAGAGTGATGTACTCATTATTTTGGTCTGCTAATTTCTAGATTGTGTTTTTTTTAAAGGAAATAACAGGTACAACAGCTTTCAATAGAATGAAAAGGGGCAAGCCCCCAGGTCCTGAATTTCTGATGATCCATGAAGAAGGGTTATAATGAGTTGGTAATTGACATTGATTACCATTAAAAGGCAGTGAATATGCACAAAAAGTGTTAAAAGGTTTTCACTGTTAAACAATACATATAACGGTGATATGCAATAGGAAAATTTAGAACCTGAATCAAAGCAAGAGATGGGAATGAATCTTTCGAACCCCCAAAATAAATAACTTTTCATTATTAGTAATAGTAGGTGTTTCTGGTAAGTGCTATAAGGTTTTGAGGACCTCTTCGTCAGTGTCTTGCCTTGCAGTCACGTCAGGGTGAAACCCTACTCTGGTGCCACCTAGATGGTCTGGGCACTGCTCCTTTTCTCTCCTGCCACATCCTCAGTGTTATTTGTTGGGGAGGCAGTTCCCTGTCAGGGGCCTGGAGGGGGCTCAACCCTGACGGTGTCTTCATGGGGCTCCAAACCTCCCCTTCACCCCACTCTTACCACGCCTTCAGCCTGGGTTAATGCTGCTCCCTGCAGGTCTTCCCCACACTACCCACCTTGCAAGGGCTGGGTCTTCTTGGACATGAACCTTCAGGGGTTCTTTGTGTCATGGAAAATTTCACATGTATGCTAGCAATACAGGAGTGGGGAATTGAATTGGCTGTAATGAGCATGCGCCATAGTAACAGGCCTAGCATGTGTCCTCTGTGCGACCTGCAGGCCTGTCACTCAAGCCTGACCTACTTTTTGTTCCACGCAGACTCAGTTGAAACAGAGAGCCTGCTGCAGTGCATGCTCATTGGTTCCATGGTATGAGGTAATTCTTCTAGAGAATTCTGTCCGCCAAGCAGCCTGATTGGTCACAGGGCTGCTTTAAAAAGGTTAATGAGCCCCTCCCTTGGGGAGATCAGTTTGAACTGAGGACAGAACCTGGTCTCAGAATCTGTCTCTCAGTAAGGTTTCTCAGCCTGTCGGTCTCCTCCAGTGAGGACTTTGGCCTTTTTGCTGTGTCTTCACTCTCGATTGCACTGTTCATTCGTTGCATCAATTCTCTGGTTTATGAACTGTTTTGACTTCAACTTCAGCTTACGACTGTTCCTGCTATCTCCAGCTTCCTACTTACCTGGCGCTAACTGACCTCGGCTTCGTTTCTTGACTACGATCCAGCTCGATTCTGCATACCTTGATCCCACCTTCGTTATATCACATTCCGGTTTTCGACTTCAGCTATCCTCATGATTACTCCGATCATCCGACTGGCATCACATCTCGCTATCCTCTACGGGTTACAGTTTTGTTGCATTGTGTGTTCGTCCCTTCCTTTTATGAGCTGTTGACCAGCCCTGAGACTTAACCAACAGGCAGCTGCACCTATCCCAGGCTTTGGCCCCAGGGGTAGAACGCAAGGGCTTGTTGGGGAACCACATGGGCCAACAGACCCCTGTATTGTTGTTCATTTGTGTTATCGCACCACTGTAACTGAACAATTACTGTGACTACGCCTCGCTAAGCGTAAGTCAATAAACCATCTTGTTATTTTGAAACCACATGCCTTAGTGCCACTCAGAATTCCACCGCTGCTAATCCCAACCTGTTTGTCGGCTTTCTGATTGCCACCCCATTCCACTGTGACCCCTGGGACCTTTCACGGGGAGGGTATCCTGACACTTTGGGCTGGTGTTCCCCTCTTCAAGAAAATAAACTTGTTCCTGCTGGGGTCATCTGTAACTCAACTGAAAATGCCGGCGCTTGCTGGTGGAGCTCCCAAGATTGTCTCTCTCTCGCTCTCTCAGAACTCCTTTCTATCCCCCCAGGGCACCTATTTGTCTCCTCCCCTCTAACAGGCTGAAGTACTGGGGGTGACCTTGTGCCCCATCCCTACCAGTTCTTCTGGTGTCCCTGCCCTGGAGCCCAGCTGACCTGAGATCCTGTCATCCTGGTCCTTCTCGCTGGCATCACTCCTCTCCCCCTTTAGGAGGCTTGTGGTTCCCTGTGCTCTGCCCTCTCCAGGGCTGTCCGAGGATGGTTGTGGGCTTGAGGGTCTGCCCTCAGCCACAGTTCCAGAGCTCCTGGTCAGAGCCCTGCTGCTCCCCACTGGTGTCCTACCTGATTGCTGCCTCTCAACGGGGCTCCTTGGCTTCTGTCGACCCCCAAGCCTGCCTCCTGCCTTGCTGATTGGGGTCTCCAGGTAGATGGATGACTCCTTCCCTGGGAAACTGGGGCTAGAGCTGGAGCCTCCCACCTCTGGAGCTGGTGTTTCCCAGCTGGTGTTCCACTCCTCTCTCCCCGGCTCACCACCAGCTGGTTCCCCAGCTGCCTTTTGAGCACCTTGCACTGCTCAGAAGCCATGCCCCCAGTTCTCTCTGATACACAGGCTCAGGCAGCTGCAAAACTGCCAAGCCTGCATCTGTGCCTGTGTCCATGCTCTGGTCTCCTCCCAGCTGCCACCCATCTCTGCTTCTACAGTGCCCCCTGCCACATGTCCTGGGCCACCCGACTCCCACCCACTCTCCCAGCACCCCCATGGCTGCCCCACCAACCCCACCTCCCAGCCCTTTAAAAAAAAAAAAGACCCCACTCGCAAGCCCCTGCCCAGCAGGGGGGCTATCCCCACTACCCCCTGCTGCATGATAGGCTCTGCCACCAGCCTCCAGAAGCCCTGAGTCAGTTTATTTCAGTGCAATATTAGTGTTACACTGCCTTGGTGGTTGTGTGTGTGTGATATTTTCAGTACAGTAATTTGAGATTTCACAGGTACCCTGACAACCATGGTACTGGTTATCTCTATCTAGCTCTCTGAATACAGATTGGTACACCATGGATCTTGTTTCTGTCAAAGTAAAATCTTGCATATGCGTGCTGCCAATACGGAGAGTTGGTTCTGACATGTGCAGACAGCCTAGGCTAGTGGAAAATTCCATAGCATGGTCAGAGCTTGCCCCCTGCTCGACCCCTAGGCCTGTCAATCAGCCGTGACCTAGTTTTCAGCCTGTACATGCTCAGTCATACGCAAAACCTAACCAGATGCATGCTCAGTACAGTAATAGCATGACATAATTTGACCAGAAATTTCCATGTGAAGAGCGATTTGATTGGCCACTAAATCCATATAAAAGGCTAATGAGCCCAACCCAAAGGGGGAGAGACCCACTTGACTGAGAACAGAGGCTGTTTATCAGGAAGTGTTCCTCAGTAAGGCTTCTCGGCCTATCGGTCTCCTCCCGCACAGATTGATACTTCGTCTTCGACTTCGTCTCATCTTTATCATACTGATCTTCTGGCTTTCGACTAACACTGGCACTGATTACTGACCACGACTCGGATCATCCCTACTTGCCTCGATTGTATCTCCGCTTCTCCACATCTCGGCTTCCGACCTCGGCTTTGTCTTTCGATCACCCGTTGTCCATCACTGGACTGGCGTCACGATACCATTCATCATTTCTACGGATTACAGTTTTGTTTGTTTGCACTCCACTTATGAGCTGTTGACCAGCCCTGGGACTAGTTAGTGGGCAGCCGCACCTATCCCCCTAGGGGTAGAACGCAAGGGCTCCCTAGTGAACCCCGTGGGCCAACAGACCCCCCTGTTGTCCGTTTAACTGTAACTGAAGAAAGCATCAGCACCTACGCCTCAAAATGTAAGTTAATAAATCCATCTTGTTTTGAAACCATACGAGTCTTGTGCCTCAGAACTCCTCACCAATAATCCCGCCTGTCTCGTATCCAAGCCACCGCACGGCCCACCATGACCTTGGGGCCTTCATTTGGTTCCGACAGTTTCTAGGAGGGTTTTAGTTACTGACAACCACATCTTTCTTCATGTGTGTATCACCACTTCCTGTAATTTGAAGTGAATCTCATTTTAAAGGAATAGCATAATAGTTCTGGCTGTGGAAAACTAAGAGTTCCATTTTAATGATCTGTAATATAAAACATGTATTGCAACTTGTAGTTCATTTTGCCAATAAATTGGTGGCACATTGTGGTGGTATTTGGCCTTGATCATTGGTACAGTAGCTCCTAAGCTTTCTATCCTCATACGTTGTTATTTAAGGCCACCAAAATATACTGCTTTGTTGCAGCAAATGACACATGCTGGTATAGACTACAGCTGAAAACCACAATTCAAGTGTTCTATATGCATGTAAATCATGCCTTATGAATGCAGCTGAAAGGGTATGATTCATTATATCTAAAATATGAAAACAAAATGGACTGCTAGTTGACTAGAACTGAAGGAGAGGGAGAGCCTTGTTACACATTAATTTTAGACCTTTAATGGCAAATGACAGCTGTAGCTCCTAGCCTGGCCCCTCCTTGCCAGCCCTCTAGTGGCAGGTTACAGCTCTGCAAGTGGGGGCCAGTTAGAGAAGGTTTTTAGCCTTGAGATGTGACTGCTCCAGTGTTGGCACTAACACTGATCAACAGTTGAGCAGATCAGAGTACAGGTAACAAGGCTCATAGTGCAAGACCTCCTAATAGCAGTCTTTGAATGCCACTAGATCAATGGGAAAAGTTTCACTGCTATATTGTTATATGAAATAAACTTAAGAACAGGACAGCTTATTCAGAAAAGTTCAGAACTACTGGGATTTTATTCATCATCCTGGTGCATCAGTAAGACTCTTCACATGAAATGCTTTCACTATGAAGTAATTCACTTTGTTTATTGAAAAGAAAGCAGGCTACCCAGTGAATAAGCAAGACATTTGCTTGGAGCACAGCAGAAAAATGTAGCATGCTTCAGTGTTCATACTCCCATTTCCCCCTTTGTAGTACTAGGATTGTATAATGAAATGTACTACAAAACGTGCCAGAAAGAAGAGTGTAGATTCAATGAGCTCTAAAGTATTTTGTCTTACATCGGTTATCTGTTTATATTTCTTAGTTTCTACAAGTAAACAAGATGTTTGCGCTCAGCTACTGATAACCTCTTTGCAACTTGTTATAAATAACAATACAGTAGAATAAATAGTGCTCCTTGTTCAATACTTAATATTTTGTTTGACTCTAAGCTAACTCTTTAGAAATACAGTAACATATTAATTTAAATGTCTTGCTCACAATTGAGACACCCATGGAAAAAGTAACCAAATATTCAAACACTCACAAACACAAAGCACAGCTGTAACTTTCCACACAAACAAAAGTAGTACAACTGAAGGTCAACAGGTCTTCAAGTGGCAGTTCTTTTTGTAACATAAGGGTATAAATATTAAAGATGGATACAGCTTAAACATGGATAGAGTTAGCTGTAATATTTACATAATTTCAATGATATTTTCACTCTCTCATTGTCTCTCTCTTTTTTTTCTTTTTTTTTTTTGAAAAAGGCTATTTGCAATATTGTAGTTAACTTTAGTGACTGATGTCCTCTTTATCTCAAGCAGAAGAACTTCACTGAGGTATGACTGCATCAACACCAGTTCATACCATCCACATATTCTCCCATGAAGATATTCATTCAAATATGGCAAAACCACTATTTGAACCAGCTTTTCTAACTAGTGGGAAGGGGAAAAAAAAAGAAAAAAAATGTACATTCACTTACAGAACCTGGGCTTTTGTCCACCTCTAGTGGCATGAACACAAGAAATCGTTTGAATATCCTACTACCTCCAGTTTTAAGCTAATAAACCTAGATCTACAAAATTACTTTGTGATATTCACCACCATAACACCAACATCTTAGGTACCTAGCCCTGACAGTAGAAGCAATAGTCCTGAGTTAGTCACCTAGGGACATTTATACACATACTTTTTTTCCCTATGACATGCCAGAGATATGCTGCTTTGGAACAGACATGATTAATCAAGTAAGCTAATGCAAATAGTGCTGTGCCACATGCAAAATGAGTGTCAGTGTGCAGAAAATGGTGGTGATGTGCATTCAAACTGAAGCACCTCCACGGTGTGTTAGTTCAAAAGCGCACTGCTGCCATTTTTGCAGCACTGATGAGCACTTCACCGCTTATACAATGTAGCAGGGAACCCTAGCCCTGTCACTAGAAAGTAGTCCCACCCTTTTAAGGCCCGAACCTGCTGGGCCTGGAGAACTGGTGCAGAAGAAGTTAATAGCTGGGCTGGGCCAGATAGTTAGCTGACCAGAAGGGGCAGGACTATAAGAACCCAGGGCAGAACAGCAGTAGGGAGGCCAGCAGCTGAAGGGGAAGGAGCGCATCCCAAAGCTCCATGGAGAGGCCTGGTGAGCAGTACAAAAGTTGGAAGAGGGGACTGTGGAAGCCCTGAGAGACAATAAATGCCCCAGAAGCCAATGGAGGTGAGTGGCAGCACGAACCTGGTATAAATGTAAGATGACATGAACATGTGTTCTTTTTTATTATTGGGAACAGTTATTGCACACGGACAGGACTGTAAATATTTCTTTCGGTTATTGAGGACTGATGGCTTGGGTGAAGTTATTAGGGGACAGAGGAGAGCTCATTTTGGGGACCCACTACAGAGTGGGAACCCCGGTGCTGGTGAGGGCATAGCTGCTGGGGGACACAAATCCTGATACTTGAAGGATGATCTTAAAAAGGCCAGGGAGGCCTGATGCACCAGAGCACAGATGTATTTTGTTGTGTGCTTTTCTTTTGTTTTGGCTGACAGAGGCAGGTGCAGGGTCACACCCTGGTTTTAAACCCACAGCCCTCTGGTTGTGGGTACAGCTCCTATGCCTCTGGGCAAGGGAGTGCTGGGCTCTGAAAAGGGGGCCACAAGCTTCCAAGCACTGAAAGGAAAAAAAAATAGAGCCTTGGAAGAATTCCAAAGCAGGCTCCAAGGGTGCCCCACGTAAGGCATGGATAACCAGAAAGATGGTGCTGGGGGGATGACCTGTTACGTACAACTGCAAGCATCCTAGCACTGGGTGCTTTTCAAAGTGCCCAGCGCTGCTGTGGTTATGCATGTAAAAATGCCCTAAATTCTATGCATTAGGAAAGTTTTAGGTGCCAAGAATAGGATACACAATAGCCAGAACACAAGTCAGGAGCAAGAAGGAAATGCTGAAGATAGCAGTGCATGTTAATTTCTGTCCTTTTTGGAAGTAGGATGGGGTGGGGACTTTAGATTCCAAACTGAATTGCACAGAGGTGCCTACATCAAAACGTCAAAACCAAAAGGCCTTTCCTACATTTAGGACCTTGTTACATGTTGCACTTTGAGCTACTTAAATGTTGATTGATATTAGTGCTAGCTCAAGTTTGAAGCAGCCATACCTCAAAGCTAAGAACTTCCTCTGACTGTTCCCAACCTGCACAGCTGTGGCTTTCCATTAGAGGACTGGTGAGCAGGGGCCAGACTAGGAGTTACAGCTGTGAGCTGCCATTAAAGAGCTGGTAAGCCAAGACAGGCTTCTCTCCTTGCTTGAAGTGGCAGTGTTGGAGAAATGGGTTGGGGGGGCAGGAACATGAATCTGGGTAGTGGACAGTTAATGGGATGGTGCGAATAATAAAATGGGAGATGGAAAGAAAAGGGAGATGGTGGGTGCATGGATATGTAATCAGCTAGCCACCAAAGGATAACATAAAAAGAAACAAACAAACAAAAAAGAAATAAAGAGGAAGTAAATTAAAGAAAGTCTCATGCTTTAATACATTTGGAACTACTGCCCCTTGGCCCTGCCCCTGCTCCTGGAAGGAAACCCCACCTCATGGAGACCCAGTCTGGCCCCCTACCTTCTTGCCACCCTCCCAGACCCCAAAACAAGACTCAGTCGTACCCTGTGACTTGTCTGGTTGTCACATGCTCTGCATGCTGTTTCCACAGGCTTGCACCCCTGGGTGTGGGAAGGTCACATTCCCCGGGACAGGAGGAGGAGTTGGATTTGTGCCAGAAACCCTCTGTGCTTCAGCAGAGTTCAGGGGGTAGAAAGATTGTCCACACACAACAGGAGACTGGGGGAGAGGACTCTGCATCCAGGAATACTAAGGGACTGTAACTGGGCACCTCATCTGTGATTATCATTAGAGCTAGGGACAGATATTTAAAAAGCCTGAGTCTGAATTGATTCAATTTTTGCAGGTTAGTCTAACCTGAAAAGCTTGAACTGATTTGGAGGTGAATAGACATTCCCTTTTCATTCCAGAAATGCAAGCACATGTCTTCAGTGGCCAGGCTAAGCTGGGGAAGGGGGCCTAGAGCATCTCTCCCTTCCTTTCAACAGTGCTGAGTTGAGGGTGGGTGTGGTCAGGCCCTGTCAGGATGCTCTGATTCGGGAGGGGTTCTCTCCCCCTCCCAAGCTTCCCAGCAAGAAGTTGATAACACAGTGTTTATCACCTCTTACTCAGTGTTTATCAACCCATTAAGAAAACAAAAGCTTCTCTTTTTAGTTCAAGATTTTTCTTCCACCTTTTTAGAAGGAAGGAATAGAGGGACATTACCAGCTGACCTGTTGATTAGCACCAAAAAGCCCTAAGCCAACACTGTCCTGTCTGCCTGTGTCCTGTCTCCCACAGAACAGACAGTAGCCAGCACGTGGTATGCTAGCTAATGCTGAGAGGTGTCTGTGTAAGGCAGAAGGGAGGGGGAAATCCCTGCTTCAACAAGGAGTGGGGAGAGGTTGGGAAGCAGGAGGAAGCCAGGCAGTTCCTGCTGTACCTGCACTCTCTGCTGAAACTGCAGCCAGGAAGCAGAGGGAAGGGGCCAGTCCAGCTCCTGGAGCAGAGAGCCCCACCTAGCCTATACAGCATGCTGGGTTGCTGTGGGACTCTGATTTAAACTTAAACCAAGAAGGAGTCTGGGACAGACACTGGGTTAATCAGTTTTAGTCTGATGCTAAATTCAACCAGGTTTATCTCAAACCAGTTTCAGCCATTTTCAAACTGGTTTATGTGTAATGTCTGTTCTTAGCCAGAGTTTAAACTGTGTTCTCTAAAGAAAAATGTATCAGAGATAATGTAAAATCCAATTTAAGACTCCCCAACTCAATAAAGCTGTTAGTTAGAACCCGAAAAGCAAAATATACAAGTGCAAGCCTGCCTGTGCAACTGTTGCTTCTGAATTTCCCTGTGTATTGCTGAAATTAAATTAAACCATTGAAACAAGTTAAACTTGGTGTTCTTTTAGTAGTTTCATTTCAATAGCACTATTTTTTTTAATTTTAAAGTAAAATATCAGGTTACATTATGAACTTTCAAAACAAACCCTGGTACTAGACTTATTCTTTAAATGATTTTTGGAGTCACTAATGATTACTGAGTAAATATATAACTTGAAAGCCTGTAAAAAGGACAGATCAATCACATGCTCAGAGAACTTATAATTAACAGATTATAGATCAATCAAACTGAAATGGCTTCACAATTTCAGATAGTCACAATAAATACATCTGTGTCACAACTTTTTGGATGCCAAATGAAATGTCTGAAATTTCCAACAAATTATTAAAAATAAACACTTTGTTTCCAATAACTGATGTTTAGAAATGCTACCTAATTTATTTTGCTCTTATATTGGACAAAATTATGATCTATGTTATGAGTCCATACAAAAAATAGGAGGATGTAGTGTTCTCTTTAGGGCATTATATGGGCTATAAATATAATTGAAAGAAGTGCTATAGAGAAGGGCAATTTCTGCTGGATTCAATTTTCCTTCTCCAGTGCAGTTGTTTTGGGGGCTGGCCTTTGCTATACCCTTTCCCTCCCAAATGCTAGCTCACCAGGGTGAGCTCTGACTGTGAAGCTGGCAAGATTACTGACACTGTGAGCATGTCTACACCTGCAATTAATGCACACAAATAAACTCTGGAGCTTACTACTCTGGAGAGTTTTGCTCCTGGGTATGCTGTTTGAGTACAGCTGGGAGCAAAAAACTCTGCAGCATATTGCTCCAGAGTTTATTCATGTGCAGCGCATGGAGCCTGGTTGGAGCAGCCTTGGGCTGACAGGGGACTGGGGGTGGGGTGGTCAGCTGCCAACCTCAGGTCTTCTCCAGTGGGGCTCCATGTTCTGTGCAGGGGCTGGCTGAGGCACGAGGGTGCTTCAAAGTGGGGTCTACCTGCTGGCTAGCCCTTCACTGAAGCACTCTGTGCCCCAGCCAGCCTGGACAGCATCTACAAATTCACTGCTGCACATGCAAAGTTTTTTATTTTACAAGTACTACACTATTTTGGAATTTATTAGTTTTGTGTACCTTAATAAGTGCACATGTGTAGATGCCGAGATGCTTACCAAAAAGTTAATTACTCATCTGTGCAGTAAAAGTCTCATGAGAACATCCCCTGTATGAATAAAAGAGGAATATATTTGAATCCACTATGGACCACTACTGTGCTCCAAGGGGAATCTATAAATATAAAACCATGGAATAGAAAGGATCTCAAGGGTCCTAGTACATCTGCCCACACAAGCTATTCCTATAGCATTCCAGGTAACTAATTATCCAGCGTCTCCCTAAAAACCTCCGACAAAGGAGATTCTACAACTTTTCTGAGCAGCTTCTAGTTGGAATTTTTTCCCCCTGAAACTTAATCTGTTTTACTGCAGTTTAATCTTATTGCTTCATATTGTTCCCTCTGCAGGAAGGAAGTATAGTTGCTCCCCCTTTTTTTTAATGGCAGCCTTTCAGATACTGAAAAACTTCCATTATGTCAGGGATTATTGCTACTTTTCCAGGGTTTGTTGTAAAACCATAGTATAAAACCTTAATTTTGTAGGAGTGTTCAGATTATTCACAGACTTTGAAGAATGCAATTTTTCAGTTGAATATTGCAAATTCAGATTTGTATATATGGTTGGCCTTTGTGTTGTGTGTTTTAATTATTACACAACAAGAACAATACGCAAAAGCCAACCAGGCCCAACTATGTTCCCAAAATCATTTGTGCTGACTGTATGACAGGTTTTTCATAGTTTCTAAAACAGAACACAGTGGATGTCATTAGAAGAGTCTCAAATGTTTTAAAGGGATACAACCCTACCTAATTTAATTGATATGGAGTAATTGATTCAGAACAACTCCTATTAGATAAGTATCCAAACCTAGCCACCCCATTATTCATTAGATTTCTAATAGCATTCTCAAATTGCATTCCATCTTATTTATTTAATTTAGGTTAAATTATTCTGGTATCAAATTGTAACATATTTTGAGAAATGGGTAAAATTTCACATCAAGGAAATCAGTGAAAATCCTGTGATTTATGCCTGGGAAGAACCTTGCTAATTTTTGTGGGAATTATTAATGTACATGGGGCTTCTACTATTATGAAATTAATATGACAATTATATATTCCAAAAAAAAAAAGGTTTATATAGATGTCAAAATATTTATTCCAAAAAATAGTTTTATGTAGATGTAAAAAAAATAAAAACAGGAGAACTTTGGTACAGATATGACTTTTAATGACACTTTGATCATGAAGGGTGAAGAGTCCAATAAACTAGTTAGCAGCTAGCCATTTGAGATATTTTGTGAAGATTAGATGGCAATAAGAATTTATACCAGTGATTAAGCACTTTTAGGTTCTTATATAACTTATTTTTAGAAGTACTACCTTGTGGAGTAAATTTGTTTACTCCAGCCTAATAGGGATGCATGTGCAGACACTGAGAGGTTTACTGCACAGCTAGTTAGTTTACTGCACAGTAAACATCTCATGTAGACGTGCCCAATAATTTCACCAATTAAATTAGTTCCATATTATTCTAATTTGACAAATAAATATTTACAAGTGCTATCCTGTTACAGAGTAAAAAATTCCACAACAGCACACATGTAGATGCTGCCCAGGCTGCCTAGGGCATGACGATGCTTCAGTATGGGGGCTGCTTGATGGCTAGCCACACATTGAAGCACCATTGTGACCCATCCAACCCCTCCATGGCATATTAAACCAGGAGGATCAGCCCTGGCCTGGCAGGATGATTCCCAGCCCCACCACCTAAATCCTTCCTCCCATCTCCCTGCCCCACCCCCTAACCCCTTCCTCCCTGCTACTCTGACCCGGCTCAACATGCTGCACTCCCAGGCACACATTCAAATAGCAAGAAACTCTGGAGTTTATTGCTTCATATTCATTGCAAGTGTAGATGTGCCCATTGATTCTAATCCTTCACTTTTAGAAATACATGACTAGATATTGAAACTTCATTCATGATGCATCCAGATCATGTTTTGCTTAACTCTGGAATAGTACAAGATTAGGAAAGGACTCCAGCACCCCACCTTTGGGATTGCTTTAGAGTACACATGTAATTTTTGTGATATTCAAATGGCTACTTGCTGAAATACTTGCAGAGATTGTAGTTTTCCTGTACTTTGTTAATGATGCTTCAAAATTACTTTGGGGATCATATTTGCGTACTCTACGATTTCACACTATCTACTCATTTTACCTACCACTCAGCATCTCAGCAGGAGCCACTTCAATTGGAGTGGTTATAAAATTTACAATGTCCTAACAACTGCTGCACAAGGAGGTTTTTATGGATTTCCTTTTTTCTTTATCCAGTTCACATTTCCCTTTTCTTTACTCAATTTGCATCCAAGTTATGGATATACCTTATCTGTCAATATTTTGTTGGTTTATGTCTTAGTTAGTGGTGGATAAGTCTCAAACAATCTGGAGGACTAGCTTCCTTTAGCATTTGCAAGGTCTGAAAAAGCCCATTTGGGTTGTAGTCCCAAAGAAAGAAGACTGGATTGTTTCATAATCTTACACAAGCACAGTGTAAGGCTAAATATTACCTGGATTCAAATTCCAAGTTCCTAAATTAAAACTGAATTTGTGTAGTGGCATTTTCCTCATCTAGGAGTTATTTCACCTTTAATAGTTTACTAAATCAAGGCAATATTGGAGTGATGTTCCAGGATGTAAATGAAAGGCAAGGTAACTTTGTGATGGTAACTTTTATTGTATCAACTGCATGCTTCAAAGATTTTAGATGAGCATCTTTTCTGGGTATGGAAGGAGCTAAAAATTCTACATGACAATTTTATGTTAGCAATTTTCCTTTGCAGCAGAAACTATTGTAGTCTTAGCTACAACATGACCTGAAGATTTTTGGTAGATCATTTTATGATTAAGTTTCTGTATCTCTGTTGATACTTAATGTGTTCAATGTTTTTACAAAGTAAATTGTTAGTTACTTGGTTTATAGTGACTGTCAACAGTACTAGGCATAACACACCTTTTTTAACAATGCATTCCTTATAGTGAATAGTAGATGTTTCACTCATATTTAATGTATAAAAACAGCTGGGCACCAAGCAGGAATTGACATTTGTTGACACTAACACCAAGATTTATTGACCTGAGAATCAAAGACAGGGCTAAAGTAGAGCCAAGGAATGATTCACTTTTAAGACATTTTAAAGTGCTTTACATTAAGAGAAATATGATGCCAGCGAAGCATTTATTAAACTGGCAAATACGGTAGCTATTATGTATCTACTGTCAGAAGTTGCACTGCTAAACACCCTCTATTCAAACTGACTTTAAGTGGTATTGTTTTGTGCAGCAGTGGACACTCACTAGTCACCAGTTCTTTCTTTTTGGCTCTCTCCTCTCCATTGCTCACTGATTTATTGCCTGCCACACTATGATGTTACTTTTATGAACAAAGAGAGTGACTGCCTAGTTAGTGGTGCTGACCAGTGTAAGTTCTTGAGATAGACCTCTCTAGGGCTCCTTGTCCCCTACACCTTGGCCTGTCAATCACCCAAATGGTGTTCCTCTAGATTCTAGACTATGAGTCTATTCCACAAAGCTTCCCTTATGCCTTCCAGACCTTCCCAAAGTCTGATCCTGGTTCTTGGTCTATTGAAGAGGTCCTACATCCATTTTAAATTAGCCCCCAGCTGGATCCATTTTCAATCCTGGTCCGTCAAAGAGCTGTAGCCCTGATCTCTTTCCTGGAGTGATTCAGGCCCTTCCTCACCCAAACAGATATTTTCTTGTTAATCAGGTTCTTCCTAGCCAGTCTAAAACTAGTGACTGCATCTCAACTAATGCAGTTCACTCAGATTACTCAACCCTCCTTCACAAACTAGCTTCGATTAACTCTAATTCACAGATTAGGCAGTCCATACTCTCACTGACCAGTCCTTCTCAATTTGCATTCAATCACCTTCAGATTCCCATGTAATTACAGCCCACATCATGCATAACTGACTTTCCCATCTCCCAGACTTTGACAGACTCCAGAGCCTCTTATAGTACTGTCTGTGTCCTGATCAATCAGTTCTTATTCCTTGGTCAGACCTTACTCCATTTCTGAGCCACTCATAACACAGTCCATGCTCTGATCAATCAATCATTTCCCTTATCTAACTCTGAATTTACTTCAGAGCCAACATAACACAGTCCGTGCTCTAATCAAGCAATCTCCTTATCTGGCCTCAATTAGTTTCAGCAGACATTCTTATATAATTTGGGTTTCGAAATAGTCCCTCAACAGTTCACTCTGTTATTTTTCTTTTTTCTCCCATGATCAGCATGCACTTACTTGGGGAGAAGATCAGAATTCCCTTCACGCCCTTAACTGAAGGTACAATCTCCCTACCAGGATACAGCAATGACCGCAGGATCCATCTCCCACCTTCTCTGACAACTGGAACTCTTCTTTCCCCTTTGTGGCAGCTTATCCATGCTTCCATGTGGAATCCATGCTAACTCTCCTTGTTTTCCCCTTTTCAGGAGAGCTTGAGACAGGTCACTGCTCCTGGTTTACTTTTATTTTAAAGAGGACCGGAATTCTCGGGGTCTCCTGGGAGTCTGTTCCAGCTGTGCTGGACTGTAGAGTGCTGGCTTTAACTCCCTGCCACCACTCTAGTTTTCATCTATGGCCAAATTTTCATATCAGGCTCACCCAGAGGAGCGAGTGTGGCAGGGTCCAGACCAGGCTCCCTGCTATATTTTATTTTGCTTTGTTTTTGAAAAGACAGGTTGTTCCTTTTTTCAACTACTAGCTTGATGAGTCCATTATAAAAAATCTGTTCCTCAGGTAGATGTTATAGACAATGATTGAAATTAGCCTTTAGCCTTCTCTTTCATAAAATAAATATATTTGCTTGGACTATCTCAATGTAAGGATAATTTTTCAATACTTTTATTATTCTCGTGGCTCTTAGAATCATGGAATCATAGAAAATTAGGATTGGAAAGAACCTCATGAGGTCATCTAGTTAGTTCAATCTCCTGCTCATAGCAGGATCATCCCCAACTATGTCATCCCAGCCAAGATTTGTCTAGCTGAGTCTTAAAAACCTCTAAGGATGGAGCTTCCACAATCTCTCTGGGTAACCTGCTCCAGTGTTAGCTACTCCCTCCTAGTGAGAAAGCTTTTCCTAATATCTAACCTAAACTTCCATTGCTGGAACTTGAGATCACTATTCCATATTCCGTCATCTGCCACCACTGAGAACACTCTATCCCTACCCTCTTTATAAACACCCTTCAGGTATTCCTCAGGCACAGCAGCAGCAGTACACATGTAGACACTGCCCTGACTGGCAGGGGCACAAAGGTGCTTCAGTGCAGGGGCTGCCTGCCAAGCTAGTCCCATGCTGATGCACCCTTGTGTCCCAGCTAGCCACCGTGCAACACTTTGAACCCAGTCAGAGCAGCCCTAGGCTGGCAGACTGACACCTCAGGCTCTGTGGCAGTTGGTGATGGTGTAACCTCACTCAATGTGCTGCAGTCTGGGCACACCAGGGAGCTTTCTGGGAGCAAGGAACTGTGAAGCAATTAGCCCCAGAGTTTACTGCTGTGCATTAATGGCACATGGAGACATGCTCAAAGTGAAGAAGAAGTTGGAACCTGGGTACAAGTAGAGCCAAATAGCCATGTGGAAAGACAAGGGATCATTGTAAGTGATTTTCCTGCACAGTCATCATCTAAGGAACATTGATCTTGGAAGTGTTGCACATCTCACCTACCTTTCTGTTGTCAGTCAATATAGCAGAGAACTGGAGGGCATTCAGGCAAAAGGTTTGAATAGTACTTAGCAGACATAGGGGTAGAAGAGAAAAATAACAAAAGTCAAATCCTCAAACTTCTTGCATATTGTGAGGGCAGGGGGATCTGGGGGAGGAAACCCTGGCTGTTTATATCACTTTTATTTTTAAAAAGGTCAGAATACAAGTTTAAGTAAACTACTGTTCAAATTTGAGGACTATTATATGTCATAAAAGAGTGAGACTCTTGAAAGGCAGGGAATTTTTAAGTGCAAACAAAAAACAAAACGAAGCATAGATCAGTGTGTTACTGAACTATAGAGATGGATTAAGAACTGTGTTTTTTGGGAACTTGACAGAATCTTTAATTAGAGATAGGATTATTTTTAGCCTTGCAGACATTGTGTTACATGAAAGGCTAATTATATGAAAAAGACTTATACTTAGAAAAGTCTATCCAAAAGTACATGGCAGAGAACTGTGAAAGCCCAAGCTGAATACATCAAAAGGGGTCATTCATACAGAAAGCATGAAAGAATATGGTCAGAACCTTTGCACAGGGTGGAAATTTGCCATTGGTAAGGAGACTGCTAAGGGAGAGAAAGCAAAGAAGTTTACCTGTCCCAAGTGTAGAAGGTAACCTTGGTCCCAAATGTTGTGCTACATTTAGAAAACTCTTTTTTTAACTGTAACAATTTGCACTATTTTGCGGGGCTGCAGTTCCCAAATGTAAAAACCTCAAGTACACACACTTGAGAGAACACCATAAAAAATTATTTTGGCATGACTGAATCAATGAGAGGGCCTGGAATTTTCCTCCACTGAGGTATTGTAAATACATTTCTGGAGCTCAGGTTAATATTTTACCAGAGTATGAATACAGAAAATCAAAATTGAGATGAAGAATGAGTCTGACAAACATCAAAATAGATGACT
The DNA here is from genome assembly GCF_052110815.1 of Crocodylus siamensis. Taxonomy (NCBI): domain Eukaryota; kingdom Metazoa; phylum Chordata; order Crocodylia; family Crocodylidae; genus Crocodylus; species Crocodylus siamensis. Next base: position 213,707,451 of record NC_143396.1, on the reverse strand, counting down.
ATTCAGGAACAAATGTACTAGTGAAAGGGAGATGCACTGCTAACTTGCAGTATAAAAATAGAGTGTACAAACTCCCATTCATTGTTTCATCCAGGGAGATAACGCTAAGTTTGGATCTGGCAGCCTCTCAGAAATTGAATCTAATTAAGTGTGTGCTTACAATATGAGAACACATGACATTCATACCTCCTGATGATCCACTTGGCTGTCATTACCCAAATCTGAACTATCTTCTTAGGAAGAAACCAATTGTTCCAGATTACAAGAAGCAAAACACATCCTTCTGGAAATAAATATTCCTATGCAGAAAGAGGAAATGAACTCAGCAGTCTGTAGCTAATGAACTTTGTGCCACGTGCGAAAGCACAACTGTCAGAACTGCAAGTCAATCAGATTCTAGAGTAAGGATTCCAATCTATCAAGATTTGGAGGAAAAGATACCCACCAAGAAGCAAATAAGAACCTGAATCTGATACTTCATCAGTCTAAGAGGAAAGTGAATTCTTGAATAACTCATACAGGCTTGCTAAAGGAGCTGCAGAAAGGGGAAATAGTGAAGTGAGTGTTAAAGACTTACTTTAGAGTGGTATGCTATTAGCCTCTCTTCTGTAGATGGATATTTATTGATTTTTGTACTTATTCTTAAGAGAGATGTAGTGATACAAATTGTAATTCTAGGAATTACAATTCATAGAATTCTCCAATTCTAACTAAAGAGACTGATGAAGCTGGTAATTGGGAAATGGCTCCTCGTTAAGTAGCCAGTCAGTATGAGAAAGACAGACACAGCATCTGCAGAGGTTGCCTAATGCTCTACAAATAAAGCCAATCATTTAGTTTTTCTCTTTCATGTATGCCTGTGTTTATTGAACGTAGTGAGCATGTCTATATGTCTGCATTTAGTGTGCAGTAACCAAAATTACAGGGCAGTACAGGTGCATGTATACATGTGCATGCCCATACTGTGCAATAAATATGGTGACTTACACCAATTTAAGCATTAGTGTACAGTAACTGCCCGATTAGTTACTGTGCAGTAACACATATGTAGACACCTTACTGCACAGTAACAGTGTGTGTGGACTGACTTGAGACTAACTTTAGCACCTGAATGTGTAGATGCCAGCCTATTCCTATTTACTGCACAGTAATTTACTGCACAGTAAATTCAACCTGGTGTAAATGCATGTGTAGAAATGCCCAGTGATCACTACAGGCCTAAGTTCCTCTTTAAATTTGAGATGTCAGACCTGATATGGTGTTTGAGAAGTAGTGTTTCCCATGATGGAGAATTATGAAATAATTATGGTTTATGGGTACTTTTATAGAAATACAGAAGACTTATTTCTGAAATATCAGTAAAATGTGATTTCATAGACCTTCCCTTTTACTATGTTAAATGAATATATGAATCAAAATACAGAATACTAGCAGGTATTTCTTCATTAACTGAGGGTAAAGAGTCACAGCTTAAGGTATATTCTGATACCTAGTGTAGTAGGAAAAGGTTTCTCTGATGTAGGTAAAGTATTATAACTCAATAATTTTTCATCTGCAAAACCAAATGGAAATGACTTGCAAATCTAATTAATCATGCTAGTAGCTTTTCAATTATATTACTTACCTTGGGTGATCTTTTCCAAATAATCCAGCTCCTAACAATCAAACAAACATATAAGTATAAAGTAACTGTAAATTAAGTGATTTGTCAAAATATTCTATTGTCATCCAATGATCATGACCATAATTTGAGTGAAGTGATGTTGGTTTATGATTTAACTGACATTCTTAAAGCTGATTTCAAATACTTTTATTACATTCACATAACTGACTTTATTCAGATTTTTTTGCCACGAATGCGTGCAGTATCTATGTTTGTTTTCTATGCAACATTGTTTTTTAATTTTCTATTTAGAGATTGAACTTACTTTTCCAAAATGCATCTTTTCATGTTCTCACTAATGAAATAGACATAAAAAGCAGGAGTGCGCTAATGGAATTCAGTGATTTTATTTGTGAAGCACTATCAATAAAGGAGTGGATGAGAACAGTATACAATGTGCCCCCTGCCATGTGCATGGCAGGGTGTGTGATTTTTGGGATCAGAACCCTATCACGCCCTACTTGCTAGCACAGGGGAAGCCTTCCACCACCTCCTGCACTGTAAAGGTGCCCAACAATCAGCCAATTTTTAGGAACCCAACAGGCCAGATTAGTTGATTGGGGCAGCATGATCCCTAGTGCAATCCCCATGCTGCCCATGCAATCCCCCATGCTAAGCTAATTGGTGGCCAGCAGGGACCATTGTGCTGGCCCTGGTGCAATCCCCAGTTGGGCTGAATGCATTATGCTAGCTCCAGTGTGATCCCCATGCTGCTTCCAGTAAGCTAAATGACAGCTAGCAGGGACTGCTCCAGGGCCCGTTCAAGCCCTAGTGAGATATACTGAGCCACACATTCAGTTTAACCTGCAACTGAAACTAGTCACAAAAATTATCACCTATATTTTACACATATGGATGGTTTCACTTTGTCATGTTATTAATTGCCTGAATGCATGGCTGGGTTATACTTTAAGGTGCAATTAAATGGTCAATTGCATCTTAAGTGTAATGTCTGGTGGGGGCCTAATATTCTTAGATTTTTGCCCTTGAATAGTTTCCATTTTCCACTCCTGGTATGTTTAATCTAGATTCTTAAACCACAATAGTAAAAGTGTGCCTCAAAACACACAGCAAAACCTCCTAAGAAAGCCAATTCTCTTATCTCAGTTCTCAAAGATTGATTTAAAAGCCCTCAGGCCTTTTCTCAGCAACCCCAGGGAAAAATCTCCCCTAGTTTCACTCTCTACAATGTTGTCTTGATTTAAAAAAACCCTTCTGTATTAATCTTGTGAGATGCGACCCTATCAAGAAGAAAATCATCTAAAGAACGTCCTTTCACTCAATTCCCAAATGAGGCTTCTGTTAGCCTATGCATGACCTTGAAAGACCACAAGAGGCCTACCCATTCTTACCAGTTCACCCAATTTGATTCAATATGATCCTGGATAAAGCTACACCCTCACTGTTTTTATCTTCCAGAAGGTTAGTCAGTGCAATAAGTCACTTATCTGTCTCACGCCTCTGTAGAAGATAATAATGCAGTCATGTTATTTACCTGAGAGGAAAGTTGCAAGAATTCATGTTTATCTGGTGGTTTGACAACTCTGGATAACAAGTACTACAGAAGTGATGTGTTACATCTAGGGTAAAATACAGCGGTTTGTTAATAAATTAAAACACTTTTTTTGACTAGTCATTTTTCCTCCTAGATTTTTAATCATTTGCTACCACCAATGTTTTATTACCATCAGTATGTGGGTCTGATACTTGCAACTGAAAGCGAGTATGAAATCACCTGCAAATGATTTAATAGAAAAGTATTCACTTCTTGGAGTAGTGAATAAAAATGTTGTTTCATCCTCCCTTAACAGTAGTAGTTTATTTTAAGAAAAAGCAAAAACTATTACCTTTGGGAAATATATGGCCATAACTAGTGATCTTTATGATAATGCTTAGGTAGTTGTGATTCCTGAAAAATGTATGTAACAATACTGATGATATAGGCATTAACTTTTTGTTTTACTGGATATCGAAATTTGGTCTACTAGGAGGTAAAACATAACAATGGCCTATAAATTTCAGCATTCATTTTAATAGAAGTCAGTTTTGTTTATTACTTTCATTTCTACCTTCACTTTTTCTCAATATTACATCTATTTTTGTCTTGTAGATTTAAGTGTATATAAACATAAGTCACAAATAAAAAAAATAACGATTATTAATTTCTATTGTTTTGTTTCAAAGCAAGTTACAAAATATTTTTTTTTTATTTTGCTGTATTGATTTATAATACCATTTATTTTAGGCTGATCCCAATTGTTTAAAACATTCTTACTTTTATTCTGAATACAATTATTCCATGTTATTAATAGTCATAGCAGAAAGGTAGCCTGCATTGCTTTTCTGTACTCTTTCAAGATGGGCTCTTGAATATTTGCAGTTATATGGTATTCATTCAGTATCTTTTCCCTTCAGTTAAAAGACAGTTGGTATCTATAACCTGTCAATAAACTTTTGTAACCAAAGCAAGCAGAACAGTAGAAATTCAGATGACCATTGGAGTCTAAATGAACTTGAATAAAAAAAGACTCAATAATAGATCCATTTATATCTGCTTTTGACAATCTGATTAATTTGCTTGGAAGTACTGGTAAAAAATTGTAAAAGATTATTTTAGTCTAACCTTATTTTTTTTTAACAGTGTTGTTTGATAAGGATTTTTTACACCATTGTTACTTTGGGACACAACTCTTCCTTGTTCCTACTGGCGATTAATTATTTTTTCATTGCACTTTATTATGTTTAAAGGAGCCTCGGCAATATAACCCATGCACCTCAAGTAGTCTGAATAGAAAATGCAGTTTTTAACCTGGAACTGCTAAACTGGGACAAACAGTTAGCAAATGCACTTTTTCTGCTGTATGTTACTGACCTGAGTTGTTGAGATGCTGCATTCATACTTAAACATGCACTGCCACCTGTGGTCCAGGCAGTTGCTCTTAAATTTTCTTGATAGATTTGGGAAAACGTTAAGCTATCCTCAGTTGTTTGGGATGAGAAACCTTCAAAGTCCAAGGAAGCCTAAAAAACGTGGAAAATTAAAAGAAGCATATGACACATTTTACCTGGTGATTTTAAAGATTTTTTTAAGAAAATGATAGCTGGGCTTTTCAAATATTAAACAAGGGGGAAAAAACCTATCGGAATAATTACTTATAAAAGTACAGTATATATTAAAGTATCAAAGGTCTGAACATTCAGAATGGATGTTTTTTCTGTTTTGCCCTCCTCGCCCCCCCCCCCCCCCCCGTGGCCCCCAGTATGATGATACATCTGTCTATGAAGGAGACATTCCATGCAGAGATCTCCCCCTTTCCCTTGGTTTGGTATCCCCAAGCATTCCTCATTTCTTTGTATTTTCAATGAGACTGCAAATAGATACAGTTTTGGGGGAGAATGGGGCCTAGAAAAAAGCCCAGAATCCTATTCAAGTTTCACACAAAAATTTAGGCAAGAGGCAAGCTTCTTAGATCGGTACTGTCTCTCTGACTATCCCCATAGGAACTTCTACCCAGTCAAAGACATTGTGGCTGCTCCAGAAATGTATTTACAATACCTCAGTGGAGGAAAAATAGCTGGGAACTGTCCGTGTAAATGGCTCTTGTCTCAGAACATAAGGAATTCCCTATGTATACTCTCTCTTAGGATGAACAAGATTGTGTTTACTAGGACAAGGAACAAGCATGAACTACTTGATGTTCAAAAGAGCTTACCTACCTGGAGATTCCAGCTCCTCTTAGAAATATGTAAGAAAACACAGTCAATTTTAAAGAACTAAACTTTGGAAACCTAGAATATGGGGAGGGGGAATATTTTACTCCTGAATCAGAACAAGATTATTTATTTTTTCCAGAATAAAATAGTCTGAATAAAATGAAATAAAGGTATGGGATTAGCAAATGTTGGGCCATTTTATTTTGGAATTTGAGAAATCAACATGGTCTGCTGTGGTGTGTTGAGCTGGATGTAATCACTTGATTTTGAGTGAATTCAACATTAAAATGAATATCCTTTTGTAGCCTATTGCCTCATGACACTATATTCACTTCTTACCATCCATTTCTAGACCGTAGTGGTTAGACTACATTGTGCCTGATGAACCCAAACTCCAATGATGCACTACACATTTATGAGAGAAGAGTATAAATTATATTATGAGAAATACAGTGAAGTTTTTAGGTATGGAAGGAATTCTAAAATGGTTAATAGTTTTTGAAGCAAGACTTTTTTTGTTTTATCTTTTCCAGACTAACTGGGCACATTTACGCATGCAATTAGTGCACCTGAACCAATGCAGTTCATGCTGGAGTCAGCTGCTCATGGCTTCAGTGTTTTCACATGTACTTGAGACTGCAGCACTTTGAGCCAGGGTGGAGAAGCCCCAGGATGGCAGGGTAATGCCATTGAGAGAATAGTAGCAAAGGGGTTGGCTGGGGCACGAGGGTGTTACAGTGTGGGGCTAGATGGCAGGCAGCCCCCACACCGTAGCACCTTCATACCTCAGCCAGCCCTGGTCACTGTCTACACATGCTTTGTAGTGGCATAAATTATTCTGTTGTAGTATAGTACTTGTCCCAGACAGTACTATGCTATAGCAGAGTTAATTAATTTACTGCACCCTAATATAGGCACGTGTAGATGAAAATGCTTTACTTTAATGCTAATTAATCAACTCTGCAGTAACCCACATGTGCAGATGCACCCATTGTGTAATTGGAAGAGCTGTTGGACAAGTTTATAGGCATCAGGTGCCCTTCCTAAGGTATGAAGGGCAAGCAGAGGCAGACTGAGTTAAATATCAAAGAAAAGACTCTATGCAAATACAAATAGTCTGCTTGGAGAGATGGAGAAGGATTGCGAACTAGGAATTAAGACAAAGATGAACAGTAGAATAGGCAATAGATTGGTGTAAACAGAAGAATAAAAGATTTATTCCACAGCTGTTTTTGTCTTACAGGCTAAGTACAAGGGTGCAAAAAGCCCAAGGTGGAATCAATTCAATCTTCACAGGTTTTTCTAAGCATCATAGACTGAACCAGTAAGAAACTAAATGTATGTTCAGTGTTCAGGTGGCTAAGACAGGCAGAAGCCTGCACTGGCCCAGGTTAGAAGCCTGGGGCACTCACGTGCACCACCCCTCATGGTCACATTGTGTAAGGCTGCTGAACCCAGTGCAGTGGCAGCCCACACCTCATTGAGAATGAGGAGGGGATAATGTACCTCACACCACAGCACTGATCCCCCATTCAGGGTTTTTATGGTGGGTTGGAATTACCTGGTATCACCTCAGTCCCATCCCTCCACAGCTTCTTGCCTCTTGTGGGGGGTGAGGGGGAGGTCCATGCTAGGCTGGGGGGGTGCACTCCCCCTGCCTCTCGGGGACAGGTGACTGGGAATGGGGCAGGGCTGAAGCAATTCCAGCCTGGCTCACTAGACTGTGGGGGGCAAAAAGCCCTGATGGTGGGGGCTCCTACCCAGGTCATGCAGTCCCTGACTGAGGGAGGCAGTGCTGTGCCAGGGCAATACGTTCGCTCCCCTGCCTCCCTGCTTTTCAGAGGTGGGCAGCTGGGAGCGTGTGAGGCTGAGAACCAGTCCCAGCTTCCTGGGCTGTAGAGGGCTAAAAAAACCCTACAGCTGGGGCTTTCCCTTTTCTTGTGCTCTGCAGATCCAGGCTATGCAGGCCTCAGGTTCTGTTCCTGTTTGCCGCTCTCACCCCCGCCCCCCCCCCACTTCCTATTGGGCTGATGGGCAAGAAGCAGGCAAGAGAGCAGAGGCTTTACTGCTTCAGCTCTCTGACAGCTGGGGGTGGGCCAACCCTGCTCTGCCGGAGCAGACAGCACAGCCCAAAGCAGCAAAGCATCCTGGGATGCTGAGGGACTGTGAGTTAACTTGAATTGGGAGAGAATATGGCACAAAAGTTTCATAAACTGGTCTAACCCAAATCCGCTAAGTCTGATACTCTACCAATCCAGGTTTATTTTAAACAGGGTTTAGCCATTCTGAAAGAGGTTCACTTGCACTGAACTTGTGTTCTATTGCAGATTTAAAGTAGTTTCTGATCATTTAAACCCATTTATGTGTAACTTCTGTCCCTACCCATAAGGATTCCTACTTACATCTTTTGATTCCTCCAACTCAAAAGAAATTCTGGCCTTGGGGTTTTGGTATTAAATTAGGTCTCAACCAATTTCTATTAAATTCCTAGCCTTTCTATGAAGATCTTGCTTGAACTCAAACAAGCCACATAATCAGTTATTTTATGCTTCACTTCACTACATATAAAGTAGAAATTATAAGACTTCCTTCCCTCCCCCTCCCCAGTTCTTTTTCTGACATGTCTTCTCTTTTCAGATCATAAGATTTTTGAGTCAGAGACTGTATCTTACTAGGAATATATATAGTACAATGTCTTAGACTGTTAGATACTATTGAAATAAAAATAATAGCAACTACTAAAATATGTATTTTTATTGCTTGTAAACATATCCTATCAACAATTTATGATTAGCTGTGGATTCTCAGTTGATTATTACACTTTTAGGACACTTTTAAAGAGGAATTTCAGGCTAGAAGAATCTCAGAAATAGAAGAGCTGCTGTTAGAAATAGACCTAAATGAAAACTCAAATACTAATCCCCTAACTTTGAGAGAGTTTTATGAGCTCAGAGAAAGTTCTACAGGATTATGTAGTAATGATGTAAAGCACTACATTACATAGAATCATAGAATCAATGAGTCAGAAGGGACCTAGACAGATCATTGAGTCCGACCCCCTGCCATGGGCAGGAATGAGCACTGGGGGTGGGAAGGGTCATAAGACCCCAGCCAGGTGCCTATCCAGTCTCCTCTTGAAGATTTCCAGGGAAGGTGAGAGTACCACCTCTCTGGGAAGTATATTCCAAGCTCTGGGCACCCTCAAAGTAAAGCAGTTCTCCCTAATATCTAACCTAAACCTATCCTCCCTCAGCTTGTGGCCATTGTTCCTGGTGACTCCAAGGGGGGCCCTGGTGAACAGACTTTCTCCGAATCGCTGCTGGTGGCTCCTGATAAGGTTCCAGGCAGCCACAAGATCCCCCCTCAGTCTCCTCTTGTGGAGACTGAAGAGATTCAGGTCCCTCAACCTCTTCTCATAAGGCTGGCCTTGGAGGCCCCCAACCATATGAGTGGCCTCCTCTGGACCCTCTCCAGGTTCTCCACATCCCTCTTGAAGTGCAGCGCCCAGAACTGGACACAGTACTCCAGCTGTGGCCTGACCAGCACCACATAGAGGGGGAGCAAGACCTCTCTGGACCTGTTGGTGATGCCCCTGTTGATGCATGACAGGCTGCGGTTGGCTCTGCCTATTGCTTCATCACATTGGTGACTCATATTCATCCTGGAGTCCATCGTGACTCCAAGATCCCTCTCTGCTTCTGTGCTGCCAAGAGGGTCAGCCCCTAACCTATAACCATAATGCTGGTTCCCTCTCCCCAGGTGCAGCACTCTGCACTTGTCCTTGTTGAATTGCATCCTGTTCAGATCCGGCGACTTCTCTAACCTATCCAGGTCTGCCTGGATGCGATCCCTGCCTGCCGGTGTATTCACTTTACCCCACAGCTTGGTGTCATCAGCGAACTTGAACAGGGTGCTCTCCACACCCTCGTCCAGGTCGCTAACAAAGATGTTGAACAGCACCGGTCCAAGGACCAAGCCCTGGAGGACTCCGCTGCCCACACCCTCCCAGGTCAACATCAACCCGTCCACCACAACCCTCTGGGTGTGCCCCTGAACCCAGTTTCCCACCCATGTGACTATGCTTTCGTCAGTGCCGCAGTCCCTCAGCTTGCCCACCAGAATTGGGTGCAACACTGAGTTGAAGGCCTTCTGGAAGTCCAAGAAGATGACATCAACTTCCTCCTTCACATCTAAGCTTTTTGTTACCTGGTCATAGAAAGAGACCAGGTTAGTTAGGCAGGATCGGCCTGGCATGAGCCCATGTTGGTTACCCCTCACCATCACTTCCCCTGCAGGGCTCTCACAAATGTGGCCCTTGATAATTTTTTCAGAGACCTTCCCCAGGATAGAAGTGAGGCTGACTGGCCTGTAGTTGCCAGGCTCTTCCTTTCTCCCCTTCTTGAAAATAGGGACCACATTGGCCCTTTTCCAGTCCTCAGGGACTTGGCCCGAGCACCAGGAGTCCTCAAACAGCCGTGCCAATGGCTCCGCAATGACACCACCCAATTCCCTCAGCACCTGCGGATGAAGGTCATCTGGGCCTGCTGACTTGGATACATCTAAGCCCTCCAGGTAATCCTTAACTAGGTCTGAACTAACAGTTAGGGGACTTGCATCCTTCCTGGGCCTCTCTACACTATCACCCGAGAGCACCCCCTTGTCAGCAGACAGTAACATGGAGGCAAAGAACTTGTTGAAGAGTTCTGCCTTCTCTTGCGCATCCATCACCAACTGCCCTGCCCTGCCCTGCTGCATAGGAGTCTAGTGTTACCCCGAGACTTCTTCTTGCTACTTATATACTTGAAGAAGGACTTTTTGTTATCCTTAATCCCAGAAGCTAATCTAAGCTTCATTGCTGCTTTAGCCTCCCTTACCAAATCCCTACAAGCTCAGGTCAGGGAGGTGTACTCCACCTTTGTCCCTGCCCCCCTGCTTCCACCACCAGTACGCTTTTTTACCTTGCCCTCCAGGCCAGCCTGGAAGTAATACTAGTAATATGATAATGTTCAGGGCTATTACCATAGAGTATGATATTTTAAAATATACAATAAGGAAAAGATGATCCTGATTCTTTTATCAGTGTAATGTCAGTGACTTTATTGGATTTATTCTTCATTAAGGGCCCAATACAAAGCATTCTGAAGTGAATGGAAGGTCAATCTTTGTCTTGGCTTACGTTCTTAGTTGAATATGTGAGATCAAAATCAATTATTTTGCTTAGAATAGGTGAACAAGTAGTTGACTGGGTATTCAATACAATTTAAATTCATCTAAATCATTTCAAAACAAGGATCCAGGTGCCAAAATACAGATTTTGAAATCTAACTTTAGGATTTCAGTTTTTGAAATTTTTTGCTTTATATTTTTTATTTTGTACATCTGTACTGAGATGTTTTATTCTGTATGAATTGGGGCTCCTTCTTTAAGGACTTCTATAAGTGACTCTGCACTTGCAGGACATAGTAATATCAAATACCACTCTGCTTGGATGCTGACCTGGAGTCTTTTCTAGAAAGAATCATGGGAAGAATACTTATTTTGGACCAAATACAAAAAATATATATATGGAGTATTAAGTAACTGGAGCATGACATGCAAAGGTGTGGAGATAAAATGTAAACTCTATAGTTTTATCTACAGCCACACTGATGAATGCCTACTTATTTAGTAAATAGAAGCCTACTTCATGTTTTTTTAAATTGAGAAATTAAAACTGTTTAGTGAGTTAAAATAAACCGATTTGAATAACGATCTCTCCCTGTAATGAAAATTGCAGCTTATGCTGCTACTTCGCTGCATTCAAAACTTACTGATTCAGAAGAATACTGCATTGAAACAAATTTAATGGGCTATGAAAATTGAAAAGTAATATATTATTTTATAATCCATTTGATTATTCTTAAATAAAAGCTTCCCAAGCTCTTTGAGTAGTTTATAGGTCTGCAAAGACCATATAAATGTTTGTGTTGATTTCTGAGGCAGTCCATTTTATTAGCAAAGAGATCTTGAATCCATTTTTGATGTTATATCATTAAAAAATTGGTTTCTTCCCTCCTGAAATGCTTAAATGATTATTTTCAGTATGTACTGCAGTGACTAGGGATTGTGTAATCTCCATCCTTGGAAGTTTTTAACACACAGCTAGGCAAAGCCTTGGATGGGATGATATAATTGAGGATGGTCCTGCTTTGAGCAAGTGGTTGGACTAGATGACCTGCTGGGCTCTAGCCAGACAAGTGTGGATATGTGGTATGTAGTGCTGCAGACCTGTCTGTGGTGTCACATACCGCACATGCAGGGGTTCCTGTGCTGCTACAGTGCAGTACAGGGGTTGGGGGACGAGGGGGGTTGACCGTGGGAGACCCCAGGGTAAAAAAAAACACATACAAGAAGTGATGTGTTCACACATGGCAGCAGCATGCAAAACCCAAAACTGGAGCCTGGACAGCCAGAGCCGTGCCCCAGCTGTTGGCCAGGCTTTCTGCCATGACTGCAGCCCCAGGAGGCCCCCAGGACCTCAGGTAATGCTGCTGGGGCCAGCACAGTTGGTAGTCCCAGCCTACTCTACCCTACCCGAAGTAAACTGCCACACGCCAGAGCACACATGGCATGGGTGTTCCCATGTGCCACAGGGTGTGCCACTGCTACTTGTCCCCAGGGAAAGAAAATGTCTGTGCTTCTGATGACCCTTCCAACCCTATTTTTCTATGACTGTATGATTCTAATCAAAAGCTGTATGTTCTGGCATCTCTCAGTTTTATGGGCAGGTATCTTTGAGGAGCATATGCAGCATTCACAAAGAGGAATCCCATCCACTGGATGAGTACTCCATTTTCACATAATATCCATTTTCGTATCAGCAAGTAGAATCTGAGTTGTCCATCTTGTTTCATATATGAAAGCCACTGCTGGATGGACACCAAAAGTGAGGTGTTCCAAAGACAGAATCTTTAACTCTGCAGATTTTTCAAGGACTATTTTCATCTCTACAGTCATGTTATTTATCCTTTAATGTGAACTACAATAGATATGAGCAAACCTTACAGAAAAAGCCACTGTGAGTTGAATCAAATATTCTTTAATCCCAAGTGTTAGTTCTCAACATTTTTAAGTGGTTTTCTTTTCTTTTCTTTTTTTACTGACTGCTGTTGGGATGTTTCCAGCTCACATAAAAATTGTATTGCTTCCTCATACCTCATTTTTGGAAATCAACTTACATCTGACCTTCAGTGTTGTGTGACTATTCCATATTGATGGCACTGAAGGAATTCTTCAACGTTTTAACTTTTGTGAAGTCTCTGTATACAACATATAACAATTTTCCACTGAGCTATAAATGTAAATGGTGATATTAACATGACAGATTTTTCAGTGTGCTTTTCATAGCTATGTGCAATGGAAATGAGAATGTCTAAAGGCCAACCTCTGTGTCCAGAAGGAAACATTAGGCAGTGCCTCTGTTATAGCCTTCATGTGTCTCTCTGGTTTTGAATAGATGCTCAGTGCCCTGCATTCCCTTTGAGCATACACAAAGAAAGACTGAACGGTATCTTTATCCCTGTTCCTAGCCCTTCTAACCCTGGCACTTCTGCTTAAATGTACAGTAGAAAACAACACCTGACTTGATAAAAACAGCTGAAGGTAGGTCAGACCCTACTTGGTATTCAGAATCTATACTTTCTTTTACAAAGTTAGTTTGCCAAATGTGTACATATAATTTAAGGGGGGAAAAGGGGTGGAGGGGTGAAAGAATATGTAATAAGTGATTGATTCACAAGTGCTATAACTGAAACGATTTCTTGACTCCCAGTCACATGGCCTAGGTCAGGGTTTCAAGGGTGAACAAGTCAGTTATGCAAAAGAGACTAGTACATATTGACTCTAGTGGCAATTGTTATAATATTAGCATAGCAGTTAGTTGTTTAGCATACTTCAAGAGGGATGTGAATGGAAAATCAAGGCTCCCTATTAGGAACAAATCTTAAATGTTAGAATCTCTTAGTAAAATCTAGCCTGATAAGGGAAATTCTGGCAGCCCAAATCCTTGAATTATTTAAGACCTATTCCTTCAGGTTTCACAGGTGTTTAGCCTCCAGCTTGTGCAACTACTGTGGGAATGACACCTGAAAGTGAAACAAGTTCAGGCACTTTTTCCAATGAAATCTATAAGCAGATTAAGATATAGTTCTTCCACCTGGCTGTAGACTCACTATATGCAGATTCAAACTAATCATCCTAAGTAGCCCATCATGGTCTATTCATGATGCAGTATTTCTTTGAGTTCTTGGGCTGTCAGCACCAATTGCTGTACATGTGTATACAAATGTATAGACTAACGAACTATTTTAATCAATGCAATGTTTGTGCCCTTTTTTATCTTCTCCTAAGAAAATGTAGGAAAGCTGTAGCCAGTGTCTCAATAAGTTTAAACAAGTGCTTCCAAAACTCTGTTATTACTCATCTTGAATGACAGTAAACAGCATCTTTTTCCAGTATAGGATTATCCTAAAATCAACACTGAAATTAATCAAACTCCCTTGATTAATCAAAATTATATATTATCATCCTGATTGCAATCATCTGTCAAAGAATCATTCCCCTCACAATTTTTAAGATACATAATTAAGAGCCAAAGTACAAGCAAACCAAGTTCTATGAAGCTTAAATGTTGCTAGATAAAAAAAGTGTTAAGTAAAATTATTAAGTGATTTGGAATAGACTGGAAATTCTGCCCCCATCTCCTTCTTCCCCTTTCTCCTTTTCCATGTGTGTGTGACACTGTTTAGCAGCCCAGACAAAACCCTTCTAGAGCCTAATTCACATATACAATACCTTTTTCTTTATATCATGTTATCAGCACTGGGTGTATCTACATGATAAGTTATAGCAGTGAGCTACAGCAATGTAGCTCATAGCTACAGCAATGTAGTGTTGGCAGGTACGAACAGTGATGCTGACACCACTGCACAGTAACAACTATACAGGACAAGAAAAAACCCAGAAGGAAACTAATTAAAAAACAATTGGTACTGGCTCATCAAAAATCCAAAGAAAGGTATTTGTAAACTTTTTGATACTGGCCTAGTGAATGTATAAGACTGTGTCTTTTTACCTATTCCATCTTCATCCTCTGCTACAGCTTGTCCTTCAGGTTCATTTTAAAGTGGCTGTTGAATGATATAACCTTTGCCAACCACACCAAAATGATGCTGCTGGGAAATAACACTCTTATTTGACTGCTGCAAAGAGAACCATTGGAACAGCTGAACAGCATACAAACATCCAACAGTGGAACATTTAGCTATGTAACCTTTATGCTTCTGTTCATATTTTTTTCAAATATCCTTCTTTTTAATTAAGCCGAATTTCCACAGTGCTCAAATCTTATACTGATGGTACTATATTAAAGTGACGGCGTCATATTAGAACCTAGAGGCATAAATGTTCATATGCCATGAATAAGAAGCACTTGCATAAGAAGTTCATAAAATTGTATTTCTTGCTCTGCATTGAAATTAACACAAATAGCTGCTTGCACAGTTAGCAAGTTCTATGACATTTCAAGGCAATAAATAGCAAGCATAAGCATACCATTTACATAGCTAAATGCATGACTGCCAAAGCTAAATGCATGGTTGCCAAATGTGCCCTTTTCTTTCTGCTTTTCCAACATTGCTGCTTTACATCTGACACCTCCTGTTTGTCAAAAGAAACTTTTTGGCTTGGGTATGCAAGGTAAAGCTTGTGGTCTTGGGATATATACCTCTATTCTACTTTAGCTTTTAAACCCAGGTAATCCAAGAAAAGGACTCTGCATATGTTCTGTTAAGATAAGATAGTTTAAACTACATTACTGAAAAGAAGAAGGGGGGAAAGAGAACTTTGGGTTTAGAATAATTTTGAACACCACAAGCCCAGGTTTAGAGTACCTTTTAGGAAAAAACAGGAAGTGAGATTTGAGAAACTCCACATCAAAAAGCCAAGAAAATAAAAATGCATTTTATCTCTTAAAAAGTCACAGTGAAACAAGACAAGAGGCAACAAAGGAGAAATAAACCTGGAGTAGTGCCTAATATGTAACACCTAGTTAAAAAATGCTTAACAGTATAAAATTCTCAAATTGGGAAGCCGTGTAGGAAGCTCTTTATACATGGGTTCAAGTTCAGGCACTTTTCCCAATGAAATCCATAAACAGATTGAGATATAGTTCTTCCCTCCCTCCCTCCTAAGTTGTAGTTCTTCCCTCCTTCCATTATATGCAGATCAATGCATGGT
Source organism: Crocodylus siamensis (assembly GCF_052110815.1). NCBI lineage: Eukaryota > Metazoa > Chordata > Crocodylia > Crocodylidae > Crocodylus > Crocodylus siamensis. The sequence goes on along the minus strand of NC_143396.1, from coordinate 213,691,799 downwards.
AGCACAGGTGGTGTCACCAGCAGAGATTCAGTGTCTTTGACCATGGGATGGTGCTCCAAGACGAAGGCTTGGTAGGAAGAGATGGGATCCACATGATGAAGACAGGCAAGAGCACCTTTTGGTTCACTAAAGTTGTCAGGAGGGCTTTAAACTAGGTTTGCTGGGAGATGAAGAACAAAACCCTGAGATAAGTGGTGAAGTAGGGGACCTGGAGGAAGCAGAAACAGGAGTGGGCAGCATGGAAGGCCGCATTTTTCTGAGAAAGTAGGGCAATTAGCTAATCACTTCAGGTGTCTGTACACAAATGCACAGAGCGTGGGAAACAAGCAGGAAGAATTGGAAGTTCTTGCATAGTCAAGGAACTATGATGTGATTAGAATAACAGAGTCTTAGTGGGATAGCTTGTGTGACTGGAGCACTGTCATGGATGGGTATAGACAGGTCAGGCAAGGGAGAAGAGGAGGAGATGTGCTGTATATAATAGACCTAGATGATAGATCATAGCTCCAGTATGAAACTGAAAATAGGCCTCTTAAAAGTCTCTGGGTTAAGGTCAGAAGGGAGAGCAACAGGGATGATGTTGTGGTGGGTGCCTGCTATAGACCACCAGACCAGGAGGATGAAGTAGATGAGGCTTTCTTCAGACAACTAGTTGAAATTTCCAGATCATAGGCTGTGGGTCTCATAAGGGACTTCAATCACTCAGACATCTGCTAGGAGGGCAACACAGCATTGCACAGGGAATCCAGGAAGTTTTTGTAGATGTTGAAGGCCACTTCCTGGTACAAGTGTTAGAGAGACCAACTAAGGGTCAAGCTCTTCTTGACCTTTTTGCTTACAAACAGGGAGGAATTGGTGGGGGATACAGAATTGGATGGCAAGCTGGACAGCAGTGGCCATGAGATGATTGAGTTCAGGATCCTGATAAAAGGAATAGAGCAGAGCAGCAGAGTATGGACTCTGGAGTTCAGAGAAGCATATTTTGACTTCCTCAGGGGACTGATGGGTAGGGTCCCCTGGGAGGCCAATCAGAGGAGGAAAGAAGGTTCAGGAGAACTGGCTGCATTTTAAAGAAACCTTATTGGGGGTGCAGAAACAAACACTCCCAATGTGCAGGAAAAACAGCAAATGTGACAAGTGATCAGTTTGGCTTAGCAGAGAACTCTTCAGTGAGCTTAAGGAAGGAAAAGGAAGTTTACAAAAAGGAAGCTTACAAGAACTGGAAGCTTGGACAAACAACTTAGGACAAATATAAAAATATTGCTTGAGCATGCAAGGATGAAGTCAGGAAAGCTAAAGTGCATTTGGAGCTGCAGCTAGTAAGGGATGTGAAGGGTAACAAGATTTTTTTCTACAAGTATGGTAGCAACAAAAGGAAAATTAGGAAAAGTGTAGGTCCCTTACTGAATGAGGGAAGCAACCTGACGACAACAAATGAGGAGGAAAAGACTGAAGTACTTAATCCCCTTTCTACCTTAGTCTTCACAAGGAAATCAGCTTCCAGACTACTGCACTGGGCATCAGAGTTTGGGGAGAAGGTGAGCAGCTTTCAGGGGTGAAAGAACAGGTTACGGACTATTTAGAAAAGCTGGATGTGTACAAAATTTTCTGACTGGAAAAAACAAACAAACCCAAATCCACATTTGTTGTGATTAAAATGAAATACAACTATAAATATAGATATAGAAATAGATATCCTAGAAAACTGGGATTTGCTAGCAGCCTTCAACTACTTGAAGGGTGGTTCCAAAGGTGATGGAGCTAGACCGTTCTCAGTGGTGACAGATAACAGAAAAAGGGACAATGGTCTCAAATTGCAGCAAGGGAGATTTAAGTTGGATACTAGGAAAAACTTTCTCACTAAGAGAGTGGTGAAGCACTGGAAAAGGTTACTTAAAGAGGTGGTGGCATCTCAATCTTTGGAGATTTTTAAGGCGTGGCTTGACAAATCCCTGGAGGAGGATGGGCAAAAAGGCTACAGTACCTACTGCAAGGGTTGCCCAGAGCCAGGAGATCAGGGGTTCTGACTGGCCTTGAGGTGGGCCAGGGCTTGTGTGGCCAAAAGTCCCAGAGAGAAGCTATGCCTGAAAGGGAAAGAGGTCTAGGGAGTGACAGCCCGGCAGCGGGGACTGAGTCTGCCAGATTAGGAGGGATCTAGTCGGGGTCCAAATACCAGATTTTGCAGCCAACTGTGGGGCTGAAGCCACATAGTGGATGCCAGCTGCAAGGCATGGTACATGGTATAGGGGAGGCTGGAGCCATGTATAATGCCCTAGGCATTGGGGCACTAAATTGGCAGCTTTCCACATGTTTACACCAGATTTGTATACAACAGGTTGTGGTAGATGAGACAAGCCAGACTGCCCCAGAGACAGGTGGGCAGGGTGAGGATGAGACCCAGCCCTGAGTAGGCCCCCTGACACACTATAAATAAAGATTAAAATTTCTGGAGTAATAAATTAGATCCATTTATATAAAAAAAATACCATACAAGCCTAATCGAATCTCAGTAATTTCAATAGGGCTACACCTGATTTACAATTTAGCAATTAAAATATCAATCCCTGATAGTTTGTTTCTGTAAATAATTTACAGGTAAGAGAGAATTTGGTACATTGGTTTAGTTAAACACTAAAATGTTTAACTTAGATTAAATTGAATTTTAAGTCTAATTTGAATGTTGGTTCTTGTTTAACCTTTATTTTTTCCTTGCTATTCTGTTATGCATATCACTTGGGTAGATATTAAAACCTGAATGGTCAATCTTATTTGCAGTTTGTTATTAATCTTCCTTCCCTGCTCCTAAAATATTTATGAATGAGCCTTCAGCCTTTCTAATTTGTTGGAGTTCATGTAGGTTAGTGTTTATATACATATGTGTAGGTTAGTGTTTATATACATATACATGGTGTTTATATACATATGTACCATATTTATTTCAAATTACAATCATATTAATCCAATCACTTTGATATCTGTAGAGCTAAATGGAATCATAACATTGAAATAAATACAGAAAATATACAATGATGCGGGGGGGCGGGGGGGGGGGGAGGGTTAGACTTCCAAAACAAGAGAAGGATGCTACAATGGGTTTAGAGAGTTCTTAAAATATGTACCCAAATGTACTTTCTGTAGTAGAGAGGTGAAAAATTTGGCCTGGCAGCTGAGTGCAATGAAAGTATTGTGTGAATACTGATTTATGACTGGATGGGTCAACCCTGAAAGGACATGTCAATCTAATTTCATGGTGGAAGACAAGGAAGTGCTGATGTATCAAAAACAGTGAATACAAGTGTTTAATCTTTGTGGTGTCTGAGATACCAAAACGTTCTAATCCCTTCTATATATAATAGCTAGAGTATGATCATCCCTTAGTAAATGGCATTTCTTGACATGTCTAATTTAAGATTGCATGTTTTGTTTTATATTAGCAAAATTAGCATTAGTAAAATGGGACCAAGCTTTCTAGACACTCTTGATTTAAATGATCAATGTAGACTGTTCTGAAAAATGCTCCTTAGCATTCCAAATAAATACAGGCATTAGGAATGGGTGTGATTAGGATTCAAACATTACTCCAATCTTTATCCATATAATAGTGCAACCAAAATCAACCCAAACCACCATGTGTTTTGGTCTTGATCAGGTCCTTTGTATAAATCAATCACATTTCAAATTTTAATAATTAGTCTAATGAAAAGAATTCTACATTGAATAAGGTTAAAACTTATCCAGGACGGTCATATTTGGATATGGACAAACATGCTTTTGTAACATTAATAGGGGAGAGGAAGCTGCTGCTTGAGAACATGTATCACCTTTCTGATTGGTTACTCTGCATGAGGTTGCAATCATACACGATAGGCACCCTAATTTGACCTTGCATGAAACAGAGTTAAAGTAGAAGTAATTTTGCTACATATGTAACATGTACATATAGTATGTCATTACTATATGTACATATACAGCTGCATACCTGACTGGCCAGAATGTAGTCCACTGGATAATCTCAACATTGGTGTCAGAAGCAGACTGGCCATGTTTGCTGATTATACAAAACTTTAGGGTAGAGCATCCACACCTGAGGTTAGGAGGGTGATCCAGGCTGACATTGACAGGACCAGGAAATGGGCGGATGAGAACCTGATGGTGTTTAACACTGAAAAATGCAAGGTTCTCCACCTTGGGAGGAGAAATCTGCAGCATGCTTATAGGCTTGGCAGTGCTACACTGGCTAGCACTATGGATGAAAGGGACTTGGGTGTCATGATTGACCACAAGATGAACATGAGCCTTCAATGTCCAGTTTTGGGCTCCACAATTCAAAAAGGATGTGGAGAAGCTTGAGAGAATCCAGAGAAGAGCCATGCACATGATCAGAGGTCAGGAAGACAGACCTTATGATGAGAGACTGAGAGCTATGGGACACTTCAGCCTGGAAAAGCGCAGGCTCAGGGGCCATCTGATGGCCACCTATACGTTTTTAAGAGGTGCTCACCAGGATCTGGGGGTAGGTACGTTTGTTCACCAGAGCGCCCCAAGGGATGACAAGGTTGAATGGTTATAAACTACTGCGAGACCATTTCAGGCTGGACATAAGGAAGAACTTCTTTACTGTCCGAGCCCCCAAAGTCTGGAATAGCCTGCCATCAGATGTGGTTCAAGCACCTACTTTGAACACCTTCAAGAGAAATTCGGATGTTTATCTTGCTGGGATACTATGACCCCAGGTGACTTCCTGCTCCTGGGGCAGGGGACTGGACTCAATGATCTTCTGAGGTCCCTTCCAGCCCTAATGTCTATGAAATCTATGAAATAGCTATGTTGACAGACATTTTCAAATTTGAGAACTTAAAGTTAGGTGACTACTTTTATATGTAAGCTCTTAAACAAGTACTGGATATTCTGAAATCCTGAGCATCCAGATTACTTAGAATCTTGAAAATGCAGGCCATTTTATCAGGTGCTTAATATAGAACATTTAAATCTAAACAGTGAAGTTTCAAGTCTCAGTAAATTGCTTAAGGACATTTAGAGAATCACTGAAAAAGAGATGAGAAAAAAACCCAAGTGTTCCAGGCATGAAATTGTTTTTTTTTCCCCCTATGTTAAGAAGAAGCAATGTTATGCTCGATACAACAATGAATTTCAAATTAAAAATGGTCTCATGGTAGCTAACTAGGAGATATACAGAGGATGCAAAATGAACAATTCATTTCTTTATCGTACTCCATCATTTTGTGACAAAAGACAGTAGCACAACTGAAGGACTTGTATGTCAATGATGATATAGCCATGAGATATTTAGACTCAAAATATATTGTAAAAAGATATATAACAATGATAAAAGAGGATATATGTAAGGTGTGTACTTGATTAATTTAAATTTCTTGGGGCACAAGTGCAATATGCTTTCCTAAAAGCATGCCGAGGAAGCACCAGCAAGACAAATCACAGTTAAGTGGAATACAAGGGTAAGAAGAGAAGAACAGCTCATTCTGTGTAGGAGGCTAGGCAGAGGTGCTAAATACACACACTACTGGCTAAACAGTTTACGATACAATTGTATGCACCATCAGCAGATCACATCTCCATTGGAAAGGAAACAGATACAATATACAAAATTTTCATTTCTGTTAACAGAAAAGCCTTTTTCCTTCACAAAAAAGGAGAGCACAGAGATGTTCAATGGCTTCCTTCCAGAAGAAAAATGGCTCTTTGCAAGAAGTTAGGTCAGTTCTTCCTATGAGGAAGAAATTCCTCCTCCCAATCTAACTTGAACATTTGTACACTTCTCTCCTACCACGAATGAAGAGCACCCACCTTGGTGCACTTCTTCAATTCCAGTGGATGGCAAGTGGGAGGCAGGGTGCAATTCTCTTCCAGCTTCAAGGTTCCATGTGCCCCCTCCAACCTCCCCCTGCTCATCTCCTGGTAGAACCAGAGTCATGTTGGGGACAACTATGTCACTAGTGCTAAACTGCCCAGTTCTGGGCAGCCTTGCAGCTGTGGGAAATTTTTTCTGTGTCCCCTCTAAAGAGGAGGCATGTCACAGGGGAAGGACATCTGTGCCACTCCCTGCAAGGTTGTCTGCGCAGCCTTGCAACAATGGGAGATTCCCAGGGATTGGGAATCAGACTCTGAGAAGGTGTCCTCAAGCCCAGTTCCTAGTTCCTGACTCCCTGGCTTTAAATGCTTCTCCTACTGCCTAGCTACTTGACAGGGCTGGGGAATACAAAGCCCTGGGGGTCAGGAACCAGGGCTGGGGAAGCTACCCCTACAGCAGTTAATGGCTCTGCAGCCTTTATATGCTGTGTCTGCTGCCCAAGGCAAAGGGGGAGGCTGCTTATTGACAGTCTGTCTCACTTCCAGGTAGGGGAGAAGACAGGATGTCAAATAATGGGCTCCTCTAAGGGGTAACTCAGTGCTGCCTAGCTGAAGAGTTTGCTTTTGTAGCTCTCTAGCCGAGAGACTAGGATACATGTACACTTTAGCTCCTGTGCTATTTTTCTACCAGTAAGAATTTCAGAGCGATATTCTCACTGGTAGAGATAAATGTCCCTGTGGAACAATAAAGGGAAGTTCCATATATATATGGTCTGATCTGGGACATGTATTATTACGTGTGTGTGTATGTGTGTGTGTGTGTGTGTAATTCTCTCCTTGGTCTGATCTGGAACATGCACATACTCTATTCCTAATTTTAGAATACACCCTAACACTTTACTACACACTTAGGCTAGGGACAGAAGTTGCACATAAAGCAGTTTAACTGATCAGAAACTGGTTTAAACCTGTAACAGAAGAGAAACTCAGTGCACATAAACCAGTTTCAGAATGGCTGAAACTGGTTTAAGATAAACCTGATTAAATGTAGTATCAGACTTAACTGATTTGGGTCAAACCAGTTTATGAAACTTCTGCCCCAGACTCCTTCCTGGTTCAAGTTAAATCAGAGTCCCCCAGCATCCCAGCATTTTACAGCCATGGGCTGTGCTGTCTGCTTGAGAGAGCAGGACTGGCCCTACCACTCTGCTCCCTAGCTGGAGAAGTGAGGGCTGGCTGACGGGGGCGGTGGTGAGGCCCGGCTGGGGATGCAGTCTACCCTGCAGGGGGGGAATGCCACCCAGGCAAACCCCAGGTGGGGTCTGGGGCCAGGGATGGGGGTTAAACAGCCTTTCCCCTGCCCAAACTTACTGCTGGCTGCAACTGTGGGCTACAAGTCCTAGAAGCACCTGGAAACAGGAAGAAGTGATGAGCAGCCCTGTAGAGTCCTGCTGCTTTAAGTCTTGACAAATCCCAGAGACCTCAGGCAGCAGGAAGAGGAATTGAACACACTTCCCATGCTGACTATGTGCCAGAGAGCTGTTCTCCAGTGCCTTCAAGCCTGGGCTACTGTAGGCATGTGGCTGCATTTCCTGAATCAAAGGTAAATGTCTGTTCAATTCTGTTTCAATTTAATTTGTGCATCTTAGACTAACCTGAAAAAGGCTGAATCAGTTCAGCTTCAGGCTTTTTGACTGTCTATACTTAGCTTCTATGTTTTACGAAATAAAGAACGAACATAAAAGATAAAACAATTTTCAAGAGATTTTGATCTTCTGAATTAAATAATGGGAGCATATTTTACTTCAGTGTTGCATCAAGATTAAGAATGAACATGTTGTAAGTAAATTGTCATAGTGTGGTTATGATTATCTTAAAATCATAGAAACTATGATGCACGAAACTTGAGCTGAATGGGTTGTTTCTGTGGTAAGTTTTTCAATGTTTTGTCCTGACTAGCTTTATATAACTGAAACAACAGGACTTCTGCCATTTCTCTGGGGAACCTAATTCACTGTCTAATAGATTTTATCACAAATGGAATTTTTCCTTGATGTTCAGCTTTAAGTTTCCTTTGCTTAATTTCATCCCAGGAGTTTATATAATGAGCTTATTCAGCTTTAAAAGGGAAAAGGCAAGAAAGAGAAAGTGAGCACTTGCTGGCCTAGCAGGTTTTTACAAACTCTTTCAGCTCTAGCACAGATGTTCCACTGTTGTTTTCACCCCTTGTGACATATGCAGTAATTAGGGAATATTTCTCTTACACTGACAGAAGGAATCCAAATATTTTCTGCATTGTTTGAGGTTACTTACAACACATAAATTAAAGATAACCAGTGTTTCTGAAAAAAATACAGTATTTCAGCACACAGATAATGGTCCTCTCTGAAGGATGAGTTAAGGCCTTCTTACTAGGGACAACCAAGACTTTTACTGTATTTATAAACATCTTCAATTCATATTTAAGTCTAGCTGAACTTTAGTAGCAGCAGTCCCAGTAGCAGTAGCAGTAGCATGGCCTGCTGACTAGTCATAGACCAGGACCCCTAGTGCTAGGTACTATGCAAACAGGTACTTTACAAACATGGAACAAAACAGCAGTCCGTGCCTCTCAAATCACTGTATACAAAAAGGAAATCCAGCTTAGAAAAGCTTTTGCTTTTGATATAGAGTGGCTCAGAGAGACACTATCAACAGAAAGAAATTGGTCTTTATATATTTTATATACATTCAAATACACTATGCATGTAACTGTTTAATCTTATTGCTGACGTCTCATAGCTGAAGTTTCTGTATGTCTGGCATTTCTTTTCTTTTTCCTGTCTCACTTCTCATTTAATTGCACCCTCCAATCACATTAGACTAAACAAGTGGTCCACAAGCTTTTGTCCCCATAGGCCATATAGAGAGCCCTGCATGCTAGGACCAAGCCCTGGGGGCCTAGAGCTATGCCTTCCTGGCTGAAAATGCTGGGATTGGGCCTTGGAGAACTGACACTGCCTCCACCCAGCCTTCCACACTGGGATTGGGGCCTGTGACCTGGCACTGCCTCCATGTGCCAGGTTTGGACCCTAGGACTGAGAGACGATACTAGACCCAGCATATGGGGTCTGACGCTTCCCACGAGTCTGGAATTTGTCAGTGTGACTGCTCCCCTATTCCCATATTTTCAGACCCATAGGGAGCCCCATGAAATCAATAACATGGGGCCACAGGCTGAATCTGACTTATGGGCAAGAGGGTTGAGACCCCTGAACTAAATTATTTTGAACCAAGGATACTGCTTTATACATGCCGTTCCATTTATTATGGATATTAACTAAATAAATAATGCTTGGGGCAGAGGAAGAATTGCACTTTCATCTGTGCTGGATGCCTACCTCTAGCTCAATCCCACACCCAATACATTTAGTAAGTTTCTCCAGTCCCTTCAATAGTTGTAGGGAAAAGTGTTAATGATCATTTCCTCATTCTTTATATTCATTTTTATTCCAGTTGAAGCAGCTAATTTAAATCTATGCAAATGGGATTATTCTGAATATATGAAATTTCACATCAGTCAAATTCATATAAAATTCAACATTTTTTTCCCCTAAAAATACCGTAAATATTAAAATGGCTAATTTTTGGCATTTGGCAAGTGAACTAAGATACTATTCACATATCTAAAGGGAAAATGGATGCAAACAACAGGAGGTTATTTGTGTGCTTTATTTCTAGGTCGCTGAAAAGTAGTCACTAGCCTTTCTGTATGTAGCGAACAGTTATGCTGGTATGGACAGTAGCATAACTGGGGGTAGGTAAGTAGGGCACCATCCATGGGCACTGATGTAGAGTGGGGACCAGAATGGTGGTCCTTGGGAGGGGCAACATGGCAGCAGGAGCAGCAGCAGCAGCTGCTGCTGGGGTATTTGACTTTCTGGTAAGACTCGCCTCCTTTTTGGCACAGCCTTCCTGTTCCCCAGCCCTAGGGGCAGCTGGAGACTCTAGCCACAGCTGCCTGCAGCCATCTGCAAAAGGCAGTCCCATGTGCTGCTCCCTGGCCAGACACTTTTCTGGCTAAAAGCAGCGTGCAAAGCAGGGGGGCAGCTTGCCGTGGCCTCTGCACCCTGTGCCCATGGCTGCTCTATCCTCTGGCAGCAATGTCCTACACCTTAGGCTCCTGCTTACCATTGTGCTGGCCCTGCACAGTGACCACCATCTGACCCAGGGTAGTCTGGCTGCTGCCAGCTCCCTCAGGTGCACTGCCCACCTGGCTGGCCTCACCACTGTAGCCTGCCTGGAGGGCCACCCATGAGCCCCGACTCCACTGCACACTCCTAGCACCATGCTCACTGTGGACAGTTCTCAGAAAAATACTTTATTCCCTTCCACAGAAATAGACCCCGCTTCCCACTTCCTCCCCAACAACAGACCCCATTCCTCTTCTCTCTCTCATAACAAAGCCTGTGCCCCCTCCCCCTCCCCACAGAGCACCTCCTGCCTCCCTCCCTCTCCACAGAGCCCCTCCAACACCCACCCCACCCATCACCAACAAAACAACCTCTTCCTCATGCTAACTATTTACAAGTGGTGTGTGTGTGCCCTTGGCATGTGAGAGATCTGTGCTCACCTAGCTGTGGGGGAACAGGCTGCTCAATAAAGTTTTCCACTGTCTCCCACCTCCCTGCATGCTGTGGGGAGGAATCTTGGGGCCAGGGAAGCTCAGCCTGGTTGGGTGGAGAGGGGTACTGGGGCACAGGCAGAAGCAGGGACTGGGGTGTGGAGGTCCCTCCCGCCACTGTGGGGCTTACCAGGTGGGTGGGGCAGACATCCTTGGTGGCCTGGGTCGGCCCCCAGCAGTGTCATGGGTTGCAGAGATGAGCATCTGGCTGCCCAGGCAGGGCGCCCTCTGAGCAGGAGCTGGAGCTGCTGGTGGCCAGCAGTGTGACAGCTGGCCTGGCCTCATGAGCTGGTTAGATAGGTACTGGTCTGCGTTCCTGGAGCTGCTCAGTGATGCTGGGGGCAGGGAGCATGGCAGAAAGGACTCATAGCAAGCCAAGGAGCCCTCCCCAGGTGATGCCATGGGTGCCAGGCTGCAGCAGAGACTTGGGCAGGCCACCTGTGATTATGTGGACAGCACAGCCCTCTTGGCTCCGGGGCTCCTCACTGCCCCCTCTCGCTCTGGGACTGGGGTCAAATGCACCCCGAATGCTGCACCCTCTATGGTGCCAGGGTCTCCATGCTGCCTGGAGTCCCAGGGTGCAAGGATATCATCTATATGCTGCATAAAGGGCATAGACTTGCAGGCAGCCCCTGACCAGTGGTTTTGGTCGGTGATGGTTACCCACTGCGCCTGCAATACCTTGACCTGGCACCAGCCATGCCTGTACTCCCACTTCCAGACTGATAGCCCCTTGTAAATGTGGATGTTGGAGCACCCACCCTGCCTCATCCCACAGTGGATTCAAGTCAGCAGGTCTAATAGCTTGCTTGGCCTCCACGCAGCAGTCCCAATGCTGCTAGACTTGGGCAGCTGCCTGCAGCACCCAGTGCAGGGGCACAGCGTGGGACTGGCAGGTACTCATGAGGCAGTGCTAGGGACAACCCTCACAATCAAATATTTAATTACAATAGTGCAATTGTCTTTTTGCAATGCTTTGCAACATTTTGCTATAGAGTACCTGTGTGTGGACCTTTCAATATTTTTTAAAAATGTAATTCTACAGACCTTCCAAGGTGATAGATTTGTGAGATACAAATACAGCCTAGACTACCACACTTGCAAAGTCTGATGAATATCATGGATTCTCTGGCAATTTTCCTGTTTTTAAGGACAGAATTCTGTTTGGAGTGGGGGATTTGCATATGTTCATTTGTAACAGAAGCCACTGTGATGGCTTTTTGAAAACTGGGATCAGAAGACAGCATCTGTACTGAAAGGTTTTCCAGTATGTTCTAAGAATTCCTAGTGACAGTCAGTCTCTGGGTTTGCCTGCTTTCCCCTGAATTTTTTTTTTTCAACTGTAGGATCACTTACAAAGAATGCTTTCTAATAAGCAAACAAATGCTTCATCCTGAATTTCCTGATGCACAGCCCCACAAGCATGCATATGCAGGGCATGCATTTCCCATGGGACAAACAGCAGTGGCACATTATTTGTGCCGCCACTATTTGTCCCCATGCATGGCCCTACATGTGCACTCCAGCCCATGGCAAAGGAGGCTGTGATCAGCACCTGTGCTAGCCCCAGCAGCCTTGCATGGGGGCCTAGCGGGACAGCAGCAGCACGAACCTAGCCACTCAGTGCATGGCGGTCAGCTAGAGTGAGGCCCAGCATGAAACAGCATTGCTGGCATGCACACTGAAAATCATACAGCCATTTTACCATCAGCTAAAGTTCATATATTCACCGTTGAGCCAAGCACAACCTGTTTTTACTGAGATAAGTATGTTGGCCAGGACCCAGGAGAATTTCCAAACATTCAAACACTGTCATGAGGCATGAGGCACTGTCATGAGACCCTTTCTGAGAAAAGCTGACCGGGTGTGCAGTTGCAGCTGGTGGCTGTTTTACCACAATGTCCCATAAAAGCATGGGCTGATAAGACATCTTGAAGTAACTGTAAGCCTCACTGGAACATAAATTAACACACCCATTAATCAGTTTATATACAAATCATACAGAGGTCCTGCTAACAGCATGAACTAAAAGTAGGCCTTATTAAAACAGAACCGGGAATACCATAGACAGCTTTCACAAAAATAGTTTGTTAGTCATTACATGCACTTTGCAAGGCAAACACACAGAGAGTGAGCTGATAAGGTTGGTACAAGACACGAGAACAAAGACCAAAGTGATATGGAAACCAGGTTTCCCTACCTAGCAGGTTGTCACACTAACTGGGGAGAATTAGTACGTAGATGATGTGAGATAAAGATGTTTTAGGAATTGGTGAGGACTTGAATGTGTATGGTAGAAGCATGAAGTTGTTATGATTGGTGAATAAAAAGGGATCTAAGGTCCTTAATAGTTTACATTGAACTTGGAGGGCATGGCAATTGCATATTATGATTGTGCATACAAGTAATCCATTTGTCACTGTGTACTGGTTGGCCATGTCTAGGCTTGTCTGTGAACAATACAATTGGGCAAGCTTTTTGCTACTGAAAAGCAAAGCTGCATTTTTTTGTTAAAATGAGTTGTTGAGGTCACAGCATCACAGATACTATCCTGATAGTGCATGCATGGACCACAGCAACTGAAGAATCCTGATGTGACCAGAAACATTTAATTCCCTAACGATGCTGACAGTCTGCTCTGACACTTTTGGTGACTCAAATAAAAACATTTTGCAGCCACCAAGACACCATTATAAGAATTTATATTTTTTTCTTGTGGATTCTGTTTAAGTCTTATGAGAATCTTTCGCTCTATAAATATCCACACAATAAAATAAAGTTAAGAATTTCTCATGGACTTATTTACTTATCTTATTATTATTATGCCTTGTTTACGCAGTGTAATAAGGGTCAATACAGGACAGAAAGAGGGCAGTGCCAAATAGGAACATTTCAAAGCCCTGTAGAACAAATAGCCTAAGGCACAAGCTAGCACAATACAAAACAATGAAATAAAAATGCAGAGTAGCAGGTAGACTTTTTAGCCCCAAACTTCTCAAGGCAGACTTTAAAAGGAGAATGGGAAAGGTTGATTTAGTTGCCAGCAATTTAAAATGGGAGACAGTTCTGGATGTATGGAGTAGCACAGATGAATTGTATGGAGGCAAGTGGGAAATAACATTCATATTCATATCTGAAGTGAGGAGTGGCTCAGGAAGATGTAGAGGTCAGCCATCTTGGAATAGCTTCTTGAGGGCAGTAATAGTAAAAAATACAACTAGAGATATGAAGTAGAAAAATAAAGTATGTTTCTGTTGAGAGGCCCTTTAGAAGGTTGATGCAAAATTGTGGAAAATATCATTTTCACATAATATGCAAGACTTCCATGTTTTGCACAAACTGATTTTGATGCATTTATTTGATATTAAATGGAATATACTTCAGAATGCTTGTAAAAGTTTCATAAGACTATATGAATATTTAAACCCAATTACAACCAATCCTCACTTCATACTCTCTCTCCTGCAATAAGTCTTGGCAATGCCTTTTGAAATAACTGATGGTCCTTTGGACTGTTAGCATTTTAGTGGTAGCAATGTATTTTGCAGATGAGGCACAGTATGTATTCTACTTGTCAGGGTGGATTATAGGACAACAGCCATATAATTAATATATATCTAGACACTCTTAGCACTAATGTTCTAGTTTTCAAGCATATGGTTTGATGCATCAGTCTTACTGTTATATATAATTCTCAGTCATTCAAGCACTTCAAAGTCAGAGATCCTTTAAGTTATATAGTGTGTGTATAAAGTTTTCATATAACTAGCAGCTAAAAGTAATCTTTGAACTGTTTAAAGCATGCATGTTGTAGGGAAGTGGGGAGTAAAACAAAAGAACAATTTAAACATCAGTACAGACAGAAAAGCTCCCATAAATGTATATATTTTTAAAATAACAATATTTTTGTCCCTTTATGTAAACTTTTAATAAAGAATTGCCAACTACCTTGAAAAATAATGAATTCCTGTGAGGAAATTATGGTGTATATAGAAATTACTTTACCTGTCATTGAGAAACAGCCTTATCTTGAGGGGAATGTAGCAGCAGTTTTACAATAAATAAGAATAGTACAGGGCAAAATTAAAAAAAAAAAAATCTTTATCCAAGTGAAACAGCAGCAGAAATGTAGCTGATAAGTGGCAAGCCAGAATACTAGGATTAACATTATGATTCTTGCAAACTGCTTTTTCAGATAAATGACAATGTCAAGGCGAGCACAGCCGTGCAGTGTATTAAATGGGGATTGAGTACTTTAAATGTTTCCTTGCAGTCTTGCAATCAATCCATTGTGGTAAAGCAGAGTAGCATAACTAGAGATGGGCAATATAATGGAGGTGCCCAAGTGGCAGCCTCCTGGGGATCCCATGCTATCAGAGCACCTGCAAATATTCAGGAATCTTACTACCACAGCAGCAGTGGCCTATGCTGCAGAAGCAGCTGCAGCGTCCATGGTAAGCACTTGGCATATCTTCCCCCTTCCCAACTCTCAGGCATTCAAGAAGACCCCTGGACCCCCCAGCCACAAAGGGCACGAAATTTATTACTATACCTATGCTACTGCCAAACCAGTCTTTTTACATCTTATGTTGATCATGTTAGTGCTAGCTCAAGTTTGAAGCAGTCACAGGTTCAGGCCAGCAGGAGCTTGGAGGACTGAAAGGTAAGAATCCCCATGCCTCCCAATCCAGGCTTTTCCTCTGCCCTCTGTCCACCCTTCCTACTTTGCCTCCTCTATTTTGCACCCTTACCTCTGGAGTTCACCCCTTGCCTTGCAGGGTTCCTCTCTATCTTCTGAGGCATTACTTATTTGTGGCTGCCTGCACTGTCTGTCCCAAAGGAGCAGGAAAGAAAGGGTTAACTAGCCTGCTCTGGTCCTGCTGCTGCTGCTCTTCTGGCAGCAGTTTAACCCTTCATTGGCTACTCCTTGGGACAGATACTGCAAGCAGTCACCAGTAAGCAGGGGTGCAGAGGGGGGCAAGTTGGTAGATAATAAGTGGGGATCTGGGGTGCTGGGGAGGGCAAAGTGGGGGCAGTGAGCCCAATCTGAGGCACTGGGGGGGGGGTGTTTACACTAAAGTGTAGCCCACAGTGACTATACCTTAGTGTAACATGAGCTGGGTGTTAGGGTGACTGTATTTGGATCTTGGGGAGCATTGGATTTGTAGCTGAATAAAAAGGCTATGACCTGTGGCCTAGAAAGCTGCTAACTACAAGGCAGAATGATATGTTAGAAGTAACATTGCAAGATGCTTAGACAAGCATGTTCCTAATAATATAGTAATGTTGTAAGATACACAGTTCATTGTGTAAAAAAATAGAAGGCAGACCACTGACTATCGTTAGAAGATAAAACAGATTTTGCTTATGAATGCTTATGTTAAGCCACCATTTGCTTCTGATAAGTAGCCGTCCTAACTGTGTCAACCATTTTCTGAAAAAAGCAGCAAGTGAATCTGTGTAAGTCTGTGTGCTGTGAATGTGGTGAAGTCTTAGGAATGTGGAGATGGTACAACCTGAGACTGAAAAAACAGACTGGAATGTGAAAGACAACATGTAACTGGTAACAGAATCCAAGATAAACATAAGCGAAAAGGTTGATGGTGATCGGTAAAGAAGCCTCCAGAAGCTTCCAGGCTTTGGTCGAAGTCCACCCATGTGACTGAAAGAAGCAGGGTTCAGGGTCTTAGGCATATGCTTATAGCAAAAAGACATGTAAAAAAGTGAAATACAGGCTATTCCATGCTAATGAAACAAACAGTAAACAGAGGCAGAGCTTAAAATGGGACGGGCTAAGGGTGGAACAAAGGAGAAACAAAGGTGGGGTAAATGTTAATAAGCATAAACCAAGGTGAATAAATATGGAAAGAACTAATATTTGTGGTGGCTTCCTGGTTTGTTGGAGCTAATCCAAAGCTGTCTCCATTTTTAATAAAGCTGTTGACGAGCAATGTGTGCAGGTGATGCATGATGGCATCGATCCATTGTCTCCCTAGTCACTGGGCACTGCATGGAGTCAAGGTCTAACACTGGGTAATATGGATCAAAGATAATCCTACCCTGAAGTGGCATAACTTTTGAGCTGCCCAATAAGTGCTTAAAACTAGTTTCAGGTGATAATGTGTGGGCCATCTAGGAGTTAAGAGCACTAGGAGTCGCCTAAAATTACCATGTAACAAGGCCCTAAGGCATAACTAATTAAACAAAAAGGATTTAATAGGAATATTTTTTCTTCCTGATTGTAACTTTTAAAATTTAAATTCTTTCTTGCTTCTAAGAAAGTTTATAAAATGGCAGAAGAACTTGCAACAAAGCAATGTGTAAGCCATAATGGTAAAAGTAAGACTTATTCGACTTCTGTTTGATTAATAGAAAATTAGGGTTGGAAGGGATCTGGGCAGGTCATCTAGTCCAACCCCATTCAAAGCAGGAACTAAACCTAACCTAACCTTCAAACCTAAACTTTGCCTTGGGTTATTAAAAGAATATTTCTCAGTGCTCCATAAATTGTAAATGTCAGATACTTAGTGAGCTGAGAGCATCTTTCTGCAGTCTGGTTGAAACAGTAGCATACAAGGGCACTTGTGTGCAAATTTTTCCAGCAGCTACGAACATTTCATTGATGTGTCAGTGGTCTTTTGTTTAAATAATGTATGACTTTGCAGCCTTTCAGTTCCAAGCCAGAAATAGGGGAGACTTCTGTGGGCAATAATGATCCTAACAATATACATTACTCTCTTGACATATTTTACCACTGAGGAGGTGGCTTATAAGACACAATCTCAGCTCAGATTGATTTAGTTTAGTTTAGTTTAGTTTAGTTTTTGTGGGGGCAGGTTTGGGAAGAGGTATTCACTTGTTCCTTTTTTTAAACTTTGGCAAGGAGTATTTCAGTTCACTGTTGGTAATTTAGCTTTGTTTTACATTAAAACTATATGGAAGTCAACTGGTTTAATGTGATAATTTCTGATTTTTATTAACAAAAATATGCATATAAACAATAGTTTTATTTTGCATGCATCTTTCCTTATACCCCTGCAATATATAACTTCATTTGTATGAAAATTATAGAAATTGATAAAGCTAGCTGGAAAACTAAAAGGAAATGGAACAGCTGCACTTCCAGCCACTATCCCCTTTCTCTCAGGTGATATTCCAGGAAATAGAAGTAAGTTTAAATAGTTTTGAACAATGTGTGGCATGAGAGGACCTGAAATACTAATTCAGATGTTTGGGGTCTACTTACTCACGGTCTTTTCTCAGATAAGTGACAAAAGAATGAGTAGGAAATGGAGCAGTGGAGAGGACTGAAATGATACCAACAAACTTTTTATTCTGTTTTCTTCTGTAAACTAATGGAAATGCCAAACTTTTAGAAAGTTGTGCTTGGCTTCGTTACTATTGAAATAAATTCCTACAGATTTTTAACTGGAATTTAGCTGAGCAGGTTACCTTCACTACCTGGATTGAGGTTCAGTAATCGGGGCCTTCATTTTCCATATAATGAAAAGTCCTCGAGACCAAAGAGGCACAGTTTTAGGTTCAGTTTCAGGTTCATTTTTAGCATCACAAAATTCTAGTTATATGACAGCTCTCACACTGCATACCTATTCACATAATATATTTCCAGGTAATTAGATACTTTGCAGTCCCCAACTTCAATTTAGATCCTCAAAATCAGGAGGGAGGCCAGTGTACTCAAACCTATTTATGAGCAGCTTAATCTTTGGCTGTCTCCATCTTTTCTCCCACTCAATTGGAAAAAAGAATACTTAGCTTTCATTTGCTTGTTTATTCTTTTATGTTACCATTATTTTGATGTTAATGGCATGTTTTAGAGGTCAACAATGTAAAAAAATCAACCAGCCAAAAATGACAGGGCTTCCAAAATTACTATTGGCCTTGTTACACAGTAATTTTGAGCAGCTCCTGGAACTCCTAACCCTTGGATTGTCTGTATATTAACACCTTGAAATGGTTTTAAGAGCTCATTATGTGGTTCAAAGTTATGCCACTCCAGGTCAGGATTCTCTCTGATCCACACAACCCCTCTTGGGTTCCATTAAGGTGTGGCCACTCATCACAAATGTGTTGCCCAAGTTGAATTCATCTAGGATCTCAAGATCTCTTACACCCCTGACCATAGAGAAGCCTGTCCTGGCTCACCAGCCCTCTAGTGACAACACATAGCTATAACTCCTAGTCTTGTCCCTGCTCACCAGGCCTCTAGTGGCAAGTCACAGCTGTGCAGGTAGGGGACAGTCAGAAAAGGTTTCTAACTAAGGGTACAACTGTTCCAAACTCCAAGCTAGAACTCACTGATCAACATTTGTGCAGCTCACAACATAAGGTGTAACAAGGCCCTCTGAAGAGTAGGGCTGTGTGAAATTTCACCAGCTGTTTCGTTTCAGCCCTGTTTTGACTTGTTTTGAGCTCAAAACAGTAAGATAAAAAAGAATGGCTTCAAAACAGCCTCAAATGAAACAAGGACAGTCAAAACATTTTAAAAGTTTCAAAATGTTTCAAGTTTCAAAGCTGAAGGTGGGCTTGCCTGCAGGGAAACAGAAAGTAAGGGGAGGGAGGGGGGAAAATGGGAGAAGGACTACTCTGATATTGACTGTGTAGCTGGCCAGTGACTGTGATTGTTCCCTAAGGTCCCTTCCAATTGCAGTGCTCTGGGGGAGGGATGGCATAACAGCATAAAAAGCAGCACTGTTTGAACTGGGCTGCTTTCTGCCTTGGGCTCAGTTACTGAGTTGTCTTCCAGAAGCTCAGCAGCGTTGGACAACAAAGGCTACCATTCATTTCCTGCTTGTTAGCCCAGCAAGTGGGACTCAGCAATACTTTTTGCTCTCTTTCTATAACCTTTAATGTTGTTATTATTATATTAATTGATTGATTCCTTTCAATTTACTCCTCCCCCAAAATCATCTTTTTGTTTAGTCTATATTAATTCTTTTCAAATCTATGCTTTCTCTCACAGTGTGTATTCCCTCACTGTGCAGGGAAGCACAGCATAATTATATTATATATTATAATATACAATTTATTTAGGAAAAACACATACATACATTTATATATTTTATTTATTTATGACATAAATACATATATACAAAGAAACATACATTACATAAATACACATAAAATGATTATCTTAATATCTACACATATTACATAAATCAGATTGATAACATTACAGAAGATGAGAGAGATTTTTCAGCACACCAAGGCAAAGACAAGACACTATGAAACACACAATGAAGTGTGCTGGAAAGGCAGCTGGCAAGCCTTTAGGCTGGCAAGCCTTCAGATTGCTGACTGGGGGAAGGGTCCCCCAGCGGCCGATCCCCAAGTGTGGAACCACCAGCGGCAAAACCAGAAGCGCACTTTCACTGGCACTTCCAGTTTCACGGCTGGCACTTCTAGGGGGTGAACAGCCAATCTCAGGGGATGTGCATGCACCTGCAAGCATCCCCTACACATCACCAATGCCTTCAGGGAGGGGAGGAAGACGGGGTAGAGGGAGAGCTGTAAGTTCCCCAACCCCAAACTGAGATGCAGCCTCTCTTTGCTACAACAAGCAGGTATGAGGCTTCCACTAGTTATACAGGCAGCAAAGAGAGAGGAGCGGTGGCAGTGCCACTGCCTGTGCCTAAGTCTGCATCCGCTCCAAGAGCACCAGCCATAACCCCCACTACCACCACCATGACAACAAGCAGCAGCACCAAACTGACAGTCTCCTCCACCCCCATTTCACTTCCCATGCTGAGCCTTCCAGTGCCAGAGGAAGAGCTGGAGTTGGATCTCGGTGCCCTAGAAAGGGAAATTCTGGGGAAGGAGGGAGAATTAGCAGAGTTTGTGATCCACAGACCTCAAGTTTCCCTGAGAGATAGGCCTCCTTCCCCAGAAGGCACTTCAGAGGAGGCTGAGATAGAGGGTACAGAGGCAAATGGCTCATCTGAGTCCTCTCCTCCTGTTGCTGTGTCTCTATCTGATGAGGAGGGGGAAATTGCAGCATCCACACATGCACCTGCGTCCCAGATGCGAGCAGGCAGTGTGGTCTGGGATCATTTTGAGCTGGCAGGTGATCCCACAAATGCTATCTGCCTGCACTGCTAAGCCAAAGCCAGATGGGGCAAGGGTACAAAACACAAGCACCACAGGGATGCTGACACATCTCCACAGGCACCACCCCCTTGCCCTTGCTCCTCCTCAGCCTTAGTCCCCTTCTCACTCCAATGCCCCTGTTCCCTAAAAGCAGAATCAGGCCACCTTGAAACAGTGAGGGAAAGATGAACAGAAAAGGGGGTGCATTACAAGGGCAAGCAAAATCACCCAGAGCATTGGGGAGATGCTTGCTGTCAATGGCCAACCTTTCTGCTTAGTTGAGTGGCCAGGTATCAGACAGCTCATGGTGCTCATCGCCCCATCATACAAAGTGCCCACATACACCACTGTCAACAGGATAGTGGTACCCTCCCTGTATGAGGTATGCAGGGAGTACTTGAGGGAGGAGGTGTGCAAGGCAGGTCCACAAGTGGCTTACACTTCATCTTGGATATCTGGAGCAGCCAGGGAGGAAATCATGCATACCTCGCCCTCAGGGCACTGGTGTGATCAGTCAGGCCATCAGTGTGCTCTCCTTCAAGCCAAGGTGACGGATGAGTCCCACACGGCAACAAATATCATGGGGACCATGAACTGCTTGGTGCAGGGATGGCTCATTGGGCAAAGCAAGCTCACCCATGGCTTCATGGCCACCAACAATTGGCCAATATGGTCAAGGTGGTCCGTGATGCCAACTTTGTTGACATCTGCTGTGTGGCACACAAGTTCCATCTCATTGTCATGGATGCCTTGGAGGGGGACAGGGCTGCTAGTGATGGTGCCAGCACCACCAGGAAACTCATTTCCAGATGCAGGAAGGTGGCAGGCTACTTCCATTGGATCATCAAGGGGGGCAAGATCCCCTTAACAGAGCTGAGCGGAGTACCATCTCCCACATCTTGGTGGTCCTCAAGCCATTCCTCGAGGCCACCGAGACCCTCAGCACTGGTGATACCCTCCTTAGCTAGGTGATTCCTGTAGTAAGGGAACTTCAGAGCCAAATGGAGAGCTTCCAGGGGATCAGTGTCCCTGGCTGGGGTAAACTGCTGTCACCAGATGTGCAGGTACTGGTGAGGCGGCTGAAGGAGGGCATCAGGAAATGGCTTGATCCCTTGCAGTCCAGTATGATCCATGTGTGATCCAAGGGTGAAGGGCAGTGTATGCAGCAGCCAAAGCCAGGATCTGTGGACAGAGGTGGTGGTGAAGAGTTAGGGAGGCAGAATGGCAGAGGTGGGGGGATGTGGAAGAGGGGGATCCACTGTACCATGCTAGCATGCCATCCACCAGCCAGTCCCCTCCTCCACCACAGGTGCTGTCAGTATGGGCCTAGAGCATGGCTTCCATGGTATGGGCCTAGAGCATGGCTTCCATGGTGGGGTCCAAGGTACCAAACCCCAACATCAGGCAGGTAGCGCTCAGGGTTTGATGGCTGCTTATGTCACCAAGAATGTGGAGCCACTGTGGTGCAACCCCTTGGCCTACTGCATAAGCCGCAGCCAGATGTGACTGGATCTGGCCACAGTTGTCTGGGAACATCTGTCCTGTCCATCATCTGGTGTTCTGAGTGAGAGGGTATTCAGCAATTCTGGTGATGTAGTGACACCCTATCACACCTCTTTGAATCCTGGTTTGGTGGAGCAGCTGGTGTTCCTCAAGGTGAACCTTCCACTGCTGGGGTTTCCCAAGCTCCAGGTATAGACAGAGTGAATGTCACCCTCCTCACTCCATCTGTACCTATTTCCTTTTTTCATTTTTTAAAAATCATTTAATGCTCTCAGAGCTGGAAGGGGCACTCACTGCATCACCAGCCAGCAGGGGAAGAAAATGTCCCTGCTGAGCTCTCATGCCAGGACAAACTTGGAGGTATGGGCTGGGGCTATTGGGAAGGAGGAGACCCCAGGTCCTGGGCATGACCACTAAAACTGCACCCTGCCAGGGTTGAGAAGCCTGATGGGACTGCCGGTGGCATGGCAGCCCCAGGAAATGCCAGGACCGAGGATACCCCTGGTGAAAGGTAGGTTGGAGGTGCCAACCTCCAGCCATCACACACATGGACACAGTCCCAGCTGGGAAAAGCCCAGACCCATCAAGTCTTAGACAGGCCTGAGGCTTTCTGGTTGCAGTGGAGTTGTGAGGCTCCACGTGAGCTCAGCTTGGCTGCCTGGAATGCCAGTTTTCAGATTGAAAAATCCTTTGTCAGGCTGAGGAAGCACCTGCAGTTGGTGTGTGTGCTGTTCCTGGATGGAAGGAATAGTAAAGAAGCCAGAGGGTGGCATGCAATTCAGGCATGAAAGCCAGGCAGTTAAAATGGAAATGGAGGCATTAGGGAGTGGGGGACAGGCTGGGATAGGGAGGGAAGGAGGATGTAGCAGCACAGGTAAAAGTGGAGAGGTACCTTGGGAGTCAGATGTCTGGCCGGTTGTAGTGCGTCATAAATCCAATTTCTATATTAAGTCCATCAGTTTCTGTACCTAGGAGGTTGATTAAGTGAAGTTCATGGGCCCATCTGTGAAAAGTGGTTTGTAAATTCCCTTTGAGAATCAGACCTGAGAGATTGGAGACAGGTGTTGTTCTGTTCTTATCTTTAATAGATATTTTGTGTGCTCTCATTCTGGTACACAATTGTTGCTTAGTGTCTCCATGTATTTTCCACGAGATATGTATTGTATTGTGAAGATATCTCCATACTGGAGATATTATTGGCAGGTTTTTCATGTCATCATGGCATTGCCTGGATCCATTCAGTGCGTTTTTGGCTCTACAGACGCACTCACTGTCCACCAATCTTATGCCCTGGCACCCTAGGGCAGGGGTGGGCAAAATATGGCCCTTGAGGCCATTCTATCCAGTCTACAGAGCCCTTACCCTTAAAAAATTTAGAAAATTAATATTTATCTGTCTGGTTCCTGTCAAAAATGACAGAAACCAGGGTTAGTAAGACCCAGTGGAAGCTTGGCAGGCTCCCAAAACAGCAGGGCCCACCCAGCCCGACCCTCCAAGCCAGAAGCCCCAGCAGGGACCATGTGGCTATACCACACCAGAAACTCAGTTAAGGGGGGGAGGGGGGAGGAGGACTCCAGGCAGGGTAGGTACCCAGGAAAAGTGGCCCCTCCCCTACCCCATGGCCAGCACTCCCTGCTGCAGCCACTCACAGCCTGGATGGGGCTGCCCTGAGCAGGAACAGGTAGCCCCATGTGGGCTGTGAGTGGATGTAGCATGGGGCACTGGCCACGGGGCAGGCAAGGCCCTGCTTTTCCCATGCTCAGCACCAGCTTGTAACCCACCTCCACTACCAGCTTGGGTCCCGTGCCAGCTCCAGGCTTGTCTGTCACAGTTACACATGGCAGCAGCAGCTGTGGCCCCCCTGCTTACCCTGTCAGGCAGTGTTTTCTGTTGCTGCTGCCTGCCTGGAACTCGCACACTGGGCAGCCCAGAGGAAGTGGTGGCAAACACCGCCTGGCATGGCAAGCAGAGTGGGGGGGCTGCAGTTGCTCCTGCCCTGGAGCAGCCCCAACAGTCAAGCCTGGAGCAGGCATGAGGTCCAGGCTGGCTGCGGGGGTAGGTTACAAACTGGTACTGAACACGGGGAAAAGTGGCCCCTCCCCCACCCCATGGCCGGTGCCCCATGCTGCAGCTGCTTGCAGCCCATGTCGGGCTGCCTGTGCCTGCTTAGGACAATCTTGCACAGGCTGCAATCAGCTGCAGCAGGGAGCACCAGCCATGGGGAGGGGAGGGGTCACTTTTTCCTATGCTTAGCACCAGCTTGTTGCCTGCTGGGGAGCAGGGGGTCAGGGCTTCATGCTGCCCCCGGCCTGTACCATGGGGTTGGGGTAGCACTGGGAGTGAGCGGGTACATGGGGTCTACAGTGGTGTCCCAGGGTCAGCGCTGGCAGGGCCCAGAGCAGAGTGGCAGGAGTACAGGTTCCCAGCTGGCAGGGACTCTCTGGGCCAGCTTCCCTTCTCTCTGCTGGTACAGCCCAGCCTGGCTCCACAGACCCCTGCCAGCCTGTGCACCACTCTGGGCCCTGCAGGTGCTGGCCCTGAGACACTGGTCCCAAGAAATTGGGACCAGGGATCAGGGCTACCCATGCAGCCCTCAACAGCTTGCCAAAAGTGGTTAAGCAGCCCTCCACCCAAAATAATTGCCGGCCCCTGCCATACAGCCTCCTTCTACTGTCTTCATTGAATAGATGGGCACAATCCCTACATGACAGAATGAATGAACACCAATCTGGCATCAGCTGCAGAAAGACACAAAGGCTTGTGGCAAAACACTTCAACCACCCAGGACACTCCATTACTGAGGATGGCTGTTTTCAGTCAGCAAACCTTCAGAAACAAATTTGAATGGGAAATTGAGAAACAAGAAATCATCACAGACTGGACTGTGTTAAGTATTAGGCCTGTGTGAAGCGACTAGTATTTGCTTTGGACTTGGATTCGGCTGATTCAGGGAACAGTGATTTGATTCAGCGATTCAAATCACTGTCCCAAACTGATTTAGCCGAATCTGATTTGGAGGCTGCTGAATCAGCTGCATCTCTGAATCACATAGGCCCCATCCCCTGCCTGCTTTCAACGGCTGCCCCACCCACCCCAGGTCTTCAAAAAAAAAAAAAGAAAAAAAAGCCTGCACTCACTGGCTCCTGCCCAGCGGGAGGGCAGTTCCCACTGCCATGAAGCCCCAAATCCCTATTCACTTCCCCAGCCCCCCTGGCTTCCACACCTGCCCCAGCTCCTGGCCCTTTAAAAAAAACCTGAAAAAGCCTGCACTCACTGGCTCCTGCCCAGTGGGAGGAAATTCCCTTTGCCCCATACTGCTCCATGCTTCATGGGGCACTCTGCCATGAGCCCCCAGAAGCCCTGAGGCTATTGCAACAGCCTGTGAATCTGGGTTTGTTTTTTCAAAGGGTCGAGCTGAGGCAGGTGAGGCAGTCATTAGGGATCTGGGAGTGCGAGCGGGAGTCAGGGGATCATGGCAGACCCTCTCATGCAGTAGGGGGCAGCAGGAATTGCTCCCCCTGCCTGGTAGCACCAGGTGAGATGAGGCTTTTTTAAAAACAACAAGGAGCTGGGGTGGGCAGGGCAGCCCTGGGTTCAGCTGGGACAGCGGGCACAGGCCAGGGTTGCTCAGGGAGCCTGGGGGAGCAGGCAGGGGATGGGCCTGGCAGGGATCCTCCTATGACCCCTCATTCCTCTTTCAGCCCCCCTCCTCTGCCACCAATTTACCAGCTCCCTGCTGCAGCCAGCAGGTACTGCCCGAATCTCCGAAGCTCTCTGAATCTTTTCCGAATTGATTTGGAGAGCTTCAAATTGATTTGGACCCTTTAATTGGTCCCCTGATTCAATTCAGATTGGAGATTTGGCCACTGAATCAGGCTGAATCTCCTCCATATCAAATTAGCACCTGCAGCTCTGCACAGCTGTATTAAGTATCATTTAAATAGGAACTATGGAGTCTTATCTTATTACCTGGATTAGCTTTTGTGATTCCTTTGCTCCTAGGGGTTGCTTGTTTGTTTGCCTTTCCAGCACTGGCCCCATCCCCCCCACCCCGTCTCTCTTTCCCCATCCTTGTCCTTTGTGTTCAAATTAATTTCTTCTTCTTGTACATTGCATTATTCATATCCTTTACATTATCCAATGAAGTGAGATCCAGTCCATGAAAACATGTGCTCTACATGCGCGCTCGTGCATTTTAGTTAGTCTATCAGGTGTAAATCTACTCTGCCTTCTTACTCTCAAATAAAGTTTGATTTAGTTACTTTCTCAGAAATCTTCTTGAAGCCAACCTATTTCACTCTCTGTAGTTTTCTAAATATGAACAGTACATTCTCTAGTGCAGACCATTACTTCCAGATACTGCATCTAATCCAGTTAGAATCAATTGTAGTGTTTAAAGTACATTACCCTTCACATTTTACCTGAAGTTATTAGGATCCAGATCCAATTTTAGCTCTAAGCTTCTATGTGATACTTACTGATCTAAAAGTAGTCAAGTATGTAGTCCTTAGAAGCATTTATACAAGTTTTAGATCCTATTCCCACTTGGGCAACTGGACTTTTCCTTCTGAGTTTGCTCTGCTGCAACCCTAACCATCAAGCCCAGGGCTAGGAAGGCCTATGAGGACTGTATATCTTTAAGATTTGGGTGGAGTTTGAGAGAGAGAGCTGAAGAAAGAGGCTCCTGGCTGTCTGGGTGCTGCTGGCTTGAATTAAGAAACATCTTCATTAAAGTCGCTCCTGACTTAGTGAACTTAACCCACAACATGACAGGCCTAAGAGCAACTTTGATCATCCCTGCTGAAAGTTACCTACTGGGTAACCAAGAGAGAAAGATATGTGGGGTCAGAAGGGGACCTGTGACTAAGTGAGATTTTTATTGCACTGGAAGGGAGCATGTCCCAGGAAGTCTGACCTCTGTTCTTAATACAAAATGAATAATCAACTTTGGAGTAAGGGAATAGGGATTTGTTCCTTTGTCTTAGGCCTTCAATTTTCAGAAGTGGTAAGCATACCCAATTTAGTTCAGAGCCAATAGGTACATCAAGTGTTCAACAGTTAGCAAAATTAGTCTCTTTTTTCAGGCCAAATGCCTATTGATGCCTCTTCCTTAGTATTGACCAAAATAGACAAGACTTGAGCAATGACTTCAAAATCTGGTTCAAGAGAGGTAGCTTATTATGTTAATCTGAAGTCAGGCAGAAGGCAGGGTAGATTTAATCTTATAAACTACCTAAATAAGATAGATATAGAGCACAAGCATTTGTGAACTCAAGCTCATTTCATCAGATGAAATAAAAGGACAGCACAGAGCTGTGTCTGAAGTGGAGCAAGTGATTTAGATATAAAAGGTAGAATGGAAGGAAGGAGAGGAAAGGGGTGGGTGAAGAACAGTGATGGGAAAGGCATACAAGCAAAGAGCCCATAGGAACAAAGGAATTGTAAATGGGATAAGAATTCATAGTCCCTGTTTAAACCACAGTTACCACAGTCCATTTTGTGGGTGATTTCTTGTTCTGCGATTTCCTGTTCAAGCTATTTTAAAAATATTTGCTGCCTGAGAACAGATGTCAGTGCTGGAATATCCTGGCAGGTTAAAGTGTTCTGCCACAGGACTTTGTGCCTGTCTGCAGCTGATGTCAGATCAGTGTTCGTTCCTTGTTACCCGTAGAGATGGCTCTGTCTGCCTGATGTAGACAGCAGATGGACATTGTAATTAGGTGATGGCATGTTTGACATTGGTAGATTAGCAGGTGAATGCACATGCAATGCTGTACTCCTTGTTATTGATGTGGTTTGTATCTGTTCCCCCATTCTTTATCATCCAAAACCACTTGTCTGGTTAAACAGTGGTTCCCAAGGCACTGATCCAAATACCATACTTCAAACTTTTCAAATTGGTACTGCAGGCTTCTCCTGTGCTAATGAAAACCATTTTAACTATTACATAAACTTGCACAGTAACACAGAGGCAAAAAAAAATTCTGCATCCTATTCCCATGAGCTATCCAGTAGCAACACACTGAGTTTATCAGTTTGAAAGACATCTCGTTGAGCAGATGAAAATTCAGTGAGCAATTAATTTTAGAATACCCTAAAAGTAATGAAAATATAATATTTCTGTTGTCCCAGTTTGCAGGTTAGTCTTCAGGTATCTTACTAAAGAGCAGGACAAAGTGGGTTTTTTAAATTTATTTTTATTCTTTATTGATAGGGCCAGCATTTTCCCCTGTATTGTGCAGCCAGCAGGAAAAGGATTTACAATCCCCAAGTTGTATAATATATATATATATATATATATATATATATATATTTTACTTGTTTACATTTCAAAAATGATTGTTCTTTGAATGTTTCTCATTTAAAATAATGAGACACTCTCTATCCAACTGCGACCAATAGAAATTTACTGCAGAGGACAGAGCAGAGCAGCCACTAAATTGCTTGATGGTTTATAGATACTGCACTTTCCCCTTCTATTTGTGAGATTTTTTTTAGATAGTCTAATGCATCTCTACTTGAAACAAAACTCAGAATGAATCCATTTGAGTTCCTGATCCATGAAAACATATTGTCGCTATAAAATAACTGTCAATCTCTTTTCTTTAATATTGGCCTTGGTTAGGCAAGATAACGTTTTTCACTTTCCTTCCAAAGTGGAGGAAAAACGTGTTTTGGGTTGCTTTATTTATTTGGGCAGCATAAAAGACCAAAATCAACATGTACCACCAACAAAAAACCCCCACAGAAGTTAATGCCTGCAAGCCATAGGTCTCCTGCTATGACTGAAATACTGAACAGGAAGGGAAATTGAACTAAGCAGTAGATGGAGGGGCTCCAGTCTAGGCTCTTGATACCATGTGTACTGAATATTGTTGTTTTCAGGAACTGAATGAACCCTAGGGAACTGAAACAGACTGCAGTACCATGTAGAAGGCACAGAGGAATATAGTAATGATTTAAGAATACCAGAATGCTGGCAGTCATGCATAGTAAAACTCCACTTCAGGGGTCTGATCCTGGATGTGAAAGAACTGAAAGATCAGACCCCCTACCCCTCCTGATTTGCAGGCATTATATAGTATTGCATAGTCCTGGGTCAATGTTTGACTGATTGGCTAGGCCATTATCTTAATATTGTTTAAAAACTGATTTTCACAGAAAAGACAGTCTGAGGTATCTATAAATGAATTCCTTGTTTTAATTAACTATATTGAGGATTGAAGTAGTGCCTGACTCCACAGAAATTTTAAGGAAGCCCCTATCCCTTGATTCCCAATGTATGGTTTACCAAAGTGGTGGCCAACCCACGACATGTATGCCACAATTGGTAGAAGAAGGAAGTGCATTTAGCACATGTGCACCAGGCATTGAGTTAAAAGGGACAAGATCTAGGCTAGCACTCAGAGAGCAAAGAGAATTGGACCAGCAGTTGGAGAGGGGAAGAAAGTCAGGTTTGGAGTGGGTTTGGGGGTTTGGAAGCCTCAGCAATGGGAGCTGCAGGGCTTTGTGCCACTGAATTCAATTTTGCCACAGCTCAGTGGTAACAAGTATTACATTTAGATTGACCTAACCTGGCAGTGATGAACACCTGAGCATACCTTAAAGTAAGCTACTTACAAAAAAAATCAGATGTAGTAAATACTGGTATATACCCACTGGTAGCTGATTATCAGTATCACTATTCCACAAGGGACTTGCCTTTTGGCACAGTTGCCAAAAAAGGCTGTCCATCACTGGTCTATCAGATCCAATCACTCTCCTGAGCTCAAGCAGAGGAATCCATGCTGGTGCTGTAATATCAGTATGTCCCCTGTACAATTATCAGAGGGAAGTTTCCTGGTTAGAGGACCCTAGAGATAGTTCACACTTAGCATAGGCTACTTCAGCCCTACCTTGCGCTACTCCTACAATAGCCACATGAAAATTATCTAGCAATTCCCCCCACTACCACTGCAGACAGCCTTATTATAGTACTGCAGTACCCCCAAAGGAATGCCCTGAGTTTTCCCTTTAAGTGGGCAGAGGAAACATGGATGAGCCCAAGGAATCTATGAGTGGATGCTGATAGTGTCAATGGTTTCTCCAAGGCACTTACAGGAGGAAAAAATGGAAGGCTGCAAGGGAGTATAATTTGCACATATTTGTGTCTTTGGCGCTACGTGGCAGGTAACCTATGGTATATTCACCTTTATCCAGAGAGACAGAATAAATATTATGCAGTGCTTATTAAGTCCTCAGAATGTGTTAGCCCTCTTCCTCTGTAGAATGATGAATTTTAGGGCCTTGCTACACGTTACACTGAGCAACTCAAACATTAATCGGTGTTAATGCTAGCTCAAGTTTGGACTAGAAACATGTTCAGACCAGCAGGATCCTAAACGACTGAAAGGTAAGAATCCCATTCTGGTTTCCCCTATGCCACCAGAACTCTCCTGGTTCCCTTCCCCTGCCTGCCCCCACTCCCTGCCATCTCTGGGTCTCCCCTCCCATTCTTCAGGGTTCATCCCTGCTCTGGGAATCCCTCTGCCCCCTTGCAGTTCTTGTGGCTGCCTACACTGCCTTTCCTAGGGGAGCAGGCAAGGAAGGGTTAATGTGTCTGCATGCCCCCCCTGCTCCCTCCCACCACTGCTGGACTGCTGCTTTTCCCCAGACTGAGCCCAGCCCTGAGAGCAACAGCAGTAGGGGCTGCAGATGGGCAAGGAAGTTAACACTTCCTTGCATGTTCCTATAGGACAGACAATGCAGGCAGTCATAAGCAAGCAGGGTTGCAGAGGGGAGAGGCAGTGAGCGGGATCTGGGGTTTTGAGAAGGGGGAGAGTTGAGTCCCAGGCCACTAGGGCAGAGGAGAGGGCATGTGGGGTGTTTACATTATGGTATAGCCTAGAGTGGCCACACCTTAGTGTAAATATGCTGAGTAACATGGTTCAGAGCTAATCCTACCCTGGAATAGCATAACTTTAAGCCTCCTAACAAGTGCTTAAAGCTAGTTTCAGGTGTTAATATGAGGACAATCCAGGTGTTAAGAGCTCCAGGAGCAGCCCAAAATTACTGTTACAAGGCCCTTACTCAGTACAGCTTGTATTATTTTTCCACAGTAAAAAGGTTTTGTGGACTTAGCATTTTGTTAACAATAAGACAACAACACAGGATTTTGTCAGAACAAAAGGGGTTCTGTTATAGCATGTAAAAGAAAGGAAACAGACACATTTTAATACCACTTCCACTGAGACAACTGATAGCTATTGATTTTGAAAGTGTATTGAAATGTGAAAAAAAGCCCATGCTGCTAATATGGAAGAGTTTATATTAGGTGCCAACACATCAACGGGTTTTTTTATTATTATCATTAGGTTTTTAATTTCAATGTGCAACTCAAGGACTGGATATAGAATTACAGGAGAACATGACTCATACTTTCTTTCCATTACAGAAAACACAGATTTAGCTAGAGAGTTGTCTCCATGTTATAATGAGCCCTTTGGTTATAAGCTGTCTTTTCTTGTTGATTTAAAAGAATCAATTATTCCAGAGAGTAGAGTTGGTATTTGCAAGTATGGGGCTATATAGATCACCCAAATAGATTCTTCATATCCTCATCGCTGTAGTTTTTATTGACTCGCTGATAGCTATGTTCTGTGAAAAGAACCCAGGCAAAAAGAACTGAGGCATCTTCATGTTGCCACAGTCAATTATATTTTTGTGTCCATTGTGTAGCAGCACCGTAATAATAAATTTATGGAAGAGTTTATGGCTGTATTAATAAGCATTCGGATCTGACTGCTCTAACAAGCTGGATAGCCACTTACATATTCATTGCATTCTTATCAGTGTGTTGTTACAGCTCTGTCCTTTATTGGGAGCTGAGGGTTCTCACTATTTTGCTGGAGATGCTCAAAGCTGTAACATATAGCCCTGTTAATCTAAAGGTTACAGGTATACTTTCAAGCATATTCTTACCCTGTAGATATTGTGGGATAAGTGCGATCACAAAGCAATATAAAAAATATAACATTTGTTTTGGAGGAAAGAGTTCTGTGAGACATTGGTGGGGAAAAGAAATCAAAAATGAAAGAAACTAAAAAAAGGTCAGGCTATTCTTTACTCACATTTTCTATGCTTATGTTCATTGACTGGAAAACCATTAGTACATTTAACTTCTGGTCCTCTATAAACTCTAAATAATAATTGTTATTTAAATAAATGTTTAATTCATCAGTATATAATCATATGTAATCTTTAAAAACTCTAATATTTGCAGAAGACATCCTTAAGCTGATAGGAAAACCAGAGTATATTGTGGCTGTCTTAGAAATTAATTGGATTTCTATTTATTTCATTTTGTGCATAGCTTTAATTCAACACAAATATGCAGTTTTAAAATTCATCAACATAGAAGTCTTGCACCATTTTTTAAAAACTGGTGTCATTTCATAAAACAAATAACAAGAAATACGGGAAAATTGATCTAATTGGAGGATATTTCTGAAAGTGTAAACTTTATGTGACTAGTCATGTAGGATTTGAATCAAGGCCTAATGTAATCATTAGAACCATAGTGCTTAATCCTACAGGGTTTTCAAAGCATCTGTTTGAATATGCTGGGTACTTTCAACTAACTCAGACTTCAGTAAGGTATGAAAATATTCATACTCCTGAAGAATTCAGCTGCAATTTACTCCCAGTAGACAAGTCCCCTTTATCTTGGTCATTTAGTGTAGAGAAGAGTATTGAATAATGAAAGTTTTCCAGAACCACTAAATAGGACTAAACATTTACAACAATGGTACTCAACTTTTTCAGAGTCAAGGCACCCTCCAACAGGGCTTTTCTGATTGTGGTGGCATCCGTGATTGAAAACCACTACTGTGCTTAACTTACCTTAGTGGTTCTCAACTGGGTGTTGCTGCCTCCAAGTAAAACTACCCCATGCACCTGCTGTACAACCAGCCAGGCATGGGCTGTGGCATGCACACACACTTCTCTTGCAGTAGGGCTAGGTCTCTCTGATAGCTACAGACCTACCAAAATTGTGATTGTGTGGTTTTCACAAAATATGGCATTGCCCTCAGAAGTAGGGGATGACCATGAAATCTGAGAAATCGGGGGGGGAGGGGGAAACTTACTGAAAATAAAATGCTGACTCCCTAGAGCAAGCCAGCATTCCTCATCATGCTGCAGCCTGATTGCATAGTGCACCAAGGGGGTAGGGAGGAGATGGGGCTGCTGGCACAATGAGCAGCTCAAGATGGTTTCGGTTTCGGTTTCGGTTTCGGTTTCTGCCCCTGCCCCTGCCCCTCACCACTGATTGGCTGAGAGTTATCCAGAATATCCACCAATCAATGGCAAGGGGTGGGGCCACCAGAGCTCCTTAACCAGTCGCAGGTGGGGGCACCACTATCCACCCATGAAAATGATCCACATTTTCCCCTTGAGTTCAATAGATCCCTACTAATAACAGTAAAGCAAGCAGCAGACCAAGGTTATGGTCCAGCCATTCCACAGCATCTCCCAGAAACAGAGGTGAATGGGGCAGGTGGAGCTGTCCTTCATGCCTCCATTTCTGGGGGAAATATAGGTGAGGGAGCCAGACCTAGAAGGGCTGCATCTTGAGCCAGCTCTCCCTCATGCAAGACGAGCATGTGTGTGCAACATCCCTGAATGCAAGGCAGTTTTACCAGACTTCTACGACTGCTGTCATGGTGTCTTGATGATGGCACCCTTGAGGGGTCCACCAGCATGATAGTTGAGAACCAGTGGTCTACAACAAAAAAATGGACTTATTAATCAATCATGGTGGAAGAAAATTAGAAGCAACTTGCGTATTCTTAACAAAATCACACTGAAGTCACAAGAAGCAGACCCAGAGTTTGTAATTTGCCAGGTAGTAATTTACAAATTCTCCACATAGCCAAAAGAAAATTACACATGCCTAAGTCCAAACATCTGTATCTTGAAAAGAAACCCAATGATATCACACAGGTCTCCTCAACTTTGCCAAACACTGTGCCCAACTGTCTTCCAAAAGCAGCCACTAAATGTCAACACGTGGCTTGATTCTGATTTTAGAAAAAAAGGGCTGAGACATTTATTTATATATTTATTTATTTGTATGTAGGAAGGGGAATAATCTAGGCACTTAAAATTCAGTTTTGGAGTGGATACATTCTCATTTGCTTTTAAGATTATGACACTTGTTCCTAGGTTTTTATTACAATTGCTTCAAAATTAATCATCCTGTTTCACGTAAAATATTTTGTTTGACATGAAATCATTTTATGTTTCAGTTTTTGCATTTTGTAGAAGAAGGGGGTCAATTTGAACCTTTTTATTCAGACTTATCATAGAGAAAAAATATTTCATAATGTATTCATTAAAGACTATAAGAGCTTATCACCATATTTACTCAAATCTAAGACAACCCTGAATTTAAGATGACCCCTCAGCAATTAGATTATACACCTGAAAAATGTATACATTTGTTATAATATTCTAGGTTTAGAATCTAGGGGTGCATCCAGATGAGGAGGACTATGCGGTACATGGTGCTGCAAACATGTTTGCAGTGCCACATATGGCACAGTCTGGTATTCTTCATGCTGCAAGGGGATGCTGCCCACAAGTGTGTTGCACTGGGGTTTTTTTCTGTGTGTGTTTTGTTTTGTTTTTTTTACCCCTGAACATCCAGGGGTAAAAAGAAAAAACATGGCGGTGGCGGGGGAGGGAACATGGAGCAACACATGCTCAGCCAGCATATACTGCTGAAAAGCAGAGCCGGCCCACCCGGAGTCATGCTCCACTGCCAGCCAGGCTTCACATGGCAGAATTGCCATGACTGCAGCCCCAGGAGGCCCCCAGGACCCCAGGTAAGGCTGCTGGGGCCAACACAGTGCTGTCCCCAGCCTTCCCTACCCAACCTCGGGCAACTCGCCACATGCCAAAGTGTGCATGGCACAGGCATTCCCTGGGGACAAGAAGTGGCACCTCAAGTTGTATAACTGCTACTTGTCCCCAGGGAACCGAACATCCACACATCTGGATGCACCCTAAATGTCAGAGGGCTCTCTTGAATTCATTCCGAACCCCCTTCACTGCTACAGCAGAGAAACCAGGCGTGGAGGGAGGGTCAGGTGGATGGGTGGGGTAGTCAGATGGCCCCCTTGCCCTTTTCCCCTCTCACTTCTTCCCCCTGCAGCCTTCCTGCTCCCCTGCCATGTGCCACCCCCCACCCCCAGCTCCCTACAGCCTCTGCCTCTTCCCCACATTCTCCCCAGTCTCTGCTTCTTTCTCCCCAGCCTGTGCCTCTTCCTCTCCCCCATTCCCCAGTCTCAGACTCTCACAGAGACCATTGGGGCTCTGCTCTCTCCCCAGAGAACAGCAGGTAGAAGTGCAGCCCTGCACAATTATGATGGTTATATGGCCTATTTTCTTGTGCTGACAATAACATTAACACAGTGAGCCAGAATATAGTTAAAGTAGTAGCTCATTGGCTAAAACCTGTCTGCAAAGTAGTTTTATTATGTTGTTCAATCAGTACCTAATTTTCTAGTGAAGACAAGCAGTAAATGGCCTGTGTGAAGGAGAGTGCTTTAAGGGCTGAAATTTTGCAGTTAGAATTAGAGTCATAGTGGAGCCAATCCACAGCTGATAGACTACAATTAGCCATGGCCAGGGTTGTCAACCCAAGAAATTATTTTTTACTGACAATCTGAACACTTCTTACTGACAGAGAAACTTTTTTAAAACTCTTTTTTTTTTCCATAAAAGTTTCTTAGGTTGGCATCCCTGTGCAACTGCAGCAGTGGTTTTACACCCTACCACTCCCAAGCCAGGGGTCCCGTACTCATCCAATATCTTGACACCCCGACTGTTCTTTGCACCATGCTGCCCCTCAAGCCTAACTCCTGCCAAGGGTTTCCCCTGCCCTTGGACATTATCCCCACCTGCTGCCTCTTCCCTTCCCAGCCTGCAGCTCCACTCTGGAAGCACTGCCCCCATGCCTGTACCTTTGATGCAAGAGCTGTAGGAGGCAGGAGGAGATGGGTGCAAGGACCCAGCAGCAGCACATTTCTAGAGGGAGAGGGGCTCAGGATTCAATGAGTACAAAGGAGCTCTGCATCCTGGGTGCTTCGCTCCCACTCAGACAGCAGGTAGCGCTGCTGTGCTTCACCTGTCATTCAACACAGCAGCACCTTTCCCCCCATCTTGGACAGGGCTTAAAATGTACTGCCTCTGTTTTTTTATGGAAAAAACATGGTCCCCTCCCTGCCTTCTCCAGCCCTCCCAACCCCTTACTCACCGGCACTGGAGCCCTGGTGCTGAAACACACGGCCTCACCCACTGTGTGTTTCAGCACCAGGGTGGGGGCCAACCATAGAGATGCTCTGGCAGTCAGAGCATCTCCATGGAGAACCCAGAATCCAGTTGCCTGCGCCACTTTTTGTAAATGTTGATTTTTTTTTTTTTTAGACCCCTGGATATCCAGGGGTCTAATTTTCTCCTTGTGTTGCAAACTTGCAGCATGGGGAATATTTTTTTTATTCCCTCACATGCCTGTTGCCCGCCTCAAAGGTGTTTGAGGCAGGGCAAGAGGCACGTGCGCACTCATGTGGACGTGCCCTAAGACTCTTTAGCTAGCAGGGCAAATGGCTTTAAGTTAAGCTTTGACACACCATATTAATGCAAGAACTCTGCATGTTGTATTATAGTGGTCTAATAAATTATTCTCTGTTATGAAAAGGCTGCCTATATTGCCTCAGTTCCTTCTCATCATCTTTATTGTTTCACACCATACACCCCTCTACAGTGAATGTAATTCCATTATTAAGAATACACAGCTGTCTGGAAGGGTAAGAGACAAGGAAAGGTGTTTCACCCAGAGGTTCATACTTAAAATACAAGAAACCATGGGGCACACCTTAATGAAGAAGCTCTGCCTAGATTTAAAAAGGCACTCAAAAGCATGTCTTAACGGCTCAGTTTATGGCTCTAAGTGTCACAAAACCCCCAGCTTTTCTTTTTTTTTAATTTTGAAATGCATTCCCTCCCTTCCCCAACTATTTCTGACTTTTTCTCTCCCTCGCTATACCCTATAGATAAATATGAGTAAGTTAAGACGTAGGATAAGTTTTAGCATTTTTGTAGCAAGTTTTTTTTTCTTCTCACTCCTTTGATCCACTGTTTTATATTGCATAATTATTATGTCTATATTGATTTTTACTGTGTGATTACTGTTTTACTGATCTTTTTTTACTGGCTTTTTTATTGATACTATATGATTTAGGCCTAGATGTGTAAGTTAGCATAAGTAATGTCAAGTTATGTCAAGTTCCCATTTTGCATGTCAAGCCTCCATCTTCTGTCCTCTGCCCAGGTGTAACCTACGACTCATGTCTAACCAGTCTCATGTAAATTGGTTCCTGAATGAATGGTGATGAATAAGGGTGCTTAAGATACAATGGTAGCACGCCTCTACAGAATAATGAACTCAACGACTGGACCATCAGGTCAATGATGGGGCCATTGCCTTCCATTGACTCACTCAGTAACCATGAACCCAGCATTTGAAAGACAAAGTCCCTACAGAAATCAGCCAACCCACTATTGCAACACAGACACCTGGAACTGCACATCCTTGCCTGGAGTGCACATGCTCAGTACACCAGGGCTGACCCTTGCCTGGGCATACCCCTGCCACTAGGGTCAAAGGAGGTCTGCCTGTATAAAAAGGGGTAGTGAAGACAGACTGAGTGGGACACCCTCTCCACCTGGACCAGCACTATGCCACACGACCTATCCCCCCAGAGGCCCTACCAGCAACCCCCCTCTAGACAACACCATTCTGGAGAAGATCCCAACTGGCCATCAAGGATCAACCCACAGCCCAGGATAGGTAGCTATCACCCACCTTCCTTCCCCAAGCAAAGGACCTGGACTCTGTCCCTACACACCTTGACTTCAATCCCTCCACCCAGCCTTTTTCTCTCCTGCTACCATTGTGTGGGGGTGTATGTGAGTGCTTGTGTGTGTATGTGTAGGAACCAATAACTTTGTGGGGCGGTGTAGTGTGTTGTCTGTTTAATAAACCTATTATTTTGAAAACCTGAGTTGGGTTTTTGTCTTATTGACTTCCCAACCCTCCTCCTTGATTTCCTGGCAATCTCTCAGCTTTCTGCCTTTCTGTTTCCTGGCTGTTTCCTTCTTACCACCACTTACTAGCCCCCTGAAATCCCAGCTTTCTGCTTCTCAGTTTCTAGCCCCTCCCCCCCGGATCTTCCAGCTTTCTGCCTCTCTCTTTCCTGGCTGTTTCCTCCTGGCCACAAGGCACCAGTGACCTTGAGTAACCCCAGGGCCACTTGAACTTAAGCTTCCCCTCCAGTATGCTGGTTCTAATTCCATCCCTGGCAACTTTCACTTCTGGTAATTTCACTCACTTATTTTTCCCTCTCTCATTTTAACCCCCGTCCGTCTGCCTCCTTCCCCTCCTTCTGGAAATCTTTGACGCTTGATTCCCTCTCCCATAGTAACCAAGCACCCTAGGTACCCCAGACACACAAATACACACCACACCAGCCAAGTCAGGAACTCACCTGTGTGTAGATGTGTTTTTGAACTGGCAATTATATCAATCATTGTGTACATGGTATATTAATTAGTAATCCATGTATGTGTATTGGGTGTGAGTGTATTGACAATAGATTTTTGTGTAATTTTTGGTGTGTATAGTGTGTATGTTCTTGAACTGGTGTTAGGTGTGCATGTGCTTAGACTGGTAACCCTGGCTGTGTATGTGCCTGAGTTGGTAGTGTGTGTGTATGTGCCTAATTGATTTTTGTGTGCATATGTCCAATTGTGTTTCACCGTCCCATAGCACAATTTTGAGATCCTGACAGTTGGCCTGGCCCCACAAGACAAAACAAATAGGCATACAGTACTGAGATATACCACAGTTGCTCCACAATCACTACCACTAACTGGAAATGATCATAGAAACATAGGAAAGTAGGGTTGCAAGGGGCCTCACGAGGTCATAAAGTCCAGCCCTCTGCTCAAGTCAGGATCATCCTTGACTAGACCATCCCAGCCAAGTGTCTGTCTAACCTGCTCTTGAAAATTTCCAAGGATGGAGATTCCACAATTGTAGTTTGATGACCATCTTCATGTCAGAAAGTCCCTCCTAAACTCCAACCTAAATTTATCCCACTGAAGCTTGAGTTTACTGTTCCTAGTCCTGTCCCCTTTGGCCATGGAGAAAAGTTCATTTCTATCCTCTCTGTAATCACCCTTCAAGTATTCTGAAGACTGTTATCAAAGCTACCATCACTCTTCTCTTTTCCAGACTAAATACCCCTACCTTTTTCAGCCTCTCTGTGATGCCGTGCATTCACCAATAAATACTGCAGTTAAGGGATTCACTTTGGGAGGGACTCCACACAAAGGGTGCATCTACATGTGCCATTGAGGCAATGAGATAAACTCTGGCACAGTTTGCACCCGAGCTTTTATCTCAGTGGCTTAATGGCTCATGTAGATGGTCAAACTGGTACAGTCCAGGGAGCATGTGCAGATACTATGCCCTAAACTACAGCCATTTGAGCCAAGGTGTCCTAGCCCCAGCCTGGCAGGGGACCTGGGGGGTCAGCCCCAGGCTTTGGGAGGCAGTGTCAGGTAGCAGGGGGGCTGGCAGGGGCATGAGCTTGCCCAGCATGAAGACCTCTGTGGCTAGGCAGCAGGCAGGAGTCTGACTCCCTGCTGCCTGGGCTTACCAGATGCCTGGGTCAGCATTTACATGTGTATCTGCATGCGCATTTAGGTGCAATTGTTTTCACCAGGGTAAGATAGTACTATACCCTGATAGTGATATCTGATAATGGCAGAACTTAGTTTGCTGAGCTTTATCCCCTGATATCTGATATTGGCAAAAATTAATTTACTGAGGTCTAATAGCATTGCACCTGTAGACTGTGACACTTTACACCAAAGCAAATTAGTCTACTGTGCTGTAACGTGCAGTTGTAGATGCACCCAGAGTGAGCTAGGCATGTCTCGGTACAGCTTTGCCTGGCCCCAAACTGGAGTGGTATAGACATACCAACAGACTATATAAATACTTTTTTCTCAGCCAATGTATGAATCTAAGACATTTATATAAGCATGTTGTTTCAATACCTGTAATTTATAAATCTATTTGGTCTTTTTCTTAAACTTTTATTATTACATTTGGCAGTATTGAAATTCACAGCACTCAGGTTTAATTAAAAACATGTCACAATGGTTCAAGAACCAAAAGGCAAATATAAAGAACCTAATGGTTTTTAAGCCAATCACATTTGTAGCAGCCAGGCACTTTATTTTTTACTGTCTGGTTCTAGCAAAACTGGGTTCATTATGACAAACATACAAAAGCTTAGATTTTTATCCAAAATCTCTTTTACTGTATTAAATTAATCCCTGAGGTAAGTTCTTGGATTTTACTGTAGTTATGTGCAGATTCAATTTCATCCACTAAGTATTAAAATTGGCCTGAAGTGCAAGTCTGTGGAAAAATATATTCTTTCACGAGTTTTAATTTCATTTTTCTTTTTTGGCTAGAAATACCATAAAAAACATCTCTCCCAAAACGACAGTTCAAAAGCCAGCCAGAACCTGAGAGTGTGAAGATGGATGTAGAAATGCAAAGCAATCACAGAAAAAAAATACTAACATGACATATATTGAACATAACACAAGTTGTTGAAAATAAATCAAGACTTAAAGTAGAGTAAGTAGGATGACTCCTCCTTATTCCTTTTCCCTACTTA
Organism: Crocodylus siamensis; assembly: GCF_052110815.1. NCBI lineage: Eukaryota > Metazoa > Chordata > Crocodylia > Crocodylidae > Crocodylus > Crocodylus siamensis. Next base: position 213,650,897 of record NC_143396.1, on the reverse strand, counting down.
CTAATTGCTGCTTCCAAAATTCATCACCTGTCCCGTTTTAGCTATATTAAAAACAAAGAAAAAATCATACCACTTTGCAACATACAAGTTCATGCTTCTTGCACAAAGAACAAAAAACCTAGCCCTTAATATGAACTGAATATGAATTGACAAATAAACCACAAGACACTACAGAGAGAAAAAATGGGGAGCAGAATACCATTTTCCAGCCATTTGTAATTTTTATCTTCAATTTTAAAAGACCATGTATTAAGAAAGATGGCATTTTTGCATGTCATTTAAAATGTTCATTCCTTTTTGTTTCTATCCCCCTCCCTCCCCTTACCCTTTTCCAAGTGTTAGTGGGAATGCTTTCTGACTAAATCCAAATAGTTTTATAGTTTTGAATTTTAAAATCTATAAAATCACCTGTTATGCTAATTGCAGAAGAAGAGGAACAACGACAACAAAATAATAATAATAATAATCATCATCATTATCATCATCATCATCATCCTAGGTAGGGAAATAAACATTTCAATGAAACTGGAATTCTAAGACTGCCAAATGCCCTTGGGTGATGATTTTGTATAAGGAATCAATAAAATAATTAATGACTTAATTGTCTTTGTGTAATTGTTTTCTGACTTCAGCTAGCTTTTTATAAAGAAAATTGCATGCCAATCTTTTTCTAGGACTTAGAATTTAATTGCTAAATAATGCGTAGGATTTGATAGTCATAAAATGTAAAATAACTATTGAAAACCACAGCCATTTTGTATATATTATGTTCCTGCAATTATAGTCTCCAAATAAAAACAGGAGTGAAAAGTTGGAGGGCAAGGAGAACTGATTTGACTGATATGAAGGAGGTATAACATCTGTTTGAGAGAAATTTAATCTAAAATTCAGCTGTTGTCTATTAAATGCTTCAACTCAAAAACTCCAGATAACTAGAGTGCTTGTGTACAGAATGTTTTGAGCCCAATCACAACCCATTCTGAAGAGAATATAGAGCTGGAATCTCAGCCTGTGAAAAAGTTAGCATAATTATCATGAGTTCAACCAGTTTACAGACTAATTTAGATCATAGGAAGCTTTAGTGTGCTGAATTCCAAGTTAGGGCTTGTTCTGAGCAGTCACACAGTAATGCTTACATGCTCTGGATAGGGCTGGAGCCAGCTGTGCATTGCCCCCTGACACCGACCCTAGCATTGGGCATTACATCTTGCACATCTGCTCATCAGAGAAGGCACTGCCCATGCCAGGAGCCCACATCCTCCCTGCTAAGTGCCCAGCACTGCCCAAATTAGAATCACCTGCCTGTGACATGTAGGAAAGAAATGGTATTTCTGCCCCTGGCAGTGGACACAGGCAGGCATAGAGAACCAAGCTTAAGACAAGGTGTTGCCCCTGCTGCTGGATGCACAGAGTGAGCTAGGTCTCTGCTGCTGGCAGCCTTGAACTGGCTCTTTTGCAGAGCTGGGGCTGGGATAGACAATCAGCTGCTTGTTGTTATTCCCATACCTGGCACTCCACCAGAGTCTTTACCTTGTATTATCCCCATGGAACAGTCCAACAAAAGCTGAACATGTGTTAACACAATCTGGAGATACACCTCCCATGCAGTCATAACTTTGCTATAACATGATCACACTTAGCAGTTTAGCGTGTGTTTTACTGCTTGAATGCATGGGCACTCAGGTTTTAAGGGCTGTTGAAACATTTTAAGTATAACATGCATCATGCCCTCTATCTCCCTGCAGCCAGCAAGGTTACCACTGAAGTCAGCAGAACCCAAGAAAAGCAAAAAAATAAAAGGCAGTTGAATATTCTTGTCAACCTCCAGTGTGGTGGTTTGAAATCTACAGTTTCAAAACTGGGCATTAAGAAAGAATAATTTATGTTTCTGTTTGGCTTCATATACAGTGTTGACAGTTGCACTAGTATTAGTTTAAAACAAATCCTGTAAAAGGACCAACTCAAAAATGTTACCTTTCTTTTGACTTGGTAACAAATCTATCTTGGTTTTCATTTTACATCTTGTTGCCTGTTAAAGAGATGTAAATTACAATCATGATTGTTACATACCCAAGCTAGCCTTAAATTAGTTAGCTAAAGGGATGTTAACAATAAGGCCACAAAAGCATGGAGTTCAACATAAACCATGAGAGGTAGTTAGCCATTTTAATTTGAAGTCAGGCTGGAGCAGCACTGAAAGACTGATTCAGAGAGGTATAAGCTTTTGTCAGATACTGACATGAGTAGAGCAATACTTATGAGAAGCTGGGTAAAAACTCAAATGCTTAGCTTACCCTGAGAAACTAAGGCTACCCGAAATATCTGAGCTACCTATTTTAATGCTAGTTTGGGTATGTCTACATGAGCTGCAGTCACATACCCTTAAAATGAACACTCAATGAATTCCTAACACGTACTGTTTTAATGGAATGTGGAATCATCTCCCAAGGAAGTTAGTTGGAACAACATTGCTTGAGACATTTTAAGCAAGACTAGGAAAAGCAATGGAGAATATACTGCAGCATACACTTCTCCAGTGACAAGCCCAAACAGACACGTAAGGAACACTTTCTCTTCCTGCCATTATATCTCTGCCACTCATTCAGTCCAAGCAAATCCCTTAACTCCTGGGTTGGTTTGAGAACCTGTATGTATATGACAGTTGACTTAAAACCTAGAGGAGGGACAGTTATTTTTTTTTTGTTTTAATAAAGGAAAGATATTTAATCCCTTTCCTGAAAGTACCACATGGGCATATTCTTCATATCACACAGCTTTGACAGCCAGAAACAATGCAATGTAGCAGAGCAAAGATGAAAGAGAAAAAAGTGCTGGGTTCCACTTCATTTCTCCTGTGAACTTCTATTCAGAGTATGTATTAAAAGCATCTATTATATCCCTGGGTATTACAATCGCTCAGACCCCCTGAAAAATACCTGTTCTGAGGTTGAATAATTGAAGATTAAGATTAGTTCACATGCTAACTTGTCACAAAAAGATGCTGCAATAATCAGTGACTGATGTTTGTATCATCAGCATGAAAAGTATAGTCTGTAGGTGCACAAGTAACAGATAAAAAATACTGCCTTTGAATTGACCATACGGTAAGGAAAGCACACGGTCTCAATGCTGGGCAAAATTTCCAATACTGAAGATGTTTCATTTATGTTCCAGCACAAGATAATTTTTGCTGCATTGAGCACGAAGTCTCTAAATTCTGCACACTGGCAGTGATTTTCGCTGTGTGTCATTTTGGATTGTTATAAGAATGTGATCTCGGCCATGATAAATCCAAGTATGTCAATCTTATTTTATTAAACTAGCAGCAGCAATATCTTCCAGCATGGTATCAGTCCATCTCTATTTAGGATTATGTATTTTTTGCCATGGGCTCAGAGCGATCAGTAAGGCATTAGGACCATGTATATATGACACCTTCAGAACCTCACTATTTCCATATCTGTGAAAGATAAGTTTAAAAAGGACTGAATTTATTCATGAGTCATAGGTGCAAACAACAACAAAAATCACCTTATACAATCTTATGTTTAATAAAGATGTAGAAAATGCAAGAGCACGCTAAAATGTCTATTGTGGTTATCCTACATCAGGTTATATTGACAACAGTCTCTCTTCTTTTTCACAGAAGATAATCTGGAAGGCATTTTTGAAAAGTAGTTTTTAATGCTTGTCTTCCAGATGAAAAGTAGGAGTGTGTGTTTGTGTGTGTGCACATTTGACCACACAGTCTTTTTTCTTATCTAATTAATTCACAGTCCTGTAAGGGCTTATGCTAGGGTTCATGTTTACGCGCAATGAACCCAATGGGTCTTCTTGCATGCATGGAGTTAAGCACAGGTATATACAGGAATATGGCTCTAAATTGCAACACTCTGCGATGGGGACTGTCTTCACTGTATGTTGAAATTACACATATAACTATGGGATCCTCAAGATCCTTGCACATCCTTCTTACTCATATTATTGTTAATTATAAGGTTTAACTTAGCAAGTGATCATTATATCTAAAATATAGCTAAATTTGGTGCCTGTGCATTTTGTAATGGTGACTGTGGCAATATATGGCTTTTCTGTAAGGTTTAAAAAATGACTACTCATAATAAATAGATAGATAGATACGGTAGGATATGATGTAAGGGGTTTTTTGTTTTGTTTTTGTTTTTACTGTTTGATTTTCACTGTTAATAATTTGCACCTAGCTATTGCTCATGCCACTAGAATCCACAAAAAGACTCCTGTTTATTGCTTTCATTTTGGCAAACAGAAGGCTCAAGGATTTTTATCATCTTTGCAACAACAAAAATTTAATCATGTTTCTAGCACTTTCAAGGAACATCTTCTCCACTTCCCCCAATTTTACAGCCTTTTAGATCAAAGAGATGGTCTTGCTAATGCTAGTGCCATTCCTCATCTGAGAAGCAAGCAGTAACTAAGCATCTCTCTCTGCCACAGGTGTGGAGGTCTCATCAATAAAAGGGAAGTTAGGTCCCTTAAAGAAAGAAACTCAATAGTTCACTTCCAAATAAAATAAATAATCCTATAAAATTTAAGAGAGGAAGATTATTTGCTGCTGTAGTAGGGTTCCATATGTTCCTGAGATTTTATGAAAGCTGAGGAGTTTGCAATCATTGTCTGCTATGGGAAAGGGGTTGAACTTTTTCACTGATTTGCTCTGAGCTGTTGAAAAGAATTATGCTGGTTTACATAATAACCCACCTACCCTTTTTGCATGAGTAAAGCTCATCAGTTCAGAAAATTCAGCATGTCCAGAGTATGCTCTGAGACTGTGGAACAAACTCCCATTTGAACTAAGAACCATCATAAATCTCACTATCTTCTGAATCAAGTGCGAGGTGTCCAACTTTCTTTTTCATCATGTAATTCTTTAATTAAAAAATGAAAATAAAAGTGCAAAAACAAAACACTACACTTCATATATCCTTGACTTCCTTGGGAGGATGAGAAAACGAACAAAGAAGACATGGGAGATGAGTCACTTAATATGCTATTGGAACACATTCAGATAGTATAGTGCAGCATAAGAAACTATGCAGAATAGAATAACTTGGCCCTCCTCTTCCAAGAGACTAATGGTCTGTCTATGACAAGAGATGTAATCAAGTGTACTGCATACATTTCTAAGCCTTCTGTGGCTAGGATGACACACATCTAACAAATAGATATATACCTAAATAACGTGGCCCCTGAATTTCCTTCCAACATATACTCTATATTCTCTCATACGCCGACTTCAGTATATGAGGGCTGAATTCACACTTGTATTACTCAAGTGCCAGGACCCTCCCCATTTCAGCTGCATGGTGCACCTTGCTTAAGGGTTATGCTGTGTTGTTCTCAAAAGACCAAGGAGTTAAGCTTACAGAATGATAACAATTATTTAGTCAGAGAACTGTTCTGGTATTCCTTCCTGTGATCCCTGGACAAATGTAACAACTTACACATAACACTGTTACTGGTATCAATGCCTGTGCCTCATTCTTCTGCATAAATACAAGTTGGGGAATGACTAGCTAGGCTGTGACACTAGAATTAAAAAAAAAAAAAGGACCTGGGGATTATAGTGAACCATAAACTGAATACAGGGCAACAGTGAACTTTTGCTACAGGGATAGGAAGGAAGAGCTCATATATCATGCTGGGACATATTACAAATGTGTCACATGCAAGTCATGAGAAAAAGTTACTTGCACTGTATTCAGCAGTGGTGAGCCACTCCTGGAGTACCATGTCCAGTTTTGGACACAACATTTCACAAAATGGACAGAGTCCAATGATGAGTGACAAAAATGATTAGAGGTATTGGGAACAGGAGGACAAGAAAAGTTTGGAAGTGGTAGCGATAGTTTTAGTTTGGAGAAGTGAAGATTTGATAGCAGTCTTCAAAATATGAAGGGTGGTTATAAAAAGGATATTTGACAGAGGGTTCTCTCTGGCTGCAGGGAGCAGGGTCTTAAATAGCAACATAATTTTGATATTTAACAGAACATTAATGAGGAGTATGGTTAAGCATTGTAACCTACAGAGAGATTGTAGAATCTCCATTCTTGATATGTGTAATGATAAGTTAAAACAAACACTTCAGTACAATAGTCTGGAAAGGAATAATCCCGTCTTGAGGGTTAAACTAAATGAACTCCTCCGGCCTTTTCCTGCTTTATTTTTCTAAGATTTTATCCCAAATTCCATCAAGAGACTTAATTCTAGGTCCCATATACTAACCAAATGTTTTCCCCTGGTCATTTCCCCTTTCATCTCTTACTTTCAAACAAAGTGAAATCAATACATTGTTCCTGTTTACACCAGGTCTGAATTTGTATCTAGACTCACAGCCTCACACTGCATCCCAGAGTTCAATCTTAATATACTATTTTAGGACAATCCTACTTCCTTGTCAAGGATAGCTAACAGGTCAGCTGTCATTATACAATCTGAAAATCTGTAATCTGGCTCCTTCTAATAGAAGCTGTTAGCTCTCTCGATGCATTAAAGCAGCAAACTTTCCCTAATTTCCCACCATCATCACCCACTGGTCAATATAGTTGTGCCCATTAGTTTTGCATGTATTCTACAGATAAATGAGGACTTTGAACTAAATGCTACACAAACTGGCCTGGCAGGTTCTGGAGGTTTAAATGAACTTTGTGTTCATTTACAATTAGTTTGTTTTGTTTACTTTCTCATATCATTAACAAACTTATTAAAACAGAGATACAGATAAACTTTGTGCCAATTACATAAGAGAATAATTGGACTTTATTAATCCAAGAACTCAGACAATCAATTTGAGCGTTGGTACTCTGGTCTCAGCCACCTCATTATTCTTCATACTAATTAATCACAACTACTAATGGGCTGCTTTGAAATGGGGATCTTTATTCATTTAGCCTCAATGGAAGGTCCCTTGTAGAGCCATTGCTACTTACTTCAGGAAAACAGAGTGACTTTTTTTTAGGGGGGTTGTGTGTGTGTGTATTTCCCCCCCTCAAGTAGTTGGCCCCTGAAGTAACAGCCATTTTCTTGGTTCTAAGTTTAAAATTGAAAAGCTTTCCTTAAGGGACTTCTGTTGGATGTACTATATTGGCCAGAGTAGATGGAGATACAGTCTAGGAGAAAGAGCTCATGGCTTTTACATTTGATCCTGCTATTTCCTTGCTATTTGAGCTCGGGGGACCTTTTCAGATTTGGTGATCACAGTAGGCAACTGTGGTAAATTACTGTTATAATGTTAATTTTATACAGCAGGTATATCTGTGCTAGACATCTCACAAGGGAAGAAGAAACAATCCTCCCAAATGGAGGATTAGAAACTAATATCAGACATCAAATATCAGGATTGTAAGAAAATTGCAGGGACAGAGTAGCTGAAGAAAACAAAAAGGTACATTGTTAGTCAGGGCCAGAGGACAACAAAATTGGATCAGAAAATAATGGTGTAAAGTTTGAGGGACTAATTTACCATATGTTCCATATTAGAAGAGCACCTTGATAAAGGACTCTGGGTCTTGCTTGTGCATATTTCTTAGCCACTCGACCTCCCACTGAAGCCAGTGTCTTACAGCATGAATCTTTTGCAAAGGAGGAAGGCTAAGTGGGGTGTGGAGAAGAAACAGGGACCCTAAATTGTAGTGGTGGGTTTTTAAAAACACTGCTTCAATTTATGGCCCTTCAAACCACTGTGTCATGCACACACCCAAACTTACCTGCCTCTCTCGTGGCAGGGAGGGGAGGGCAAGCTGCTGGCAGGTGGAGTTTCCCTGGGCTGCAGGGGGGCGGGGGGGAGAGTTAGGGCTTCCCTCAGTGGCAGCGGTGCCCCCCCCCTCCCCCCGCCACCAGGCAGCCCTCACCCGCAGGCACCTGCAGACCAGATCAAGGAGACATTTCTTGGTATTTTGTGATAGTTGTATGAGAATTAGCCAAAGAGGGTGCTATTCAAGCTATTTTCATTAACAGAAAAGAATTATGTGAGGAAACTTGATTTAAAAAAAAAGTAAAATTAAAAAAACAAGGGAAGATATATATATATAGGATGGAGTTTTGGAGAAACATGAAGGTGAAGACAAGTCTGTTGAAAAAGATACAGTGAGAAAAGACGGTCCAGCAGAAGCAGAAAAAAAAGTGGTGAAATTTTTATGCTCTGATCTACAAGGAAGATAAGCTGGTCTAATAAAGAGAATATGAATGTTACAGAGGCCGGGTCAGGGGAAGGCAGTTATAGTAATGAAGGCAGGAGATTACACGGGCCAAGACAAAGCTTTGAATGTGTGAAAGGAAAGAAAGAGACAGATCTTAGAGATGTTGTGAAGAAGTGCCAGAATTTGAACAAAGTCTGATTCATAGGATAGGAAAAAGAGGGGAAAATTAACTGAACAACTGAGGTAGTAGGCCTGAATGGCATGAGGCAATGCTTTGTATTCAATAGCAGCAGTTCATGGAGAATGCTTCAGTGGAGAAAAATTTCTTATTTCTGAAAGAATCAGAAATCCTCTTGCTATATTTCTTCATGCATTTGAAGATTATAATGCCTCTGATGCTGACTATGAGGTTGGGGATGATGGGATCCCTCCTACTGGGAGTCTTTACCACAGCAGTGGCAGCCCTGAGCTGGGCAAGCTAGTACCTCACCAAGTAGAGTGTCTGGGTGGGTGGGGTGGAAGTGAATGAAGCAAAAGGAATGGCCAGAGAAGGCACAGCCCTGGACCTCATATATGTGCATGAAGAGGGAGAAGGGAGTAAATGGGGTACCAGGGACCCTGGCCAGAGTGGAACTGACACTGCTACAGAAGCAGAAGAAGCAGCATCAGTGACAGCAGTAGCTTGAGAAGATAAACTTTCCCCATCCTTTCACCTGCATCTGTGGCCCCATACCCCACTTCCCCACTCATCAACAGGGTGGGGTACACCCCTGCTCCAGGTGCTCAGTGAGCTCTCTACAATATCAAGGGCTCCTCAAACCCTATTATTCTTAAGAAATAGAAACTCTTTAGTATTCTTTAAGAAATACAGAATTATACTTGGGACACCAACTAGAGGTGATCAGTCAAGAAGAATTGTGTCTTTCATTTGTAGGGACTTTCTGTCTTCCTCAGAGGGGATAATAGCAATTTCTTTTCCACTCAGAAATGTATATCTATTTGAAATGTTAAAGTTGTGGATGGGATAGGAGTACAGAAAGAGTTGTATTTCTATGTCCTGCTTTCATCTTTGGAAGTTGGCTTATTGACATTCAACAAAAAGCAAACCATCACATGAATATCCCTTTCTGGAAATTAAATACTAGTATCAAGGTATCAGAAGGAAAGAAACCCATATGGTATCTAAAGTACCTTACAAATCATTTACTTAGAACCTTGGTATATTGCTATGCATTACACAGAATCTTGATGCTTCCATAATATATTCAGTCATTTGGTTTTTACATATCTTTGTAAGATTTTTATATTATTTCTCCCTAATAGAAAAAATACTAATAAGGGGTAACCTTTACATAACCCCTTCATTCCAAAGATTCACAAAGCCATCAACAAAGCAACTCTCATGCAATCTACGTACAAGGATTGCTCAAGTCACATATTAAGGGTATGAGCTGCTTATCACCACACAGCGACAAGCCAAATTCATTTAGGGCAGGAAGCAAAGAATAACTACCACCTGAAAAGGGAGCTTAGGGAGGCACAATGCAATTAGCAAAGTTGGGTCATGGCCAGTAAAATGTACTTTATTTATGCCTAATTGCTATTGGATATTTAATGATGATTGGCTTGTGCAAAAAAAGCAATATTTAAATGCAGGAATCATTAATGTGCTTAAAGGAATTGCCAATATATCTAAAAGTAGACACAATCGTGTGCTATCTAAACCAACCAAGAAACATGCAAGCCACAAACAACATATTGACCACATCCCGCAAGCAGAAATGTGCACTTTGCGGTGCTTCAAATCCTTTTGAGGTGTTGCAAAACACACATGGTGCTTGTACATCCATTCATGGCACTGCATATTGGCAGCGCGGCAGCAAAATTAGATATTGGGAAATCCCATCAGCTAAAAAACCATGGTAGGAAAAAGCAGGAGGGTGCATGTGGCTGCAGCATGCCCCACTAGAAATGGGAGCGTGGCCAGCCAGAGCCATGCTCCAGCTGCTGGCTAGGCTCCATGCACCCAAATTACTGCTGCTGCTGCTCTGGAAGGCCCCCAGGTAAGGCTGCTGGGACCAGCCCACGTGCTGGCCCTTGGCTCCTCAATGCACCTGGGGCAATTTGCTGGGCACAAAAGCAAATGTGCAGTAGCATACCTGGAGACAACAAGCAGTGACACAAATGTGTGCTGTTTTTATTTGTCTCCAAGGAAACATGCTGTTCCCACTCGTGGGGATATGCCCATTTTGTCAAATTCATGTTACAGTTCAAAAGTGAAATAAAACTTTAGAATTCTTTCTTCTTTCATTCCCCATCAAAAGGCCCCTTTTCCAATGGGGAATGGGCATGTTCTACCACAGCAACTCTACAATCTCCGTTACACTGGTCTGTACAACGTTTAACAACTTAGGACATCAATCCCTGGATGATTTCTCTAGGTACTACTACATTATCATCATCTTCATTATATAGTGTTGCCTTGAGACTATATGCTCAATAGTAACTGGATGTGGAGAATGTGGCACACAAACAAATTTCACTCTATTTCAAATCAATTGACACAGTTTTACTATGCATTTAGAATGATGTTCCAATTTATTACGTATTCCCATGTACCATAGATATCAGAGCTTGAGTTAATTTTTTGTCTTCTTCCTTGTAAAATGTGCTAAACAAATTAATTTGAATTTTCAAGCTTAGATGACAGCCAAAAACTATAAGTCGATCTATGTTCATTTCAGTTAAATAGCACTGTCACAGAACTGAAGTCCTTTCCAAACCTTACAAACTGAACCATAATTTTTCCCTCCCTAGGAAAAGCATGAGAAATACAATCATATCCCACTTGTATCCTGTAGCATTGCTAAATTCAATGATAACTCAAATGACATCTCTCTAGAGAGAAAAAGAGAAAATGACTTGCAATGACAAACAGCAGAAAAACATTTTAGTCTAAATCTTTTCAAACTCAAAAATAATGCTTTGCACTCCAAAAGGTAGAACTTGCCTGTGGGAAAGTCACTACAGCAATTTCTAGGTAAAAATCAATGTTAACAACAAAAAAAAAGGTGGGGAATAATCATGGACTGTGAGAATGATAATGAACTTTGGCACCCAATTAGACAGGGAATATCTAAGTGCTTCAAAGCTTCATTTATGTATAGACTAGACCAAAGCTGTCTGTCAAGTATCTTTGAAGAAAAACATTTTCGATTCTATTTTTCTTTCTGTTCTGCAGTCTTTTTTTTTCTTCCTTCTTCTTTCAGGGTTCTGACAACTTCTGATGACAACCTTTCAATCAGCAAATCAGTGGGTGGAACCTACAGTGTGATGGCTGGAGGAAATACTTAACTTTTTACATGGAAGTTCAAATTCCTTTTTCATGTATGCTTTACTGATAACTGATTATCAACAGCACTTGTTATTCATGGTCTCATTTTTAGATGGAATCAGGCCAATACATTGCACATAAATTAGAAAATACATTTTTTTTTCATTCCAAGACAGAAAGTTGACACATATTTCTGATCTCCCCCCCCAAGGCAAACTTCATATAATAAAACTTCTGATTCATAGTTGTGTTTCTGTTCTCTAAGGCTACATACAGATATTCAAAAAGCCTGAGGCGGAATCGATCTAAGTTATACAGGTTTCTATAAACTGCCTAGTTTAGATTGGTAGCAAACATAAAACACATTCATCCTTTGGTGATGGGTGGGGGTGGGGGAGGTTGGAAATCTTAGACTGGGTTCCACCATTTTTAACCAGCTTGTGTGCACCAAACTTCTGTTCTGTTATAGCAGGAGGCGGCAAAATACGGCCTGCAGGCAAGATCTGGCCTATCAGGCCTGTCAGGCCATTCTACGTTGCCCACAGGGCCCCTCCAAAAGACAATTATTGAACCTGCCCCTCTGAAAGACAGAAGTCGTATACCATCAAACCAGGCGGGCGTTGTGCCTCCACCTCTGTAGAGCTCCAGCTGGGAGCCCCATATTGAGGTATCAAGTACAATAGCATGTGATTAGACAGCTGGTGAGTGGAGAGGGATGTTAGGGTAGCTTGTCATATTTTATGCTTTAAAGCTTCACTGGTTTATACAGTGATGAATTACAGTAATGTTTAAGTACTGTATTTAAATCATTGAGTATTGTTTACTCTTATATTCAGCCTTATTTAATCATAACTTATATACTTAACATACTCTTATATTCAGCATTATTTAATCATAACTTAAGTTCCGTGTAGCCTCACCATTATCTGAACTTTTCATTTTGCTAGTGTCTGCAATTATCAGCTGGTCTTGCTTCTTGCAAGCAGTTTACGGCCTTGAGCTTGCTCACATGATGTTTATTTCCTTTTCTATCACTTTGAGAAGTTTTTCTAACACAACATAATAATAGCTTTGTTACCAGCTCAAATTAACTGAACTTGGCACTAACTGGCTGAATCAGAGGGAGGAAATGATTGGATATGTTAATGAAAGGTGGTAAGGGAAACCAATGGACAATGCCCAAAGTAAGACACCAGAAAAAGGCCAAATTAAGAGGTGTGCTCGTGATAGGTCTGTTGAATAAAAGAATATGCTGACAGGATAAAGTATGGACAATATGCTAACTGCATAGAGACCAATCCAAAAGCAAGGAGTCAAAGAAGTGAAATAAAAGAAAAGCATAAAAGGGGTCAGCAAGAAAGTTAAGTGCCATTGTCATCACCATCAACATAAATCCAACCTTCAACACCTCTCTGGACCATCCCAGCCAACAATGTACCCTTTGCCTTCTAGAACAGAGTGGCCTTCTTTTCTGTTGAGCAAAGTACCTGGGATTGGGTGAGATTATTATACTGAATGTTATTTCTCTCTTTAAATATAGAAACTGCTAAGATAATACTTGTTGTACTAATAAGGCTAGACTTTGATTTTAGGACACTGAGTTGTCTGTGTTTGTATTTCACATTCCATTTAAGGGTTAATTGTGCTATAATGATATCTAAGCACTATCTGAAAGACAGTGAAGCTAACAGGGGAGCTTCTGCCTGCAGTGCTGGGAGCCACATATGGCGGCACAAAGCCCATCCAGCCTAATGCCGTGCATATTTGTTGGTGGGTGTAGGAAGTGTGTATATGCAGGGGTGGGATTTGTTGGGAGGGTGTGTGTGGGTGGATGCAGGGTTTGTGGGGTGTGTTGAGCCCCCCACCCCTCCATGGTGCAGTCCCTGCTGCTGGTGGCAGTTATAGACCAGTTTCCAATTACTCATACCAGTAAAAGTGTAATGTTTATACTTAGCCAAAATGGGCAGTTTGAATATTACAAGTGTAAGCTATTGTTTAGTCTTAACAGCTGTAGCAAAACTGTGACAAACAAGAAATTAATTATTATGACATAAGCTATGGCGTTACAGAATTAAATAAAGCATAAATAGACTTATACTCTAAGAAAGCAGACCACCTTAATGCACTTCCTTTGAGATAAAGGTGGGCAGGTCACATTAGTTGCTCCCTTCTAATCTTTCTGGGGAGTTTTTTTGGTAAATATTGGCCCTTTCCCTGCCAAAATGGCTGGATGAATGGATAAACAGCATTCAGGGACTCTACCTTTTGAAAACAGGCTCAATACTCAAAGTTAAATAACATTTCTTTCAATATCAGTACATTTTCCTGAATGTCTACAGGAATTTAAATGTTTGACATTGGGCCCAAATGATATTTTTGTAGCTTAGCAAAGAGACAAACCATTTCAATATTTTCAAAGACATCACTTAGAACACAATTTACATATCCTAATCTGAATCTTCTGTGTAGTATCAGACCTCACTGGAAACTCAAAGACCTCATATCTAGCTGTACATGGTTGCTCTTTGAATGTTGTCTTTGTTGCTCAAGTCTTGTAAGTTTCCTTTCTTTAGTGATATTTGTTGGAGCACCTCTACCCTGATTCGGACTCTTTTGAATTTTATTCTAACTGTCTAGAATACCTACCTACTTTAACTTCATATGCTTTCATGGCAGATGCTCTGGCTTCATTCTTAACACAGATATATCTAAAATTATCCAGAAAAGAATTTGAAAATAAAGAAGTAACAAATCAAAGACTGTTATAAATTAACACCACTTAACACCTGACATTTTTCTACGGCATTTACTTTGAATATTTATGGCTTAGTCATAAAATTCTGTATTTTCAGTCCAAAAACATGTATAACTTGTGAAAAGCAATAAGAACCTTACTAGTTTGTAATTTTGTGTTATTCTGAACAAACTATACAATGACTGAACAAAAAACAAAACAAAAAAAGGAAAAATTGTCTCTTATTTTAAAACCATTGTTGCACTTTTAGAAATTCGCTTTCCTGTCAAAAGGGCCAGAGTTCTTTTATGGGATTTATCACAGATCAATATTATTTTAATCCTAAAGCTAACTACTATATATTTTTTACTAAATTCACTAAAACTGAACAATGAGGCACTAATCAAAGTAAGAACTGGAATTAAATAGGCTAATGAACCAATAATAAAAGAAAATGAAAAGGAGTGATTAATCACATTCTCAGATAAACCGAAGTAAGACCAACGTCATGAAGTTAGCGTATATAATTGCTTCTTATGAAACACCAACCCCAAAGCCTAGGAAACATTCCTTATTTAACCTGTTTCCTAACCCTTTGAAGCTACAGCTAGGCCTTTCTACATTTGCTACATTTACACTGCAAACTTTCAATGCTAGGCAGTGATGCCCTCAAATGTACATGTGAACTACCATCTGAACCAAAAGTAGCATACTCATTTTTTCTGAGGTTCTTTCATTGAGCTAATTAGTTCTAAGTAAATGCATCTATACCTCTTTCTAGTCAAGATGGAGCCCACATGGACGGGACCAACATGCTTGGGTTCCTTTCACAGCAAATTTAGTATTTCCTGGTACAGGTGTCTCCTTATACATTAAAAAGTATCCTCCACCTAAATCATCTACTTGGTTACAGAATGTTTTAGTGATTTCACTTTTCCTTTGAGTTGGATTAGTTCTGTGTAAGCACCTGTTTACAGTCCAGGATGGTGCAGGATGATTTAGTATTTACTTAAAAAAAAAATGTATATGGATGTGCTAGTACACATGCATTTACACTTTAGAAATTATTGTAGAAAATTCAACAGGATGCAATAAATAAATAAAAAGATAAATAAATAAATGGTCCTTCCATCCACACTTTCCTATCAACCTACTAACTAATAGCTAGCATGACCTTCAGAGTATCAGAATGAATCGAAATGGCTTCCCTTCCAACTCTGGGAACACTGCTGATAAAATAAGTCCTGCCTGCTATTTCTACTCAAGCAAACCAGAAATGAGCACAGAAGATGGCTGAGGAATGCCACCAGGCATCTCAGAGCTGATTTCCATACCCTGCAGCACAATTCAGAGGCTCCCCTGAACAAAGTACCAGAGGCAAACTCTGCGTGTCACATTCATGGTTGCCATGAGACACTTAC
The DNA here is from genome assembly GCF_052110815.1 of Crocodylus siamensis. Lineage (NCBI taxonomy): Eukaryota > Metazoa > Chordata > Crocodylia > Crocodylidae > Crocodylus > Crocodylus siamensis. The sequence goes on along the minus strand of NC_143396.1, from coordinate 213,635,234 downwards.
TCAGCTTAATTGCTGGTCTCTGGTGCACACTGCAGGAGCAAGTAGGCAAAGCATATTTTGTTGGTGGCTGACCTAGGCTTGAGAAGGAATGTCTATAAAAATGCCTTAAGAATCAAGACTGCTGTTCAGAAGAACCAAGTGATGCCATCTCTAGGCAAAATTTCATGACAGTAGTCTTCCTTTAGAGACTCAGTTCTCAGGCTTGTGTAGTCTACAAAGTCACTGTCATGACTTTGGCCAATCTCAAACCATAGAAGCCTTAGACTTTCTGGGATCATAAGTGGCTCAAGAGGAACACCTTTTCTTCACTATATATGGGTGTATCTGCACATGCATTTACTCTGGCTTAAATTTACTGCATAGTAAATTACTGTGCAGTAAACCAGAATAGGCTGACATCTATATGTGCAGGTGTTAAAGCACATTAATGCTGTGTGTGGACTGACTTGGAACTAAAGTTAGTCCCAAGTCAGTCCACACACAGTGTTACTGTGCAATAAGGTCTCTACATGTGTATTATTTCACAGTAACGAATCAGGCATAAATTTGATACCTTCATGATGCAGGTATCAGATTTACACTCAAGTCAGTGTAAGTCACCATATTTACTGTGCAGTACAGGTAATGTATGTGTAGACATGTAGCTGTACTGCTCAGTAATTTCAGTTGCTGCACAGTAACTGCACATGTGTAGACATGCCTATGTGTACTTAATGGTTGTGATTTCAGGACACTCCAGATCATGGAATCTACTTGAGGGTCATCCAAGGGATGACCTTTTTCTGGCAGTACTGATACCACATCTTTCTTTTAAAACAGAAACCTACCTGCTTCAAAAATAGGAAAAGCATAGGATTACAAAAAAATGATTTTGTAGATGCAGTTTTGACTCCATGTCTTATGAGGCAGAGATTTGGATGTAGATGATTTAAGATTCACTGATTTCCTATGCATGTTCAACATACTGAGCAGTTTAATTACTGTTATTTATTATAAGTATATGCAGCTATTACATTTAGATCAGCCTAGGGTTATGTTGATCTAAATGCCCATCTCTGCAAGCATTCATGGGGTTTAAATTGGGTTAAAAATAGCAATCCTAATCTAAGTTAATTCACCCCAAAAGGTGAACAAATTTAGATCAGGAATGGGTTTACCTGATCTACTGAACACTTGTATGCATTTGGAGTACAGCCTTCTGGAGAAGTCCAGCCACTGATCCCAGTTCTGAGTTTGTGCTATTCCCATCTCTCAAACCCTGACTGGGATATTTTTAGCTTTTCAATGGCCCTCACCCCAAACAGAACCCCATTTTCCACAGACCCACTAGTTTCCCCCCCAGTCCAACTACCCATGCCCCCACCCAAGTTACATACTCCAGTTTCCACATGCAGCTCCTGAGACTGGCTAATGGCTACATGTGCTGCTCCCAGTCTGCATTCATACACCTTAAAGTAAGCCATGTAAGCATAGCCCTGGTATAGCAAATGCCTGTACACATCCTGTTTCATTCACTATTTTTACCAATCCATTGATATTTTCAACCTCTTACCAGTTCTTAAAATATTCTCAGTTCCTTTCACCAGCAAAGAATTGGGAAACCAAAGGTAACTTTACTTAACCTGGCTGACAGAGCTCACTATTTGATGATGAATTTTCATCAATTTCTATTCATGTAACATTTACCCAAGCAAAAAAAACCAAACAAAAACCACTAAACAAGAATGTACCAAAAAAAATAGGTAGTATACAAAAGGCTTTACTTAAATAGTCTTATTTTTCCTACATAAAATATTTTGGAATAAAATTCCAGCTTTTAGTTTTTTCTTTAAAAAACTAAGTGTCAAAATTTTTTGTTAAACTGAACCTGGAACTGCAAGTTTCAGTGAATAAGCTATTTGCTGAAAAATCATAACTGAGCCCTATTCTGACCATCCCTATTGGTCTGAACATTATTGCCAAGGTATTTAAATTGAATCACTTTTGGCCAGTTTTACTTTTAGAATAATACTTGATTTGAGGGTGTGACTCGGGTCACACCGGGTTTCGATTATCCGCTCTTGGGCGGGTCTAGCCCTGTAGGTAGATGTCACACACCTGTTGGGATCTCGTTGGTGTCAAAGCAGTTCTCTTTTCCCCGTGCCCTTGACCCCTTTCTTGCCCACCACAATTTGATGTTCCTCAGCGTCAAGGGTCAGTTCACGGTACACTCCGTGGTCCAGGATCCCTCGGCGGTCACTTCACGGGGCTCCACCACCCTGCACCCCGGCCACACACCACCTTTAGTGTGTCCTTCCTCCACTGGTCCTGTTCTCCAGCTGTGGAATGACACCCACTGGTCTATCCCTACGTGGCCATCACCCCCTGTCATGTTGCCCACCAGCAAGCTCGGCCCATGGCCCTCCTTGCCTACTCCCCATTTGGCATAGAACGGGACTTCCCACACAGACTCTGGCCTCAGCGAGACCTCGTCAACCTTCATCTATAAGGACACTGCCCTAGCTCTGCCCCCTTCAGCCAGGGCTACCCAACGAAACAAACCTCAAAAGAAAAGCTAACTACTCAGTTCTTCGACTTGCTGAGTAGGCTACTCTGAACCCTTTTTGGTTCCCTTCTGGCCCATCCTTGGCCCCTTGTTTTCCCAGTCTGCATTCCCCTTCTTCCCTCCTCTGGCTCACCTCAGAAGACTTACGCCATCAGCAAAATCTAGATCTTCTAGTGAGCCACTTGATGTTATGTTGTAGTCATTTACTTTTTCTCATAATGAATTTAACAGCAATGCCAAATAGTAGAGAGCACAACAAAGTAAATTAGCTCATGCTGAGCTTGTTCTGCATGAAGACTGCTTCCAGTACCCTCTAGGTAATTTAAGGCTGGCCCAGCTATAGCTCTACGCTACACTACACTATTCTGTATAGATGTTTGCAATCATGCACTTAAGCCTACATTCATCTTAACTAGGCAAGTTGCACTTTTATATAAGGTATTGATGATGTTAATTATTTTGTTGCCATACACACTTCAGCATGTGCCTGTTTGAATTGCTATGAAGACTATGATCAGCTCTTTAAATCTATGTAGTTTATTATTTATAACTTACATTAAATAAAATTCTCATTCTAGTGACTGATAATTGTTAGTGCACTCCAAGAAAAAGAAAAAAGAAAAAAATGCACATGGAAGCATTCCTAATAGAAAAAGAAAGAATATTGCTAAAAAAGGAAGGTACCATTATAGCAGATATATGTATAATCCATCTCGCTTAAGTATACACAGTGTAATAAAAAATGGGAGTCTACCCCAATAGCAACCTCCATTAGGGTTCATAAGTACCACTACAGCAACAGTATGTATATTAATAGTTATAGTAATCATCATCAATGATATACAAATCACCATGACTTTAAAAAGTAAAATATAACTCCTGTTTTTATGGAAACATTTCTTACTGTGTATAATTTTTATTAATACATATTTTGCCTTCACATATTAACTGTAGGGTAAAATACAAAAAGCAGCTGCAATGCTTTTTTTTTTTCAGTGAACCTTGGAAGGGCATACTTTAAAGTTATGGTTTAAAGAAAAAGAAAAGAATGAAAGAAGGAAACAGTGACTAGAAGCAAAACACAGGGATCACAGGCAAATAAAAAAAACACAGAACAAGAAAAATCTATGCATTGTGTGTCTGAACTTTAATGGCTATAATATTGTCCCTTATGGCTTTTTAACATTCCAGAGACAGTACGTGTTAAATATATTTGTCTGTGAAGTTGCCTTGAAACTAAGGATGGCCAGTCCTAGAAACCTGTTTTGTGCTATAAGCAACTTTCTTAGAGAACTCAACCTGGGAGACAGACACATGAGGCAAAATAGACTGATATGGCATAAGACATAGGCCCAATGGGAGATGCTCTATGAAGAAAGCTCTCTAAAAATGGATCTGTAGACTATCATTATACAACCTCACAGAAGTTTTCATGTTTCCACTCTAAACCATAGACAGGATTGCCCACTCTTATTAAGGTTCTTGTATGGAATATTCTTTTTAGGATTATGGAATAACAGCCATTATTTACAAATGGCAAATATATTAACTCTCACACCTAAACAGAAAAGCTTTAAAATGTGAATTCTGAAGATTTTTTTAAAAATCCCCAAAGCTACCCACTAAGTTATTATTTTCAGAGTCTCAGTATGTTCAAGCAAATTCCATTATTCCTTTTGGATTATTTTTCGTTATAGTTTGGGGTCAGCAGTGTTACATGGTCCAGTTGTGAAGTGCTTACTCAGGCCTCAATGGGCTTATGTACATGAGATGATTTTTGCCCTTTCATGCACTGCAACTACATGTCTGTTTGCATGAGCGGGATTTCCCAGTGCTTTAAAAGCCTTTCTTGTGCATTAAACTAAAACTCCTTGGACATAGTTTAGCTTGGCTTGCCAGGAATTAAGGTGTCGCATCCCTGGATTCATTACATGCAAACTCAAAAGCATTCAAAGACCTGTGATAAGCCTTTCTGTCCACCAGATGGCGATGCAACTTTTTTGTAGTTCACCCCTTCGAATTGCTTTTGCTTTCAAATTGCTTCTGTTTTTCTTTTTTTTTTCTTTTTTCTTGTGTGGTTTGCCGGCTCCCTGCTTGTATACCTATGTGGCAGGTCATGGGCACAGAGTGAGTGGGGGGCAGTGCTGGACCATCCCACTCTCCTCTGGTGCTGGCCACTGACCTGGCTTAATTTGTTTGAAAACCTAGTGTGTGTAAACACAGATGCAATGCTCCAAAGTAAACAAGTTTAAATTTTATAAACCTATTGAATTTAATGAGGGTTAAAATCCATGGTATGTACACTCCCACAATAAGATGAATTCTTTAAATGGATGAAACCAATGAATGTACCAGTTAGGTACATTCTTAAGTTCTTAACCTATCTAAGAAATATGCTGCAAACACATAACTCCTTTCCTCACAGAACAGATGTTAGAATTTGCAAAGAATTCACAAAATAAAAAAAATCTTCACTCACATCTCATTTAATACGAGTAATACTTTCATCATGAACATGTATTCAATTGACATAATTTAATACTGCTAAGTCCATCAGCGAGTCCAAAAGGTTGAAAAAAACTGTAATGACTTATAACAAGAGGATTTCTGTAAGTGAGCATTCTTGTTTTATGTTAATTTAAAATAGAAAGGATTTAAATTAAGTTTGAATAAATTACAGAGTATTAAAAAAAGTCTTTAAGTGCTTTAAAATAATGCTTCTCTTGTAGATGGAGCTAAAGCTAAGCAAATAATATTATAGTGAATATTTTCCCCCACAAAGTTTAGTCCTTTTCACTTTTGATTGAATAGCACTACTCAGAGAACAGTTTCATCTATTGTATCTGTTGTCTAAATGTACCCAAATCTTTTATATTATACTTTCTATTTTGAGATGAGTAGTTTTCTATGAACATGTTATATACAAGATTTCATAATCTGACTGCATTGCTTAACTGTGACTATCATATAACATCACATGGAATTGTTTTTTTTTCCCTTTTGTGCAAGCCTCAGTGTTGTCTTATATATGTATTCATTCATTCAAGTTTGAGATTTACTTAGCAGTTTTGCCAGTAGTACTTAGCTTGTTAGATGTTTGCTAAGAAAGAATGCAAATTAGTTGTCAGCAAGACCAAAACAAATTATTTCTGCAATTCAGATACCTTTTTATGAGGAGGGAAGGCCCAGAGGGGCTAAGGAGTATAATGGTCCCAACTGAGATCTGGGCTTTATTGTACTAGGTAACCTACAAATACAGAGATAATTCCTGTGCAAAGATTTTACTACCACATATACTTGCATACCTTATGTACCTTTCCCCCCAAAATCAGCCCTTCAAAACTGAGGTATATGTGGGGAAGTTGATTTTTCTTTGTTGAAATAGGAACATGGAGGAACTGCTTCAAGGTAGCAACCAAGCTTCTCCCTCTTCCAGCCTCAGGAACAGATGGAGCAAAGTTTACCCTGTAGAGTCAGACCTATACTGTTAACTTTTTCCTAATCACAACTGCTACAGTCAGGATCCCCTAAAGTTAGCCTTCATCCATGATTGGAAAATACTTTTTTCCTCCCCCTTCATCCTGCCTTCCACAAACCAGGTGTGTATCTTATTTAGGAGCATGTGGCATGTGAGAAAATATAGTATTTAAATAGATAATGAAGGCATGGGGCAGAAGGAGAAAGAGAAATCTGAAATGTTTTCCTTGTAGTTGTGCAGAATATTGGCACGGTGTGCGCTGCAACTTATGTACCCTGCCTATAATGTCATATTCACACGTCCACAGAACTGCATTGCCTCTTGTCTTAAAGTAACATGAAGAAAAATGGTATAATCTATTATCCAGTCCTCTCTCTAGGCTCAAAGCCAGGAGGAAAACAGCAAGCTCGATGTGTAACCCAGGGATAGGAGCAGGCTCTGGGTTTCAGCCTACACCTTGCTTCCAATGAGAAAGAAACTTCTCCAGGTTATTGAAAAATACCAGACCTGTACCCAAATAATTAGGTCATACATCTGGAAGGTCAGAGTAATTCAGCTTCAAACTCCCTCTGAATGAGAGATGCCTAGAACCCAGATCTCCTTCTTCCTAGGAAAGTGCCCTTAATAAATTAGCTAAAATATGGGAGGCTGTTCCTCCTCTTCCAGTATCTAATACTTAGTGGTCAAGGGTTTCTGCTGGGTAGAATTCAGTGATACACACAGACTCTGAATATGTGCATACATAACCTCATACCTGCCCAGCCAGCGAATAGCCTATTGTGTATGCTTAATAGCTGAGTAGATTCTTTCCATCCACACTGGACAAGTAATAGCACCTCAAACTATGCATAAATACCACTTGTATACCTAGAAAACTGCATTTGGGAGTACGGGTTGAAAAAGAACCCTGCTTGAGGTATCAAACAAGGACAAAATGAAAAAATGTACAAACCTAAACACTGGAAGAAACTGCTTCTGCACTTGTGTTTCTCAGTAATAGTTATAGACCAATGTCCATATACAGAAATGTAAAAGGATACTTTATAGTTACAGCAAATAACTTTGGTTTATTTTGAAACTGATATAGATTTTACTTCCCATAGGGGCATGTTTGCAAGAAGAAACAAAATGAGTGAGTATATTAAGTATTAAGCTGATACCTAAGATAGATCTTGAAAACAATTCTGTATCCATTATCCAATTCAGCTGTCTAGTCCAGGGCCCAGCAAATGAAGACCGCAAGACTAACAGTTTCATAATGCAGCCAAAGTACCACCTAAGAGACTTGAAGTTACCAGCCAGATCCTGACTCACTGAAGAATGAATCCATCTACAGCACTTTATTGAAAATGGGAAGCTTCCGTTCCTGGAAGCTATAGTTGCCACACTACCTTGGGATTACTGAGACAAACATGCTAACAAAAAGAAGACAATCTGCTCATGAAAACACTTGGATGTTTTTCGTGTCCAGATTAAACAGGTGCAAGCTTATGAACACCATATACTTACAATCAGATCTTTATTTGAACCAAATTAATGAATGTTTAAAAATATATTTTGGATCATCTAACATGTGCTGTATGACCCTTTCATTTGCCTGAAATAAACAATAAGGAAAAAAAAGGTTTAATCAGTCTAATACTTCCATCTCTATGATACTGATTGCTGATTATACTACAAATTTCCCCATTTGGTCCTTGCACAATTTTTTCAGGAAACATACAAAAATTGTGTTAATATTGGCTGAAGTTACCAAAGGGACCTAACAGAATTGCTGTTAACTTTCAATGAGTGTTGAGCACATACATTTCTTATAGGACCTGGAAAACCATGGCCATTAACAAACAGTGGGTTTACTGACTTGTATATTATACCACCTATGTGAATTATTTCAGAATGTTGTACTTTCTCTGTGACACATTAAACTGAGAAGAAAGTCACTGCATTAATATGCAGGTGAATGTCACAAACATTGACTTGTAAACTGAGTTTCATTTCCTCTGCACGTGTTGTATTATTTTTAATAAGACATATACATATATTACTTAATTTTAATAACCTCTTCAAAATAATTAAGTGAAAAAAACCAAATACAACAATCTGTTCTTCCACTGTACACAATGCTCAGAATGAGGTGTATGTCCATAACTTTACAGAAATTAGGTACCTTTTCTACTGATATAACTGCATCCACACCAGGGAGCAGCTCTGATTTTACTAGGTTGACTTATAAATCAATATAACTAATTCTGTAGAAAAGCTATGTGCATATTGATTAGCTGTTCTGTACTGTACTGTGATTTCTTTTCCTTTTTCCACCATTAAATAGTCTGAACACAAATAGAAGCAAAAAAAAACATTAATGGAAAGTGGAGTGACATTCAAAGGAGATTAATGGTAGCTTTGCAGGTATTTTTGCTTTCAAGGCATACGTTCTGGATTCTGCGTTCCTCCTGCAACAACTAGTGATAAAAGTGCTACCTAATAAATATGTTCCATAGAAATACCTCTTACAGACACGTGATCATTTTGGATAGAAATGCCTAGGGCAAGCCAGACCAAGTCCAAAAGAAAAAGATAATATAAAGAAGAATAGGTTGGAATAGAATAGTGAAAATGTCATTAAGGTGACTCATTAAAGATCTTAAAAGTAAGGAATGTTTGCATACCCCAGCTGAGTGTTGATTTTGATTTGGTTTGATTACATAAAATTACAATTCCTGCTAGATGCTGAACACCTATCTGTCTTTCTGCCTTGAATTCTACATTTTTCTTCATGGCTCAAAAGATGCTGCTGCATTTTGTTGCATGTTATGTTGCCGTTGATTTGAAAAAAAAAAAAGAGCGAGATTGCTGAAGTCATGGTGAAATGAAATTTATAGAATACCATAATATTTCCGATCAAGTAAAACAACTGAACTGATGACATTCAAATAGGTTAATGTTGGGATACAAAGGAGAATATGTCAGATTTTAAATGTGCTGAAGGAATTTGCTGAGGTCATTGCGAGACACCTAGCACAGATTTATGAGCACTCATGGTGCTCTGGCAAGGTGCCAGAGGATTGGAAAAGGAGGTTCCCATTTAAAAAAAAGGGAGGAAGGAGGACCCAGGAAACCATTGGTGAGTCAGTCTTACCTCAGTCCTGGGAAACTTTTGGAGAGAGTTATCTTGGTGCATGTCCATGAGGGGCCAGCAGGGGAGATTATGCTTAGGGGCAACCAACACAGGTTCATTAGAGGCAGGTCCTGTCAGACCAACCTGGTGGCCTTCTATAACCAGGTCACAACATCCTTTGATGGAGGTGCAGCAGTGGACATAGTCTTTCTGGACTTTAGGAAGGCCTTAGACACTGTCTCTCATCCTGTTCTCCTTAAAAAACTAGGGGACTGTGGCATCAGCACCTACACGGTCAAATGGGTCACTAGTTGGCTGGAGGGCCACACACACACAGAGGTAGTGGATGGGTCATTTTAAACATGGAAAGATGTGGGCAGTGGGGTTCCGCAGGGCTCAGTCCTTGGGCCCGAACTGTTCAATAGCTTCATCAGTGACTTGGACGGGGGTGTAAAAAGCACCCTGTTCAAATTCCCTGACACTAAGATGTGGGGAGAAGTGGGCACACTAAAAGGGAGGAATAGGCTGCAATCAGACCTAGACAGCTTACAGGGGTGGGCAGATGAGAACAGGATGGGTGTCAACACTGACAAGTACAGGGTACTGCACCTGAGAAGGAAGAACCAGCACCATACCTACAGGCTGGGGAACTCCCTTCTCATCAGTACAGAGGCAGAAAAGGATCTTGGAGTAATTATTGATGCCAAAATGAACATGGGCCAGCAGTGTGGGGATGCAGTCAGGAAGGCCAACCACACCTTGTCATGCATCCACAGATGTATCTCAAACAGGTCCAAGGAGGTGATCCTCCCCCTCTATGTGACATTGGTCAGGCTGCAGTTGCAGTACTGCATCCAGTTCTGGGGGCTACTCTTCAAGAAGAATGTGGACAACATGGAGAGGGTCCAGAGGAGGGCCACTTGCATGATCAGGGGGCAGCAGGGCAGGCCCTACGAGGAGAGGCTATGGGACCTGAATCTGTTCAGCCTCCACAAGAGAAGGCTGAGGGGAGAATCTAGTGGCTGTTTACAAACTAGTCAGGGGGGACCAACAGGCATTGAGCACTACCAGAAGTGACAAGAAATAATGGTCACAAGCTGGCGGAGGGTAGATTTAGGCTAGATATCAGGAGGCGCTACTTCACGGTCAGGGTGGCTAAGATCTGGAACCAACTCCCAAGCAAAGTGGTGCTGGCTCCTGCCCTGGGGGTCTTTTAAGAGGAGGCTAGATGAACACCTTGCCGGGGTTGTTTGACCCCAGTAGTCTTTCCTGCCATGGCAGGGGGTCATACTGGATGATCTGGTCAGGTCCCTTCTGACCCTACCAACTATGAAACTATAAATCCAGTTTTCAATGCATGTTTTCAGTGGTTGTCCAAAGGCAATGTAGGCATATTGGAGTATCTCTCTCTTTTTCTAGCCAAATCCACCAATACTTGGTTCATATCCCTGAAAGTCAAGCATTTTAAAATTTAACTGTATCAACCGCATCATATGCATAATTACTTCCAACAATATAAAGCTATTTAATTAAATATTGATATTCAAAACTGTCATTTTTCTCTTTTCAACACCTCACAAAGTATGAATAACAAATGAGAAATTCATCCACTTCTTGCTTCTAGTAGACAGCATATCTTCATGGATTTGGTTAAGCTTCCTAAAAGTGACAGGAGTTGATAACTACATGTGAGAAATGAAGTTAAATTCAGTTTTTTTGTGTTTTATAGTGCACAAACTAAAATAAGATTTTTTCTCTTCACATATACTACTAAGAAAGAGAATTAAATTAAACATAAAACAAATATCATATTATTTTTGTCACTGAAGAATATTTTGTCACTCATATATCATGTGTCATTTTAGAACAGTATAGAAGACCACAAGATTAAAATATAATTTATATGAGGTGAAAAGATTTTTTTGGGTGATATATTTTGGACCAACTCTGTAATTGGGAGGGATTTTAGACAAGATTTTGAGCATGAGGTTCCCATTCTCAAGTCTGAAAACCTTAAGAAGGGTACCTTGTGCCTGAAAGCTCATTTAAAGATCTTTTCCAACTACACAGTAAAAGCTATCATCCCAAGAAATACTTTCAACTCTCATATTTCCTGGATCATCACAGCTACAATATTACTCCAACACTACCAATACATTTTATGCATGTTATCAACTTAGTATTACACACCACTCTGGCACAAATAGATATCCCCATGTCTCTATATGTGCTCACCTATATTGACGTCATATATTTTGATTTTAAAAAAGACTTTGATCTGGTGTCCCATGATCTCCTCGTGGAAAAATTGGCCTACTGCAGACTTAGCTACATCACAGTCCAATGGCTGGGGAATTGGCTTTGAGGTCAGACGAAGAGAATGGTAATAGATGCAAGTAAATCATCGTGGTGTGCTGTAACCAGTGGGTTCCCTCAAGGCTCCGTCCTTGGGCCTATACTCTTTAACATCTTTATTAATGATGTAGACATTGGTATCAGAAGCAGACTGGCCAAGTTTGCTGATGGCACCAAACCTTGGGGTAAAGCGTCCACACCCGAGGACAGGATGGTGATCCAGACAGACCTAGACAGGCTCAGAAAATGGGCAGATGAAAACCTGATGGTATTCAACACTGAAAAAGTCAAGGTACTCCACCTTTGGAAAAAAATACCCACAGCACGCTTATACGCTTGATAGTGCTACACTTGCTAGCACCATGGCTGAAAGGGACTTGGGGGTCACGACTGACCACAACATGAATATGAGCCACCAATGTGATGTCACAGCTGGTAAAGCCAGCAAAACTCTGTCTTGCATCCATAGATGCTTCTCAAGCAAATCCCATGATGTCATCCTCCTGCTGTACTCAGCTTGCTGAGGCCTCAGCTGGAGTACTTCATCCAATTCTGGGCTCCAAAATTTAAAAAGGATGTGAAGAAGCTTGAGAGAATCCAGAGGAGAGCCACACACATGATCAGAGGGCAGGAAAACAGACCTTATGATGAGAGACTGAGAGCCATGGGACTCTTCAGCCTGGAAAAGCACAGGGTCTGGAGGGACCTGGTGGCTGCCTATAAGTATATAGGGGTATACATCAGGATCTGGGAGAATGCCTGCTCAACAGAGCACTCCAAGGGACAACAAGGTCAAATGGTCACAAACTCCTCCAAGACCATTTCAGGCTGGACATAAGGAAGAACTTCTTTACTGTGCAAGCCCCCAAGGCCTGGAACAGACTGCCTCCAGAGGTGGTGCAAGCACCTTCTCTAGACTCCTTTAAGAGACACTTGGACATTTATCTTGCTGGGAGCCTTCGACCACAGATGACTTCTTGCCCCTGGGGCAGGGGGCTGAAGTCAATGATTTGTCAAGGTCCCTTCCAGCCCTAATGTCTATGAAACGTGTATGGTAGTTAGAAAGCACTCTCACACAGAAGTATTAGGAACATGGAAATTGTTCAAAACCAACAAATATCACAGACTAGAACTCAAAGCATATCAGAACTGAATGCCTAGTTACCTTGATTCTTTTGAAAATCTTGGCCTTTGTTGAGAGATGTACATGTACAGGGGTAATTACAACCCCCCCACCTTATATTCCTGTTTATGTAAAGTGTGAAACTCATATTTGTTCTTTTGGCACTGAGGAACCAGGAGCAGGGAGAAGAGGAGGGATCCAGGCACATGTGTGTCCTGCACACACATGTGCCCCCTTACCTGACCCGAAGCGGAGATGGATGCAGCAGCAGTGGAGCCAGCAGCAGGGGCAGCACCAGCTGATCCCCCTAAGGTAAGTGGGGCTGAGGGACCAGACACAGCTGAGCCAGATCCAGAGGGGAAGCCCCCCAGATCCCTCTTAGCTGAGCTGGTAGGGAGCCGTGCTCTCAAGCCCCGCTGCATAAACAGAGTGCACAAACAGGCATTTGCATCGGTGTTCATGCCAGCAGGCAAGCAGGAAGGGCCAGGAGGGAGACTCCTGCTACCTCAGGGCAAAGGCACTGCACTAAGCCACAAACAAGCAGCAAGTCCTATGATGGTGTCAACATGGAGTGCTGCCAGGGCCCCTTCCTGGGGGTGCGCAGCCTTCCCGGGGCTTGTCTGAGGCCTCCACCAAGACAGAGCCCATGGGGGAGCTGGCATCCCCCTACCACCTGGCCTGCAAGAGTTGCTCAGCAAGGCCCGGGGGGGCAGGGATTAGAGTCCTGGAGGTGCAGGTGAGGGAGCTCCAGGAGGAGGTTAGCAGGCTGAGGGGAATCAGGGAGGCAGAGGAAGAAATTGACGGCTATTTTTTTTCCCTACAGGATCACACACCCAAGGGTGAAGCACCTCAGGAAGTGCGCTCCACTGCAGAGTGGCAGACGGTCACCTCCAGAACCAGGGCTGCTTATAACACAGCAGTACCAGTTCCTCCAGTCCAACTGGAGAACAGGTACGAGGCCCTGGCAACTCTGGAGGAGAAGGAAGGAGAGGAGGCAACCGGAGAGGAGGCAACTTCACATTCTCCATGATCCAAGCAGGCCAAAGGAGCTAAGCAGACCAGGAGGAAAAAGTGTCAAGTGATCGTTGTAGGCGACTCCATCCTGAGAGGTACAGAGGGCCCCATCTGTTGCCAGGACCCCTCGACACGCAAGGTCTACTGCCTACCTGGAGCAAAGATTCAGGACATGAAGGGGATGATCCAGGCTGTGATCCAGCCCACCGGTTACTACCCCATGGCCCTAATCCATACGGGTACTAATGATGCAGGCAGGAGAAGCTCTGATCACCTGAAGGCACACTACCACACTCTGAGGGGCATGCTGAAGGAGGTAGGTGCACAGGTGGTTTTCTCTTCTATCCTACCAGTGAGAGGAAGTGGAAGACGGCATGCAACGAGCATTGCAGAGACAAACTGGTGGCTTCGGGAACAGTCTCTTGAAGCAGGCTTTGGCTTCCTCAAGAATGACCCACACATCACGACAAGAGACATGCTCGGATGGGATGGGCTCCACCTTTCCCCTAAAGGTAAGCGTGTGTTTTCTTCTAGACTGATGGATCTCCTCTGGCGGGCTTTAAACTAGGCTTGTTGGGGAAAGGGGAAGATGAGGGTGGAGGAGGCCTTGGACTGCCAAACCAAGCAACACCCAAAAGTACAGCCCAGCCTACACTGATGAGTGGAACATATACACAGGTAAGCAACAGGGGCCAGGGTAATGCTGAAAGTAGGGGGCCAGTGCACACATCCACAGAAGGCCTCAAATGCCTCTACACAAATGCTTGTAGTATGGGAAACAAGCAGTTGCTAGCTGACACCAGCCCAGACATAGTTGGGCTCACTGAAATGTGGTGGGACCCAATGCATGACTGGGCAGTGAATATCAAGGGCTATAGGCTGTACAGGAGGGATAGGACAGGGAGGAAAGGTAGGGGTGTGGTGCTCTACATTAAGGAGGAATACACATCTTCATCAATTAGCAAAGAATCAGAGGAGGGACACTCTGAAGTGCTCTTGGTTAGAATACAGGGCAGTCGAGGGGAAAGAGATTTAATGGTGGCAATCTACTCCAGACCACCCAACCAAGGGGAAGAGCTAGACCAGGAATTCTTCAGTCAGCTCACAGAGGTAGTTCGGTCAAAGGTGTGGTCATCATGGATGACCTGAACTTTCCAGACATCTGCTGGGAAGAGCAGTCAGCCAGGTCTGACCGTGCACGTAGGTTCCTAGCCAAAATGCAGGACCTCCATCTAACTCAGGAGGTGCACATCCCCACCAGGGGAGATGCCTTGCTGGACCTGGTGCTGGCCACGGGTGATGACCCGGTGAGGGGGCTGAGGGTGATCAACCACCTGGGTGACAGCAATCATCGCCTGCTGGAATTCATCATCCAGTGCAAGGTGGCAAAGGCCTACAGCAAGGCAGCAGCCCTAGATTTCAGGAGAGTGGATTTCAATGAGCTAAGGAGAATAGTTGGGGAAGCACTGAGGTCCCAGAGGGGAGGGGAACCAGGTGTCCAAAAAGAGTTGTCGCTCCTTAAGGAAATGATCCTCCAAGCCCAAAGGGAGGTAATTCCAACATGGATTACAGGGGGCAGAAGAGTGCAAAAGCCCCCATGGCTCACCAAAAGCATCTGGGAATGTCTTCTAGCTAAAAGGGAGGTGCACACCCAATGGAAGGGAGGGGCCATCACCAGCGAGGATTATACTGCAGTTGCTTGGGGATGCAGGGGGGCAGTCAGGAAGGCCAAGGCAGAGATGGAACTAGGACTAGCTTCCCAGATCAAGGACAACAAGAAGTCCTTTTTTAAATACATAGGGGGCAAAAAGAAGGTTCCGGGTAACGTAGGGCCCCTGCAGGACATGCTAGGAAATTTGGTCATCACACCAGACAACAAAGCTAACATATTTAATGATTTCTTTGCCTCCATTTTCCTGAGCAGGGACTAGAACAGCCACCCCCCTCTGGGTCCCCCTTGAACCCCAGGGGAAGTGCACCTAGGCTACGGTTTAGTGAGGAACTAGTTAGGGAACTTCAGGAGGGACTGGATGTATTCAAATCAGCTGGTCCGGACGATCTTCACCCCAGAGTACTGAGGTCAGAATTAGCTGAGGTCATTGCGGGACCCCTGGCCCGGCTTTCCAAGCACTCATGGTGCTCTGGTGTGGTGCCAGAGGACTGGAAGAGGGTCAATGTGGTTCCCATCTTCATTGAGCATTGAGCTAGCTTAATAGAGAGCCTGAGTGATAAAGAAGCCTGACATCAGGTACGTAGAGCCTAGACTTATTCTTCTGATCAGTTTAGAAGTAGCTATGCATGCACCCTTTTTGGTGAGTCAGAGAGGACCAGCAGACATTGGGGGAGTCTCTGTTTGCCTGAGCACTACCAGGAGTGACCAGGAATAACAGTCACAAGGTGGCAGAGGATAGATTTAGGCTAGATATCAGGAGGCGCTACTTCATGGTCAGGGCAGCTAGGATCTGGAAGCAACTTCCAAGAGAAGTGGTGCTGGCTCCTACCCTGGGGGTCTTTAAGAGGAGGTTAGATGTACAACTTCCTGGGGTTGTTTGACCCCAGTACTCTTTCCTGCCATGGCAGGGGTTGGACTCGATGATCTGCTCAGGTCCCTTCCTACCCTAGAAACTACGAAACTATGAAAATCCGGGATGTCAAAACTTTTCTGGCCCTGTGAATGACAGAGGCTTGATTGGGCCCATAGACTGGTCCCCTATGCCAGATCCAGCCTGTAGGACTGAGTGGTCTGGTGTGTGTGCACTGCATGTAGCATGTGCCCTGAACCAGCCGCATATAGTGCTTGCATCACGTTTGCTAGCTCCAGTCCTGGCACTATCTGTGGGCCACAACTTTGACACTGCTGTGTTAAATCAATTAGAAATAATGTTAAAGTCAGATTAACACTTAGGTTTAGGGTCAACATAAATTCTATATGCTATTACTTGCACTGTTTAGGTATTACTTACCTGCTCTGTTTTGAGGGCATAATGGGGAGGTCTGTGCACAGACCTAATAATACCATTTTGCACATGAATTAATTTTACCTCAAGTCTATTATGTAGGCAATTGTGACTGGTACTAAATACCAGTATGTAGTGGATGAAATTACAAGTTACTGTTGACTTGAAGGGGGAGAGCCAAAAACTACTTTTATGTCAAGTGTTGGCATTGACATCAGACAATGTGGCAAAACCAGGAATCAAATACATATGCACCTGGTTTTAAATGGCCTACGGGAATGAATTTATACAGGAGTAGCAAGTACCTATTTTTCTGAGACTACATCCTATGCAATGACACTCATCTTAAATAACACTGGAAATGGAATTGCAAATTGAGATATAATATGCTACATCACTCCTGATGCATATAGATACTGTGTAAAAAAGTAAGCAGTTTTAGACTATTTTCTAGTCCATTTCCCATAGTACTGAAGCATACAGGCCATATTCATAAAAGTTTTGCTTAAAAAAAAAAATCACAACTTACTATATATTCTATACCACATCAAGGTGATGGACTGTATTAAGTCCACTCACACTCTAAATGCCTTGTTGCAAAATAGTCCATATTCCTTTGACAGGCATTTCATTTAATTGATAGCAGTGAGAAGAAAACAATCAATCAGACATTCCATCTAGCGTAGTTACCTGTCTGTCAGAAAATCAAAGGCATTCATTAAAATTATTGAGGAATATTTGCAAGCACAAATTGTACCACAGTTCAAAATACACTGAACAGGCCCAGTACACAGAGCATTCTCATATAAAATATCTACTTAGGGTGACATATTATAGTTATCTATTTAATTGTAGTATTATTAATGAGAGAATGTTATGCCAGTGGGTGCAGTGAGCTACAGCATTCCTATTTGCAATGACACAGATAAAGGCTTGGCATCATTTCCATTTTAAACCCACTATAAGGGAGTTTGTAAGTTTAAATATTACTGGGGTTTGCTGAACAAAAAGAGTTCTCAGTCTTAAAAGAAACCAAAGTAGTTTGCTCTTGACAAAAGCTATACCAACGCAAAACTTTTGCCACCTGTCTTGCTGGACTTGAAAAAATATAATACATATTGAACCTGGCTTTTGTTAAAATAACTAATTGTATTCAACAACAACAACAGTGAAGAACTCTGCTGGATGGCTAGGGATCTCCATTTTCTAATACACATCTTAGTCTATGTGCATTCATGTGCACACACCCACCCACAATTTATTGCCCTTGACATGATTTTGAAAAGATAGGCCTAGGACTAATGTTCATGGAAAATAAAATGTGCTTTCTACTCTCAGAGAAAATCCCTAGGCAACAGCTGAAGGTTGCAATTTGCAAAATCTGAAGAATTGTGCTATTGCCTGGAATACATTTAATCTGTTGTGGGGGTTTTGTTTGTTTGTTTTTGTTAACAGGAATCTTC
The DNA here is from genome assembly GCF_052110815.1 of Crocodylus siamensis. NCBI lineage: Eukaryota > Metazoa > Chordata > Crocodylia > Crocodylidae > Crocodylus > Crocodylus siamensis. The sequence goes on along the minus strand of NC_143396.1, from coordinate 213,617,181 downwards.
TTTGTCCAAAACTTCGAGTCCATTCCTTCTCTCAAAGAATGAAATCAGCTTTGTGCATAACACAAATGTGCAGAACATTCTTTAAACCATAGTTATACTACTGGATTTCTATTTTCCTGGTGACTACCATTTTAACCATGGGCAGCATCTGAAATTTATTGTCATTCTTAGGATCAAAGTGGATTCTGGTTTTCACCGAAATCACAGACATTAGAGATGGAGAGAATACACTAAAAGTGGTATTTTTTTTCTATGACACTGATGGATTGTTTCCCAAATTTGCTTTGTAAAATACTTTGTGCAAGATTATTTTCCATTTAAATGAATAAACAAACCATAAAACAATTTGCAGGGTAACTTTTCAGTTACAAGACTGTCAAGTGAGAAGGAAAACAGACAGAAAAAGAAAAATTGCAGAAAAATTCTCAAATTTAGATTCTATCAGCTTTCATATTATTTGTTTTTATTAAGAGTTTTATAGGACTATTCAGCCAAAATATTACCTTTTTTAATATATTAAGTTTGAGAAGGAGCAGGGTAGGTGGTGGGAAGGTCTGGGAGGCCAGGGTGTGTGTGTAATACAACAGGTTAGGGACTATTTAGACAACTCTGGACATACACAAGTCCATACGGCCAGATGGGATGCACCCAAGGGTGCTGATGGAGTTGGCCGGTATGATTACAGAGCCACTGAGCAACATCTTTGAAAACTCATGGTGACTGGAAGAGGTCCTGGATGATCAGAAGGCAAATGTAGTGCCCATATTTAAGAAAGGGAAAAAGGAGGATCCAGGGAACTACCTTAGTTTCTGGAAAAATTATGGAGCAGGTCCTCAAGAATCCATTTCTAGGCACTTTGAGGAGAAGAAGGTGATTAAGAACAGTCATCATGGATTCACCAAGGGCAAGTCATGCCTAACCACCCTGACTGACTACTATGTTGAGGTAACTGGCTGTGGGGATATGGGGAGACCAGTGGATGTGGTATAAGTTGACTATAGCAAGGCTTTTGAAAAAGTCTCCAACAACATTATTGCAGGCAAGCTAAGGAAGTATGGGTTGTATGAATGGACTGTCAGGTGGATATAAAACTTGCTGGATCATCAGGCTCAGAGGGTAGTAATTTAATGGTCTGATGTCTAGCTGGCAGCTGGTATCAAGTGGAATGCCCCAGAGGTCAGTTCTGGGGCTGTATTTTTCAATATCTTCATCAATGACCTGGGAGATGGCATAGAGAGTGTACCCTCAGCAAGTTTTCAGAGGATACCAAGCTGAGGGGGAAGTAGCAGATATGCTGGAGGGTACAGTTAGGATTCAGAGAGAACTTGACAAATTGGAGAAAGGGACCAAAAGGAATCTCATAAGGTACAGTAAGGACAAGTGCAAAGTCCTACACTTGGGAAAGAACAATCCCATGCACCAGTACAGTCTGGGGGCTGACTGGCTGGGCAGCAGCTCTGCAGAAAAGGATCTCGGGGTTACAGTAGACAATCAGCTGAATATGAGCCAGCACTGCCTTGGTGTGAAGAAGGCTAACAGCATACACGGCTGCATTGGTAGGTGTGTTGCCAGCAGAACGGGGAGTGATTATTCCCCTCTATTCAGCATTGGTGAGGGCACATCTGAAGCACTGTGTTCAGTTTTGGGCCCCTGATTACAGAAAGGATGTGGACAAATTGGAGAGTCCAGCAGAGGGCAACAAAAATGGTTAGGTGGCTGAGGCACATGACTTCTGAGGAGAGGCTGAGGGAAATGGGCTTATTTAGTCTAGAGAAGAGAAGAATGAGGGGGGATTTAATAGAAGCCTCAAAAACCTAAAGGGTGGTTCCAAAGAGGATGGAGCTAAATTCTTCTCAGTGGGCGATTGTACACATCACAGGGTTTAGTCCTCTAGGTTTTGTTCTCTGCCCCTTAAGTTGAAATGGTGGGTTCTTAATTGAAACCCACCATTTCAAATTTTTCATCATATTAAGGCAAGGCACCCAATTTATTTATTTTTTCGTTAAAGCTAGAGCCTGTCTATGGCTAGGGGACAAGCTGCCAATGGGCTAAGTGTCCCCTAAGCTGTGAGGGACTCTTGTCATTCCCTCTGCAGCAGCAGCAGCAGCAGCACCCTACAGGGCCATGCAGGTGGGATGCTAGTGGTCTGGGTGCAGCCCCAAGTCAAAGGCAGCACCAAGCGTGATCCAACTGTTCCCCAAACCTGCCCAAAGAGTAGCATCCCATGGGCTTCCAGCAGGCAGGCTCAAGGAACAGTTGGATTGGGCTGGGTGCTGCCTCCAAGTTGAAGGCACACCTAGCCTGCTAGCAACTTGCCTAGGTGGCCCTAGGGGGTGCTGCCACCAGAAAGAGGATGGGGGCCCCCACACAGCTCAGGAGATGCTCAGCTTACTGGCAGCTTGCCCCCTGGCTGTAAGAGATGGGCAGGCTCCGCTAAAAAAAAAAGGATCAGGAACCTCACTTGGCCCCCTTCAGGTGCCTGCTGAAAGCTGAAGTGGTGAGGGGCCTGATCCTTTTTCTTTGTGGAGTCTGGCCACCTCTCCCACAGCCAGAGGGGTGAGCTGAGAGCTGCAATGCATCATTGAAAACTAAATTACATCTGATTTGCAAAGATGCAAACTAATCTAACCCCCCCAAAACTGGTGCACTTGTAACGTGTGATATCATTAAGCCACACAAAATGACATTTTTATCATGTGTACGCCATGGCGACCATCCTGTGTAGAAGTGCCCAGTGGTGGCAGTTGATAGAACAAGAAGCAATGATTTCAAGTTGCAGGAAGGGAAGTTTAGGTTAGATATTAGGAAAAACTTTGACTAGGAGGGCAGTAAAACACTGGGACAGTTTACCCAGAGAGATTGTGGAATCTCCACCCTTGGAGGTTTTTAAGACCCAGGTAGAGAAAATTTTGGCTGAGGTGATCTAGTTGGTGATAGTCCTGCTTTGAGCAGGAGGTTGGACTAGATGACCTCCTGATGTCCCTTCCAGCCCTAACTTTCTAGGATTCTATGATTCTATAACAATTCAATGACCATTCTTGTACAAATTGTTGCACAATTCTTGTGCTAAGTGATGCCTGAAATAAAGATAATGAAAAACTCTTACAAGTATTTTTGTGATGACAGTTCTAGTCCTGTAAAATATAAAAGATATGAATGTTTCATAGAGGATGAAAGAACCTAGTTGTATTGCTGAGGTGAGGTATTTTTAATGTTATGGAAAAAATGTGGGAAGTATTTTTGTGGATCATATCTTTTACTGGCCCAACTGTGTAGCTGGAAGAAATGCAGATAAGCATCCAGGTTCCAAGAACCCTCTCACAGGCCATGTCTATGTGTGCTCTTTACTGCAGAGTAGACTAATTAGCTGCAGAGTAAAGTGATACTGTCTACATATGCAAAAGTATTATTGGCCTGTAGTACACTAATTAACACCACCCTGAGATAGTACTGTTGGGGGACAGTATTATCTTACAGCTGGGTAATTAACTTCAATTAAACACATGAGTAAATTCTTTCCATAGGAGTAACTTGCACCTGATCAGCCTAGCTATCAGGGGCCAGACTCCTGCCCATTGCCTAGCTACAAATCTCTGCATTTTCAGCATTCTTGTGCCCCAGCCAGACCCTTCTCTGCTCAGTGCCACAGGGCAAGAGTAGCCCTGGTGTAAACTGCTTCATCCCAGATCAAATTGCTACTGTCCCAGGCACATGTGTAAACACTGCACCTGGGAGTAGTTTACACCAGCTTAAACTGCTCCAGAGTTTACTGCATGTGTTAGATATACCCACAGAGCACAGAAAAGGTTAACTGATCTTTCCCCCCTCAACAGTTGAAACAGTAAGAGATAAATATTTGCATCAGTCCAGATTGCCATCCCATCAGGAGTATAGTTGATCCATTCTTTTTCCACATAAAGGAAATGTAATTGTCCTGAGGCAAGATTCTTTTGAGTGTTTTCCCTTGGGCAACAGGTCTGTATAGGACTTGAAGAATAAACTACCAAATGTGCCCCATATCTGGGTCAGATGCATGCACTAGAATTTTAAAACAATATATCCATTTATATTCTAGGTTTGTTATATATAAGAAAGGATTTGCAAAACAGAGTTTATAGATCTATTTTTTACTTCTTTCAGATGTTTGTGTTGGTTATATGGTTTTATTTCATCACACTAGACAGATGTGCTCTCATGAAAGTCTATTCACTGACAGATGAAAAATAGTGCACATCAATAGATGAGTAACTAAGTTACTTCTTATGGTCTGAGACATCTGGGGACATCAAAGGAGACCTTTATTAAAGGACTGATGGTACCACTGACATCAGTCATCAGAAAGATTGTTTGTGTTGCACATGTCAATCAACCTTGACCATTACTTAGTTTAACTGAATTTTAAAATTTGCTGCTGGAAGGAAAAGCATTGATTTCTGTTTATTGTTTATACTACTGGTGCCTGGGATTTTATGCTTACATGTACATGGCATGCATCTCCCCACGGATATTAACTTCCCAGGGATTTAAGTGGGGAATCGACATTTATATCTATAAGGAATCAGATGTAGGTGGTCTAGCCTAATGTTTTGGCCACCCAGGGGAAGCAGGGCCTGGGGATGGGTTAAGTCAGGAGCCATATAGCAAAGCCAGGGGGAAATCCAGATGCAGAGCTCACAACACAGTCCAGGATTAGGATTTGGGGGTCAGATGTAAGGTACTAGTGCAAGGTGCAATCCACAGAGGCAAGTCTAAAAAATAGAGTCAAACAAGGGTCAGGAGGAGCCAAGAAACAGAACCACAGAGAAATCTAAAGCCAAAATCCAAAGATAAGGTGAAAACCAGTGTCAGGAACCAGAAGAACCAGATTGCAGGAACCAGAAAGCTAGCTACAGCAGAACATGCAGACCCATGGTCCTAGCTGATGTTAAATAAGTAAGTGGTGCCAATCAGGAGGATTGCTGCTCTTAAATTGGGGCAGAGTTCATTAGTTGAGGCTTACTACAGATGTGACTGCTGCAGCACTTGGCTCAGAATGGCCTGCCTGCCCAGGGTCCCTGACAGCACTGGGCCCAGGCTGGTCAGCATTCCTGACAGTATCCAAGAAAGTCATAATGGAAGTTATTATGAAAAATGGCATTTATACCCATCATTATGATTATGATCAGATTCATAAACATAACTAAATAAACCAGAGAATATTCTTCACAGCATTTAGAATAAAGTAAATTGTACTTATGCTCTACAGTTGGGGGGGAAGGGGTTAAAATGAAAAAAAAACCTTCAAAAAACCAAACCCAACCCCTTCCCCCCTTTCTTTTACAATTAGTAATTCTGCAAAACAATAAAAGGATACATCCTTACAAAAGCTAAATATTTTAGAAAACATGTTTAAAAGGTTTTCTATAAGTAATTTTAGGGATATTACAAATGAAGAACAGTTGCCTTAAAAACAACCAACCAAAATGAGTGTTTGGTTTTAAAGGGTTCTTTAATACTGTAGAATATACTTATTCTATAATAAATCAAATTCCTCAGAAGACATAGGAGAACTAGCTATTCTGAGTATAGCTGTAGCCTCATTCCAATTAAGAATGCTTATATAATTGCACCGGATATATATGAGTTAATAGAATTAAGATAGTTTACTATTTTTGGAGCTTAAGAGACATGCTAAAGTTTTCTCTCTCATCATATCATTCTATATACCTCTGGTGGTTTTAGGTTCACCAAGGATAATGCAAAAAGATTTCTAATTTCTGGTGAACTTTGCCACATACAAATGCTTCTTCTTCCTTCTGAATTGGAAATAAAAGGGAATAAAAATCCAATTGTTGATTTTTCATGTAAAAATCTGAAAATGTTTAGAAAAATAATTTTAGGAAAAAATCCAATTCTTTAAAAACGTGTTGTCAAAATGTGTCAAAAGATTAGTATAAGAGTGATGTAGCAGTAATGATGTAGAAATGATGTGAGAGGCAAGGATTACTTAGAGCAAAACTTCACTGTGACATCACATGAAACAGAAGAACAAGAAAATTTGAAATCTGTTCTCAGTAGGCAAGTAGAAGAGAAATACAATTTCTACCTTTTTGCTGGTTTTCCAAAGTATATCCTAGCCAACCTATAATCAGTTACCAGTTTGGGATCTTCAACAGTTCAGAAAAATGATTTGAAGTTCACCTTTAAGCACTTTCACCATTTCAATATTGAAGGTTCAAAGATGGCTTTACAAAGTTTACCAGTAGTTTAAAGAGAAGTAGGATCCATAAATGAGCAATAAATCATTATTTTGAAAAGGTCATTCAGCACAATTGAGCTTAGCTATCTTGCATCAAAATACACACAGGACATTATTGCCAAGAATGTGGGATGACAGCCAAAGCATAAGCTTTCTATATAACTGCAGAGGAACAGGTTACTCTGAAGCCTAGTGTCAGTAATATGATGACATTTGATTCCATCTGTGATAAGCTGAACTCTGTGGTATTGTGTACTGTCACTTTTGGCAATGGCTTTCCAAATAAAAACTTCCCATCATAAAATCCTTTGCTTGTACACTTGAGGCAGAGCTGAATCTCATGCTTGTAGAACTTGAACTACCTGTTAAATACACCCAACTTTTCATGGTACTTGAAAATATTATCATTTATTACTTGTATTAATAGGGAGATGGATTCCAGTTTGTCCCTCAGTATGTGAGACCCTGTAGAGAAGGACAGTCATTTCCCTAAAAAGCAGACAATCAAATTCAAGACAAACAAACTGTAGTTACAACAAAAAATGGGACTGGGAAGGAAAATGAAGGATACAGGCCCTTAACAGATCATTGCTTTAAGCCACTTCTCCTCCATAATTGTATAATTATAAACATCAGGTGGTGAATATAACAGGCCTCTACAGCCCCTTTGTGTGGACGCTAAAGTTGGCAATTTAGCATGAGCAATTTGGCAGAAATGGCCATTGATGAGGGATTTGAAGGATGAGGGGGTAGTGGTTATTTAAATTCATCCTAGGAGGTGTTTCCTTCCAGAGGGAAATGGCATGAAACAAAAACATGTGTGAAATTAATGACAAAGTAGATTATAGAGGCAAACCTCACTGAGATAGTACTAGGCATTTGTTTAAGGTTACTTACTGACTTTTGTCAGGAGAGGAAAGTAGACACAAAAACCTTGCTCAGGAAGCCTGAAGATGGGAAATTCTTTTGTTTTGAATTATTTATAATGTTAGTGTTGCTGCAGTTTCATCAATGGGACACAAACAAAGAGGTCTTTGTTTTTCTTGGTTGCCCTAAAATTCTAGTGAGCATAGCTTAATACCTGAAAAAATAGGGGGAAATGTAATTAGTTTCTGTCAACCTGAATAGAGCTTACATTAGCTTTGATTTTTAAGGGTGGGGCAAAGAAACATGAGGATGCATGATCTCTCTGACACACACACACCCTGTACAAATAAACATGACAATGCTTGCATTTGTACATCAACTAATTTTATAGTAGCTGATTGAACTCCTCCACATGGTTTCCTTTAAGGTTGCAGAGTAAAATTAACATTTATCCAAAATGAATTATTGTAAGGACCCAACCACGGGCAAATATCTATTAGGCACATTATTAAATCAAGCATTTTGTTTCACACACAGAGGACACTCAGTCCATTAACCCCCATCTGTTTTTGCTAAATGCATATCTAACATTTAAAAAATCCCTACATGCGCGCGCACACACACAGAAACAGCCGCAGGCAAGAAACAAAGTTTACCCAAGTCTAATAGCTTCCAAACTATCCATGTTGGATTAAAGAAATAAAAGCATAAGTGAAATTCACTGAGTGGAACAGAAAGGGGTCACTTTAGTCATCAGACAGAAAATAATAGAGATACACACTTTTATATGAAGGTTTCAGTAGCTGTGAATTCCAATTAATAGACTCAATCCTGCAAATCTGTTACAAGGCTGCCAATTGATTTACTTATGAGTTAGGATTACTGATGTAAGGAGCCAACAGATATAACCCAATATTTGCAACACAATTTCCTTTTTTTATTGTGTTTCATGGGAGGAATAGGAAGCAAGACAAATAGACAAGCTTCACTTTTTTTATTTGAAAAGTTCTTAGAGATTCATTTTGCTGTTATAACCAACATATGAGTGGTATATATTTTTATGGCAGAACTGAATTCTTCTGTAGAATACATACACCAATATATCTAATTCACCGTTGCAATAAATACATGGTGAACACCGTAAAAATCATTAGCGTTTCAACACTAACATGAAGGTCCTATCTAATCTGAAGTAAGTGTGGATAGTATTTATCTTCATTACACAGTAAATCATTTTGGAGATAAAACAGTGACATTTGAATTGTGCCCTGGATCTAACTGCAGTTTAGGAGAGTTAGAAAACCTTTTACGTGCCATCTCTAAGACACTTCGTGGGATAGTCAAAGTAAGCAACCATCAGTAATGATACCATCAGCCAGAGTAGTTTACTTGAAAGAAAAAACCCCACTGCTGTAAGAGACTTCAGTATTTTGTAGATACTATAAAGTGAACATGCAGTGCAATTAGCCATCAGAGTAGAGAATCCCAGTGTAAAATACTGAATTAAAAGTTGAAAGTTTTCCTTTTAAAGTGTTTACACTGGTGTGGCCTAGACCAGTATGAAACTTTGTTCACAGATAAGGCTATGATGATCTTTTCTGAAGATGAAACAAAGAAGAAATGGGAGAATCTTCCTTACTGTTAAAAAGCAAGAAGTAGAAGAAAATTTTAAATCTGTTAAACATGAGGCAGAAGTCAAGAAAGACTGATCTTAGTCACAACCCCACTATAATCTAATATATATTGTTAATAGCTGGCTTTACATGAGTTATGTATTCTGGGCACTGAGGAAACCTAGCCCTGGAACAGGCTCTAAGATTTTTGCTCTGAGCTAGCTTAATAGAGAGCCGGAGTGATAAAGGAGCCTGACATCAGGTACGTGGAGCCTAGACCTATTCTTCTGATCAGTTTAGAAGTAGCTATGCATGCACCCTTTTTGGTGCATAATGATATTTAGTGATACAAGGAAAATTGTCATTGAGCAAGTCACTTGCTTACTAACGTCTAAAGTCAAAACATATTGAACACAAACATTACAAAAAAAATGAACACCTGTTATCTACAAATTACAACACAGATGAAGTTTTAAGCCAAGTGCGGAGGAAGATGACACATGGAGAAAAGCAGAAGGATTCTGTGTCACTTATCATAGGAACTTGAATAGATTAAAGTTAAAAAATAGTTCTTGCTTTAGGCATGCTTTTACTAATTTTTTTTTTTTTCTCGCTCCCCCAACCCCAATTTGGCTCAGTGAACTGATTCACCTTCTGAACAATTCTAAGTTGCAGCTACTTTACACATTGCTATAAATGTTTGTTTAACATTGTTTAACAGGAGAGTAACATACCCCAACACACTTAAAATCTGAAAAAAGAGGAAATATACACAAAGAGCATCATTGTATGTGGGTCACAGAATCACAGAAGTTAAATTCCCCATGGATAGTTCTCTACAGCATAAGATAATTCCCTACAACAACAGTGCTTTATCATGGCCACTTCTAGATTTGGCAGGACTGAAGAGGGAAAAAGGAATAACAGAGGCAGAACTGGCTAGTCCTGCACCCTGGACACTAGCAGGGTACAACTGGGGGAGCAGCTGCCAGAGGTTTGTTTCTGTGGGGGGAATGGCATCCAAAAAAAGAAAAGAAAAGAAAAGAAAAATGTGATGACATGTATGTCAAGCAGCCATTTAAACATTGATTTTCAGTGGCAATAAGGTGACATCTCTTTCCTCTCCCACCCCCAAAAGCAGCAAACCTTCAGCTGCTGCTCCTATACTGTGCACAACCACTGCATGCTTTGCTCTTCCCACTTCCCTCTGTAGGGAATGTAATGTGCAGTGGGAGGAAGGGGAATGGGAGGGTGAGGACCCCCCCCCCATCTCTATTTCAGTGCCAGCCTCCTAAGACAGCACCTAGGGCTCAAGCCTCATTCACCCCGACATCACTATGCTACAAGGGACTGGCAAAAAGACAAAGCAAATGGACAGGGGAAACAGCCAGTGTCCGGTTAGTAACTGCTTTGTTCAACTCAGTTGATCTAATCAACCTGCCTGTTACCTCTTTTAGCAGAGCCACCTCTCCCTTTCCCTTTCAGATACAGACTAGAAAAAAAAAATCAGTATGTTGAAATATTAACTAAACCTCTCCTAACCATAAAAAGTCCATCTTGGATTCAGCTTTGGAAATGGACCAACATTTTGTGGTAGTATAGGGGCTGAATGAAGGGCATCAAGTGCTAATTTTTTTCCATACCGTTTGGCCTATCCCTTCTTGTGACTTACTGTAAGCCACTTTGAATCATTCCAAATTGATCTACAGCACAATATCTCAACAGTTTATGACTTTTCATTGCTGTTATATTTTTTCTATGACCTTGAAATGTGCTAAATGTTATAAATAATACAGTTTATTCATGAAGTTCCATAAAGAACATTTAACACTAAGTATCCAATATGTAGTAAAGAACTCCAGATTCAGCTCCATGGATGGTATTACAATTTGAGACCAGTTTGAACCTAATTTGAACCCACACTTCTTACCAGAGCAAATTAATTGTTGTTATTCATGTGTCTTAATAAGCTTTTGGCTGCACTATAATGAAGCCCTGGGAAAGCCTGCCAGCACAGAGCTAAAGCCGGCAAGTGTTTGGTCAGACTAATTAATAATATGTCTCACCCCAAGACAGAATGAATAACAGTCCATTAAAGGGTGAGAAAAATGTCTAATCAGTGGGGCTTTTCTTCAGTCCGCTAGCATTTATGAATGATTTGCTGTACATGTGAATCTAGCTTTTAATTCTTTATATGCTCAAACAGAAGCTAAACACAGGAATTGTTGTGTTATAAGAGCTACTGATCTCAACAGAAATAGTGTAAAATTAGCACTTCTCATCCATTTACTATTGTCTGTGCAGTTACTTATGGTTTTTGACCTAATAACTAGAATTTGAAAGTGGAGAAAGAAGAACATGGCATTGGTCATATTATATCTATTCCTTGTATGATGGAGAAAATGATTACCAATAGCTTTCATTTTAGCATCTCAACTGCTTTAATTTTTTTTTTAAAGCATAAGAACCTTTTTAAGGCATTTTAAATTACATCACTAGGTTGTTGTTTTCAGAAGTGCATCAGTTAGTCGTTTTTTTTCTGAGTTTGGGGTAAATGCAGGGTACTGTTATAAAATGTAAATCCAGCATGCCTAGAAAACAATAACAAACAAAAGCCATGTACAGACAATTGGTCCAATTGAAGTCAGGGGTAATGTTTCAATGACTAACAGTAGCCTATTCTACTGCACATTAAAGCAGTGTGTAAAAAAATGTGCTAATACGCTAATGTGCAGTAGAATAGGCTACTGCTCATTAAGTGTCACCTAAGAAGTGCATGCTTGCACTACTGCACAGTACAGCAGCCTAATATGCATTTCGTAACTCAGGGTGCCTGTGGATGTGCAGGATGCCTGCTCCAAACCACTGCAATTAGAGCAGACTTGATTAAGCAAGTGCTTATTAGCACGCTTCAGTAGTCTCAGCATCTTGTGTATTCAGCATCCCCATGCTTCAAAATAGTGGCAGGGCTGCTTTAACCAAAGCTTGTCAGATGAGCTTTAGTTAAAATCCTCCTCCCCCCTCACCCCCCGACTGTCATTTTGAAGCATGGGACCCTGAATATACGAGACACTGCAGGCACTCTAATTAAATGCCCCCTGCCCCCCCGCCCTTCAGAGCACATATAAAGATGCCATCATACTGGGGATACTAAATTTAATGCACATTAGTACAAATTCATTAAATGCATGTGCAGACATGCACAAAAGTTATTATTTTTAGAAGCATTTTTCTATCAATCATTCAGATAAAAAAATCTACTCTCATGCATAAGGGAAATATGTATCTTGCTGGGAATAATTGCTGGCTGTATGGTTTTGGATGATATTTCTCATTTGTTACTATGAACCATGGATTATGCCTTAGTATTCTACATCTTATTGTGTTCTATGTCATCCCTTTCTCAGGCTGTAATTAGCCTTTGCTTTTTTTTTTTCTTCAGTGCAGCTGCTGCCAGAGTTACCACATCTACTAAAGACATTACAGCAGAGATCGGCAGTGTCTGGCCTATGGGCTGGATGGGGCCCTACACCAGACTCCATTTCCCATAATCCTCTGCCCACATCACTGTGGCCAGTGTCCATGGAGACCCCCATACCAGTGGGACTGTGACAGCATGGGGCCGGGGTTTCTCAGCACTGGCAGGGAATGCAGCTGGGCAGGGAGCTGCTCCTGTATGGGGGCTGGGATCTTGCAGTGGTGACAGTATAGTCCAGAGCCAGAGCAGAGGTGTGATCTACCACCAGTATGCCCCAGATCCAGGAGGAGAAAAGTGGGTACCGAGGATGTCTGGGCACTGAATTCCAGTTCTGCCCTGGCTCCAAACCATACTGGCACCACTGCAAGATGGAAATCTGGGTCCCATGCTGACATGGCACCACTGTTACTGGGGTCTCCATGGAAACTAGCCACAGCAAAACACAGGCAGGAGCTGCTGGGAAAGGGAGTCTGGCCACCAGATGGATCCACCATTTTGCCCACCCCTGAATTATAATCTCATCTCAGAGAGAACCTGTCAAAAGGCAATCAGTTTTCACCATAACCAGGCACTATATGAAAACTAGATAAACACTCCTTTTTTTCAAAAGATTACTCTTGTCAGGTCTATGACTCAATGATGAAAAAACAAAGTTAATACAAAGTTAAGGCTGTTTGGTGATATCTTGTATCCTCTGAGTATGGGGTTCAGTGGAGTCAAGTTTCTAAAAACCAGGAAATGAGAAGTTAAAGATATACACAACTGCAACCTTAAATCTGTCCCCTAGAAGCTGACAACAGCTAATGGCAATTCACTGCAAGTAATTTTTTTAAAATATAATTTGTATCCAATGCCAAAAGAGCCAAAACTAATTGCAAATCCAAGATTCCAGAACCATAAGTGGCTCTACTACCAGCAAACATCCTCTACCCACACCTGGGGCTTCAGATGTTTCCAAAACCTTTGGCAGGCATCCTACTTGCAGGCCCAAGCCTGGAGGCTTGGGGTTTAGATGCCCCCTAGTTTTGCTTGCCCTTAGCCATAAGGCCCTTGGAGCAAGCAAGGGAGGAATCTCCCATTTCGATAAACTGGACTTAAAGCTGCTGTACCTCAGCAGGTACTGAAACACACCAGAAGAGCAGTTCTCCTGAAAAGTGGTTCAGGAAAACTGCCTTCTTGGACACAGATATGTAGTTAAGGCACTATGCTTTATCTGAGCCTGAAAGAGTAATTCAGCTATAATTAAACTGTCAAGAACAGTTGGGTTGGATGGTAGAGAGGCTAGTTGGAGCACCTTAGGATGAATGTGACTGTGCTATGTGGCAAGCTAGGTGGGGTTTGTGTTGATTCCTTTGCATGACCCCAACACATAATCATGTCTGCCCTAAGTGACCCAATATGTTTCATTTTAGCACTGCTTTGTGCAGGTTGTTTTAGTAAAGGGGTGCAGAATTCTTTTTGCCATGGCAAATTAGGTGGAAGTTGTGGTTTGTGAGTGAGTGGGTGTCTACATGAGATGCTTTACTGCACAGTAGATTAATCTGCACAGTAAAGCATCACCATGCAACCATGCAAAGCAGTTACTCTGCATTTAACTAGGCCAATGTGCTGTTTTCTACAGCCTGCAATACAGGTAGTAGATTTATTGCAAATTAGCTAATGTGCAATTACATAGCTGATCAGGAGCAAATTGCTCCCAATCAGGCTAGGCAGCAGGGGGAAGGAGAACTATCCCCTCCCCTGGGCAGCTGCCTGCTGCTCAACCTCCACTCCATCCAATGGAGCCAATGCCCAGCAGCTGCATGCTGTTGGGGTATGGGACATTTTCTCTGCCCCAGCTCTGAGTTCAGAGCCATCTGTAGCAATAGGCAGCTGCCTGTGGCAGGGGTTCCAGCACTGGGTCTAATCATGGAGCCGGGGCTAAAGCAGCCTGCTACAGGAGAGGAAACGTTGTCCTAGTTTCCTCTGATTGGCCAAGATAGTAGCTGGCCTTGGCCTTGGCAGCTATCTGGGGCAGAGGACAATGTCCAAGCTGCCTCAGAGGTGGACCAGCTTCACCTGTCCCCCAGAGCCCAGACCTAACCCCAGTGTCCCCTGTCAGCCTGAGGCTGGCACATGGGGAACCCAGAGTTTTCCCTGGCTGCCATATGGTAGCAGAGCAGGGCAGGAGTATCCCTGCCCTGAACTGCTCCCATCAGGACCAAATTTGCTCCCAATGGGCACTGTGTAGACATGCTCTCAGGAAAAGCTTATTGCTCAGTATTTTACTGTGCAGTAAGCTTTCTGCACATTAACCACACAAGTAGAAGTGCCCAGTGATGCATAGGTGAAAGTATAAAGTTGAAGAGGTTGTAAAAGTTAATAAGTGTGGCATTCTTCCTGTGAAGTAGGCTAAATCTTTGACTGACTACAGGGCAGGTATATATGTAATCCCTGTTCAGAAGATTTTTGCATGGCCACATATTAAACTGTGCATGACATGGCTCCTAAAAATGTGAATTTAACAGAACTTGACATTCTGGAAAAACACAAAATACCATTGTTTGACCCTACCTCTAGATATATTTTTTCTGAATCCTTCAAACCTAGAGAATTTTATTGTCTCACGTGTGCATGTAGAAATATCACTTTCATGAATTATTTTTAATTTATGCAGTTGTCATACATTTACAGTTGATAACTGCCATGGTAAAGATGAAGGCTACTGAATAATTCTTGATCCACAAGTGTCCATTCAAATCTGATTTTAATGGTTTGCTGTAACAATATGGATTATTCACTTGCATATCTACCAATGCCATGTATGCCATCATCTGCTCACAGTAGCCCTCTGCTGGCTATGTGATAGAATGAATAAACACCAGTATGACATCAGCTGCAGAAAGACATGCAGGCCTGTGGCAGAACATTTTGATCTCGCTGGACAGTCCATCACTGACCTCAGGGTTGCCATTCTTGGTTAGCAAACCTTGTAAAACTGGTCTGAAGAGCAACATGCAGAACAAGAAATAATCCACAGACTGCATTTTGTTAACTGTGGTTTAAACAAACCTATGAATTCTTATCCCATTACCAGGATTAGCTTTTGTGAATCCTTTGGTTTTATGAATATTTTGCCCATTTCCTTCTCCCAGCCTCCTTCCCAACCTCCTTTCTTCCCTGATATTCGAGTCTCTCTCCTACACTGTTCCCTGCATGTCTTTCATAGTATCTGATGAAGTGAGTGCTAACTCACAAAAGCTTGTTCTATATCTAGTACAGTTAGTTTAGAACACACATATCTACACCATCTTCTTCTTGATTTCAGACTAATATGACTTAGGACACCTAGCAAAATTCAAAGCAATTTCTGGATGGACAAAAACTATTTCTCCTTCTAGTTCCTGTGGGTGTCTAAAGATATAGGGCACCTAGAGGAATCATAAACTAGGCCATTATCATCTATGATGGATCTAATCACAGTGCTTTATACTGTAACAACAGCAAAAGAACATTTGTTCTTTAGTCTCTCATGTCACTGGCAGATCTGCATCTTAATACACAGATACAATACAGACATGTTCACTGCTTGTTCAAAAGTTGGAAAAAAACATGTAAGTTTGGAATCAAACCAAATGTCACAATTCTATTGGTATTTGAATCTTTAAAACATTTTGGCTAGATTTTCCTGCTTAATTATTCTTCAAAATATATTATAAATATTCAGGGAAGGAACCTCAGCTGGTATACATACATATGCTGATATGTAGATCTGGTTCACTGAAAATATAAATTTCTCTATTTTACATTTTTTCTATGTGTTCAGAAAGAGTATCAGGTCTATCAGCTTTATTCACATAAAATAGTATCAGAGGGTTTTAGATTTCATTCAAGTTAAGGTAATCTTTGGAGCAGAAATAGTGAGGCTATTTTTATATTTACTCTTCCCATTGAAATACAAGGCTAAATAAGGAAGAGTGGTGACTTTAATTTACAAATAATAAAATCAAGCCATGATAAGGAGTAAGGGTCTCTAACTTACTCAGAATTTTCTTCTGATTTCCTAGAAATGTGATGAATCAGAGAGGACAGAGGCAGTAAGAATGCTTCTGCAAATAGTTCACAAGAAGTCTTTTCATTCAGGTCAATGGGCATTTCACATGCAGGATTGGGCCCTTAGCATCCTAACAGAAGCTCTTCCCTCCCATTCCCACTACTGAAAATTAATCCAGGACAGAGCTCAGTATAATTGTTCAGCCTGAAACTGTCCCCTCTACTGTGCTCCTTTTGCCTACCTGAGAGCAGGGTGATCTCAGTCTGGGAAAATCATGGGTTACTACAGTCCTTCTCTTCCCAGAGTGACTGCAGCAGCCCACCGCACACTTATCACTCTGGAGACTCCAGTGCAAGAAACCAGTAGGTGCAGCTTGTGGCTGGTCTTCCTCTCCTATCTCAGTCTATGGGGGGTGGTGGTGGGGGAGAGCAGCTGCTCTCTGTACCTTCTCCAGACCAGTCTCCAGAAAGCACACGAGTCTTTCCTTGAGGCCCCCAGGAGAAGTTAAACTGTGGGAAAGTGTACAATTGGTCATTCTACCAGGAGAATGTCTTCCAGAAGTGACTTCCAACTAGTTGGATCTGGGTTATTTTTCTCCCAGACCTCCCAGAACTGCTATGTTAGGTCCAGGAGAAACAGCGTGAATACTTGTACTCTTGTGGTTTTTACCAGGAGAATGATGATTGTCTCAGAAGAAATGTGTCACTTGTACACAGCCATAAAGAAGTACTGTCAAATTCCAACACTGCTTTGAAAAAAACACCAAATTTTGTCATAAAACCTAGGAGATGCACTTGGGGTCAGGAAGGACTTTTACCCCATGGTCCAACTGGTACAAGATGTCAGGGATTTTGCCATCCTCTGTAGAGTGGGTTGGGGCCATCTCCCTTTAACAACTCTCACTACAGCAGGATGTTGGCTACCACTGTCCCCTTGATTTACCTGTGGCAGGTTAGTGTGTTATGCCATATGACTGTGCCAGTAAAACTCCACAATATTCCCAAAGTGGACAGTTTTACTAATTGGTTCTATAGGTTTTGGATTTATATAGGATGGTTTGGATTTGGATGATCCTGCCTCTGGCGGGCGTTGGATAACCTCTGAAGGTCCCTTCCCATCCTCCTTTTCTATGAAATATTTGGATGTTTCACTATGACCTGTCTGACCAATCTTAACTGCATCTAATCAGGGATCTAGAACTACCTCCCTTGAGCCCCTTGTCTACTCCATCAGGGTAGATAGTCATAGACTCCATCTTCAAGTAGCATATCCTGATAACACCCTTATCTTCAAGTAGCATCAGGATAACAGTTTGGCGATAAAACAAGGCACAACAGATAAGCAGCAAAAAAAATTACGCCCCTCCCCCAAAGATATTACTTATTATAATAAATGGCTTTAATGCTTATCTCATACTAGCTGAGTTCCAGTTGGAACTATTTATAATTTCATACGCTTATTTCTTTTCTATTTTTTATGTCAGAAAACTAACATCCTAGTGTAACTACACACTGTCTTTCTAACACACATCTTTACAGGTGCATATTTTAATACTTTTTTATAGCAACTCAAATGAACACCAAAGCATACCAGAATACTTATGTTTTGGTCTCAGCTGAATCATCATCATAATGCACGGGAGGCTTCAGCTGTCATTTCTAAAATCATTCTCTATTGTCCTTTCTCCAGTATTCAGAATAACTGAAGGGCTTTTCAAAAACCTTTAAAATATGCTGTACTACTGAAACACATAAAAGGTAAAAGCTCCTCTTATTCCCAGAATTCCCACTTGGCCTTGCACGCTCTCAGAATCACTTACTACTGTACCACCAGCTCCACAGAGGGTGAAAAGCAGTGCTACCGCTGTCAGGACTAATACTTTAGCCTGAGCTGCAGCTACTGCATCTCATGTCAGTTAAGCTTTCTCCCAGTGAATGACACTGAAAGAACAGGCTGTCAATACTACTAACTCTGCTTATCAGACAAACACTTTCACTGCCTGTAGGTACCTTTTTAGTACCTAATTTTTTCCAGTAATTAAATGGGAAGTGCAAATCCAGGATATAATGTAATAATAAAAGCAATTACATTTTACCAGTAGGTGTCACTCACTTGTTAGATACCAAACATTAACTATGCCTGCAGTATAACAACCAGCATATTATACACCTTTATACTGTGAGGCAGCAGACAAGCATAATTAATCAGTACATAGGGACAAAAGGGATCATTTTACAGTGCACTGGTTAAGGAATGATTTTTTTTGCTCTTTAGCTACACATTATGTCACCATAGACACCATGCTACTCTCACTATCTTTTTTTTTCCTAAAAGGGTTTAGGATAGGCAGAATATAGTATAAATGGGTTACACACATCAGAGGATAGTCAGCTTTCTGGAACAACTATGATAATTCCATGAAACGGGCCACCAGATACCAGTTGCCTCCTATATTCAGTGTCTCTTGTTTCTGGAATATGGGATAGGTGATCATTTCCTAGTGTATGTGATTACATCATAACCATGGTGTACACTAGTGTCCTCTATGCCTGACAGTTTGTCCAACAACCTTCTTATCTATACAGTTAATTCAATAAAACATACTGGCAAAAAAGAAATAAATCTTGCTTTGTACTTACTCCCTGGAGAATCATGGGGGCAACACCACTCCAACCCTATTTTAATTATTAGCCTCAGTGGACCACTCCATGATTATGAATGGTAGGAGAGGCTGGAGGTGGAAATTATAATTTTAATGTTATAATAAAAGGTAGTGGTTGCATACACGCAATCAAAGACCAGGTCCTACCATTTTATACCAGTCTATGTGTGCCAAACTTCTGTTCTGTCATGGGTATAGACTGGCTTCTGGTTATTTACAGGTAAAAGTGTAATGTCTGTAACTTTGGGAAAAAAAGGGGTGGGGGAGGGGAAACCCTGTACACATGTTTGTAGTTTCTCTTGGGAAAGCAGCAAATCTCCCAGGAGAAAGTGAATGCCTGTACAATGCCACAGTGAGTACCCTTATTGAAAGAGTATAGAAATTAAACTAATTTTACAGTCTCTGGAAATCCACTTTGGGATGTATTACTTCAGTAACAAAATAGCCTGAGAGAAATCATACTACCAGAAGCTCTAAGCAGGTCTGAAAATCTCAAGTCAAAAGATCTGCTATACACTTATGTCATACTCAAATACTTGGCTATTTGAATGAAGCACATGTTTTGATAGGTTTTTTTTAAACCAAACTTTCAAACTGAGGATTCCCTTTCACTGAAAATAACTGACATATGCAACAGTTGGGAGGCCTGTTGTGTAAAAAAATTATGAAAAATGTATATTAGTCCTCATTTGAGAAAGATTCCACTGAAAGCCATAGGAATATTCATGCGTTACAGACTGCACTCTTTGCCTCTGTTAATTAGGTACATTAATTAGGGTAGAGAACCTGATTTGGCTCTGACATGAAGAATATAAGAATCTTTAAAAAAAAAAAAGAGAGAGATTAACATTAAGACAAAATCCTCATAAAGTTTCCACCAACTAAATCGTCATCAGGCTACTGTGTTAGCTTCATATGCTTTTAAATTTTGCTTGATTTATACGGGTTGCAGCATTGCCTTTTCTTGGCTTTTCTAGCACATTTCTTGGGTAGGGTTACTCTGTTTCCACTTCGTACAAAGAGAGCCCAGATACCCTAGGTCCCCAGGACCAGTGCTAACCTCCCAAAGTTCCCAGTAGCTTTAGCACAACCTTTCCCAGAATGCTTGGAGCTGCTCTGGGTCTATCATTTATATTCTGGAACACAGGAAATGTGTAGCACAAAATACACACAGACTTCCCTTAGCATTTGGATAGGGTTATTTGCACTAAAATAAAAGGAAATATGTACAGCTTTATAAAAAATAAGAAGCCAAACAAACATACCCTTTCTTGGACTTCAAATCCAGGTCTCAAAGTATCCTGCAGCTCATGATTTGTCCTGCAAACTGAAGAGCCTGAGTCTGCCTTTCTTCCTCTCCCAGCTCCACCACACACACATACCTGTTCGAGATCTAATCAGCTTGGTCTTGGTGGGTTATGCAGGTAAACAGAACAACCACTGCTGTAAGCGCTTGCTCTTTTCTTATCTCATGCCCCAAAATTTCTTTTGCAGCTATGAGTCCCCCTGATTCCCCCTATACTTTTGAAAGCAAACATTAAACCTTAGTTACTTTGTTTTGTATTTGATCATTTGCCATTTTGAAGCTCCTGCCCCTACACAAAGGAAAAACACACCAAATACTCTTAAGCTTCAACCAAGCTAGTCTCCCAAGTTGTTGCCATCTCCGTAGGTGGCAATTAAGTTGACAACCTACCTGGAAGGAACAGGGGTATTACTCGATCTCCAGCAGAGGGTAGAAATTTCCACAATTCTATAATATCAGCTAGAATAATTTTATAACTTGAAGCAGAATGCAAACCACCTGGAAAAAAGGGTTTTAAATTTGTTTCATTCAACAGACCTATGACATTTTTAAAAGTAGCAGCAGTTCAGGATTACATTCCTTGACACTCATGGAGTTTTTCTTGTTGACCTGAGCATCCTTGAATTACCATCTGCACACTGCATTTTTTAAGAGATACTGAGTAACATGGCTTTATTTGTCAAAATAAATTAAGACTGTGCCTTTTCTTTTTGTTTGGTTGTCTGGGCCTTTTTGTCCTTCAAATTCTAGGCTTTTTTCTTTTTTCATTTCTGTTTTTTTTTTTCAACTTGGGATTCTCTTGACATGAAGTACTGATATTAAGTACTGTTTCATTTATCATCATGATTCACAATGGTGATGATGATAAGAAACAGGCCCGAACCATTCACAGTAGTCACTGAATGTTCCAAATACTCTTAAACTCCATATTTTTTAACTTTAGTCTCTGAGTGAATCCCAATTCTGCAATAATATAACCCAATTCTGTAGATATGAATGTTTGATTCTGGGGGCTGGCTCAGCTAGAAGCAGTCAGAGATTTGGTTCAGAATCCAAATTTTGAATTTCAAATCTATCTTTCATTATTCTGTATATCATCCAACATATATTGACCCATGGCAGAAGTGGAAGATGCCAAACCTGTCAAAGTCTATGCCCTGAGAATCTTATAATTCAAAAGCAAAATAATGAGACTGGCATGATTTGATCTGCCAAATCAGTAATGAATGTCTATATAAAATACAGAGGATTTTTTTTAAAGTGTGTATAGTTGAAATACGTCATATGCTAAAACACAGAATAATCTAAGCCAATTAGCCTAATTTGATTACATCACAAAAGTATTTACTATGAACAGCATGCAAGAGTGTATTTCAGGGAATATATACAAAATATGTACCCTGGGTATGACCAAAAATTGGATGCAACTGGAGGCCTTAGTGGCAAAATGGTGGGGCTACTCATGGTGGGGTGACTTCTATAAAGTACCACAATGTTGTAACTTCCAGAGTAAGGCTAATTTAGGGTACCTCAAAACCCTAGGGCCCACTGCCTTGGGGGTATTCCTTGGTTGGAAAACATTTTTGATGTCAACAGTGGGGTGAAACGGGTGTATCTTAGCTCCTGTAGTTTTTAATATCTACTTTTCAACCCTGCTTCATCATGCATATAAGGACAGTGTTGGCACTGGATTTATGATCCAGATACCTTGTTCTGGGTGGACCCAAACTCTCAGACCAACCATGACCTCTCTATTCAATATCAGGCAAATTTTATTGATACACAGTGATAATAGATAAGAATAATGGAAACAATCCTATATCTACTAGTCCTTGAGCAGTCACAGAGGGAAGGTACATCTGGCCTGTACACAAGCTTCACATTGAGGTTCTTTCTTGAATGTCAGATGTCAAAATCCTGGAAGGCAAGGGCTGAGCCCTCCCCCCACACCATGGGGATATGGACTGATGATATACCCTCTGTTCATGGCAGCCTTGGGTTCTCCTCTTAGGGACCCTTGCTACTCTGAAATCCCTCCTTTTGTATTCTTTTCCTCCTCTCATGATTCTTCATCTCTGGACATCATGGATTGATTTCCCTGTGGTCATCATACTGTCTGCATTCTGTCCTGTCAGTATATTCCTTTGTTCCAAAAAAATCATCACATGCACACATCTTAATTTGGATATTTATGAGGCCTCTCAATTTGGTCTGTTCACCAAAACTGGAAATTCCAAGGTCTCTGTAGTTTAGCACTGTGACCTGGTGCCAATGGTTCAGAGTCCCTTATCTCTGTTATAGAACAGTGGTACATGTCTTCAGTTTCCCATGCTGTGCATCTGCTGGCTTCAGACACAGTAGGCCTGGAAGGAAAAGGTGTCACAAACAGGCTGTTAGAAATCAATTAACCCTTGCCATTCCCCTGGACCATTGTTCTAATGCAATATCTTTTACCCACAAGCTAATTCCCAAAAGCAAACCTCTAAATATATTTTTCTAGCCAGCAGACAGCATTAATAACATTTATCTTTGAGCCAGACTAGATGGAGGCTTGTTCAATATCACAAGGTTTAGAGCAAAAACCAAGGTGAAACAACCTTGGTTCCTAGAGATTTCCTGTTTGCAGGAATATGATGTGGTCTTGGTTGCCGAAAGTGAATCTTCCCTGAAAAATCTCTTGGGTGGGATTTGCTAAGTCATGCAAGATCTTCAGGATGGCAATTAGTTTCAAGAAGACTGTGATAATGTACCAAAGAGTGGAAGAACTGACACCCAAGATCACTCTGTAGGATAAATATCTTGGTGTTGTTGGCAGTTTTTGTTACTTGGGTTCTGCAATCAGTAGAAATCTTTATCTTCAGACTGAACTGAGTAATAGAATCAGGAAATCAGCTGAGAATTTTTTGGCTATGACAGAAACATGTGTGGAACAACAGTAAGTTATCAGTCAAGGTGAAGATGTGAATCTATCAGCCTTATGTGCTGTTATCCATGCTTTATGGGTCAGAAACATGGACTACATATGCTAAGCACATCAAGAGACCGAGCAGCTTTCAAGTGAGATGTCTGCACAAGATCCTGAAAATAAAATGAGAAGACAAATTATTAGACGCAGAAGTACCGGAGCATACAGAACTGACACACACTACCAAAAGAAGGAATTTGTGATGGACCAGCCATGTCAAAAGAATGGGAGGAGATTGTATTCCCAAAAATATTTTGTATAGAGAGATTTGAGATGGCTGCAGAAAGCTGGGTCATCCTCCATGGTTGTACTACATGTAAAGATGCATATGGTATTCACATTAATGTGTTAAAAAATTACATGAAGTCATTCAACATCAACACAGGAAGCTGGGAGGAGCATGCAGAATCCTGTCCGATCTTGAGGAAACATTTGGCACTGGATGCAGCTCATCATGAAGTGGCTTTGATCCAGAGGATGGAAGTAAAGTGAGAAAGAAGAAAGCAGCGTGTTTAAACTTGGGCTCCAACTCAGACAACATATGGATTTATGAAACTTGCTCTTAAATTGGGCTTCCCATTCACAAACAGATATATCAGGCATCTGACTAGACCTCTTATGTGTAAATCATGATCCAGAGGATCAATAGTTGTCTACTATATCCAAAATTTGGGTGCTTTGTTGAATCTTTTCTCAGCTATGCAAAGGTCTTTTTCCTACAGAATTAGGCAAGAAATCTCTTGTAAAAAAGCAATGTTATGAGATGCTTTTTTTTTTAATTGATGTGAAGTTTGAAACAAAGATGAAAAGCTCCATAGAAATAACAAGGCTTTGAGACATTCCCAGATTTTTGGAAAGGGGTCAGAATTCTGGGAATCCTTTTCCCTCTTCCCCCACAATAAGCATCTCTAATATGCAAACAGTGAAGAATATTATCAAAGATAACTCTGTGTATTATGATTGTATGTAAACCATCTATACTACATCTCAACTAGTAATCTAGATAGAAAGAAAAGAAATGGAATGGACATTAATACAAAACAAAAACAAGGGACTAAACAGGGACTAAACCATGCACTGGAGCGCACATGGGAGGGCTTGAGACCCTGCCTGTGAGCCCCCCAGGGTAGACAGTCCCAGCCATAGCCAGCCCACCAGTGGCATGCCATGGATAGGCACATGCTGCACCCCAAGGGTCTTCTCAGGATCTGCGTCCCCACCCCTCAGCACCTCAGAGGCCTCCATCCAGACAGAGCCCATGGTTCGAGGTTCCACACAGATGGAGACTCTGGCTCTCAGCTGCGGGGGCTGCCTGTCCCTTTTTCAGGCTCTGGGACCCAGGAGCGTGGCCATCTCCCCTTGTGAGGTATGTTCCCTTTTGGGTTTTCTGGTATGCCAGCTGGAGGAGCTCCAGGCCTCAGTTCAGAGACTGTGTGCCATCAGGGATGGTGAGTGGGAGATAGACTCCTACTGCCAGGCCCTTCTCCCCTGGGAGGTGGAGAGTAGATCACAGTCTCCCTCCAGAACAAGGGAGGACTTGAGGACCTCCCTTACTGTTCAACCCAGGGGTTGGACCAAGGTGGTCAAGAGCCCCAAGACCTGCTGCACCAAGGTCCCCACCCTGCTGGAGATTTGCAACAGGTATGAACCTCTTGCAGCCCCAGCAGAGCCTGCTGAATTGCCAGCTCTCACAGGGAACTCAGGCACTACTGTAGCTACTGCCCCCACTCTCCCCAAGACAAAACACAAAGTATTTATTGTGGGAGACTCCATCCTGAGGGGGACTGAGGGGGTAATATGCCACCCCGACCCCTTAGCCCCGGAAGTTTGCTGCTTCCTGGGAGCCTGAATCTGAGACATTGCGGAGAAGATCCCTAAGGTCCTCCAGCCCATTGACCACTACCCCATGCTCCTCATCCATGTGGGCACCAATGACATGGCTTGAAGTGCTCCCAGCTGGATCATGAGGCACTACAGGGATTTGGGAGTGGGGCTTAAGCGTCTGGAGGTGCAGGTGGTGTTTTCTTCAATCCTCCCAGTCTTGGGCTATGGGCTGAGGAGGGAGAGGAGGATCCAGGTAGTTAACCAAAGGCTGTGGTGCTGGTGTCATCGGGAAGGCTTTGGCTTCCATGACCACAGTCAGCTTTTTGGTGAGAGAGGCAGTGAGCTGCTGGGAAGGAATGGCCTCCACCTCTCTCCACTGGGGAGGAGGCTTTTCTCAGCCAGACTGGCTGACCTGCTCTACCGGGCTTTAAACTAAGCCCACCAGGGGATGGGGTGACCATTGCTACTGCTGGCCCACTTAGCAACCCATCCAAAGCCAGCAAGCCAAGGCATTTAAGGGAACCCACCCCTGCCTCAGCCCTGGAACAAACTGTAGGCAAGGCAAGGGCCCCCAAAGGGACACTTGCATGCCTATACAGAAATGCCAGGAGCTTGGTGAATAAACAGGAGGAACTTTTCCTGCTGCTAAACATAAATAACTATGATGTCATAGGGGTAACAGAGACCTGATGGGACTCCACCCATGACTGGGCCACAGGTATAGATGGCTATACCCTGTACAGGAGGGATTGAGTGGACAAAAGGGGTAACTCTCTATGTCAAGGACACCTAAGCATCCCTGCAAGCTGACATTGGCACCCACGGTAGATGACTTGAGACCCTATGGGTTAAAATTCATGGGGAACATGGCACAGGGGATACTATGGTGGGAGTCTACTACAGACCCCCTACCCAGAGACCTTGACCAGGAGTTTGCCAGGGAATTGGCTGAGACCACATGCTCCCAGTGTAGTGGGAGACTTTAACTACCCAGATATCTCATGGGAGGAGTACTTAGCCAAATCCGAGTGGTCACAAAGATCTCTCATGTGTGGATGACCTCTATCTGATGCAGGAAGTCTATGGGACGATGAGAAGTAAAGCGCTGCTCAACCTTGTCCTGGAAACCAGGGATGACCTAATCAGTGACCTAACAATCGAAGGAAAGCTGGGTGACAGTGACCATGAGCTGATCACCTTCACCACCTGCCCTAAAGCTGGCAAGTCAGTTGTAATACAGAAGTCCTTGACTTCAGGAAAGTTGACTTTGACAAGCTAAGGAGGTTTGTCAGTGAGGCCCTAATGGGCCACAAGCCAAAGGGGAGGGGAGTCCAGGACAAGTGGTTGCTCCTCAAGGGAGCTATCCTGGATGCACAAGAAAAGTCCACCCCATCTCAGAGGAAAGGCAGAAAAAGGGCACAGCACCCCCCTTGGCTCTCCAGGGAACTGGCGGACCTCCTGCATCTTAAAAGGAAGACCTACAAAGGATGGAGGACTGGAACCACCACCAAGGAGGAATATTCTGCTCTCATCCAGACCTGTAGAGAGCAAACCAGGAAAGGCAAGGCTGCGATGGAACTCGAGCTAGCTAGATATCAAGGATAATAAAAAGTCCTTTTTTAGATATGTGGGGAGCTGGAGGAAAAGCAAGTGCAACATTTGACCCCTGCTAAACCAGATGGGACAACTGACAACCGATGCCCATGAAAAAACAAACTTACTTAATGGATAGTTTCTGTCAGTTTTCCACCAGTCCCATGGGATGCCCCTGCCCACTGTGGGTCAGGGAGGCCCGGGTGAGGGAAATTCTTTTCCCTCCATTGAAGCTGACCTCATAAAGGAATACCTTGACAGGCTGGATACCTTCAAGTAAGCCGGCCCTGATGGTTTACACCCAAGGGTACTCAAGGAGCTGACAAGCATCATAGCTCACCCCTGGCACAGAACTTTGAGAACTCCTGGTGCTCTGGTGAAGTGCCCAAAGATTAGAATAAGGCCAATGTCATGCCTATCTTCAGGAAAGGGAGGTAAGTGGATCTGGCAAACTACCGACCCATCAGCCTGACCTCTGTCTTGGGGAAGATCTTGGAAAAGATCATGAAATAGGCCATCCTTAACAGACTAGGTGACAGCAATATCCTGAGAGATACCCAGCATGGGTTTGATGTGAGTAGGTCTTGCTTGACCAATCTCATTTCCTTTTATGACCAGTTGACCTATCACCTGGACAAGGGGGAAGAAATTAATGTCGTATATTTTGACTTCAAAAAAGCCTTCAATCTGGTATCCCATGTTCACTTTTTGGGAAAACTGCTTAACTGCTGCCTCGACCTCACCACAATCCACTGGCTGGGGAATTGGCTCTCCAGTAGGACCCAGAGGGTGGTGGTTGATAGAAACCAATCGTCTCAGTATGAGGGATCCTACTGGTGACCACAGGCCTCTGTCCCAGGGTCTGTACTGTTTAACATCTTCATCAATGTTGTAGACATTGGTGTAAGAAGCAGACTGGCCAAGTTTGCCAATGACACCAAACTCTGGGGTAAAGCATCCACACCTGAGGATAGGAGGGTGATCCAGGCAGATCTTGACAGGCTCATGAAATGGGCGGATGAGAACCTGATGAGTTCAACACTGAAAAATGCAAGGTTCTCCACCTTGGGAGGAAAAACCTGCAGCATGCTTATGGGTTCGGCAGTGCTACACTGGTTAGCACTACAGATGAAAGGGACTTGGGGGTCATGATTGACCACAAAATGAACATACGTCTTCAATGTGATGCTGTGGCTAGTAAAGCGAGCAAAACACTGCTTGCATCCATAGATGCTTCTCAAGGAAATGCCGGGATATCATTCTCACATTGTACCCGGCCCTGCTGAGGCCGCAGCTGGAGTATTGCATCCAGTTTTGGGCTCCACAATTCAAAAAGGATGTGGAGATGCTTGAGAGAGTGCAGAGGAGAGCCACGCACATGATCAGAGGTCAGGAAAACAGACCTTATGACGAGAGGCTGAGAGCCATGGGACTCTTCAGCCTGAAAAAGCACAGGCTTACGGGTGATCTGGTGGCCACCTATGAGTTTATTGGGGTGCTTATCAGGATAGGGGGGAATGCCTGTTTACCAGAGCACCTGAAGGGATGACAAGATCAAATGGTCACAAACACCGCCATGACTGATTCAGGCTGGACATAAGGAAGAACTTCTTTACTGTACGAGCCCCCAAGGTTTGGAATCGACTGCCATCAGAGGCGGTTCAAGCACCCACTTTGAACACCTTCAAGACACATTTGGATGCTTATCTTGCTGGGATCCCATGATCCCTGCTGACTTCCTGCCCATGGGGCAGGGGGCTGGACTTGATGATCTTTCAGGGTCCCTTCCAGCCCAAATGTCTAAGAAATCTATGAAATCCTGTCCTTTATCACATTTTTTCAGTTCCTAATATCATTCATAATTTGTTAAATATAATGTGAAGCAACATCAATAGTGTCAATGTGGTTCTTTCCCACCAGTTTTTAGTCTTTCAAGTCTTAGAGCCCCAGCTACTCCTTTACATCCTATTGTTGTCCTGATTCTTCTGACAACCAATGCCCATGAAAAAGCAAACTTGCTAAATGGGTACTTTGTGTCAGTTTTTCACCAGTCCCATGGGACGCCCCTGCCCACTATGGTCAGGGATGCCTGGGTGATGGAGATTCCTTGCCCTCCATCGAAGCTGACCTTGTGAAGGAACACCTTGACAGGCTGGATACCTTCAAGTAAGCCGGCCCTGACGGTTTACACCCAAGGGTACTCAAGAAGCTGGCAAGCATCATAGCTCAGCCCCTGACACAGTTCTTTGAGAACTCCTGGTGCTTTAGTGAAGTGCCCAAAGATTGGAAGAAGGCCGATGTGGTGCTTTTCTTCAAGAAAGGGAGGAAAGTGGATCCAGCAAGCTACAGGCCCACCAGCCTGACCTTTATCCTGGGGAAGGTCTTGGAAAAGATTATCAAAGAGGCCATCCTTAACAGACTAGCTGACAACAATATCCTGAGGGATACCCAGCATGGATTTGTTGCAGGTTCATCTTGCTTGAGCAATCTCATTTCCTTTTACGACCAGGTGACCTATCACCTGGACAAGGGGAAGATATTGATGTCTTATATCTTGACTTTAAAAAAGCCTTCGATCTGGTATCCCATGATTACCTCTTGGCAAAACTGGCTAACTGTGGCCTTGACCTCACCATGATCTGTTGGGTGGGGATTTGGCTCTGTGATAGGACCCAGAGGGTGGTGGTTGATGGAAGCCAATCATCTTGGTGTGCGGTCACCATTGGGGTCCCTCAAGCCTCTGTCCTAGGACCTATACTTTTTAACATCTTCATCAATGGATGTAGATGTTGGTGTCAGCAGTGGGCTCGCCAAGTTTGCCGATGACACCAAACTCTGGGGTAAAGCCTGGGGTAAACCTGAGGACAGGGGGTGATTCAGGCAGATCTTGACAGGCTTATGAAGTGGGTGGATAAAAACCTGATGGTGTTTAATACTGAAAAATGCAAGGTTCTCCCTCTTGGGAGAAAAAATCTGCAGCATCCTTATAGGCTCGGCAATGCTACGCTGGTTAGGACTACAGATGAAAGTGACTTGGGGGTAAAGAAAACAGACCTTATGATGACAGGCTGAGAGCCATGGGACTCTTCAGCCTGGAAAAGCGCAGGCTCAGGGGTGATCTGGTGGCCACCTATAAGTTTGTCACGGGTGCTCATTCAGGATCTGGGGGAACATCTGGTCAGCAGAGCGCCCCAAAGGATAACAAGATGGAACAATCATAAACTCTGCCATGACTGATTCAGGCTGAACATAAGGAAGAACGTCTTAACTGTACAAGCCCCCAAGGTTTGGAATAGACTGCTGCCAGAGGTGGTTCAAGCACCCACTTTGAATGCCTTCAAGTCACATTTGGATGCTTATCTTGCTGGGATCCTATGATCCCTGCTGACTTCCTGCCTCTGGTGCAGGGGGCTGGACTTGATAATCCTCCGGGGCCCCTTCCAGCCTGAATGTCTATGAAATCTATTAAATGATTTGGGGCATTTCACTTAGTACACATGGTCTCCTCAACAAGAACTATATTAGGCTTTGGGAAATTTGATTGATAAACTAAGTCTGTTAATTGATAAACTAAGTCTGTGATTGATAAACTAAGTCTTCTCTTAATGTTTTTTTTTTTTTTTGACACAGTCAACACACCAGTGAACTGGGTTGGGGGGTAATATTACTTCAAAAAGCATCTGGATGAATTACTTTGGCGTAATTGTTATTATTAACAATTGGAATGCTGGTGCAATGTTAAAATTATGATGATGATAAAAAAACTGGTAACAGAGGAAACATTTTTGCCAGTGCTCTATTGGTAGGTACAGTTTAATTCATATTTATCATCCAAAATTCTATAAAGTTCTAAATAAAAATGTCTTGTAGAATGGTTGAATGCCTAATTCATCTACAAAAATGAATTAGAGTCTTTATACTATACAGAATTATTAATCACCCATCTTTACTTTGTATCAGGTTGTCTGAAAGTAGAGTATGTGCTGCACTAACTATAAATTTAATTTCTGTATATCGTACATTGCAAGATAGATTTTTTGTTTAAGTTTTCCATTAAAGTGATTCAGTAGATGGCATTGTTCCCAGCTGAGTTACTATAGGATCACAATGCTCCTTCAAGGTACTGGAGATAACATTTTATACCTGTTTCCTTTTTGGATAACTGGTAGCATGGCTATCTGCAGTCATCAAGATCCAGCAGTACCCATAATAACAACATCAGACATTAACTTTGGCATTCTGGCCATACTTCAGATCAAATAATTACTTTCTACCTTTCTAAACTGTCTCTCAAATTTCAAACATGTGTATTTAATTTATTATGATACCCCTTGTACAGTAATGCTAGCAATGAAAAGAGGCTTTGGGTAAATCAGAGAAATCTGAATCAATATCTGGAATGGCAAAAAGAGCAGAAGTCCAGGGAAAGAGATCTGTGGTCCAAACAGTGAAGTGAAAAAGAGAAAAAGGAGAAGAAGGTAGATTGGAGGGAAAAGAGCCAAAAGGAGACAGGGAAACATGGATAGTTGATAAAACTTTTCAGTTAAAAGGATCTTGTAATTGAGAGATAAAGCTGTGATTATAAAAGATGTGGCAAGTTTATGGAAGTAAAACAGATGGCACACTGAAGTGTTTGTAAAAGGTTGACATTAATCCTTCCCTAACTACCATAACACAGGGCAGTTACAAAAACTAATAGCTCATCAAGTAGCAGTGACCAATATTTAGGGGTGAGTACAGCTAACATTATGAGAGCAACTCAGCTTAATTTGAGCCATATATTCTTAATATTCTCTGAGAGCTGCTCTAATTAAAGTGCCTGTAGCGTCACATGTATTTAGTGTCCTGCACGTCAAAATGACAGCAGAGGCACTTTAACTGAAGCTAATTCAATGAAGATGTAGGTGATGCTGTTGATGAGTTCTTATAGCTGCTTCCATATTCTGAAGTTTGAACACTTGGTCAACATGATGCATGCATGCATGTCTACTTGTAGAACTTTGTTAGTTTTAAAACCGCATATTTTGAAGGTAAGAAAATTATTCAAATGTAAGACTGAGTAAAATATAAAAATATAATTAATTGCATCTATGATGTGTTGTTCTATTATTTTCTTACACTAGGCATATTTAGCCAACTATTTTAACCATGCTCTTCTTACAGTGGCATCAATAAAGAGGGAAGCAAATGCCTTGACAATGCTTTGTACGTGTTAGAAAAAAGATTTTTTGGCTTACCAAAAGCATCCAGGAACGTCTCAAAGCTAAAAAGGAGGCGTACACCCACTGGAAGGAAGGGGCCATCACCAGGGAGGACTATACCTCTGTTGATCGGGATTGTAGGGGGGCTGTTAGGAAGGCCAAGGTAGAGATAAAATTGGGACTAGCAGCCTGGATGAAGGATAACAAGAAATCCTTTTTTAAAGACATAGTGGGTTAAAAGAAGGTTCTGGGTAATGTGGGGCCTTTGCAGGACATGCTAGGAAATCTGGTGGTCCTACCAGATAACAAAGCTAACCTATTTAACAATTTCTTTGCCTCCATTTTTCTGAGCAGGGACCAGGTCACCCACCCCACCAGAATCCCCGATGGTCCCAGGGGAGGCACAGCCAGGCCCAGGGTCAGAGAGGACCTAGTCAGGGAACTTCTGGTGGGAGTGAACATGTTCAAACCAGCAAGTCCTGATGATCTCCACCCCAGAGTGCTGAGGGAATTAGCAGAGGTCATTGCAGGACCCCTGGCACAGCTTTATAAGTACTCATGGTGCTCTGGCAATGTTTTGGAGGACTGAAAAAGGGCCAGTGTGGCCCCCATTTTCAAAAAATGGAGGAAGAAGGACCCAGGATGTTAAGCCTGTTAGTCTTACCTCAGCTCTGGGGAAGCTATTTGAGAAAATTATCCAGGTGCACATCTGCAAGGGGCAAGCAAGGGAGTGTATGCTTAGGGGCAACCAACATGGATTCATTAGAGGCAGGTCCTGTCAGACAAACCTGGTGGCCTTCTACGACCAGGTCACAAAATCATTGGACTCAGGTGTTGTGCTGGACATAATCTTTTTATACTTTAGGAAGGCCTTCAACACTGTCCCTCACCCCATTCTCGTAAAAAATTAGGAGATTCTGGTGTTGATGCCTACACAGACAGATGGGTCACCAGTTGGCTGGAGGGCTGCACCCAGAGATGGTGGTGGATGGGTCATTTTTGACCTGGAGGGATGTGGGCAGTGGGTTCCCCCAGGGCTCGGTCCTAGGGCCCACACTGTTCAACATCTTCATCAGCAACTTGTACGAGGGGGTGAAAAGCACCTTGTTCAAATTCACAGATGACACTAAGATGTGGGGGGAAGTGGGCAGGCTAGAAGGGAGGAACAGGCTGCAACTGGATCTGGACAGGTTACAGGGGTGGGCGGATGAGAATGAGATGGGATTCAATACTGATAAGTGCATGGTACTGCACCTAGAGAGGAAGAACCAGCACCATACCTACAGTGTGGGTAACTCCCTTCTCATTATCACAGAGGCAGAAAAGGATCTTGGAGTCATTATAGACTCCAAGATGAACATGGGCTGCCAATGTGGGGACACAGTCAGGAAAGCTAACCGTGCCTTGTCATGCATCCACAGATGCATCAAGAGCAGGTCCAAGGAGGTGATCCTTCCCCTCAATATGACATTGGTCAGGCTGTAGTTGGAGTACTGTGTCTGGTTCTGGGCACCACACTTCAGAAGGGATGTGGACAACATGGAGAGGGTCCAGAGGAGGGCCACACGCATGATCAGGGGGCAGCAGGGCAGGCCTTACAAGGAGAGGCTACGAGAGCTGAACCTGTTCAGCCTCCACAAGAGAAGGTTGAGAAGGGATCTGATGGCCATTTATAAAACTGGCCAAGGGAGACCAGCAGGCAATGGGAGAGTCCCTGTTCCCCCAAGCACTACTGGGAATAACAAGGAATAATGGCCATAAGTTGCCAGACAGTAGATATCAGGAGGCACTTCTTCACAGTTAGGGCAGCTAGGATCTGGAACCAACTTTCAAGGGAAGTGGTCCTGGCTCCTACCCTGAGGGTCTTTAAAAAGGAGGCTGGATAATCACCTAGCCAGGGTTGTTTTACCCCAGCATTCTTTCTTGCCCATGGCAAGGGGACGGACTTGATGATCTGCTCAGGTCCCTTCCCACCCTACCAACTATGAAACTACGTTTGAGACTCACTGAGATTAGCCAAGAAGGTAGAATTAAAAGGGTACATTTTTTATCAGTACCATCTGTTGAAGCCATAGCATCTTCAGTTTGTGTCACAATTCCCTAATTTTATCCACTGTCAACATAAAATCTTGGTATGATGTCTGTATAATTCCTACTGGGTTGAAAGAATACAATTTAAGTGGCATTATAACTGGCAATTAATAATTTATTTATTTGTCCCTTAATGAATATGCTTTTGTTTACTTAATATAAATTCAGAATGGATTGGAGCTAGCAGGAACCTTCATGTGGTGTTATAGTTCAGCTGTGTAATTATGAAATGTTACATTATACCCTATTTCCTTTTTCTATTTAACATATTCACTTGTTTGTTGTCTCAAACGAGACTGTAACATTTTAACATAAGGTTTTTGTCTTCTTGTAGTATATGCACAGAGCTTAGAACAATATGACATCAATCCTGTTTTACACAAGTAGACTCCACTACAATATGCTAATTTCTTAATCAAATCCAAGGCTTAAGAGAGACAACAAAATCGAAAAAAACCCATACGGAATACTAGAGGTGATAGTCCTATATCAGGATTGTTGTGCACAGGTATGAAAGCATGGGTGTCCACACTATTGACCTACATTCTATTCTGGATAGAAGCCTTTTATTTATGGCATTTTCAGTCTGCATCATGGCAACTTCACATTAGAAATGGAGCAGCAAATCTTTAGACTAAGGTGTAGAAGGAACATTTTATTCATAGAAGAATGGTTTTTATTCTATTTTCTCCAAAGAAAGGGGTAAAGAGGGGAATGTAATGAATAGAAAGGGCAAAAGTTAAAAAAGAAAAAGAAAAAAGAGGTTGCCCTTGCAAGATTCAAACTGTTGAGATAAATGCTTGCATTCATTCAAGTATGTCACAATATTATATGTGTTGTAATTTGTATTGACAGCATCTGCTACTTGCCGTGGCCCAGAGGGTGTCAAACTAGGTATAAATTTGAAAATGCAAATTTTATAGCTTCCACTCAAAGTTACATTTTCACATTATACCTGAAACCATGAATACATTCCAGCACTTTACTCCTCCTCCACCACCCACACAACACACATTAATACAAAGTTATATCTGTGACTCTGTGCTTCCTAAATTTTAAGAAAATACTATATGCACTACTGACAAATGTTTGAATTATAAGTAAAGCCGATAGTCTTATTCTGTATATGGGGGTCCCAGTCCAGTCCCTTAACAACAAGGCATTATCTTTCATCCTTTTTCCTCATGCATGAAGTAATTTCTTCTAGGCAAAAACAACTTCCCATTTCATAGCAACCACAGCTTTTCTAAATCATGAAAGATCAGAGAAAAGTTTCTAGAATGATGGTAGCAATTTGAAGTGGAGATATGGAGTACTGCATAGCAATAAATATAGTAAATGAGTTTAACGCACATCTGAGAAACACAGGTATTGCACTGGAAGTCATAAGGTATATATATATCTTAATATGAGTACAAAATCAATTATTTATCTGCATATGCTCTCTGGTTTAAAATGGATCACATTATTTATTCCAGTCTATTATTTCACCTGTTCTAGAAGAGCATTTTTGACTGATTCCAAAGAGTAGTGAGATTGGAGGAATCAATCTCACCTCTGCTATAAAATTGGTTACTGTATACGTGTTCCAGGGACAGAAAGTGTTGCTATCATTTCTGAGAAAGGCCATATTTATCTGCATCGTTTTCAGAAATATTGTCATGTTGAGGAGGAGATAATAACAGCTGTGGAGAGGAAAGCTTCTCTTCATCTTCTGTAGAAGAGCTCAAAATGGAAGAATGCCTTCCTTTGACTACAGCTCTTTTCACACCATTTAGAAGTCTATGTTTTGGTACCATAAAGGATATGTGGCCCTAAGGGCTATGTGGCCAGGGGAAAGAGTGGTCTCTCTTGTTTGCCATAGTAGATACAGAAGCTGTTAACATTTTCCCTTCTTAAGTGGTGTGGATGAAGTGTGTTGCACATTAATTTTAGGAGGCTTCTGGAGCTCTTAAAACTCGGATTGTCCACACATTAACACTTGACAGTAGTTTTAAACACCCTACATGTCTACACAAGCCACTTTACTCAAGTTGAGAGCAAATTACTGTGCAGTAAGTGTCACTGTCTACACATGCAGATGCTTACTGCACAGTAATTTACTCTAATCTTGGTTAAATTTGCTACCTGTAAATAAAGTATCAAATTTACTTGGGAGTAATTACCATGCAGTATTGCATGTGTAGGCAGCCAACTGGGAGCAAATTTGTTCCTGGTCAGCCAGACAGCAGGGGATAGGAGATTTCTCCCTGCCTCTGGAAGCTACTTACTGGCAAGGCAGGATCCACCACTGGAGCCTAGGCAGGAACAATGCGACCCTGCTCTGGCAGGATTGAGCTCTTAGCCCCTGCTTCCCAATTGTGGAGCAGGGTCTGGGAGTTCTTTGCATAGGGAGAGTTCCCTGCCCAGTCTGGAGCTGGCTGGCACATGCCCCTGACCAAGACAGTTCCCAGCTGGCCCTGGGCTGCATGGGGAAGTCTGCATGTGTTGCCTGGAGGTGGCTGGGGACTATCCTATTTTCAATGGTCCCCAGGAAGCTCCAGGATGCATGTGCAGATTTCCCCATGCAGCCCAGGGCTGGCTGGGTACTGTCCTGGTCAGGGGAAGGTCCCAGTCCCATGCCCCAATCCACTGGTGGGGCTCACTGCTAACTGCCCCACAAGCATATCAGGACAGAGAAGCTGGGAACTGCTGCTCCCCTGCAGGTCTTTCCAAACCCCTTCCCCTCACTGGGAGCTGGGGCTGGGAGCTCCCTGCTCCTGGGGCAGGGGAACATTGTCCCCAAAAAGGCTTCAGTGGTGGGGCACACTCTGGCAGCAGGCAGTTCCTAGGGGTGGGGAACAATCTCCCTGCCCCGGCCAGGAGACAGCTGTCTCCTGGCCTTGTACTCCATGAAAGACCCTGGGATAGCACCTGGGAGGATCCTAGAGCTCCCCCTGGCTGCTGCAGGACTGGTGGGGGTGGGAGCAGACTGCTGCCATGAGCACAGATCTTCTCCAGCTTCCCCACACATGTAGATGTCTGACCAGGGTGAGTTTATTTGGCCTGTTCAGAGCATGGAGAGTGTGGAGTTGCCTCCTTTCCTTCCTTCTCCTCCAGTGTTGCCAGGGCCTCGTACCTGTTCTCCAGCCAGACTGGAGGAAATGGTACTGCTGTACCAAACAGCCCGGGTTTTGGAGGTGACCGTCTGCCACTCTGAAGTGGACGGCACATCCTGAGGTGCTTCTTCCTTGGGTGTGTGGCCCTGCAGGGAAAGGAAATAACCATCAATTTCATCCTTTGTTTCCCTGATTCCCCTTATCCTGTGGTTGACTATAAATTCATTTGGGGTGGGGGGGGGCAGCAAGGGATAGGAGATACTCTGTTTACTATTGCGACCCTTGGAGTAACTAGAAGCAATGACGACAAACTGACAGAGAACAGATTTAGACTAGACATCAGATACAACTTCTTCATGGTAAGGGTTACCAGAATCTGGAATGGGCTTCCAAGAGAGGTGGTGCTCTCCCCTACCTTGGAAATCTTTAAGGGAAGACTGGACAAACACTTGGCAGGGGTCATCTGTCCCCAGCACTCTTTCCTGCCCAGAGTAGGGGGTAGGACTCGATGAGGTACTGAGGTCCTTTTCAACCCAAAAATCTATGAAATCTATGAGGATCTCCCAGTGCCAGGCCCATGACAATGGAGCTGGCACTGGTAGATGAGGATCTCCCAGCCCCCCCATCACAATCTTGGAGTAGGTGGCTTGGAGCTCCCTGCTGTCAGGACAGAGAGACATAGTCTTCACCCAGGCTCCAGTGGTGAAGCCTGTGCTGGAACAGGAAGCTCCCTGGGGCAGGGAGCAATCTCCTACCCCCCGGCAGATGGATGACTGGGGACAGATTTGCTCCCAGTTAGGCTTGTATGTGAGCACTACTGCATTATTACTAAT
This sequence comes from Crocodylus siamensis, assembly GCF_052110815.1. Classification (NCBI taxonomy): domain Eukaryota; kingdom Metazoa; phylum Chordata; order Crocodylia; family Crocodylidae; genus Crocodylus; species Crocodylus siamensis. The sequence goes on along the minus strand of NC_143396.1, from coordinate 213,579,379 downwards.
TGAAAGTATAGTTGCTATTTTGTCACAGACCAGCTGGGCACTGTGAGTGTATCAATTTTATCACAGGCCAAGTGGGCTGTTAGGTTCAGTTTTGGATTGAGGAGGCAAAGTTGGGAGTGAAGTAAAAGCAAATTTATTATAGCTTACACACACACAACAGTTAACAGAAAGATACCTGTGATAAGGAGATAATGCAGTATTAAAGAGCTAATAGTAAATAACAGATAATAACAACAGATAGATCAATTCTGTCGCAGGCCAACTGAGCACTGCAAGGGTATTAGCCACTGGGCTATTCAAAACTACAGATAGACAGACATGGGTTGGCAACTTATCAATAGTCCCTCAATTCCAGGTGTGCGTCAAGTGATTCCAGCAAAGTCAGGTGTCCCCGATTCACACTGTCAGATGGATTACCAGGGAAGGTCCCTTGATCAGGATTGGATCCTCACTCACACTGGGAGTCCAGAGTCTGGGCGTGGAACAGAAATGACCATTCTGTTCTCTCCTTCCTGCTGGTTATCTGATTCATGTGCTTTTTATACGTAGTCTTATGCTAATCTGTTGGCTTTAGAGCCATTCATAATGTTGCCCTATAGCTGTTACCCTATGGGATTGAAAGGTGTTAAAAATTATCATAAAAGGTTACCATTCAGACTTGGGTTTATCTAATAAGCAAATTATAATGCAGCACTTTTAAGTTTGAAATTGGCATTGCTCTGCCTAAGCCCCAACCCCTTTTAGATTTCATTTGAATATGCTTTCTTGGGATGTGCTTTCCTGGAATGTGTTGGGTGTGCCAGGCAGTAGGATCCAGTTTTTATCATCAAAGCTGAACCTTGAGCAGAAACCATTAGGTCAGCTAATCTCACATCTACAGCTTTGCCTATGGGGCCCAGTCAGTTCCACAAACAGTTAATTTTATTGTTTTGGTTAAACTTCTGACAGACAAGGTACATTTGTGGTTTACAAACTTACAAGATTTATATTAACTAATAGTACCTGTTTAGGCAAAATACCAAATGCCTCCAAGAAGCACATACTTATTGCTTATTAATCCCTCTGGTTCTGGCCATCATACTATTTGTATTTTCAGGTAGCAAATTTACTCATGATTAGTGAGGTTTACTGAATAGTAAACATGCATGTATAAACATACATGACTGCTACTCAGTAAAACTATGCTACTGTACAGTTAAGTGTCTCATGTAGACACACCCCTTGTAGCCTCAAAGCTCTTCCTTACCCTTGCCCCTCCTTTCTTCTTCCCTTTTCCCTGTTCTGCTGCTTTCCCCCTAGCAGTGGTTCTAACAGAGGCCAGTGTGTTGTGACTGCAGCACAGCAATAGACTTAAAAGAAAGATTGACTGCCTTTGGCAATTTTCACTTTGCTGCACATGTACCTTGTCTGTTTCCCTAGATATACAGCAAAGTGAATCTTACCAAAGGAAGTCAGTTTTACTTGGAAGATCATTGCTGTACTGTGAAAGAGGGAAATGGAAAATGAACCAGGTAGAGAGTTACAAAATATTTTAGGCAATCAAAGGAGTCTTGTAAAGATGCAAATAAAAGGTCTCTAATGTAGGACACTCTGAGCACAGCTACATGTTCATTAATGTACCACAGTTACTACACATTACTAGACATTGGTTAAACAAATAATAAATCAATGCACAGTAGCTCATGCCACTATACAAAAGGACTGTGCAAAATTTCGCCTGGTGTTTTGTTTTGAAGCTGTTTTGATGCATTTCAGGCTCAAAACAGTGAAATGAAACAAAAGCCTTTGAAACAGCTTCAAAACAAAACAAGGGAACTTGAAACATTTCAAAAGTTTTAAAACATTTTGAGTTTTGAAGCCAGACTTACTGGCTTCAACGCCAGTCCCACCTGGCAGTATCAGCCTCCTGTCATCCAGCAGGCAGATCAGGGCCTTGTGTGCACCCCCAGGAGAGACGCAGGGGCTGTGCTGGAGTCCTCCTGGCAGTGTGGGCCCCCAGTCTCCCTGCCACATGAGAGAAGCCAGCCATGGCCATCACTGGTCCCCCACACCCTGGATACAAAGAAGCCATCACCTCCGATGGGGAGGGTGGGGAGGAAGCTGTATCCATGGCACACGGAATCAGGGTGGGGGCAGGTCCCTGAACAAACTGATTTGCCCCAGGCCCTGCACCCAGAACCTGAGGGGGAGTGGGGTATGGGGCCAATCATTTCATGCAGGGACCTGTCCCTGCCCCAATCCTGCGCACCCTGGATGCAAAGAAGCCACTGCCACCACCACCGCCATTGGTGATGGCAGCAGTAGTGAGCAGCCAGATATGAAGACAACAACAGTGCAGAGTCACCACAGCCACTCCACCTAGCTCCACAAGACCCCCCCCAAAGCACAGGGCCTGGGGCAGTCACCCCAATTCATGCCCCCCCGGATGGCCCTGGCTGCCAGTGGCCTCAACAGCAGCACCTGGCTCCTGTCAGCTGGCAGGAAGGTAGATAGGCAATATATCCCACATTGTAACATTATGGAATATTTTTAGTGGAAATATTTACCCTGGATTCAAGTGATTTACTTCATAGTGGGGCTCTGAGGTTTTTCTCTCCTCCACATTTACTTTGCAGTGATATCAATTTACTACATAGTACACATACATAAGGAAGTCCCTTTAAAAAGTGTAAGCAGAATACATTTGAGAAAATCCTGGAAATCCACCCAAAGAACCCTGATAAGGGTTAAAAAAAATGTGAAGGTGGGGGGTGTAAAGAGGAGCGTTAAAAACATCTGAAAAAGTAAATGTCACAGAATGCTGTCGTATTACGTTAGGTCTACTCTGACATTACTGTTTTATAATGATAAATTAACTGAGTTCATATCTAATGGATCTTGATAGAGTATAACTTTTTCTAATTACCATACTTCACTCAAGGTTGCCTTATTTGTTGACACTTCTGTTATTTTACACACACACACACACAGACACATACAGAGGCAGTCCTCAGACTTGAGGCACAATTGTTTTCTGAAAGCCATGTTATAAGTCGAAATGTTGTAACTCAGAATCAATTTTCCCATAGGAAACAATATTATAAATGGGAGACTGGCTCCTGAGCCAAGGCCCAATACCTTATTTTCACCACAAATAACCCAGAATTTTGTACTCAATCAATTATAGATGAGTAATATAGCTACAATAATGTATTTATATTGTAAATAGCCATCATATTGATTTGGAAGGACTTCTTTGAGGTGACTGTGCTGGACTTTTTGAAGGGTTCTTGGCCTGGAGTCTTCTTAGGAGTCTTGGCTGCATGTGTTTCTGGAGTCTTGTCTGCTTTCTTAAAGAAAGTGTCCAAGGGTGTTTGGACAGGTGTTCTCCAAGGAGATGGGTGACACAGCGAACTTGTTCAGTTGTGTGGCATTGCATCGGATCATGTGTTGTAAAGTAGAAAAATTAGCCTCAGAAAGTTGAAACGGTGTCAATTTATAAATGTTGTAAGAGAAAAACATTGTAATTTGAAATGTTGTTAGTTGAGGACTGCCTCTGTGTGTGTGTGTGTGTGTGTGTGTGTGTGTGTATGCTAACCACTCTCTACTGTACATTTTAACTACTTTGATTTCACTTGTAAATCTTAGATTAAAACAAGCTGATTATGAAGTCTTTCTTGAAAATGTACTTATATTCAGAAATCGTAAGTGTAAAATGGATAACGTGAGCTCTGTATTCATGCTCTTCTACTTGAAGGATTGTACAGTGCACATAGATGCAGAGAAATCATCTGAAAATTAGTGGGTATATATGCACACACTAATAGTCTATATATATGCATGTAGCAGTACATCACAGTTACTGCTCCCCATTATAAGACTCTGTGGGGTTTTGTTGGTGGTGGTGTTTTCTGTGTTTGTCACACTGTTTATTTTTTTGTTTTTTTCTTTGTTTGTTTGGGTGGGTGGTTATTTCACCTAAAATAGTCCAACAGTTTCAGAGAGTGAAGGAAATAGCATATTGTTTTGGATGCATTTGGACATATTTTATCCATATTAAAAAAAAAAATGTTTTCCTGAGAAACTTAAGCTTTTGAGCAGGGCTAGAATTTTATAAAGGGATCACCATGATTCTTTGTGTCCTCTTTTTGAAAATGCATATATATTTGGTCAAGTTATACAACTCTTAAAAACTATAGTTCACGGTTTCCACTTTGTAAATAAACAAGCTGAAAATACCTGTCCATAAATTCCATTAACACATTGTGCTATCCATAAATCAGGAAACAAAAACAGCTCTGCAAAAAATTACCTCCATAAAAAAACCCAGAGCTTAGAAACTCCATGGTCAGAATGGTTGCATTATAAAGCACAGATGGAGCATATAGCTACCTGAAGTGTAGCTCTTCTCAGGGTTTTGTGGTGGTGGCGCTGCTGCTGCTCCTCATGGAGCTGCCTCCCACCTGCCTTTAACACTGCTGGTTGGCAGGTAGGCAGAAAGTGGTCTTTCTTCAGGAGTCCATGCTGAGACAGGAGTATTAGGACTGGTGTGGGTAAGAATAGGGCCTAGGCTGTAGAGAGAAGGGTATGGGTATGGTTGGGGGACCTCTGGCATAGGGACAGCACCATGTGGAGTATAGTCAGTGTCACAGGAGCACTGAGGTGCTCTGTTCCTAAGAAGTGGAGAAGTGGAGCTGCCAATCTCCAGGGGCAGCTCAGGTGCCAGTTGCTGCGGCAACCGGGTGGGCCATGTGACTGGAAGGGGGCAGGGCCGGCCCTTTATAAACAGCCCAGGCCGGAGCCCAGAAAGCAGTTCCCTTCTGGCTGCAGGAGCGGGAGCGGGAGCGGCAGCAGCGGCAGCAGCGGCAGCAGCAGCGGCAGCAGCGGCAGCAGCAGCGGCAGCAGCAGCAGCGGCAGCAGCAGCGGCAGCAGCGGCAGCAGCAGCAGCCTGAGTTGATGGCTGCAGCCCAACCACTCTGACCAGCTGCAGTGATGCGGGCAACTGAACCCTATAAGAGATCATGACTAAGGAGCCGAGTGAGTACAAGCATTGTGTTATAAGCCGGCAGGCTTCTTGTTTGTGTTGCAGCCGCTTGGCTCATGGTTTTGTTATGGTTACGCTGGAGGACCGGGTGAGGCTGTAGGGGAGTGAGGAGGCCTCATGGGGCTCCCCAGTAATTTAGGGGTTCCTGGTGCCCAGCAAGAGCACAGAGTGGTGCCAGGGTGGCACAGCATTAGGTGCCACAGTGGGCACGGCAAGCAAGCGCCAGAGAGGTGCTCAGCATGTGGGGGTTGAGGCCCCAGCCCGAGAGGGTGCGCAGCGTGGGAAGCACAGCATAGGCCCCAGAGGGGGGCGCGGGAAGCGCGGCATAGGCGGGGCACGTATGGTATAAAGCCACCCCAAGGGGGGCAGCATGTATTATTGACAGACATCCCAAGACGGGTGCGGACTAAAGGGTGTTCCAGGCAGCAAAAGGAAGCCCAAGGAACCAGAGGGGCCAGGTAAGGCTCCAGCCGCCTGAGCCTAGCTGGACTCGCGTGATTGACGAGACCCAGTCGGCCTAGAGGGGCCAGGTAAGGCTTAGGTTGCATGAGCCTAATTTGACGATCATAATTGACAGAACTCAGGGCTAAGTAAGGCTCAGGCTGCCTGAGCCCAATTGATACAAATAACTAATTCAGGTTGCGGGCCAAGCCCAGGGGCGCCAGAGAAGGGTGCTGGTTGTGGGCCAAGCCCAGGGGTGCCAGAGAAGGGTGCAGAAGATTAAGGACCAGATAATGTCCAGGAAGAGCTGCAAGGCTTGGGGTGTGCTGAAGGGGAGGTAGGAGGCACACATTGCCCATAAGGCTGGGGTGAGAGCCCCCCACTAGGAACGGAGGTAACATCAGTGCGGTGTCAAAGGTGCAAATAGGCAGCCTCCCATAACTGAACTTAAGATCAAAGACGTGGCAAGTGAGTAGAGGGTGCTAGATTGCCTGATTGACACAGCAGGGGGGCGCTAGTGAGCTCACAGCTGTTTATAGGCCCCGCCCGTGACAGTCAGGAATACCAGAAAGTGGGCATCTCTGTCTGGAGGGAAAACACGGATTAAAACCATTGCTGCAGTTTGAACTTGGCCCTTGTCTTGGGTCTGGCAGAAGGTTTACATTTACATTATGTGAAACATATGTCAGTAAAAACATACTTCAGCGAATGGTTTTGTTGTTAGTGAAAACTTTGCAGATTGTCAGTAAAAAATGGTCTTGAGTTGCTGTGGTTTCAAGCAAGTTGTAGCACCACTAGGACACTACACTAGGATAGAGTTTCTGTGCTTATCTTTAAATGCTGATACTGTTGGAAGAGACAGTTCCCCTCCCTTCCCCCTCCCCCCTTCTCCATTTTTGTCTCAACTGAATGAAAAGAAGCAGAAAAGGCTCTGGGTAGAAGATGGGATGGGGGGAAAAACTTAGTGTTTGGGACAAGAGGAAGAGAAACAAGACTATCCCTTTTTTTTTTTTTCTCCCCCCCTCCTCCCTGACATCATAGATTTCATTTCATAGACATTAGGGCTGGAAGGGACCTCAGAAGATCATTGAGTCCAGCCCCCTGCCCCCAGGGCAGGAAGTTAGCTAGGGTCAAAGTATGCCAACAAGGTAGATGTTCAAATGTTTCTTAAGTGTCCAGAATAGGTGCTTGCATCACCTCTGGTGGCACTCTATTCCAGGCCTTGGTGGCTCAGACAGTAAAGATGTTTTTCCTTATGTTCAGCCTGAAACAGTCTTGGAGTTTGTGATCAGTTGACCTTGTCTGTCTTTGGGGTGCTCTGGTGAACAGGCATTCCCCCAGGTCCTGATATAAATACCTTTATGTACTTACAGGCAGCCACGAGGTTCCCCCTGAGTCTGCACTTTTCCAGGCTGAAAAGTGCTGTAGCTCTCAGTCTCTCATCATAGGACCTGTTCTCCTTCTCTCTGATCATACACATGGCTCTCCTCTGGACTCTCTCAAGCTTTTCAACATCCTTCTTAAATTGCAGATTCCCAAACTGGATGCAGTACTCCAGCTGTGGCCTCACCAAAGCCAATTATAGTAGGAGGATGACATTCTGGGATTTGCTTGAGAAGCATCTATGGATGCAAGCCAGAATTTTGTTCACTTTATTAGCTGTGATATTGACCACAAGATGCAAATGAGCCACCAATGCAATCGTGACCTCCAAATCCCCTTTGGCCATGGTGCTAGCAAACATAGCACTGCCAAGCCTATAAGTGTGCTGTGGGTTTTTTTTCCCCCCCAACATGGCATTCAACACCAAAAAATGCATGGTACTCCATCAGGTTTTCATCTGCTCATTTTCTGAGCCTGTTGAAGTCAACCTGGATCACCAGTCTATCCTTAGGTGTGGATGCTTTACCCCAAAGTTTGGTGTGATCAACAAACTTGGCTAGTCAACTTCTGATACCAATGTCTACATTCTTAATAAAGATAGGCCCAAGGACAGAGCCTTGGTGAACCCCACTAGTAACAGCACACCATGATGATTTACTTTCATCTATTGCCACCCTTTGGCTCTGACCTTGGAGCCAATTTCCCACCCATCAGATTGCAACATAGCTGAGGCCACAGCTGGCCAATTTTCCATGAGAAAATCATGTAACACCAAATCAAAGGCTTTTTTTAAAGTCAAGATATATGATGTCAGTCTCTTCTCCTTTGTCCAGGTGCTTTGTCACCTGGTCATAGAAGGAAATGAGATTGGCATCTGAAATCAAAGACTTTGATCTTTGACAGGTTTGTTGTAGGTAGGTCTTCCCTGACCAATGGCAAAAGGTCAGAAGCTAACGCAACAAACTCTGTAATTGTAATTTATTCCTCTGTATTAACAGTGCTGCATATACACACCCCTGTCTGTGCCTCATTTTTAATCACTTGAGTCTCCCATATGAGAGAGAAGCTAAGCTTGAATTGTACATAACTCAAGGGCTATGACATCAAGAAAGATACCGTAACCTGGTAACAAGATCCCAAATTAGCTGTCTTTGAAGAAATTGTAAAATTTAAAGTAATATACTATGTGTGCCATCCTGTGACCAAACAGGACCAGTACCACCCCAGTAAAAATAACCCCCCTTTTTTCTGAAACTTGAGCAAACAAAGAGAGCATAAGTGCCAACTCATTAATTATTCATGCCTGGCATATAGTAATTGGTCACCTTTGCCAAGTATAACTTTTTGAAAGAACTTCCACCCAAAGCAGAGAACTGCATATACACTCAAGAAGAACAGATTGCGCACAACAAATATTCTCTCCACCTACATATCTTTCTGGTGTACCCCCGTCTTGCTGGCCTGTCTATCTTTGTTGTTATCTTTCTTATCAAGAGCTCTCGGTAATCTGCAGACTGCAATGGCTTGTATGAATCGCTCGGAAGCAACTCTCTTATCCACCCTGTAATTGCTGGTTAACATGACATCTACATGCTGTAACTGAATAAATCAACTCCTCTGCCTACACTGCATCACATCAGTAGCATAAGTAAAATAAACTTTCTATGTAACCAATATGCTGTATTTAAATCATCTGACTCCTGCTCACTGTTATCACCCACCTATCTGGTTATAAATCTCCCTCCTCGTGCCAAGCTGGTCATGATGACCCAGGCTCACAGGTCAAGGGTACACTGTCATTAGGGGTGTGACTAAACCCATGCTGGCTGTCCCTCAGGATGTGGCCATTAGCCAGTTTGTCAAGAATGGTTTCTTTGGGGTTTTTTTCTAAGATCTTCCCCAAGATAGAGGTCAGGCTGATAGTTCCCCAGATCTACTTTCCTCCCTTTCTTGAAGATAGGAACCACATTGGCCTTTTTTTTTTCCAATCTTTGGGCACTTCACCTGAGTGCTGCAAGTTCTTGAAGATCAGTGCCAGTAGCTGAGCTAGGATGCCTGCCAGCTCCTTAAGTACCCTGGGGTGTAGACTGTCTGGGGACAGCTAACTTGAAGGTGTCCATACTCTCAGTGTATACCTTTACATGGCCTACAGTGATGTAGGGTAACAATTCTCCCTTACTCTGGCTGTCCCATACTGTGTTGAGTAGGGTGGTCACTTTGGGCTAGTTTAAAAAAATAAATAAATAAATTGACACAAAATACTTATTAGGTTGCTTTTTCCTGGATATCAGTTGTGAGTTGTCCCGTTTGGTTTAGCAGTGGTCCAGTGTTACCCTTGCTTTTCTTCTGGCTCCCCACATATCTAAAAAAGAACTTTTTTTTTTTTCTTAGATACATATAGCCAGTTGGAGTTTGATCACATCCTTGGCTTTCCTGGCTTTCTCCCTACAGGTCCGGACCAGTACAGAATACTCCTCCTTTGAGGTGATTCCAGTCTTCCATCCTTTATAGGTCTTTCTTTTTAGACATAGGCAGTCCACAAGTTCCCTGAAGAGCCAAGGGGCTTCTGTGCCCTTTTGCCACCTTTTCTCTGAGATGGGATAGACATTGCTTGTGCTTTCAGGATCACTCCTTTGAGGAGCAACCACTCATCCTAAACTCCCCTCCCCTTTAAGTCATGGTCCCTTAGGGCCTTGCCAATAAACCTTCTGAGCTTGTCAAAGTCAGCTTTCCTGAAGTTGAGGACTTCTGAATTGCTGACTGACTTGCCAACTTTGTAGTAGATAGTGAAAGTGATCAGCTCATGGTCACTGTCTCCCAGCTTCCCTTCAATCATTAGGTCACTGACTAGATCATCCCCCTTTGCCAGTACCAGGTCGAGCAGTGCTTTGCCTCTTGTCAGTCCATAGACTTCTTAAGTCAGAGCATGCATGTGAGGAAGCTTTACAACTGTTCAGATTTGGCCAAGTGGTCTTCCCATGAGTTGTCTGCATAGTTGAAGTCTCCCATGACAACCATGCACATACAAAAAGCTAGAACTCTGGGTTCCAAAAGTATACATTTTATTAAACCAACTGGGAAATGACAAGAAAAGGATAATTTTCTTGTGATTTCCCAGTTGGTCTAATAAAAGGTATACTTTTGGAACCCAGAATTCTAGCTGTGTGTAGGAATATTAATATTAATTTCCACAGTAAATGTGGTTGGGGTCTTAGAAATAGATTAGATTACTTCACTGAAAACCTGGATCATTCAGGGTTCCACAACTATGGAACTCAACCTGTCCTCTACAGTAAATGAGGCAAGAATAGTGTAAAGAAGAGTATGTGGTGATTTTTTTTGGAATTAAAAACTATGTAAGGATCATGCACCAGGCCACTGAATTATGGTTGCAACTTTCATTCTGAAATTTTCTATTTTGAAAGCTTGACTGACTCTTTAATATTATTTTAGTGTAATTGCATAACTATGCCTAATACACAATAGTAAAAATAATTGTTCTTTTTTTTGTGTATGTGTGTAAAATGACACCTGCTCTTCTTTGTTTGCTTTCAGGTTAGAGCTGAATACTGGCAAGACTGTATCTTCAGTCTTTCAGAGTAATTTCTTTTTTTACTCTTAAATAGTGACTTTGAAGGGCTAAAAAACATGAAATCTTGTGAACATTTTAAAAATAAGAACAAAAAAGCTTTAAAAATCCACCAGAATTTGAAGTACAAGTTGTTGCCACCCCCATATTTGGAAACATTTCCAAAAATCAAGTGTTTTATTTCAATAAATTAAGCTCTACTGGAAACAGAGTGGGGTGAGTAACTGGGATTGGGGTGTACTGTGATAGGGTTTTTTTGTTTGTTTTTGTTTTAGTTAATATGAAGGGGAAAAAAGGGTTCCCTTCTCTACATCAGCCTATCTGTTACCTGTTTTAACATAATGTATAAAACATAAATTTAAAAATTATAATAAGTGACATGAAGGGCAAGTGTAATTGTATTATTAGGAAACAGGTTTACTGAAGTTTGAGTGACCAACAAAAACCCAATACAATGTTGGGAACCATAAAGAAGGGAACTGAAAACAAAATGGAGAACATCATCATGACATTATACAAATCCATGGGGTGCCCACATTTTGAATATTGTGTACACTTCTGATTTCTACACCTTTTAAAAAAGTACAGGAAAGGGCAACCAAAATGATCAGTGGTATGGAGCAGTTGCCATACCAAGAGAGAGAAACAGGCTGGAACTCTTTAGATGGGGTAGGAGAAGGCTGAGGAGGAATATGATTGACGTCTATCAAATTATGAAGGTTGTGGACAAGGTTAACAGGGACCTATTATTTACCAGGTCCCAGAATACTAGAATTAGGGTCATGCACTGAAATTAGTAGCAGCTAGGTTTAAATCTAATAAGTGAAAATACTTTTTAAACTGAGCTTAATTAACTTGTGGAAGAGGCAGATAGCATAGTCATATTCAAAGAAAGGACTAGACAAATTAATGGATGATAGATATATTGCTAGCTGCTGAATGGGACAGTTGAGCATGTTTTCTCTGGCGTCTCTCAACCAATAATGGTAGATACCGTGGATGGTTATGCATAAGGGATAGATGACTTTAGATGCATCTGATTCAATTCTCTCTCTCTCTCTCTCTCTCTCTCTCTCTCTCTCTCAAGCAGAGGGCAAAATAGCAGATCCAGCTGGCAATTGGACTCCATTTCCTAGCAGCCCCTGCCTCCATCAGTACTTCCAGTTTCCATGGAGACCCCAGCAGCACTGGCATTGTGACAGTATGGAGCTAGGCTTTCTGTGGAGACTGGGCCCTGCAGTACTGTCAGGGTATGTGGCTGGGCAGGGAGATGCTCCAGGGCCAGGACCAATATCTTTCAGTGATGACAGCATAGACCAGAGCTGGGGCAGAGCAATAATCTGCTGCCTGCACACCCCTGCCCAGGGTGCTGTTACCACCACAAGATTACAGCCCCAAGCAGCTCCTCACCCAGATGCACACCCCTCCAGCACTGCTGAGGCCAGTTGGAAATCCTGGCCCTGCACGGTCACAGTGTCACTGCTCCTTGGATCTCCAATGGAAACTGGCTACAGTGATTTAGGCAGGGGCTGCTGGGAAATGGAGTCTGTCATGGGGCCAATCTGGCCAGTGGGCCAGACTTTGACTGTCCCTAATCTAAAGTATCAATGAAGTCTGCTGTCAAAGACAGGATATTAGGCTAGATGGACCAGTGGTCTGGCTTAGTATGGCACTTGTTACTTTCTTATGACTACCACCAATTTACTGACTTTATGTATAATAACCTGTTAATTAAGGTTCTCAGGATACTGAATTTGAAGCTTAGCCTTAGACTACTACTCTTACACCAGGCTATTGAGGTAAAGAGCATCATATTTTTAACTTTTTTTTTTTTTTTTTAACTTGAGGGGTCTCCTGAGCCAAATGATTGAAAGCAAGGGTACCATTCTTGATTAAATGAGACTGTTATTGCCTTCCATTAGGGAGATGTGTGCCTTATTTTAGTCAAATGAAAGAAAAAGGATTAAATATTGGAGACTATTACACATGGGGTATTCCAAAGGGTTGACATGACAATTCAGAAATATCATGGAACTCTCACTTCCATTACTAATACAAACGTCTACAGTGATGCAATTTAGATTTATACATCACTTCCCATTGGAATCATCCCAAAGTACCATCCAGTAGAAAACACTTGTATCTGACCTACACAGTGTTTTTAATATATCTGAAGAATGCTTTAAAAACCAAAACCTTTCATTGACCTTTCATTTACCATAGGATATTTAGAATCATCTGCAAATTAAGCATTTGCCCTCAAATATTACTACTCAGACTCCTATCTAATAATACACCTGTGTAATATAACTAGTCTGTATTTATATATTATCTGTTACTCAAGCACCTTTACTTGTATTTAAAAAAACAAAACAAAAAAAAGTGTCCCACCACCCATGTTTTGTACTATAATGTAGGCTCTGGCATGTATTTTCTATTTTAGATCTCATAAGGTTTTATCCATGATATATTGTTGAAATACTCCCTCTCTTTGCACCTATAGTATCATTAACCAAATAATTTTAGGATTAGCATCTTCTGACCTTTTATCGTTTGGTGCCTTAGGGTGTTCATACACATGCTCCAAGAGTGGGTGAGAGCTGCTCTGCCCAGATTAAAGTGCCTACAGTATCTTGTGTATCAGCATCCCCACATAGAAAAATGGCATCGAGGCACTTTAACTAAAGCTTGTCTAATGAGCTTTAGTTGAAATGCCCCTGCCACCATTTCTCAGTGCAGAGACACCAGTGCATGAGATGCTGGAGTGCTGTAATTACCAGGCTTCAGCAGACTCGATTAATCAAGTCTTCTCTGATGCACTGTAATTACAACACATCAGAGCAGCCTCGCTGCATGTGTATAGACACCCTTAGAGATCCTTTTATGAGCTATCTTTTAGCTAAACTCCTAACTCCACTGCCTATTTCTTAAATATTATTTTCTGAAAACCACTAGAAAGGGCTCAATGGACTAGTTATGGTCTATGAACTGAAACTTCAAACCAGTTTGTTTTTTTTGTTTTTTTAAAGCTATCTGCTTGTGGTTTTTAGGTAAGTACTAGCACTAAATATTTGAGTAGTTAATGATTTGATGAACATGATGAAAGCTTATACAAGATGAGGCTGCACCATTGGTATACTTTGTTGAGGGCAGGATACTCCATCTCAAAAGAGATATTGCAAAATTGAAGAAGGTTTAGACAAGTGAGAAAAGAATGATCTTAAACTTGGAAAAAGAAACTGTGCAGAGTGAAATTTATATGAATCCTTCTCCCTCAAAGAAGCAGCAAAAAGAGATGCCTAAAATTTTATAGAATAATAAATAGAAAGGAATGGTCTAGAGGAACAGATTAACTTGTATCCTGAGGCAACTGGAGGCTGACCATGCCCTGAGGCAACTGGAGGCTGGGTCCTCTGCTGCCAGAGGATCTCTGTGGTTGGCCCCTCTCCCTGGTGCTGAAACATGCAGCTGGCCAGGCTGCATGTTCAGCAGCAGGGCTACAGTGCTGGTAAGGGGTTGGGGGAGGGCTGGAGAAGGGGGGAAGGGGACTATGGGGAGAACCATGCTGGACCCACCCACTCCCTAGCATCCCGACCCCTGCCCTGGCTGACCCCTACCCTGCCCCCCATAGTTTAAGCCCCTTCCCAACCCCACCCCAACATTTACCAGTAGTTGGAACTGCTGTCTGGCTGACTGGGGCCCCCCACACACAGTGCTGGGCAGAGGGGCAGCCCCATCCTGGGACCTTCTGCCCCCCCCCCCGCTGTCCTGTTGCCTGGGAGGGACTCTGCTAGGAGCCCCTGGAGCCCCCCCCCCCCCGCCTCCTAAGGTAAGCAGAGGCTTTTTTCCCTCTCTTTAAAGTGGTGCCTGGGGTTGTGGTGGTAGCCATGGGGGCCTGGCAGTGCAAGTTGGGGGGTGAAGCTGGGTGGGGCAGCCATCAGGTGGAGGCTGGGGCCATGTGGATCAGGAATCGGGGGGGGGGGGGGATTGGGAGGCATGTGGGCCTTGCTTTGGCAGGCCAGTAGGGGGCGCCCCTGCATTGAGCCACCCACCTCACTGTGCCTGACCACCTTCCAGGCTCTGACTGACTCCCTGGGGGGTGCCTCATGTCTGGCCAACCCCCTTTCTGGAGCATGCCCACTAGCCTGGGCATTCCACTGCCACAACACAGGGTTGGGCTTCATTCTGGCTCTGTGCACCCTGGGAAACACAGGCCTAGTACCCCTCCATGGTACTTGATTCACTTCAAGAACTTGGGATGCTTCCCTCAGTCAGAAGCACAAGTTGTGGTCTCCCTTAGTCAGCCAAACCAAGGGGTCCCCAAGGCATAATCTAGACCTACTCCCAATAAGTCCCCCACATGAGGTACAAAGGAGAACTTTATTTACAAGGGGTAGGGTTGGAATAGAGTACAGGACAGAGCAACATCCAAGAACTCCCATAGAACAAACTCCCATGCCTGGGTAGCCTTTGATCATGCATCTGAGTTACTGCAAGCGATATATCTAGTTAGATCTCAGGTAGATTACTCACAAGTATCATGGAGATTCCCTCTGGAGGTAGGCAGTTCCTTGCTCATGAGTTTGGAGAGAGAGAGTACATTTCAGATGGTTCAGCTCTTCTTTCTCTCTGTCTCCCTCATGGCTGCTGCCCCCCCTCCTGGGCAGTTCTTAACTTATATAGCACTTGTGACCTCATTTACCTGGTCCAATGGAGACCAGCAACCAATTGGCTGTCAGCCAACCAATTTGAAATGTATCACTAGTTGCTGGACAGACTGGCAGTTCCTAGCTCCCCAGGGAGCAAGCCCCTCACCCAGGTATGTGATGCCAGTCATGAAGGCAAAGGGAGCAGGTCTCCCCCCTCCCTCAGGAATGTATCCAGCTCAGGTTACCTAAAGAAAGAGGGTAAGATATGTATCCTTTGCTGGGCCCATCCTAATCAAATTATCACAGAGCAGAGTTTTTGGGGAGAAACAGAGGTGGCCTTCTAGCACAGCCCCTGCAAAGGCCCTTTGGCCCCTGTTGGGGGACTGTACCCCTTGTGTGGGAGCTGAATCCACTGTTGGAGGGGCTGTAACAACTGTGTGGGGTCAATTGCCCCCTTGGGAGGGAAGCAAAATATATATTCATGAATTTATGAAATGTATTTAGAGTTCATTTTATTATTATGATAAGAGACATGCTTTAACACTGTAGCTATATTAATAAAACATTGTCCAACTAATCACTGTGTGTATGTCTCTCTCTTTATAGTGGCCTTTTGTTTTACTTGTGGAGGAATGTGTATTTGGGGGTATTTTACAGCATGACTTTAGGATCTTTTTTTATCAGGGATTTTCCAGTTTTCCAATGGGGAACACCAGAATTCCTGCTAGGGAGGCCAGTGGCAGGACCAAGGTGCCAGCTCTGAGCAGGCAGGGGCCCAGCTGGCTGTGGCTGACCTCTTGGCCAAATGGGACCAGAAGGACATGCTTTGACAAATCAAAACAGGCCACCACACCTGGAACATCTTCAGGGCGATAGCTCCCCAGATGGCTGGGCAGGGGGTACACATGGCAGTAGTGCCACACAGAAGCCAACCCTGCAACCACAGTTCACTGGCAGCTGGCCTAGGCAGATGCTTCTACTGGATGTGCAGTCCCTATCTGGGTCTGGCAGGTGGCAGCAGGTCACAGCCAGGCAGCAGCCCCCACTGCCAGACTGCTGCAGTGGGTAAGCAGTGCAGGGAACTCTCCAGGCTGCTTCAGCAGTCCAGCTGGCACAAAGGGTAGTGTCCCCAGGTACCAGTTGGCTGGGTCCCAGAAGCTCCTGAGCAGCTTTTTATACTGCTGGGGCCAGCACATAAAATTTAGCTCCCCTGGATGCAGATTTGGGAGGAACCAGACAAATCTTTTGCCCCAAGTGCACTTTGTTGTGGAGCAAATTGTGCCATGTCCAAGCATGTGCACTGAGGCAAAAAGCTCCAGCTCAAATCTGCACCACTTCTATTTGAGCTGCTGCAAGAACACATGCTTGCATGTGTGGACATACCCCCTGGGTGCAAAGATGCCAAGCTGCTGCCCCCCCCCCCCAATTTGTCCCCTCTACTCCAAGATCTCTCCTCTGTGCCACTTCAGCCCCTGCATCCCTGGATCACTACCTTGCTACCCCATCCAAACCAAGGGTAGGAAAGGTGCTTGTGTCAGGGGGTTCCCCCCCCCGCTTGTTTCTGGGGTCTCTGTAGACCATGCAGCCCCTGCACACTCAGATCCAGCCTCCATCAAGCCCTGTAACTGAAGTGGAGAGGGGAAGAATTGGGGGAACTGGGAAGCAGGTAGCTGCCAGACAGATGCAGGGCCCACTTGGGAGTTCAGGGGCAGCATATGCTGCAGTGAGCCTACAAGGAGGCAGGGCAGAGGACTCTTTTCCCTCTGCTGCTGGCACCACTGCTCTTTGACTGATTGGAATGGAGGGATCAATCAGTGGGTAGAAGAAACAATCCTGAGTGGAGAGGCTGATTATAGTGTGAAGAGTGTGTGTGTGTGTGGGGGGGGGGGCGGGATTCCAGTTACTGATGGGGGGGAAAGCAGGGTGATTTGAGGAGTGGAGGGAGTGATCCAAGTGGCACAGGGGAGCCTCTTCCTACCTTTGCCTCCATATATACTGTGGCTAGAGAGCTGGCAAGCAGGGCAGGCATGGAGCAGACTTTCAGTCCCTAGCCCTGCCCCTGCTCAGGAGCTCTTTACTGGAAGATCTGAACAATAAACCTTAGAGAAGGCATTAACACCAAACATGTCACTGATTACTAGCCATACTTAACCTTAACATAGACTTACATTCCTCAGCACTAGCACCTGCTAATTCTGATGTATAATTTCTCCTTTACTTTATCTGTAACATCTGGCATTGGTACCTGTCTGACATAGCATTATTCCAATGTTTTCTATCACTGACATCTCAGGAAATTTCATGGATTTCATAGACATTAGGGTTGGAAGGCACCTTAGAAAATCATTGACACTGCCCAAAGGGCAGGAAGTCAGCTGGGGTCATAGGATCCCAGCAAGATAAGCATCCAATTTACTCTTGAAGGTGTTCAATATAGGTGTTTGAACCACATCTGATGACAGGATGTTCCAGACTTTGGGGGCTCTTGGGGCACTCTGGTGAACAAACTTTCCCCCAGATCCTGGTGATCACCCCTGATAAACTTATAGGTGGCCACCAGATCACCCCTGAGCCTGTGCTTTTCCAGGCTAAAGAGCCCCATAGCTCTCAGCCTGTCACTATAAGGCCTGTTTTCCTGACCTCTGATCATGTGTGTGGCTCTCCTCTACACCCTGTCAAGCTTCCTCGCATCCTTTTTGAATTGTGGAACCCAAAACGGGATGCAGTACTCCAGCTGTGGCCTCACCAAGGCTGAGTACAAGGGGAGAATGACATCTTGGGATTTGCTTGAGAAGCATCTATGGATGCAAGCCAGCATTTTGGTTGCTTTACTACCCACAGCATCACATTGAAGGCTCATGTTCATCTTGTGGTCAATGATGACCCTTAGGTCTCTTTCTTCCATAGTGCTAGCCAGTGTAGCACTGCTAAGCCTATAAGGATGCCGCAGGTTTTTCCTCCCAAGGTGGAGAACCTTGCAATTTTCAGTGTTAAACACCTTCAGGTTCTCATCCACCCATTTGCTGAGCCTGTCAAGATCTGCCTGGATTGCCCTCCTGTATTCAGGTGTGGGTGCTTTGCCCCAAAGTTTGGTGACATTGGCAAACTTGGCTAGTCTGCTTCTGACTCCAATGTCCACATCATTAATGAAGATATTGAACAGGATGGGTCCCAGGACAGAGCCTTGGGGGACCCCACTGGTCACAGGGCACCATGACAATTGACTTCCATCAATTACCACCCTCTGAGTCGGACCACAGAGCCAATTTCCCAGCCAGCAGATTATGGTGGACTCAAGGCCACAATTGGCCAGTTTCACCAAGAGGTGATCATGGGATACCAGATTGATGTCATATATCTTGACTTCAAAAAAGCCTTCGATCTCTTCTCCCTTGTTGAGGTGATAGGTCACTTGGTCATAGAAGGAAATGAGATTGGTCAAGTAAGACCTACTCGCAACAAACCCATGCTGGCTATCCCTCGGTATGTTGGCATCAGCCAGTCCATTAAGGATGACCTCTTTCATAAACTTTTCTAAGACCTTGCCCAGGATAGAGGTCAGGCTGATGGGCCTGTAGTTTGCTGGATCCAATTTCCTTTCTTTCTTGAAGATAGGCACCACATTGGCCTTCTTCCAGCCTTCGGGCACTACACCAGAGTGCCAGGAGTTCTCAAAGATCCGTGCCAGGGGCTGGGCTATGATGCTCGCCAGCTCCTTGAGTCCCCTGGGGTGTAGATTGTCAGGACTGGCTGACTTGAAGGTATCCAGCTTCTCAAGGTATTTCTTCATGAGGTCAGCATTAATGGAGAATCTCCCTCACCCGGACGTCCCTGTCCCGTAGCGGGCATGGGTGTCCCATGGGACTGATGAAAGATGGACGCAAAGTACCCATTTAATAGTTTGGCTTTTTCCTGGGTGTCAGTTCTCATTGTCCCATGTGGTTTAGCAGGGG
Source organism: Crocodylus siamensis (assembly GCF_052110815.1). Lineage (NCBI taxonomy): Eukaryota > Metazoa > Chordata > Crocodylia > Crocodylidae > Crocodylus > Crocodylus siamensis. The sequence continues at coordinate 213,560,341 of NC_143396.1, read as the reverse complement.
TCTGTTGCCCTTGCTTTTCCTCCAGCTTCCCACATATCTGAAAAATGACTTTTTATTGTCCTTGATATTCAAAGCTAGTTAGAGTTCAGTTGCAGCCTTGGTTTTCCTGGTTTGCTCCCTGCAGGACCAGACCAGTGCAGAATATTCCCCCTTGGAGGTGAATCCCATGCTCCATCCTTTGTAGGCCTTTCTTTTTAGCCTCAGGAGGTCTGCTAGATCCCTGGAGAGCCAGGGGGTCTGCTGTGCCCTCTTGCTGCCTTCCTCCAAGATGGAATAAATCTAGCTTATGCATTGAGGATTGCTCCCTTGAGGAGCAACCGCTCTTCCTGAACTCCCCTCCCCCTGTGGTAGTTGTCCCTTAGGGCCTCACTGACAAGCCTCCTGAACTTATCAAAGTCGGCTTTCCTGGGGAGGACATAAGAGAAGAATCTCAATATTTGGTAATGCGTTTATCAAATCTCATCAATTTTTTCTCATCTAGACATGATTATGCACTCCTGAAGTATTAATGATATTATACATGTATTGTTGTTGTTGGAATCCTGGTAAAGATCATGCTTGAACACTTGTCTTATGACAGGATTAAAATGTTAAAGGCTTCAGTGTAGTGAAAACAGCGTGGTGATTAAAACAAGTGATTAAGAGTCTGGGTTGTTGGTTCTGTTCTTGGCTGTGCTACTGGCCAGCTGTGTGATTAATTTTGTGCAAGTTTCTGGGTTTTTAATTTATGCAGCTATAAAATAGGCTCCATACCACTTACCCATACAGGCTCATTTACTATTTGAAAAGTGCTTTAAGAGCTTCAGTTGAATGTTGCTGTAAACTTAATTATTCTGAACTCTTTTTAACTGTCAATGGAGATGATGTTATTTGCATCTTCCTAAACTTATGCTTCCTCCATTCACACTCTCTCTCTTTTAATTCTTGTGAGTTTAGATAACTTTTCCTTTTTCTCCTCCTTGACTGTATGCAGACATTTGGTTGTTCCTGCAGAGAAACAGAGCATGTTAAATAGGTGGGAGGGACCTTTTTAACCAAAGACATATTTCATGCCACACGTCTATACACACATACATGCCCACACACATGCACGGACACATCTCATTTGAGCTGGACTCAAAGGATCTTTAGGAAATATGTAGTGCCGCATTATTCTGAGTAAAGTATGCATGGAAAGTGACAGTACAGTGCACTAGACCTTTTCTTCTTTCCTAGTTACTTACCAGCTAGCCACATTATACTTTTCATTTTTATAGCGAAGCATGATTGAGGGACAGAAAACCAGAAAACTAACAAAGGACACATAATAATGAAAACATTTCCAGGAGGAAAGAGACACAAGGAGTATTTCATCTTGAGCACAGATGAAAATGTAAGAACAGTGACAAGGACAGAGCCCACCCACACTCACAGTAGCTCTGAAAGAGGCCTAAGTTAAAAAGACAAAGTCATCTCTGTACTTCACATGTTTTCCTTGTGCCTATTTTCAAGCTTTATTAATTATGAAAAGAAAATAGACTATGGAATCTTTTGGCCATATGCCTTTCATACCATTAAAAAGCCTTTTAGCAGCCAAAAACAAATAATAATAATGGAGCACTTTTTTTTCTTTTCACATCCAGTCTTAACTGGCTTCTAATATGAATAAGCTTCACAAAAACTCTGAGAGCCAAGTTAAAGGTTGGGACCTTTTTTTCCTTAGTCCTGAGTTTAGGATCAACTGCACGTAACACGCTGAGTTTTCTGGGCCTCCTACACTTTGTGTCCTTCACAGAGAAGCATGATCAGTTCTGAAAACTTTATCTGGAACTATTGTTCGAAGCTGAGATTTAATCCCCTACCTCCCACTACTTCCCTCACTGATTTTTTCTTTCTATTCTGAATGCCATATAACCCCAGAAGAGAGTGATGTTCAAGAAGCAAGCAGCAAGCTGCCACCCTTCATGCTCTTTAATTTACAAAAACTGAGATCTGACAGTTGCTAGGGAAACAAAAAGCCACTGCTTTCACTGTGCACCTAAGGAATTATCAAATCATTGTAGAGCAGAAAAGGAGATGAATATAAATATTTCAGCATTATATGCATTTTACACTTTTTCTGTATAATGCTTGACCGAATCAGGAATATGATTTTATAGAACAAGATAACATTTGCTTAAAAGCCCTGTGTAAAAAATATATATATATTGTCCAGCATGACATTTAAGAAATATCTATGTGTAACGGAGTTATGTTACCATTGCAGTTTTTGTTTTAACACCGGTGTAGTTATGCTTCATTGGATTGTATGTAATGACAGTCTATGACTTTTCACTGCAGGGACAGTCACATTTATTCACATCTTAGAAATGCCTAAGCTAACAATTAGGGCTAACTCTCAAGGACTATCTCTTACACTTTCATCCCTGGGTAGGTACAGCAATGAGGCAGCTTCCACCTAGTTGTGATCTGTGGGTCCTCATATGTTGGGTGAGGCACTTGGCATACTGCTGCTCTTAATTGCCCCCCTCCCCCCTGCAATAGTCTTTGTAGGGACTCAGAATCAACAGGGCTCAATTTTAAGCATACTGGCCATGAGTCCTCTTGCCTCTGACACACTTCTTCCTCTCCACTCCTGCCTGCTTTAGAAAGCCTTTAGCATTCAGGCGGCTATAGATGTTGTCCTGTGGAGTCAGGCCAACTCTCAGGATCTCAAAATTGTGCTGTTAGATGGGAGGGTGTGACAATTGCACATATACTATCACACAAATCAATTAAGTACACACACACACACACACACACACACACACACACACACCCTCAGGGACATACATATCCAAGATTACCAGCCTAGGCACATGCATACCTATCACCAATTCAAGTACATGTATGCTCCAAAAATTAGACAACAATCAGCTGTCAATGCCCACATGTTTAGTACACATACATGGATTACTAATTTGTATATCATGCACACAATGACATATATATGTAGGTATGTATATTCACTAGTTCACACACATACCACCCACCTACACATACACACGGGTGAGTTCCTAACTTGAATGGTGTGGTGTATGCGTGGGATACTTGGAGGGAAGGTTAAGGTGATAGAGTGAAAGTTTCCAGGACTGAGATTAGAACTGGTAGACTAGAGAGAAGCTTGGCTGAGGAAGTAAGGCCTGGGGTTACTTAAGGTCAAGTGGCCCCAGGGTTACTCCAGGTCACTGGTGCTGGGGTGTAAGCAAGGGGGAAAGCCCAGTGGCAAGGAGGAGACAGCCAGGAAAGAGAGGCAGAAGTCTGGGAGATGAGGGCTGGAATTTGGGGCAGACGGCTGGGAGATCAGGGGGCAGATAAGTGGCGGCAAGGAGGAAACAATCAGGAAACAGACAAAAAACCAACTTGAGGTTTCAAAATAACAAGTTTATTAAACAAAGAACACACTACACAGCCCCATGAAGTTATTGGTTCTCTCACTCTCACACTCACTCACAATGGTAGCAGGAGAAAGAGACACAGTGTAAGGGTTGGAGTCAAGGTAGGGAAGAGAAACAGATTCCAAGTCCTTTGCTTGGGGAAGGAAGGTGGGTGATAGCTACCTATCGTGGGCTGTGAGTTGATCCTTGATGCCCAGTTGGGGTCTTTTCCAGAAAGGTGCTGCATGGGGGGGGGGGGGGGCACTGGCAGGGTCTCTGGGTGGATAGGTGGTGTGGCATCATGTTGGTCCAGATGGAGAGGGTGTCCCACTCAGTCTGTCTTCACTGCCCCCTTTTATAGGGGCATATCTCCTATGATCCTAGTGGCAAGGGCATGCCCAGGCAAGAGTCAGCCCCTGGTGTACTGAGTATGTGCACTCCTAGGTAAGGACATGCAGTTTCAGGTGTCTGTAATGATGGGTTGACTGATTTCTGCAGCAGTCTTTGTCTTCAAATCTTGAGTCAGACAGGGTCAATGCAGGGGGTGATGGTTGGGTTGTCAAATTGATGGTTCTGTCATTCAGAGGGAGTTATTTTTAGACTTACTGCCATTGGCTCTCAAGCACCCTCATTCATCCCCATTAATTCAGAAACCAATTTACATAGGAGGGATAGGTATGAGTCATAGGTTGCAACATTTTACACAACAGGGCATGGGGACAAGACGGGAACAAGATGGGAACCTGACACACAAAATGGATACTTGACCTCACTCATGCCAACCCACACTGCAGGCCTAAATCATACAATGTTAATATGAAACAATAAACATCAATGCACAAATGATAGGCATACAATATAATAAAATATCAAAGAGTAAAAACCAATACAAACATAACAGAACACTATTTACAATATAAAAAGGGGCTTTTTACAATAATAGCATACAAGAACTTAGCTTAGCTTACCTAGTACTACTTGTAATCACTTATAAGGGATAGAGAGGGCAGAGAAAAAGCCAGAAATGGTTAGGGGAAGGGGAGGGAATGTATTTTTTAAATTAAAAAAACAAAACAAAACTGTGGGTTTTGCTACATAGGGTTGGTACAGAGCTAGAAGAATTGACTTTGTGCTTGGAAGAGGTCCTCTTTTATGGTGCTGGATGTATTATTGTGTGTGTGTTTTATGCAACAAGTGACCTCCTAGCAGTATGAATTGGGTTCTAGATGTTTGCATAGTGCTGTGAGTCAGGCCAATCTTGATGGGATAGCTAGAATAATGCAAAAAGTTAATACAATGTAATGTTAATTTCTGTTTAACCCATTCTTTGAATATAAGTGCAGGAAAATGTATTTTATTTGGAACTATTATCACTTGTCAGTAGAGGTGCACTGATACATCGGTCCAATATCGGATTGGTACTGATATGAAGAAAATTGTATATATCAGATATTGGCCCCATAGCGCTGATTAGCTTGACTGATAAATGCCCATGCTGTGCACAGCTGCAGTGCAGCATGGAGCAGAGCTGGCATCATGGGGAGCTGCCTCCAGCTTGTAAGTCGGAAGTGGAGTGGGGAGGGAATGGGTGTGGGAGGGGGCGCAGATCAATGCCCTTGAGGTGAGAGAGAGAGCAGGAGCAAGCAATTCCCAGCTGGGATGGGGGGGCACAGGATGGAAGTGCAATTTGTGGGATGGGGGCAGCTTTCTGCTGCTTGCATCCCAGGAGGGAGGGGCATTGTGCCCCTGGATCTGCATGGTGCCGGGTGGGTGGCAGCTGCAGAGTGGAGATGGAGCCGGGGCTCCATGAGGCTTTTCTTGCTGAGGGCTGGGCTCAGCATGGGCTCTGGTGGCACTAGGATGAGGCTGCAACCACCCCAAATTTTGCCACAGCTGCAGTCACAGCCCTGTGCTACCACCTGGCTCAGCCATTGCTGAACACCGTGCCTACACCCAAGCGCTGGGAGAAGCTGGGGCTGTGCCCACCCACTGTGTCCCCATCCTGCGATCTCCCCACCCCGGCTGGGCAGCATCTGCCCCTGCCACCTCCCTCACTATGAGGGCATTTATTTGCCCCCCCACGCCCCTTACCTCCCCTTTCCCTTCCACCACAATGGACTTACCGCCTGGAGGCAGCTGTATTACATATTGGATTGGTATCCACCATTATGCCTCCATAAATATCAGCTATCGGTATCAGCCCCTAAAATCTCTATTGGTGCACCCCTACTTGTTAGTCATCAGTTGTTTGTTCTCATACTGTAATAATACTTATAAGTGGATCTCTTGCATCAAAGTTTTGGAATGGAATTTTGTGTAGAATTTCCTGAACAAATGTCTCTCCTGCTTATGCTTAGCTCTTAATAAAAAGAAGATTGTCTACCTCAATCTGTTTAATAAATTTAACCACAGACACCACAACGGATATTTCTTTTCTCATTTTAGAGGTAAAAAAAAAACTGTATCAAGGTACTTTCTTTTATCAAGAAAGTAAGCCAGTTGGTTTCAGGAGAGCTTTGAAAGACTATGGCCTTGCTGTGGTAAGAAATGAACATTTTATCTTAAATAAGATCCACTGAAGTAAGAAATGGTGTGTTCCCAGATACTTCAAATTACAAAGGCAGTATCTGGCTGTCAGTCAATAAAACAGGCTGTTTAAGAACAGACCACAAAATGAATTTAAAGCACAAAAGCAATGATTAAAACATATACTCATGGGAACTGTTACCAACTTTATTTTTTTTTTTGTCTTTTTAACACACTGACCACAAACAAAGCTTTCCCCACTGCCCCTCCCCAAAAGAGTCTTTCATTTGTTGTTTACTGGTTTATTTGTTTTTCTACTTTTGTTCTGTTTTAATCAGTTAGTCTTTTTCAACTGACTTTTAAATGATATGACTAATAAATATACAATGATATGACTAATAAATATACATTTGGGAAAAGCTTTTCTTTCTTTTACAGAATCCATAAGCCAGGGGTACCATAACAGCATATGTAACAGTCACATAAAGCTTATACATACCACTTAACTATTCTTCATGGGCCAAATTACAATCACTTGTCTCAAGAACAAAGTCTGATTTATTTCACTGGGGCTTTTGTAACTATGTGAGAACCAATATGGGGTTTTAAAATACCACTCGTGTTACTGGTTACATTCAAAGCTGAAGTGAGCCATGCCCAAAACAGTAAATATGTAAATTAGAGACTTGGAAAGAAGGTAAAACTTTGAAATGAGTAATTTCAATTTTTCTATTAAATGACATTCCTTTTTGTGCAGAACTAAATCTAAAAACCATATCAAAGACATAACTATCTTTATCTATATTTTAACACAATCTATTTTAAATAAAGGTATGCATGAATGCTATAGCAGTGCTGGAACTGATTTCCTAACACATTCTTTTCCATTCCATAAAACAAAACACAGAATTCTGGATCCATATTTTTCTTGTTTTGAATAAAAAAATGCAACTTTACAAAGTTTCACAGTAATTACTTGTTTGCTATGAATCTGGAGAGAGGATACTAACTGAGGAAATAACTGAACATTTTATTTGTTTGTTTTGGGGTTTTTTGCATTTAGTAATTTGATAGAGGCTGCAATTCCTAAAATGATTGGATAATAATCTTACATTGGTAAACAGCCCTTTTCATGGAGGTGGGTCATGCAAATCCTGTTTCAGAGCCCACAAAAGTTTTTGGAAAGGCTCCTATTGCTTTAATTTTCATAGAATCACAGAATGTTGCGGTTGGAAGGGACCTCGGGAGGTCATCTAGTTCAACACCTGCTCAAAGCAGGACTATCCCCAACTAGATCATCCCACCCAAGGCTTTGTCTAACTAGGTCTTAAATACCTCCAAGGATAGAGATTCCACAGCTTCTCTAGGTAAGTTGTTCCAGTTCTTTACTATCCTCCTTGTGAGAGAAAAATATTTTTTAATATCTAACTTAAACTACCTTTGCTACAACATGAGACCATTGTTCCCTATTCTGTCATCTTCCACCACTGAGAACAGTCTAAATTAGGGATTTTCAGCCTTTTTGGGTCAGTGTACCCCTGGCAGCCAGACATGGAGTGGGGGGAATGGGGGTGGCATGTGGCTGAATGCAGAGGGGTGGTAGCAGCCATATGCGACCTTCCCCCACCCCCTGCATCCAGCCAGGTGGTCGGTGCCTGCATGGAATGGTGTATGGCAGCGCTCCACCCTACCCACCTGCATGTACCCCTTAGGGACTTCTCAGGTACCTCAGGGGTACATGTACTGCTGGTTGGCAACCCCTGGTCTAGATCCATCGTCTTTGGAAGCATCCTTCATATAGCTGAAGGCTACTATTAACTTCCAATTCAGTCTTCTGTTCTCCATATTAAAAAAGCCCCTAGCCTTATACATCAATTCCCTCATCCTCTCCTTGTTAGTAATGTGCACCAGCCCCCTAACCATTTACACTGACCTCTGCCAGATTGTCTCCAATGTGTCCACATCCTTTCTGTAGTGGGGGGTCCAAAACTGGACACAGTAATCCAGATGTGGCCTCACCAGTGCCAAATTGAACAGAATATTCACTTCCCTCAGTCTGCTGGCAGTGCTCCTATTAATGCAGACCAGTATGTCATTAGCCTTCTTCACAACAAGATCACATTGTTGGCTCCTATTCAGCTTATTGTCCATGGTAACTTCTAGGTCATTTTCTGCAGAGCTGATACTTAGCCAAATGGTCCCTAGCTTGTACTTGTGCATGGGATTCTTCCATCTTAAGTGCAGGACTTTGCATTTATTCCTACTGAACTTCATGAGATTTCTTTTGGTCCAGTCCTCCAATTTGTCAAGCTCTCTCTAAACCCTCTAGCATATATCTACTACTCCCTCTACCTTGATGTCATCTGCAAATTTGCTGAGGTACACTCAATCCCATCTTTGAGGTCACTGGAGAAGATACAAAACAAAACTAGCCCCAGAACTGACCTTTTCTTTAGATTAGGTCCCTAGGGGTGCTTCTACAGGTGCACTTTAATGTGCAGTACACTATTTCACTGTGGAATAAAGTGTTATGTAGAGAACCATGACATTATGCTGATGCACAGTAAAATAATCTACTGTACATTAAGCATCACTAAAAAAGCATGAATCCCTGAATATATACATGGAAGAGCTTTGCCGCTTCCCATGAATTTAGGACAACAAGCATGTTGTATCTTCCAGAACTGGTGAACCAAAGACCCCTTCACCCTGCAAAGTCATAACTTTAACTGGAAAATGGAGGTCCTTAACATGGCATGTGAGGTAAAATACACAAGTCAGGAAAGAATTCTACTGATCTACAGACTTTCAGGTGAAGACTCTCCAAGCTTTACAGAAAAATGTAACTGGACACTTTTCTAGAATGTTATGCCCTGGTTTCACAATTCTTAGCTACTTCAAATTCATACAGACATTGCCAAATATCCAGTATCCAATCTCTTGTTTTTGTAATTCAGGTTCTATGTCAAGGACAAACAAAAATTACAGTTTGACTTGTGCACAAAGAGGCCTTCCTTTTTCATGGAACTGACCACAACATTTTTTTTTTCAGGGGCACACTGTTACTTATATGCATTATTCCTGGCATAATGGGCCCTAATTCAGATGAGACGAAGGCACTTCTCTATAGAAATGCTGTCTAGTTGTTCTCTGGCTCCCCAACATCAGATCCAATTCGATTCTAGTCTTGACCTTTAAGTTCTAAGTGGGGTGGGATAACGTTTTGCTGAGAACTGCTTCATCTCCAAGATTCTCGAGGCCTTTGCACTTATGAGAGAGAGTCTAGTTTGATTTGCCTGAAAAGAGAGCACTAGTTCTTAGAGGAAAGGTATTGAGGTATTTTCATCAGATATCAGCAAAGTCTGCTTTATTTTCTCTACCTTTAAAGTCCATTAAAAACAAAAATCAAAATTTGGAAAAAAAACCTCTTCAAATAAAAGCCACATAGGAATGTATTTTATAAATACATCACATATATAATTTCGTAGCATAACATATATACATCATACATACATACATACATATAGTTATATATAGTTATGTTATAAAACCATTGTATTTCTTCATTGGGGTCCTGTGTGAAATAATTGTTATCCCATTTCAAATGAAATGGCAGATTATACAAGACATGGAAGAAGGTTAAAAAGGAATGATAAAGTATACAGAAAATAAGGATAGGGTGACAAAAAAGGAACTGTTTACTTTAGAAATCACATCAAATACTAAAATGCATGATAGACATATATAAAATGACAAATGCTATAGAGGGAGTAGCTAGGAAGCTTCCATTATTTATGTTTCATAGTAAAGAACATTAATATATTAACTGAAATCAAAAGTTGGTAAATTCAAAACTCATAAATCCCCCTTTTCCTACCACTTTTATCACACTGTGGAACTATCGCTATGGGATAATTAAGGGTAAGAATTTAGAAAATCAGAAAAATGGATTGGACATCTTTCTGCATAATAAGAATATTTTAAAGTCATACCAATTAATGTTAAAAGCAGTTATGGAAGAAATATAAAATCCTGATTCAGGTTTTAAGCTAAACACTATTAGACATGACAATGAGACTGTAATAGGAAGCAGATTACCTTAATTCTACCTGTTGCATTTCCTCCTTAGAAAATCAAGTATTGGTTATTGCTGAATACATGATACTAGGTGGACGATGCATCCAGTTATTCTTTTAGCAATGTTTGAGTCCACTAAATTGGCATCCTGTCTCCAAGACTATTTACTTCAGATTGAAATACAAGAGACTTTCCTAAGTTCCCAATTTACAAGAAGTTAAATAATGTTTTGAACACTAGGTGCATACACACGTCAGTGTAAAATAAGTTGACTTAACTAAGTTGACTTAACCAAGGTAAGTCACATCTGAGTGTACACATGCACTTGGAGCCTAAAGCAAAACTTTTATATTTATTTCTGAAAGTCAATAGAAGGTAACTCGGAGGTAATACAACAGTCAGTCAGCTATGAAGTCATGGATCTTGGAAGCCATCTAGCCCCTGGTTACAAGGAGGCTGATTTCCCAGAAGCTGGGCCAGTGAGATGAGAGGTTTCAAATCTTGCCCACATTTTGATATAACTTGTTGAAGTAGAACAATCTCTAAGACTACAAAGAGATATCATCTTTGTGCAGCCATAATTTTCTTTTTATGGAGGCACAAAACCCAAGCAGACAGATATCTGAGTTCTTTGTCAAATCATAAATACCAACATTCTGTGATGGAAATAACCCTAGTCATAATTTGTGCTACCATAGTTTGCAGCCAATATCTGTTAGAATCATATAATAATAGAAAGTTATGGTTGGAATTCTGACAGCTAAGCCTCAGCAAGTCATTTAGTCCAACTCCTCTGCTCAAAGCAGGACCATCCCTAACTAGATCATTCCAGCCAGTTTTTGAAAATGTCCAAGGATGGAACTTCTACCACCTCTCTGGGTAAATTGGTCTGGTGTTTTACTACCCTCCTAGTGGGAAAATGCTTCCTAATATCTAACCTATACATCCCTTGCTGCAACTTGAGACTATTGCTCCTTGTTCTGTCATCTGCCATGACTGAAAATAGTGTAGCTCCAAACTGTTTCGAACCCTCCTTCAGGTAGTTGAAGGCTGCTATTAAATCTCCTCTCAGTCTTCTCTTCTATAGACTAAATAAGTCCAGTTCCCTCAGTTTTTCCTCATAAGCCATGTCCCCCAGCCCCATCACCAATTTGTCCACATGCTTTTTCTAGTGAGGGGCCCAAAACTGAACAGAGTGTTCCAGATGTGGCCTCACCAGTGATGAATAGATGGGAATAATCACTTCCCTTGATCTACTGACAACACTTCTACCAATGCAGCCAAGTAAGCCATTAGCTTTGTTCAAAACAGGGCTCAGTGTTGGCTTATATTCATCTTATTGTCCACTGTAACCCCTAGGTTCTTTTCTGCAAAGCTGCTGCCCAGCCAATCAGCCCCCACCCTGTACTAGTTGATCTATGCTGAATGTTTCTAATCACCCTTTTTTCTCCTCCAGGTGCTTAGAAATGGATTCCTTGAGGATCTGTTCCATGATTTTTCCAGGGACTAAAGTAAGGCTGACTTGTCTATAGTTCCCTGGATCCTCCTTCTTTCCTTTCTTAAATATGGGCACTATGTTTGCCCTTTTCCAATCATCCAGGACCTCTCTTGAATGCCATGAGTTTTCAAAAATGATATCCAATGACCCAATGGCTCTGCAATTACTCTCGGGTGCATCCCATCAGGCCCCATGGACTTGTACATATCCAGTTTTTCTAAGTAGTCCCTAACCTGTTCTTTCAGCACTGAGGGCTGCTCACCTCCTCCCCAAACAGTTCTGCCCAGTGTAGTAGTCTGGGAGCTGACCTTGCCAGTGAAGTCTGAGGCAAAAAAGGCGTTGACCTCTTCAGCCTTTTCTGCATCCTCTGTCATGAGGTTGTCTCCCTATTCAGTAATGGACCCACACCTTCCCTGATCACCCTCTTGCTACTGACATACTTGTAGAAACCCTTCTTACTCATCACATTCTTTGCTAGCTGCAACTCCAACTGAGCTTTGGCCTTCCTGGCTTCATCCCTGCATGCCTGAGCAATGCTCTTATATTCTTCCCTAGTTATTTGTCCAAGTTTCCACTTCTTATAAGCTTCCTTTTTGTGATTTAGTTTACTGAAGAGTTCCCTGCTAAGCCAAGCTGGTCTTCTGGCATACTTACTAGTCTTCCTGCACATTGGGATGGTCTGTTCCTGCACTTCCAGTAAAGCTTCTTTGAAATACAGCCAGTTCACCTGAACTCCTCTCTCTCTAACTTTGGCTTCTTGGTGGATCCTGCCCATGAGTTCTCTGAGTCAAATTCTGCTTTTCTGAATTCCAGGGTCCTTACTCTGCTGCTCTCCATCTGCTCTCCATCCTTCATTTCCTTAGGATCCTGAAATCAATCATTTCATCATCCAAGCTGTTCAAGTTGCCATCTACTACTACATTCCCCACTAATTCTTCCCTGTTTGTGAGCAGCAGGCCAAGAAGACCATGGCCCCTTGTTGGTCACTCCAGCACTTTTACTAGGAAGTTGTCCCCAGTTCTCTCCAAAAACTTCCTGAATTGCCTGAGCACTGCTGTATTGCCCTCCCAGAAAATGTCAGGGTGATTGAAGTCCCCCATGAGCACCAGGGTCTGTGATCAGGAAACTTCCACTAGCTGTTTGAAGAAAGCCTCATCCACTGCTTTGTTCTGGTCTGGTTATCTATAGCAGAGCCCACCATGACATTAGCCTTGTTGCTTTCCCTTTTGACCCTAACCCATAGACTCTCAACAAGTCTATATCCAGCTTCATACTGGAGCTCTGAGAAATCATATGGCTCTTTTACATAAAGTGCAACTCTTCCTCCTCCTCTCCCCTGCCTGTCCTTCCTAAACAGCTTCTTTATTCATGCTAGGAGAGTGTGAGCAGCCTGTGGCTGCCCACACCCTCTAGATGCCATGGGGCCCAATCCTTCAAGACAATGGCCTCAGGAACCTCCTCCCAACATGAAGTGCACATCTGCCAGTAGAAGTTCAGACATGCACCATGATTTGGGGCAAAGCAACTTGATACATGTGGCAGGGGAATCCCTCTGCAGGGAATTCCCCAAGTGCACATCTAGAAGTGGAGGGTGAGGGGTGGGGAAGAACACCCATAAAAGTTCCCTCCTCCCATGCTTCCAGATATGCCTGGGGAAATCCCTGAAGAGAGATTTCCTTGGCACAGGTATCAAGCTGCTATGCCCAGCCTGCAAATGTGAAGAGTGGAACCACTATGGGAATTACCCCTTCCTGACTTGCAGATGCATACCTTGCTACATGTCCCTGCAAGCTGATGTTGGCAACCAGCATGGACAGCTAGAGACCCTCTGAGTAAAAAATCATGGGAAAAACGGCACAGGGGACACAACGGTGGGATTCTACTACAGACCTCCTACTCAAAGTCCTGAGCTTGAACCAGGAGTTCGCCCGGGAACTGACTGAGGCCGCTCTCTCCAGGACCTTGGTTGTCATGGGTGACTTCAATTACCCGGACATCTCCTGGGAAGTTCACTCAGCAAAATCTGAGCTTTCTCTCATGCGTGGATGACCTCTACCTGACTCAAGAAGTCTATGGGCCAATGAGAGGCAAAGCGCTGCTCGACCTGGTACTGGCTATGGTGGACGACCTAATCAGTGACCTACTGATCGATGGGAAGTTGAGTGACAGTGACCACGAGCTGATCACCTTCACCATCCGCCGTAAAGCTGGCAAGTCAGTCAGCAACACAGAAGTCCTTGACTTCAGAAAAGCAGACTTTGATAAGCTCAAGAGGCTTGTTGGTCAGGCCCTCAGGGACTGTGACCCCAGGGAGAGGGGAGTTCAAGAAGAGTGGTTGCTTCTCAAGGAAGCGATCCTCAATGCACAAGCTAAATCTATTCCAACACGGAGGAAAGGCAGCAAGAAGGCACTGCAGCCCTCCTGGCTCTCCAGGGACCTAGCGGACCTCCTGCGGCTAAAAAGGAAAGCCTACAAAGGGTGGAGGATGGGATTCACCTCCAAAGAGGATTATTCTGCACTGGTCCGGTCCTGCAGGGAGCAAACCAGGAAAGCCAAGGCTGCAACTGAACTCCAACTAGCTTCAAGCATCAAAGACAACAAAAAGTCCTTTTTCAGATATGTGGGGAGCCGGAGGAAAAGCAAGGGCAATGTTGGACCCCTGCTAAACCAGATGGGGCAACTGACAACTGATGCTCAGGAAAAAGCCAACCTATTAAATAGGTACTTTGTGTCAGTCTTTCATCAGTCCCATGGGATGCCCACGCCTGCTATGGGACAAGGAGATCCGGGTGATGGGGATCCCCTACCCTCCATAAATGCTGACCTCGTGAAGGAACACCTTAAGAAGCTGGATACCTTCAAGTCAGCTGGCCCTGACAATCTGCACCCCAGGGTACTCAAGGAGCTGGCGAGCGTCATAGCCCAGCCTCTGGCACGGATCTTTGAAAACTCCTGGCACTCTGGTGTAGTGCCCGAAGACTGGAAGAAGGCCAATGTGGTGCCGATCTTCAAAAAAGGGAGGAGAGTGGATCCGGCTAACTACAGGCCCATTAGCCTGACTTCTATCCTGGGGAAGATTTTAGAAAAGTTTATTAAGGAGGCCATCCTTGAGGGACTGGCCCAGGCTAACATTCTAAGGGATAGCCAGCATGGGTTTGTTGTGAGTAGGTCTTGTTTGACCAATCTCATTTCCTTCTATGACCAGGTGACCTATCACCTAGACGAGGGAGAAGAGATTGATGTCAAATATCTTGACTTCAAAAAAACCTTTGATCTGCTATCCCACGATCACCTCTTGGCCAAATTGGCCAGTTGTGGCCTTGTCTCCACCACGATCCGCTGGCTGGGAAATTGGCTTCGTGGTCGGACCCAGAGGGTTGTAATCGATGGCAGTCACTCATCGTGGTGCCCTGTGACCAGTGGGGTCCCTCAAGGCTCTGTCCTGGGACCCATTCTGTTCAACATCTTCATTAATGATGTGGACATTGGAGTCAGGAGTGGACCGGCCAAGTTCGCTGATGACACCAAACTTTGGGGCAAAGCATCCACGCCAGAAGATAGGTGGATGATCCAGGCTGACCTGGACAAGCTCAGCAAATGGGCAGATGAGAAACTGATGGTGTTTAACACCGAAAAATGCAAGGTTCTCCACCTTGGGAGGAAAAACCTGCAGCATCCTTATAGGCTCGGCAGTGCTACGTTGGATAGCACTACAGAAGAAAGAGACTTGGGGGTCATCATTGACCACAAGATGAACATGAGCCTCCAATGCGATGCTGCGGCTAGTAAAGCAACCAAAACGCTGGCTTGCATCCATAGATGCTTCTCGAACAAATCCTGGGACGTCATTCTCCCCTTGTACTCGGCCTTGGTGAGGCCGCAGCTGGAGTACTGCGTCCAGTTTTGGGCTCCACAATTCAAAAAGGATGTGGAGAAGCTTGAGAGAGTCCAGAGGAGAGCCACGTGCATGATCAGAGGTCAGGAAAACAGATCTTACGATGACAGGCTGAGAGCCATGGGACTCTTTAGCCTGGAAAAGCATAGGCTCAGGGGTGATCTGATGGCCACCTATAAGTTTATCAGGGGTGGCCACCAGGATCTGGGGGAACATTTGTTGACCAGAGCGCCCCAAGGGATGACGAGGTCTAACGGTCACAAACTCTTGCAAGACTGTTTCAGGCTGGACATAAGGAAGAATTTCTTTACTCTCTGAGCCCCCAAGGTCTGGAACAGTGTGCCAGTGGAGGTGGTTCAAGCACCTACATTGAACACCTTCAAGAGTAAATTGGTTGCTTATCTTGCTGGGATCCTATGACCCCAGCTGACTTCCTGCCCTTTGGGCGGGGGGCTGGACTCTGATCTCCCGAGGTCCCTTCCATCCCTAATGTCTATGAAATCTATGAAATACCTTGGGCAGAAGTATTCCTCTGTGCCTTGAGATGCAGTCGACATTTCCAAGCCAGAGTGTAGGGCTGGGGATTTCCCTGTTTGTGGATGCATGCTCCAAGTCCAGACCTGGGTCCAGACATAGTGCTTGTTTTTCCACAAGGTCAGGGCCCTTAAGCCGTGGAAGGGACAGGGGCCCAGAGCTGTTGGATAGAAGCTATGGCAACATCTATAGACATCATAGATGTGGATTAACAGTGTTGCAGCATGTATTCAGGTAATGGTGCTCCAAAGATAATGTCCAGCCCAAGAAACATTTTATTTTGGCAAATCAGCAAATTCCAAAAAAACCCCTCTGTTTTATTAGACCGTGTCCAACCATCTTTACTTATACCTCTCACCATGTTCAGTGCCTACATGCTACTGTGGTTGAAAATCTAAAAATGCTAGGAAGACATAATTATTTTTCTCTATGTTCATCTGCTATGTTTCTGCGCCACTTCATATAAACAGAATCTCAGCAGTGAGGATACCCACTGTACACTGATAGAGATGATTATATAAATGTGCTGTTGTTGTAATAAATTCAGATCCATTGAGGATTAGAGTAGATATGCATTTTTTCTTCCAGTGCATAAGGACATTTCTGTCTGCCACTATCTACACCAATTGATTGAGCCAATTGAAACACAAATAAGCACTCCCTTTGGCCCTCAAAATTACAGATGATTAGATCTGAGGATCAGAAATAATTGCTTTCAGAAAGAGAATTTGGTTTGTCATCTATTCCATTCCACATTTTTATGACAGCCTGTTTACTTTGGTTTAGAATCAAGATACCCTTATTACCTTCATCTCATTGTCTGTCACTTATGTTTTCAGCCTGGTATGTGACCAGCCATGAATGCAATGAAAAAGGGCAATGCAATGAAAGGCTTAAGCTTGAGAGATATTGAATTACTCATTTTTATTGGTGGAGAAAATGAATCTTTTGATAAAATGAGTGAAAATATAAAGGGTAGATGTACTAGTTAATTTCTTTCTCAAGGAAAAAGTGTTAGGAAGAGCTACAGAAGATGATAAAATTCCTTGAAAGAAAATGTTATATGTTAAAAAGCCAGCCTGGAATTTCAGGGAAGTCTGTCTTTGATATTATTAACTGAAACCATTTGTGAAGTTTTTTGGGGCTAGGCTGTAGAGCAACACAGTTCATGATGTGATGCTCTTTTGCAATTTTTGCCAGCACAATCTTCCTACTGACTGTGTCAGAGAACTGTAATGACCTTGTAACAGGGAACCATAGCCCTGTTACTAGAAAACTGAGCAGCTGCAGTCTTCAGGGCACAACCTGCCAGCAAAGCAGGGATTAAGATGTTGCCCTGCAGGTTGGTCATCTTATTAGGGCCTGTCACATGACCAGGGAAGAGCTCAGGCCAGAACTATAAAAGGCCTGAGTTGAGCTAGTCCAGATAGAGGTACAGGGGGAGTTTCTGTATGAAGGCAGCAGAGACCTGTAGAAAACAGTTCTGATGGCTGGAAGTACAAGACAGAACCCCTGGAGTGAAGAAGTCATGGGGTAAGCAGGCATGCTACCTTTATTATTACTTTTGCTTTGTTATAGCCCTGGGGCCTAATGTTTATGTTGTGGTTTAATCTGGTGGTTTGCAGCTGAAGCTATAGGGGAGATGAAGACCTCATTAGCACAGACAGGAGTACAGCTACATGGGCCAGGGAGCCTGGTGCCACAGGGGCTGCAGCTATACAGGGCCAGTGGCCCAAAGCAGATTAAGTAAAGCTAGCGCCTCAAAGCTGGGCCAAATACAGTGGGTTTGAGTTGGATAGAATAGCTACATAAAAGGGGCAGAAGTTGCATTGGCTGAGACCCCAACAGAATGAGCAGAAGATGCAGATAACACCTTTTAGACATGAGGCACAATAAGGGAAGGTCAGAGTCATGCAAATAGCCCTTCAGTCCCATTGGCAAAAGTTGGTGGCTAAGGATGGAATGTTTTTATTGGTGTGCTTTAGAAAAGCAAACCCCCTCTACCTTATACCCCATCATGAGGCACCCCAGGCAAGTTGCTGTTTGTGATGTTCTTACTCTTTGCCATTTGCCTTGCAATATAATGCCATGTACTGTAAATTATGTAAGTTGCATACCATGATGTACACTGTCAAAGTTATGCCAGTTTAGTTTTTTTTCTGAATGGAATTTACAGTGTGCCAGTGATCGGTGGGAATCAGATATTTTCAACCATTTAAAGAATAGCTTTGTGTGTTAAATGTATGAAGCAATGTGTAAGCATAAATCCCACAGGGAGTTCTGCATACCATTCAGTTTTGGAAATGGGGAAAACATACACAGGTAAAGGAAAGTTTAGAGATGTAAATATTGTCTTGCATACCTTCTAATGACTCTATATTCCTTCCCATGTGTTTTAAGTTTAAACAGGTTTTAGCATCCAAACATCATATGGTAAACAGGCACAAGGAATTGATGAGTATGCAGATACCAGAGAGATTCTATGTAGAACAGATTCAACAAAATGTATACCTTCTGAGGGTTAAAGTGGTGTATTCCTGCTGTTCTTGGGGGTAGGAGGGTTCCCAGCCATCTTCCTGCTTGCTATTGCTCTTGGTATTCAGGCTGCTTGGGCTAGGGTGCTCTCAGGCAGTTTTCTGAAATCAGCTCTGGAGTTTGGGCACAACACAGAAAGAATGGCTCAAATTCATGTTTGATGGCAAAAACTCAGTGTACTGTCCTAAAAGACAATAACCCTGATTGTATAGCAATCAGCCTGGCTCAGTGAAACTGCACAGACAATGGTAAGCAATGCATTGAGCGAGTCTCGCAACCCCTGTATTCATAGCTTATATGCCCCCATCTCATGCCAAGTCTTATCTCTCTCTTTTGTCTAGAAGTTCCCCTTTTACTTGTCTCTTTGCCAAGTTCAGAGACCTACAATTAATTCCTTGCCAACTTCAGCTCCCCTATGCCAAATTCATGCATCTAGGATCCCCACTCCCTTCTGATTTGGGGTATTTCCAACTCTACCTGTTAAGTACAGCTCACCTCTTGTTTTCTATGCTTTACTACTGAGTTCCAACCTTTTACTCCTCAGTTTGTTCAGATACTGTTTCTTACTTTTAAAAAAGAGTCTTGCTGCGTCTTTTATCAAGTTATCCAGCAGCTAGTGAAGCCTACTAGTCCCAAGGTCATTTGTGGTCCCTAAGCTTGACTACAGTTTAGTGTATCTATGGCCTAGCGTGACCAAAACTCCTACAGTTTCCAACTGGGTCATGGATGGAAGGGATACTAATACTAACTACACATGTAACCACAGGTCATGCTTGTTCATTTTCTATCTACAGTAGGGAAGACTTCTATTTTTTACATGTGATAAAGGACTGAGTTCTTCAAGTACAGGGTAAGAGAAATGAAGAAGCTAGAATTATGGCCAGCATCATAAGTGACTAAAGTTTTATATTTATTTACCAGGAAAGAAGAAAATAAAATACAGAGCAAAAGAATGTTAGTTAAGTTAAAAGCTCAGGTAAGAGTTACTGTTTAATTTGAGTTACTTCAGTGTAGGCCCAGTAACAGAAGTCTAAGTGCCTAAAGATTATTTTCAGGCAAATATGGAGATGCCTAATTATAGGTAGAGCTGGAGGTTCCTAATGATACTGTGAACCTGAGCCAGGGGTTGACAACCTACAGTTGGCAACCATGAGATGAACCCAGTTTGTGGAGCTGGTGGCTTCAGTAGTGCAGAGCTTTACCAATGCTGTGCTGCAGCTGGGTAGAGGTGTTTGGGTCCCAGCACTAGCTCACCTTGGATGGAAACTAGGTCATTCTGTTTCACCCTTAAAAAAATGTTGCTGACCATTGACGTAAGCTGTTTTTCAGTCGCTGAGAAGGGTCAGTCTAGATCACTGTGCCTTAAATAACTTAGTCACTTAAACAGAATTTAGGTGCCAATGAGATTAATTTGGATCTGGCCCTCAATCCTCATCTGTAAAACAGTAATTCCAAAAAACAAAGATGTATTTTGTGCAGGAAAAATAGATTAAATATTGTTAGGCTCTCAGATACTGCTGTAAGGATAACATGATAAATGCCATAAATGTTGCCCTTGAGATTCTAGGCTTTTTTTTTCATAGTTTCATAGTTTCTAGGGTCGGAAGGGACCTAAGTAGATCATCTAGTCCGACCCCCTGCCATGGCAGGAAACAATACTGGTGTCATACAACCCCAGCAAAATGTTCATCCAACCTCCTCTTAAAAACCCCCAGGGTAGGAGCCTGCACCACCTCTCTTGGAAGTTGGTTCCAGATCCTAGCCGCCCTGACCGTGAAGTAGCGCCTTCTGATATCTAGCCTAAACCTACCCTCTGCCACCTTGTGACCGTTATTCCTGGTCACTCCTGGCAGTGCTCGGGGGAACAGGGACTCCCCCAATGCCCACTGATCCCCCCTGACTAGTTTTATAACAGGCCACTAGATCCCCCCTCAGCCTTCTCTTTTGGAGGCTGAACAGGTTCAGGTCCCGTAGCCTCTCCTCATAGGGCCTGCCCTGCTGCCCCCTGATCATATGAGTGGCCCCCCTCTGGACCCTCTCCATGCTGTCGACATCCCTCTGGAAGTGCGGCACCCAGAACTGGACATAGTACTCCAGTTGTGGCCTGACCAGTGCCGCATAGAGGGGGAGGATCACCTCTTTGGACCTGCTCGAGATGCATCTGTGGATGCATGACAAGGTACGGTTGGCCTTCCTGACTGCCTCCCCACACTGCTGGCCCATGTTCATCTTGGAGTCAATGATGACTCCAAGATCCTTTTCTGCCTCTGTGCTGACAAGAGGGGAGTTCCCCAACCTCTAGGTATGGTGCCGGTTGTTCCTCCCGAGGTGCATCACCTTGCACTTGTCTGTGTTGAATCCCATCCCATTCACATCCACCCATCCTTGCAGCCTGGCTAGGTCTGATTGAAGCCTGATGCTACCTTCTAGTGTGCCCACATCCCCCCACATCTTAGTGTCATCAGCAAATTTGAACAGGGTGCTTTTTATCCCCTTGTCCAAATCACTGATGAAGATGTTGAACAGTGAGGGCCTGAGGACCGAGCCCTGCGGAACCCCACTGCCCACGTCCTTCCAGGTTGAGAAGGACCCATCCACTACCACCCTCTGGGTGCGGCCCTTCAGTTGGCGACCCAATAGACTGTGTGGGTGTCGACTGCGTTATTGTTGCTTGTTTGTTTTACTTTTACATTTGGATTTTGTTGTCTTTTCCTTTTCTGTTTCTTATTTTAATTTAACCCTATCCTTTGTCCCAATAAAATGTTTATGCTTAAAACTAGCTGGCCTTCAATTTCTTCTCAATATTAAAATAACAGTATTTGAGAGATCACAGAAATTGTGTCTGCATTTATTTCTCACTGCTTAACTGAAAGTGCATTGACTAGGAATGAATATTTTCACCATTTCAAGAAATACAAAAAAAAATTCAATGTTTATTTGTCTTGCAATAAGTCACAGAGCCTTTTGGGATGATTTGGCTAAGTTGAAGAGTGGGGAACAGAGCTGTTATGATAGATGGCAATACTTAAGGACTTGTTATATGTTTTACTTTGAGTTACTCACATGTTGATTGGTGTTAGGGCTAACTCAAGTTTGGACCTTAAGACTATAAACTTTCCCTGCCTGTCCTTTACCTGCACAGCTGTGACTTGCCACTACACGGCTGGTGAGCTGAGGCAGGCTTCTACTCTGCTCTAGGTGGGGATGAGAGATGGGTTGAATGGGTGGGGAAGCAGAAACATGAAGTTGGCAGGTAGAGAGTTGATGGGATGGGGGTGGGTAATGAAATGGTTGCTGGAAAGGAAATGGAGGTGGGGGAAGGGTGGTGAATTGAAGGGAGTCAGCCACTGAAGGATAAAATAAAAACAAGTAAAAAAGGATATGATTTAAAAAGAAACAACAAGGAAGGAAATTAAAGAAGGCTATTTTTTTTTTTTTTTAATTGGGATTTGGGATTGGGGTGTGGAGGGAGCTGGTTGTGTCCCCCAGAGTGGCTGAGAGGTAGGAGCAGTGTGGAAAGGTACTTTTGTGGAAGTTACTGCCCCTGCCTCTGAAGGGAATCCCCAGCTCATGGGAACCAGATTGGCCCTCTACCTTGTTTCTCCCTCACCCCCTCTAGACCCCACTCCTGTACCCATCTGTGCCTTGTACCCTGGCTGCCTGGTACGTGCTCTGCAGGCCATTTTCATGGGGTTGCAGCCCTGTGAATGGGAAGGTTAAACCCCTGGGGGCAGGTAGGATAGTTACCTTGCTGGGCAGTAGAGTTCAGGGGGCAAAATTTTTGTCCACACAGAACAGGAAGTGGGAAAGAGGACATTTTGGGAAGATGGAGGTCTGCAATTTGGGTGCCTTGTTTGTGAACAGGGGCCACACATTAATGGAACATGAGCAACTTTAAGCCACCTAAATGGCACATCTATATCGCCTAGACTGATGAACAGAACATGTACACAGGTAAGCAACAGGGGCCAGGGCAATGCTGAGAATAGGGGGCCAGTATACACATCCTCAGGAAGCCTAAAATGCCTCTACACAAACACTCATACTTACCCTCCTGTTAGCCAACACCAACCCAGATATAGTGGGGCTCACTGAAACGTGGTGGGACACAATGCACGACTGGGCAGTGAATATCAAGGGCTATAGGCTTCACAGGAGGGACAACACGAGGAGGAAAAGTGGGGGTGTGGCGGTCTACAAGAAGGAATACACATCCTTATCAAGTAGCACAGAGTCAGAGGAGGGGCACACAGAAGTCCTCTGTGTTAGAATACAAAGAAGTCAGAGGAGCAGATGAGAATAGGATGGGATTCAACACAGATAAGTGCAAAGTGCAAGTGATGCACCTGGGGAGGAACAACTGGCACCATACCTAGAGGTTGGGGAACTCCCCTCTTGTCAGCACAGAGGCAGAAAAGGACCTTGGAGTCATCATTGACTCCAAGATGAATATGGGCTAGCAGTGTGGGGAGGCAGTCAGGAAGGCCAACCGTACCTTGTCATGGATGCATCAGATGCATCTTGAGCAGGTCCAAAGAGGTGATTCTCCCTCTCTATAAGGCACTGGTCAGGCCGCAGTTGGAGTACTGCGTCCAGTTCTGGGCGCCACACTTCAAAAGGGATGTGGACAGCACGGAGAGGGTCCAGAGGAGGGCCACTTGCATGATCAGGGGACAGCAGGGCAGGCCCTATGAGGAGAGGCTACGGGACCTGTTCAGCCTCCAAAAGAGAAGGCTGAGGGGGGATCTAGTGGCCTGTTATAAACTAGTCAGGGGGGATCAGTGGGCATTGGGGGAGTCACTGATCCCCCGAGCACCGCCAGAAGTGACCAGGAATAACGGTCACAAGGTGGCAAAGGGTAGGTTTAGGCTAGATATCAGAAGGCGTTACTTCACGGTCAGGGCGGCTAGAATATGGAACCAACTTCCAAGCAAAGTGGTGCAGGCTCCTACCCTGGGGGGTTTTAAGAGGAGGTTGGATGAACACCTTGCTGGGGTCATTTGACCCCAGTACTCTTTCCTGCCGTGGCAGGGGGTTGGACTTGATGATCTACTCAGGTTCCTTCTGACCCTAGAAACTATGAAACTACTATAAGTCAAGGGGAAAGAGGCTTAACAGTGGGGACGATCCAACCAAGGGGAAGAGCTAGACCAGGAATTCGTAAGTCAGCTCACTGATGTAGTTAGGTCAAAGGACATGGTCATCATGGGTGACCTGAACTTTCCAAACATCTGCTGGGAAGAACAATCAGCCAGGTATGTCCACTCACGTAGGTTCCTAGCCAAAATGCAGGACCTCCATCTAACCCAAGAGGTGCACAGCCCCACCAGGGGAGATGCCTTGCTGGACCTGGTGCTGGCCAAGGGTGATGACCTGGTGAGGGGGCTGCGGGTGCTCGACCACTTGGACGACAGCGATCATCGCCTACTGGAATTCACCATCCAGCACAAGGTGGCAAAGGCCTGCAGCAAGGCAGCAGCCCTAGATTTCAGGAGGGTGGACTTCAATGAGCTAAGGAGAATAGTCAGGGAGGCACTGAGGTCTCGGAGGGGAGGGGAGCCAGGTGTCCAAGAAGAGTTGTCACTCCTTAAAGAGATGATTCTCCAAGGCCAAAGGGAGGTAATCCCAACATGGATCAAAGGGAGTAGGGGGGCACAAAATCTCCCATGGCTCACCAAAAACACCCGGGAATGTCTCCTAGCTAAAAGGGAGGCATACACCCACTGGAAGGGAGGGGTCATCACCAGGGAGGATTATACCTCGGTTGCTTGGGGATGCAGGGGGGCAGTCATTAAGGCCAAGGTGGAGATGGAACTGGGACTAGCTTCCCAGATCAAGGACAACAAGAAGTCCTTTTTTAAATACATAGGGGGCAAAAAAAAGGTACCGGGTAATGTGGGGCCTCTGCAAGACACGCTAGGAATCTGGTCGTCACACCAGACGACAAAGCTAACCTATTTAATGACCTCTTTGCTTCCATTTTCCTGAGCAGGGACAGGATCAGCCCCCACATTGGGCCCCCCTCAGGCCCCAGGGGAGGCGCACTTAGGCCAAGAGTCAGTGAGGATCTAGTCAGGGAACTTCTGGAGGGACTGGATGTATTTAAATCAGCTGGTCCAGATGAGCTCCAGCCCAGGGTGCTGAGGGAATTAGCTGAGGTCATTGTGGGACTCCTGGCATGGATTTACAAGCACTTCTGGTGTTTTGGTGTGGTGCCAGAGGACTGGAAGAGGGCCAACGTGGTTCCTATCTTCAAAAAAGGCAGGTAGGAGGACCCAGGAAATTATAGGCCAGTTAGTCTTACTTTGATCCTGGGTAAGCTTTTTGAGAGAATTGTTCTGGCACATGTCCATGAGGGGCCAGCAGGGGAGATTATGCTTAGGAGCAACCACCATGGGTTCATTAGAGGCAGGTCCTGTCAGACCAACCTGGTGGCCTTTACAGCCAGGTCACCAAATCTTTAGATGCAGGGGTAGCAGTGGGTATATTCTTTCTGGACTTTCAGAAGGCCTTAGACACTGTCTCTCACCCCATTCTCATTAAAACCCGGGGGACTGTGGTGTTGACACCTACACAGTCAAATGGGTCACCAACTGGCTGGAGGCCTGCACCCAGAGAGTAGTAGTGGATGAGTCATTTTCAACCTGGAGAGATGTGGGCAGTGGAGTTCCACAGGGATTGGTCCTCGGGCCCGCACTGTTCAACATCTTCATCAGTGACTTGGACAAGGGGGTAAAAAGCACACTGTTCAAATTTGCTGATGACACTAAGATGTGGGGGGATGTGGGCACACTAGAAGAGAGGAATAGGCTGCAGTCAGACCTAGACAGGTTACAGGGGTGGGCAGATGAGAACAGGATGGGTTTCAACACTGACAAGTTCAAGGTGATACACCTGGGGAGAACCATACCTACAGGCTGGGGAACTCCCTTCTCATCAGTGCAGAGGCAGAAAAGGATCTTGGAGTCATCATTGATGCCAAGATGAACATGGGCCGGCAGTGTGGGAATGCAGTCAGGAAGGCCATCCATAGATGCATCTCAAGCAGGTCCAAGGAGGTGATATTCCCTCTCTATGCGGCACTGGTCAGGCTGTAGCTAGGGTATTGCATCCAGTTCTGGGCACTGCACTTCAAGAGGGATGTGGATGACATGGAGAGGGTCCAGAGGTGGGCCACTTGTATGATCAGGGGTCAGCAGGGCAGGCCCTACGAGGACAGGATAAGGGACCTGAACCTATTCGGCCTCCACAAGAGAAGGCTGAGGGGGGGATCTAGTGGCCTGTTACAAACTAGTCAGAGGGGACCAGCAGGCTTTGCGGGGGGCTGGGGGGCCCTGTTCTCCCAAGCACTACCAGGAGTGAGTAGAAATAATGGTCACAAGCTGGCAGAGGGTAAATTCAGATTAGACATCAGGAGGCGCTACTTCACTGTCAGGGCAGCTAGAATCTGGAACCAACTTCCAAGCGAAGTGGTGCTGGCTCCCTGGGGTCTTTAAGACAAGACTAGACAATCACCTTGCTGGGGCCGTTTGACCCCAGTACTCTTTTGTGCCATGGAGGGCAGTTGGATTTGATGTTCTGCTCAGGTCCCTTCTGACCCTACTGACTATGAAACTGTGAAACTAGATCACCTCTCAGGCCTTTCTTATGGAGACTGAAGAGATACAGGTCCCTCAATCTCTCCTCATAGGAACTTACCTGCAGGTCCTTAACCATTTGAGTGGCACTCCTCTGGACCCTCTCAAAGGTATCCACATCCCTCTTGAAGTGTGGTGCCCAAAACTGGAAGTAGTATTCCAGCTGCAACTTTACCAATGCCACATAGAGGGGAAGTATCAACTCCTTAGACTTGCTCGTGAAGTACCTGTTAATGCATGATAGAGTGCAGTTAGCCCTATTGATTTCTTCATCACATTCTTGACTCATGTTCATCTTTGAGTCAACTTTGACTCTGTGATCCCTTTCCACTGCTGTGCTGCTTAGAAGGTCATCTCCCAATCTGTAAGTGTGCTGGTGATTCCTTCTCCCTATGTGCAGTACTTCACACTTATCTTTGTTAAACTGCATCCTATTTTGTTCTGTCCACTTCTCCATCCTGTCCAAATCTGCCTGAATCTGTTCTCTGGCCTCCAGTGCATTTACTTTGCCCCATAATTTGGTGTCATCCATGAATTTGGACAGCGTGCTCTCCACATCCTCATCCAAGTCACTGATGACGCTTTTGAACAGCACTGGTCTAAGGACTGAGGCTTGAGGGGCCCCACTGTCCACATCTTTCCAGGTTGATACCATGATCAAGGAACTGGCACTGGGATATAAGGATCACCCAAAACCAGCCCTATGGTGTGGACTTGGCACTGGGAGCTCTCTGCTGGTGCGGGCTAGGGAGACTGTTCCCTTCCCAGCTCTAAGAGCACAGAGCTGGGCGGGGAATGGGCTGGGGATCTTATTCCTCACTCAGCTCTGTGAGCATGGAGCTGGGTGGGGAATAGGCTGGGAAGCTTGTTCCCCACTCAGCTCCACAAGCATGGAGGTGGATGGGAAACACACTCCACAGCCTGCTCCCTACCCAGCTCTGTACTCATGGAGCTGAGCAGAGAACAAGCTCCCCACCCTGTTCCCCACCCAGCACCACAGTCATGTAGCTGAGCAGGGAACAGGATCCCCAGCCTTGCGGCGTGAGGGCTGGGAACTGTCCTGGTCAGGGGCAGGTCCCAGCTTCATGCCCTGATTGTGTGACTGAGGCACAGGGCTTAGAAAGAACTACAAAGATGGGGTAGAGATCAGTCCCCTACCCCAGTCTGCTGGTGGGGCAGCTAGCAGCAAGCTAGATATTAGATACCCCACCAACAGATTGGGGTAGGGCTAGGACCTTCCTCTCCCCTGCAGCTTTTTCCAAGTCCCCCTGTCCCCGAGCAGGGAGCCAGGACCAAGATCTTCCTGCTATCGGGGCAGGGGAACATTGCAGCAGGCAGCACCTGGGGTTAGGGTGTAATATCACAGCCCTGACCAGGAGACAGCATGTGCATTGTGCTCACTGCCAGCTCCTGGGATAGCACTAGGGGGAGTCTAGAGCTCCCCAGTGGTGGAGGCAGGGCCCTGTTGCAGGGCCCCAGGAAACAGAAACAGTTGGCTGCCATTAGCAGCAAATCTGCTCCCACTTCCCTGCATGTGCAGATGCCTGCCTGGGAGTGTTTACTTTTGAAGTTTACTTGCAAATAAACTGATCCTGGATCAAATGCATGTGTAGATGCATCCAATATGTATCGATGCCATGTTACTAGAATGAGAGTAATTATTCTACTACTGCATTCAGCTTCTGAACAGGACCAGTAGTAAAGCCAGGAGAGAAGGGCTGCAGGAGATACCCTGGGTGGCACCCTGAGGGATGCAAAGAAAGGAGGACTGGCAGGATGCCTTTCCCCCAGTGAGGGAAGTTTTTGTTCAAAAGTGGCTGTTTGTACTTTTGCTGCAGTTAAGGTTGACTGGAGGACTGAATGTGGCTATTAGGTTTGATTAGGAGGCTATGCAGGGGTGCCAGAGGAGTATGCCAGAGTTGGACCCTGTCAGGGGCAGGGGCAGGGGCAGGGGCAGGGGCAGGGGCAGGGGCAGGGGCTTGATATGGAGACCAGTGGAAGCTAAAAGCAGGGCCTGAAGATTGACCCAAAGAGTGGGTACAGGTAGCCTGGAGATGAAGACGGCTAGTGCCTGAGCCCTGAGGGACTGGCAGGGGCCAGGCAGTGGCTGGTGATAAGGCTGGGACTGAGGAGTCAGGCCTAAGTGGCACAGGCTTAGGAATCCACAGCTAGAGTAACCAGCAGGCAAAGGCCAATGGGGCTGATGCCTGCACAAGTCAGTGTCACAATCTAGAGGGATATCTGTGAGGCATGGGCTTGGCTATAGGGGTGGATGGAGACCATGAATACAGCCCATAAGATGCTTGGTGTCCTATGACACTAATATGGCCAGAAGGGCCACGATCAATTGCCTGATTAGCAAGGTTGCAGTGGACTGGATCTACCCTGGAACCTTGAGGCAGCACCCCAACCACTTTGATCAATATCATGGCATAGCAGACAAAATAAGAGGCAGCAATGTCAGACTGAGGAGGTGGTACAATGCCAAGCACAGCAGATAGAAGAGCAGAATGCTCTGTTTTCAAGGCAACAAACAGCTCACACATCAGCAAATGAAGGCTGTGGGGACAATCATGAGTTTGCTCTTACAGAGATGACCAAAGATGATGACCTTGAAGCTTTCCTTGAACCATCTAAAAGAACTGCATGAGCAACTGCATGGGAAGAATCCACCTGGGCAACACAGCTGGAAGCACTAATAATGGCAGAAGCCCCCCAGGATTATAAGAAAATCAAGGAAGCCATTTTATACCACCTGGAAATATTGGAAGAGTACTACCGACACAGACTCAGGAAAGAAAGGCTAGGGTTTCAGAGTGACCCCAACTTCTGGCTCACAGCCTAAGAGACACTACCTCTAAGTGGCTCTGCCTGAAGAAGTCCACTGCATACCGTATAGTTAGCACTTTTTCATATCTGCTTTATATCAGTTTTCCCATGGGGAACTTAAACATATTAAAATAATTATGGGAGTTAGAGATGAAAAGTATCTACTAAGTAGGACTTCATTGTTACAGCATGTGGCCATGTTGAGCAGTAAGGGACAATAAGGTGGATATGCAATAAGCCTGGATGTGTGGCAGAGATGCTACTTATTAGAGCAAGGAAATGTATGGAAAAGAGTGGGAAGTGGTTGTATACTTGGCTTTGCTGTCCCAGTGTCCTGGTTACCAAAGCTAAATCAAAGCAGGAAGTAAGCTGAACCTTCTAAAGGAATGCAGTTAGCTCTTCCTCTTCAGAAACAGGATGGGTAGGAAAGAATCAGAAAGATACAATTCCTGCACAATATTTCCCTAGGGGTGGTACAGCTACACACTACACCTTCCTCGGGGATTTGAGTAAAGTTTCTGTTTATTCTAAATGAGTCTATCCTTTGCCAGCTAAAACTGTCCCTTACAATGTGTTCTAGTGCTGTGACTAGTCTTACTTCAAGTGAGACTTCCATCTTTTTATTTGAAAAATGACCGTGTGATGTCTATCGCACTAATATGAAGGGATTCAGGTTTTTTCCTCCCACTTATGTTCATTCTAAAATCTTAAATTTACCTCTGTTCCTGGCTCTGAAAGATTAAAATATATTATAATATTGATTCTGATTAAGATTGTCACAGTGATTCCTAATTTAATAAATACTTTAAATATTTTTGTGATCTTAGTTGTGTTTTACTATTTGTGGAAGTTTTGAATGTGTCAACTGCAAAAATTCAGATGTGGATATAGAGAATATAAAACTTTGCAAGAGCCCAAATTCTCTTTAGACCTATTGGTCAGTAGCTAAAGAATTAAAAAAAGAAGGGGAAAAAAGCCTACCTATTTGAAAGAGAATAGTACTGTTTAATAAATAGAAACGGTGATTTGTTCCAAATTCCTTGATTTATACAAGGAGAGAGAGATCATTTCCAGGATGAAGTAATAAGTAGATTAAAAATAATTCTGGAAAGCCATTCCATGGTGGCCTATCTCTACATTTTAATACTAGAGTGTCTTGAAATCTTTAGAACTTGGGGACTCTAAATTGACCATAGCAAAAGTTGCTGAAGCTTTTGCAGAAGTGATAATACTACTAATATACAAAAATCAACAAGAAGCTTTTCAGTTGTAGATTGGGGACTGGCATACACTAATATGTTAACTGTTGTTGGCACAGAAAAAAAATGGAGTCAGGGTCTCTTAGATCATAACTCTGCCTGTATGATTTTGGACAATTCATTTCAACTTTCTCTGCTTCAGTTTCATAAAATGACTATGATACATGATTTAAGACCTTGTGAAGCTTTGCAATAGTGGGAATATATCCATATTACTCTAAAAGCCACCCAAGGATGGTATGAGAAAATTGCTTTAGTTCTGTGTAACTATTCAGATATAGCTAAATAGGCTGAAAGGATGTCTTACGTTGCTGATTTTATGTAAAAAAAATACTGGTATTTGAGGTGTAGAGAAACAACATTTTTTAAAGGCCAAATCTTAATCCTCATCTCCCTGAATTTGAATTCAGACATGTGACTCCCTAATTCAGCAGTTCTGAACCTTTTTCAGTCGATGTACCCCTTGGTCTCAGAGTGAGACTTCACATACCCCTTTTCAATGGGAAATTAATTTTTATGTCAAACTACATGGTATGTGAAGCCTCATCACGATTACTACTGGGGGTACATGTACTCCCAATTCAGAACCACTGCCCTAATTAGATATATTGCGGGTTTTTTGTTTTGTTTTTTGTCTCAAAAGGACACAGAGTCATCACAGTGAACCCAAAGCACCTTAATCCCCAAATTAATAACAAGTCATATTCTAATGAATCATAGATAGCTAGCATCATTTATAGATGAGCAAAGAATTTCATTTAAGGGTTGGTGAATCTCATTTGGTATATCTTGGAAAATAAAAACCATGCATAAAGAGTTCAGGACCAGAAATCTTAACTAAGTTCACTAAAACACAAAGCATTTACTTCATTTATTCAAAATAAGTCATTCAAGGAGTTCTCCTGAGGCAAGCATATTAATGTTTTTTAAGAATCTTAAACCCATCTTAAATCTCACTATTTCTCTCTGGGTGTGTCTGCATGTGATGCTACATTGCTATAGCAACATGAGTGTCTGGATGTTTACACATGACCAGCAGCTACTTCCCCAGTATAGTGTGCTGCTACTTTGAAGTAGCTGCTAACTATAAGAGGGTGTCATGCATATGGTGCAGTACAGGCTGTTACAGCACCATGATTTAGTACTTCCAAAAGGTGCAGTAACAATATCACTATAGCAACACATGTAGATGCGCCCTTTGTTTACCAAAATATAGCATTTATTTCCTCTTCAGGAATACATGGTCTAAACAATTTGGTGTTTAATGATGTTTAACAGGAGAAGCTATTAATGTTTTAAATTGCACCATTTCAATATGCCATTATAATCATTACAATAAACAAATAAAATCTAATTCCTGGGCATTGCTTTACAGTTTTGTGCCACCAATACACATTGTAGTCCTGTTGATACTGTCATCTTAAAGGTTGCTTCTTAATACTGCTCGCTGGCTGTTTTCTTCTTATCTGTCTTGCTTGTAGAGACGAACAGAATGAGCTGTGATCAGTGCTGCCAGGTGAGGATGGAAATAGAGAAATGCAGTGCTCGTTTAGTTCAGAGTTTTTGTAACCGCCTTCCTCTTCCCATAAATTCATAAATGAAGCAAGTTGTATATTTTTCACAGTTGGCTGGATTTGAAATTAAATATTGCCATGCTTTCACTGGCTCAGCACCTTCCTGAATTATTGTTAGTAACA
Source organism: Crocodylus siamensis (assembly GCF_052110815.1). Taxonomy (NCBI): domain Eukaryota; kingdom Metazoa; phylum Chordata; order Crocodylia; family Crocodylidae; genus Crocodylus; species Crocodylus siamensis. The sequence continues at coordinate 213,528,459 of NC_143396.1, read as the reverse complement.
TGTTCATTCAGCTTGTGGCCATATGGTCTACTTAATGCACATGAAGCACCCTTTTAATTGTTATAGGGGTGGACAATTTTTTAGACCATTCAATAGTTAGAGTCCCATTCCCATTCCCCTTTACAATCTGTCCCTTTCCCAAATTAAAATCCTAATGAAACTAAAGGATTATAGGAGTTGAAATGTGTATTGCAAATAAGAACAGATAACTTCACTTCTTATGTAAGTCTTATAAGCCTCAATGTAGAGTCCCAACCAAGGCCCAGATTGAACTCTTCAGTTTTTACTTTCCTGTCTAAAGGTACAACTAAAGTTAGTTGCATCCATGGCATTTGAGGCTACTGACAAACATTCTAGATTTTTACCTTGGACACCAAGGCCACATGGCCATGCAGTACATGATGCCACAGACATGTCTGCAGTGCCATATACAGCACATTCTGCTGTTTTCTGCACTATAAGGGAGCAGTATGGGGTGAGGGGGATTGACCCCTGGATATCCAGGGGTCAAATAAACCTGTGGGGGAAAAAAGCAGAGTGGGATGTGTGGAGGCGTCATGCTCCTGGCCAGCCAGAGACGCACTCTGGCTGCTGGCCTGGGTCCAAGCAGCAGAAGCACTGTGGTTGTAGCCCCAGGAGGCCCCCAGGATCCAGTTAAGACTGCTGGGGCCAACCCAGTGCTGGCTGCAGCTTCCCTACCACACCCAGGGTAAAGTACTGTGTGCCAGAGGGCATGTGGCACAGGCATTCTCCAGAGACAACAAGTGGAGGCACAAGATGTCCTGCTGCTAGCTGTCCCTGGGGGACCAAATGTCTGCACTCATGCAGATGCAGCCTAATAGTTTAATGTAGGGATGTCCAACTGACCTTATGGTTAAGGCTGGATCCAATCTACGGGGCTTTTTGCAGGCTGGATCCAACCCAGGGTAGTTCCAGCCCAGGACACAGTGGCAGCAGTGCCTGCAGCCTGGGGCAGGCAGCATTGGGCAGAGGCTCTGGTTCAGTGCAGGCAGCAGCAATGACAGCTCTAGTTCTGGCATACTGCTGTGGCAGTGCTGGCACTGGAGGAGTTAGGGCTGGTGGGTGGGCCAAGTGATGATGGTCCAGGCAATGGCAATCGGCCAATGACTGCAGGGTGACAAGGTCTTTATCATCCTCATTCACCCTCCTGCCAATGATGGCCATGCCCACCAGGGCCAAAAGACCCCAAACTCTTCTGCTGGCTACACCCATTAGCCCCTCCCCTCAACTTCTTGTAGCCCATTGCTAGCCTGGTGGACTGAACAGTGGGCTGGATCTGGCCGTGGGCTGTATGTTTGATGCCTCTAGTCTACACTAGGGTACTTGTCCGGAGAGTAAGGGATGAAGGTTCTAGGCCCTCCTCACCTATATCTACCACATCCTAGCAAAGTGCCTTAAACATCAGGTCAGGGCCAGTGTAGTTTACACTCCTTTTAAAGATAGTCCTCTGTGCATCAGAAAGGGTAATGTATATGAGGCCAAAAGGAAAGCAAAGCAGAAGGAGTCTGTCTCAGTGGTTCAGTGAGATAGATACTGCCCTAGAAGAGGTAGGGACCTTGGGTTTTGGCCCCTGCCCTTAAGTGGAGAGAAACTATCCTACTGCTCTCTAAAAGTACAGGCTTGTTAGGAATCCTTTAGTTTTAAGTGAAAACAACTACCATTAGACTTGATGACTAGTATCACCATGCATTTAAGGACACCTTAACACTAAACAAAGCACAAATCCCACTAACCAATATGTTTTACCTTTACCAATATAAAGTCTTAAAGAAACAGCATGTAAAGTTAAGATAAGATATAAGATATAAATCCTCGTATAAGTAATAGATCTGCTAGTCTATATAAATACAAGTTGATGTTTTATGATGCCTGAGACTTGTCCTTTGATGAAAGAAAGCATCCTGGAGATTTTTTAATCATTCTAAAAGTTGCATCTAATACAATAATAACAATAAAAATCACATGTTTTTTCCTCCAAGCATTTAAGCAATGTTATTCTCCAAGCACTTAAGCAATAAAAATAACTGGAGATATCTATAGACATTCAATAAAGATGTAGGTAAGCTTCTCCTGGCCTAACATTTTAAGAAAATTTTCCAACTATTTTATTCATCCATTTTGCATCATTACTGTGGTTCCCGTTTAGACAGCAAATCCTTAAACAGATCTAGGTTTCTATTAAGTAAATCTACTGTTCCTAAAGTACATGTTTGGGCTGGCTTGATTTTTAGTGTGCAGTATAGTCATATGCCTATGTATTGTAAGAGGCAAGGATATATTAGAGTAATTACTCTTATTGGACCAACTGTGTAGTTGGGATAGAATTAAGACAGCTATTGAATGCAAGACATTCTTCATGTCTTTCATTCAAAAGCTGTCTTAATTCTATCCCAACTATACAACTGGTCCAATAAAAGCAAACTATCCTAAGAGGTAAGGATTTCTTACATAATTCCTGGACCATCAGGGTTACAACATCACTCTAACATTACCAAAGATATTGCAAGAGAACTTAATTCTCCACAGCAGAAGTGTGAAATACGGAGAGAAATGCAACACAATTTATTACTGATTTCTCTTATGACTAAAAAGATCTGATGAAGTTTATTCTGGCCCTCAGGAAATGAAAGTTCATCTCATCAAGTCTGTTTTTGAGAGATTAGTGAGTCTGTGTGAGCTGCTTCTTAAAAGAACTCTAGTGCCTATCTGGACTCAAAAAAGAAAGAATCACCTTTGGCCTTTCAAGAGCCTTTTGTTACTCTTGTCTGCATCACAGAAAACCACAAACCACTATACAATCAAGATTATTAATGAAGTGATTTACAGAGTTGTTGTGAGAGTTAATGAATGTTTGTAAAGCCATGTACTCTATAGAATTTTGGGACCCTTCAATGAAATGTGAAACAGTAATCCAATTTTAATCCAACTAGAGTTGCTCAGAGATAAACAAATCTTCTGCTTCTGTTGTTTCAGTACAATACACAATTAAAAAAAAGTAATTGTTTTCTTATATAACTTACTAGAGCTAAAAGACTAAGATAAGATATAACAACATAATTGTATCTTTTTTCTAGTTACAGTTTAATATACATTACTGTTTTGCCATTAGTATTGTCCATGCATATGAACCATTCTGGTACGTTCTTTTCATTTTACTCTAAAATAAAAATCAAATGGGAAGAAAAAGACTTTGAATTTAAGTTCTAATCTTTTGGGCTTTATGCTTCACTTTTCTTCAGTGTTTGATCCTATATTTCCTTTTATCACTGATGTCAGGAAATGATCTCTTTTCTTCCTACCTTCATTCTAAAATAGCCGTTGGCTAAATGATTGCCTCCCATAGTAAATCAGATTTGCTTTGTACCGAGAATATTTGTCTTAATAGTTCCCCCCCCCTTAGAAGCTGAAAAATATAAGCCAAAAGCCTAATCCTTCTCTTTTTATTATTCAAGGTATGAAGAAAGGGATATAAAACTATCTATGTTGAGGCCCATGAGCCATCCTATCCCGTGATCCCAGAAAGGAGCTGTTTAACTATGATCTAAGTCAGTGGTTCTCAAACTTTTCTTTTTCCATGGACCACTTGAAAATTGCTGAGGGTCTTGGCAGACCACTTAATGATATTTCTTTTGTTCTACAAATCAAAGTACACAACTCATATTTTAATATCAGTAGTCTTACCTTACAAGTACAGATAGTCTCGATTGTTCCACAGTCTTTCTGCGGACCACCTGAGTGGAGCTTGTGGACCAGTGGTGGTCTGCGGACCACAGTTTGAGAACCTCCGATCTAAGTAGTTACACCATGACTGTGGAATGAACCTTTGGACATCTAAAGTACTGGAGAGCAATGGGCATGTACCGTGAATATTATCTGTCCTGGAAAGTAATGTTCACCAGCATTGTCCATAACATGCAAAGCTAGGGAAGAATCTGTGGTGGAAGTTTTAACATAGCATCCAGAGCCCAGAAACTGCACCTCTTGATGACCACAATTTGCAATGGATTTCTAATGTTTGAGTCCTTAGCAAACTATTTTTCATGGGGTGAGAGGCAGAACTGGGCTATGAGAAGGATATATATCTGTTAGCCTGGGGCACAGGAAAAAAAAGCCTGCCTTTCTGTGTAAAAGCTATGTTGCTTTGGTACGTACACCTTGTTTGAGTAATTATGCTGATGTCCAGGGCTAGATTAATGCATGGGAAAACTAGGCAAATGTATAGATCCCTAAATGGAAAAGGGGCCCAACTGTGCTTATTTTTCATATTATAATTATTGAGTGGAAAAAAAGTAGGGGCCCATGAGTTTATTTGCCTAGGGCCCACTAAAGGGCTAATCAGGCCCTGCTGATGTTTCCCTCCATAGTACTTCCTTTAGAAGGTTCTGAGTCTATCACAGCGTTGATAACACGTGAGAAGAAATTGCTGGGACAATAGCCTATCTGGCCCCCAAACTGTAAATAATCACATACTTTTTTGTATTGGATCTTCAGGTCTTCTCCTGCTACATGGCATATTTGCTATGATCTAGTCTTAGGCCACCCAGTTAGGACGGCTTGGGCAGAAGGTTCACTGTAGACTCTTTTGCTCTCCACCAGAGAGAAGGTCAAGGATTGCTCAAGGTTAAGGACAGTTATTGGAATACAGTATAGTTTTCATTGGGTGGGTTGGTGATCAGCAGGGAAGGCCAAAATGTAAGAGGGTCCAACACAAGGTGGTGACTGCATGCCTTTCTGCTTAACCTATACAAAAACTGGTCATTTCCTGTCCCATGACCTCAGAACACTCGAGGTAGGAGGGATTGACAGAGTGGCTCTCTGATGGGGGAGAAAAGGCACTAACCACCATGGAATACTGTTGGATTTACCAGTTCCCTAACATGGATTTGTGAAGCAGATGGTACACCCGCCTCCCTCTTCTCCCATGCCAAACTTAACGAGTTATATAACTTTAACCCTACGTCTATCATTTTAACCCTCTGTCAGATCAAATTAAGGATAATGATTCAAAAGACTTACGTGTATTTTTCCAATTACCTGCTGATAATCGGAAAATCCTAGCCAAGGAACCAAGATCCTGACCACATCCACACTAGATTATATCTCTACATCAGTAATTCTCAATCAGGATACCAGGGCACCTGGTGCTATACCATATTAGCACTATTGGGTGTGCAAAGCAAACATGATTCAGAAGATAGATCCAGAAGAGATTACAAATATGAATTCATAGTGCTAAACCATTCTTACATGCTGTGGTCTTCCTGAGCTCTTTGCAATGGCAGAATTACTCTAATAATTTTATGCAGTAAAAAATCAGTGAAAAGAGCTGGTATTTTCCAAGAGGTGTTTTGTGTCTGAAAAGGTTGAGAACCACTGCTCTGCATATGCCCCTTTAAAGCTGCCAATTAATCTTAGTTAGCCTTCTAGACAAAAGACAGCAAAAAAAATGCTGTCTTGTAACATATGGATTTTTCACTGAACACCTTACATATTTATTCTTAATGGCACAACATGAAGAATAGGTTTACATAATATACAATCAGAACAACAGTGAGGAACCATTATAATAATTTGGTGGTTAAAATTAATACAAGGAACTAAAATTAACCAGATTCTAAAAATATATTAAAAGACTTGTACTTTCTCTAGGGCTTTAAATCTCTAGATCAATCACAAATGACTGCTTTAGGCTTCCATTTTTTCAGGAATATGCTGACAGAGTATATATGCTCTTCAGCAAAAGTCCATTAGAAACACAATTATATGTATGGCTCATGACACATGAATCTCTTATGACAAACTACTTAATGTTGTTTGGGCCTTAGAACTATTTTTATAACAGACTGATTATGGCTTTAGCAGCATCAAGATTTGAAAGGTATGCAAATGAGTTATTTAACTGAACACCATTTATTTACTTATGGAAAAGCAACATAATTATAAAACTGATACATTTGTTAGTAAATGGGTAAGCAAGGAATACAAACTCCATGATCCTTAGGTAAATGGACTGCCTGAGTTCTTAAATGGACAGTCTTCAGTGTTTAGAAAAAACATCTTCATAGTTAGCATCTTACTGTGAACCTATTTATTTGAAGAGTTCATCAGCTGTTGGTTGTTTTTATTGAAGACACAAATCCAAACTGAGCAAAAAAAAGTTCAGAAACATAGGCAATACCATCTGTTATGACTACAAGTTTGGGGTTTTTTTTCCTGTGTGAAACTTATCACTTTACCCACCTCTTCCTTCTAGAAGAATGTGGTTTTCAAAGATATCTTGTTTATGCATCTACCATCTAGTAGCTGGAATAGGAGACAGGAGTTTTTTTACTGAAGTTCTCCCATCTGGTAATTAGCTCATACATAACATATAGGGGCATCTTCCATGAAAATAATTCACAAATTCAAACAAGGATGCTTTTGAGCTTATATTCCCCATTTCTCTTTAACAGCATGTGACAAGAAAGAGATTCCCTGTACAGGTGAGTAGCCTTGGTTCTTTTTCAAGTTGATTTTTAACTCTCTCTTTTAACTCTCTCTTACTAGAACTAAGCTGGTAACAGGGGACAAGTCTATATAAGCATACTAACACATGCTTATCCCACTGGAGTTAATTGCTCCCAGACACACATTTACATGTGTGTCTGGGACTGCAACATGTTGAGTTGGGTCAGAATAGCCCTGGCTGATAGCCGGCCTGGGGAGTCAGTCTAGCAGCCCAGAGCTGCTCCCCCTGGCTCAATGTGCTATGGAGGGGCTGGCAGGGGCACAAAGATGCAACAGTGTGGGGCTAGATAGTAGGTAGCCCCTGCACTGAAGCGCTCTTGTGCTCCAGCCAGCTGTGGCAGTGTCCACACATGCACTCCTGTGGAGTTTTTCACACTAACCTACTGCAAAGTAAATTAGTTTACTTCAGCCCAAAAGGGGTACAAATGTAGACATGCTATGTTTACTGTGCAGATAATTAGTCTGCTGCACAGTGAATGGCGTGTGTAGACATGCCCAGGGCAGAATTGGCTGTGAACAGTTCTTTCTGAAAGCCAATATCTGGAAGAACCATCTCAGTTACTATTTTGATCAATATTATATAAATCCCTAAACTATTTTGTGTTCATTTTCCATTCCTATTTCTCTAGGAACTAGTGCAGCAACACTAGGAACAAAGTTACTGGCTTTGCTGCACACCCATTAGCTGGCTTCTTCCAACCACATGAGAATGTGTCTCCTGCCTCATGGCTGAGGAGATTGGAACTATTACCGAGCAGACTAAATATTATACAACATGGACCCTATAGAAGAAAATGTATTAGACAGAGTGCCTGGTCACTCCAACTCGTGATGGCCCTCACAGCTACATAGATTGCAGATAAGGTTGTATAATGTGGCTTTAGGAGGGGAAACAATCATTATGTATGGTTTCCCAATGCTATTTTTATTGGTGGTTCATCATTTTACTCTCTTCTTTACTGTTTAGTAGAGTGTATTTTTCTGTAGTTCTGTTAAGTAAATCTAAAGGGAACATCCCATTGTGCCTACTCAGGTTAATGAACACACACATATGGGTTCAGCTAAACTAAGAACTAACTCTAAAATTGACCCAATCTTTAGCAGAGAGCTTTCCCCCTGAATTATTTTGTTGGAAACAAACAAAAAGGTTGTTTACAAATCCAAAGATGACCAAACAACCTGGAAGTTGCACTGCACACTTAAAAACAGACTTCCCAATTTCTAATCTTGAGCTAATCTCTCTGGAACATAAAATTAGCGGTTGTGGAATAGGAATTGCAAAGCCTAAAAACAAAAAGTGGCACTCTAATTGACTACACTAGCAAATCAGAAGAGGAGACTATTTGTTTTTAAATTATGAATGTTTGGCTTAAAATAATAACCACTTACAGTTCTTTTAACATCAGCCCTCTTGAATCTGGAGGAAGAAACATCCTCTTAGTTACTGCTGTACTTTTATAATAGGTATAGATACATATATAGATATATTTTTGCCAGGGTGCTATAGGACCTCCAAAGCTAATAACAATGCAAAAATACCAATCACGAGTTCATAAAAACCTATAAAAGTCAGAGTTGTAGAAAGCACTCAAATCAGCTACATTATGTTTTGCATATAGTAACTTGTTTACAAGTATTTTATAAACCATGAGTAACTAAAATGGAAGCATGAAAGTCAGCAATATGATATTTCACTCACTTACTGGGACACTTAATAACTGAAGCAGTACATTTCAATCAACTGTGCAGTGCATTTATTAAGGAGCTTTATGTAGTTTTCTTTTTCAATTCAACAGGATTATATTTTCACACAAAATGCAAGCAAAATGCTTACATAAAGTCTTACGTGCATCAGCTAAAGTAGGTATTTAGTAGGTTAGAAACTGACCTTTAGAAATGGATCTGAAATGAAAGCACAAAACCAAAGAGTGCCTCTCTCTTTCACTTGAAGTATAGATCAGTCTGCAATTTAGAAATATAATACCATATTTTATATACACATTTACGTATACTTTAGCTATACTTTAGTTGTACTTTAAACTACATATAGCTCATGTTTCTCCCTAAGTATTTTTAATGATTGCACCTGCAGAGTACAGAAGTATGTATTATATTACTGAGATACCTACAACATTTCTCATTTGAGTTAGATGTGATTTAGCATAGGGAGAAAGAGACTCCACAAAGGCAGCAGGTCTCCCTGGGTGGGCATTACCCTGAGAAACTGCCAAAAAGAGGTGCTTAATAGGGCTGTGCAAAACAGCACCATTTCATTTCAACTTCTGTTTCACCATTTTGACAGGACAGTGGGGGGGATTTTGTTTTGAGTTTTCTTTTGTTTCAAAAGCACTGTTTTGTTGTTTTGACATTTCGCCCATAGGCTATAATGGGGGAGCACAAAACTGTCTATAACTTTTTCATTTCTTTCCTGATTTGGATGAAACATGTATTAATGGTAGCTCCATCTGAGGCCATGAAGTCTGCCAAGTCTCAAGGAGATAAGTGCAGGGTTTCTGGGAAACTACCTCAAATTGTTCAGAGCAAAACTTGCGTCATTTGTGTGAAGGCACAGAGAAAGCTCAAACAATGCTTTTTATGATTTTTTTTCATCTGTCCCTCATAGCACTGGGATTGGAAGGGGCCTCAGGGAAGGATCACAGTCACCAGCCACCTACACAATCAATGTCAGAGCAGTCCTTCCCCCTTGTCTCTCCTCCCTCTCCTTAGTTTCCCTTTAGCTGTAAGTAAGACCAGCCTTGAAACTCAAAACTTTTTGAACGTTTCAAAATGTTTTGACTGCCCTTGTTTCATTTTAAGGATGTTTTGAAGTTTTTCATTTCATTTCGATTTAGCTGTTTTGAGCTCAAAATGAGTCAAGACAGCATCAAAATGAAACAGCCAGCGAAATTTCACACCGCCCTAATGCTTAACAACACCTTTTGGTTTTGCCTTTTGGTATTGCCTTTTGGTGGTGACTAAAACAGGGACTGTGGGGCTGTCTTTCCTTAACTTTTTTTTAGGGTTCTTGGGAATTTGTGTTGTGTTTGTTGGAGGGAAGGGGAGGCATTAGGTGGGTTTTTTTGTGGTGGTGGGGGAGGAGTAATAAACTCAGCTTCTCTGTTAGGGAGGGGTGAAGACTATGAAGAAATGTTGTAGAAGAGTGGAAAGATCTCACCTGGAAGTAAGGTGAAGCAGTAGGGGTGGGTAGGGGGAGGAGTGGGGGTAGTTGAGAAGAAATTCTTGTAACTTGGTATGAATTATGGTTGAGGAGGGTACTTAGTATTGACAAAAGAGTTTGTTTGTATGGAGGTTTGAACAGAGAGCTGGTAGTTAGGGGGAAATTGAAGGTCTTGAGTTTTGAACTGTTTGAAGAATCCTACTTGTGGGTTATTTGATTTATTGTAAGGTACTCTGAGTTTTTCATATGCTGTGGGATATACATCTAACAAATAAAGACATTTTCTCTGCTTATTCATTTCAGTTTCATGGTCTCATTCACAAGTAGAAAGTCATCACATCAAGGAAAATGGAGATATCTGTGCTTTATGAAATGTTAACACGCATTAAATATATATAGGCACATTTCTGTTCATTTTGTAAAAGCTTGATTTCACAGAACTTAAATTGTGAATGAAATCTGACTGGGGAGATTTTCTTTACAACATGGACCATTTGTGAACCAGAGTAACTTGCACCATTTGCATAGAACATATTTACTGATTTATTTGCATAATGCTGTCAAAAATATAGGTATGAACATCCAATGCTCTGAAAATCCTGCAATATTTAAGGAGTTGCAATAGATAGAAACTGGATTCTTAGATGATAATTAATTGGAATAGAAGGCAGTGAAGTTACCTTATTTTATAATGGCTGAGGCTCTGAATTTCTCAAGTTTTTTTAATATAATTTTCTACACACATTTTTTTCCTTTTTCAGAAGGATTCAATTTCAATATATGATGAATGTTCTGAGTTATTCACCTTTTTATTACAGTTCATCCATCTATCTCTACGATATAACTTGGGAATGCGTGGCTGAAATAACAATGAATTTAAAATGCTAATCCTATCTAGCACCATCATAATACACAACAAATTTCTAGTCAATCCAAGTAATTGTGCAGATTTTAGAGCATATATAATAGTTAACTTCCATCAGGCAATGGTTTGTCAACCTATAGTATGGCTAGCACTCTGCTATAGAATTTTCTGAGTGTGGTAGGTTATCTATTATGCTGTGAACAATGGGAATACTTCCTATTTTTAAACTGTTTAATCTGAAATGCGAACTGCCCTTTTACATTTGTGTATTTCCAGGTTCTTAGAAAGCTTCTGCCAAATCTTAATCAATTTATCTCCTTTTAAGTAGTACAATCAACACAATAATAGATAGCTTGCTTTTCAAATTATTAGGTTCTGTTTTGGAAACTTTTACTCAGGTGATTCTCAATAATGTCTTTGAGACAGCGATTTTACTTTGCATATGTTGATCATTTAATACAACAGGCTCGCACTATAATTATAATAATACCCAAGTGGAAAAGCATATTCAGCTATATAACAATTTGAAGAAACACAACTTCTGAGGCATTCTTGGGCCTGGATATAAGGAATCATCGAAATCTGAATGTGAATGATAGGGGAGGAGTACTGTACTTACATAGAAATTGGGACTGGATACTTACTTGGCAAACTCTGCTGCTGAAAAGGGTTTTACAATTTAGTGCCTATAATTTCAGGGCACTGGACTTAACCCAATAGTTCAGTTCCTGTTCTGTGTTTCTAGTACTTTGATAGATTTTAACTCATATCCATGTCTACTTTAATTTATGAAGAAAGTGGAAAAATGCTTAAGGAATTGCAACACATATATTTTCACCTAAATGAAAAGAAACATGTAGAAATCCTATTTCCAGCACAGTACTTAACTGTTGGGTGTGTGTGCATGCGCGCGTGCACTTGTGTGTGTGTACACAATAATATATATTATTAATGTACATGCAGTGTGTTAAAAAGTGTCAAGTTTTCCCCAAACGATAGGTTTATTGTTAACTTACAGGAAACAGGAAACCATAAACACATATTACATGAAAAAAATTATCACAGACCAATGGCAAAGCTAACATCTTTGTACATCCTTCAGTGAAAAATTGGAAATAAAACCTGGGGAAGGGCATAGAGATGAAAATATGAAGTATCCTTACCAGTTTCCTAAATATCTTTGTCAAATACAGGGAAGCAAAATTGCTTATGTAGTTCCCATCTTCAGTCAGGCTTATTCTGTTCTTGTTCTTATTTTTCCGTGGCCCCTCAAAACTCCAAGATTTCTAAAAAGGAAGTCCCACGTTAGCTATGCTGACCAGGAAACTTTTTCAGCAGTAGATGCCTCGTGAACGTATTTCAAAGAAAGGATGGGAGTAAAGTACTGAATTACTCAGATTGCATTTACCTCTGTGAAGATAATATCCTGAGGGAATGAGATGTACAGAGTACTAGTTCCCAGGTTTCTCTTGTTCCTCATGCATAGATCCCTAGCTGCTGGGGTGAGGCTATGTTATCACTGGTAGTGAACTGCATCTCTGTGGTCCCATTGGTTGCACAGTCTGGGCCAGGATGTCTTCTTGAAGGGTACACAAGTTCTCAATGCTCTCTAGAAACACAGGACAAAGGGGAGACTGGGGATAGAAGAAATAAAATGGAGAATGCATTATTTTTAAAAGGAAGCAATACCAAAAAAGATTAAGACAAGAGTGCTGGTAATGCAACGGCCAGTCTAAAGCATAAGAAGTGGACAAAACTGAGTGGTGGAGACAGAAAGACTGAGAGAGATTATATAGAAAATAAAGGGATTTTACAGCACTTCTTTATTTCCAATATCTCTGCATGTTACATGGTCATAATAGAGAAGAATGTATGATAAGCAGAATAACACAATAATATGTTCAGCAAATGCACAAATTCAGATACAGTTTGTGATTGATAGAGGCAACTGCTTAAAATCTCTGGTAATGCCCCTTACAGTACAAATTTTCCCATAATAATAGTAACTTTGAGGCTCTTAATAATCTTAGCAATACCCTGTCACTTATGAAGAACACAGCATAATTAACATTAGCTGTAAGAAACTGTTTGATTTTCTGTTTTAAAATTCATGGCAATAGCTTTTTTTCAGAAGAAACAATGAGCAAAAGGTTTCTTGTATTACATCCAAGATGCCAAACATGCAATAGAATCCACAATCTATATTTGGAAAACAGAAAAACAAACGACAAATTTGCAGAAACAGCCAAAGCATGATCACTGTATATTCAGAAAACTTCTTAGAATTTGGTCTAGACTTCTGTCCTATTCTGACTGGCTATTTGCTCTAACTCTCATTATTACCCTGTCAATTCACATTATCTTCATTCTACTTCCTGTTTCTCTAACCCTTTTCTCCCATTCCCTCTCTACCTTTTCTCCACATTTTCCTTTTCCCCTTTCCCTTTCATTTGGCTTAACTCCTTATGCCAACCCACCCACATAAAGCAAGTTTGATACTTCATTCTTATGAAACTCTGTTATCTGCTGAGTTACTGAACATTTTGCCAAATTGGCATTGAAGGGTATTTGAAATTCTGTCCCTTGTATTTTTAAACTTGGCCTCAAAATTCTTTGTTTTACTGTAATTTTACCTCATATGTTAAAGATGGGGTTGATCAGAAAAAGAAATAGTACTAATAACTTTTAGTAAGTTTAGATCTTGATCAGTCATGCACTTTGAGTGTATTTGTAATATTCATATATCTGTATATTTTATCATTGTATCTTAGGTCTACTAGAAGAAATATACAGAAATCCTATGGTGGTTTTGTGGGATAAGCTGCATATTGGAATAACAATATTAATCATGACTTTCTGTCTGCTTAACAGTGTACATCAAGTGCCAAGAGTGACAAAGTATTGCAATGCTTTTATTCAAAGCTAATTCAAATGTCATCTTCATTTCACTGAAAACAAGAAATAAAAATGTCTAACATTAAGGGCTCTATACAAATAATTTACATTGAAACCACTGAGTATGCATCCTTAAGCTAAGCCTCTGATTCAGTGCTTTGGTTGCTATACTTCATGCAGTGGAGGTTAGTTTATATTTACAGAAGTTAAACATTTGTCTTATGACTTGCTATATAAGCCACTGAATACTGATACCTATACACATTCCTTTAAATCTTGGATTGCAGTTGATTCTTCCTAAGACATGCAGGGCATTATCATATCAATACCCAAAGCTCTTTGCCTCAGATTAATGAACTGCTCTTGACATTTTGACATTATCTCAGACTTAAAAGTACACAGTAAGTGAACCTAAACAAGTCAGGGTTTTTTTTAGTTCCTGGAGTTAATGTCTTAAGACATGAAACAACAGTAAGTCTATTGGAGGTGTGAACACCTTGAAACAAATCCATGACTGTCAGACAACACATTCCATTAACATATAAATTGCACATGCAACTGGGGATTCAGGCTAAAGCCCAAATACTTTTACCGCAGAAACACTGCCTTTTGCTATTTAAGCTAAAGGATGTCTCCCATTGAATACAAGCAGAAAAGTTATTTTATTCTGTGGGAGTTCAATTGCTGTAATACATCATAACACAAAATACTACTTCTAATCAGATAACACCAGTCCTGAACTTCTGACATTCCTAGGAATACATCCAGTATTCAAAATGTGTCCATAGAAATCTTTATGACTAGATAGATAAAATGACTTTGATTTATATAAATTCAAGTTGGTTGTGTTACTGGTGATAGTTGCAGTGGTCTTTCCTCTCCGTCCTCTTCCCCTTAATGAAGTTTAAGGCAGTAGTAGTTGTAGCAGTTTATTTACAGCTTTCACTAAAACAATAAATTAAAATGAGTAATAGCGATTATATATCATCAAATAACAACAAACATTTATAAAATGTATATTTTTGCATATATCAAGTGGATGATATGATTATCCATTATACCAGTGTACGCAAAATTAAAACAGATCACAATATATGATTATATGAAAAGAAAAAAAAATGAAAAGGTGGGTAATAAAAAAAGGGAAGGGAATTCCATTTGATTTTGACTTTGGCCCTAAGCAGTCTGAGGCAAGGAATCACTAAAAACATGGCTGTTCAAGAATTGTGTTTGCGATGTACATCCTAATTGGTTAATATGAAAGTTAGTGATGGATTATTAGCTCTCTCCTTCGAGGGCAAAGCACAACATAACACATACCTAGAGAATGCATTGCTCTTGAATTTCTAGTTCTGACCTTTTGTATTTCTAGTTCAGATGTGAAAGAAGAAAGGTGCAAAGACTTGTGAAAGAGGCTATTTCTGAGATTTTTCCAGACTAGTTTTATAGTCCTAAGAGATTACATATTTCATAGAAATATCTATGAACTTTGACATCCAACAATGCATAAGTTCTTCAAATTCTCACTTCATCCTTTGTGAAGTGTCTGTTCTTAAAGCACAAGGTAGAGAAATGTGCAAAGAACTCTTGTAGCCACCCAAGAAGCCAGAACTGTGGCGAGATCTTAGCTAGGATTTGCAATATGTAACTGCTGAATTTCAACAAAATATTTTCCACATATGGGCACAAAACCAACAGGAATATATATACATTCAAGATATACCATCTCACTGATGTGATATAGTTTAAAGAGGCCTAATTTTCAGGCAATTAGCAGAGGTAGAACACCTCAGTGGTAGAACTTTTGACTAAAAACCAAGAAATTCCTGATCCAACTCTCAAAGTCTCATCTGTCTCCTGGTTCAGAGGGTAAACTAGTCCTCCAGATGATTCCTGAAGTCTCTTATAATTCCAAAATGTCACTTACATAAGTCTATCAGGTTAGGAACCTAAGCTTTGTTGTCACGTTTAAAATAGTAGGACAGATTGTCAACTACATGAATGAACTTGACTTATAATGGATGAAAAGAAATGGGATTCTTAAAACAGGAGTAACAAACAGGTATTAACATGGGATGGAAGCCCCACCAATATTAAATTGGTTGCCAAGAGAAATAGTGGAATTTTAACATTTGAATAAATACTATGATTTTGGGAGCAGGTCTAGTAGGAAAAATGGAGACTCAGTGGAGATTTAAGAATGATGAGGTTGATGACACCCCGCAGCACAACATAGAAGAGGCCCTTGCAGTGGATGAACTCCTGAGTTCCCTGGTATAGAAAGAGGATTGGGATGGGGGTGCTGCTGATGGCACCCACACATTTGGGCAAGCCCATCTGGGGGAAGACCATCTGGGGGTGTCCTCTTGCAGGTTCATGAGGTAGATGAAGCAGTTTCCCAAGACATTCTAGATGACTAGAGACACCTGTTAGAAAGCCTCTTCAGCAGTGCAATTTTCCCACAATAGACTCGTTGGCAATGGAGTGAAGGCTGTTAGAGGTACCAAGGTTCCAGGTGTTGAAGTGAGCTTCCAGGTACTTCTCTAGAGTGCTAATGAGATTCCAGGTACTTCTCTAGCATGGTACTGAGCTTCCAGGTGCTTCTCTGGAGGCAGGGGTCAGCTAATGCTAATGTTCTGGTGCTCAACATGGGGAGTGAGTTGCATAATGATGTCCATGAAGGTGACCTGGCATTCCTGGACATTCTGGAGCCACTGATCATCACTCCAAGTATCCAGGTGCAAGTACAATCCACTCCCACCAGTTGATGATGGTTTTGCAAGCCCAGAACTAATGCTTGATGGTCTGGAAGTGGTGCCAGAGCACTCTGGAGGCCATGACATCTAGGATGACCACATTCTTTTCAGTCATGTAGAAGTCATCATCCCACTCCAAGACTCTTTGTGACCCTAGGGTGTGGTAAGTGGCCTCATCCAGGATGCCAGGCTCCTGGCCTATGGGTATCAGGACATGTGCCAGTCTGATCATTTACCGGGCCATTTCCAGCTGGGCAAACACAGTGTCTTACAGAATCCAGCCAGATTTGCACAAGGCAGCAAGAAGGACATATATATAGGAAATCTGGGTCAACCAGAATATCCATCACACTGCTGCTCCCTGCCCCCAAAAGTCAGTGGCAGTGCAGAAAGTGGCAGAGGCCAACATGCAGGGGCACCCGTGCAGTCTGGTGGGGAGGTGGAGCTCCCTGGAATATTATACTGGTCCACCTCCCCAATAGACTGAGCCTCATGCCCAGGACTTGTATTTTAATTCCCCCCAACTATCCTGGACTGGCCTTCAAAATCCTGTCCTGTTCTCTGCAAACCAGGATGTATAGTGACCCTAATTATATCAATTTTGTATTACTAATTCCATTTTTTTCCCCCAGAAGTGAGAGGATTATTTAAAACCAAGTCTTCAAGCCTGTTTGCTTCGAATTGAGGGAATGAGTGTCGGTCAAATTACGCCATCATTTACAGGTTTGTGGTAATTATATTGGCTGATTTATAGAGTCTGAGCAAGGGCCTGATCCATCTCCTGCTGATGTCCATGCAACATTTTCCACTAAGTTCAGTGGAGCTTGATCAGACCTTGAAGAGTAGACTGTGACCCAGTTAATACCATTTCAATAAAACAAAAAACAAATGGACAAAAACCTTGAAGATAAAAGTTTTTAAAAAAGCATTTGCAGATGAAGATACATACAAAGTAGGAGTACAGAAAACAGTGAATACAAACTACTGCTAATTTTTTGTTTCAGATAAGTTTTTTTTTTTTTTACTTTTAATGTTCTCTTTTAAAGAAAGAAATGTCTTCATGGACAGTAAGATTAATAGCTATGTGTCTTGAAATAAACACCGTACAGTATGTAAAATCATTACTTCCTTGAATACCCTTTTGTGATATGCAGCCTAAAGATTATGTAGTTGTTTGTTTTTTTCCTGAAATGAGAGAGTGTAAGGGAGCCATTGGGTGCCTTAGAAGGTGTTATATGTGTTCATGGAAGATCCTCTTGAAGACCTCTTAATCATGTTAAGAGTGATAGTCACGATAAGTCCAAGTCTCCATATATATTTGACTTAATGACACTTTAAAATATTAAGACTGAAGGAATATTTCAATCAAATATGTCTTTTATTCTGGATGCTATGGATTCACATCTTTGCAGTTTTCACAGCTTAGATACCAGAAGGGAACCAGTCTTCTTTATGTTTATGATTATTTCCATTTGATCATGCTCCTATATACACGACTATTGTATTTGAATTTCCAGCACTGGAGGGGTGCTTCAGTTGTAAAACACACTACAACTGCTAATAAAACTCCCTTTTCAGATAGATTAACAAATACTTGACAACATTTTAATTTGCATCCTGTTTTCTAAAACCCTTCCCTTCAGAAGCTAAAATTATGTTGTTGAATTGTTAGTAGTTGGTTTTTAGGTTAGTTACTATAAGGGCGTTACATTAGTATTTCATCTACAATTTCCACTATTTCTGCCTCTATTTTAGCCGCCTTAGGATTAGTGGTTTGAATTCTTGTACTGCATGAACTCTAGCAGGTCACCAGTAGTTTAAGAACAGCTTTCTAACTCTGATAAGAGATCTCCATTAGATAATGCATAAAACAATGGTATTTTCTAAATGAGCACATATCATTATTGCTGTTACTGATGAACTGACTGAACTGCTGGGAGCAACCGTAGGAAATCTGGGGCAAAAATATCAAGTATAAACATCCCTAAAAAGTATTTTTAATAACTTATTCTTTTCTTTAGTGTAATAAAACATCAACAGTAATGGAAGTGACAGAATAAAACATATAATAAAAGGCTCTTAATGCAGCGAATAGATATTTCTTTTTTCATTTCTCTGTAAAACTATTCTGAAGCTTCCACTATTCTCCTTGATTTTTTTTTCTCCCACAACCAATATCTTTTCTAAAGCACAGCAATTATTACACATCAATGAGGCACGGAAGACACACTCTAGCTTTCTACAGCTTTTCTTGTATTATCTTTAATAATAATAACTGTGGCAGACAGGAATTTTATTTTTGGTGGCATATTCACTATGTTAAACCAAATTATCAGATTTCTTGTCTGAAAAGAGCATTCTATTTGATCTAATAAGTATAAATCATTCCTGCAGAAATTACAGGAAGTTGTGGCTTTTAATAAAGAAACACATCAAATATAATTTAATATTGATTTCTATTTTGAAGTGCCTTTTAAGGAAAGGGTTGATAGCACTGGATAATTGTATATGTGGATTCCCATGCTGGCTGCCAGATATATATATATATATATATATATATATATATATATTTTTTTTTTACTTAATAATGTTGTTTGTTGACAAGAAGCATGTTATTTCCAGGCATTTACTTTGTGTCAGATTCTTCAAATCTATGTACTATCTGTGAGTAGATTTCACGTTTGATGCAGTGATTAATAGATGTCTTAAAAACTGTGTGGATGTTAAGAGTAATTATAAACTACAGTTTTACAGACAACATAGGACAATGTACAATGTAAAGCTAGGAGCCAAGCAGGTTAGATCTCCTAAAACTCACCTGTGGGAGACTAGTTTCTTGCATTGCCATTATCTCATGTTTATAGGAGGCATATGGACACTGATGGAGGCAGTTCTGATGAGCTATGAATTGTGGTTGTATACAACTTCTTGAAGTTGTTACTCTAAACCCTTCTGCTAGCAAGGAGAAAATGATAGGGCTAGCCCAGACTTGAGTCTGTTTAGACTAGTCCAAAGTAGTGGACGAGAGAAAATAATTTCCACAGAAGTGGCTAATGCAGGGGTGCCTGGGTTTTGAAGCAGATTTCACCTCTTAGAGCTCACAGAATGAGCTGTTAGTTCCTACCCCCAAAAGTAAATGCTTTTGTGCAGTGACCCCCTCCTACCCTCACAAATTACATCCCCCAAACCTGCTAGGGTAAATAGAACAATGGAGCAGCAAAGGCTATTATTTTAGTCCATAGGTAGGAGTAAAGGCTACAGGTAGGTCCAACTGTAGGTACAGTAAACACAGTCACATTTCCATATACATATCTCCAAATCACATCTCTACCTTTTAAAAACCTGCTACACCTTTACCCCATAGTGGTATCAATACATAATGCCATAAAAATGATGTCTGTTAATCTGACAACAGTTTTCAGTCTACATAAACAGAAATATGCTCTCTCATCCACCACAGCCTCTGTTACAAAGTGGAAAGTTTAATTAGGCTATATGCCAAAGTGGCTCTTATTAATAATGAAAGATCTGAGGGCTAACTTCTAATGCTCTCTTTTACTGGACTCTCTTCGGTGTTCAGTAAGGTTAATAAAAATACCAACGTTATTTTTATTATATGCTAAATTGCATGTACTTCATAAGGACAAAAATTAAAAACAAAGTAGCCAACCCATTCCACTATGCCTTTGATTAGATTTGGTATATTTCTATTCCTTTCAGCCTCTCTTTCTCAATTGTTTCAACCTTGTTCCTGACTGTCATATTAAAACCAAAAATCAATTTTGTTCTGAAATTGAATTTAAACAGAAGACTCTTGTTTTGCACTGAGAACATAATAATGAAAACATTTTCTCCAATATGAATACACATAAATGCCATAATGCTGACAAGCATTTGATGTAATTTGAGGCCTTCATATGTGTCTCTATAAATTCTTCATATTCATGGACAGATGTAGGAAATGTACTTGGAGAAAACACAATTGGACTTATAAAAGAAGAGAAAATATTTTTTAGAGGTCTGAACAATATGCAACAATACTTACTGTATAATCTATATTCAGTGTATCCAGTGAATATCAGAGCTGGCTTAAAATCTATTTTATACTCTTTGAAAAAAATCACCTTCATCCGAAATATTCAATGAACTTTTTTTTCAGTTGCATATTCCAAATATGCTTATTTTAGAAGATTATCAGCATCCAACAGCTATAAAGTTTTCCTTTGACCAATAAGTAGACAGGTGTATTAATTACATGTATAGCTACACATGTAATTAATGCACCTGAATCTTACTTCACAGTAAATTCAGGCACTTTAAGCTTTGGCCAGGAATGCATCTACACATGCATCCTGTTATGTTAAGATTTACACCCAGCAGAAGCAGTCAAGTCCAGCATTGCTCCTGCTTTGCTCTGCCTCACTGCCAGGGTGAGCATCAGCATCTGACTACAGCAGGTTGGGTGCCAGCTCCAGGCTGTCAGGGGGCATGGAGGCAGCTTCAGGGTGGCAGGGGATATTCTTCTGGGAGCCAGTGACCAGTACACCATGAACACTTGTTTGACAAGCTTTAGTTAAAGTGCCCCGCCACCATTTTGAAACACGGGGATGCTGATATATGAGATGTTAAGGCTTGCTGGAGCATGCTAATTAGCACACTCAAACAGACTTGATTAATCAAATCTCTCAGCATGTTTACAAACAGCCCTAGAGAGACCAACTCATTTAGAAAGGCACGAGCTTTCATAGGCTACAGCCTACTTTATCAGATGCTATGAATGCATTTGCAGACAGTAAGGATACCTAATTCCTATTCTCACTAAGTTCTCTTGTCCCAGAGGACGGATCATTTTTTCCAATGTACTTTTAATCCGTCTTCTGAAGTGCTGTATATAGGTTGAGCAGAACCATGCACACATGTTCCTACCTATCTTTTGCATGCTGGTTTTCTACTGAAGTTCAGTCTCTACAGTCCTCTAAGTATAGCAACTCAGATTTCGGGAACTATGAGAGAAAACTTCTGTCCTTGTACACATGCATAGTGTAGGGACAAAGTACAGCTTGATATGAATGTCATTCATAAGAAAAGTTGGAACTGTATAGAGTCTTTAAAAGAAGCTTTAAAAGAAACAAAACCCAATGTTTCCTGTCTTGTTTCTGCCCCTTTTCAGTTCTGCTCTGACATGCATGGATGATTTATCACACTTAGACAGGGCCTGATAGACAGTAGCAGGAATCTGAGTGCACGAGTCAGCCCATCGACTGTGAGTTGCAATTGTTAGCTGGGATCTTCTGCTTAGTTTTCACTCTAATCTCTGCCCAAATTACCCTTTCTGTTTCTTTGGTATTGTTTCCTTTGCTTTCTACCCCACAGTTTGTCCTAAGAAAATCAAGGACAAGAAACATTTGGATCAACGTTTTAAGGGGGGATAGGTGGAGGGAAAGGTAGAGAATGAGCTTAATGACATGTTGCCAAACTAAAGTTTTTCCAGTCTTAAACACAAAATATTGTCCACACTTTCTCTAGCTATATTATGCAATATTGCAGCATGGAGTTAAAAGGCTCCTGAGTTCACTTCCAAAGGTAGCTACACTACAACATTGATTACTATATGTAAATTAGCTTGGAGAACAGCTTGGGATCTCTGGATGAACACTGATGTCTAACATTCAGCAGTTTTTATTCCTTTATTTTGTATTTTTAATATAAAAGTAGCATCAGAATACTTGGAAAAAAATGTTCTTGCATCATTGATGAGACTATTGCTGCTACAATGGGGAAGAGAATGATTCAGTACTATTTGTTAATAATGTTAATGGGAATTTGTAGGAACAACAAAAAAATTGTTAATAACGAATAGAATATAAGTTTAATATATTTGCTGTTCCCTCCCATCCTATCGGGGGAGGGGAAGAGTTCTCTTTCAGTGGACAGAATCTGAGAATTTAATTAGCATATTTATCTTTGTAATTACCCTGTAGGAAAAAAACCCCCAAACAACAAAAAAACAGAGAAATGTACTAGAAAAATTTGTATCATATCATTCAAGGTTGAGTGATACATGTTCAAGCTGCTCTTCACTGTGAGCTGTATTTGTAGCATTACCTGCTTCCGATGTAGTGAAATGTTAGTGCATATTAATAGGCTTTATAGAGATGGGGCAGACCCAGAATCTCAGCTCGGAATTGCCCCTTACCTTGGAGAACTCCTGGCTCCACCTTTATTATAATAGGTTGAACCAATACCTCAGATATAAGACATGAAATGCATGTTTTATGTAAATATATAATTTACAGATTGAACTGGATCTGAGTTTGTATCCAGTTGTGGTCCACCCCTATGCCAAAAACAATAAATGTGGTGTGCTTCATGTTTATTATTTTTGCTCGGAAAGGAGCTTGAATTCATGCTACTTGCTGTTCTATAAATGTTTTTTTTCCCCTCCTAGTGAACCTAATGAACTCAGCAAGGGGTTCACAATGGGCATTGCATCTGATGGAAACTTTGATGAGCAAATGCTTCTCCACCAGAAAAGAGCTGCTCTTCCCCCCACAGTTCTAAGGATGTAGCTCCAGCACTATCCAAGTGTCTTGTGTAGCAACATAAAATGATTAAATCAAAGAAGCTAACCAGGCCAAGTGAGAACCTTTCCACTGAAAAGCACATTGGTGGAGCCAAGGGACAAGTCCCAAGAACTTCCATTAAACTTGCCCTACAGAATCTTTTTCCATCTTTTACTCAGAACTGGGGATTTGTAGTAACAAATCTGTGGAGTTCCAGGCATCATAAGAAATTGCTATTTCCAGAGCAACCAACTTGGGGCTTCTGCGCTACTTCCCAAGTTTTCTGCAAACAGTCCAGTTTTCTAGACTTTTTCCCTGGTAGTACAAGTTACCATATGTTTTTATTCCCTACTTGGGATAAAAATCATATATATTAAAACTCCCCATATATTGCAGTACTATGAAAGGCTCAATGCATAGCACCAGAGAAAATGAAACTCCTGCTAAATTACATTGATCTGTAAGGAGAAAATGACTTTGCAGTGGCTTGGGGCTTGACTCTTCCTGCAGTCACCACTGTAATAGATACTGGAGCTAGTAGAAATGTTGTTAGTATAAAGATGACAAGCCTGTGCCCTCTGATGGGAATTTAATAGTATCTGCAAGACTGTATTGTTAGGAATGAATGAATATTGAATTTTGGTTTGAGTTTCTCCTTATTTAAAAAAAATCATTAGCTTTAGTTCTTACTTACAGTGAAATTGACCCAAGGTGTAGCATTTTCTTTTTCTTATTTCACATTTTCCACACATGGAAAATGAATCCAGTTCACTTGTGAAAGGCCTCCCACATGGCTTTGATTGGAACTGTATCCTTTTTTCTTCCTGCAGGGAGTATGTGGAAAGAATCTTTTAAATAATTTTTATATTATAATGTAAGCACCATAAATATGATTATGTGTTCCAGAAAAATAGAGCAATCACAGTTGATTTTTTTCCCTTCAGAAACTGGTCGCTAGGGGGGGGCCTAACTGCATTCATTTCAGCCAGAGTTTATATAAATTCATCATTCACCAAACAGTGTTCGGGATGCATTGTGCAAGATGTTGTGCATATAAATGTATAGTGGTTTCAATGCTGCTTTTGTTCTGAGCCAATAGATTTTATTTGTCCTTTCAATACTGTCATGCATTTCCTACCTCTTTTCACCATATGATTTGGACCAGGGATATCCTTGTACAGGCATCAAATTTTAACATCTGAACAGAGAAATGGAATTACATTCTTACAGGAAAGCATGTATATGTTACTCCACTAATTCTAGGTACTGTATGTCATGAAATGGAACGAAGATATTTTACTGAGAAGTTTAGTGAGGCTAAAGTCCTGTGACCAGATCTCTGCTGTGTTGACAGTCTATACCAGGGGTAGGCATCATTTTTTGGATGGAAAAAAATACTGAAAAAACCCACAATGCCTACATTGGAAGGTGCCGGAGAGCCAGCATGCCAGAAAAACAACACAAGAGCAGCGGGTACATGGCATGATGCCTGCTTCTGCCTCTTGCTCCCCACCCAAAGCCCTGCCCCCCAGCCCTGCTGCCCCTTGCCCCCACCCAAAGCCCCTCAACCCCGACCCTGCTGCCCCTTGTCCCAGCCCAGGCTCTGTGTCTATCAGCAGCTACCCAGAACCTGGGCCACCTGCAGCTGGGAGGCTGCAAACAGCTGCTGCCTCCCTGGCCTTGGCCCCATCTCCCAGCCCTGGCCCTAGGCTCTGGTGAGGCAGCAGACACTGGCAATGCTCCCCACTGTGCTGCCCTTGCTGCTGCTGCTGCTTCTACAAAGCAGTGTGTGGGACCCAGCACAGAAAACTGCCCACCGCTCCGAGCTCCCTGCTATCCTGACCACACTTCCCCTGCAGGCAGGGGCAGCAGCAAGGGGCATAACCCTGTGTGCTGCCCACGCTGCTCCCATGCACACAGGGTAAGTGTGACCTGGGCAGCATGAAGCTTGCAGTAGCAGGCAGCTTCCATGTGTGGCCCCTCTGTGCACTGCCTCTCCAGGACTCAGATGCTGTGCTCCTGGCCCTGCTGCCCTCCCCTGTGCCCTGTGGAGCACAGCATGTGCAATCCAGAATAGCAGCATGCAGAGGGGCTGCAGAGGGAAGCTGATTGTTGTTGCAAGCTCCGTGCTGCCCAGGTCACACTTCCCATGCGTGCACGGGAACAGTGTGGGCAGCACACAGAGTTGTGCCCTTCGCTGCTGCCCCCACCTGCAGGGGAAGTGTGGCATGGGCATCAGGGAGTTTGGGGCAGTTGGCAGCTTTCTGCACCCCGTGCTGTGCCCTGACATGCCGGGTCCCACATGATGCTTTGCAGGAGTGGTGGCAAGGGCAGCACAGTGGGGAACATCACTGGTATCTGCTGCCAGGGAGAGGAGCCCGGGGCTGGGGCTGGGGCTGGTGCTGGGAGGCAGCTGGAGCCAGGGCTGGGGAGACAGCAGCTGTTTGCAGCCTCCCAGCTGCAGCTGACCCAGGTTCTGGGTAGCTGCTGATAGCCATGGAGCCTGGGCTGCTTGCAACAGGGCTTCCATCCTCCCAGCTGCCTGCTGGGAGCAGCCTGGGCTCTGTGCCTATCAGCAGCTACCCAGAACCTGGGCTGGCTACAGCCAGGAGGCTGCAAACAACTGCTGCCTCCCTGCCCTGGTCGTGGCTGTCCCCCAGCCCCAGGCTCTGGAAAGGCAGCAGGTGCCAGCACTGCACTTGTTGGGGCTGGGCTGGGGTGGGGAGGCAGCAGCTGTCTGTAGCCTTCCAGCTGCAGCTGCCCCAGACTCTGGGGTAGTTGCTGCCAGACATGGTGCCTGGGCTGCTTGCAGCCTCCTGGCCACCTTCTGGGAGTAGCCTGGGCTCCTGGCTGGCAGCAGCTACCCAGAGCCAGGGCCAGCTGCTGCTGGGAGGCTGCAAACGGCTGCTGCCTCCCAGCCCCGGCCCCAAAACATGCCGAGGAAAATGGCCTCGCGTGCCATGCTTGGCATGCATGCTGGGGTTTGCCAACGCCTCATCTATACAAACAGATTTGGTTATAGGATTAGGTACTTCAAGTTATTAGATCATGTTATTGTGTTGCTTGTAATGGCTAGAAGAGCTTATCATAGAATTGTCTGATACTTAAAACTTTAATCAGCCTAAGCACTAAAAGGTTCTGATTCTGAAATACTGTTTCGCAGTATTTAATTATTGAGTGATTTCCATATGCTTTAAAAGAAGTAGCTGATTTCAGTGAAGTTCTAGTTACAGTTATATTCATTTCCTCACTTCATGCATGTCAGTCCATAGAGATTTTTTTAATTACATGTGCAATCATTTTTTTTTTACATATTATTTATAGTTTATGAGACAAGAGTATGTATTTTATTATTTTACTAGTGAACTGCCCATCACTCGGGCCAGGTGCCAGATGATTGGAAGATAGCTAACGTGGTCCCCATCTTCAAAAAGGGGAAGAGAGAGGACCCGGGCAACTATTGGCCCATCAGTCTTACCTCAATCCTAGGGAAACTCTTTGAGAAGATACTCAAGGATTATATCTGTGATGGGCCGGCTTCAGGGATGATGCTCAAGGGCAACCAGCATGGTTTCAGTAGGGGCAGGTCCTATCAGATCAACCCGATTGCCTTTTATGATCAATGGCAATGGATGCAGGTGTCACTGTGGACGTAATCTCTCTAGACTTCAGCAAGGCCTTTGACACCTTCTCCCACCCCATCCTCATTAAAAAACTAGGCGACTGTGGCATTAATGCCTACACAGTCAGATGGATTGCAGATTGGCTGAAGGATCGTACTCAGAGGGTGGTGGTGGACGGGTCATATTCAACCTGGGGGGAAGTGGGCAGTGGAGTCTCCCAAGGCTCGGTCCTTGGGCCTGTGCTGTTCAATTTCTTCATCAGAGATTTGGACACCAGGGTGAAAAGCAACCTGTTTAAATTCCCTGATGATACCAAAATTTGGGGTGAGGTGAGCATGTTAGTAGGGAGGGAAAGATTGCAACAAGATCTGGATAGGTTACAGGAGTGGGCTAACATAAACAGGATACGTTTCAATACTGACAAGTGCAGGGTGCTGCACTTAGGCAGTAGAAACCAGCAGCACACTTATAGGATGGGAAACTCCCTCCTTGAGAGCACAGAGGCAGCAAGGGATCTTGGAGTCGTTATTGACTCCAAGATGAACACGGGCCGACAATGCGAGGCCACGGTTGGCAGGGCTAACCGGACCTTGTCGTGCATCCACAGGTGCATCTCAAGTAGAGCCAAGGAGGTGATCCTCTCCCTCTATGCAACGCTGGTCAGGCCACAGCTGGAGTACTGTGTCCAGTTCTGTGCGCCCCATTTCAGGAGGGATGTGGACAACATTGAAAGGGTCCAGAGGAGGGCCACCCGCATGATCCGGGGACAACAGGGCAGACCCTACAATGAAAGACTGCGGGACTTGAACCTGTTCAGCCTTCACAAGAGAAGGCTGAGGGGGAACCTGGTGACTGTCTATAAACTCACTAGGGGGGACCAGAAGGGTTTGGGGGAGACACTGTTTCCCCTAGCGCCCCCTGGCATAACAAGGAATAATGGACACGAATTATTGGAGAGTAGGTTTAGATTAGATATCCGTAAGAACTACTTCACAGTTAGGGCGGCTAGGAGCTGGAACCAACTTCCTAGGGAAGTGGTGCTGGCTCCTACCCTGGGGATCTTTAAGAAGAGGCTTGATGCCTACCTGGCTGGGATCATTTGAGTCCAGTTTTTCTCCCGCCCAGGCGTGGGGTCGGACTTGAAGATCTACAAGGTCCCTCCTGACCCTACTTCTATGATTCTATGAAGAATGATGGATGAATGGCAACTTTCTTGATGGCATTGTCTTCTCACAGTAGCCTCACAGTAGCTGGGAGCCCGGTTCCCGCTTTTCCTAAGCTGGCCCCTCCCTCTGCCCTCCCTGCCACGCCAGGCTTCCAGCACCCTTAAAGCGCATTACGGACAAACAGACACACACACACACACACACACACACACACACACACAAGGAAGAGTTGGTATTGGACTATCTATTAAGATAGACAGACAGATAGATAGATAATCCTATACCAACTCTTTCTCTCTCTCTGTGTGTGTATGTGTGTGTGTGTTTATACATAGGATTACATATAATCATCACAACTTTGGCTTCACAGCCCTCACAATATCTTAGTGATGATACAGAGAAATATGAGCATCTCTATGCCTCAGTGTTCTCATTTTTACAGTAGTACAGATGTTGTAACAACATTGCACCTTGTAAGAACACCTAAAATAGCCTTTCTCCCAGGATTCCTTATCATCTGAAAAGTACTTTTTGATTCTCAGATGACAGGTGCTATAAATAGGAGAGGAGTAATTTTGAAGAAGTGAAAATTTTGCAAAGTTATTTTACGTTTCTACGTTTAAGCTTCCCTGTCAGTTAAATGGATTTAATATTATTTTTCTGCACCACAAAATTTGTATTTTTGTGATGCATAATTTTACAGCAGGAAGGCAGGGGCCCAGAATCCTGCAGGAAATGTAAGAAAATTTGAATTACTGCATTCCTACAATATGTTTCCTCAAGTGAAACTAGCATAAAGGAGTGCCATTTTAGCTAGCTTCACTCAGTGGAGCTAATTCTGCCAAGGGAATAATACAGTTTTCATCCTCTGGTGGCAAAATGTGTCAAGTGGATGAAGGGAGGAAGCAGAGAAAGTGGTGGGGGGCCAGCACTTTGTAGGATTTTTTGAGCAGGGTTTCTGCAGGATGTTTCGTCATGTTAAATGGAATGTTTGCTAATATTAAAAGTGAATGTCCTTTGCTAATATTAAAGCTTCCCCCTCACCCCATGGAGAGTTACAGTGAGAGTACTACCTTCCCTTTTGTGAAGTGAATCCCTGTTTTAGATACATCTGCTTTTGCAGATACATGGGAGGATTATATTAACCAGACATATGCTCATGGAGGTGAATTAAACCCTTGACATGGAAATAGTGTAGGTCTAGATATTATTATTCTCTGGCTTATACTACTCTATTTGCTTCTATAAAAAGCATGCCTTGTATGTGTGCTAAATTGGATTCCAACTTTCTAGTAGAATATCAGCTTTCAAAATAATGAAACTGCAGTCTCTGTACCTTACTACTACATGGCTTGTGGTGCTGAAAGAAAACTTTCTTTCCTTTGAATTCTGCAGCAATAAGCCTAAAAGGGGAAAAGTTTACAATGCCATAAAGAGAAGTGCCCTGCTTCAAGGAAAGGAATGACAAATCCTTTAATCACAGTGCATCCCATGCCAACAGAACTTCACTGAAGTGTAATTGGAAGTGATGATAAGGTGTTATATAATCCATATGTTCTTTTAGACAAGCTTGAAGGCCTGGCCTGAGTCTATAATGTTTAACTTGCCTAAGTATCAATGGGTAATAAATCTTGTATGGAACTTTTTAAAAGAACATAATGGGCACATCTACATGTGATGCTATGTTGCCACAGCAACATAACCCCCTGTTACAGTGAGTCACTACGACGACATAGTGCCTAAAAATGACTGTGCACAGTGTGCACAGCGCAGTACTAGCTGTTACTGAGCTGTCATTTAGTAGTTCCAAAAGGAAAAGTAACAGCAGTAACAAACATGCCACAGCAGCATGTATAGACACACCAATTGAGAACTAATAATCCCTGACAATTAATATAGTAAAATCTTTGTTATTCAGCAGCCCCAGGGTAAAGGGATTGCAAGTTATGTAAAAATTCTGGTTATCTGAAATAACTTGGTAGAGGTTTTCAAATAACACGGGGCAGTAGGGGGTGGGGAGGTGGCCACACACAGAGCAGGTAGCAGCGGTCGCATGTGGAGCAGCAGCAGTGCATCGTAGTGGGTGATGGCGGTGGCCGCTGGGTGCATTCTAGTTAATAGAATTTCCAGTTACTTAAATGCAAGATAACAAAGACTGTACTGTACTTATTTCACCAGCATTTAGTACTAATACCCAGTCAGAAAAAATCTGCACTCCTAATACACACATGCTCTTCTTTTTTAAATGAAGAGGAGAAAGTCTAACAAGTAAAGCAAAGGGAAAGACTAAGAAAGACCTATTTAAATGTGCAGGGGCATTTCCTTTTCAGCTTGAAAAAGATATTCGTAAAATACCACATTAGTACAAACCACCACATGTAGCTTCTTCATGAGAAGTAGTAGAGAATAACCCAATTATACAATATACGATTTAGCTGCTCCACAGCTAAGGCATTCTCTTGCTATAGAGACTGGAACTATTAGAAATTAAGTTGGTAGAGCAACACTGTTGTGAGCAATAATAAGCAGTGTAATCCCACACTAGCTATAATGTTTCAATTTTAAAATTTGTTCTCTTACCACAGTTGGTCAGTATCATGCTATGACACTTACTGGGCCAGCTAAGAGCCTTTTCCACAAGTGTTGCCACAGCTTCCAAAAGTAGTGGCTCAGAGCTTCTGGGCAGCAGCCACAGAGGAATTATGGGAAAAGAGGTAAGACTATCATAAACACCCAGGAAAGACCCATAATTCCTGTGATAGGGACATCTAATGTGTCCCTTGGTACAGGCAACCATTTACCTATTCTGTTTTCCAAATGGGGGTGAATACTTATTGTGCTGAGTACAAGAGAAAACTACCACAGATTATTGCTACAGGGCTGGGCACATGTCACAGAACTATTACAGGTCACCTAAAGGTGTCCCCATGGCTCACATACACTTACAGTTACCAGATACTGGCTCACATACACTTACCAATGTACAATTTGGGGTTGTTGTTGCAGGGCTCCACCTCCCCTCATATCCTTTCCATGCCCAATCTGTATTGATCTTAATATTCTTAGTTCACAGACAATGGAAAAAGTCTTACCCTATTTATACCTCCAGTCAGTTTGTTCTCCCATGGATCCATTCATTCCATGTTATCAGATATGCAGTGTCTTTATTTCCTTGCTATATGGTTTCATGCATTAATGTATGTTCCCTTCCTGTAGTCCAACCTCAATGGCAGGCTCAAAAGGGGTTCCCTCTCCTCATTACTCCATGTAGCGGGGTTCAGAAGGGTTTTCTCTTTATATTCTCTGTCTGTCTTTCTGTCTGTCTGTCTCTCATCCCCACCCATACTGGCATCACATTTGGCAGGGCTCACCATTACTCTCACAGTGGTCCTGACTCCCTTCCTTATCAGCTGACTTAGACACAGTCCATAAGCTCTCCATGTAGACTGCAGCAACTTCTGAGAGTTGCTCCTTTGTTTCCTTGCTGAGGAATCTAACCTTCTCATCATCGCTCTTTTTCCAGGTCTTTCTGGGACAGGATCAATCCCCCTCCATTGCTTAAAGAAGCTCTTGAGGTGGACCCCGCTTTATGATATCATCCCGCATACTGCACTCCACGCTTTCATTCAGGTTAAGTAACTCACACTTTTCTCTATATCAGGGGCCAGTAATGGCCTTCCTGTTACAGCACAGACATTATTTAATTGGAAGCTAGGGGTTCTGCACATGTGCTTAGCTTTGCTACTATTCTCATCATTTCTGCTCAGATGACACAAAATAAATATTAGAGAAAAAATATACTTAAACAGCATTTTAATATTGAGAGGACTTAAACTCTGTGCTGTGCTACAGACTTTCTGTGTGGATTAGCTGTTTAGTCACTTTGTACTTCATTTACAAAATGATTCTAAATAGTCCTACCCTACCTTAATGCAGTATTGTGATAATAAGCATAGTAAAGATTGAGAGGAACTCAGATATTCCATTAACAGGAGTGAGAGAGGTATAGAAGCGACATAGATAAAAAGTGCTGTAAGTTTATTTCTGCATAATGTTTCTCCACCATGGTCCCTAAAAACTTTAGAATAATCTGCTATCACAATATCATGGGAAACAGATGCATTTGTATTTAACCTTTTTTGGAAAATCCCTCTACATTTAATAATTCTTTCCTACTGACTGATTCTACAGAATGCCTTAGAAAAAATGACAGCTCTGCTATAAAATAGTGTAGGTCTTAAAGGAAAAGAAACTGGATGCAAAAGGAAATAAGTATTTATTTAGACATGAAGAATTCTGAAGAACTCTATTAGATATCAAGAAAACCTCATGGGTTTCATCCTTATTAGAGCTTACAGAATTTTTCTATAGAGCGTGTCAATGGTAGAGTAGTTAAAGCACAGAGTTTTTTAATTTGTTGTAAGTTGTAGTTAAATCAGTTTTGGAACTAGGAATGGAAACAAATGAATACTAACTCCCAGTCCTCTATTCTAGGCAAGAGAACTTACTTCCTTTTAGAGAAAGGGCAATTTTTCAGGCAGTTCATATTTTCAAAACAATGATATTTCCCAAATATATTCCTCAGATTTTTCCTTTGTAAGAAAGCAGAGAATAAAGTTAGAGGATGAAGCTGCTCAGCTCCAACAGAATATTTTTTACTCAACTTGCAATAACTTTTGGCTATCTATACTTCACCTTCGGAGCATTGTGTTTTCCTTCAGAATGCTCTTTTTACAATGATTTCTTCAGGTGTGAAGTGCTAACAAAAAAAAAAGAAGAAGCAATTACATATATCCCAGTGTACATCTTTCCTTGTAGATACAACCAGCTATTGCAATGACTATCTAGGCATGATTTCTGATGGTACAAAAAGAACTCAAGGGAAGTGATAAGCACTTTGGGGAAAGTGCACTGAATTGAAAGTCTCTGGGATGTTAGCATGATAGGTTGGCTTTTCTCTTTCCTTTGCTTTCTTGCTCCTCTGCATGGCTCTGTGTGGCTTCTTATACCTCTCACTTGCTGTTTGTAATCAACACAATTAGATATCACACCATTGCTTTTCCCAGTAGAAACACGTAATCCTCCTTTCTGTTCATTCTGTTGAGGTATGAGTGAACTTGGATGGAATTAGTCAGCTTAGAGACATACTGTGCTTACGTCAATATAATACTACTACTAATATTACTAATACATATAAACACATGGCAAGTGAACCGACATTCATCTTTGATCCTGGATATGCCTGCAGTGGCCCAGGGCAGAAGTTGGGGGCTGCTAGAGCACATCTCCCTGCTTGGCTGGAGCAGACAGCTTGGGTCAAGGTTAATTCACCTACCTCACGGGGGGCGGGGGGTGGGGATTGTGGAGGAGATGCAAAGTATCCTAGGATACTGGGGGACTGTGAGTTAACTTCAATCTGCAGGGGATCTGGAACAGAATTTCAATATACTGATTAAACCTAAAGCAGTTAAGAATGATAATACATCCATTTAAATTTATCTTAAACTGGTTTTGGCCATTTTGAAAGTGGTTTATGCAGGGGAGACACGTAGCAGGTGCAGACAGATGTACGTACAGCCCCTGCACATGGTAGTGCACACCCTGCAAGTGGTTGCTGCTTGTGACCTCACCGCTGGCCCATGATCACCCCTGACTGCCACTGCAGCACCTGCAGGTGATCACTGACCTGTGGTCAGTGCTCACCAACCCCCCCCAACAGTGCCAGCAGGGTCTGTGGGAGCTCCCCGCTCACCACCTCTGGGCTCCCACCACACTGGCACAGTTGTGCCCCTT
Organism: Crocodylus siamensis; assembly: GCF_052110815.1. NCBI lineage: Eukaryota > Metazoa > Chordata > Crocodylia > Crocodylidae > Crocodylus > Crocodylus siamensis. The sequence goes on along the minus strand of NC_143396.1, from coordinate 213,495,092 downwards.
CCCTGCCCCCCAGCCAACAGGGACTTGCGCTGTTCATGGGTTTATGTGCACTGAACTTCCATTGTGTTACAGATTTGAACTTGTTTCCAATCACTTAATCCAGTTTATGTGTAATATCTGCCCCAGCTATGAATATTTTACCAGCACATATATATTCTGTCCAGCTAAGAAATGTCAGCAATGTTAGGTTATTAACACCTAAAGATATGCCAACTTGCTTGGGGTGCCTTCATACTGGGGTCCCCAATTTAAGAAATGTAAGGCCACTGAATTACTTCAATATGAGCTGCAGGCAGCAGTGCCTTTTTATTTCAGTCCACTTAACTAGGCCTAAACAGCCAAAATGGTTTTTCTCAAATTACTTAAGAAGGACTTAAAAGAGCTAAACTTCCACTTTACATTTTACAAGAATAAATATAAACTTTATAAAGTCTAAGGGGGCAAGAAAACCTGTCAGTCACTGGATAAATGTTTAAAGCTCCTTTTATTGTTTTGCAGCTGGTGCCCTTTGCTGAAGGATATTTCCTGTGCTGCAGACTCTGAATAAAAACATTTCATTTTAAGAATGCAATTAGAAACACATCTGTTGTTCCAGGACCTCTATATTAAAAGCAAGTCCACACAAACCAACCACTGAGATTTAAAAAAATGAATTTCAGTATGCATAAACTCCCCTATATATAGCCGTTTTAGTTCTCTTTTCCTTTTTTTTTGTAAAAAAAAGCATGGTTTTTCTAACTTGAGGCTCTCTGATATGAAAGCGCCAAGGCTTGACCCAAAACCTACTGAAAGACTCAGTAACTTCTTTGGGCTTTAGATTATACTCACATTAAATGTTTACTCTGTAGTAGGGTCTTTCCTTTGGACTTGCACTTCCAATCATATAAGGATACATAGTAATGAGGTTTGTTGATTTTCATAATTTCTTATTCTCATTTAACTTTCAAATATATTCATTAGAAGTCTCAGGTTAGTGCCACATATGTTGTAGTGCATAACACTTTTGTATTTATACAGAATACAAATCAAGCACAATCCAGGTATGTGCTCTATCCATGGTATATCACTAAATTAGTAGGCTGCAGCATTTTGCCCCATTTCCAGCTTCTTAGTGGTCCAAAAGCATTAGCAGAGCATGCTACAGTGGGCTAGTTCCGAGTTAACAAGAGCATAGTTAAGTATAGCATGGTCCTCTCCTGAAAGACACATTCACACTTTTTTCCAAATACAGAAAAAGAGAAACAACTTTCTTGGGAGTGCTGTGCTAGGAATAGCCCATGGTTATTACTTAAACTCCAAGGATTCATTCCTGGTTTGAGAATACCCCTCAGTTACAGGACTGTTTGAAAAATTGCAAGCACACTCTTTCTTTCAGTGGTGTTGATATTATATTGTTCAACTCCTTAAGCTGCTTCAGCCATCCTAATGAAAGGGAGTCAATTTTCTGTGCACTAAGCTTTTCCGGAATGTGTGTACCAGTCAGTGGGTGTGGCAGTGTGGCCTGTGTCCTTAAAAGACAGCAGATAGTTAAACTGTAGGATTGCAGCAGTGGGAAGCCTTATGAGAGCATAGCACTGGGAATCATAAAGCCCAGTTGGCAGAACCAATGGTGAAGATTGAAAGACAAGCACCAGAGGCAGGAAATGTTTATGCTAGAACAACAAACCTGGTAAAGGAAGCCTTGAAGAAGCAGACCCATCTCAAGGTCTAGGATGATAAAGATCCTTTGGTGAAGGACTGTATAACTGGAGCAGGCTGAGAGGTACTCCAGGCAGCAAAGGTGGGCAGGGTGACAGACTGCATAGCATGGAGGCTGGCTGAGAGATGCTTGGGGGAAGGACCTGGGGTAATAACCTGCTACAGTAGGCCATACCTTCCACTGCATCAACTAGATCAAATGCACACTGTACAGTTATGTAAAAGATAAATGTATATATCATATATGACAACAGTGAAAAACATGCACATTTAGGAATCCTATTTTTTCTCTTAAATAGCTCAATAGACTGGGTACACATTTGGGAAGTGGAATGTCCTGGGTTCTAGCCCCATTCACCCAGAGAAAGTCTGAACCTGGGTCTTTCTGACTTCCTAGAACAACACTCTGAAAAGCAAGCTACTGGTCAGCCATTATTTAATCCATCCTCTGGAACTCCTTTTGAAACTGGCCCCCTGAGCAGCCATGAAATGGCTTACCAAGGGGATGGCACTATCCCCAGTGAGATCAGTACATGACAGGTATGAGGGGCCCAAAGAAAAGGAGCAAGCCAGAAGGTGTGTGGCTCAGTGAAGTGACTAGTAGGGCTGTGCAAAGCTTCAGTCGCTGATTCAATTTGGCGGAGATTTCGCCCAATTTGGCGGCTGAATGTCTTAATTTGAATAAAATCAGGAGATCCTTTAGTCTGTCTGAATGAAATTGGAACCCTCCAAAATGATTCAGAAAGATTCGATGATTCGGACATAGACACAGCTTTAAAAGTTTTTTCTACATACCTCAAGGTACCAAGTGGCTCTTGAATGCTGAGATGCTTGGGCGGATGGGAGCACGGTAGGATCCCCAATGTGTTTGGTGGTGGACCTGGAAGTGGACTGGAAGTACTTCTGGTCCACTTCTGGGTCTGCTGCCAAGCATGCGCCACCCCCTCCCCACCCCCACCGTGCTCCTGTGGGACACTCCATCCACCCCACCATCGCAGCATTCACGAGCTGTGCTCATACCTCAAAGTATATTGAAAAAAACATTTAAAGCTGTGTCTGTAGCCAAATCACTGATTCTCTGAATCAGCATTGAAACTTCAGATTTGGCCTAATCAAATTGGGACAGTGATCCAAATCAAAGAATCGAATAACAGTCCCTGATTCAGGCTGAATTTGAATCTGAATCAAATATGGTCCATTTTGCACACCCCTAGTCACTATTAATTTGGAAGTGAGGGGGATTCTGGACTTAGTTGGCGGCCTTGCTCACAGTGAGGCAGAAGCACCCTTCTTGCACTACCATCTACCCATTTTCTTCAAATGACAATATTGATGGCTCAGCTTCAAAGAAGCATGGTAGAACAGATAATGGCTGACCTGTGGAGTGGTGGTTGGAGAGCTATATGGAGTGGAAGTTGGAATGTTGTGCTGTGAAGTAAGACACACACAGATTCAAATCCCTTCTGGGCAATTGGGGACCTTGAACCCAGATGAATGTCCTTGCCACTATGCTATTAGAGGAGGAGAAAAAGGAGGAGGAAGGACAAAAATCATATGGTTTTGGTAAATCCTAGTTCTGGGCATCTAAGGCCACACATCCACAATGGATGTCTGCATATATTCCAGCCACTACAGTGTACGTTTAGTCTGTACAATTATGTAGTCATGCATGGTCATCCACATACACAGGGCTATGTGCCTAGAAACAGAATACCAACAAATGCGTAAGTGGCATTTTTGCCATTTTGATGACCAGAAAGGGACTAGAACATCAGCCAGGAGGGCTCAGAGTCCTTAGAATCCCTTGTGTATTTTAGGTCATCCTTATTGCGTATAATACGCTCTTCACTCATGGAAATTAGGAATAACTCCCTAGTTATCAATGGAATTTTACTAACGTAAAGCTATCATGAATTAGATTCAGGCTGATTATGTGGATCACCCAAAGCTGTACTCCTGACCATTCTCATGCTTGTCCTTATGAATAGGTAAATTCTGGATTTATTTATTTATTTATTTTGTAAGTGGAACACATTATTTTCAACATGTATATAGGGAACTGAAAGTCATCTTGGAAAAAACTTAATGTCATGACCTGACCACAATCCTCTGCTAAGCTAGGGGCCAGATGCTGGCTCATTTAATCCAGAAAGCAAGCAGAGCTGCCTGGAGACAGGTCAAGGCCAGAGCACTTGGGAACTGTTTCAGATCTTCCAGCTTTATCTTTGATAGAAGCCCTGATCCATTCATTCATAGATTCATAGATGCTAGGGTCGGAAGGGACCTCAATAGATCATCGAGTCCGACCCCCTGCATAAGCAGGAAAGAGTGCTGGGCCTACATTACCCCAGCTAGATACACATCCAACCTTCTCTTGAATACCCCCAGGGTAGGGGAGAGCACCACCTCCCTTGGGAGCCCGTTCCAGACCTTGGCCACTCGAACTGTGAAGAAGTTCCTCCTAATATCCAATCTAAATCTGCTGTCCTCTAGCTTGTGGCCATTATTTCTTGTAACCCCCGGGGGCGCCTTGGTGAATAAATACTCACCAATTCCCTTCTGTGCCCCCCTGACGAACTTATAGGCAGCCACCAGGTCGCCTCTCAACCTTCTCTTGCGGAGGCTGAAAAGGTCCAGTTTCTCTAATCTCTCCTCGTAGGGCTTGGCCTGCAGGCCCTTAACCATATGAGTGGCCCTTCTCTGGACCCTCTCCAGGTTATCCGCATCCTTCTTGAAGTGCGGCGCCCAGAATTGCACGCAGTACTCCAGCTGCGGTCTGACCAGCGCCCGATAGAGGGGAAGTATCACCTCCTTGGACCTATTTGTCATGCATCTGCTGATGCACGATAAAGTGCCATTGGCTTTTCTGATGGTTTCGTCACACTGCCGACTCATGTTCATCTTGGAGTCCACTAGGACTCCAAGATCCCTTTCCACTTCCGTGCCACCCAGCAGGTCATTTCCTAGGCTGTAGGTGTGCTGGACATTTTTCCTCCCTAGATGCAGCACTTTGCATTTCTCCTTGTTGAACTGCATTCTGTTGTTTTCTGCCCACTTGTCTAACCTGTCCAGGTCTGCTTGCAGCTGTTCCCTGCCCTCCGGCGTGTCTACTTCGCCCCATAGCTTAGTGTCATCTGCAAACTTGGACAGAGTACATTTCACCCCCTCGTCCAAGTCGCTGATGAAGGCATTAAAGAGTATCGGTCCAAGCACCGAGCCCTGCGGGACCCCACTGCCCACACCCTTCCAGGTCGAAACCGACCCATCCACCACAACTCTCTGGGTGCGACTCTCCAGCCAATTCTCCACCCACCGGACTGTGCAGTCATCCAAGTCACAGCCCCTTAACTTGTTCACCAGTATGGGGTGGGATACCGTATCAAAGGCCTTCCTGAAGTCCAAGTATACGACATCCACCCCTCCTCCTGCGTCGAGGCGTTTTGTGACCTGGTCATAAAGAGAGACTAGATTGGTCAGGCACGATCTACCTGCCACGAACCCGTGCTGGTTTCCCCTCAGCATAATTTGTCCTGCCGGGCTCTCACAAATGTGAGCCTTGATGATTTTCTCAAAGATTTTGCCAAGGATGGAGGTGAGACTGACTGGCCTATAGTTACCCGGGTCCTCCTTCCTCCCCTTCTTGAAAATGGGAACCACATTGGCCCTTTTCCAGTCCTCCGGGACTTGACCCGTGCGCCACGAGCGTTCAAATATTCCCGCCAGTGGCTCTGCAATGATGTCGGCCAGTGCCTTCAGTACCCTCGGATGGAGCTCATCCGGGCCTGCCGACTTAAAGGCATCCAGTTCCTCCAAGTGACCCTGCACCACCTCAGGGTCCACGCATGGAAGTCTGGTGCCTTGCTGCTGCCTCCCTACACTCCCAGTGAGAGACTTCTCATGCCTCTCGCTTAGGAACACTGAGGCGAAGAACTCGTTGAGGAGTTCAGCCTTGTCCCCTCTGTCCGTCACCAATTGTTTCTGCCCATTTAGCAGGGGTCCTATTCCTCCCTGGGCCTTCCTTTTACTCCCTATATATCTAAAAAACAATTTCTTATTGTCTTTTACTTGGGTTGCCATCCTCAGCTCCATGGTAGCTTTGGCCTGTCCATCCAAACCAAGGTTAAAGCATTTTCATGTGGAATTCCCAACTACTTCTGCATGGGCTTTTCTGTGTATCAGGAAGATTTCTTTTTCTTTGTGACACCTTAAACGAGATGTTTGACAAAGGCCATTCTACAAGGTGGGGTTGGAGATTAAAGTTTTACTACTCATAGGTCTGACCATGTGTTCTATGAGACTCAGGTGAATTATTTACTCTTTTGGGCTTTCAGCTTCATAAATATGAAATGGGAATGATACTCTTCAGCTTAAATACATTCATGTCTGTGAGGTGCCTGATACTATGTCGGTGGAGTTCATATACCAGAGAGAAAGGCCAACAATTTCCCAGCTCCTTCCTCTTTGCTCCACTCTCATTTGACTAAAAGAAATCCCTAAAGGGAGACCCGGAGATGAAGAGAAAAGGCATCATTAGATGGAAAAGGATATGAAGACCCAGAAGACAGAGATTTTTTTGAACTTCTATTAAAAAAGAGCAAAAAAAATCCTTCTCCTAATACCTACTTTTAGATTTTTAGCACTACCCTTTTAATTAAAGTGATCTGGTAACCACAAATGTACATAAATTATCCCTATTTAGAATATTTGATGCAGTTATTCAGCACAAGGGAATATATTTTTTAAATCTTTTGGTGTTCCTGCAAGCCTGATGATAATCAATGGTGCATCTGTGAGTAACCTGCTTGTCATATTTATAAATAAAAATTGAATAATTTTTTTAATAATTTGGTAAGTGACCTTTTTCTTTTTATAAAAATCCTAAATGAGCTTTCAAAATCGCTGTGTGGGTGAGTAGTGACATAATTATGCAAACTTTTATTAATAGCACTATTTAAAATATGTATGTTTTATAGCAATGTGATAGGATCTTTTTATTGTAGGTAAAAAGGAAAGTCAGCCACCTATAAAATGCGTAGGTGTACTGTCCTCACCACTGACAAATACACTCAAGCATGCACACATGGGGTGGATCTTAGGGGTCTAGTGATGCAGTTGCACCCACCATTGATTTGATCCACCCAAAGTTTAAAATCAGCTACCTGACAGTACCAGTAACATTTATTTTCAGGCAGCAGTGAGAGAGTGACTTGGCTTAATGGATCATTATAATCTACCTGATTCCTTCTCAGCCCTTCATACCACAGGCCTTTAATGGCCCTTTCTTCTTTAATAGTCTTAATGTTCCATTAATTGAACTGTCCTTTCTTCTGCAGTGCAGCTGTCTGTTAGTTTCTCCTCTTAATGCAGCTCCTGTTTCTCAGCTCTGAAGGCTGTTTTTAACTCTAGCTGAAAACATTCATTCAGGTGTAGAAACAATTCAAGTGAACATCAATTCAGGTCTGGAAATCGCTTTCAGTGAATCATTGGATGCGCTTTCAAGATGCTCAAGAAGGCTAGATTTTGTTATATGAATTTGAAAGATGCACATTTAATTCTATTTACAACAGGACTAAGGAAACTGTGTTTTATTTTTGCCTACTTAGTTGTAGTTTTATACTTAATATATAAAATAGCAAATTAATGCATATTCCAATAAAAAGTTATGTTTCTTTTGTTTCAATCTTGACCTGAATAATATCGCAGTAGGCCCCTAGCATATTAATAGAGTTTCTAGGGATTTTTTTTTACCTGGAGAAAAATGTGTGATATGGGATGATACACCACTAGATTCACCCCATGAGTAAGTACACACATATATACACTCCTAGATCATGGGTATCAAATAGGCCTGTGCACCAAATCATCACTGATTTCATGATTTGAATCACTGTCCCGAATCAGTTCGGCCACTTGTGATTCAGAGATGCGGCTGCTGCTGAATTAGCTGAATCACCGAATCACAAAGGCTCCATCCCCCGCCCACTCTCAATGACTGCCCTGCCCACCCCAGCTCCCGACTATTTGGGGGAAAAAAAGCCCCCACTCACCAGCTGCTGCCAGGCAGGGGGGAAGATCCCTGCTTCCCCCCGCTGCCCCACACCATGTGGGAAGCTCTGCCATGAGCCTCCCGAGCTCTGCCCACTCTCCCAGCCCTCCCCCACATGGCTGCCCAGCCTGCCCCAGCTCCCAGCCCTTTAAAAACAAAAACCAAAAAAACAAAAAAACCCTGGATTCACCAGCTCCTGCCCAGTAAGGGGGTCATACCTGTTGCCCCCCACTGCGCCATGCTGCATGGTGGGCTCTTCCATGAGCTCCCAGAAGCCCTGGGGCTGCTGCAGGAGCCAGTGAGTGGAGGTTTTTTAATTTTATTTTTAAAGGGCTGGGAGGTAGGACGGGCAGGGCAGCCATGGGGTGGGGCTGGGAAAGTGGGAGGGGGCTGGGGGGCTCGTGGCAGAAATCCCCATGCAGCATGGGGTCGGGGATCAGCTCCCCCCCATCTGGCAACACCCAGTGAGTAGGGGCTTTTATTTAAAGAACTGGGAGCTGGGGCCAGGCGGGGCAGCCATGGGGGGGCGGGGGCAGGCTGAGACAAGTGGCTCTTTGCCATGGTGGTGGTATGCAGGCAGTGACAGGCCAGGCAGTCACATGGAAACTAAGGGCTATGTTGCACAGTCCTCACTCAGCCCTTGCTGCTGAGGGCTATGACCACTGGGGCCCAGGGCCCTTGGATTCTGCGGCAGGCCATTCCTACTGCTCGCCATGTTCCCAACTTCTGGTAGTTTGCTGGTAGCCCAGCTGGTTGGATGGACCAGCTCCATGGGCTATCTCTCTGACACCCTTCCTATAGACAATCCTGGCTATCACATTTATAAATTAGGACACAACATTGCCTATGCAATACAGTATTGCTGATTGGATATAAAGTACACCTACCCATTCTGAGCCTAGAACAGCAGTAAGTGAACTCACTCTCCTGATTAAAAATTATCCTCAAAATTTTCTGCCATCTCTCATCTCTGTTCTAGTTCTACCTACACCCATTCTTTCACTTCACCATTTAGATAAACAACTTTAAAAATTAATTTTCATTTGCTATATTATATGAAAGAAACATTAGACCCAATCCAGATTCTCAGGTATATGGGAATCTGTATCTCTCTCAGGAATAATTCATTACCTTTCCCCTCTATAATTTATTGTTGTCTTTTTCCCATTACCTAATGTCCTTTTGTATAATGCTCTATTTCCATTATGTATTTTTTAATTTGTTTAACATATCACGTTTGCTATCTATGCTTATTCAGCTTTCCAATTATTTCAGGCAGGGTATAACTACAGATTCTAAAACCACAGCCCTGAAAATGAATCTGCAGTTAGTTTCCCAAACAGGTCTGATAACTTCAGTGTAATTCATTGTGGGTTAAAGTATAATCTCCTGGAAAGTATATGTTATAAGGTTTGTTCCTGATCCTGGACTGAAGTTTGCTCTAGAAGCAGTTAGAAAACCTTACTTTTTAGTACAAGCAGCAGTGGCTCATGCTTCTACCTCTGGAGGTACCTGGGTCAGGTAAGGTGGTAGCTAGCACATGTGCAGCTGCTAAGGCTTTGAATTATTTTCAAACAGCAGGAGGCAAGGAGGCAACATGAGAAAAGTTGTATAAATATTTTAGAAATAAGAGGAAAACAAATGGATGTATAGGTCTACTACCAAACATGTAAGGAGACAAAACTGTGGATGACAGAAAGAAGGCTGAAGTATTCACTACCATTTTTGCATTAGTCTGTACACATGAATAAGGTTAATTATGACTAGTTACTTAAATAAACTAATTTAAAAGGAAATATAGGAGTATAGGCCAGAACACACAAGAAAAACACTGTAGCCTGTTTCTTCAGCATTTCTGAGTACAGTGTTTAAGAAACTGACTAAAATTATCTCTGAGTTATTGATAAATATATTTAAGAATCTTAAGGACTAAAGAAAGGCAAGATAGTATCCATTATGAACAAGAGAATCTGGATATTTACTTAACTTCAAGCTGAGAAAGGTTCTGAAACGAATTATTAAACAACTTATTTTTAAAATCCTAGATGATTTTAAAAATACCAACATGACTTTGTCATTGTAAATAGATTATATCAAAAGAATCTAAAGTCCATCTTTAGCAGGAAAACTAAACTAATACATAAAGGGGACGTAGTAGATATGATCTGTCTTGATTATATCTTTTGCATAGCATTGTCATAAGCTAAAGAAATACGGTCTAGGTATAATTGCACAACTGATTTCAAAATTATTCTCTGAGAGTGGTTTTAGTGTTTCACTACCAAAATGGAAAAGTGCTTCAATTGCAGTTTCCCAAAGTTTTGTCCTGGACCCAGTGCTATTCAATAATGTTAATAATGGCTTTGATGATGAAATAAGGAGTACCTATAACATTTGCAGATGATATCGATTTTAGTGGAACAGCACATATGGAACAGGATTAGAATTCCAAATGACCATAACATATTGGAGAGATGATCCAAAAAAAAGTCAACAAGATGAAACTCAGTTAAGATGCAAATCGCTGTACTCAGGGAAGGAAAATCAGAGGCACAAATACAAAATAGGGAATAATAGATGAGGCATCTACAAAGGAGAGAAACGTTTGGGTATTTTAATGGATCAAACTAAATACAAGAATTATAAATAGTTTTGAGCACATGATCTAAGAGGAAAAAATCAAAAGAAGAGTGTTTTTATAGTGTAAAAAGAAAAGCATGATTGGGAGCATGATGGTGTCTTCCAATACAGAAGAAATTATGAAGGGAACAGTTCTCAATGGTTCTTCATGGCTGATGATGAGGTAAGGACAAGAAAGCAGCTTAATTTCCTATACAAAATAGGAAATACTTCTCACTAACAATTATGTGAAAAGAGAGATTGTTAACCATGCTAGTCTAAAGAAGAAGGCATGGCAGAGTGGTACCCCATCTAATTCACAGAGGCATAATCTTTCATAAAACAGTTTATCAAAGCTAACTCCTCTCTGAGTTAGTCTATAAGGTACTACTCTGCCCTTCTTTCTATTCTAGTGAAACACAGGGATGGGTTACCAAGGGATGCTTTGGACTCTAGAATGGTGTTGTGGCCTGAGTGCTTGGCAGCCACACCAGTAAAAGCAGCAGCACTGGAGGATTAGCTGTATCAACCATACCAGACTTCTTCCCTGATGCTGCTGGCGCTTTAGCACTGTGGATCATGGCCAAGTGCTTGGCCACAGGAATGTCCCCATCAAACGTGCAGGGATGTCCCAGCTCTTCAGGCCCGATTCAGCCCATGGGCTATATGTTTAATGTTCCTGATCTAGGTTTACTGAATTCTGCTACAGTGTGGGGTCTGATGTGTATGATCTCCTGCAATCACCCCCAGCTCTATTTTTCTAATAATGTTTGGGTTTTGTATCTAGTTTACATAGCTTCACTGGTAGAATATGAGTCCTTTGTAATCTGTTTCATTTTAGTCACTATGTTGTGCCTGTATATATCTTCAGATGATATCCCATCATGCTGGAGAGAGGAAAATTAAAAGGACCTTCATTTTTAGTTTGGTTTACTACTTAGGTCTGAGAGTCAAGAGCTTATAGGTCTGCATGTCAAAAATCCTACATTTTAGTCCTATCTTCACTGCTGTCTTCTGGTGACATCTTAAGATGCTCTCTTCCAGTGCCATCTCTTCTTTATGACTCATTTAACCTATCCACTATAGGAAAATAATAATTGTAACTTCAGAAGGGTGCTAATAAACTTAAATGACTGTAGGAAAGATCCTGATACAACTTTAATTGAAAGCATTACAGGAGTGCAAAGTATATTTCCATTAAATCTGGATGGACACCACAAGAAAGTAGTCAGAGGCCCTGTACAGGCATTCAGTTTCTCCTAGGAGAGTCACTGCTCTCCCAGTAGAAACAGCAAACGTACAGATGTTCAGGAGTTTTCTTCCAAAGCAAAAATGGTCACTTCAGAAGAAAAAGAACCTAGAAACAACCAGCGTTAAATCACTTTCAGGAGAGTTTCTTCTAGAAGCATAAATTTACGTACATGTGACCTTCTGAGAGAAGCTGCAGCAAAGTTCTCCAGCATTCCAGCATACTTCAGTCCCACCCTTATCTCCCCTCACCAGGAGACAATATGTCACTCAGGCTGGACTCTGCTGCTCCAGCCAAGCAAGGACAAGCCCCCTTTATAATCTCTACATTGCTCTACATTGTGCTGCAGGGAGACGGCTGACCCTGAGCAGTTTGGGTCTGTAAGGTCTTTGCTTGGCAACTAAGTCAGCAACATCAACCCCCTAAACAGGGCCAGCTGAGCCTCACCCTGTTGATTGGTTCTGGTTTAAGGAGCTGTTTTAGAGCTGTTTTTTAGGAGCACTTTCAGCAGCTGGCCCCTGCTGCCCAGCTAACTGGCTTCAGTCTGTGCGTACCTATGACTCATGTGACTTCCCTGGTGCCTTCTACTGCATTCCTGCTGTGTACCCAGTCCCTGAGCTGGCTGTGGGTGCTGCGGGGGGCAGGTACAGAGAGGCCAGTCCAGGCTGAGTGTGGCTGTGGAGGCAGTACACTTCACAGCTGAGTAAAGCTCCATAACAGCCCAGCCCAGCCTGGGCACAGGGTGAAAACCAGGGACACAGCTCCTCCTGCCCCTGTGGCCCATCCCAGGCTGGCCCCACTATGCCTACCCTCAGCAGTGCCTGCAGGACAGCCTGATTTAGCCATGCAGTCTCAGCCCCAGCCTGGGGGGGTCACACTGACAGGGGCTGCTTCTTTCTAGCCAAGCAGAGCCCAGCTGCAGTCCCCCAGAGGGAATGGAGGGGGAAGAAACTGCCTCCATGCCCCTTCACCTTACAGGGCCATGCTGGCTGGCATCTGGCCATGTGTCTACCCTTGTTCTGGCTAGGAAGTAGAGAGGCAGGGTCAGCCCTGCTCTCTGCAGCAGACAATACAGTCCATCTCAGAGATGCAAAGCATGCTGGGGAACTTTGAGTTAACTTAAACCAGGAAGGGGTCTGGGACAGAAGTTCCATAAACTGGTTTGACCCACATCAGTTAAGTCTGCTACTAAATTCAACCAGGTATATCTTAAACCAGTTTTGACCGTTTTGAAATTGGTTTATGTGCACTGAATGTATGTTCTGTTACAGGTCCAAACCAATTATCACAGAAGTTCTGCATAACTTTTGTCCCTAGCCTGGAAGTAGTTCACACAGATGTGAAAGTGACATTTCCTCACATAACTGTTATAACCCTACCTGTTTTTGCCTCCATCTGTGATGATTATTTCAACTTCCATAGTTTTGTTGCTGGATTAGCTCCTTGATTTAAGTCAGTTACATAAATCAACTTTTGTACAGTAAGTAAAGTCTAAACATACATACAAAAAATGAAACTTTCCAGTAAGGCTTTAGTAGGGGTCTACTTTTTATCTTATCTTCATCCCTTTACCAGGATTCAGCCTCTAGTCTTCCTTGGCTATAGCCTATCTTTCCTTTCCATTATATAAAAGGCTCAATGCAAGGTGCTCCACCTTGGGAGAAAGAACCCACATCATACTTACAGGCTTGGCAGTGCTTCACTCACTAGCACCGTGACCAAAAGAGACTTGGGGGTCATGACTGACCACAAAATGAATATGGGTCACCAATGTGATGCTGTAGCTGGCAAAGCAAATAAAACTCTGGCTTCCATATACTAATGAATCTGAACCTAAACCCAAGAAGTCATCATTCCGCTTTACTCGGCCTTGGTAAGGCTGCGGCTGGAGTATTGCATCCAATTCTGTGCCCCACACTTTTAGAAGGATGTGGAGAAGCTTGAGAGAGTCCAGAGGAGAGCCACACTATGATTAGAGGTCAAGAGAACAGGCCTTATGAGGAGAGGCTGAGTGACTTGTGACTCTTCCACCTGGAGAAGCAAAGGCTCAGCGGGGACTTGGTGGCAGCCTATAAGTATATAAGGATCTGGGAGAACATCTGTTCACCAGGGCACCCCCAAGGAAGACTAGATCCAATGGTCACAAACTGCTTTAAGACCATTTTAGATTGGACATAAGGAAAAACTCCTTTAGCATGCAAGTCTCCAGATTCTGGAATAGACTCCCCACAAAGTGGTGCAAACACCTACTCTGGACACGTTCAGGAAGTGTTTGGATGATTATCTTGCTGGGGTTAGCTGACTTCCTTTGGGCAAGGGGCTGGACCCAATGATTTCACAAGGTCTCTTCCAGCCCTAATGTCTATGAAATCTATTAAATAAATGCATTTCTTCCCAAGTAAGGTTGTCACTAGTTCATTTTTTACTCAGACAGTCCATCAATTGGTAGTCTGTGTCTGGAAGCCTGACCAAGGCACACAGGGTCCAAGAACTGGATGTTCATGCTCTGTTGAGGGTGGGGCTTGGTTTCTAGACTGGGTTGAAAGACAGGCCCAAAAATGGTACCCAAGACTATGGGTGGGCAGAGGTGTCAAGGTGATGTCCTCAGTGCAGGTGACTCTCTGACCCCCAGTGTGCACACCCCTACAGCATCCCAGATTCCTTACAGAAAACTGGTTCTGAGTGAATGCAGTGTCTGGCCTAGCCTCTGCTATGGGCCAGCCTTTCCCCAGCCTAGGGGAAGGCCTGAGCCCAGCCCCAGGGGACCTGGGTCCCCTGTGTGCTTTGCCATTCTACCACACCTGCCAGTTTCCAGCTCTGGGCTCAGCAGTGCCACGTTGGACATATGCAAGGCAGGACTGGGAGACCAAGAATGGCTTCAGCAAAAAGGTTGCCACCCTGTTCTCAGGGTGTAGGAAAAGGGAGACCCTACCCCTAGGTACTCAGACATGAGAAACCTAAAAGTCTAGGTTGCCATTTCCATAACTCAAAATCAAATTCACTATCTTTATCCCTGGGCTCAGGTATTTATTAGGTTCACTTCTGAGCTGTGTTTTAAACTCTAGCACATGCTCTTCCAATTTATTTCCATTGTTAATCTCAAACCTCACAGCGACTCCTTTTATTCCTGCTGTCCACCCCTCCCCCATCCAAAACCATTCCTTTCCTTTATCCTGAGTTAATACTTACATCTTTAGTAACTAAAACCTCCTTCTTCAGGATTTGCTGCATTTTTGTTAGATGTTCCCAGATCTCCAGGTTATACCATGACTTAATGAAATACACAATTAACTTTATTTTTCCTTACATACCCATCTATCATTTTTTAGTCCTTCTCAAAATAAAGTTGCAGGGAGCAGGATTAGGGAGGGGGCTCAGAGCCAGGCTTTTATTGCTTGAGATGAAGTCACCTGTTAGCATCTAATTCCACCCCCACTCCTTATTCTCATTTGGATTCTCTTTATCCATCCTAAAATACTGTATCTTAAAGGAATCATACCTTTAGGCAGTCCCACACTACCGCTGCCCCACTTCATAAAGACAACATAATTTCTTCTTTTTCCTCAGTTACATCTCAGTCTTTTAGTAATATTGTGTTTCCTTACAGACCACTATTTTTTTTCTTTATCATGGAACTGGCATTTTCCCCAGGTGCTCTATACATTTAAGGGGTACTAGAAATGCTAGGAGCATGTTGTTTAGATTACAGAGTTAGATAGTGTGGTTATTTGTCTGCTTAGCTTGTATGACAGACAAGGATATGTACAGATAAGAGCCTAGTAGGTTCCTTAATGTATGCCAAAGAGTATTCCTGGTATGACCTGGTATAGGGTAGAAAGTTAGCTGATTTCCACCGCTGTTGGACAATAGCTGTTTTGTTTGTTCCTTCATATAGTGTAGAAACCATAACAGCAGAATTTTTAGTGCTGGAAATATGTACATATCTTTTAACTATACCTCATTACAGCCCTAATGTGTTTGTCAGTTTGAACTCCAAATTACTTCCATATTACAGAAGCCTAGGCAGATCTCATTGGTCATTGCTGTATGTGCGTAACCCCAAAAATACAGCATAACTTTAGTCACATTTCTACTTTTGAAAAAATTATGCAATTATCCTACAGTATTTTCACCTTCTATCTCTTCTAATCAGTACTGTGTTCCTCATTTTGTGCAACTGTCTCAGACTTGTACTTTTCTTAATGGAATTAATACAAAGATTGGTAAAGTTGAGTGGTAGAACATTAACAGTTATTATGTGCATCTTCTGAAAATCTCATCACATTATACATCATTATTTTCTTAAGACTCAAGACATCTCTGTGCATTAGGACCCTTCACAGTTTGGGAAAATAAGTCAGAAAGAAATTAAGGGCTAGATCCAAAGAACGATGTAGGTGTTTACAAGCTAACAGTGCTGCAATGCCTACCTTTCTAGTGGCACCTCCTCCCCCTCCCCTAGGGGAGAATCCAGAACTCTGTTAGGCACCTGGGACTCATATGCTATGCACAAAAGAGGTGCTTCAGAATGTGATCCAAAATAGCCCTCAAATTGATTAGAGAGCTGCCAGAGCTATCTACGAGGATAGGACATATCTAAAATCTTCCATCTCTCAGGTATTCAGACATTTGACTCAGGACTACGTGCATGCATTCTAGCCCTCTTGCAGTCCATTCTTTTCAAAGAATGAAATGGAACTTGTTTTCTCTTTCAATGCAGAATATGCAAAGTTCACGTATTGAGGACTAGCAATAGAAAGTTCTGGTTCTGCACCAAATCGAAATTAATTGAAGCGTTTGATTACCCATATCCAAGAAAGATGAACACAAAGTAGAACACATGCAAAGAAAAGTTGTTACTGTAGTCAAGAAAATAACGAATTATAAAAGAAGTCGCTAGAAAAACTTGGCTTCATTAATCTAGCATAATGAAAGCTGAAAAGGTACACAATTGCTGCCTATTAATATATCAGGGTGGTAGGGTAAACAGGAGTAAATGCCAGGATGGGAGAAGAGTTAAGTAACTAAGCTAAAATGACAATATCACCATAGTAGCAAATGGACAATAAGTAGCCAGTAATAAATTAATTCTGGAGGTTCTTAAATAAGTAAAACTTGAGGTTTTGGAACATTCTTCTAATCAGAGTAGTGAGGCCGGAAGAATAACTGCCTTAAGATGGAGTTTAATAAGTTAATGAAAGGAATATTATGTGGAAGAAATATTCAGCAAGAAACTGAAATCAATGACCTAGGAAGCCTTTTCAGTCTAATGTTCCTATGCCCTCTTTTAAAGCAGAGCTGGATTAAGAGAAGATGATGTTCTGTATAATATCTTAGTGGTAACCCACTTCCTCAGTGCTTCATCTAACTAATAGGACATTGTATAAAAGGTGGATATCAAAACCTTCTCCTACTACTCTTCCTCTTTTTTTCCTGCCATAAAAAGGAAAAGTCTAGGAGTGCATTCTGAGAGCCGCAGTCTTGTCAGTGTAGGTTTGGTGTGCTCTTTGAATACCCACATGGTCTGGCTTAAGTGTGCTGATTGAATGGTGAAAACTTCAAATTGCCCATCACTGGCAGTAAAAAAACTATTCTTCTTTTGCAGAAGAATACACATTTTATTTTTAATACGTAATCAGAAATGCGTGTCACTCCCATGTATCTTTTTTCTGTAAGTGATCATAAACCAAATCATTCCTCTATAATTTACCCAACCCTTTCCTCTACCCTACAGGCTATACTCAGAGTTTATAGCAGAAAGTGTCTTATTAACTTTACAGCAGTATCGCTGCCCCCCCCCACTCTTTTAAATGTATGTCAATCAAACTGTGATCCTGAAAAGTGAATATTTGAAAAAGCTTCTATACTAAGACCTGTGTGCCACACATTAGAAGCAATAGTGATCTGAGGAGGATTGGACCAGATGATTTAGCTTTTTAAGTTAAGTGTTGAAGTGATGCTGTAGCTGTGATGGTTTAGGAAATATGTGAGAGGCAAAAATTTGTGGGCGGTATCTTTTATTGGACCAAAGATTTAGACAAGCTTTTTAGTATCACAGTACCCTTTCTTGGGTCTCTGGGAGAGAAGCAAGCACAGCAGAGCTAAATAGCAGACAGAAAAAAGGTTTGTATAAAACTCCACATGGAAATAAATACAGAATAGAAAAGAGATTCAGTTAGGGATCAAGAAAATTCCTGGCAATGAGCAAAATAAACCTAGGAAAGTAAGAAATACTAGTTATAAAATGAGCCCTTACTATAAAATTATTTTAGTTTCTACAGGGGCAGCATGAAGACTTCAGGCTATAATGGAAAAAGGATGCAATAATGTACATCCAAAATATTCTGAAAAACGGAGTGAAACTTTATACATCTAAAGATGTTGACAGAGGGCACGTCTACATGAGATGCTTTATTGCACATTAGCCTAACCAAATTTGCAGTAAAATGTCACCATCTACACATAGACAGGATTTACTGCACAGTAAATTAGGCTAAAACACGGTTTGCTAGTACCACAAAAATATAGGTACTAGATTAACTGCCCATTAGCTGCTGCAAAGTAGCACACATGTAGATGCTGACCAGAAGCAATTTACTCCCAATCAGCCTAGGCAGCAGGGGGCCACCAGGCATGGACAGGAGGGGGATGGGATTTGTCCACAGCTCTGGTGCAGAGTTTGGGATTGCAGCCCAGTTTAGAGATACCCATGGCTGAGCAGCAGCAGCACCCTGAGTTCTCCCTTGCTTTGCTTGCTGAGGGTATGGAGGCACTCTCTGTCCCCAATCCTGGTGCTGCTCAGCTTCCAGCTCCCCCCAGGAGCTAGGACCTGAGCAGTGCTGGGATGGGGGAACTCTCTGTCCCCATAGCACTGGGCTGGGATCAGAGCGCTTTCTCATCCCCTTAGCCTTTCTGCTGCCCACATCTCCCCCTGGTCTCAGTGCTGCTTAAACTGCATCCTCCTATTCCCCACTAGTTCTGGTGCTGCTTCCTACCCCTGTCACTTCCTTTGGTCCTGGCACTGCTCAGCTCACCCCAGGCACAGGTGAGAGAGGGAGTTAGTGGGGCATATGCTGCATGAGCATCAGCAGGGCTGAAGGGACAGGGAAGCTTTCTATCCCTGGCCCAGCACTGTGGGTCAGAATGCTCCCCCATCCCCTCAGGAAGCAAACCAAAGGGATAGCTCAGAGTACTACTGCTGCTCAGCCATGGGGCGTTGCCCCATTCAGTGACACCAAGCCAGGCTGTGATCCCAAGCTCCACATAGCTGGGAGCTGTCCCCTACTCTGGGACGTCTCTCCCTCACTCCCCAGAACCCAGGCCTGACTCCCGTAACCCCTGCTAGCCTGGGTCTGGAACTGGGAGAGCTTGGAGCTCCCCCTAGATGCTGCAAGGAAGAAGAACAGGGCAGGTAGGGCAGAAGCAGCCCTAGACTCAACTGCTCTCATTTGGAGCAAATTTACTCCCAATGTGTGTGGATATGTACATGTGTTCAGGGTGCAGATTACTGCACCTTATTTTAATGCACAGTAACCTTAAGGAGCATTAATTGCACATGTAGACGTGTACAGGAATTTACTCTGATGCCTAAGGCTTAGTATTACTGAACAAGTACCATCTGCCCCTTAGCAGTACATTTCCCCAGGGAGCCTTGCTATATATATAGAGCTAAATGACTTTTGGTCTTGGCTTAGAATAATCTGAGATATTTTCTCTTAATTATCTCTCATATTTTAGATGTTCATGTGCACATGCACACACACAGGACAGGATATTTAAAGCACCTCAGAAAAGAAATGGATTTAGATTTACAGTGCCTATGCACTCAGATACCACAGAGAAAGTTATTTATGGACAAAGCACTTCTCTCATCTATGAACTGGCCTGTTTACCATTTTTATCATTTCTCCCCTACCCACCAATCCCTCATCTATTGCTAGCCTGTATCCCATTGGAGATGTGGGAGACAGAAAGATGAGTGAGCAAAGCAGGGAATTTGAAGTACTAAAGAGAATGTATTATTGAAAACACTATAAAAGTCCTGACTGACTCTCTTTCTTGTTCCTGGCTACTTCGCTCCTTCTGTCTCATTCTCACATTTTTCAGACAAAGCTCTAGGAGCTTCAGTTCAATGCCTCCCAATAAACAAAACTGAAGGCCAGAAACTTCATTGAGGTGAAAACGTATTTACACTGGCTTTTTGTTCCCAGCAAAACAGTAATTGGAGGTCAGTACATATTTTGTTTTCACCACTTTGAGAACATTGTGTAGTTTGTGGAACATATTAGAAAAAGCAGGTTGATGCTGCTGTGCTGTGATTGAAGAAAGGGGGGAATAAGATAACATCTGATCCATTTGAAGTAAAGATTTTAAATTCCTACTTATTTCATGTGTCATAAAGATATTTGCTATAGTTGAATATTCACCTTGTCTAGAGCTGTGTATTGTGTGCCACCACTGTGTTTGAAATGGCAAATAAAACCTGGGAAAGCTCTTCTCTTGACTGTCAGGATTGTGTGGAATAAAGTAGAACTTTATATGTTACAGTGATACAGACAAGTAGTTAGCATATACTATACTTTATGAGATTAAACAGGTTAGTAAGAATCTATTGCTGAAACACACTGGTTGGCCTATGGATTTAACCAGCGATGCTTGGGAATTACATTACCTTCATGAAATAATCAAAGTAACAGTGTGATGAAGTTGGGCCTGGTAAAAGAATATGTAACATAAAATGACTTCCTGGCAATTGTTTTTTAACACACACAATTGTAGTAATAACCCCCCAAAATCCAATCTAGTTTTCATTCAATTTGTTTAATACAAAAATGTTCAAGTGTTCCAAGACTTGAATGCAATGGGGAAGAATGCATTTTTTTTTTACAGAAGTTTACTTTACAACTGCATGTAGAGAAGTTGACTATACATAAGAATTTATGTATGCATCTAAGATAAAAGAGTAGTTTTGGGGTGTTTTAAGAGGAGCATAGGAAATAAGGGCTGGAAAGGACCTCACAGTGTCATCTAGTCTAGCCCTATGATCAAGGCAAGATAATCCCTGACTAGAGCACCTTACTCTTGAAATTTCAGGTTTAGGTGTTACACAGCTTCTTTAGGTAGCCTGTTCCAAGGCTTGACCAACCTCATAATCGGAAAGTTCCTCCTAATCTCCAACGTAAAATTTCTTCTGCTACAGCTTGAGGCTATTTTGCCTCATCCTGTACCATATGACCACAGAGAAAAGCTCATCTTCATCCTCTTTATAGTCCATCTTTAAGTATTTGAAGACTGTTATCAAATCTCCCCTCTTCTGAGAGACTAAATTGTCCCAGGTCTTTCAGCCTTTTCTCATAAATTGTGGTTCCCACTCATTTAATAATTTTTGTGTTCCTCCACTGAACACTTTCCAATCTGTCCACATCCTTCTTGAAGTATGCAGCCCAAAACTGGAGACAATACTTGAGGTGAGTTCTCACCATGTATTGACTAGAGCTGAAGACTCACTTCTCTTGATCTGCCAGAAACACTCCTGCCAACACAACCCAGCATACTTTTGGCCTTTTTTGCTCCTAGTGTGCACTGTAAGCTCATATTCAAGTTATAGTCCACTCCAACCCCCAGGTCTTTCTCTGCACTTTCACAGCCTAGGCAATCATTCCCACATGAACTTGAGAATCTGTGCCACCCAATGCACTACAATACTTAGTTTTCTTTAAATCCCACCTTGTTCTTGGAATGGACTGCCGATTACAGTCATTGGCGTGGCTGAAGCAAACAGATATTTAGATCTAGAATTAACATCTCTGTCTTGTAGTTTCCCATATTCTTCTCTCAAACTACCTGCAAGAATCTACTTCCCTATAACTTTAGGTGCCTGTCAATTGCACCCAATCTCAAAGGGCCTCAGTACACAGGTTTTTTTCACTGAATGTTATTGTTAACACTACAGCTGATTGAAGTTTCATGATATTTTCTATTTGGAGAGGTTTCTTCAAAATTCCAAATTCTACACGGAAAAATAAAACACTTTAAAATATTTTGACAAACTGCAGCTCTGGCTGAAAAAAAACTCTTTAAAGTCTCTACTCAGTGAATTACTTTTCCTTACTACTGGCAAGATAAGGACATTCTCCAGTTACCTTTAGCTACCCTGGGATGGACACCAACAAATAAAATACAGATTAATTCAATTTATACTGGTGGAATTATTTCCATTATTCTTTCAGAGGTGATTATCCACTGGTCCAAGGAAAGGTTATCTGTTTGTTTGTTTGTTTGTTTGCTTTTAATATAATGCCAATGACATGGGCATAAACATGTCATTTATATAGGGCTTGGACTTGCCTAAAAATAGTAGTTGATAGTATTTTGCTGCAATTCCTGTTGCCTAAGATGGTCTCTGGAGGAAACCCCAGTTTTCAGTTTGTATTTAAAGGAAATCTGCTTCAGTAAATGGTTCTGAAGAAAGGAAATGTTAAATAGAAATGTTGAGTTGGGAAAGATTTAGAAGAACTGTAAATGTATATGAGCATAAGTAGGCACATATGTGTAACTTGCATTTCTTCCAAAGCTAAAATTAAACTATTCTTGTTTGTTTGTTTTTTCAACGTTCAGTATACACACCTGATGTCTTCTCAACTATTTTCTCTTTGAGGTAGATAACCCTTTGGCTGTTCTGATGTTAGTGTTTAGTAGGATGAAAATGTAATGCATAGGTGTTTAGTTTTAATCTGAAAGGAGTGCTTTTATCATGAGTTTGTTTTGAAAAGATGGGGTAGAGGACTACTTGTGTTATCCAGTTTTCCAAAGCTCATAATAATGTAAATTCCTGAGTAAAAAAGCATCAGATTTTCAAAAATGTGCTCTCACATGTGCATTTAGTACACATAATTTAATATAGGTTTGTTGTTTTTTCCAGGTAAGAATCAACCACTTTTTTTTTGTCTGATACATATAAAAACTCCTTCTTATGCATAAGGCATTGTGTTTGCTCTTGAGTTGTTCTTAATTTATTTTTCCCTGATACTCCACCTTGTCTAATGTAGGAGTGAGTCATTTCCCAGCTCTCTTGACACTGACTAGGCTGATGCAGTTTCCTTGCTCTTTCCCTCCAACCATAACTGGCAACAACATTCCTTGTAATTTGTATCATGCTTAGTTTTCTATCATGGCTAAATCTATTTTATTTATCTCCCAAAGGAATAGCCATGCCTACTGAGTGCCCTTCATGGATTTCGAGGGTTTAAAAGCCTACCTCTCTCTCTGTGTCTCTTCTCTCCGAACTGTAGCTATCTCTGAACCCTAGTTTCATTTGAAGTTGTCTATAATAAACACCACATACTAACTAGCATCCAACTCACAGTTCATCCCCACAGGGAGACTTTCTGAGCGAATTTATTTTTCCTGATGCTCAGCGTTTCATTTGTAAAACCACTTTAAAGAAAAAAAAAATCTGTTTGTGTCTTTCAGATCCCCTGACAGCAAAAGGAGGCCAAACCATTCAAGATTTTGATTTCTGACTCCCAGGTAGGGAGTAGGGGGGAGGGAGGAGGATCAGTATTTCCTTTCCCTTTAATGAAGAGATAAATATGGATTTGTCATACAGATTTCAGTAGCAGGCCTTTTATTATGTTATAAGTGTATGGGCCCTGGGGCATCCTATCACTGTCAAAACTCTTAAGAGCTCCAGTCTCCAAAGGCTTCCCTGAAAGCCTTATCAGACTGTCTTATATGTACAAAGACTTAGAACAACTCATATAAATAATGTATCAAAACTAATGTAGGAGAAAAATCTGCCGAGAGAAGGGAAGCAGAGGGAAGCATGTTCAAGATGTTTTTATATTTGGGACAACCACTTTGTGAAGTCTATCAAGACTCTTTGAAGGACATTGCTTTGCTTTATCATGCTGCTTTGTCTAAAGGATATTTCTGCTGTTGAATTAGAGCATGCTAATCTTGGAAGCAAAACCATCCAAGCAACAACGAAAAAAAACAAACACCAAGATGGGTCAGCATTATGTATATAGGTTATAAATAATATAATAGATTATGCCTATTTCATTTTTTCCCGTTTAAGATAAGATATTGCTGTCATCTTTTGTAGTTCTGGGCTTGTTGGAGGTCATCTGCATTTATACATTTTTAATCTTGACTATGCTTGGCATCTGAATGGTGAAATTTAATCCTTGAGCAAAGGAGCAGGAGACCTACATACCCTGCAAAATGTGTGATATTGAGGATTTATGACAATGCCTGCATAGGGCTGATTTACAACCAAATAGAGTTTATTAAGCAATAGGAGTGCATTAAAGGGTGTGTACAGTCATTTGCCACATCCAGAGTGCATTTACATGAGATGCTAACTTCACTAAAGCTGAATAATTTTGTGCAGTAGTGCGTCACAGCACCAACAGTGCTAATATGCTGCTGTGCAGTAGTATTAAACTGCTGTGCAGTAGAGCTGTGTGAAGCTTTGGGTGCTGATTCAGTTTGGAAAAGATTTGGCCTGATTCAGTGGCAGAATTTCCGAATCTGAATCGAATCAGGGCATCAATTAAAAGGTCTGAATTGATTCAAAGGTCTCTGAATTGATTTGGAAAAGATTTGGAGAGCTTCAGTGATTCAGCCAGTCCCCACCCGCTGCAGCAGGGAGGTGGGACCCAGACTCCAAGCTGGTAAGTAGGGGGTGGAGGAGAGGGGGCTGGAGAAGGGGCGAGGGGACCACGGGGGGACCCCTGCCAGGTCCCTCCCCTTGCTTGCTCCCCACCCCCTGTTAATTCCCTCCACCCCTGCCTGCTAATCCACCCCCCTATGGCTGCCCCACCCAGCCTGAGCTCCTGGTGCTTTGAAAACAGCCCCTACTCACCGGCTGCTGCTGGGTGGGGAGACGATCCCTGCTGCCTGCCACTGCCCCATGCTGCATGGGGGGCTCTGCCACAAACCCCCCATTCCCACCTGCCCCAGCTCTGGCCCTTTAGGAAAAAAACTACCCCAGGCTCACTGGCTGCTGCAGTGGCCTCGTGGCTTCTGGGGGGTTTGTGCAGAGCCCCCCATGCAGCATAGGGCAATGGGGGGCAGCAGGAATCACCCCAACAGGCAGAAACTGGTGAATGTGGGGGCGTTGTTTTTCTTTTTCTTAAAGGGCCGAGAGCTGGGACAGGCAGGGCAGCCATGGGGGTGGCTGGTACAGTGGGGGGCTGGGGGGCTCGTGACAGATCCCCCCCATGCAGCATGGGACAGAGGAGGGCAGTGGGGATCTCTCCCCACCCAGGCAGGAGCCCATGAGTCGAGGCTTTTATTTTTTTCAAAATGCCAGGAGCTGGGGTGGGTGGAGCAGCCATTTCCGGGGCTGGGAGTATGGGCAGGGGATGGGGCCTGTGTGATTTGGAGATCTGGCTGCTTCAGCAGCAGCTGAATCTCTGAATCGGATTTGGCTGAATCAATTCAGGACAGTGATTCAAATCTCCAAATCAAATCATTGTCCCCCATATCGGCTTAATCCAAAACCAAAGCGAATACTAGCTGCTTCGCACAGGCCTACTGTGCAGTAGTGGTATTTGAAAGGAAATCACTGGTGCTACTGCACTGGTTATTGCAAATTTATTTAGTATTTGATTATACAAGTACTAAATAAAAGGGCAGTAACCACTGCACAGAAGAATCTCATGTAGATGCACCCCAACTCTATGTTTATCTGGCTTATTTTAAGATGTGTAAATGTAGACTGGAAGGAGCATGTGCAGCCATTCACCTGCTTTTGCGAGCTTTATGGGGAAACCAGTGTAATTAACTCAGGGTGGAAGAGGGGCAGGCAAGATCAAAAGAGAGGCAATGGATGGACAAGGTGGGTTGGAGAGATCGGGCGGTTGGTAGGAGGGGTGTGTGAAATGGACTATATTTGATTCAGATTTAGCCTGAATTGGGAACAGTGATTCAATTCATTGATTTGGATCACTGTCCTGAATCCATTCAGCCAAAACCAAATCTGAAGATTCAATGCTGATTTGGGGAATCAATGATTCAGCCACCAACACAGCTTTAAAATGTTTTTTCTACATACCAAATGTTTTTTCCTACATCCCCTGCATACTCAGCGGCAAACCAGGTCTGCCACCGAGCATGCGGGAGACCTTCCCCCTGCACCCTCCTGGCTTGGCAATAGGCCATTGGGGGAACCTGGGTGCCCTGCCCCCCCCAGACCGAGGAGGCACAAGTCACCCCATGTGCATCCTGGCAGACCCGGAAGTAGGCCAGAAGTGCTTCTGGTCTACTTCTGGGTCTGCTGCCAAGTGCACTGGGGACCCCCCACCCTGCACTCCATCTGCCCCAGCATCTCAGCATTCATGAGCCACCTGGTACCTTGTGGTATGAAGAAAAAACTTTTAAAGCTGTGTCTATGTCTGAATCATTGAATCTTTCTGAATCTCTTCGAATCAATTTGGAGGGGTTCTGATTCAATTCAGAGAGATTAAAGGGTCTCCTGATTTGATTCAGATTTGGAGACTCGGCCATCAAATAGGGTTGAATCTATGCTGAATTGAATCAGTAACCAAAGCTTTGCACAGCCTTAGTTAGTGGGTCTGTGAGGAAGGGTACGCTATTGGATGTGGGGGCAGAGGAAATAGTGCAGTCAGGGTTGCGGGGTGGGAATATCATTGCAGTGAGTGGCTAGGCTTCCCAGCTCCAGGTCTGCACTGTGAATGCATACAAGTGTCATGAGATTGAGTTACCCCTTTCTTAGATTGAATTAACCTGATCTTGATCTAAGTTAATGCACCTACTCAGGTGCACTAGCTTAGATTGGGCATGCTTTTGCAGGAGATTTAAGCCCTCTGCACACCTGTACAATTAGATACAGGTGTAACCTAATCCTGGTTAAGTCAATTTAAATGTAATGTCTCCACATGCCCTAAAGTTTGTTTATATTTTTGAGAATTTAGTGATGGTAAAAGAGAGGCAGCAGCAATTCATGCTTGAACCACACATGTATTTTGGAATAAGGAGGACATTCCAGGCTTATTTGTCAGAAGTAAATGCTAGAGATCCTGTGCACTTAAAAACAAAACAATGAAAGAATGGTAACAACTTGTAAGGTTGTTTAAACACCAAACACATGGACACATGAACAAATTACCATGAGCCAGGGATTTACTGTGCTCTGCATTAACTGCTTTTGTGAATGCTCCCCCTCTGTGATAGAAGAAAACAAAACCATAGTAGCTTAGCTTAGTTAGGTTTACAAATGTAATCCGCCTGGGCTTAGATGGATTTAGACTAGTTTCTGTAAAAATAAAACTACATCAAATTCCAAGATTCCTTGATTGATACCTGAGAGAGCTGTAGTCTATTTACATGTAAACAGTAAAATGAAAGTAAGGAGGTTATATCAAAGTGTGTATAAATGGAAATAAAAAATATCAGTAACTTTAAGAGGTAAAATTCACTTTCCAACACCACTAATAAGAATTTCTGAAGTCCCAGGAGTAGTGCTACTCCCTGACTTTAATAAACCCTCCCAATCACCCACTCGGGTTCTTTTTTCTTCTGGTCTTAGATATTTCATAGACATTATTTCATAGATATTAGGGCTGAAAGGGACCTTGGAAGATCATGAAGTCCAGCCCCTTCATTGAGTCAAGCCCCAATTATGAATTAAATATAAATTATCAGCCAAAAAAATAAATGAACAACACCCCCCCCCCACCATTTGTAGTTTTATTCCTTGACTCAACACCATCTCTTTAAACCATCTATTAGGATTTAGGAGTTATTTGTATGTAAACTATTCAGATCCTTCTCCCAGCTTTATCTTTCATACAAGAAGAGTCCCAGACACAATAGTATAATAGAGCCTCCCTGCCTTCCCCCCAAAAAATAAATAAAACCACACAAATTCTCTTGCCAGGACATCTATTTATAGGATGATTTTGAGACAGCAAATATGAAAAGTAACCTATCCTCCCACTGCAACATATGTGCCTGTATTATCCTACTGCCAGGAAGCCTGCTGCTGCCAAGCCAGACATCACCACCTTACTTGAGGTATGTTTCTTTTCCCTCAGGTTATCATTTTAGGCTGTCAGCCGAGTCATCTGGTTTTCCCTGACACTTAGTTTTTGCACAATCTGGGCAACCATGACATCTAAGCTGGTAGGAATGGAGATTAAGGTGCTTCTGAAATGAAATCTTACTTTGGTATTGGCAGGGGGCATGGGTTTGGGGGAAAGGGAAAGAAAAATAGAACAAAAAGAAACTACTGAATATTCTTTGCTCACAGTAAGTAAAAATTATGCTATTTTTGTCTGTCTTCCTATGACTACAGATAATACATTAGCTGAACTACAATGCTATTCTTATGCCTTCACCATAGGCATGACCCGCCAGGACTGTCCCTTCTCTCCCTCTTTCTCCTACTCCTGTAACTTCCTTGTAGCACCAGACAACACAAAAGCAGCCACTGAAGTTCACTTCTGTTGAAAGGAGATGTCCCCTCATTTTTTTTGCTGCAGGCACAAATCAAGCAGACAAAACCCCTCCTGAATTTGGTGGTTAAAAAAATGAGGTAACATCTTCCCTGAAGAGTAGTGAACTCCATCTGCTGCCATTGCTGTTGATCTACAGAACTACATTTCCCAGAATACTCTTCACTCCATTACACTCCCGTACCACTTCTGCTCACTACCCTGGCTAGAACTGGAAAGTGAAGGTGGAGGGGGAGCAAGGGTTGAACGGATGACATACACCTACTCTATTCTAGTGCCTCCCTTTTAGCCAATGCCCAGGGCATGTGGCTCACTCATCCATATGCTACTAGCCTTCACTATTTGCTTTTGTGTGCTACTAGTAGTAAAGACAATATGTGCAACACACCTTTAGGTATTAGAAAGTATTATTTTATATATAAATTATGTATACATTCTAGGGATATTAAGCACTTGTCACACAGAAAGCACCACCGCCCTTGCCACAAAATGCTTATAAATAAGTTGTGGGTAGCGAGAGGGAACATTACTAAGGCTGACATCATGAAATAAGGAGAAATTGGAGGAGAAAAACCTAGTGAAGTGAGTGCAGTACACTACAGAAAGAGCCACTGTAAAAGTTTACATAAGGTGTTGCCTGTAGGTATGGACACAGGAAGGTATGAAGAAGCCCTTTCAAAAGGGGAACATTTCAACAGGACAGAAGCTGTTACATTGTAATATGTGAATGATCTGAGACCATTTCAAACACAGCAATTCTCCCTCCAAGTTTAGGGGTGGTGTCTCTTGTTGTTCAACTTAGCACTTACTAAGTGCAGTTAAAACTCAAGCAGCCCCATATGCAAGCAGGTTAGAACATGCTAAATGCCCTCTTAAGGACTAATCACATGTTCACTTGTAACATTTGTAAATCATTGGACTGTTATGATGTATTAATGTCACCACTTGTTAGGGAGTGTGTGTCATACATTTACTTGCTGTCATTCCTTTTGAGGCAAGAGTCTTCTTAACCTATACTAAGTTTAATAAATCACTACATCTCAATGGACTGAGGGCTTGTAGTGCTGGGGAGGCTTATGTGCTCCAATGATGCTCAGAGCTATGTTGCCCAGTCTCACATGTCTGGCAAGGTCACACATGGTGATCAGGCCTGAGAGGACATTCCAGACAAACCATGGTCCAATGGATGAGTAGTGATGGAGACAGAACTAGTGTGTCTGGCAACATCCAGGCACAAATCTGCATACAAGAGGCAGTAGTCTGATGAACATATTGCACCTGGGTTAAAATGGGTGTAATTCAGCAGCTGCTACCATGACTGAGCAGTCCTATTTAGAATCCCCTCTGCTCACCCCTCACGGTGAAGGAGCTATAACAGGTGCCCTAAACCGAGGCTTATCTTACCTGCTTCTGGCTGGATGACCACATCCAGGAGGATCACTCTCTTTGCAGTCAAAACCACCATAAAACAATGATTTTCACAACATGGAACATCCATACCTTGATGGATAACCAAGACCATGTTCTTCAAAAAGAAGAACTGCCATTGTTGCCAGAGAACTAATGAAATACAATGTCATCATTGCAGCTCTAAATGAGACAAGACAACTGGATGAGGGTCAACTGAGGGAAGAGGGCATAGAATCCACCTTCTCCTGGAAGGGGAAACGGGACCAGAACAGACGTAATTATGGTGTCAGCTTTGCCATCAAGAATCAGCTTGTCAGTCAACTTATGCAGCTTCCTGTGGGCATTAACAAACACCTTATGGCCCTCCATCTTAAACTAAGCAACAACCAATATGCCACCATAACGAGTACAAAGAACAGTTCAACTCCAGTGTGAAGGACTCCCAACATTGGCATCTGTTTTCTTGAGGTATGCCTTCAATGTCAAGACTTTGGGAGTAGCTGGCTGGTAACTGACTCCAATGGTCATATAACCTCAACCAAGTAGATGTCAATTTTGAGGTAAAGTGTCTCTTCCTTGAAGCAGGGGAGTGAGAGCAGAGGAAGGAAAAAGAGAGAGATCCTGGCCTACAGCCTACTTCCCCTGGAGAAATATCTGCATCTTCTGTAGATGAGTCTGTGGTTGAAGGATTAGATTCTTAAGTCACCTCAAGACCCAGCAGTGAGCTGTGGTAGAGATCATCTTTGAATTGAGAGAGAGCTGATGATGGCATCCCAATGATTTGCAACTCTTGCAAGTGAATGTGTGACAAGGCCCTAATGCTCCTTCATTCAAGGTTAAAGTTGGAACAGGTTTTTTGTATTTGAATCACTCCCACCTCATTAGAATGTACCAGCTATTTCCTTATTGAAACATTCCCCTTCTGATAGGCCTCCAAGCATTTGTGTGTCCGCATTCTGTGTGATTTCCATTATAGTCAAGTACAGATATAGAGTAAGTCTAACTGAAGAGCAATACATGTACATGGAAGATTAAAATTCACATTCACAAGAGGCAAAGCGCTGCTTGACCTGGTACTGCCTACGGGGGACAACCTAATCAGCGACCTAGTGATTGATGGGAAGCTGGGTGATGGCAGCCACAAGCTGATCACCTTCACTATCCGCCGTAAAGCTGGCAAGTCAGTCAGCAACACAGAAGTCCTTGACTTCAGAAAAGCCGACTTTGATAAGCTCAAGAGGCTAGTCGGTCAGGCCCTCAGGGACCATGACCCCAGGGAGATGGGAGTTCAAGAAGAGTGGTTGCTTCTCAAGGAAGCGATCCTCAGTGCACAAGCTAAATCTATTCCAACACGGAGGAAAGGCAGCAAGAAGGCACAGCAGCCCCCCTGGCTCTCCAGAGACCTAGCAGACCTACTGTGGCTAAAAAGGAAAGCCTACAAAGGATGGAGGACAGGATTCACCTCCAAGGAGGATTACTCTGCGCTGGTCCGGTCCTGCAGGGAGCAAACCAGGAAAGCCAAGGGTGCAACTGAACTCCAACTAGCTTCAGGCATCAAGGACAACAAAAAGTCCTTTTTCAGATATGTGGGGAGCTGAAGGAAAAGCAAGGGCAACGTTGGACCCCTGCTAAACCAGATGGGGCAACTGACAACTGACGCCCAGGAAAAAGCCAACCTATTAAATAGGTACTTTGCGTCAGTCTTTCATCAGTCACACGGGATGCCCATGCCTGCTATGGGACAGGGAAATCTGGGTGAGGGGGATCCCCTACCCTCCATGAATGCTGACCTCGTGAAGGAACACCTTGAGAAGCTGGATACCTTCAAGTCAGCTGGCCCTGACAATCTGCACCCCAGGGTACTCAAGGAGCTGGCGAGCGTCATAGCCCAGCCCCTGGCACGGATCTTTGAAAACTCCTGGCGCTCTGGTGTAGTGCCCAAAGACTGGAAGAAGGGCAATGTGGTGCCAATCTTCAAGAAAGGGAGGAGAGTGGATCCGGCTAACTACAGGCCCATTAACCTGACTTCTATCCTGGGGAAGATCTTAGAAAAGTTTTTTAAGGAGGCCATCCTTGAGGGACTGGCCCAGGCTAACTTCCTAAAGCATAGCCAGCGTGGGTTTGTTGAGGCTAGGTCTTGTTTGACCAATCTCATTTCCTTCTATGACCAGGTGACCTATCACCTGGACAAGGGAGAAGAGATTGATGTCATATATCTTGACTTCAAAAAAGCTTTTGATCTGGTATCCCATGATCACCTCTTGGCCAAACTGGCCAGTTGTGGCCTTGTCTCCACCACGATCTGCTGGCTGGGAAATTGGCTCCATGGTGAGACCCAGAGGGTTGTAATTGATGGCAGTCACTCATCGTGGTGCCCTGTGAGCAGTGGGGTCCCTCAAGGCTCTGTCCTTGGACCCATCCTGTTCAACATCTTCATTAATGATGTGGACATTGGAGTCAGGAGTGGACTGGCCAAGTTCGCCGATGACACCAAACTTTGGGGCAAAGCATCCATGCCAGAAGGTAGGCGGGTGATCCAGGCTGACCTGGACAAGCTCAGCAAATGGGCAGACGAGAACCTGATGGTGTTTAACACCGAAAAATGCAAGGTTCTCCACCTTGGGAGGAAAAACCTGCAGCACCCTTATAGGCTCGGCAGTGCTACATTGGTTAGCACTACAGAAGAAAGAGACTTGGGGGTCATCATTGACCACAAGATGAACACGAGCCCGCAATGCGATGCTGTGGCTAGTAAAGTGACCAAAATGCTGGCGTGCAACCATAGATGCTTCTCGAGCAAATCCCGGGACATCATTCTCCCCTTGTACTCGGCCTTGGTGAGGCCGCAGCTGGAGTACTGCGTCCAGTTTTGGGCTCCACAATTCAAAAAGGATGTGGAGAAGCTTGAGAGAGTCCAGAGGAGAGCCACGTGCATGATCAGAGGTCAGGAAAACAGATCTTACGATGACAGGCTGAGAGCCATGGGACTCTTTAGCCTGGAAAGGCGCAGGCTCAGGGGTGATCTGATGGCCACCTATAAGTTTATCAGGGGTGAACACCAGGATCTGGGGGAACATCTGTTCACCAGAGCGCCCCAAGGGATGACGAGGTTGAACGGTCACAAACTCCTGCAAGACTGTTTCAGGCTGGACATAAGGAAGCATTTCCTTATTGTCCGAGCCCCCAAGGTCTGGAACAGTCTGCCAGTGGAGGTGGTTCAAGCACCTACATTGAACACGTTCAAGATTAAATTGGATGCTTATCTTGCTGGGATCCTATGACCCCAGCTGACTTCTTGCCTTTTGGGCAGGGGGCTGGACTCGATGATCTCCCGAGGTCCCTTCCAGCCCTAATATCTATGAAATCTATATTGCTGTCCCTTGAATAAACTCAGAGGGTAAATCCAGACAAGCTCGCACATGTCTCTTGCAGCATCTCAAAGCCCTTTGAGATGTGTCCAGGCTCTGCACACTGTTGGGCAGCTGAGGCCACCGTGGCTGTCATTTGGTGCCTGGCATTGCTCTGCCCAAGTGGTCCCAAGTACTTGACAGCGCGTGGAGCCGTGCAATACCCTATTGACCCAAGCCACACTCATGCGATGGGACAGTAGCAGTGTAGGTGCCAGGCAACTGGGGCTAGTCCCCTGCCCCCACTTCCCCATGCTGTGTAGGAGGGTCTTTGCCAAGAGGCTCCAGTGACTCCAATGGCAGCTGCTACTGCTGGTGAGTGTGTGTGTGTGGCGGGGAGGGTTGTTTTTGTTTTTAAGTGCCAGGAGGCTGAAGCCAGTTGGGGCTGCCATTGGGGCAATTGGGGATGCAAGTGCGGGGTGGGGCTGGGTAAGGCAGCCATCTAGGGGGCTGCAGGAGCCATCAGGGGATGGGGCCAGGTGGGGCAGCAAGCCAGATGACTGGGGGAGCAAGCGGTGGTGAATCATGTGGGTCCTGCAGGGGGGTGGTAGCCCCTGTGGGGGCTGTGATCCTGATAGGGGGCAGTCCATGAGCTGTGGGGGGGCTATGCCCTGTGGGGGGCAGGTAAATTAACCCTCCTGAACGTCCCCCACAGTCACCTCATGATCCACCCACACCTACCCGCACACCCCACATCCCTCCCACAACCCTCTACATCCCCCCATCCCCTTCCCACTCCCCTCCTGCAAACCCCACATCCCCTCAGCATGCACTCTGCAAGTCCAGCTGCCAGACAGGATGAGACCTGCTGGCAGGAGCTGTGGCTTCAGGGGCAGCTGTCCCTACATCCTGGTTAGTGAAGGGGTTGGGGGAGCTCTAATTGCCCTAAGGTAAGAAAACCAAAGGCAAATAGCAAAACTTACAGGTATTTAGAATTCATTTTATTATGATGATAGATATACTGGTAAGATAGTGGCTTCTAAACTGCTTTGACGTTGTAGATATATCAGTAAAACATTGACCAATTGATTGCTGTCTGTCTGTCTTGCTCTTTCTTTATAGTGGTATTTTGTTTTAATTGTGGAAAAACATGGATTTTGGGCTCTTTTTTTTTTGGAATTTTTTTATCAGGGATTTTTCAATTTTCAAATAGGGAACACCAGAATTCCGGCTAGCGGTGGGACCCAGGCAGAGGAGCCTACAAAGACCTTGGACCCAGCTGGAGATGGCCAACTTCCTGGCCAATTGGGGCCAGGAGGACATACTTTGACAGTTCAAAGCTGGCCACCACCATGGGGGCAGGGGCACACTTGGCAGTAGTGTCACACAAAGGCCAACTCTGCAGTCACAGCCCACTGGCAGCTGGCCCAGTGGGGCAGATGCCTCTACTGGCTGTACAGTCCCCATCCAGGTCTGGCAGGTGGGCAGCAGGTCACAGCCAGACAGCAGCCCCCACTGCCAGACTGCTGCAGTGGGTAGGGGGTTCAGGGATCTCTCAGGACTGATTCAGCAATCCAGCTGGCACAAGGCGTAGTGTCCCCAGGTACCAATTGGCCAGGCTCCAGAAGCTCCTGTCTATTTGTAACACTCATACTGTGGGCCCTAAGGCCCACCTGGCTAACTTGTAACCCCATGTGGGACTAATGAGTGAGTGATACAACTAAATTCTTGGACAACTAATGAAAAAAGCAGGATAGGAGTGTAAGGTGGGTCAAAGGGTAAAA
Source organism: Crocodylus siamensis (assembly GCF_052110815.1). NCBI lineage: Eukaryota > Metazoa > Chordata > Crocodylia > Crocodylidae > Crocodylus > Crocodylus siamensis. The sequence continues at coordinate 213,460,455 of NC_143396.1, read as the reverse complement.
ACATGAAAATAAGTGTGCCTGAGGGCCCCAGAAGCTCCTGAGAATGAGTAGCTCAAACTGCTTGCCAGGGCAGCTTTTTGTATGGATGGGGCCAGGACAGGGCAGTTTTATACACTGTTGGGACCAGCATAGATGCTTCCCCAGGCTCTAGCTCCCCTTGGTTACAGATTTGGGAGGAGCCAAGCAGGCTAACCAAAGTGCATGTCTGGGCACGTGTGCCGAGGCAAAAAACCTTAGCTCAAATTTGCACCACTTCTATTTGAACTGCTGCAAGAGTATGCGCCTGCACGCGTGGTCATGCCCAGAGAATGCAATTCTGTTCTTAGTTACAGAGGTGAAAATCAGATATAACTCTTGGAATCAATGGACTTAGATCAATCTGCAACTAAGATAAGAGAGAAGGAAAATGGACCCATTGTAAATAGTTCTTATATACTCCCATTCCAGGAGATCTGACTGAACTGATAGCTGAAGGTCATGTATAATCACATGCTGTATACCTGTGCAAGTATTGCCATTATTCAGCCTTTACAATGTGGCTATTTATTTATTTTGTTATTTCAAGGAGCTTGGTCTTAATAGTAATTGTGTGTTCTCAGAAATATGGAGCCTCTCCATGTATTATAGATAAAATGTACTATACACGGTAGAAAAGATCTGGGATATTCCTGGGCAGACTGACACATTTTGTCTGGATAATATGTAAATTCACAATATTTAACTTAAAATCTCTCTATACCAATTGGTCAAAGAAAAATATTTTTTGTTTTGTTTTGTTCTTTAATTTTGGTAGTTGGGGAGAAGGAAGTGTGAAGCATTTGTCACTGAAATGCTATACATCTCCTTCTTCACTGTAGTGGATAAGCCATCTTCTTCCGGGGTCTGTAGCCATTGTTAATAATAAATAGCACTTTTTAGCTGCCATTAACACACTCAAAATGCATATGACAGTAGATGAGGGATTTAAAAAATAAGTAACTTATTCATCTTTCTTTACTGATTTTCTTTCAGTTAAAAGGGTATAAAACTTTCACCATTATCTCCAGTAGTCTTGCATTATTTCTATTGGCTTTTCTGGTACGTCTACAAACTGCCTGCCATGCTGCTCTCTGTTACTGATACCAAGAAATAGGCAGATGTTGAGATGTGGGGAGGGGGATAAAGGACACTAAGTCTTTCACCAATCCGAATCTGTAAGGAGAGGCAGGAATCTGCGAGGAGAGGTTTGTTCTCCAATTCAAATCTGCAAGGAGAGGAAGGAATGTGGGGGTCTCTATCCAGTTTTTTTGGATATTAAGAGATAATTTTGCCTATAAGCCTATTTCTGTTTTTTACACCCCTAAACATTTTGCATACATGGTTGTGCTACTGAAAACTTGCTCCAGTGGGTGTTGGGTGCTTGTTCATTGCATACACAAAACAAATTAATGACTTCTGGGAAGATGTTTATATCACAAACAAAAACAGAACAGGGAACAAGACCTATTCTGTCCAAGCTTATTCAAGACACTTTGTAAAATCAATGGCACAGCAGCTATAAAATACCTCAATTGTATTTAAAAAGGGTTTTGGTGAAACTTTTACTATAATATGAAAATGTATTGAGTTCAACAGATTCTGTCTTTTTCTCTGCCTGACATTAATCATTTGGATTATTTGAAAATAACAACTATAGAATAAAAGTTAGAATAGAGAGAAAAATAGTTAAAGAAAATGTTTAAAGATGACAGGAAAAAAAATCCCATCTAATAGTGCTTAATCAAGTCTTACATTAGCAACACAGAAAAAAAAGAATAAACTAAGATCTCAGGAACTTAGGGAATTTAGGCTGTATGGGCCCTGGACCATCTAGGTCATGCTGAAATTGAAGGTTCTGATTCAGTAAGCTCAAAAGTGATAAAAAGATACTGTTCTGATAGACATAGCCTAAAGAAGAGTTGTAAAAGTCAAAGTCCTTGCCCCTTGCTGGCTATTTTAGGTTTCCCAATACTAATAAAGGATAAGTGTCACAGAAAAAGCTGATATTAAAAATAAATTTGAATCCTGTGCTCTACCCACTTGATAACAGAACTCCCAAACAGATATTCTAAATCAGAATTATATGGCTAGACAGGACCTCAAGACATAATTTAGACCTATGCAAGGTAAGGCTCAGGTATTCCCAGATCATCCCTTTCAGTGTTTGTGTAACCTGTTCTTTAAAACCTCTAAGGAATAAAGTTCTGCAACATCATTAGGCAACCTGTTTCAGGATTTGACTACTGTAATGATTACAATGCTTGGGTTTGTTTTCTTTTAAATTTGTGACCTAAATTGTCTTTCCTACAAATTAATCAAAAGTATTCTATTTCTACCCTCCGAGGCTAAGAGAACAATTAGCCACCATCCATTTTATAATCATCTTTTACAAATTTTGAAACTGACCAACATTTGTTCTCTTTTCTCTAGAGCAAACAAACCTAATACCTTTAATCTCTCCTCACAGGTCACATTTTATGAACATTAACTTTCTTCTTGCTTTCCTCTGCAGCTCAGTTCCTCTTCTTATGTCTTGAATGGGATGCGCACAACTGAACAGAATATTCCATCTAAAGCCTTACAAGTGCTGAATGGGGTGGTACTATTGCCCCTCTCATTACATACAAGGCTCCTGTTAATGTATCCCAGAATGGGATTTGTCTTTTATTTTTTTTTTGCAATAGTTTCATACTGTTCTCTCATATTTTAGTTTGTTTTCTATTATGACCTCAAGATCTCTGTCTACCATACTGCTATCTAGCTCATTATTCCTCATTCTGTATTTGTGCTCTTGTTTTCTTCTTGCTAAGTCTAGCACTTTATACTTATCTTTATAGAATTTCATATTATTGGTTTTGGACCAGGTTTTACACTTTTTCAAGATCATTTTGAATGCAAATGTAAATTGCTTATACTTCCTTATGTTTGTTCCTGGTCCGTGGGGGACCCCTGCAGGGGAGAGGGAGCAGGAAAGAAGTAGGACTTGGGAAAAGAAAAAGTTGTGCCATTGCCACTGTCTGTAGCTGAGCCTGGTACCCTATGCAGTCTCTCTCTATGGCACCTGCCCAGAGTTCAGCAGGAGTACCTCTGAGCTACCTCCTCAGCTCCCAGGTCATCCAGGGACAGCAGCAGTGATATTGGTAAGGGACAGGTTTCCTCCTTTCTGTCCCTGCTCCCTACCCGGCTCCCCAGTTTCCCTCACTGACTGAGGGACTCCAGCTGTGCTTTGCCCTCATTCTTCCAATGGTCTGAGTAGTGGTATGCCATGCCTCTCTTTAGTAAGTCCTGGATTTGATCATGATTACAGAATAAATGTATTTTGTTCCATTATCTGATCAACTTCATTTTCAAAGAAACAACAGGAACAAGGCACAGTCCTGTGTAATTCTATTTAAAAATGTATCTGAGTATGATAGGAACCTATGGGTATCTACCATTTCCCCATTCAGTTGTGCACCCATTTTATGGTGATGAAATCTAGATCATATTTCCTTAGCTTGCTTCTGAGAATGTCATGTATGATAGCACCTAAAGCCTTACTAAAGCCAATATATATCATGTCTATTGCTTCCTCTTTATCCGGTAGGACAGTTATCCCATCAAAAAAAAACAACCCAAGAATGTTTAACCAAATCAGCTGAGGAACCTGTTTATTGTTAATACCTTAATACCTTCTAGTTTATTATCAACCAATCAGTTCATAAGTTGTTCCAGAACCTTTCTGGAAATCAAAGCTGGGCTAACATGTCTATGTTTCCTTGGCTCATCCTTTCCCCCCTTTTAAAAGCTACACTGTAGCACCATATCTAGCACCTTTTAATATGCAATGGACCAGTGGATTCCTGTTAGAATCCATAGGAATAGTCAGTTACCCCTTTATGATAATGCCTCACATTCTGTTTACCTTAGCAGTTTGAGATTCTTGGATGAGAGGTTGTATAAAATTGTTAACTCATAAAGTGAATTTATAATCTCAAATGTATGTAAGAATGTGCAGTAGCTGTTTATGCCAGTATGATTTGGTCTATAAGGGCCAAATGTTTACTTTTTATTTATTTAAGAACATAAAGAAAAGGGATCTTTTACTAAAGATTTGTATAGCAGGATAATCTCCAACAGCCATATGAGTATATACTTCTTTGAAGCAAAGATAAATAAAGGGGAAGTGACCAGAATGGTCATATTTTATCATCATAATTGATCTACAGGAAACTTCTGATCTTTTAAGTCAGTAGCCTCTACATCACGGCAGAGAACTGGCGCTGGTTTACAGCCTTGCATTCTAAGTCCAAGGTGTTCAAGTTTGATTTCACTGACCCTGTGACTTTAAGAAGTAGATATAGTAATCAGGAAAATGTCCAGAAACAGCAGCTTTCTAATGTAAACTCATGTTCCTTATTTCCTGTTATCTCTATACACATTCCGTTGATTTGTTCAACTCCAAGGGATTCTACACAAAGAGCAAACATACTAATTATGGCTAAATGTGTGACTATTTTCACAAGCAAAGTGAAAGCTGCATTTTTGACAGTTTGGCAGAAGGGAGAAAAATCTCACATTTCCCTTGCTGCTATATGCAATTCTTACAGCCAAAGTAGCTTGTCTCCTATAACTGTGAAATCTGACAGAGGGCATCAGGAAGGAAAGTAAATAAACCAAATTTAACTCAATACTGTGCGCTGCTAGATGTCCTTCCATACTTCCATTTACATAATAAATCATGATATTCTTCCCATAGGTCCTGATCTGGCAAAGATTTAGGCATATGCTTAACTTAAAACATATGAAGAAACCTACTGAAATAAATGGGACTGTTTATGTGTTTTGAAGTTAAGCAAAATTTCAAATGGGATTACATGCTACACCCAGGTTCAAGGCAGAGCCCTGTGTAAATCTTTGCAGAGGGTAGTTGCAATGATGCAACAAGCAGTGAGGTCACTGAGTGTTCATTTAGGGAAGTATACATTTAATTTATCCTAGGAATATTGAGTCTTGATTACAGGTAGAGAGTATGCTGATCTCTTTTGTTTGGAGAGTGATTTTAGTTTATTTCTAATTCCCCATAGGAGGCAAGAATATTTTGCAATGAATCATATAATGGCATTTTTCATAATGAATACAAAAGCTCTTTCTAGGTAGCGATTCTATAATTAAGACTGGCATGTAGCCACTTCTTATATGAAGCATGGCAACTATTTAACAGTGTACATCAACATTATGTGGAAACAGAAGTTAATAAGTGAAAAATACTCTATGCATGCCTTTCCCCAGCCCAAGCTGGAGTACTGCCTTATTACTGCACCAATGCAAAGTAAGGGTTCTCAGTGCATATGCTTGACATGTCACAAGGGCTACTGATAACAAACTGACTAATAGTTTGGTTGTATTTCTGTGCAATAAAGCCACACTGGGTCAATTTATAGGTGTACTGGTATATGTACTATAGTAATACTATATATACAATATAATTGAACCCAGTAGGGACAAGATAGAGTGACTTGCCACACAAAAAGATCAATATATGTATTTTCAATAGGGTTTTCAAAAATCTGTCCATCATGGGATTAGGTTTACCCCTATTAAAGCGCCTGGTAACATTCCCACTGGTTTTAATGGGAGTAGAGGTAGCCCAATGGATCTTTAGAAATCTTGCTCCATTAGGAGAGAGAGAGTCATACATTTGCCTCTTGTCCATGAAAAAAAACTGTTCATTCAATTTATACAAAATCTCTTAGCATTTCTAAGAATGTTTTGCAACTTTTATATAGTTTCTATGATTGTTTTATAGTCATTGATGACCTTTCATAGGCTGTCCTGCCATCTTTGATAAAAACAAACAAACAATTCCAGATCTTATTTTAGGACTATTATGTGGTCAATACAGTAATTCTTAGGTGCCAAAACAAACATCTAGAGGAACAGAAGAAAAATAGATTTTTTCTCAGCTTAAAATGTCACAAATGAGTCTTGTGTTCATTGGAGTCTGATATATAGAAAAGTATGGAAAATATCTTAATACAGTCTACTGCAGCCTGAGATCAGAGAAATAACAAACTTTTTCACTTTTTTAAAGCTACTTCAGCTAAAGTGAAATAGCTGATAGCAGTAGCTCTTAAATCAGTACCAATTTTATCATCCACAGTGTTTCTATAGTTGGTATGATATACAACTTGAATAATACAAACACTGAGTTTATTTAATGACATATACATATTCCGTAGATCTCTAAAGCAAGTGATATAGTTAAGGATGACCATGGGACAATTTTAGTTTCTCAGTTCACATTTATTGAGTACATTTGGGGCTGAGGAAGGACCCTACAGAAGTAGGCAAGTAAACAACGTGTTGACACATTAAACTAATCACAGACTGAAGTGACATATTGTCATTCAGGGGAAACAATTTAAATTGTAATTAGTATAGGAAATGTGCTGGTAAAAATCAAATAACTGTACTCACTTGTAATTTATACATCGTACTGATTTATAAATTAAGATTTAGATATTATCAGGAACAATTCAGTTCAGTACACAAGAACGGACAGAAAGGTGAATAAAACGTTAACAGCATAGGGGCAAAGAATACTCTGTAAAATATGAAAACATTATCTAACCCCCAGCTTTATATTATATTTATGCAAGTGGCACTACTTGGTCACTTAAATAAAGGATGTATTAGGAAGGAGAGAGAAAAAAGTAGAAACAACCTCAGGGGAAGGGGGGAAGCAATGCTTTGTCACTTTCTTCGCCTTCTCCCCCTGGACCTCTGGCCCCATCTAGCTCCAACTGGGCCCCTAGACCTGCCTGGGCTTCAGACCTTCTTCCTAAGCCTTAGCGACTCACAGACCACCTGATCTCAGCCCCTTGCAAGGCTCTATCTAGGCTTTAGCCCCTCACAATGTGGAGTACCTTTTAGGCAATCTACCCATGGCCTTCTCCTCCCCCCTTTAAGCCACTGCAAACCTCACAGTTAACAAAACCCAAACCCATAATTTATTTCTCTCCCATTACAACTCCCTGCAGACCACCTGCAACCATGGAGATCTAGGTTAGTCTACTCATTGAGCTCTCTGCTTGGGTTTACATGACTTTACTCCTCCCTTTCCAGTCACCTGATCTTGTTCTAGAAGACAGGGACCAGGTGCTACCAATCCCACATCTACCACAAGGACTGTATCAAGACATCTTTCCTCTTCTTCTCAAGGAGTGAGTGAGAAAATTCATAGAATATGGAGGGAGAAATGTTAAGGCTAGCCTTAACATTTGGGATTGCCAGCACTAAGTTCTAGTGCTTCCTTGATTAGGGTGAAGTGCAGTCCTGAACAGAAGGCCACAAAAGCTTTAGATGAGAATTAAATGGTGCACAGACTTTGTCTCAGCCCTTGTCACAGGAGTGAGGATTGTGGCATATGAGGAGAATATTTCACTGATATTTTTTTTTTCTGTAGTAGTTAGAAGGATGCAAGGAAAATATTAAACTCTCTTAGTCTTAGTCTTGCACAGTAAAAAAAAGGCAAGATAGAACTGGAGTTTCATTTTCCAGAAATAATGTAATACATCAGAGCTTTCTCTTTATTTTCTATGAACGTTTTGGTAATCTAATTTTTTAAAATTAGTTTTAAACAGTCTTTTGAAAATTTGCCACTGTTTGGGGTGAAGAATCACTGGAATGGGTTAGCAAGGATCAGACCTTGTACTTGAAAACTAATGCCCATTTAGAAACAACATAGTCACTACGGTTAATTTTAATGAGTCTGGAGATTATCTTATCCCTTTCAGCTCTGCAAAGAACTCACCAGATGGCTGAATGAATTGGTAAATGTTGATTTATGACACTCGCTTTGTCCATTGGCATATTCATTAAAAGAAAATAGACACATTATCCAGTTTGATCCAAGATGAGCAAGAATTGAATGTGGCAGCCCTGCAGTAACAGTAAAAGCTAGTTGCCACTTTCTCAGTTGTCTCCTGGAGTGGCTCAAGAAAGCCTTCTTTTAATAAAAGAAAGAGCTTATGGTTCTATAGTCTTCAGATCTATCTTGTTTAGAAATTTGTATTGCTATTTCTGGTATGCCTTAGCTTTTATATTCTCCATTAGGTAAATCTGTGCAGCCTCAGTTCTTGAGTACAGTTGTTTATATGCACTCTACACTACATATTGTTCCTCAGATGACACTGCTTATCGAGTGCCAATTTGGCTCTGAGAATTGCCTTCATTTTATATACAAAGTCACCATTTGCTCTGGTAAAAGAAAACCCTAGTGTCCATTATCTCCTTCTCTGAAAGCATTGGGATTCATGTACTTGCTAGATAGAAAAAAAAATCCTATTTTGTTGACAGATGCATAATTGTGTAACATTAAGAACAGATGAATGCCTATTTCATGATTGCTATAGATTATATGATCTGTCAATATTTTCGCCTTCAAAAACTGAGTAAAAGAATAGCACCGACTGTTTAGATTAGCCTGATTATTCACTATTGGCTCAGGTCTCTTAATCTTAAAAACAGCTTTGCCATACAAACTATACCAATGTACTTCAACTTCAACTTTGATGGTAGCTGGGTACAAATAACATGGATCAATTTGTGTCTATGTAATAGGATTTTACTTATCACAATGACCACGCTTATATGTATTTACCCATCCCACTACCTAAGTATATTTGTATTTATGCATTCTGGGGAAATCTGGACAGCACTAATCAATTACAAAGATATACTGATGAGTTACTGTCAGTACAGCAAGCAAAAAACAAAAGGCATTGGGAAGGCAACCATATGTATATTTAGGCCATTAGCAAGGGGAGAAGCACCAGTCACTGTCACATTTATTAGCACAGTATTAGCCATGTTATGTATAGGCACAAGCCACATCTAGAGCCAACCATGACACTGAGTAACAAAAAGTGTGACTTATATGGTGATTGACTCTTATGACTTTAAACTGTCTTTAAACTTAATAACATTGTACTTACTATATCAGGAAAAATGGGAAGATATAACTATTAGCCTGTACTTCCCCTCTTTTTTCAAAATCCTATTACTGAATGCACTAATCTTTGGCATTCAGGAAAGAAAGCAAAACATAACATTCTCTGCACATGAGTGAGGACTTATCAAAGAATACTGTCAAGATTAAAGGACATCATCTCTGTGACCCACATTGTCACATAAATCATAATACTCTGTCCCAGGTATCCTGCTTATAAACTTAAAGCTAGTTCACTACTGGTTTTAAATCATACTAAAGAAAGATAACAAGGGGGTTTTTTGGTCAGTCGGTTGGTTTCGGAGGGAAGGATTATTTGTTTCCAGATTTTTTCGATCCATTTGGAGTTAAGCGAAGATGTGACTGCCCCAACACTTTTTCCCCATCCATAGTGGAGCTATTCCACATCTCATTGCTGCCAGAATTCCATCCGGAGTCAGCATTCAGTATCACAGGGATGGGAATCTCATTAACGTAACTGGCTATCTTAGATTCGGAGCAGACCCAACACATCCATTACTGATCATCAGTACACAGACTTGTGTCACGTGTGTCCACTCAGCTGAAGAATTCCAGGCCATCCAAGTGCTTCTGTAAAATGTATGGAATACTTGCACTCACTGTCAGCTTCACAAAACCTAAGATAAGTTGGTAAAGTATCTCAAACAGACCAGCTGCTCCTCCACATGCTGCAATTAGAGGGCAGTCCTTGGAGAATTTTGAGGATTTCCTTTGCCTGGGTAGCTGCTTTTTCCCAAAAAAGTAAACACAGATAGTATTCAACACCAAATCAAATCTGCCAGTGCTGTCTTTGGACATCTCTGAAATCATGTCTTTGATAATCAGAACAGCAAGACATTACAAAAAAAAAAAAAATCTACCAGGCTCTTTTCTACCAGGCTCTTGTCAACCGCACCGGTTTATATAGGTGTAAAGCCTGGACAATGTCAGAAATACCTAAAAGCCTTACACCTACTTAAAAATGAGGATATTTTTGCAGTATTTCTGATCTATTCAGAATTGGTGTATACCGTATGTGGAATGTTGGCACTATAAACATCACAAATTCAGGGCTTAGATACCCAAGACACTTTCAGAAAGGTGAATTAAACACAATGGCAGGTCTGCACTGTCTCAATGTCAAGCCTGGGAGCACTGCCCTGACCACTTACTCCCACTTACATGTACCAAGTCCAGACACTTTGGTGATGAAGTCATTTAAGAATGGCGCTCAGAACACTCTAATAATCATGCACGAGGCAGAGATTCTGACAGTAGTCAAGATGGGCATCCTTAGGACAATAAGGACCAGATCCATAAACATATTTTTGTACAGTGATGCTGAGTGTCAGAGAAAGAAACCAAGTGGGAATATGACTTTTTAGCCTGGTGCTGAAGGCTTCTCTTGAGAGACAAGACTCTTGGATTCTGGTCTCTGTTCCCAGTGTTGTCCATGTATTCAGCTGAATGCCACTGATGCCACTATTCCAGTAACCTAGAAAACTGGGGTTGTCAGTGGAGTCAGATTTAACTTTTTCCAAATTAACTGCATCCTAAACAGCACAGACCTGAGGTAAGTACTAAGATGTTCAGTGTACTCAAGATGGCAGTATATCTAGGTATGCATACATCTGTTTTCTGGCAAAAACTTACTAGATACCTATGGAGTACTGTGGTATGGTCTATATGGAAAACACGTGTATTGATATACATTGCTTCCATGCTGAGGGATGCTGAATACTTTATTGCATGATGCATGCTAGATCCCAAACTGGAAAGAGTGTAGCTGTGTTAGTCTGATGCAGAACGTACCAATAATTTATTTATTTACGTATTTAATTTCTGTTACATCCCTCCCAGAAAAATCCCACTTCCTTATTTTTAGAAAATGGCACACTGAGCAAGAGGTCAAGATACATTTCTGAGTGGTGTTCCCATGAATAGTACAGATGTGGTATAAGTACACCCTGAAAGTGCAATCCACTTTCAGTGGACGTTCAGTGGAATTCAGCGTCTTATGTCACTTAAAAAGTGGTGCTCAGCATTCTCAGACACTTAAGTATTTAAAGTCTATTTATTAATTGTTGGGTTCAGACTAGCTCTGACTAGCAATGAACTTAAGATATCAAAAGGGGAGCAGGTGGATGTCATCTCTAATATATACTGCAAGTAGTAATCCCCGTGGATCCTTCTCCTGGGCAGAGATTGAAGGAGTGGAGAACTATTCTTACTGTACACCTCAACTCCAGTTTGCACTTTGGTGGATAAAGAGTAGCTTAGAGCCACTACACTAATTTTACACCAAACAGATCTTCCTAGTTAAGGCATCTTTGCAGTCCTTTTGTGCCAGAACAGCACAAAGTGACTGTATCGAGGTCCAGAATCTTGTTGAAAATTACATGTGTAGGAAATAGGGCAGATATTTTGACTGGCTTGGAGTTGTTTTTCTGAACCAAGTCAGAATTCCCTGAACCTCTCACAGTTTTTAAATTTATGAGAAGTAATAGTTTGGTTATTAACTCTGTTTCTTGAAGAATAAATTTTCTGGTGAGGAGGGGGGCCGAGAGGACATAACAGAAGGAAATGATGACAAGTGAGAAAATTTTTAGCAGACTCCAGTGATGACCGATGAACTTCCTAGGCTTTTGGTTTTGTTATCATTGGTTTGATAGCTTTATCTTAATTCACTGTCAATGAAATGCATTTCAATTTATCAGATACTGAAAAATGTTTCTTTTGATCCAAAGATCATTTCAGAGGACATATATCATTCTTCCTCATATTTCATTGCTCACTGACATCCCTGACATTGATTTTAAAACCTGTATAGATTTTGCCAGCTCAGGGGATTATTAAGGCTGCATACAACCCTACAGTATATATGGAATATTTAGTGACTTGGGTTGCTACTTCTTTTTAATTGAATAGCCGATTAAAGTTGCTCTAAAGAACTGGAATAATGGAACAATATTCTGGCTAACAATATAATGTACCTGATCATTGCATTAAAAATATACAGATTTTGGATGTGTGTAAACAAGCAGGTATGTCATGTCATTTTCTACATGGATTTATTAGTGTTTAATTAGTATCTTTGCAGATAAGATGGTTAACAAAATTTATATAAATTTACATTATTATGGTTGATGCACTTTCAGGTTCTATTTCTTCAGACATTTAAGATAACTCACATGTGTAGAGTTATAGATCTGTAAAAGTGTTTGCAGAATCAGGGTCTTATACCTTAGAGCCAGATTTTCATTCTCATCCTTAAATACTAAGCCTAATGCCACTTATTTTATAAATCATAGCACCCCCATACCACAAAGTGGCATGCCTGCAAGAAAATACATCTATTTAATGAAATATAGTCATTCTTCCTCATGACCTTCTGGACTCAGATTATAAAAGTGTTCACGTAAGATTGCAAAGGCTTATCACACCATATTTGTGTTAACTTTTAACATTTGAGTTTTAAATCTGAATTTTGCTTAGTACAGCCGTGGACCCACCACCTATTCTATACCAAAGTCATTCTAAATTGGAGATGCAAGCTGCATTGAAAGAATCATATGGTTATACACACCTGGTATAAAAATCATATTTTCCACTCCACTTGAAATACTGTGAATCATGCAAGAGTAACTTGCAATTTCCTATAAGACATCTGCCTTGTTCAGAAAGAATCATAATACAGTATCTCCCATTTGAAATGCCTGTTCTAACTTGCTCTGTGTTGAAATGAATACTTTTGAATGAAATTAATGAAGTTTTTAGACCAAACGGAGATTTCTTATTGGCTTTTATTATTGTCACGCTTTCAGTAGCAGTCTACCCAGAATATAAATACGCCTATTTGGAAAATGTTCATCAAAATAGCATTTTCAAACTACAAACTATTTCAATAAAACACAAATTATACATGAAATCATACTAAATTTCCTTGCATTTATTTTTTCATAATTTCATTTCAACATGAAAATGTCATTTAAAAATATTTACATTACTGAACTAATGATGCATCAATAACTACCATGCATAATAGCATATTATAATTATACCAACTCATGTCATCATTGCAATATGCATTATTATAATTGAATATTCTATTTAATTAGATATTTTATTTTAAAGAAGGAAGGGTAGATAATACTTATTAAAAAAATTAAACATATTTTATAGATCAGATTATTTGTCTCACTGTTTAATGTTATAGCTTATCAGGTCCCTTTTCTTCCTATTCTTTCCCTCCTCAATTTTACATAGTGACACTCAAGAAAGTATATTACACTTTGCAAAAGGTCCTATAAAATTCAAGAGCTGATTGTAACCTCTCTGATTGTTTTAACTAATAGTATTATGGAATCGTTAGAGAAATTCCAAATCAAATGTCAATAAAGGGAGCACTGAGTAATGCAGAGATCAATTTTACCAGCTAGGTCACAACCTAGTTTTCCTTATATCTCTCATTTATAACAATTAAATAAGGTAACCATAGCATCTTTGTGAAAGACAGAGGAATTTGGAAGAAATATGAGGGCAACTCTGCTTAGGCAGAATCAGACTGAAACTAGGGGAAAAGGTGGCATACATTGCCCAGTAGTACATCACTCAGAGGCTTACTTACTTGCTTGACTTAATGGGCATCTAAAGACGTGTTCCAGGAGCAGGGGGGAAGGAGGGGGCACTTTAATTAGTGCCGCTCTGAAAGCTGTGCTAATTTAAAGTGGCTGGAGCATCTGAAAAATGGTGGTAGGGCACTCTGAACTAAAAGCTTGTCAAGTAAGCTTTAGTTTACAGTGCCCCATCACCATTTTTCAGTACACTGATACACACAATGCTGGAATTTGCTGGAGCATGGCAATTACCATGCTCCAGCAGACTTGATTAATCGAGTCTGGTCCAACACGCTGTAATTACAGCACATTGGAGCAGCCTCCCTGCATGTGTATAGAAGCCCAACATTTTTATAAATGCAGTGGACACTTTATTCTTGTCAAATGAAATTGAAGCTACCCTTTCTCTTCCTCCTCTAAGCCACAGGCAGATTGAGTGATGCATTTGGAGAGAGTTTAGTGAAAAGAAATCTCTCCCTTTTACTCCTACCACCACTGCTTTTGGGCATTTTGTATATATTCAAGCTGCTATATGATAAACACTGACAATAAAAATGCTTTTTATAGATCCCTTTCTTTCAATATTAGTATTGAGATTAAGTTAGATCATCTTACTCATCAGTGGAATATAGTTACATCTGATGCGAACAGCATCCCTAGACTAAGAAACAAGCACACTGCCATGGACAAATTAAAAACTCTTCCCTACAACACTACTTATTTCATCTCAACTTTTCCTGTCATGGGTCTGGCCAACTGCATGAATAGAGATGTTGAAAATTTAGCAATAATTTTTTTCAATATAAAGTTTTGTATTGTTTATTTTTACTGTACACCTTTATTTCTTGTTTCATTGACCATCTTCTACCAAAAGGATCACAGGTGTCATAGTCTTAACTGTTTTTTAAGGACTGGAATGTCTCCCTTCTGTTAAGGGCCATCAGATATTCAAAACCTAGGATTAACACTTTCAATCTGTTAGTCTACGAGCAACAACCCTCATGCCTTAAAAGCTGCTTGGTCTGTAAAAGAGTGTTTTTGTTACAGAAATTCAATGTCACTCAGTGGGATTCACCCTGCAGAGCAGGCATTTTATCGAACAAGTCGAACGTTAAGGCCTCAGGAGTGAAACCCTCACTCCACTGAAGACAATGACAAAACTCCCATTCCATTTTACCTCCAGACTGCATGTGATATATCTTACCTGACATGTTGGTTTTGAGGCAGTAGCCTGAAGTGAACAGAATCACTTTTTTAATTTTTATTTTTTGCATAATCTCAAACGTAGTATAATGACCTAGATATGATGAATTTGAGATCCAAGTATGTTTACTTCTGAATGCCTCCCTAGCTGGAAAGAATCCCTTTCCCCTGATTTATAAAACAGCAGCAGAATAGGCAACAAAGGCCAAGGAATCTTGAAACTCAGCCTCTAGTCACCTTACAAATGTAATAGAGCACAGAACCCCCAGGCATACACACAGAATCAGATTTTGAGGACAGTTGTACAATATTAATCACACTTAAGCCAGGAGTTCATACATAAACCAGGGTTTTCTGGATTTACACCAGAGCATCTGATATGAAAATCTGTAGCCTGAGACTACAGCACAATAGCAGTGCATGACAGAAAGTGTGACACTATGCTACAACACAGTAGTTTTGGGCTACTGCACAGTCAGCATCACAAAAAGCCATTCCTCTGTGTTACTGCACAGTAACTTGGGTTACTGAGCAGTTATTTAGTACTTGTTTATACAAGTACTAAATGACTGTGCAGTGACGACTGCACAGTCAACATCTTGTGTAGACACGGCCTGTTATCTATAGAACATGTTGGCTTCATTCTGGTCTCTCAGATGCTGAAATGAGTTTTGAAGCTGATAGTTTCATAGGTGTAAAATGGAAAAAAAAGGGAGAGAGAAAGAGAACAGAATCAAGTCCAGGGATTTTCAAGAGTCTCTGATTCAGATGCAAGATCTTAGATCATCAGATGATCCCATTCTCCTTGATACTGTTCTCATAGAATTTAGTATCCCTACAAGAGTGGAACTTTTCTCTGTTCCCTCCTCCTCCCACCATTTCCTTGGCTGGTATATTAACAATCTGATTTCCAGCAAACATGCAGTACTTAAACTTGGTTTTGTCTGTTATTACAGGCTACATTTACAAATCAAGGAAACCTGTTCAGTGTTTGGTTATTTTTTGTGTTCTGATGCACCTTTTGCCACTTATACAACTGCACGTGGCATAGTGCAGTCCACATCCGCACATGTCAGATCTCCAGTGCACAGGACAAAAAGGTATGTGTATAAATGTTCTATGGTTTCCATCAGCTTCCTCCCAAAAAGGTTGTTTTTCTACATGAATAAAAACACTTTTGCAATAACTGTTCTAAGGCTTGGTCATTTTTTTGCAACTTCGGATGGTCAGTAATAGGGATAACAATCATATACTTTCCACTTCAATGTGGCAAGCTAATTAAGGGTTGGAAAAATTGAATTGATAAGATAGGCAGATAACATTCCATCTTAAAACTGGGTAAACTGAGTGAATGAGTGCACATACACATGTACTAACTTTATGACAGTTTGTCCCAACTTAACTTTTTTAAGCCAATCTGTCAGAGCATACATATATATGTCAAGTTAATGTAAATGTGGTGCAAGATAATACACCTTTGAGGTGTATTATCTTGAGTTGCATTCCCTAAGTCGAATCTAAATTGACTTAAGGTACATGTGTACACTAAGTTGACTTTAACTTAAATCAACTTAACTTCTTCCAGCACTCCTATGCCCCATGATCCTCTGGGACAACCACTTCCTTATTCCACCACTGGCACTGCCTGGAACCACAGGTGTGCTTCATGCTCAGGCTTAAAAGCACGTTCAGGCACAAAGGTAAATGCTGCCAGCCCCAGGTAAGTCAGTCCCTGTCCTGAGTAAATGACAGCTGGTGGTGAGGGATGAAGGGGAGGGAACTCAAGGCTCCTGGGGTTTCTGAGGCTAGCAGAGGTTATGCCTCAGGAGGAAGGAGTGTGACTCAGCCTCCTTCCCCTGT
This sequence comes from Crocodylus siamensis, assembly GCF_052110815.1. NCBI lineage: Eukaryota > Metazoa > Chordata > Crocodylia > Crocodylidae > Crocodylus > Crocodylus siamensis. Next base: position 213,443,766 of record NC_143396.1, on the reverse strand, counting down.
AGGCAACTGCTGCCTGGCCATGGGCAGTCCCGTGAGGCCCACCTGCTACTAATCTTCTGCTCCTTTCCAACAGGTCCACCACATTGGGATGGCCTTGCAAGTCTCCAGTGCTATCACAGTCTGCTGACCCAGTTTCCCATAAAAATCATTCCAGTCTGATCCACCAGCGCCTGAACCAGGAAGGCAAACTGGTGAATGTGTTCCTTGATATCTTGGTCAAGGATTGCATATAATGCTTTCATGGAGGGCCTCTGGAACAGGCATGTTTACAAAGCTACTGTGGGAGACATGCAGGTCTGGAGGTATGATCAGACCTGAAAACAAGTCCATACTAAGGTGAAGACCACCTGAAGCATGAATGCCCACTTCTGCAAGAGTGCCTATAGTTCTGGAGGCCCTGTGAAAAAAAAGCCCTTTTACCTTGGGCCAGATGCCCTGGTGGAGAGCAACTTCACCATGGGCACTTCCTTGGGTCAACCAGGTGCACCAGAGCAGCAGGAGCAGGGGCCTGCAAGTGATTGGGGACCAGGCAGGAGTACTGGGGGATCCTCCGCTATACCACCAGGGCAGAGACAGCTGTCAGGACAGCCTGCCTTGGAGCAGGAGGGTAAAGCAAAGCCATTCAAGTCAGCCAGCCCTGACAATCTACACCCCAGGGTACTCAAGGAGCTGGCGAGGATCATAGCCCACACTCTAGCAACGATCTTTGAAAACTCCTGGCAGTGTGGTGTAGTGCCCAAAGATGGAAGAAGGCCAATCTGGTGCCGATCTTCAAGAAGGGGAGGAAAGTGGATCCGGCTAACTTAGGCCTATCAGCCTGACTTCTATCCCAGGGAAGATCTTAGAAAAGTTTATTAAAGAGGCAATCCTTAATGGACTGGCCAATGCCAACATCCTAAGGGTTAGGCAGCATGGGTTTCTTGCGGGTAAGTCTTGCTTGACCAATCTCATTTCCTTCTATGACCAAGTGACCTATCACCTGGACAAGGGAGAAGAGATTGATGTCATATATCTTGACTTCAAAAAAGCCTTCGATCTGGTATCCCATGATCACCTCTTGGTGAAACTGGCCAATTGTGGCCTTGGGCCTACCAGGATCCACTGGCTGGGAAATTGGCTCCGTGGTCAGATCCAGAAGGTGGTAATAGATGCAAGACACTCATCACGGTGTCCTGTGACCAGTGGGGTTCCCCAAGGCTCTGTCTTTAGACCCATATTGTTTAACATCTTCATTAATGATGTGGACACTGGAGTCAGAAGTAGACTGGCCAAGTTCGCCGATGACACCAAACTTTGGGGCAAAGCATCCACACCAGAAGATAGGTGGATGATCCAGGCTGACCTGAACAAGCTCAGCAAATGGGCGGAGAAAAACCTGATGGTGTTTAACACTGAAAAATGCAAGGTTCTCCACCTTGGGAAGAAAAACCTGCAGCATCCTTATAGGCTCGGCAGTGCTACACTGGCTAGTACTACAAAAGAAAGAGACTTGGGGGTCATCACTGACCACAACATGAACATGAGCCTGAAATGCAATGCCATGGCTATTAAAATGACCAAAATGCTGGCTTGCATCCATAGATGCTTCTCAAGCAAATCCCAGGATGTCATTCTCCCCCTGTACAGCTGGAGTACTGCATCCAGTTTTGGGCTTCACAATTCAAAAAGGATGTGGAGAAGCTTCGGAGAGTCCAGAGAAGAGCATGATCAGACGTCAGGAAAACAGACCTTATGATGACAGGCTGAGAGCCATGGGGGCTCTTTAGCCTGGAAAAGCGCAGGCTCAGGGGTGATCTGATGGCCACCTGTAAGTTTATCAGGGTGACCACCAGTATCTGGGGGAACGTCTGTTCACCAGAGCGCCCCAAGGGATGACGAGGTTGAACGGTCACAAACTCCTGCAAGACCGTTTCAGGCTGGACATAAGGAAGACATTCTTTACTGTCTGAGCCTCAAGGTCTGGAACAGCCTGCCATCGGAGGTGGTTCAAGCACCTACATTGAACACCTTCAAGAGTAAATTGGATGCTTATCTTGCTGGGATCCTATGACCCCAGCTGACTTCCTGCCCTTTGGTGGGGGGCTGGACTCGATCTTCCAAGGTGCCTTCCAGCCCTAATGTCTATGAAATCTATGAAATCCACCAGTGCTGGCCTCTCCACTAGGCACTCTGTCTCTCCTGCTTTCCAACAGACCTCTTCCACCTCCAGCAGCATTTCCATCAGCAGAGAGCTCAGTCCAGGTACCCAGGCCCCTCAGGAGCTCCCTGTTGCCCAGGCAGGGACAAAATACTGGGCTGCCTCACTCCCCCACTCCTTGTCCTGCTCCCCCTGGCTCTGTTCACCAGGTGCATTGGCCCTGACCTCCTGACCCAGGAGGAGATTTCATAGACATTAGGGCTGGAAGGGACCTTGGAAGATCAGCGAGTCCAGCCCCCTGCCCAAAAGGTAGGAAGTCAGCTGGGGTCATAAGATCCCAACAAGATAAGCACTCCATCTGGACGACCAAACACTGGACATAGCGGGTTGATGCAAGGTAGGAGTAAATATGAAGGGACACACAGCAGTACCAGAGGGAGGTGCTAGAGCTGCTGGCACTGGAGCAACGATGGACAGCTGCCACTAAGCCCTGATGACAGCTGCTGTGGAGGCTGCAGCAGCAGCCAGAGAATCAGTGGTGACTTACAGAAGGGTGGTGCCCAGGCAGGAGTAGATGAAAGCAATGTTCCTAGACCATCAGAAGAATGAGCAGAGGGTGCAGGAGGGCCTCCTGCTCTGCCTGCAGGCAATGACTGAGGATAAGGGTATAACACCGGCCCCCCCGACAGGAGATTCTTTGTTAGGAAGCAAGGATCCAGGTACCCTCCCAACCCCCAAGTGGGGGAAGGGGTAGGCCTTGGCTCCGTGAATGAGCAGGACCCCAGATGAGAGGCAACCATGTGTGCTTCATGCTCCCATTGTCCCTGGATCCATCCACCCAATAATGTCCCTAACCCCCCTCCTCTGACCCTTTTTCCTGATGTATGAACCTCTGCTAGTGGTTGACAACAGCTACAGAATGATGGAGTAGACCCCCTTCCTGTTGATGTAGTCTCACATCCCTCCTGAGGGGCCACACCACAGGGATATGGGCTCCATTGAAGGCACCCAAGCACTGGGGCAAGCCCAGGATATGGAAGCCAGCCCTGACTGAAGGGGGGTTGTCCAGGCAGATAACTTGGTAACTGAAGACCTCTTAAATGGCCCTGCAAATAGCCCTGGTCACCTCCCTGGCAGTGGTCTTTCTCACCCCAGAGTGGCAGGCAATGTAGCACAGGCTCTTGGCGAGCCTGAGCAGGGTCATGCCCACATGCTGTTCAGGGGTTAGGATATGCCAACTGACAATGTCATGGCACAAGATGTGGAGCTTCACTTGCTTTACCACATAATAGAAGGTGCTCCAGAACAGGTAGAAGTTTTGCCTCCACAGCTGGTTGTCCCAGGTGATGCCATGAGTCTGTCCTGACTGGGTGACCCCAGAGGTGATGGTATATGGTCATGAGGCCCAGCCACAGCAAGCCCCCCTTGATGAACTCTATCATGGTCTTATAGTCCTGGAGCAGGTGCTGGGCATCACCCTTCTCATCAGCTTTGGCCCCACGAATCAGGTCCCAGAGCGGGCTGTGACTATTGTTCCCCAGCTCCAGGCTCTGGAACTGGCACTGCAACCAGCACTAGAATTTGCTCTCAGGCTGACTGTACAAGTGGTACCTGTGCCTGTCTTGGAGGTGATGCAGGTCATTCAGGCACTTGTGGACCTGAGCAGAGCATTCCAGAAAGGCCTGAAGGATGACCTGCACATTGGGCTGGGCTCCAGGAGGGACAGCAGCAGCCATGAAGTGCTTCCAGAATGCTGGGCAGACAAGAAGAGGTGGCAGAGGGGCACATAGTTGGCTCTGCAGAGCAGAGACAGATCTGCATCGCAGCAAACAAAGGTACAGCATCAGCAGGGAGACTCGAGCTAACAGCATGAGTTTCTGGCTTCAGCAGCTGGCTCCAGCCAATCTGGGCTCTGCCCTTTAGGAGGCTGGTGGGAGGAAAGGTTGGACAGCCATAAACTGACAGGGTCAGACCTGGGGTGGCTTTACTGGCTTAGCCCCCCTGGCCATAGCCTGCAGTGACTCCCTAGCTGGTGGCTGGTACTACAGGGAGGACTCACAAGATGGCTGCCACCATTTCAAGGAACTGTACATGTATACCCTTCAATGTGGCTTAACTTAAAGTTGACTTGGTTAAGTCAATTTAAGTAAGTAGCTTTATTTTAAGTAGACTTAGATGTGTACACACTCTAAGTCTCTTACTGATATCATGTACTAATTGCACCAAAGTCAGGAATAAGATGCATATATTCTAACCCTCAGCTTTACTGATTCAGCAGTAATGTGGCCAGTTTCTAGATTCCTCTGAATATTCAGATACTATTATGAATTATTTCACAATTAAATGCTCAGACATTTTATTTCTTCGGAAACAACCCAAATAGAGATTTCTGGTGGCAATACCAATATTCTCACATCTATTGTAGTGACGATATTGCCTTGAGAATTTATTTATAAACCCAGTGCTCAAAAATGATGACAATGATAAAAATAACAACAATAAAGCACCTGAAAATTTTTATTTAAAAAAGGTGGAGACCCAAAGACCCAAGTAATTAAGTATCATAACACCTTGATAAAAAAATCCTGGCAGACCTATTCTCATTCACTTTTCCATCTTCACTGCATTGAAATTAAATAGCACTGCATACATGTAAAATTAAAATCAATATTTCTTACATTAAAAACCTATCAACATGATGCACTTGTTTAAAAGAAGATATTCCTTGCAAGGAATTCAGGTTGGCACAATAGCTTTTATTACTTCCAGTGAATTTTTGGGGATTTATTTGTCTATCTTTATTTTTAAAAGGCACCAGTTACAAAATAGTAAACTAAACTGGAAGTCTGGGGAGAGATATAAGGGTTTGAAATCCTTGGAGCGGAAGACATGAACTCTGAAGAGAAATAAAGTGAAGAAAGTCTTGATAGAAGGGGAAAAAAAAAGAACTGGGAGGAGGGAAGGATGGGCAGCAAAAAGATAAATGGGGCCCTAAAGCAAGTTAGGATGGGATCCCTGAAAGCGAAATTAATTGCTGTCACAGAAGCCAGTGCAAGGCCTATCCACTACTGAAGTTGGTTATACAAAAGGGCTTAGGCAAGAACAAGTGAGGCATAGGTCTTATGCTGCCTTTTTGCACAAGGGTGTAGTTCATCCTGAGAACACATGGAAGCCTAAATAAATTAGGAGGAGGCACAGTACTATTTCAAACCCTGTTGGCATGTGCTCTAGCCTAAAATGTATTACCCAACACTTTTTTTAGCATTCAAAGGAACATATGTAATCCCAGTCCTTCCCAGATATGGTCCTATTCACACTACCTTATTTATTTTAAATGCTGCCCTGGGGAGAAGTTCTCATGGAGGACTGGAACTGGAGACTTAACTGCTGTTGAGTGCAGAAATTTATCCTCACTACTCATAATTTACCCTAATGTGTGCTTTGCCCTTATCTGCAGTTGTAATGGCCTGTAGCAACACTGTTGTACACTGTCCATGGACTTTCAAATAGTTAAAATCTCAAGAGCTTTAATGTCACACATCAAATGCGATGAATAAGATTTGGTGATAAAAGAAGAAAGTGATGAATAATGTTAGGATTTTTACTTTTTAAGCTTGTATTAAATCTGTTTGCTTTTTTTGTGAGGCTTTTGCTCCGCTTCTAGTGAAAACAAGCTCAACTCTCAAATATCAGGGGTTTACTATCAACATACACCAAAAGAAACATTCCAGAGTTTAGTGGCTTTTTACGCTGTTTTTGAAAATATGCAGAACTCCTTCACTGATTGACACTGCAATGTTAATGTATTAAATAGCAGCTTTCCCCCCAAAAAACTACTCTATTTAATGCACCTCCTGGACAAAGTACATTTATTACCCTTGCTAGTATATTTCAGTGGGAAAATGCAGTACGTTGTTAATCACATAGTACCAAAGATAGAACACATTTACTTAAATTACTCTTACAGAACATTTACATTTTTATACATACTTATTTGCACCATCCACAGCCTTTTTTTTCCATGCATATACAGATTTTATTGTTATAACTTAGGCTCCTGAAGCATGTTTGAACATTTAAATCTATAATGGTTAGAAAATTATAGTTCATTTATGTTCTTTATTTAATGAATAATCTTTATAAACACCAGGATAAATTATGTACACAATGCAGAAAAAATAAATTCTCCATTGAGTCCAATACAAAGCAGGAGATCACCAAGATCAAGCTCTGAAACTGTAAAATTCACCTATGATTTACACTAGCCTCTAGTTGGCAATATCAAATGCCACTGCTTGAAGATATAATCCCCACAGACCCACTTGAATAAAGAAAGCAATATTTTCTTTCTTAATCAGCTGTTCTTGTTCAGTGAATACTGTAAAACGCCAGGGAACAAGATGTCTGACATCTCAAGGATGTCTCCAATGCAGTATGTTATGCTGGACACAGTATTTAACATATGATTAAACACACAAATGACTACCCGAAATACTGTACTACCTGTTTACCCATCTGAAACTAATATGGTTATATGCATGTATTTAAAGGAAATGGTCTCTGCTTTGCTCAGTACTTTGTTCTGAGATTTGCCACAGTAGGAAGCATTTTTCATGAAGTACAAACTGGGAAATTTATTTGCAAGTGGAATTTTTAATACCAAATTGACTTTTTTCCTACTCTGCAGTTGCATCTACATGTGCCTCTTAAAGCACAGCAATAAGCTCCCTTCCTTATTGTTGCTGGAGCAGCACTCCATAGCTTATTGCTGCCAGGTGTGCAGCTTGCAGCATGCTGAGCTGTGGGTGGCAGGGGGCCTCAGCTTATCATGTTATGGAGGGGCTGGCTGGAGCACAAGTGTTACCTCTCAGCTCCATGTTCTTGGGGAACCCTGACACAGGACGCAGACTGTCTGACTCACAAAGAACGCCCCCCCCCCACCTAAACAAAAACTGATTAAGATGCAGTGAGAAACACACATAAAACCCTCCAGATAAGGGTGACAAGAGTGAAACAACTGCCCTAGGTCTCATTTGCATCCAAGATGGAACCAGATGAGCATTCATTTACATGAGAGATGGAGAACAGAAAGCCTGAATCAGAGACTGCAGTGAATTTTGGGATCAGAGAAGCAGGGGAACACTGCATGATGGGGAATCTGTGCTCCAAATGTTAATCAACCCACACACCCAGCTCAGCATCTATCAGACCAGTTCTACTTTGGATTTACAAAGGACTTCTCCCCACCCACACACACACCTCTAAGCAGAAGTAAGTTTAATAGGCATCTTGGGCCATACATTCCCCGGTTCCACTATGGGAGGCCTATTTAAACTTAATTGGCTACAACTTGGTTGCCGGGTTAGGGAATGCTGAGGCAAGACACTGAGTCAGGGGGTATGGGCAACATTTGAACAATGGTAAAGGGTTCATCACAGCATTCAGCCTGTTGCAGCCCTGACCACAAGTGTTGTCATACTTTTCCCGGGACGACTGGTGGAAGTCCTCCACTCCCAAAGGTTATGAACACTCCAATAATTACCTTAAGTCTGTTAAAAGACTATAGTAAGATCTGAAAAAGTCATGCTAAGCTGAGGCTTGTTCACAACAACTAAAAATCCAAAACCCTGATGCTGCAAGCTATCTACTGTTTCTGAAGAAACCAGGAGATATCCCATTAGTATATCTGCTATCCATAGGAATTTCAAGCTGGCTCCTAAGTATCTGGTTACTCCCTAACCTTATGTGTTTCCTGAGTATCAATCGGTTTCCTGAGATGTTCCAACCAGATAACCCCTTGTCAATAGAAAAGACAATTTACTTTACACTATTGAGAATGCTTGAAAGAAGCTGAACTGAAGGTATAAAAATCTGTAAAAGAAGCAGCAGCGTGTGTGCTGACACCAACCGCTTTCCTCTCGAGAGGCTGAAGGAGGCAGATTGTCTCCCTTCAAGGATCGTGCTGAGAACTATAACCTTTCAGCTTTGCAACCTTGAGTGCCTTTGACTGGTGAGATCCCAGCTCTCTCTCTTTTTTCTTCTCTGTCTAAGCATAGATTTCTGAACCTGAACTGTATTAATTAAGCTTGAGCTAAGTTTCCCCAAATACTTAGTGAAACCAGGGTAATACTGTAACGTTTGTGTTTGTTTTCCTTTGCATGTCTATTACTACTATTGTCATTATATATTTCATATACTTAGCAATAAATAACTTTTATAGTCAAACTGGTGGTAATGGGGTATATTTTCCCTTCTCTACTTCTCCTTCCCCACTTGCTCTGCAGCAACGCTTCTTTTACCTAAGCTAAAGATCCCTGTGAAGCCCAAAAATACTGTGGGGTCCACTCATCAGGACGCTAAAAGATTGGGACATGCTGAGTTTGAAACACACAAGGTGATTAGGTTGTACAGGCTTATTGACCCAGTTTGACTCAAACGTGCCCTAATGAACTGAATTCTGGCCCATGAGGGTGTCACCTGGACACCCAGCCAGATTCAGAGGTATTGTGTTTAACTATGTGCTTGTGTCTGACTGTAGTTTATTGTTGCTCTGATAAACTGGTTCTTAGCATATGAGGGTGTCAGCCTGTCCATGCTGATCAACGTGGCCAGTTAAGGCGTGTCACATTAATCTGTGTGTGTTTGTGCATATGACTGATTTGGGGACTGGAGGAACGCAGCCCCACTGAAACTGAGTTCTGCAAGATAGCTCCATTGGGGGTGAGGGCTTGCAGAAGGGAGAGATACAACTTCATATAGAAACACAAGTAACACAAGCAGCACATTAATAGAATTACCAAGACCCTAGGAACATATCCCTAATAAATGAGCAGACCCAATAGTAATGGGCAAATCTGGTAATGCAAGGGTGTTTCAGTGCAGAGCTAGCTGTCAGGTAGCCCCACCCTGAAATATACTTGTGCCCTAGCCAACCCCTCCAGTGCTACACGTGTACTGCTGCAAATAAAAAAAAACAAACCCCAACTCTGCAGCAAAATAGTACTTGTATTTAATTTACTCTGCAATAGGATACTTCTTGTAGTTTACTCCAGCCTAACAGAGGTGTGTATGTAATTGCTGAGATGTTTACTGTGCAATTAATTAGTCTATTGCGAAGTAAACAGCTTGTATAGACATGCCTTGTCAGAATTTAAGCACTGCTTGTCATGCTGGATTTGCAGAGGGAGTGGAGGTCTCTATGTGTAGAACAGCATGGTGTGTGTTCATTCAGGAGTCACTCCTGAGCTCAGCATATACCATACTTTTGAAAAGTTCATTCTTCATAAACATTAAATCAGTAACTCCTTTCAGTCACACTTTGTTTTTGAGCAACTTAGAGTGTTCTTACACTTTCAATGTTCTGTATCCTTTGGCTAGTTATTTGTATCTCACAGGGAGTATATTCCAGTGTCTGGAAAAAGCTGCATTAATTCAAAGCATTGAGACAAAAAAAACAGATGGTGGTAATACATATTACCAGGCAACTTCAAACTGCACAAATATCACAAAACATGCAATTCGTCAATTCCTACTTCTCTTTAATTCATTATTTCAGCACAGGGGATACATTAACGTGTGCTTAACTGCAGAGTAATTATCTGTGGAGTAAAGCATCACCATCTACATATGCGATGCTAGTAGGCCACAATGAACTGATGAATGCCAACATAAGATAGTACCATTAGGGACAGTACTATCTTATGGTGGGGTATTTTATTGCAATTAAATGCACATGTAGATGCTGATCATAGGCATAATTGCTCTTGGTCAGCCCAGGAAGCAGGGGATCAGACTTCTTACTGGTGCCTAGCCACACAGCTCTGCAGTTTCAGCATCTTCCTGCACCAGCCAACCTCTCTACCACCGGACATCACCACCTGGAGCCCGGGATTGACCCCCGCCACCAGCCCAGGCCTGCGCCACTCTGGCTCAAATGGTTGCTGTCCCATATGCATGAGTGGATGCTGTGCTTGGGAGTACTTCACTGTGGCTGAAACTGCTCCAGGGTTTATTGCTTTCAACTAATCTACATGAGCCATTAACACACAGCAATAAGCTGCAGAACTTATTGCTGTGCAGTTTATTGCTCCCAGGAAGTTCCTGGGTGCATGGTTTACACATGCTCCCAGACAGCTGCACACTGGGTCAGGTCACAGCAGTCTTGGCTGACAGGGGGCAATCCCTGGGCTGCTCTACCTGGATTCAATGTGCTATGGAGGGGTTGGCTGGGACATGAAGAGCACCTATACATGTGCAATGAGACTGCTCCAATGTACTGTAATTATATCACATCAGAGCAGACTTAATCAAGTCTGCTGGACCATGGTAATAACTGTTCTCCAGCAGACCTCCAGTATCACATGTATCAGTGTCCCTGCACTGAAAACTGGCAATGAGGGTGCTTTAACGAAAGCTCATTTGATGTTAAAGTGCCCTGATGCCATTTTTAAGTGTGTGGATACTGATACACATGGCCCTCTCAATACTTTAATTAGAGCAGCTTGAGCTCTTCCCATCTCACAGAACATGTATAAATGCCCAAAGGTTCTTCAGCACGGGGCTAGCCAGCAAGCAGTGACTGCACTTTTGTGCCCTGGTGAGCTGGAGAATGGTCTTTTATGTACAACACCCAGCATACAAAAATATAAATAAATACAAGTACTACCCTGCTGCAAAGTTTATTAGTTTTGTGTGTCCCCAGTAGGTGTGCACTTGTAGACACCAAGGGTTCCTATGTACATGTGGGGAGCCTGCTCTGACACTCTGGAAATCCAATGGGTCAGAGTAGACTCAATTAATCAAGTCTGCTGAGGCACAAAAATTGACACGCTCTGGCAGCCTTCCATGTCATGTGTATCAATGTCTCCGTGGATCCCTGCACTAAATAAGTGGTGGTGGGGCACTTTGAAATAAAACATGTTTAATGAGCTTTAGTTCAAAGTGCCTCACCAACTTTTTTCAGCAAGGGGATGCACGGGAATGGTGATACACATGACCCTCGGACGCTTTTAATTAGCACAGCTCACTAATTAAAACACCCAGCACTGCATCCCAGAACATGTGTAAAAATCCCTTGAGACATTTACTGTGTAGTTAAATAGTCAACTGCACCATAAACATCTCATGTATATGTGCCCAGATAGTAGCAAAATAAGCCTACTCACCATTATCTGTTACTAGTGCTCTTCATTCGTATTCAACATTTTTTTTTTCCATGTACGTTTTTTAGTCTCCATTTGCATTGATTTTTTGGGGGTTACCCTATTGAAGCTGTGAACAAGGATACTCAACAGTGTCACATTGTGATAGTATTTTTTGCAGTATAAAGCATAGAGAAGGGCAACTGAAATCCCAAACGTTGTTCTACAGAAGGTGAAATGCATGAACTGTATTTTCTTCTAACCACTCTGGCAATATATAAGATGATGACCTTAAGAGGAAACCTGCCACTTTCTGGTAGCAATCTCTGACCCACCCATTCATTCATCTACAATCTTGTCATGTCAAATCCTACTGTTAGTATATGCTATCTTATTAACTAATGATAGAATTTGGGAATACAACCCATATGAGAATAAGCTTTCTTCCCACATGAAGTCAGTAGTAAAGCAGTTTGGAAACTGTTTCCATGTCTTCTTTTTTCCAGTAATATGGACATAGTCAGTCAAGATCTGACAAATTCTATGTTACTTTCAGAGAAAGGCTTTGGAATTAATCCTTATCTAATAAAAAAAATCTTCCTTTGTTCTAAACTTTTATTTTGTTTTTCTTCATAATGTGTTATATTCCTTAGGAAGGATATAATGGGCACATTTACATGTGCTATTAGTACAACTGAATAAATTCTGGAGCTGTTTGCCCTGGAGCTCATTGTTCCCAGGTACACTATTTCCACATGTGCCCAGGACTGCAGCTCAGTGAGTTGGGGTGGCACATTCCTAGCTGGTGCGGGGTTCCAGGGGTCAGCCTGCCAGCTCAGAGCTGCTCTGACCTAGCTCAGTGTGCTGCAGGGAGGTTGGCTGGGGCACAAGGATGCTGCATCCTCGTGCCCCAGCCAACCAGCAAAAACATATACACATGCATTGCAGTTAAATAAATAACTCCACTGTAGGATGGCACTTTTGTTTACAAGTACTAACCAATGGCCAAGATTATTAGTTTCTTCTGTCCTAATAGCACTGCACATGTAGAAGGCAACTACACTAAATGTCTCATGTTGATACACCCCCAAGTCACAAGCAATACACCGTAGCATTACTAGGTACAGCAATTTCTTGAACCTAGTACATTTAGGTTGAAACAAGTTAAGGTCTGTTCTGTGACTTGGGATATTAGCAGGACCAGAGGTATCAGGGAGCTTCTCAAAAAGTAGTGTACAGGCAATGGAAAAATGGTTCAGCATCCAGAGGAGAGTACACTCATACGAGCTGGGCCTGTAGGTATGAGACAAGGAAAGCCAAGGTATGCATGGAGATAAAGCTGGCAACCAAAAAAAAAGATAACAAACAAAAAGTCCTTCTATAGGGAACAAGGAAAAAAATAAAATAACAATCCAGCTCCACTGTGGATCCCCTACTGAACACGGAAGGGGAGCCCACAGTTGATCCCCACGAAAAAGCAGAGCTCCTTAATTCCTACTTCACATTCTGTATTCTTGAAACCAGGCACAGACTCATCACCTGTCCATAGACCCAGAGAATACAGCAATGGCAGTAGTCCACAAAATCAGGCCCAAACAGGTGAAAGTACTCTTAGAGCATTTGGATATTTTCAAGTCGGTTGAACCAGACAACCTAAACCTGAGGGTCCTGAAAGAAGTAGCCCAACTCATAGCAGTACCTCTGGCGAGGCTGTTCAAAGAGAGTCATGGAATTCAGGAGTGGTCCCGAATGACTAGAAGAAGGCTAACATGGTGCCCATCTTTAAGAAAGAGAAGAGGGATGACCCTGAAAACTATAGGGTGGTCAGTCTGACTTTGATCCTAGGAAAAAATCTTTGAAAAAAATCATCAAGGAAACTATCAACCACAAGTTTGTAACTGGTGGGGTACAGAGAAATAACCAGCATGGCTTTGTTGAGTGGAGAGCATGCCTAACAAACTTGGTGTCCTTTTATGACCAGGGAACCAACCAACTAGACATGGGTTGAGGTGGACATCATCTACCTAGACTTTATCAAGGCCTTTGATACTGTTTCCCATGAGATTTTCTCAATTAAGCTGGAGGGTACTGGCCTAGACCAGGCTGCAGTGAGATGGGTTGGCAACTGGCTCAGCAGCAGATCCCAGCAAGTTGTACTTGATGGAGTGGCCTCATCCTGGAGGGCTATCTCCAGTGGAGTCCCCCAGTTATCAGAGCTTAGGCCTGTGTTCTTTAACATTTTTATCAGTGGCCTGGATTAGGGAGTGGGAAGTGCAATGATTAAGTCTGCAGATGACACCAAGCTATGGGGAAATGTGGGCACATCAGCGGGTAGGGCAAGAAGCCAAGATGACCTTGACAGGCTGGTCCTATGGGCAGAACACAATCAGATTATGTTTAATAGGGACAAGTACTGGGTCTTTTACCAGGGGAGGAAGAACCTTCACCATAACTATACAATGGGTGGTTGCCCACTGACTGGCACAGCATCTGAAAGGGACCTGGGGATGACAATTGACCAAAGGATGAATGTGAGTCAGTGTGATAGAGTTGCCAACGGGGCAAATAGAACTCTGGCATGCATCATCTGATGTATTGCCAATATATCCAGAGAGGTGCTCCTCCCCCTCTATTTAGCATTGGTGAAGCCACAGGTGGAGTATTGTGTCCAGTTCTGGGGACTGCACTTCAAGAAGGATGTGGATAACTCAAAAGAGTGCAGAGAAGGATCACCCACATGATATGGGGCCTAGAAGATAGTCCCTACGAGAAGAGAGAACTGGGCCTGTTCGGTCGGAATAAGAAAAGACTGAGAGGTGACTTGATAGCCACCTACAAGTATGTCAGGGGCAAGCTCCAAGATCTAGGGGGACAGCTCTTCAGAAAGGCACCTCTTGGGAGGATGAGGCTAGACAAAAGGAAAAACTTCTTTTCCATAATGGTAACTAGAATCTGGAACACACTCCCAGCAGAAGTGGTACTGTCGCCATCCTTGTTGGTGTTCAAGAGGAGGTTGGACAAGCACCTCCTCGAGTTTTCATTTGAAACCAATCACCGCCTTCTAATGCCAGGAGATTGGACTCAAACTTACAGGTCCCTTCTGGTCCTTCTTTTCTATGATTTTATAAGTGAAGGGTGAGGCCAGGCTCAGAAGCTGAGAATCAGAGTCAGGATCAAGCCAAAGATCAGAGGCCAGTCATGAATACCAAGAAAAGGGAATGAAATTAACATAGTATGACCAGAGTGTAGTGACTGAAATTATAATTTATAGATTCTCTCTAACTAAGGAGATTGAGGAAGGTGGTAACTGGGAGATGGTCCCTCAATTAAATAGAAGCTAGGTTATTAAAAAGGGAGAGAGACAAAAAGTCTCAAAAGATAGCCTACTACTTCACAATGAAAGTTCACTGTTTATTTCCCATTTATGTATGTCTGTGATAACTGAACCCAGTGATTGCTATAAAGAGCAGTTTACAAACTCACAGGGAAGCTTGCTGTGCAAACTATTCACTGGTCTCTTCCCTCCTAGTTAAGGCTGGATCTGGGGTGGGGTCACAGAATCATAGAAAATGAGAGTTGGAAGGGACCTCAGGAGTCCACCCTTCTGATCAAAGCAGGAACATCACCAACTAGATCATCCAAGCCAAGGCTCTGCCTGGATGGCTGTTATAAACCTCGAAAGATGGAGATTCTACATTCTCTCTGGGGGCATTTCTACATTTCATCTGGGATATGTTGTTGTTACTCTGCAGTCATTTAGTACTTGCTTAAGCAGAAGTCTCAAGGCGGAATTGATATAAATTACACAATTTCCTGTAAGCAGTATAGTTTAGATGATGCCCTTCCATTCCCCTTTGGTGGGGGACAGCAAAACTTAGATTGGGCTCTGCCATTTTTAAAGCAGTCTATGTGTGGTTTAAAATTTCTGTTCTATAATGGGTATAGATCAGTTTCTGATTATTTATCCTGGTAAAAGTGTAATGTCTGTATCTGGCCATGTTGGACATCAGTGCAGTGGGTGTTGTGCCTCATCACAGCCATAGATGCTGGGAATTTGAACCTTCATCCAGAGTTAATTTTATTATCCAGATATTGTTTCTATAGCCCTGAATCCCAGTGCCTGGTCTGATCAACAATGAAGTTCAGAGAAGTGTGGATACTAACCTTACAGTTCTGGTTCATCTCTAAGTCAGAAATTATAAGAAGTCAGTACAGCTACAAAGCAGTTAAATTCATATTCAGAACTGTACTATAGATAAAAGGTAAAACTATTACACTTTGTCTGAAATTATCATTTATGAAAAGCTAGACAGAATCAAGGAGTATTATATTGACTGTTTGCCTGTTTGTGAATGGAAGCACCTAACAGATTTTTATACTGTTGGTAAAGAATCAGGTTCTCTTTCTATTTATTTTAATTATAAAACTTCCAAGTGTTTTTGTTAGGTGGTGTCAGGAGCGTAACTGGATGTGACCAGAAAGGAATGGGGGGAAGGGGAGTGGGCACTGAAGTTTGCCGATATTATCTTGAAGTGTGAACAAAGTCACCTGTTTTCATTTTACATGTGAAAAAAGGAAGAACTGATACAGTACTTTCAATCTGAGACATTTACACAAAAGGAAATAAAGTATTATCATCTCTGTTCCATAGATCAAGAAACATAGGTACAGAGAGGTGATGTTGTTTGCCCAAAATCACCTAGTAGTTTAGGGTGTGTACTCATGATACCTAGTCCATGTTAATACAAGTTACCTTAAGCTGCATGAAGGTAGACTGGGAGAGTCATGTACAGTGATTTGCCAGTGCTGGGAGCCACACAGGGAAGCTGGTGTAAGTAACTTTGGGTAGTGAGAAGGCAGTTGGGATGTGCAGGGGTGGAGGCAGAGTTGGCGAGTCCTCTTGAGCAGGATTGTCCGTCAATGAGTTCACTCCCTTAGGTGAACTATCTTAGATCAGGGTTGCCAATTTTTGTGCCATTTAACCCCTCTGAATTCCTGCACAAAGGGGCATTTAGATGAACTTAACTCTAGTTAAGTCAATCTCAAGTGGCTAAGCTAGAAAAATGGTGCAAATCCTCTAGGGGCCCAGTACAATGGTCACTAAATTCAGTACAAAGAATTGAACAAATGTTGCTCTCAACTCCTAATGCACTGAGCTATATTGCCCTGCATGTTGTATTACCCTAAATTCATGTTAAATGTATTGAGACCCAAAAGAAAGCATATGAAAGTTATTATCTTAAAAAGCCAGGAGATTAATGTCTGATACACATAACATTCTCTACCTTCAGTTTTATGTTTTGTTTTTTTTATATTAACATTTTCAAGCGCAAAAGTAAAAGGATGCCAAATGTGTGGAAACTAAGGAATTTTGGAAGAGATTTTTTTTAGGAATATCTTTTGCTTAAGTTGCTAGTGGAATTATCAGTTTCTATGGTGAAAATGTGTCAGAACATGAACTTTAGTATTCCTGAACATAAAGTGAAAAAGTTGATTTTTTTCATTTCTTTTTATTTTTAAATTAATGTACTAGTCATATTAAAGTCTGAATATACTCTGCAATGTATTGTAGGCTTGAAATTTTACAAACTTTTCCAAGAAGAGGACACCTGTCTGAGAGATAATTACAACTAAAGAACTTCCATTAAAAGGTTCTGCCTTGAAGCAAGGAGTATTACAATATTGATGCTTGTCAAATTCCAGTCAAAATAAAATCTCATGCAGTTTTGAGGCAAAGCAGAGATGATGTGTCTGATCTCATAGAGGAGTACGGGGGAGGAAAGGGGAGAGAAAGTAATTTCATAAAACTGAAATAATCTTTGTCCCTGAGGTAACAGGAAATGGGAACATTATTCACCAGTAACTGGTAGGAATTATCCACCATGTAAAACAAGGAAAACTGAGCATCTGATTTTTCAGGTACAGCTACTAGATATACATTTAATTTAAAAAATAGCATCTCTCAAAACCTCACTCTAATTAAATTTGTTCTTTACTAAGTCCAGGTTATCACATGATTTCACAATTATTCTGATAATTGTTTCTAGGAGCACCAAACATTTATTTTTCCAGATCATATAGTCTAAAATTAATTATAAATGTTATATTTATCCCATTACTTCTAGAGCATAGATTACTCAGTGTAAGTTGCAAGCTTAAAATGTAGAATTAATGAATAGCAAATTATGTACTTTCTTGTACAATTTTTCAGCTGAATAATCATTTTTACTAAAATTTGTTAATCTTTCAGGGTTTTCAGCTATTAATGTGAGCACACCCATCTTTATCCAAACATTCTTCATTACTGAATGGCTCATTCCTCATAATGTAAAAGAACAGTGTTACTGTTACTTTAATTTATTTGTATAATAACAGCATTTAGCAGTCACCCTCAAAGACCTGGGTCAATGCAGGGACCTGAGCACTTGTGCAAGGAGTTTCTCATGCACACACACAAAAGACCCTCTTCAAAGAAATTCAATCTAAGAGTGAAAAATGAGGTGAGATTACACTTTACAATTAGATCATGTTAAGAGCACTTAGAACTTGAGTGATCACACATTAAAGTCCATGAACAACAGCTAATGAGTCCTTTAGACATTTTAAAGTTATACCACTTTTGATGAGGGTTATTTTTGAGCTATGCTACCCAACTTGAGTTAAATTAAGTTCTGGATTTTCATCTGAGATAAAACCACCAGTTTGAAGTCCTCCAGTATCCCAGGAGGCACTGTTCCCAGGTGGACTAGCTGTCATCCAGGACTCTACAACCTCAGATTAACAGCTGGGAACAGCTAAGAAATGAGTGGGTGGGGATGGGGTGAATGAGTAGGGAGTGAAAAATGGTGAAGGGGGAGGGGAACAGGTAGGGGGAAGGAGGCAGTGGATAGGTGGGGAGCTGCTAGGCTGCGGTTTTCTCTGCTCCCCAAATTATCCTCTGAACACCCAAATTGCCCTCTCTACCGCCAGATCACTTCCCTGGTACCCCAATTGCCCCTCTGACCCCCTGCTGACCTCCACCCCGAATCACTACTTCACCATCCGATCAGTCCAAGAGTGGCAGAGATGCTAATGAGAGGGTTTCCTCTCCTTGTCTACCTCCTGGGGCCCTTGCTCTCCTTCAGTTACAAATCTTGGTAAGGTTTCCTATGTATCCAGATCCAGCCCCCACCAAGTCTTGCAACTAAAGGGGAGGCAAAGGGGGAGGAGCAGGGGGACAAGGAGCTGCCAGGCAGCTGCAAGGCCCAGTGGGAGCTGGATCCACGTGCACAGGGTGACATGGGCTATAGCCCAGAAGCAGACAGGGAGGTGAAAACCACTGATCCCTCCTGCTGCTCTTGCTGCCATTTCTGATATTATTGGGCTGATGGGGGTGGTGGGAAGGCAGGGACCTGGAGGTGAAGGCACAAGATGGGGAGTGGGTGGTTATCTGGGAGTGGAAGAACTGATTGAAGGGGGCTGATGGAGGGCAGCAGAGTGATTTGGGGGAAGGCAGAAGTGATTCAATTGGCATGGGGAAACTCTTCCCTATCACCTCCCCAGCTATATTGTGCCTAGAGTGCTGGTGAGTAAGGAGAGCATGGAAAAGACTTGCATCCCTTAGCCAAGCCCCTGTTCACCAGCCCTCTAGAGGCAGGTTTAAGAAGTGCACATTAGAGAGTGTATTAACCCTGAACATGCAACTGATCACTAGTATTAGTTAACCTTAACTCAGACTAATGGTCCTTAGAATTAGCACTTGCTTACTCTAACATACAATCTTACCCTAAGATATGGTCAACAAGATAAGAAATGGTTCAAAAACACCAAAGACTGAATTTTAAGGGAGGGTTGGAAATAAGACTGGATAATATCTTATCTGTGCACTACTGTTTCAATGAGTTAAATACCCATTTATTCAAATTCCTCCTGAACGAGATAGGTCTAGAACCTGGGTCTCTTGTTATACAGGCAAATTACCCTAATGACTCAGCTACTGAGGCTGATGTTCTAATAGGACAAGTCTCCCAAGTTTCTTTCATAACTTATGTTCCAGTGCATGCAAAAACCAACAACCCCCCCCCAAAAGCCCCCCAAAGAAACCCTGTGTATCTTCCTACACAGAGGGTAACCTGTTGTGCATGCTCAGTAGCTGTGTTCATGCTTATGTCTGCACTGCATGGATAATGAACTATGTAACTGCCAAAAATTCCACTTACATGGCTGAAAACCTGCCTTTCAGATACATAATAAAAAATGAAAATAGATATTTGGGGAAAATTCTCTTAGAGTATGTGCACATATTCTTTTAAAATTATTTGACCATTTTTTGTACTTGACATTGTTAGAGGTGCATAGTAATAGTAATAGCACAGGGGAGAAGGAAATGAAGCCTTGATGGAAAAAGCTGAAGACCATTTTGCCAATAAAAGTTTCCTCCAGGTACATAATCTTGAAAATTAAGAAATGGTATTCATAGATATACCATAAGGGCACTCATAATCCCAAGGAGAAATAGAATCAAATAAGATCTAGCTGTCAAGGCTGTAAATCTGATATTATTTTATTAAGTTTCTTTTGACACTAGACATCAAGTAATCTATTTAGTCAGGAAAAAACAGGCCAGCATCTCTTGAATTGCTGAAATAACAATGACAGTTACCTCAAAACTTTTTTTTCCCCTGCACAGAATATGACAGGCCCATTTCATCCCCATGTCAGTGCAGAGACTGGGGCAGGGTCTAATAGTAGGGCTATTTCTAAAGTGCTTAAGTGCAAAATTAGGTAGGAGTGCACTAAGACATACCATACCGATCTACATGTGCTTCTTCCCAGTCTGGAAACTGACTTACTGTAGTGCTGTGTAAGTACCAATAGGCCCTGGTTCTCAGCCATGCTAGAGAAGCAAGACCATACTAGTTAAGGAGGTTGTGTACATTGAGCAAGCACAGGGTTTCCTAGTATGGGTCAATCTGTGCTTTAACTCAATGTTGTTGAAATATCCTAAGCGACTTTAAATTCTCCTTTCCTGGGTTATTCATTCAGCCATGAGGTACCTTATCTAGAAACTTAGGCCTTTAAATTCTCATTGCTTCTGAGGAACAGCTGAGGTATAGGAATCTCCCTGATAAGCTCCTACTGCATTCTCGGCATGAGGGCTATTCTAGGCTGTTCACAGTTAACTTAACAGCACCCTGTACTAAAGACATTTCCAAGACAAAAGCCTTTTGCCATTGCTGACAACTTTATGTCAATGTAACTGTTGTTGCAACCCAGAAACTGCAATAACAGCTGTAGGAAAAATTTATTTGGGAGAGAGATTTCACTTCCAATCTTCCACTCTATCTGCAATGAGCATTTTCAAATGGATTGAATTTCATCTTGCACAAATACCTGTATATGCTTAAAAAGGATTTTTTTTTAATAACGATTTATCATTTACAATTTTTAAAAGAAACTCTAGCCACTAATCAAGGAAGCATAAACATACTCTTTGATTTAGCCTTTTGACTCAACCCTCCCGACAAGCAGTAGGAAACCAGTTAAATCAAATAACGTGCAAATGTTCTATACACTAAAAATTATTCATCTCAACAACCTGAAGACATTTACATATATGAAGTGCATTTTCACTAATCAGGAGCGCTGTATAAATTAATCGCAAACAGAAGGAAAGACAAATTTTCAAAGATTATTTATTCACAACATATTTTTTCGCCACCTCCACTAAAAGGCTCTTTTTTGTTTTCATTCAGAATCTTTACGATAGTGCTTATTCCCATTTATGAGGGTTTTTTTTTTTAAACTTATCATATATATATATATATCTCTCTGTATATATCAGGGTCCTGTATTCCATCTGCTATGAATTCAACGGTACTAATATCATTAGTCTGTGCCATGCATAATTTTATGTTCTGTAAAGAAATGGAATCTGAAGTGAACATATGTGCAGGAGCATTCAGAAATGAAGTTTTGTCTCACTTGAAAAGGTCAAGTACTTGTAAATCATTGCCATAATTGAAGCAGCACAAATGCACAGCAGTGTCAGTGGTCCAGAAACACAGTGCATTTAATGGCTCAATAATGAGACCAAGGGAGTTCTTGAGCCACAGCAAGGCAAAAAGCTGTAACAGCTTATCAAAATCTTAGAGTAAAAAATTACCTTTAATTAACAATGTAACATAAGATTCTGGCATCCCATGAGGGAGTTCAGTGTAAAGCTACTCACTAAAAAAGATGTATTGAGGCATCAAGATGAGTGTTACAGGTAAGCTGGCAAAGGACTTCAGAATTACTGAATAAAGGGAATTTTACTGTGATAATCAGTTGACAGCTGTTTAACTACATTATATATCCTTCCTGCTTATATATAAAAATAATGTTTATTACCCCCAGAGCATCTATGGGAAGCCTGACCTCTGGCATGGTACTCAAAGCATGTTTCTGGAAAAGTCAGAGAAATGTAGACTCAAACATCCTTTGAGTCAATGCTCCTAAACCTGCATTTCTAGCTTCCCTTGCAAATGCCCTAGCCACTCACCTCTTGAGGCTAAAACTTGTGAGGAGCCTCTTCCTCTGAAGTCTAATTTTCATTAGTCATGGATTTCTGGTCATCTATAACGTTATCATTGAGATGTGTCCACAGTAGGTGCATGTCCACACTCAGTCTGAGCACACACTTACATGAGCATACTGCAGGGGGAATAGAACTGCTTCTTGCACATTATTTGCATTTTTAGCACTTACACACCTAAAAAGCTGCCATTTGGATGAACAAAGGGAAATAGAATTCCACTCTTAAAGTGTTTCACTCTTTAAATCTCACAAAATGATGCACACATATAGACAAAGAACAGTTAAGTAACTTGCTAATAGCTACAGAGGGAAGGGAGCCAGGTTTCAAGTTCCGAGATTCTGGACCCAAGTCTATAGAATAGGCTTTCACTTCAGCTTAGGGTGAATAAACACACTGCATAGAAAAGCATTTTAAGTTGTTGCCACAGGATATTGTTCTGGCCAACAGTAGAATATTTTACAAAAGGTTTTAGTGTTTGTTTAACTGGAAGAGATTAAGTTATTGGATGAAATGATAATGTTTAATAATAAATTATAAATGCTGCTTCAGCTGATCAGTAACAGAGTCAGGGAGAAATGTATTTCCTTTTGGTTAATTAAGTGAAGGGGGCATATACATTTTTCTCAAGCCTCTGACAGTATCAGAGACAAGTTGAATGATCTAGACCTGTGGTCTGTGGAGCTATTTCAGGGGTACCCAACTCCTGGCCTCTGGGCCAGATCCTGGCTGTGGAGCTGTCATCTGGCCCATTGGGCTCCCCATGGATATGAAAATTTGGAAGTGGGGGACTGCTGGTACCATTGTTATACCCCAGCTGCCAAATTTCCAGACTGTTGGGGAGTTCTGTGGGCAGATACTAAGGCCCTATGTGCTATTGGGCATGTGCAGCTCCGGTGATGAAGGACCATATCCAGTCATGCAAGGCTGGGAAGGTTTGGGGCCTGATCTAGGTGGTGCAAGGAGGGATCAAGGCAATGCAAGGCGGGACACTGGTGGCATGAGGCTCAATCTGGGTGGCACAAGATGGGATGTGGGCATGTGGGGCCCAGCCCTGCACAGCAGCCCCATGTGTGAACTGTCCATGCCCACTCATCTGGCCCACAGGGCTGAAAGGTAGAGTACCACTGGTCCATGTTATCCAGTTACTCCCTATGGGTACAGAAATTTGTTATCAGAAGAGTTCTGGAGCCACAGCAATTAATGCTGCTACCTCTCATCCTGCTGCCAAATTTCTGGATCCAGTGAGAACCCTAAAAGCCAGATGGTGCAGCCTTTTGTACCAGAATGGACCCATGGACCAGCCCCATACAAAGGACAGGGCCCACAGACCAGCCTGGTGCATTGGATCTGGCCTGAGATAAACCATTGCTCTTCCCTGATGTTAAATGTCTTGTTGTATAGCCCTGGATAGATAGGAAAGCTATAGATAGGACTGTAACAAAAGAATTGTTTCATGTATGTAGAGGCACTTTTGCTGCTGGGCTAGAGAGAGAAATACTCCTGAGACTATTTCTGGAAATAGTCTACCCCTGAGACTATTTCTCACAGCTTAATGGCTAGATTTCATCCTAACCTTGCACAAATCACACAAACAGCAGTTCTTGCTTGCTTACTTCCTTTCCCCACAACCTTTCCTCTCCTGTCCTTTGCACCCCTTCCTTGCACAAAGGCCAGGCAAGTAGTGTACCGATTTGTCTTTGCAGTTTATTTGTTCCAAAACTGGTATTATGACACTTACCTGGTTCCATTAATTATGATTTTTGTATCATTCTCTTACAATGCATGATCATTTTCATTGGTACAAAGTTGGGATAACTATTATGATTACAGTGTAAGTGGCAAAAAGTTTCATGTAGGATGAAAGTTATCAATCTTTGTTTCTTTTCTTTTTATGACTTTCTGCAAATAGTAAAATAGTAGCAGATGCATCATGACAGTTACATTACTTCAATCAAGATGCTGTTAGATATTTTGGTTAAATGTTCTTACTCAGAAATGAGGTATTTTTCCTAGTGCTTCCATTTGGAGAGTCAAGAGTGCTAGCATATCTTGATTTCAAAAGGCACCTAATTACTGTATAGGAGCACTGAGGTGAGCAAACACTTGTAAAAAGGAAAACAGGTTTAGTTTTGGAAATCATGGAGTCCGTGTTTTTCTCCTTTCTTTTTTTCTTGCTTCTGTCCCACTGAACAAATATACATGTCTATCTCATACAGCATGTTGTTCCTAAGCATTTCCAATTTTTTATCTCTGCAAGGTGTTATTAGTCATCTTAGAACTGAATGATATATGTATATTTGAAAACCACAGATTCATTATCAACTCTGAGTCCTAGGCAAGCACAATGTTATTACTAATGAATGCAATTTGCTCCTGTGCAGATGGTGAATGGGAAGCTTATGCATCATTTAAATCGTAATTAATACCTCAAAACAGAGATAACTGCAACTTTAAGTGATAACTGGACCCACTGTTTACTCAGGTGCAAAAGTGTAAATGTGACTGATGGCTGTCTCTCTCTTTCTTTCTTTTTCTGATGTGCTTGCTAATGATAAAAAAGAGAAGAAAGACTATCCGAGCAAGGCTGTTTCTATCATAATGGACAGAGTAGAAAAGAGGAAAACAACTGTTTTCTAAGTCTAACAAAAGTCATAGTCTATGAACAACATTATTTCTTACCCCTAGTTCTACATTCTCTGCTTGAAGCAAAAAGAGAAAATCTAACTTTGAAAATCAAACTTTTTGTCTGTGAGTCCCTTGCTATAGGCTTAATAGAAGTATTATTGTGGCAGCCAGTGTTGTTCCAGAATTGTGGTGAAGGCTACCCTCAGTTTATCCAGTTGACATTTGGGATAAAGAATCAAAGGTGGCCATATATGATCTTATGCTGTGGGACAACAGCTAAAGAAACTGGTGTGCCTAGACTATGTTAAAATGGCTACTAAGCTTGTAATGGACATTTGACCCCTTTTAACTACTGTTTTAGGGTGCAAATCCTCAAAAATATTTATTCACCTACCACCCCTTGGGCATATCTAAAATGTGCATTAATGCACCTTTTCCAATGCACATTAAATTTAGTACCTCCAATATGAGGTGCATAAGAATTACTGTACATTAGACTGCACAAATGCATATTTGTATGCTTTTTTAATGATGTTTAAGGCGCAGTAAGCTAATTCACTGCACAGTAGTGGAATGTTATGGGGTTTTTTTCATGATGCTTTAATGCTCAGTGAAATAATCTACTGCACATTAAAACACATGCTCCTTGGCTTCTATTGGGATTAAGTGCCTAAAGAATCTTGGCCTAGGTGTCATAATTCTAGAATCCATTTTTTTTAAGTTACTCAGCCTTTTCCTAGTGAAATGTCCTTGAAAATTAAATATCACTTTCCCTGAAATGCAGTTGCCTACATAGTCAGTCTTCTATTGTTAACACATCTTGGATTGATAGAATATTAATAATGGTTAATCTTCAGATGATGTGATCCACCAGCTGCAAACCAATCATTTGATTTAAATAATAAACTAATGGGAGTTAATTGAAGTGTAGAAATAATGGACTGTATCCCTGCAACAGTAACTCCATTTATATTTTATTCTTAAGATAAATTCACTTCATCTATTTTTATTCTTTTTCTCCCCAATATAATTGCCGGTAAAGACCTTTGCTTCCAATAAACCATATGAATAGAAGCATTAATCCATCAAATCTGTGCTGTTAATTGATAGCAATGTAGATATTGGCTGCAAGGTGTATGGGCTTCCAAATGAGAAAGATCCTCATTATCCAGATACAAATGGTTTTAGCTCCAAAAGGAATATTTAGTATTTTCTCAGTGAGGACTACATGCTAGATAAGAAATATTTCAGTCAACTCTAAAATTTATCTCCCTTTTGGGGTTAGAACACTCATTAAGGGGGTCTTAAATGTTCAGAGTGATTTAAATATTGTTTAAAAATAAACAAACACACTTTCATCTTATTACATACCTGAACAGATATGAAAAGGTACTTGCTCAGCCCTCCCTACTAACAGATTCTAGTCAAAGTTTGAATAGATGATTTCATTATGCTTCTAATACATCTGTTTTCTATTGATGTTGAAAAGGCACCTAGCCTTTCTTAAATTGTACCTGAATAAAAGCAGTCAGAAAGGCTGCCCTTATCCAGAAAGACTGGAGTCATGACCATAATATTAATTCTTAAAGCTACATATGTCCCAGATTAGATGGCATCATAGCAGAAGAGAGATTATTTTACACAAAACTGATGGGGTTATACCAATTATCCTTGGCCATACCTTACGCAGTTTAGAAGAAGCTATCTATGTAATGCCTATTCATAGTAGAATTAGACTTGAATATGCATGTCTTTGATATTGCTACACAGGATGTGTTAATATTAATAACTACCTCATCTTGTTGATTAAGTTCTAAAGATATGGCAATCACCTCTAGCTGCAAGTCCTTATATTTTTCTGGAAATTGAGAGCACCTGCCCACATATTGTACTGGGCCCAGGAGGGCAGAATCTCTTCTAAGCTGAACTAATATAAGTCTGATGTAAATGCATAATAGATACATCGTTCCTTAAATAACAGAACCCAGCTTTTCAGGGAGGTTTAAGAGTATGTAAAGTGTAGACTACCTTATTTTATATCATCTTGTTATTTACTTTACCAATTAAGCACCCTTTGGCTTTCCTGGTGTGGAAAAAACATGTCACACACATTTGGCATTAATAGTTAGCCATCAAATACCAAAATGAATTAAGTTAATGTTCTGTAGCACTTACACCCATTATTCTAATTCATCTGCATACTCTTTAGCAGGCAACTAACAACTTTGTCAATTATACCAATTGAATTTGGTCCAATAATGATTTAAAATTTAGTAGAAATAAAAAAAAAAGATGATCTTCATGAATGCTTCTTAAGTCACAGACTCCTGTGTAATTGCACAGATATGATGGTAATAGGCAATATACAAAAACTCTTCAACAGAGAAATAGACATCTCATTAGTCACCGAGTCCAAGCAACAACTGGGGCAATATATGACATGTTATTCGATGTGTGTGTCTGAAGCAGAATAGCTGATGAATGCCTTGCTTTTCTCCTCAGAAAACAACAGCATGATAGCATGATATTGCACACAGAAAGAATTTGCAGATAACTGAATTTCACATTGACAAACCAGGAATTAATTGTCTTTTAAGTAGAAAGCAATGATCGCCTATCAGTGCTAATCTGGATTCTTCAAATAATGGGTTATGTTTCTGTTGAACAGTTCTAATACATAGATCTTAGAAGTGTCATACTTTTGTCCTCCCATCTCTGTTTAGTTACTTAATTGAAAATGGAGCTGTGTTTCTCTAGAATAGGAAGGTTAAGAATATTTTGATTCCACTTAATTCAACTGAGAACTAATAGTATTGAGATTTTTTTTTCAAAAGGACAACAGGTTAGCAATGGAGAATTTCCTTTTTAAAATAAATGATGAAAAAAGAGCAAAGCACAGTAGCACACTATTGGGGAAATACAAGAATAAATATGCTACTTAGTGAAAAATTAAGAAGAGTAAATGGTAATTCACTTTCATCCTTCAGTTGCTCATAATTTGTTTAGCAACTATTGCTTACATGGTAGAAAAAAAGCAAGGGAAGGGAATTTATTTTTGGCTGAATAGTAAAGAAAGTTCTTAGCAGCAAATATAACCTGTATTATAAATTGTTAAAGAAACTAGACGAGACATTATTACTGCTAACTTTCAAAAATGGGTAAAAAAATTATTTGAGAAAGATTCTCTGGGAATTGGTGTGACTTCATGAAGTTAATGGATCTGTGTCGATTGATGTTAGTTAAGGACCTTGGCCATTAGAGGAAATGATTATGTGCAAAATTTAGTGGGCATAGGGATATCATTGGTCTAAACAAATGATGAGAGGCAAGGATCTTTGTGGGTAATATTTTTATTGGACCAACTTAGACAAACTTTTGAATGGAAAACATCCTTATTTAGTTCTGCCCATCGATAAATAGTTAAATAATTGTTGTACACCAGAAGTTAAAGCTAGAAAAGAGTAGGAGTAAGTGGCCATTTTTATCATGAGCATAAGTTAGTAATAAAATGCCAAAAAATACCGTATTAGGTTCACGTTGGTTTAAATTGTTTGTTAATAATCTGGACATAATATGAGCAATGAAGTTTGATGATGACACAAAATTCTTAAGGTGAGTCATGATAAAAGAAAACAAATGGTGGTACCATTTAGAGCAGAGAGAGGACATGCCTTACAACTAGAGATGTCTTAACTTTGGCATGGTTGGGTGTTTTCCCTCTTGAAATCCTTCCCATTGTGTGGACTGCACTGGGGGTGCATAGCCCCTCCTGCCCCTTGTTGTATAGGCTGTGCCAGCAGCACATATCCTCTTGCCTCCCAACACACAGCTATACAGACAAAGCATAGACTGCTTACCTAGTGTATGGCAAGAGGAAAGGTGGTCTCCATGGCTTATGGACTATATGCAGGCTGCAGCACATATGCTGGCCCTTTGCAATTCACATAAAGTTCACAGGCTGCCAGGTGGGCATCCCTTAAAGCAGTAATTCTCAACCAGGTGCTCCAAGTGGGCCAACGTGGTTCCCATCTTCAAAAAGGGGAGGAAGGAGGATCCAGGAAACTACAGGCCAGTCAG
This sequence comes from Crocodylus siamensis, assembly GCF_052110815.1. Lineage (NCBI taxonomy): Eukaryota > Metazoa > Chordata > Crocodylia > Crocodylidae > Crocodylus > Crocodylus siamensis. The sequence goes on along the minus strand of NC_143396.1, from coordinate 213,415,229 downwards.
TCTTACCTTGATCCTAGGCAAGCTGTTTGAGAAAATTATGCTGGCACACATCCATGAGGCGCCAGCTGGGGACTGCATGCTTAGAGGCAACCAACACGGGTTCATCAGTGGCAGGTCCTGTCAGACCAACCTGGTGGCCTTCTATGATCAGATTACCAGATCATTAGGTGCAGGGGTAGCAGTGGACATAGTCTTCCTGGACTTCCGGAAAGCATTCAACACTGTCTCTCACCCCGTTCTCATTAGGAAACTGGGGGATTGTGGTATCGATGCCCACACAGTCAATTGGGTCGCAAACTGGCTGGAGGGCTGCACCCAGATGGTGGTAGTGGATGGGTCCTTCTCAACCTGGAAGGACGTGGGCAGTGGGTCCACAGGCCCACGCTGTTCAACATCTTCATCAGTGATTTGGACGAGGGGGTAAAAAGCACCCTGTTCAAATCTGCTGATGACACTAAAATGTGGGGGGATGTTGGCACACTAGAAGGAAGCATCAGGCTTCAATCAGACCTAGACAGGCTACAAGGGTGGGCGGATGTGAATAGGATGGGATTCAACACAGACAAGTGCAAGGTGATGCACCTGGGGAGGAACAACTGGCACCATACCTACAGGTTGGGGAACTCCCCTCTTGTCAGCATGGAGGCGGAAAAGGATCTTGGAGTCATAATTGACTCCAAAATGAACATGGTCCGGCAGTGTGGGGAGGCAGTTAGGAAGGCTAACCGCACCTTGTCATGCATCCACAGATGCATCTCCAGCAGGTCCAAGGAGGTGATACGGCCCCTCTATGCGGCACTGGTCAGGCCGCAGCTGGAGTATTGCGTCCAGTTCTGGGTGCCACACTTCAAGAGGGATGTGGACAGCATGGAGAGGGTCCAGAGGAGGGCCACTTGCATGATCAGGGGACAGCAGGGCAGGCCCTATGAAGAGAGGCTACGGGACCTGAACCTGTTCAGCCTCCAAAAGAGAAGGCTGAGGGGGGATTTTGTGGCCTGTTATAAACTAGTCAGGGGGGGATCAGCAGGCATTGGGGGAGTCACTGATCCCCCGAGCACCGCCAGGAGTGACCAGGAATAATAGTCACAAGCTTGCAGAGAGTAGGTTTACGCTAGATATCAGGAAGCCCTACTTCACGGTCAGGGTGGCTAGGATCTGGAACCAACTTCCAAGAGAGGTAGTCCTGGCTCCTACCCTGTGGGGTTTTAAGAGGAGGTTGGATAAACATCTTGCTGGGTTGTTTGACCCCAGTATTATTTCCTGCCATGGCAGGGGGTCGGACTAGATGATCTACTCAGGTCCCTTCCAACCCTAGAAACTATGAAACTATGAAACTATGAAGACCTGTTAAGGGTGTTGTGGAGTGCCACACACTATGAGCACTCTTGGGTGTGAAAACACTTGCATATGATTCACAAGATAACCAAGAGATTTTACATGGGATCCCACAACTGCACAAAGATCCTGACATGCTGTGGTCTTTTTGTGTTTCTTGCAACAGAAGAATTGTTCTAATTTCCTGTAGTTAAAAAAAAAAAGCAAAAGCTAAGAGCTTGCTTTAGGGGTGCTATGAGTCTAAAATGGTTGAGAACCACTCTCTTAACTGTCTCAATTCAGGAAAAATACCTGGCTAGGCATTGTGGAGAGCTCAGTGGAAACAATCACCGATGTCCAGCTACACTCAAAATAAATATATAAAGATATGGTTATGAGTAAGGCATGCAGCCAAACTTCCAAAGTTTTCTTGAAATCTTGCCAACCCAAAATTGATATTTATTTGGAACTGCTTTTGTGGTGTGTGCTATAATGGACAAAATGTTAACATTTGTATATTTCCATATTGTTTGTTTTTTTAAGCTCTTCTAATTTTTTCAGCATATACTTATTAACCAGTGTAGACAGAATGTCTAGTCAAGAAGGTGCTGTGCATTTTAGATAGGTATGTCTAGAAGTAAATAATGCAAACTGATGTGACCATTCTCTTTTTATGGATAGCTATATTTCACTGTTCAAACAAAAGAAAAATAGTCTGTGGTCTGAAATGCTAAAGAACGGAGTTATTAGCTGTTCGCTTGCATTTCTGTGCTATGTCACTTGCATGGTCTGTGCTTGCATTTCCTGTTGGTAAAGGGGAGATTAAACTACTGGTTGTTCCACCCTTTGATTTCTTCAAGGCAGAAACCTCTTGGATTATGTCTATATAGACGAAGCCAATGCCATGCTAAAACATATTCTGGTGCATCTATAAACACTTGTCTTCTGAAATGGAAATAATACAAACATGTATGTGTGGCACAGCACATGATTAATAGGGTGTGCTTCTCAGTCAGGGTATACTGACCTTAATACTACACCACACTAGTTCAGCTAGGAAGTTTCAAGTTTGTGCCTAACATACACAGACTCAGAATATTGTCTTTCAGCAGGGTGTGCCATGCAGACATACCCTAACTATATATTCACATAGTGTCCAGCATAAGAGGGCTACTAGGAACTTAAACATAATATTTAGACTTCACAATGCACTCAATACATACATCAAAATATTTTGCAAATATGGGTGAAAAAAAACTTTATTCCAATTCTATAGGAAGGGAAACAGAGGCACTGAGAAATTAAGTGCTTTGCAAAGATTACAGTTAGTCCAGCTGTGATGATTGACCTGTTTTACTGTTGTTCGGATATTATATGTTGAAAGTGTTTCTTTGGATGGCTTTTGCTCTGGCAGGAGAAGGGTTAATAGCTGGATTTCAACGGGGCTGGTTGTGGCCTGGCTAATTGCAGTCTGCCTTCTGGATGGTACTACAAGGATGCAGAAATCTGGCTGTTTCTGGAAGCTGTACTGGCAGAAGGAGATACCAGTGTGGGAGCTAGAGTGGACACATGCGTGTACGTGCTTGAATGACTGTCTGTCTGCCAGCCTGCAGCCTACTGGGCTAGGGACAGAAGCTGCCATAAACCAGTTTAAGTCATTAGAAACTTGTTTAAACTAGTTTAAACTTAAACAGAACAGAAGGTCAGTGCACAAAACAACAGTTTCAAAATAGTTGTTTTAAGATGAACCTGGTTGAATACAGTATCAGACTTAACTGATTTGGTCAATCTGGTTTATGAAACTTCTGTCCCAAACCCCTTCCTGGTTCGAGGTAAATCAGAGTCCCCCAGCATGCCTTCAGCCCTGGGCTGTGCTGAGCTGTCTGCTTCAGCAGAGCAGGGCTGGCTGGGCCCCTGTGATCCCTACCTGGAGCAGAGGGCTGGCTGACAAGGGTGGGGGGGAAACCCAGTCTGCAGAGAGGGAGACTGTCCCCATCTAGGCAAGCCGCCAGCTAGGGTTAAACACCCCTTCCCCCCGGTAAAACTTACTGCTGGCTGTAACTGTGAACTATAAATCCTAGAGGGGCCTGGAAGAAGGAAGAAGTGATAAGCAACCTTGCAGAGTCCTGCTGCTGTAAGTCTGTATTGCAAATCTCAGAGACCTCAGGGGCAGCATGAAGAGGAAGTGAACACAGCCAGAGATCCCTGCTCTAGCATTCCCTGTCTTCTGGCATGATCCACTGCTGGTATGTAGCTGTATTTGCTGAGTCAAAGGTAAAATGTCCATTCACTTCTGTTTCAGTTTAATCTGTGCAGTTTAGACTAATTTGCAATGACTGAATTGATTTGGCCTTGGGCTTTTTGACTGTCTGTACTTAGCTAGAGTCTATGCAAACCTGCTGGTGTAAAGACCCAGAGACTGGAGATGGAGAGAGTATACCATAGGGGCAGTAACTGAAAAGACTGGGGCAGAGGCAGCCTGTGGAAGGAAGCAGAGACTCTGCGGATAAGGAGTTTGTTACAGAGACAGTGAGGATTCCTGTCTACCACTGGAGCTAACTGAGGACTATAAAGTAAACCCTAGTCAGGGGTGAGAGTGAAAAGTGTTAGGAGATATTATATTTAAAACTTTTATGTTATATTCTGTCTTCCCCAGTTTCCTTGTAGTATTTTTCCTAATTATTAGAGGTTGCTTTTTTTCTTTTTTTAATAAATCCCTAAATTTAACCATCTTGTAATTGAGTTTGTATCCTCATGACTTTTGCAGAGTTGGGGTCCTGTCACACCAGTCCTTAGCTTGGTTTACTGCCCAACTCTTGTCCCTCCCACACCCTCTTCTGAAAAGTAAGACCATCTTTCACCCATTTTTTCATGTTTCAGAGTTACTTAGTTCACCTTCAATTAAAGCACTCACTTAGTGCCTATGCACAAACTTGAACTGAACACAGTATTTTTAATGAAGCATCCTGCACTGCCAGATATTCTGGAAATCTAAGACCATCTGTTTTCCTAGTTCATACATAGCTGATTATCTGCTTAAGTATTAATTAGGAAGACGTTAACTGTTGTGATAGCATAATTATTGACATTTGTCTTATATGGGGGGGGTTTTTGTTAAAAATGTTGTCCAAAAACATACAGTTATTAAATGAGAAGCTGTCTCTGTGGAGATTAGGATGTGCTACCTTCGTTCATGGAATGAAACTTAGTAGCATCAAATCTTGCCTTTCATGGACTGAGGCATCTGAAATAAGACCCTTGTGTAGTTCTTTCTTTTATGCATGGTATCTTCCTCAAACTTGTGAAAGATAAAATTGCCTGGGTGTAATTGTCACTGCAGAGACAAAGAAGAATAACAAAATGGCATAGAATGAACTTGAAACCATAGCTTTTCAAGGATCACTGAATGAAACGTTTCATTGTTGTCTCCTTATAGCTGTATTTGTTTTAATTTTTTAAAAAAATGCAAGACATGTCCAGGCATTCATAAATATGTAATTCACTCTTTATAAACATACTAAAATTAAGATTTCTTTCTTTCTTTCTTTTTTCTTTTTTTAATAGTCACCAACTTGGAGGGTACTATAGTAAATTATCAATTTATGCAAGATGCTTTCCCGTCACCAGTGAATCCGAAAAATTTACTCAAGGGATCCTACGCATCTCAAATGACTTTGGGATGGTGTCTTTCATCTTGTAATCATTCTTTCAAGAGTCATGGCTTCATAGTGTGAAAGTTGTTTGGTTGCCTATAGGTACGAAATTAGTTTATTTGATCACAAACAAAACATCCCCTTTCCCCCACTAAAACGTCTCACATGGCAATGATATGCACTTTTTTCAGCCTTCTTTCCAGAATGCAGAGATGAAAATTATTCCTAGAAGGTATCTTCCAGATCATGTTTGATGAGAAGCAGGGAAACATGCACATTTGTAATGCATATAAATAACTGTACTCCAGAAAAAGGAGCATATAAGCTTTTATGTCTGTCAATGAAATATGACTCCTGTGCAAAAAAGTCATTTACAAATTAAAGAGAAAATTATTAATATAAGACTAAAAATTAAGGAAATTCCAAAGGCCTCCCCCATAACATTTTTAACAAAAAATACAAGCATCCTGTAGAACGTGTCAGATTTCACTGCTAAGTAAATGTATTTAGCAAAAGTAACCTATCCTATGTGTTCAGTATCTGAGGTACTAATTAATAGTCCTATAAAATGAGTATGTGCTGACAGTAGGCTACACCACAATACATTTCCATGATGTAACTCTTTATCATCATGAGGATACTGGAAGAAAGCAAATAAAATATTCACACCATGGTGCATACATATTATACACGTAAATATAACACAAACCTTTATAGGCAATTCAGTTTCATATGTAACATTAGTTTTAGTCTTTCAGAAGTCTGAATACTATTTTGAAAATACTACTTTTCACAATTAGCAGGTATTCGGAACTGAAGCAAGCACTGAAAAGACACAGGATTTGTTGTTATCCCCAACAGTTGCCATCTCATGACATATTTCTCTCATCTCTGGAAATGTGATGTTTTTTCTCAAAGCTTCAAGCTCCAGAGGTCATTTAGTTTGGAAAGAATTGGAGTCACCAGGTAAAATGTCATGGTTACAGAAGAGAGTGTGAAAAGATGAACATTGAAGGCTCAGTAGAGAGATGTCAAAAAAGAACCCCAAATTTGTTGTTTCTGGATGGTAATGCTAATGTTTTGTTTCTGTAGCTAATTATAATGTCATTGAATGGTGGAAGAAAGCAGTATTGTAACTAAGGCAGGGTGGCTGGGGCAGCAGCCCTGGTTGGGAACTTAAGGGTGGGATGGTACAGGAACAGAAGAAGAACAACAGGTGCTGCTGCTGCCAACTGGCCACATCATGGGAACTGCCCCCTGCGTTACTGCTGCCCTGAGTATCAATATGCCTGGTTATGCTTCCAGAAGAAAGTACTCCATACAGTTGGCTCAAGACTTGCCATACTGGGAGGAAATATTCCCCACCCTCTAAACAAATGAGAAAACATGCTTCTGGGTTGGTACTACAGCCAACGGTATGCCAATAATTCATTTTTCAGTTCAGTAGGTTAACCAAGAAGTTGCTTCTGAGCCTAACAGATCTTACGATGACAGGCTGAGAGCCATGGGACTCTTTAGCCTGGAAAAGTGCAGGCTCAGGGGTGATCTGATGGCCACCTATAAGTTTATCAGGGGTGACCACCAGGATCTGGGGGAACGTCTCTTTCACCAGAGCGCCCCAAGGGATGATGAGGTCGAACAGTCACAAACTCCTGCAAGACCGTTTCAGGCTGGACATAAGGAAGAATTTCTTTACTGTCCGAGCCCCCAAGGTCTGGAACAGTCTGCCAGTGGAGGTGGTTCAAGCACCTACATTGAACACCTTCAAGAGTAAATTGGATGCTTATCTTGCTGGGATCCTATGACCCCAGCTGACTTCCTGCCCTTTGGGCAGGGGGCTGGACTCAATGATCTCCCGAGGTCCCTTCCAGCTCTAATGTCTATGAAATCTATGAAATCTAAAATGAAATATGAAGAAGAATTAATTTAGAGCTGACAGAAGGATTTACTTCAGGCTGAAAGTAAGAGTCAAGAACTATCATGCACCAAAGTACCATTTAGGCATCTTAGGTGCTTACATTATTAAATAACATCCTGTTTGACCCCTCCAAAACACCCAACTTCCATCTGGGTATCTACATTCCTTAAATTTCTTCTGGATGACCCTGTCTTTAGCTAAGAAACTCATAGATTTCATAGACATCAGGGCTGGAAGGGACCTCGAGAGATCATCGAGTCCAGCCCCCTGCCCAAAGGGCAGGAAGTCAGCTGGGGTCATAGGATCCCAGTAAGATAAGCATCCAATTTACTCTTGAAGGTGTTCAATGTAGGTGCTTGAACCACCTCCGCTGGCAGACTGTTCTAGACCTTGGGGGCTCGGACATAAAGAAATTCTTCCTTATGTCCAGCCTGAAACTGTCTTGCAGGAGTTTGTCTCCGTTCGACCTAGTCATCCCTTGGGGCGCTCTGGTGAACAAACGTTCCCCCAGATCCTGGTGGTCACCCCTGATAAACTTATAGGTGGCCATCAGATCACCCCTGAGCCTACACTTTTCCAGGCTAAAGAGTCCCATGTCCCTCAGCCTATCACCGTAAGATCAGTCTTCCTGACCTCTGATCATGTGTGTGGCTCTCGTCTGGACTCTCTCAAACTTCTCCACATCCTTTTTGAATTGTGGAGCCCAAAACTGGATGCAGTACTCCAGCTGCGGCCTCACCAAAGCTGAGTACAAGGGCAGAATGATGTCCCGGGATTTGCTCGAGAAGCATCTATGGATGCAAGCCAGCGTTTTGGTCACTTTACTAGCCGTAGCATCGCATTGCAGCCTCATGTTCATCTTGCGGTCAATGATGACCCCCAAGTCTCTTTCTTCTGTAGTGCTATCCAATGTAGCACTGCCGAGCCTATAAGGATGCTGCAGGTTTTTCCTCCCAAGGTGGAGAACCTTGCATTTTTCGGTGTTAAACACCATGAGGTTCTCGTCTGCCCATTTGCTGAGCTTGTCCAGGTCAGCCTGGATCAGCCGCCTACCTTCTGGCATGGATGCTTTGCCCCAAAGTTTGGTGTCATCGGCGAACTTGGCCAGTCCACTCCTGATTCCAATGTCCACATCATTAATGAAGATGTTGAACAGGATGGGTCCAAGGACAGAGCCTTGAGGGACCCCACTGCTCACAGGGCACCACGATGAGTGACTGCCATCAATTACAACCCTCTGGGTCTCACCATGGAGCCAATTTCCCAGCCAGCGGATTGTGGTGGAGCCAAGGCCACAACTGGCCAGTTTGGCCAAGAGGTGATCATGGGATACCAGATCAAAAGCTTTTTTGAAGTCAAGATATATGACATCAATCTCTTCCTCATCCAGGTGATAGGTCACTTGGTCATAGAAGGAAATGAGATTGGTCAAACAAGACCTACCCATAACAAACCCATGCTGGCTATCCCTTTGGATGTTAGCCTGGGCCAGTCCCTCAAGGATGGCCTCCTTAATAAACTTTTCTAAGATCTTCCCCAGGATAGAAGTCAGGCTAATGGGCCTGTAGTTAGCTGGATCCACTCTCCTCCCTTTCTTGAAGATCGGCACCACATTGGCCTTCTTCCAGTCTTCGGGCACTACACCAGAGCGCCAGGAGTTTTCAAAGATCCGTGCCAGGGGCTGGGCTATGATGCTCGCCAGCTCCTTGAGTACCCTGGGGTGCAGATTGCCAGGGCCGGCTGACTTGAAGGTATCCAGCTTCTCAAGATGTTCCTTCACGAGGTCAGCATTGATGGAGGGTAGGGGATCCCCATCACTCGGATCTCCCTGTCCCATAGCAGGCATGGGCGTCCCATGGGACTGATGAAAGACTGATGCAAAGTACCTATTTAATAGGTTGGCTTTTTCCTGGGCGTCAGGTGTCATTTGCCCCATCTGGTTTAGCAGGGGTCCAACATTGCCCTTGCTTTTCCTCCGGCTCCCCACATATCTGAAAAAGGACTTTTTGTTGTCCTTGATGCTTGAAGCTAGTTGGAGTTCAGTTGCAGCCTTGGCTTTCCTGGTTTGCTCCCTGCAGGACCATACCAGTGCAGAATAATCCTCCTTGGAGGTGAATCCCGTCCTCCATCCTTTGTAGGCTTTCCTTTTTAGCCGTAGGAGGTCCGCTAGGTTCCTGGAGAGCCAGGAGGGCTGCTGTGCCTTCTTGCTGCCTTTCCTCCATGTTGGAATAGATTTAGCTTGTGCATTGAGGATTGCTTCCTTGAGAAGCAACCACTCTTCTTGAACTCCCCTCTCCCTGGGGTCATGGTACCTAAGGGCCTGACCGACAAGCATCTTGAGCATGTCAAAGTCTCTATAACCTTCTTTGTGTCTAGCCTTGTCCACATGACCATGTTCAGAAGGAGTCTAAGTTGGCAAACAAGAGATCTAACTCTTCTTTCACTTCCTTCCAATCCTATCTTGCATACGTTCTGTGCACCACTTCAGACGTGCACATATAGAAAAGAATCACCGGCTTGAAAATTTTGTCCAATATCCAAATGGTTAAAATATTTGGCCAGGAAGTAACAGACTCAGGTTCTAATTCCTCCCATTGGTTTAAACTCATATCTTCCACTTAAATAACGGGGTCCCAACAGCAAGGCCACAGGCTAGGTAGAGATCACTTCTACCCTTTTGTTGAACGTGGGCCACAGGCAGACCTAGTCAGTCAGAGAGTAGTATCTGAGGTCCAGAAGGAAGGGAGACAAGAATAGGAATGACTTTGTGGCACAGTGATGTTGTACTGCCGTGGGGTATGGGAGCCCTATGTTCTTACACCTGCTCCCACTGCTGGTTGTCCTTATTACTCAATGGACATTTAATGCAAAATATAAAAATCATCCTGATATCAGGTACTGAAATACAAAGTTGACAGCTTTTCCTAGATGTTCCAACTACTAGGCTACCAGGTCAAACTTGTTCTTGAATAGGAATAGTATTAGGATTGCCCTTGGGAGGCAGCCAGGTGGCCTCCTACCTGGGTGGGAGAGCTATGAGCCTCTGGAGGATGGAGCAGGATTAAGTTTTAGGGTGCATCAGCCTTCCCCACTGAGATGATGGAAACTTAGGTAAAACAAAGGGATATAAGAACATGAGTCTTCCTGAGAGAGGTGCGTAAATTTGTAGCAAGTGGCAAGCTATGTCAGCAGAATGTTAGAGGTATGCTAAAATTTTGACCTTAAAAGTTGAATATCAAAGCCAAATCATTCAACCTTTTAATTTGTTTCTATCTCTGTTATCCAAAACCAGTAGGTGAATTTGACCCAAATCAGTTAATAGATTTAGTTAATCAACAGTTTTGTGGTGAATAAACTATTTGTATGCAAAAGCTTTGCCCATCCCTACTGCTAGCTTGAATCTCTTATGGAGAGGAGTCCTAAACTTAACAAGTTGAAACTCGGGGATTCTGACATAGATTTTCCAATCCTTGTAGATGACTTGACTCATGGGTTTCACTTTTCTATCATTTTGCCTTCTCGTGACAGATTTAGATTTAGATGTTTATCTTCAGGTATTTTTCACTCCCTTTCACAATAAAATGGGCAATATATCTTACAGAGGTTAAATAACTATAAAGTAAGTTTGTGATTTACATACTTGACTCTTCAAGTACAATGGCTACTTAACTACTATATAGCCTTAGAGTAACTGCTTGCTAACTTCTCTTCCCCAAACTACAGCTCCATTATACTGTATAAAGCCCAAAGGTTGCATGGTAATTGATTTTTTCAAAGGCTTGATAATTTCCACAATATGTAATTACAGTGGAATAAGTTCCATTTAATGCATTGCGTTATTTCCCCCACCCCCTGTATTTTCATTATTGAGCACATTGTGGGATGACTGCAGCCTTTTGATATTGATGTGAATAATAAATAAAAGTAATAGAATTTTACATATACTTTGTACGTGTGTCAATGATGACACAACATGAACAGCAGAAAAGACTCATGTCTTCCTTTGGCACCAAATGTTGTCATGTGTTGTGCTTCTAGTTGCAGAACTATTGAAAGTAGTGCTGCCTATGGTTTAGTTTTCTACTATGAATATTACGGGAGCTGTGATTTGTTTTTAACCAAAATATTTTTGCCAATACAGCACATTTGTATCAGTACATGCCTTATGTGCCTACAATCTACCTGTCTTCCTATCAAGGAAAACATGTATTAGCATAAAGTCTATTTTAACAGTTTTAGTATTTCTATCCCTTTTATAAAGGTAATAAAATTGTATCCACAACTGGGGGGAAAGGGACTCTAACTGTATAACTCTGTAGCACAGGCAAGGTCTCTTGAGTACTCCTGGTTTAAATGAACCCATTGATATGAATGGAGCAGTTGAGTGACCTATTTATTATTGAAGGGGCTACGCTTTGGTCTACATCGGGGGTCATGAGCTTATGGCACACATACCAAAGGTAGCAAGTGAAATGATTTTGGTTGGCAGTCATACGCAGAGGAAGAAAAAAATTTGGAGGTGGGGCTGAGCTTGCACACGTATGCCCCCCCTCCCCCTAGGTGAGAAGGTTTGCAGGTGAAGGGGCAAGAGGAGGGGAAAGGGCTATGGTGGGAATGGTGTTGCCTGGTGCTGGCATTGCCTGATGCCACACTGGCTCCAGCAGGTGCTGTACTGGCACTGGCTTTCTCTATACCCCTGGACCCGGCCCCAGCCCTGTGCTACCTGGGGGGGCCCGGAACCAGGGGCTTGAGCAGGGCCAGCCTACTGGGCTGGAGGGGACGGAGCCCCTGGGACCCCCATGCCCACCTGAGTAGGCCCTGCACAGTGGGGGCAGGTGGAGCATGGCATGGGACAAAGCCGTGGCTCATCCTGGGGACATGGGGAAAGGCAGTGGCTCCCACCACTGCACACAGGCTGGGAGGCATAGGGGGCATGTTCCCCTAGATTTGCAATAGCATGGCAAGATACCACTATGGGCTGTTGATGGGGCAGTGCTGGGCTCTTCCTGGTTGGGGGGTGGGCACGCTGTGCTCCAGGCAAGTGGTGGTAGCACTGGGAGCGGGGAAGGGTGGGCTATGGCAAATCTTGGGGTGGCTGAGTTCCCCCATCTCCCTCTAGCCCCTTCCTAGTGCTGCTGCCACCCACAAAATGTATTACTGGCATGCGAAACCTTAATTAGAGTGAATAAATGAAGACTTGGCACACCACTTCTGAAAAGTTGCCGACCCCAGTCAACATGCTACCTCTGTAAAAAATTTAAGTACATATTTATATTTATATGAATTTATATTTCATTCCTATAGAAATTAGGACTGTGAGAAACAGCACCATTTCATTTCAACTTCCATTTTGAGATGATAGCCCCCTCTAATGCCATACAGCCTGCCAAGTTTCCAGGAGATAGATGCAGGGGTTTCTGGGAAACTGCACCTCAGGGTGCTAACAAGCAAAACTCATGACATGGGTGACTGTGTGTGTGTGTGCATGTGTGTGTGTGCGCGCATGTATGTTAAGGTGTGCTCTTGCTGGCACTGGGGCCTCTACACAATATGATAATTTGATAATGTGCCCCAGTGAGGGCTCCTCTTCCCCTACATCCTTAGTCCAGTCCAGTCCACCACTTTAAATGACGACAGGTAAAATAATAGCTTAGTGAGCACTAGCACAGTAGCACCAGCAGCATCTCATGCAGCCAAACTGTAACAGAGGCTTTCTTTCCTCTCCTGCAGTAGCTTCTTCTCCAGAAGCTACAAGAGAATTGTCCTTGCCGGCGCCAGCCCTGGGACTTAGATGTGCCTATGGCCCTGCCTCTTTCCAGTCAGCTGACTGGAGACAGGTGCTAGGGGTGCTGGTCTAAAGACATAGCACTGACAGACAAGGTCCTTTCCTTTGGGTCAATCTTTTAGGAAACCAACTAAATAGTTACTAGGTCTATGCGAGTAGGGAAGTATTCGATTCGGATTTGGATTTAACCAACTCAGAGGACAGAGATTCGATTTGGAATTTCAGATCACTGTTTCAAATTGATTCGGCTCAATCAGCTTTGGAAGATTCAGCTCCTATTCAGAGAGATTCGCAGATTCGGCCATAGACAATAATAAGGGATCACTGAAATACCAATAACTTTGTCATTTTATGGCTCATTTGGATAAAAATTGCAGGGATGGTAACCCCTTCTGAGGGAATGAAGCCTGTCAAGCATCATGGACATGGGTACAAGGATTTCTGGGAGGCTGCACCTCAAATTCGCGGAAGCAAAACTCGTGATACAGGTGACACTGTATGTGTGTGTGTGTTATGGTGCTGTGGGGTGAAAACTGCATGCATGCTAGCCTTTGCTGAGGCCATGAAGCCTGTTATGTTTCAAGGAGATAGGTGAAGAGGTTTCTGGGAAACTGCATCTTAAGCTGTTGACAAGCAAAACTCCCTGACATGGTGACACTGTGTGTGTGTGTGTGTGTGTGTGTGTGTGTGTGTGAAGATGTATCCTCACTGGCACTGGGGCCTCCACACAACACCATAGTGTGCCCCAATGAGGCCTCCTCCTTCCCTACGGCCTCAACCTGATCCACCACTTTAAATGACAGTAGGTAGTGAGCAGTGCACTACAGCGCAGTAGCACCAGCAGCATCTCAGGTAGCCAAACTGTCACAGACTAGAGCCTTTCTTTTCTGCAAGACCCTTTCAAGCTGCAGGAGCTTGTTTTCCAGCACCCATGAGAGAACTCACTCTGCCAGCTCCAGACCTGGGGATTAGATATGCCCAGGGCCCTGCCTCCTTCTGGTCAGTTGACTGGGGACAGGTGCTAGGGGTGTTGGTCTAAGGACACGGCACTAGCAGACAAGGTCATTTGGGTCAATGTGGTATCTTTTAGTAGACCAACTGAATAGAAAAGAAATATATCTTAGCAAGGTTTTGGGTTGAAAAACCCTTTGTCAGGCTGAGGAAGCACCTGCAGTTGGGTGTGTGTGTGTGTGTGTGTATGCTGTTCCTGGATGAAAAGAATAGTAAAGAAGCCAGAAGCTGGCATGCAATGCAGGCAAGAAAGTCAGTCAGTGAAAGTGGAAATGGAGGCATCATTGGGTGAGGGACAGGCTGTGGTAGGGGAGAAGGAGGATGTAGCAGTGCAGGTAAAAGTGGAGAGTTACCTGGGGAGTTGCATGTCTAGCAAGTTGTAGTGCGACAGAATTCCAATGTCTATATCAAGTCTATGAGTTTCTGTACCTAGGAGGCTGACGAAGTGAAGTTCATAGGCCTGGCTCTGCGAAGTGGTTTGTAAATTCAAACAAGCACTGAACCTTGCTAACCTAACCTCATCACCAGAAGCCAACTTCTTACAGCTCAAAACACAAAACCTACCAACAATGTCTAGTACTCCCAAAAACTGAACACCAGAATCTATCAAAGAGAAAACTACCCAACTACCTGTGGGGGCACATTTCTCATAAAGAAACCACTCTGTCTCCAGTCTCTCAAGCCTCATCCTGAAAGGGAAATTACAAACTTTTCACAGCTGGGCATATGAACTTCATTTCATCAACCTCCTAGGTACAGAAACTCATGGACTCAATATAGACAATGGAATTCTGACACACTGCAACCTGCCGGACATCTGCCTCCCCAGGTACCTCTCCACTTTAACCTGTGCTGTTATATCCCTTGTCCCCACCCCTCACCCCAGTCTGTCCTTCACCCTCTTACACCTCCATTTCCATTTTCACCAACTAGCTTTCTTGCCTGCATTGCCTGCCAGCCTCTGGCTTCTTTAATATTCCTTCCGTCCAAGAACAACACACTCACACCAACTTCAGGTGCTTCCTCAGTCTGACAAAGGGTTTTTCAACCCCAAAACTGGCATCCCAGACAGCTAAGCTGAGTTTACCTGGAACCTCAGAACTCCACTACAACCAGCAAGCCTCAGGTCTGGGCTTTCCCCAGCCAGGACTCTGTGCATGCACATGGTAGCTGGAGATTATAGCACCTCCTACCAACCTTTCACCAGGGGAATCCTTGATCCTGGCATTTCCTGGGGCTGCTGCACCACCAGTAGTCCCACCAGGCATCCTTGACCCTGGCAGAGTGGAGTTTTAGTGGTCATACCCATGACCTGGGGCATGCTTCTTCCCCATAGCCCCAGCTCATACCTCCAAATTTGTCCTGGCATGGAAACTCAGCAGGGATATATTCTTTCCCTGCTGGCTGGTAATGCAGTGAGTGCCCCCTCCAGTTCTGAGAGCAGGACATTAACTGGTTAAAAAAAATAAAATGGAAATGGGTGCAGATGGAGTGAGGAGGGTGGCACCCACTCGATCTTCAGGTGGTGCTTGGAGAACCCCAGCAATGGGAGGTTCACCTTGAGGAACACCAGCTGCTCCACCAAATCAAAATCCAAGGAGGTACGGTGGGGTGTCATAACATCCGCAGCCATGCTGAACACTCTGTTGCTCGGAACATTGGTTGGTGGACAGGACAGGTGCTCCTGGGCAACTGTGGCCAGATCCTGCCATATCTGGCTGCAGCTCACGCAGTAGGCCCAGGGGTTTCAATCTGGCAGCTCCATGTCCTTGGTGAGATGGATAGCGCTGAGGCTTTGGTGGCTACCTGCCCAAGGCTGGGGTCTGGTATGTCTGGAGCCCAGCATTAAGCCATGCCCTTGGCCCACATTGGCAATGGAGGAGACCAGCTGGTGCCAGTGGTGGTGCTAGTGCTGGGAGTGCTGGCATAGGAAAGTGGATCCCCCTCACCCACATCACCTCACCTCTGCCCTTCTGCCTCCCTTGCTGTAACTAGCACCTGCATCCAGTGATCAAGGGTTTTGGTGTTGCCAGTACACATGCTCCTCTTCACCCTTGGGTCACACATGCCTGCCAGCATGTGGACCATACTGGACTGCAAGGAATCCAGCTGTCTCCTGATGATCTCCTTCAGCTGCTTCACCAGTGCTTTTATGTCTGGTGATAGTGGCTTGCCCCAGCTAGGAGCATTGATCCCCTGGAACTTCTCCATTTGGTTCTCAAATTCCCTCACTACAGGGATCACCTATCTAAGAAGGGTATCACCAGTGTTGAGGCCCTCAATGGCCTCAGGGAATGGCTTGAGGACCACCAAGATCTGGGAGCTGGTATCCCACTCAGCTCTGTTAAGGGGACTGCTGATCCCAATCTCCCTGAGCAAGGCCATCCCATGGATGGCATTCTGTTGCTGCACCAGCCTCTTGAGCATCAGGTATGTGGAGTTCCACTGAGTCTCCACATCCTGCATGATTTTGTGCTGCAAGATGTTCAACTCTGCTTGTCCCACACCATCTTGCCCCCCTCGATGCTCCAGTGGAAGTAGCCCACCACCTTCCTTCATTTTGAAATGAACTTGCTGGTGGTGCTGGCACTATCACTGGCAGCCCTGTGCCCCTCCAAGGTATCCATGACTAGGAGATGGAACTTCTGTGCCACACAGGAGATGCCAACAAATTTGGCATTATGGACCACCTTGACCATATTGGCCCCATTGTCGGTGACCATGAAACAATGGGTGAGCTTGCTCTGCCCAACTAGCCACCAGTGCACAAAGCAGTTCATGACCCCCATGATCTCCGTTGCTGTGTGGGACTCATGCATCACCTCAGCTTGAAGGAGAGCCCACTGACGGCCTGATTAGTTGCATCAGTGCCCTGTAAGGTGATCTTCACTTTGATTGCTCCAGATGTCCAAGGTGAAGTGTAAGGCCATCTTTGCATGGCTCCTCCCTCAAGTACTCCCTGCATGCCTCATACAGGGAGGTCACCACTGTCTTGCTGGAGGTGATGCATGTGGACACTTGGTAGTATGGGACCACGAGTGCCATGAGCCATCTGAACCCTGGCTGCTCAACTAAGGAGAAGAGCTGTCCATTCAGAGAAAGCATCTCCCCAGTGCTCTGGATCATTTCCCTTACCCTTGCAACACACCCCTCTTTGTGTCCACCTTTTTCCCACTGGTTCAGAGTGGCCTGCCTCTGCTTTGGGGGGATGAGGGCTTTGAAGTGAGAGTGAGACTTTCCTTTGGGCACTGCCCCACTGGTGCCTTCCTATATAAATTCTATAGTGTAATATCCAATATAATTATGAAATTGTAAAACATAAATCAATTAATATTAAAATAAAAGGGTCTAGAAAGAAAGCAAAAGGTATTTTGGAATCCCACTTGCTAGGCTAGCAAGTAGGAAATCAAATCAATGGTAGTAGTAGCCATTGTTGACCAACACACCTGAGTTGCTGGAAGATAGCTCAGTAATTGTCAGACCCTAAGGCAGAAATCAGGCCAGTACAAATAATGCAGCCTTTTACGTTGTTTTTCCATCCCTCCCCCAGAGCACTGGGATTGGAAGGAACCTCAGAGAAGGATGACCGTCACTGGCTAGCTACACAGCCAATATGAGAGCAGTTCTTCCCCCGCTCTTCCCTGTTCCTCTCCTTACTTTCTCTTTCCCTACAGGCAACCCCAGCTTGAGCTTTGAAACTTGAAACACTTCAAGACTTTTGCAACATTTCAACTGCCCTCCTTTTGTTTTGTGCCTGTTTTGAAGCCCTTCATTTTGTTTTGATTTCACTGGTTCAAGCTTAAAATGAGTCGAAACAGCATCAAAACGAAACAGATGGTGAAATTTCTCACAGCCCTAATAGAAATATTCTCTCTCAAAAGAAAAGTAATTCTGACTTGTAGTATCTCTCAAAATTTACACTTAAAAGACTTTTTTCCATCTGATTTGTCATAATGAAACATTTAATATTTTCCTTGAAAAACCTAGAGAGCAAGCAAAAAGTTGTGATAAGTTGCACTAAAATCTTTGAGTCAATCATCATAATATATTTCCCCTTTCATCATCTTCCATCAAGTGAGAATGTTTTAATCTGCAGTATAGATGAAGGTGTTTCTTTCTTTTTAACCACTATTACCCAGCTTATGATCATGATTATTGTTGGAAGAGTCTATAATTATAAAGATTAATTTGTAGTCAGAGCAATAGAGGTACATATCTTCACATTAGCAGTGAATCCAAAAGGCTGAAGCTTTCAAATGGAGCAATGAGATCAGAAAAATCACAGTGCGTATTCCAGAAAGTATAAAAGTCCAGGCAAGAATATGAATTTTTTTTGGTCATTAGGAATCTTTTGTGCTGATATCTAAAAATGTTAATGAGTCATCTTCTTCATCAGAACATCTCTTTAAGTCTGTAAAAAAGCCTTTAAGTGCTAATTAAGAAAAAACCCATCAAAAATCAAATTAGGAACAATTAGTACTCACTCTCACTACCAAGGAAAAAGAAAAGAGAAAAAAAATTGTTAGTGACATGGAGACATTAAGCTAGGGTGCTTTACTTGAGATGTAAATGACTATTAAAGCTCTTCCATGCACACGATCTTAAAAACCAAGTTACATTTTTCCTTTTGTGAAAATACATCTTTATTCAAATACAGAGACCTAAAGATCATCTGACAAACTGCTAATGACATAGATCACAAGGCTTATCACATATATTGTCATGTGGTTAACAATATAATCAAATCAGTAATGTGGGCCTAGAAACAGATTTGTAGTCTATTTTATAATTTCCCACAGAAGGTATCATTATATTTCTGTTCATTATATTGCTCACATGATGTCTCTCTAGCAACAGAGTACATAACTCCTATTCTTATGAAGCCACCAGGCCTTGCTTCAGACCTAGGCTCCAGCTGTACCTCTCCATCAACACAGACAACATGACTGCTGCACCAAACAACAGGGATTATACCATCTGAGGTTCATTCATTCACCTGATCTTGAACCAGCTCCGCTGTCACCTGCCTTATATTTATCTGACATAAAGTCTGCAGGGACACAAAAGCCTGTGGAACAATGCTTTAACCTCCCTAGCCATTCCATTACCAACCTCTGAAGAGTTGTTTTTAAACACCATAACTTAAAAAAACAACCTCGAACACAAAATTGTGGAACAGGAAATCATCCACTGACTGAATTGTATTAAATATGGTCTCAACAGATACTGGATTCTTATTCCATGACCTGGACCAGCTTTTATAACCCTTACGTTTTTCAGTGAGTTAATAGCTTTATTTATTCTTTTTGAGCTCTTTAATGCACCTTCACCTCTCTCAGCAGTGCACACTCCCCCTAACGTTTCTTTCTCTTTTCTCAGTCCTTTTAATCCAAATGTATTTATTCCTTTCTCTTTGGTATCCTTACTGTCCGCAAGTCCACTTCATTACATCTGACAAAGTAGATGGTCACTGATGAAAGCTCATGTGAATGAGTTAAGTTTCTAAGGTACCACTGTGCATGCCTTCTGCCTCTCTCTCTTCATAAGACTACATGGACTTTTTGGTTTTGTCTATCTTTGCCTCTTTGTGATGCTGTACTCATATTGCCAGATGATGTCATTCGGTGTCTTCATGACAGGAGCATAACTCTTTTTGAACCTGCAGTAGTAGCTACTAAATCCTAGAAATCCTAAATTCTTGATCTCTCTGTAATTGCATGGGCCAGGTCACATGGCAAAACCTTAATTTTATTATAATCTATACTTATACTTTCTGGAAATGTTGTTACCTATTTGTGTGAAGTTCTGCAAAACTAGCAGTTGTCCTTTATAACTTTAGTTCACTGACTTCTTCCAAGTGTAACACTTTCAGCAACTTTTCTGCAGTCTTCTCCTAATTCATTTTAAATTTAATCAGGTCATCCAAATAGAATAATGTCTGTAGTAAGTTCATATCTCCCACTGTTTTCTCCAGCATTTGACGAAATGTTAAAGATGCTCCAACTATGCCTTGAGGTATGTCTTCTGACTGATAGAAGCCCAAGGGGCTGATGAAAACTGTCTCTCTCATATTGTCTCGCCCCAGTGGAGTTTAGTAATGTTAACTTCAAAGGTCCAGTGCTAAAAAACACACTGCCTTCCTATGTTCCTTGACAAAAATGTCAAAACATCTTCTGCCTGAAGCTTTGTGTCCTGAACAACTAAAATGCACCAACTGAAGGTCAAGAATTTATACTAGAGCTAGCAACAGTGAGGATTCCTGCTCAATTTGAGATTTGGAGTGAAACACAGAAACTTCAAAACTTTTCAATTTGAAATAACTGAATTTCTACATTTTTGAAACACTAGTTTATTTAGAAATATTCAAAGCATTTCATTTATCTGAAACACAGTATGAAAGTCCAAACCCTGAGGTTTCTAGATCAGAGTTTCTAGGAGCTTGCCTCTCTGTTATGTTTAACTCTGGAAGCCACAACTATAGGTGTGGCCTCAGCTCTTGCAAATTTTGAAAGTCCTGCCTTCATATGGAATTCTTAGTGTTCACATTAAGATATGAATTAACTCATTCAAGAATGTAATTTATATCACATTTTCTTTCTCTATTATAAAGCTGGAAAATACCCATTAGACCAGCGGGGGCAAACTACGGCCTGTCGGCAAGATCTACCCTGCCAAGGATTTTTATCTGGCCCACAGTGGGTTCCTCAGGGCCCCACCCAGCTCAGGAGTTGGGAGCAGCCTGTGCTGTGGTGCACGTGGCTAGTCCTGCTGCTACCACTGGGTGCTCAGCAGGGCTGGTGTGCCACGGCTGCTAGAGTCCACTTCTCGGCAGTCCTGGGAGTGGCAGCTCCTGCCAGCTGCCTTCCAGTGTCACCATTGCTGCCAGCCCTGGCATTAGTAGCTATTGAACACAGGAGTCAGGGATACAACCTTTGAATTAGTACTTTCTAGACCTTAAATGCTGGAGGCTGCAAGAGAGAGAGTGGAAAAAACCCTGATCATACCCAGTTCACCCTCCCTTTTAGCTTCCACACTCTGCCACTGCATGACAGGATACTGGGCAAGATGGACCTATGATCAGGCCCAGTAAATAGCTATTCTTATGTTCTAATGTTCTAGTTGGGGGATGATGAGTTACAGCATTTCCAAAGAGGTTTCAACAAAATTGACAAAAATTATTTTCAACAAGTTTCTTTACTCAGTGTACAGAACAATGTTTTTATTTAAATCGAATAAAAACATATCTGTAAAGGGAAAATACAATAAAAAAAAACTTGTAATTTCTTCTTTATTATGAAACCAACAAAACTTCTGGATTCTGACACTTGCGTCTATTAGAAATAACACACTTCACCTCAACATAAGTTAGCAATAAGTGTATTGTATGTACTGTATTGTAGTCCTCTACTTGTTCCTAGTCTAATTTTAATCTGACTGATCTTCACAGCAATTAATGGATCATGGGGACTAGAACTGTGAGAAACAGCTATGTTTAATTTCAGTTTTGGATTCAGCCATTTCAGAGGACAGTGATTCATTTCAGTGTTTTGGATTACTATTCTGTTTTGATTTGGCCAAATCTCTTTTGGAGTTTTGATGCTCTTTCAGTGCTGATTCAGAGATTCAGATCAATTATCCTGTGGCTCTTCTGGCTGTGCCTGCCTCTGTCTCAGTGCAGAGAGCTGCAGGAGAAGCCCCCATGGCTGACCTGCCCAGCCCCATTTCCCACCTCCCCCCACCCTCCAGCACTTAAAAAAAAAAAAGGCCAGCACTCACCAGCTGCAGCAGCAATCAGGGCCTCTGAGGGCTCATGGCACAGCCACCCCAGCGCAGGGCAGTGGGGATTGCCCTCCTGCTTGGCACTTGCGCGTCAGCTGCCTCATGGCACGGGTGCAATGTGGCTCGGCAGGGCACTGCATGCTGTCTGGGAGTTGAGGCCACTGGGGCTGAGTGATGCCAGGCTCTGGTTGACAGGAGGAGCTTCCCTAGCTCCCAGACAGTAGGGCAGTGTGAAATTTCACCCAGTATTTTGTTGGAAGCAGTTTTGATTTCTTTTGAGCTCAAAACAGTGAAATTGAAATGAAAAAAAAGCCTTCAAAACAACTTTGAAGAGAAACAAGAGCACTTGAAACATTTCAAAAGTTTTGAAATATTTTGAGTTTCAAAGCCAGGCTTACTTGTCTTTAGTGCTGGTCCCAGCCAGCAGCACCAGCCTCCTGTCATCTGGCAGGCAGATCAGGAGCCTGCATTGACAGGAGGAGTCTGGCACAGCCTCTGCAGTCCTGCTAGGGCTGTGGGCAAGCCCCCAATCTACCTGTTGGGTGACAGGAGGCTGGTGCTGCTGGCTGGGGTCAGCAGCAACACCAATCTTCCCAGCACAGGCTGCACTCAGCACCATTCCCAGCCAGCAGTACTAGCCTCCTGTCATCCAGCAGCAGATCGAGGGTTCTTCTGGGTCTGTGGCAGAGACCCTGGGTGATCAGTGAGGGGGGGACCCTGGGTGCCCCCTTAGACCCAGGAGTCACTGAGCCGATGGGATACAGGGGGGGAGGGTCCTCAGCACACTCCCCGGTGGACCCGGAAGTAGACCAGAAGTGCTTCTGGTCCACTTCTGGGTTTGCTGCTGAGTGTGCTGTGAAGCCCCCCGTGCTCCTGTAGGATGTTCCATCCATCCCACCATTGCAGCATTCATGAGCCTCCTGGTACCTTGAGGTATGTAGAAAAAACATTTAAAGTTGTGTCTATATCCAAATTGCCAAATCTTTCTGAATCTCTCTGAATCCATTCAGAGGGTTCTGATTCGATTCAGAAAGATTAAAGGGTCCTCTGATTTGATTCAGATTCAGAGATTCAGTCACCAAATCTCCACTGAATTTACTTGGGGACCAAAGTTTTGCACAGACCTAGTATTTAAATTGCCACAGGACATAATGCAAGCTTGTTTTGTTTTCCTGAATAAGGCTTTTTTCCTTTAGTCTATTTCTTCACCAAGAAAAAATGTCCTTGTTCCAATTGTTTTACTTGATCAGTAACCAAGTTAATTCATAGATTATCAGCTACTTTTAAAGAAGGGTAAATGTTCTATTGGGTAAACATTATGGGCTTGCATAACTGACATTTTTATAATTTACTGTGATTTTTTTTTTTAATGTGGGGGTACCATAAGATCAGCTGTTCTAAAACAGCTCCTTGCAGTAGGTGCTGTTATACACCCTTGCCCCTAAATCGGACAGGAACAGATAATAACCTGTTTGTTTATAGCTGATAGCTGTCCTGGAAGAGTCCTAAATATAATACACAAATATAATTTATGCCAGTGTAATTTTACCTCTGATTTTGTGGTGCAAATCTACACCAGAATCAAGTTTATCAATGAACCCATAGTATAGTAGTACAAATGACAGTTACAGCAGTGTAAATGTGAATTGTTTCCCAATCCTGTGATGCTAGCACCGATATTTAGGATGACACGGTGACCAATGCCTATTGGTGGGTTTTAACTATAGCATCTAAAAGGCTTCAAGTAGTCCATAGAGAGAAAAAATGTGAATGGATTTATTACTGAGAGAATATTTTTCCTATATATAAAAAAAGAAAAAATGAAAGAAAAAAGTGCATGAACCTTATATAGTATTTTAAGTAGATTAGTAAATTTAAAGCAAGCTTTCTACACTTTTGGTAACCTTGCCACCCCTTCCCACCCTTTGATCACATTAACTTTGAAACAATCCTAAAATGAACGCAACAATTAACAAAGCTTTAATCACCATTATAAACCTCCTGAGAGCAGTCACTGTAATAAAACTGGTGTATTAAGGATATGAAAAAATAATTGCAGGTGCAACTAAACATGATTAATGATCAGACAACAGTTTTCACATGAAAAGAATATTAAATAGTCTTGCACTCTTGTCAGAGCCAAGATTATTAATGTGTTGGCTCGTTCGTTTGCAGAGAACACAGGGTGAGAGCACAGAGAACTTCTGTAGCCAGGAAACACGGTTTGCATATCATTCGATGTAGATGGTTTTCTACACAAATTTTAAAAAAAAAACCCTGAATATTTGTTAACTTAGCTGGATGACAGGGATACCTATAATGTTACAATATGATGTGAAAAATTTGAGATTGAGGCAGCTTTCATAATAACCATAATATACTACATTGTACTTTAATTTCCGTCAAGGATAGAAAGATTTGGCAGACGTTTTCTGTCAGAAATTACTTTGTAGATAACCTCATCTACTGGCTTTAAGACTGTGGTTGGTATTCAAACCTTGTTATTTTGAGACTGGGCTTACAGCTGATGATTATCCTGCTAGTCTTGCAACAAGTTATTTTCTGTAACGGGGAAAAAAAACTCTCTGGCAAAGGCAAGACGAATCCTCTGAACTGCAAATGTAATTATTAATTTTATTTATTTATTTTTGCTTTGCTTCTTATGACTTTAATTTTTGAGAGGGAAAGGGGAAGATGGAGAGTAATGTGACATTATGATCTTGAAAAGTGTTTAACATCTTAGGTAAAAAATCTACATGGAAGTTAAGATTGCTTTTTGATACTGTTTGTCCAGTTCCAACAACTCTATATATTATCTATGAGAAATGTATATTATTGTTCAAAATGTTGTCATTATTTAAGTTATTAAATAGTAGTAGTAGTAATCAATGAAGTTATTAAATAGTAGTAGTAGTAGTAGTAGTAATCAATTTTGAGTCATCTCTCCAGCAACACTGCATTTTGTGTCATTTAATTTCTGTAGATAGCATCGTAACACACTGTAAAAATATTGGATGTAAACAGGAAATTAATGTTAGAGGTTCATAGACATTAAGAAACTATTGTTATGTGTTGACCACCATTTTTTTGTGACCCAACTTTTGTTCACAACCTGAGATGTTAATTTAGTCCTGAATTTCAGAGCTGCTTACGAAACCACAAACTGAAATCAGTGTATGCCCCTTACATACCTAACATAGAGCACCTAAAAATCCATACTAAATTTCTTTACCTTATTAGCTCTGACTCCAAATTCCCTCCTCTAATGCCTAAGGAAGGAAGAACTCGGATCTTGAATCCTAGCCTGCTGATGCTAAATGGAGTGTGACAATTTTATGTGCAATCATCACCTTAACCTACAAGTAGGGAGTTGCTGGATTCCCAAATATTAACAATGTAATGTGATATTGGGAAAGGGAAGTTTTAATACTTTATATTTAAAAATATTGACTATGGGTATCTAATTTGAAAAACTCTATTCCATCTGTATAAAAATAATAATAATAAAAAGACTTATTGGAATAGATCCATCACTCAGTGCACTTACCTACTGAGACACTGCAAAGTGTCCAAAGCAGAGGTGTAATGTGATGCGTGAGTGTCCCGGGCAGCAGCAGTGCACTGGTGGGGAGAGGGAAGGGAAGACGGGCAGTAACACTGGCTGCACTGCTGATGGTATGTTGTGCTATTCTACCAACACAAATGTTTCTATTTTTTTTGTCCCTCCCACCCAGTGCTGGAGTCCTAGTTGCTCCTCCTTTCATGCTACTGCTCAAAAGACAGCTGATATAAGATTATCTATAAGATAAAATTACCTGTTATAAGTTTAATGGTAAATTTTCTATTTCCCCGCCATGCCTCATTTTATACATGACCCTCCTAGTTTCCTAGATTGGAGTCTTTCTGAGTGGCATAATATTTAAAGGTATACTGTCAAGGTAAAGGAATATCATTGAAAATTTTCAGGTGGTCCAAGGGGACAAGGACAGCTAATGACATTACATATAAATTTGTATAAGTGATCAGAAACTAGTCTAAATCTGTAACAGAACATTAGTACAGTGCACATAGACTGGTTAAAAATGACAGAGTCTGGTCTAAGAGAAACTTGGATGTATGTAGTAGCATAGAATCAAAGGACTGGAAGGGACCTATAAGAGCATCAAGTCCAGTCCCCTGCCATGGGCAAGAAGTTATTGAGTTCAAATGAGCTCAATGAGGTGCTTGTCCGGCCTCCTTTTGAACACCTCCAAAGATGGTGATGGCACCACCTCTGCAGGGAGTGTGTTTGTGTGTTCCAGATTCTAGTTACACTTACAGAAACAAAGTTTTTGCTTATGCCCAGCCTACATTTTTCCTTAATTAGCTTGTGTCCATAGGTTCTCGTCCTCCCAAGGGGTGCCTTCCTGAAGAGTTGATCCCTTAGATGTTGATGTTCACCCCTGACATACTTGTAGGCAGCTATCAATTCACCTTTCCGTCTTCTCTTACTCGGACTAAACAGACCCAGTTTCCAGGGTCTCTCCTCATAGGGCCTATCCTCCAGGACCCTAATCATACAGGTGGGCCATCTCTGTACCCTCTCCAGCTTATCCACATCCTTCCCGAAGTGCAGTGCCTAGAGCTGGACACAGTACTTCAGCTGTGGCCTCACCAGTGCCCAGTAGAGGAGGAAAAGCACCTCTCTGGATCTATTGGCAACACATCAAAAGATGTTCAACAGAGTTCTATTTGCCCTACTAGCGACTTCACTGCACTGCACTGTTGGCTCATATTCATCTGCTGGTTGATTGTCACCCCCAGGTCCCTTTCAGACGCAGTGCCAGCCAGTGGACCACCAACCATTATATAGTTATAGTGAAGGTTCTTCCTACCCAGATGAAGGACCCAGCACTTATTGACTTCATCTGCTTCTGTTCAGCCCAAAGGACCAGCCTGTCAAGGTCATCCTGGATCCTTACCCTATCCTTTGATGTGCCTGCATTTCCCCACAGCTTGCAAACGTAATCATTGTGTTTTCCACCCCCTCATCCAAGTCAGCAGACTTAATTGGTTTAGGTTAGACCAGTCTGTCAAGCTTCCATACCAGATCTCCTCCCAACTCAACTCAACTTAGGTTGCTGTCCTCTGGCATCTTAGGCTGCTTTGCAGCCCCTTGTCCCATTAACCCCTCCTCAAAGGAAGGTGTGCAGGAACTCAGCACCAGCCTGGCTGCTCCAGCTGAGTGCCTAGTGGGCCCCACCCCTGAGCTCTGTAGCCATCAGTCTCAGGTAGAACAGAGGTGGGGGAGGTGGGCCAGGTCTTGTGAGCTGCTGGGAAGAAATCAAATATTGAAATCTAAGTGAGTTAGCATCTAAATAACTTTGAGGATCTGGGCCTATGTGTTTTAACATTAATATCAAAAGAATTTATTGATATGCTTGAAGGAAATTATGCTCTTCAGTTATAGCCTGTCATGGAATGAACTTTGCAGGTATCTGAGAACAGTGGAATGGAGAATATTACCAATATGTATGCCCAGCATTATTACAGTTCTGGAAAATGGTATATAACAGATAGTACCATATAATTCCTATTGAATCTGTGGGAATTAAAATGAACCTCAAGTGTATAGCTTCCACAGACTTATTCAAGTAGTCAGACACTGACAAAGAGCCTGGCATTATTGCTCAGACAGAGATTTTTAACTAAGGATGCTTCACTGTTGTTTGGGTTACACACAACATCAGAACTAAAAACAGCATTTTCTCAACATTTCCATAGAAGCTACAAAGAAATAAATTAATCTAAACTGACTCAAAGGACACTTCAAATTTAAGACATATGTTTTGGAAGATTAAAGAATTTTATGAGACACAGGAAGTTAAATTACATCCACTGGGGCTTACATAAATTCTCTTCATCAATTGCATCAACTGATGGTTATCTATTTTACTTATATTTTCAGACAGAAAATAAAACATATGAAGGAATGATTGACACTGACTTTAAGACCCTGATGACATCTCTAATTTAGATCTAGTCTCCTATTTGATTTATGCACTTTTACTATTCAGTTTACATTTTATGTTTTCAAAATAAGATTACTTTCAAATTACTTGCATTCAGAGTGAATTTGATTTTGAATTTATAGACCTCTTCACCAGTGACTTCAGTTCACAGATCTGATACAGCAAGGATATTGATAATTCTGAGATTGTTCATCATATGCTGTCAATGTCCTTTATATCTCTTTGGACCATCTAAGGGATAAACAGAGCTGTATATGTTATGTTTCTATCCCATAAGTTTCTATCTCAGTGAAAATTTTGAACTTGATGATGAGAGGGAGTAAAAGGCTCTTTCAAACAAAAAGTTGGACAAGCAAGATTTTCCACTGGAAGGGTTCTCTCAGAAAAAAAAAAGCATTGGATGAGCAGAAATGGAATAATCTTTAAAAATCTTCAAACTTTAGCTTCCTCAGACCTCTGAATCTCTAGCAGTATGTATAGTGGACAACAGAATTTGGAAGACCAGGCCTGGATTAACACATAGGCAAACTAGGCAAATGCCTAGGGTCCTGAGCTGTGGGAGACCCTGGTCCTTCCATCCACAGTGGCAACACAAATGGGATGAAAGTTTTGACTGGGCAGTAGACATAGAGGGCTATAGGTTGTTTAGAAGAGATAGGAAGGGGAAAAAAGGTGGGGGGAGGGGTTGCGCTGTGTGTTAGGGAACAATATACCAGTTCTACCTTCCAAATGGGACCAGAGGCAGACTTAACTGAAACCCTGTGGGTCAAGCTTCAAGGAGGGCAGGGAGAGAGGGATCTGGTTGTAGGGGTTTACTACAGGCCACCACATCAGGAGGAAGAGCTGGATCTGAAATTTTCCAGGCAGCTGGGGGAGGCCATGTGTGCAAAGACTGATCCTGCCTGACTAACCTGGTCTCTTTCTATGACCAGGTAACAAGGAGCTTCACTGTGAAGGAGTCATCTTCTTGGACTTCCAGAAGGCCTTTGACACAGTGTCCCACCCAATTCTGGTGGGCAAGCTGAGGGACTGTGGCATTGACGAATGCATGGTCACATGGGTGGCAAACTGGCTCCAGGGGCACACCCAGAGGGTGGTAGTGGATGGGTTGATGTCAACCTGGGAGGGTGTGGGCAGCGGAGTCCCCCAGGGTTTGGTCCTTGGGCCGGTGCTGTTCAACATCTTCATTAGCAACCTGGACGAAGGTGTGGAGAGCACCCTGTTCAAGTTTGCTGATGACACTAAGCTGTGGAGTAAAGTGAATATACCAGCAGGCAGGGACCGCATCCAGGCAGACCTGGATAAGTTATAGAAGTGGGCGGATCTGAACAGGATGCAATTCAACAAGGACAAGTACAGGGTGCTGCACTTGGGGAGAGGGAACCAGTATTATGGTTATAGGTCAGGGGCTGACCCTCTCAGCAGCACACAGGCAGAGAGGGATCTTGGAGTCAGGATTGACTCCAGGATGAATATGAGTCGCCAATGCAATGAAGCAATAGGCAGAGCCAACCGCACCCTGTCCTGCATCAACAGGGGCATCACCAACAGGTCCAGAGAGGTCTTGCTCCCCCCCATGCAGCACTGGTCAAGCCACAGCTGGAGTACTCTGTCCAGTTCTGGGCGCCGCACTTCAAGAAGGATGTGGAGAACCTGGAGAGGGTCCAGAGGAGGGCTACTCATATGGTTGAAGTGGAACAGTGGAATGGAGAACATTACCAATATGTATGCCCAGCATTATTACAGTTCTGGAAAATGGTATATAACAGATAGTACTATATAATTCCGCAGGAGGGCTACTTATATGGCTGAGGGCCTCCGTGGCCAGCTCTATGAGGAGAGGCTGAGGGGCCTGAATCTCTTCAGTCTCTGCAAGAGGAGACTGAGGGGGGATCTTGTGGCTGCCTACAGCTTTTTCAGGGGCCACCAGCAGGGACTTGGGGAAAGTCTGTTCACCAGGGCCCCCCCCTTGGATTCACCAGGAACGATGGCCATAAGCTGGGGGATGATAGGTTTAGGTTAGATATTAGGAAGAACTACTTCACAGAGTAAGGGTGGCCAGAGCCTGGAATAGGCTTCCCAGAGTGGTGGTGCTCTCACCTTCCCTGGAGATCTTCAAGAGGAGACTGGATAAGCACCTGACTGCGGTCTTATGACCCTTGCCACTCCCAGTGCTCCTTCCTACCCATGGCAGGGGGTCGGACTAGATGATCTGTCTAGGTCCCTTCTGACTCATTGATTCTATGATTCTCTGTCCCTGTCTACCTCCTTTCCCTTCCACTCTGCTGGCCTCTCTGCTACAGGGGCTGTTAGTGGTGGCTCCAATCCCTGCTCCCTGCAGGCAGTAGTGCGGGAGTGGGGAGGTGGGTCTTGACTGGTCTGGGGCTCATGAGTTGCTTGCCTATGGCCCACTAAAGGGTTAATCCAGTCCTGGGGAAGACTGAGAACCTAA